>NC_141253.1:14744161-16141661 GCF_054856555.1 Leptonotus elevatus
GTTATCAAGAGAATTAATAGAAAACACACACCAGTACAAAAACACATACTATACTTAGTGCCTTCATTACACCCTTATCGCTCCATTGCCAATTAACAGGGCTTTTCATTAGCCAGGCTAATGAATAATTATTCCCTAATGAATGGAGTGACAAAATGTAATTGAACTGATGTTGGGCTAATCTCTGGTTAAACAGATTAATTAATGTAATCCACACAGACACTCCCAACACAGCATGCAAGAAAACAGGCACCATTCCTGTATGTTAATTTGAGCAAAATGAGACAAAGACGATAGGTAAGTATAAATAAGAAAACTAATGCAACACAATTGTGTTATCTCACCCAATAGAAAACAACATTGCCATAATTAGAGCCAAAGAAACGATGCCTGTAACAATATTACTACATCATCTTGACGTGATCACATTATATGCATTAATATAAAAACAATTACAGTACACCATTTTTTAAAATTAGAGTTATTCGTCCATGTTAAGATTCTGCTTCATGTTCCAATTAACCCGCTGACACAGTGCTGACTATTCTTCATTATGACTCTCTGCAAAGCTTTATATTTAAGATGACAATAGACTGACAGAAAGCTGATACACAGCCCTTGGTGCATACATTTAAGTGATAAAAATGTAATTGGACTTAATTAAAACCCAATTGTTTCAGTGTGATGGATATGAAGGCAGGGCAATGCTTTAGCATTAACAGAACACTCGCTGAATTCAATTAGATGGACTGATCTTTACAGACATGAAACACATGGTACATAGCATGCACACCAGTCACAATAATCCTGAACAATGCCAGAGAAATCTAGTTGCCCATTTTAGGGTTTACCGTAGTTTACAAAAGTAAAAATGGACAGAAGCAGTGGTGAACCGTGAACTCTGTAAACATGCCCAACAAAATGGACGCGCTTCTCCTCCTCACAAGGGCCAACAAAGACTTTCACATGCTGTTGTACTCTGCGTCACGGAAACATGGCTCAGTGAATGCATCCTAGATGTCGCGCTACACCTCCCCGGTTTCCAACTTCATTGCGTGGAGCAGGTCACAGAGCTATCGGGGAAATCAAAGAGCAGCAGAACATGCTTCTATATAAACGGCAAATCAAGACATACTACAGCCCGGATTTGGAGTAGCTATTTATGAAATGCAAGTCATTTTATTCACCGTGAAGGTTTTCTTTCTTCATTCTTGCCGGTGTTTACGTCTCACCAGAAGCTAACATGAACAGACTTCAAGCATTGGCCGTCCAAGTAAACGAACATGAACAAATGCACCCGGATTCACCCCTCATAATCCTAGGGGACTTCAATAGAGTCAAACTTAACCATTAACTTCCTAGGTATAAGCAGCACATTGATTGTCCCACCAGGGAAGGCAACATTTTGGATCACTGTTACACAACACTGAAAGACTCATGCTTCTGTTGCCCGTGCAACATTGGGTTTATCTGATCACTGTTTAATCCACTTGATTCTAACAAACAAACACAAAATCTAATGTACTAAACCTGCAGTGAAAACACTGACTATGTGAACCAATGAGGCAATGCTGGCACTACAGGACTGTTTGGACTGCACTGACTGGAAGTTTTTGAAACTTCAGCTGGCAGCTTGGACGAATATACGGACACTGTAATATCATACATTAGTTTTAGTGAGGATATGTGTCAGACAACTCAGGAAGGCTAAAGACGATGCCTTTTACAAACATCTTTACCAGATAAAAATGCACGAAGCGCCTCTCACTGTTCAATATCCAACAAGGAAACGGTGAGTGATTCTGCGCGAACAGAATGAATTGCAGCGGCCATTCGTTTATGTTAGGTTTGTTTGTTCCCCCGGCATCTATGCTTCCTGGTTTCGTCACAGCTGCATGTCCTGCCCTAAACAACGCCTGATTGGTCCAACCTAAAAAAAGGTCAGCGTGAGCAGTACAAGATGTATTCTCGTATTTGTGAACAAATACTGCGAGAATTCAACTTGCTGGCAAGATTACTTCCTCAGAGGCGTTGCTAAGGAGAATTCTGCATCGACCAACTGGGCCAGGTCCTGAGGACCAGTTCCCATAGGAGTCTACCTGCAGCGGCGCTTCAACTCATTGCATGGACTCTCATGTACTTTTATTTAACATTGCATGACACCCAAACGGCATCCATTGCCGCCTGGTCATCTTGGAAGGGAGATACCTCCCCATCTGTGATCCCTTTTCAAGGTTTCTCCAAATCTCCCTCAAATGGAGTTTTGATTTTGAGTTTTTCCTTACCCGGTTGGGGGCTTTTTGATCAGGGGATGTCGCTAATCTTTGTCAACTGTGGACTTGTGAACCCCTTTAAGACTCTTTTGTGATAATGGCACTTATTCAAAGTTTACGGAAAGACACTTTGCTGGTATCTTCAGCAAGAGGATTTAATTCACCTGATATACAGAACCACTTGCCACTGGGACTTCCACACCATTACTTTTCACATCGTTACAAAACGCATTCAACCAGGTCTATGATCTATAAGTCGGCTGCTGGAGAATGAAAGAGTTGCAACCCGCTGTGGGAGAAAGAAGAGGGGGATGCTCGGTAGAACGGAGGATTGAAGGTAGGAGGGGTTTTGGATGGATGGGAGGGGAGAGGGAGAAGACAGGATTCTAGCCTGCTCCAAGGTCAAGCTTGTCATGTCAGCCATGACACATAGCTCCCAGCATGCCTTGTTAACCTCCGGGACCTTTTCCTCCTACTCTATTGTGTTTGTTGCTCTCTCTTCCTCTATTCAAAACACATATTTCCTTTCCTGTAAAATTATAGCGAACAAATTCCACTTAATTGTGGAAATATAGCTAATTAGTTATCTTGACTCATCTTATTCATTTTTTAAAACCAATTAGCTTTTTTAATTACTCAAACTACTGGACACATAAAAGGGGGACAAAAGATTGATCGCCAAGAGCAGCAGGTGAACAAAATTGGGGAAAACAGATTTGAAACGTTCAAAAAGAAAGGGTCTGGTGATCACTATTCAGTGATCAAAGAAACATCTGGCACAGACATTTCTAAGGGCCAAATTGTATGTGTGCATGAGCGTGTAGGTGTGAATAATCCTTGGTGATTTCACTTAATGAAGTGAGTGGTTTATTTGAGGTTAAATCCTTCCCTTGCTCCACCTCTCCAGGGCTTCCATTCCATATTCTCTCCTCCGCCTGCAGTGCCAGAAGCCATGCACCTTGAAGATTATTAAACCTTTATATGTGATGTATTGTATTAAAAAAATAACTCCTCCTATGCTCATAAAAACAAGTACTTTGAGGTCAAAAATGAATCGGAGAGATATTGTGACTGTTATCATTGTGTAAAAACTTTGTAATATTCATGGGGTTGGTTGCAATGGATGCTGCAATAGCGGGAAATTGGCATAACACAATCTCATTAACATTTCCTCTGTACTAAAAGCTAATGGATGAGTACGGGTGTTTTGCTTCAAACATCAGCCATGCACTGCCAAGGTGGTGAAACTGAAACTGAAAGAAGATAAAGGAGAAAGGGAAAGAGCTAGGGGAGTGCGGTAGATTACAAATCTTGCGTCAACAGTGCCAGAAAACTGCCAATCTATGATGTTATACTCATCTCATACATTAAGGAGATGCATGAATATCAAAAAGTGATGCAAAACTAAATATTGGGAGTTTAAATAGACGGCTGCGTGACTTGACTTGGTCATGATAACCCAGATTTCCAGGACCAGGAGAACCCACCTTTTTTTTTTTGAGTCTCTCAGTCTTGTTGTGCTGTGCATAGATCAAATTCAGTGACCCTATAACCTCACTCTATCTTGCCCTGTGTGTTCCCTCCCCCATCTGTCCTCCCTCTTCCCCTGGGGTCACCCGTCCATCACTTCCCTACCTCCCCCGCCTGCGGTACTGCTGTGGTAACACAACACTGACCGGTACCCATTTCCATGGCAACTGTTCCCCTGAGAACGCCCCCAGCATCATCTGCAACTACAAGGCAACTCCTGGAAACAGATTCACATACAGTACAGACATGGTATTTTTAGAAGGCTGTTTCTAGTAAAAGACGGTGGAGATCAACCTTTCTTCCCATGGTAAGGTCCAACTAATAATAGGCAGAGGAGGAGAGTAGGGAAAGCATAGGGAAGCCGAGAGAAAGAAACAGCTGGATAGCGAAAGCGCAACAGAAAGGCAATGCTACTGATACAGTCGTCACCAATAAAAATAAAACCAATCACAAAAATACCAATCTTATGAAAATTTAGCAAAATTGCATTGTTCGCGTAACTTAGTTGCATCATGTCCACATGCATTCATCACATCCAGACTGGATTACTGCTATATGGCTCCTCCTCCAAAGCCCTCCATAAACTTCAGTCCATCCGGAACTCTTTTCCAACCACAAAGGACCAGGTACAGAACCCGGGGGGAGGGGGAAAGATTTCGCCATTGCTGCCGTATCCCCCTGGAACTCACTTCCGAAACACATCCGCAACTGCACAGACCTAGATATCTTTAAATGATAACTCAAACTTGCGCAAACTCACCTTAAACGCTCTAACATTTTAATTATCTTGCTTGCTTGTTATGATATGTAAAGTGACTTTTAGCACTCTGAAAACATAGGTATCTTTATCATGAATGCCTTGTGATGTCTGAGTACTTACGGGAGCTGACTGTGTCCACATATTGAGGCAGGTAAGGAGCCCACAAATCAATGGTGTCCTTACGTCCTGATTGGCCGATCCTTCTCAACTCAGCCAGCAGTAAAGCTTGTGCTGCTTCACGCACCTATGTAAAAGCACAGTGGCTTCAGTTAGTGTCAAGATTGACGCACCGGCATTCTTTACGTTTCTGCAAAGGTGTGGAACCTTGGGTTATGAACTTCATTTAACTTATTTTGTTCCTTGACAAAGGTTTGTAAGCCAAAACCATTTACATGAAAGGAAGAGCAACAAACCCGTTCCAAGCATAAAACTTAGTTATGTACTTGTTTAATAAATTTTAACACTAAAAAACAAAATAACTATTTATTGCTCATTAAGTGCAGCTAAGGAGGGCAAAAGGAGGAGGACTACTACAATTCCTCCATTGAAGAAGAGTCTTCTTCCATAATAGCCTAAAGAAATTCTGACACAGGTGTTTTTTATTATCCTTTCTTTTCTTCTTATTGGTTGATTTTAGAATTTCGATCCTGGGAAACATTTCAGAAAGTGAGTTGTCATGTCAGTTGAAAAGATTAATTGATCTGTCTTTCTGGTTGCCAGACTCACTCGACATGTATTATGCACGGAGCCAATGTTGGTTATGCAGCGCGTGAAGAAGCATAGCATAGGTCCATCCGCTCATCCATGCTAAGCTCATTCATGCTAAGCTCATTCATATACCAAAAATTAGGGCTGGGTGATATGGCCCAAAAATAAAATCTCGATTTTTACAGACATTCAGGACGATTACGATTTTAATCTAATAAACCCAACAAACATTTATCTAAAAGTTTCATTAATTCAAAAATAATTCCTGTGCAAAATGTTCAGACAACAATAATGTATACTGATTCTAAATTAACATAAACTTAACATTCATAGTTTTTTTCTTAAATGCCACAGTTAAGTAGTTGGTAGCTATTGTAAACATTTCTTGTAAAGCACCTATCCAGCATTTTGCCACTTGTGCAAAATTACAACTTACAAAAACATTTGAATGTAACAACATAAGAACAACAGCTTTTAATAATCCAAAAGACAAAATTAGATTTCACGATTTAGCAAATTTTCAACAATTCGATTTTTAAAATGACGATGTATCGAATTAATTCGATTTATTGCCCAGCCCTACCGAAAATAGTACATAAATATAGCTAATTTACTTGTGGAAATTTTGTGTCACACGAATTGTTCGTAAAAACTGTCGTTAATCACCCAAGGTTCCATTGTATATCATATACATATTTTAAAAGTTGTTAGAAGTTATAGTCTTTGGTCCAAGTGGTCCATTATATCCTGCTGACTTTGGCCCTGTGGGGCCCTATGTAAAGTCAACAGTCTTAACTGGGTGTTAAAATGGACCGTGGTTTTAAATTGGACCTGCAAATTGGTGCTGTTGTCAAATCCATAATTTTCCATTTTAGGCAGCCAGCTAGAGTTAAGAAGACTCTTTTTTTAAGCAGCATTTAGAAACGGTAATCCATGCCTTTGGTATAGCTTGGCTGGATTACTGTAAATGCACTTTATCTTTGAGTCAGCCAGTCCTCCCCCAAGCGTCTCCAGTTGGTCCAAAAGGCTGCTGCTCTCCTCCTAACTGGTGCTCATCGGAGGGAGTACATAACCCCAATTCTGGCCTCTATTCACTGGCTGTCTGTGAAATTTAGAGTTTATTTTAAGATTTGTCTTCAAATCGCTAAAATGGTCTTTCCTCACCTTACCTCTCTGAGCTCCTCCAAACCTGCCAGGTGCCTCAGGTCAGCGGAGCAGACAACTGGAGGTACCGAGGACTAAGCGTAGGCTCAGAGGGGATCGAGCCCTTTCAGTTGCCGGTCCAACCCTTTGTACTGACCTTACGCTAAATATTAGGCAATTTCCCACACTATCCACTTTTAAAGCCCGTTTTACAACATATCTTTATTCTTTGGCTTTTGACTCATCAGCATGAGATTCAGTATTGTTTCAAGTGTTTTATGGTGCCTGCTTATGTTATTAATTTATTGATCAATATTTTACTTGCCGGTATTCACTTATCTACTTCTTGTGTTATGATTTTTTTAATTTTATGTACCTATTTACTTATCTACTTAAGATATTTATTTATTTATCTACTTTGTGTTATTTTTGTTTTACCTGTCTTACTGCATGACTGATTTGTATTCCCTGTACAGCACGTTGTATGCAGCGATGGTTGTTTTAAAGTGTTTTATAAATAAAGTTGAGTTGAGTTAGTATTTTTGTTTAAAACTGAGTGTTTTACCTCCAGACAGCGGTCCTGCCATCTCCTTGCCAGCATCTCTAGTAATGGGGGTCTAAACTTATCCAGGCCCAAGAGGTCAGGGAGCATAACACAGTGCATTGCTGCCAGCTGGCTCCAACCTGCAAATACACACAAGCTAATTTCATGGAATTTGTACTGGCTGGCGTAAGAAAAAAATAAAAATAAATAAACATGACATCAAATAAACAAAACTCTGCTTGCAAAGACTCGTAGTTCATGCATTGTCTTGTCTAGTGTAAGACAAGACAGATTAGACGGTTAAACTGACCAGATACTTGAAAAACACCAAACAGAATTACATTTTGATTGAAAATGTAATTTCTTCTAAACATTTTTGCAACATCTCCACAATAATGAGATTTTCTTAAGTTGCCCCATTGTGAGAAACATGACAATGATGATGGTCCCACAGGCTTGCAAGACATCCTAATTTTAAAATTCTACAATTAAAAACAGGTACAGTTCACAATGAGGGATTCAAACAATACGGCAGTACGGTGAGGGTTTTGATCTTAGTGACTCAGATGTACAATGTGCTTTATGAAGCGTAACAACCAAACAGACAGAAAACATTTTTGATTATTAACACTAGTCTTTTACTTGAAAATGAATAACATCATTTACTGGAAGTGGATATGTGAAACAAATTTGACTCAAATATAAACCTCTCAAACCAACGATCACAAGAGTTCAATTCTGCCCCAGTCTTTGTCCAGATCTACTTACAAAGCTAAAAAGCTTTATGAATATGAAAGGTATCACTGATACTGAACATTAACAAAGTGCCTTATTCATCCACATATATTTTTCCAATATATGTTTTCAGGAGATTTTGCTTGTGCTTGTTTGATGTGAATGTTGAATGATTCACAAAGCAAAGAAATCAACGCATTTTGATTTAATTTCTTTGTCAGGAACACCAATGTAAACTTACCTCCACTGCATAAATACACACAAAGGCTAATTTGTTGGTAAAAGGACGTTGCCAACTGTTTTTTTTTTGTGTTGTTCCAATACCGTTTTGTGGCCCCCGATACCCACAACAACCCAGTTTTGCAGTATCGGCCGATGCCGATACCGATACCGTTCCGATACCTGGGTTGTTGTTTTTTTCAACATGAAAAAGCTGCCCTGCCATTGGTTCAGAGCATTTAAGGGCCAATAGGATATCCTAGCTTGGCATGCAGTGAACACGTCACACATCAATGAATGTTGGGCACAAGTAAAACACAAGATGCTGCATCCAAAGTCCTATATTAGCGTCGGAAATAATTGTATTGGCATGTTACTTGTTAGTACTTGCAGATGCCACTGTTTTTATGCAGTATCGGGGCCTCCGGTATCGGAACGACACAATTTTTTTTTTTTTTATGAAAGTGGAAGTTCTCTATACAAAGGTTGAGAGTGTTGAATGACTCTCAATTGGAAATATATGTACCCACCTACCTGCCTACAAACTATTTAGATAAAATCACTTGAGACAGAATTCTTTTTTAAATAATGCATACAGTGGACCCCTGCATACATGCAGTTTGGCACCCGCTGAGTAACGTATTTTTTTCCTGTATTTTAAAAATATATAAATATAAAAATAAAAATAAATAGTGTATAGCATGCAAGCATATCCCCACTTAGTCAATCTTTTTTTGGGGATGATAAAAAAAATAAAAAATAAATGTGTTTTTGTTCTTCCCAATTCAATTATTATGGGTGTAAATTTTTTTACGGATATATCCGGTCCCCATCCCCTCGAATAGTGGAGTTTCACTATATGTATTGTATCACACACAAATGCTTAAATAAAGAAACTAACCACCAAATAAAATAACCAAGTTATTAAATGTCAATCTATTTCACTTAACAGTTTGTTTAAAAAAAAAAAAAAAAGACATTGGCTTGTTGCGTGTTGATATGAGCTTAAGTCAGGATCATAAATATTGGGACATTGATACAATTCTCATATTTTTTACTTAAACACCACCACAATTGATTTAGCATTAAATGAACAAGATGTGCTTTAATTGCCGACTTTTCTTAAATTTGAGGTTGTTTACATCCAATTCAGGTAAGTCACAACATCAAATTTTCCCTTTTTAAAGTGTCGTTGCAAATCCTCTGCAGTCAATTACAGTCTGAAGTCTGGAATGCATAGAGATCACCAGATGCTGAATTTCATCCCTGGTGATGCTCTGCCAGGCCTCTACTGTAAGCGAAATGCAGGCACAATCGGATTCAGGTTAGGTGATTGACTTGGCCATTGCATAACATTCCACTGCCCTCAGTGTCTGTGCTATGGCATTTCTGTCACCTGACTTCCCACATGTGCTAGTCTTTTGAGTTCTATTATGTTTTAAGAAGTTGCAACGAGCTGAGGTCTTTTTGTTCAAAATGCCACAATGTGACCCAATACTTACGGAGCAAACTGTATTTCTATGGCCGGTAGTTGTGCTAATATCCTTCATAGGGTGATAGTCAGGAAATGTTCTCAAACTTTTGCCAATGTAAATTTTGTCTGCACAACTATGATGCATTTCACGGCAAAGTTTATGGTGCTTGCAATGTATGTGGCATTTATAATCTGTCTGAATCAGAAACATCTCGTCATTGGTTGGTCTGTGGAAAATGTTCACGGTTAGAGTACCAACAAAACACCTCATGTTGGGAGGTTTTAAGATTGTCTGCTATTACCAAAATTTGAAAACCCAGAGGTTACTTCAGATAATACAAAAAAAAGACGATTAAACATTTTCAAATACCGGAGAGCACATTCATTGGGTTGATTGAGCAGTATCTTGCCCATGTCAAAGAAGCACCGATTAAGGAAAATGATGCCGTACTAAAAAGCTTAGATTGCCAAGTGAGTCTACAATTAATGAATTACCTCTGCTGACACTGTCTAGTCAAAATAACAAGCATGCAAACGGAGCAAAAAGCAGCAGAAAAACTCAAACATGCGAAAGAGAGAAATATCACTGTACAACAGGACACTGCACATGACACACAACTAGACATAACAAAATACAAGTCAACAGGGACAATGGTCAATGCACTCTCAAATGAATCATTTCAAGGCAGCTTTGGTTGTTTGCAAGTTCCAAAATTCGAGGAACTTGAAAACAATAGCTTAAATGATTTGAACTACGTATTAATATTGTAGATCACTGTTCAACTGAGTGAAGTGAAAGTGAATTGAACACACCTAAGACAGACAAACACAATAGACATACGGTGCTGTAGACACAAACAAAGATTAAGACAAGGGGCAAACGGCTGACATGGACACTCGAGAAAAGCAGGAGAAGCATGGTAAAGTTAAGATTGAGGCAAGAGAAGCAAATACATGAACTGTAATAAACGGATGGAAACTTACTCTGGGGATGTCAGTAACTAATGGCTTGATGACAGTTAAATCTAAATTAAACCAAATATAACATGACGTGATAATTTTAAGAACTAGAACTACATATGGGGGACACTACAAATGTCAAAAAAAGAACAGAAAGGAGCGGACAATATAGGAAGGGAAGAAGAAGATCTCCAAGGATAAGTGGGTGAATAAAGAACAGGGCTATACGATTTCCTGTAAGCTGTACCCATCAGTTCAGTCAGTACCTTCATTGACTGAGGGGATGCTATGAGAAGCAGGACCAGGGCTGGGGGAGCTAGGGGCCCTCTGAGGAAGAACCCCAGGGGCCCCCAGGGGCCCAGTAGCGGTAGCAGAAACGTTGGTGCTGGCTGTGGTGGCTACCGCAGCTTGTAAAAGGAAGAAAATGAGAAAAAAGTAAAGCGTGAAGGAAGATGTTAGAAAGCTGTTAACTTTATGCACACACACAGAGAACATAGAGCAGTGCTTCCAACAGGGTTAAGAATCACTGATAGAGGGGGGAGAGAAGAAGTCAAGTAGTAGGGAAGAACATTTTACACTCAATTACAAAATAACAGCAAAGAATAAAAGCAAGCAAATTATATAACCATTTAACAGAAAATCTGTTGATCCGGTCTGGAAAAAAAGATACATTGAATTACATAACTCATACTTGATATGGAAGTACAAAGCAAGGTGCAGAGCAGACAGGTTCCAGAAGGTTTGAAGATCATTACTTATAGAAATCTTGATTATATGATTAACTTCTTCATCTTGAACATTTGACGAAATACAGTAATATGACATTACCATAACCATAGTGTACAATTTCCTATGTAGGGGAGCAGTAGCAAGATAAGTTCACATAAGTCACAAAAGTAGATAACAAATGACTTTACCACAAGCACTTTGACAAGAGATAAAAAATACCGTGTTACTTTGGAGACCAGGACTGAAAAAAATCTGAACAAGTCAAAGCAAGCCTGTGAAAATCCTCGTTAACAGGACAAACGTTTCAGACTGGCACTAGCATTTGATTGACACCTAGAACTCGAATCAAGAAAACATCACTGTGGATTTATAATATTTTTGAATTACAATATTTTTTTAAAAGATCATCACAAACAGCCCTTATATGTTTAATTGATGAGTTGATTTTGTTTTCACATAGTGCCAGCTATAAAAATCATGTTTCATGTAATAGAATTTATAAAACAAAAACAACACATTCAGTTAATTTCAGTTCTGTGTGATGAACAGTAATTACTGCAGGTTAATGTTTGTCAATTAAAAAAACAAAAACTGAATAACTTACTCTTGATGTGTCCAGCCAGAAGCAGTCCAACCAAACATCGTCAAAACAGTAAAATAAATATTTTACAGCATTACAGCCGTTATGAGGTAGCTTTGAGTGATTTCTGTAACAAAATATGTAGAATCCCAAACAGCTAACAGCTCTAAACGCAAGGGGGCTGAATACCAAAAACACACCACACTTTTTCAAATTTGTATTTTTTTATAATTTTAAACTATGGATCGTTTTCTTACCACTTTACAATTAAGTGCTCTTTGTTTTGGTATATCCCATAAAATCTCAATAAACAACATTTAATTTTATCGATGTAAGTTAGCAAAATGTGAAAAAAGGTTAAGATTTATGGATACTTTTCAAGGTGTTGTAAATCCACAACACTACTAACTTTATGTATTATATTATTATTATTTATTTAATTACTGTAATATAAACACAATGTGCTTAACAGCTAAATGCAACATTTTGTTTGTAATCCTGCCATAGTTATCTTAAAAAATAAACGGCAAAGAGACAAAGGGGAACATTTTTACTGTAATAGAGAAAAAGTAAGAAAATAACTATAGGAACATGGAAAGCTGCACATATTAACATAATAGATCAAATGAAAGTGCAGTGAGAGAAACCAAAGGCATTATTGCTTGTGGTGCAGGTTTTTTTCCCCCCTCCAGAGCAGGCAGCAGGCTGAAGCCATGCAGGACAACATTGGTAATAAATACAAGAAACAAAGACAATGAAATAAACCGACAAATACAGTGAGGACAACTAACAGTAGTGGTCAGCAGTTAACCAGCACTAGTGGGGAGAATATATTTTTAAATGTAACTATTTTAACAACTGTCCAATTGTCTGATGACCTGGACATTACAAACAATTATTTAAGACATTCATTAAAGTAGTGCTATACTTATCCAAACTTTCAAAACAAAAATAGTGCTTGCCTAATACACCAGTCAATAACATGGATAAGGAAAGCACAAGACTATCTTAATTTATGTAAACCATAAAAATAATTTTAAGCTAATGTGACGTATTTATTTTTGCCAATCTACTTGTCGTCTCATTATTTACCGCATCTCCACAACGTGATAATGTCAGTATGCGACAGTGACAGCAAAATGTCTGCTGCGGCGTAGATGCTTGAACTGACAATTGCTGCATCACTACCACCTACTGATTGTTGGGTATTCCTTGCTTAACCTTTTGCAATCAGGACAAGTCTTGAAGAAAATGTTTTCGAATAAGTACGTTCAAGGAATAGGTACAACATATAAATATTAATTTCAAGAAGTATAGAGAAAAAAATACTGCTCTTTGCTTATCTCGTGTGTTAACAGTATTTTAGGGGTCTGCATTTTTTTTCCACAGGGAGATTGTGAGCTGCTATCAGTGCACAACACACACACCTGGTTTGTTGTAGACTGTCTGAGCAGAGTTCATTGCCAAGTAGTCCCTCTGAATAGGCATGAATAGGAGCGTGGCGTGAATCAGTCCACGTGCTTATCACGCTTCACACCCATTAGAGCATGACAATAGCACAAAACCCCCCATTCCCTCCCACCGAGAACACAAGTGTGCCATCCAAGGCAAGTGTGTGTGTATAAACAAATGTGCAGGTATTGTGCTTGATAAGTGTGCGCGTGTGTACAGCAGATGGTGACAGATGGTGACAATGTTGCCTACAGTGAACCTGAACAACTTTCAGGACTTCTTTCAGTTGCAAAATCAATGTATTTGAGGTAATTTTTGTAATTTTGCCTTTCACTAAAAATATTTTTCTACTTTAAAACAGATTGCAATTATAACAGGAACAAATATTTCTCATTTTTTGTTTGTTTTGTTTCTGGAAGACTTGCCATAATATTTTATGATAGTACAGTATACACATTTACTAAACCTACAAACTTCAATGTGAAATGTTAAAAAATTACATTAGATCTGAACTTTTAAGGCGGGGAAATAGTTTTGATAAATGTTTGATAGTTTGTTGAAGAAATATGACAATTTAGACAAATATGAGATCAATAAAAACATGGTTTTCAAGAAGACTCTCAGAGTTAGTTCATTTTGAGTCGTTTGTTTTTATAGATATAAAAGCATTTGATGCTCAAAAAGACCTTCAAATTAATTTTTAAGAAGGTTGAACTCCAGCTGTTAGACCTCGACCATGTCAAAAATGACAAAAGAGTCCTTTAAAAGACCCACTGAACAAGAAAACACCAGCAGCTTCCCTTCTGTGATATTTTTTTTTAAGTCTCAGTGGGATTTATTGCCAGTAGGCTACATTATGAGCCCCCGCCTCTCTCCCAATGTCCCCGCAGGGCCCCATGGGTGTGTGAAGCAAATGCCCCCTCCTTTTGTAGTTACCTTGTTTGATCTGGGCTTGTAGCGCCGGGTTGGAGGGCTGAGGGGGTGTGGCCGGCATCCTACGAGGAGTCTCCGGGGTTCCTCCTGGTCTGGGAGGCCTGGAGGAGGATCACAAAGACAAGGCATGAAATATTAAAGGAATGGACTGGAGAAAGGTGGAAGAGCACAAAAAACTGACACATGTACGCACACACAAGAAAACACACAAAAGGGCATTTGTATGCCCAAGCTATTGAATTTTTAAATAAGGGCACAATCCTGCATCTGAACATACCAGAGGAAAACTCACTTTTAAACACATACAAATATCCCAACAGATGATTGACAAACAAGGCTGCACAGATAATTTCACTTTTTAAAAGTGATTGAAAAACATTAATCATAATCACAAGTATCGGTGCCAATACCAGCCTTATTTTAAAGGGACATTCAGTGAGTCCTAGCTCCATCTAGTGGTCAAAGAATAGCATTAAAAGCACGCACACTACAGTAGCTCAGAGAGACCACATTTCGCAAGCCTACCACCAATTCTTATTTTGCGCGACCGAACGAGCATCTTGCTAAGCGACGGCGACTTGGCAGGCGAGCGACGCCGAAATACAGAGCGAGCCGGAATTAGCCGGCGCAGCTAACAAGAGTGGCTAGTGGGAGGAGCTAAAAAAAAAAGCTAGGAAAAGATTGCGAGAGCAAAACAGAAGGTGACAAGCGCAATACCACCCGTGCTAACTACATTCGCAAAATTGGCCTTTGGGCGTAGCAGGAAGATGGCAGCGAAACATGGCAACTCTAGTAAGGTGAGACTATAGCCATGTAATATAATTAGTGATTACTAGACCTACTTAAAAAAAAAAAAACGCTTATGCAATACAGCGTATATATATATATTTTTTTCAATTAATGAATATAAGTTCACCACTAGATGGCGCTAGGGATCAAATAATGTCCTTTTAAGACATTGGTACTCATGACAGTGGCCACCCTTTTGTGGCCGTTTTATAATGAGGAACTAGGAATTAGAAGAATAGAAAATTGTCGTTTATTTCATGCAATTTTAAGGAAAAATGCTATATTGGTATATATAGGTCTTTAAAATGATCTGTCATTGTTATTTGGGGGAATTTTATGTACTAGTGGTTTCTGTATTGTACCGGTGACTACCGGTACTTAAAATTTGCATAGCCTGAAAAAAGGTCTGAAAAAACTGATATTGAATATCACAAATCATAATTAATCAATTAATCACAATTCAATATAGTCCTGTGACAAAGAAGATCCAATAAGGATTTGTGAGTCAGCTAAGTTTTCATGTGGACTTGAACAGGAAAAGAAACAGTCACAGCATGCAATGACTGGGTCGCATTGCCTTTAGAAAAATTCTTCCATAATGGAATGTTTGTGTTCATTATACAATGAATGACATTTGAATATGAAGGTAAGATTAGAAGGCTCGGAATTAGAGATCAGATCAGATATATAGACATCACTATTACTGCTCAAGGACCACTAATGATCATCTGAAAATCAGAAGATAATGTAGCCTAATTTCGCATCTATCGTACTGATTAAAATACTTGTTAAGACTCGATCTCTCAGCAGGAGTCAAACAATTGCTCTTTGGTTGTTTCCTTGTCCCAAAAATCAAATACAACAACACTATTTAATATGATTCTTAATGTTCTAATAATAATTATAATATTGCACATGAATGTGCTGCAATTTTTTATAACAAAATAGAATTACCGTATTTACCGCACTATAAGGCGCACCTAATAGCCTTTAATTATCTCAAAAAATGACAGTGTGCCTTATAATCCGATGTGCCTTATATATGGAAAAAAGTTTTTAAATAGGCCATAAATTGAAGGTACACCTTATAATCTGATGCACCTTATAGTGCGAAAAATACGGTAATTCAAACAAAAATTCCACACAAACTCAGTTCAAAAAGTGCACCATTGCTGGACGGAGCTATGCTAACTGTAAGAGGGAAATGAATCTTACTATAGTCATTATGGCAGTACATCCATCCATCCATTCATTTTCCAGACCACTTATCCAAATAGACTAAATTTAGATCACGTCAAGACTTGCTAGTCAAACTACAAATCAAGCTTTGCCTAGAATTTGTGGGGCAGGTGGCTGCATTTTATAAGATAAATCAACACACAGTGTAAATATGATGGCATCATTTTACCTTTCTTTTTGAAATGCCCCCCCCAAAAAAATGGGGGAAAATCATCTATTGTCAATGCAATTTGTAAATAATTAATGGCTGACTAAAAGGAGTAATGCCATATTACAATGACAACCTACCTTTTAAGTCTGCATTACATTGCGTCTGTGTCCTAAATAAAACCTGACTGAGATGAATCCACGGAAATGTCATTAAAATATCATAATTTGAAAAAAGTTTTTTTTCTCCATTTATTTTCATAATTTGTGTTTTTCTCACTGCAGTGTTTTTCTGTGTAGGGCTGATGAAATTGTGAAGTGATGTTACAGCAGCTGGACCACGACCTTTAGCGTTAAATCTTTTATAGCACAATGAGAGATCAAGCAGACCAAATAAACAGCTTCACACAAACTCCACACGGTTGCTGGTATAACTGTGTGTGTGTGTGTGTGTGTGTGTGCGTGCGTGCGTGCGTGCGTGCGTGCGTGCGTGCGTGCGTGTGTGTGTGTGCGTGCGTGTGCGCGCGTGCAACCTCCTCTGTTAGTATACTGTGAATTTGGTGTATTGGTAGGAGTGAAGACATTTTTTTTTCCTTCTACAATTACATCAATGGAGTAGACTGGTTGCCTGGTGGATCTCGATACACCTAATTAACATCCCATGAGGAACCACGCTACCTCTTAGCAACCAGGTACGCAAGATAATGACCAAATACTGGACAGCATGCTTGAGAGCATCTTGACTCTGGGTTGACTACCTGGCCGGTGCCTTCTTCATGTGCTCGCCGACAAAGGTGGCATTGGTCATGCCCATCAGAGTGTTGGCCAGAGAGATGACGGACAGGAGGTGCTGCGTCGTGACCGCCCTTGACACGCCGTATGTCCCCTTGCCAACAATGTCTGACAATGTCAGCTTCCGGCCTGTTGCGAGGGACAACTGTCGCAGTAAAGACTCCTGAAAAATGGAGTGCGATAAATGAACCAAAGACGAGTGATGGTGAGAGCAGATCAAATGTTATTTTATCAGCTACCATGACAACAGAAGACGTAGGGGACCCAGATGACTGGTCAGTACTGACTGGTTTACTGAGTCCCCAGATACGACCCGCCGCCCCCATCCCGATAAAACAAAATTGCACCTTTCAGAGTGGCCTTTTATTGTGGGCAGTCTAAGACACACCTGTGCAGTAATCATGGTGTTTAATCAGCATTTTGATATGGAACACCTGTGAGGTGGGAGGGATAATCTTGGCAAAAGAGAAGTGCTCACTATCACAGGTTTAGACTGGTTTGTGAGCAATATTTGAGAAAAATGGTGATATTGTGTATGTGGAAGAAGTTTTAGATCTTTTGAGTTCATCTCATAAGAAATGGGAATAAAAACAAAAGTATTGCGTTTATATTTTTGTTGAGTATATAATTGGTCATTTTACAATTTCACATTTTCATTTCAACTCAGGACACTTTGTTAATAAAATACAAATACTGTAATTTCTAGAGTATAAGACGCTTTTTTTGCAGAACTGATTCATATTCATATTTGTGGGCTTGGTAAGGTAAGAAAACTTCTCTTTACACCCAAAAATATGTGTCTGGACATAAGAAATCCCATTCGATCAAATTATTATGAAGACTATAGGAAAATAAACTTTAGAAAGGTGCATAGTATATTCAAGCAAGAAATGGTTACACTTTAGACTACACCTCAATAAAGATCGTATTTTACTTATAGAAAATATGGACTCAACTTTTGCAAGACTTACATTTTGAAATTGTTATTTTCATTAGTCCAATCGGGCGGCAGTGCAACCTTAGTGAGGAATTGGATGTACTTTCTACTATTGTTGCAGTTAATTATCACACAGTGTTATGTAAAGTTATTATTAATGAATTCAAATTAATTCAAATTGCAATTCAATAGGATCATTATACAAATGAGGAATAAGCTGCATACATCACTGTTCAAGTTTTTGATCAATTAATTGACTGTTTATGATGTGGTTCAAATTGTTGATTAATTGCATCTGGCAGCAGCACTACTTGGTTGCAAGCAGATCACAGTTTGGGATATACCTTGAAGGTGGGAAGCATGAGGGACATGTGACCTCCTCTGGAGATGAGGCCAAAAGAGATGGGGCAGTGTGGCCTGAGCATGCCAAGTCTCTCCAGACAGATCCCGTCCAGCTGCTCGTTGAGACCCCACGCATGCAAGCAGGACATGAAGAGTTTGGCTGTGTCCATGGTCAGGTTGTACTCCAGAAGACTCAGAGACTTTGACTTCTCCTCTCGCCTCCTCATCTCCTCCTCTTCTTCTTCATCTTCGTCCAGCAGGTGCTCCTTGATGGTCTCCTTCATTGTTTCTTTTACCTGTTTTTAAAACGAGTGTTCAATATGCGATTAACTCATTCACTGCCATTGACAGCTATAGACTTTAAAAATTTCATTTTAACTATTTCTATTAGTTTAACATTTTTTTCCATTTTTGTTAAGAGTATGAAAACCTAGATTTTTTTTGTACATTTAGAACAGATATAAAATTTGTGATTAATCGTGAGTTAACTAGTGAAGTCATGCGATTAATTACGATTAGAAATTTTAATCGCCCGATGCCCCTAATTTTTAATAATCTTTTCTTTTAAACATAATTTAATAATCTTTTTTTTTTAATAAAAGATTATTTAAATATATATTTATTTATTTTTAAAGAAAAGATTATTACAAATTTGGGGCGCCGGGCGATTACAATTTTTAATCGTAATTAATCGCATGACTTCACTAGTTAACTCACGATTAATCAAAAATTTTATATCTGTTCTAAAACAAATTTTAAAAAAATCTAGGTTTTCATAATCTTGTTAACAAAAGTGGGAAAAAATGTTAAACTAATAGAAATTGTACAAATGAATTTTTGACGACTATAGCCGTCAATGGCGGCGAATGAGTTAATTATCAGACTTAGACTTTTGAATGAATGAGTCTCAACACAAAATCTATTAAAATGTTGATTGTTACTAACAATTGTGGATTCCTGCTGTGTTTGTTCCTGACCTGCTTGAAGATCTTGTTGGCCAGGAAAGAGCCTCCCTTGTCAGCCCCAGCCTGGCTTTTCTGCAGCGTCTCAGGGGACACCAGCATGGGATTTGGCCTCTGAGCTTCTTCTGTCAGCAACTGGATGATCACGGCTTCCACGTCAAAGAAAAGCACATGCATGTCAGGGTCCGTGAGGTTGGTCTTCATTGCCTGGACCACCAGTGCATTGTGGGAATATTTGGGCAGGTTTCCCTAAAAAGGAGGAAGAATGTTAAAAAATCTAAAATCAGTAAAATCAAGGAGTTAGTAAGTAAGTGAGACACAGGAGATAAACTTTTTAAAAAGGGTAAGACTATACTGTAGTCATTTTGTTTTAAACCACAAACAAATGATCAATTAAAGAAGAAACCTTTTACATTACATTTTGAGGAGCAATCAAAGCTGACATGATAGACACGCACACACTGATTAGACTTATTTTCCCGCAGAACAGAAAAAAATAGTTAAATCAACAGTCAGCTGTTATGAATGAAAATGTATATATATATTTTTAAATCATACATCTTAGAAAAGCTATTTAGGAAGGGAAAAATAAATAAAAATAAAAATTAAAACGCCATTCTTGTCCTGGTTCTCGTGTCAATTGCCATCGAGTTCCAGTGGATGAACATTGCCACCTAAAGGCAGAGAGCCTCATAACACAATGTTTGGGCTTGTATGACCTTTTTTCCACATTCACCAAAAACCAGACGAAAATCTATTGTGGTATTGCAATAGGGCTGTGAAATTAATCGAAATTCAATTACAATTTCAATGATTACACTCCACAATTACAAAATCAGCATCATCGCAAAAAAATAAGATTATTCATACTCATATTCATATTTGAGTTGTTTAAATGTATAAATTTGCACCTTTTTAATTTTTAAAATAACTAATTTAATACATTTTGTTTCATCCAAAATTAACTTGTATAATTATAGTGTTTGAATGAATTTTATTTGTCTTAAAAAAATGTATTTGTTTTTTACTAAACATTTTCTTGTTTTGTACCCCAAAAAATCATCCTACTGCACAGTGCAAATATTGCACTCCAACTTGAAGTTTTTGCCAACATAAATAAACAAACAAACAAATAAATAAATATTATTATAAATTCAGTTTTGGTCCTAAAGGTACTTAAGTAAATATAGTGTTTCTATTTTTTTTAATTGGTCTTAATATTTTTAGATGCTTAAACATACCAAAAAGTAATCGTTTGAATAATCGTGATTTCAATTATTGCCAAAATAATCATGATTATTATTTTTTCCATAATCAAGCAGCCCTATATTGAAATAATCTATTTTGTGTTACATATCGAAATTTGCAAAATACAATAACTAGTTAACCCTTAAAAAGCTCAATCACAACATACTTAACTCTTAAACACAAAGTTTCCATGCAAATCCTCTTAATAATTTCACATATAAAATGATGTACCACATATCTTTTAAAACTGTATTAAAAGCCTGTATGACATCAATAAATGGATTATTAATTCATAAAGTGATGCTTTCTTATACATTGCAGGAACTTGTAAATCTCCACCTGTGTCACGAAACCCTCTGACCGCTGCATGACTTCTGTTCCTTATGTTTAGGATTTTTTTTTTGTAATCATTCTAATACTGCTATACTCTTTCACTGTTTTTGAGATTTCTCATCTCATGATGCATAAAAGACCAAGAGGTGCATGTTTCAGTTGAAACATGCGTAAATGTGGTTGGGCACAGACAATTCTCTGGACTTTTTCAAGCACCCTCTTGAACACTGCTACTACTGTCCCATAAAAATAAGTACATAAGCAAGCAAGGAAGTAAGCAAGTTTTCAAGTTTTTCATAATTACCAGGATTTTCCTTGATTTATACACACTGGTAAAGTCCAATATGTTTTACTAGTCACTTTGCAGCAGCCACAAAAGAGAATTAGATTTACTATCCTAATTTTTGTGCATTCCAGGTCATTTTATGAAAAGTCAAACAAATACCAGGGTGAAAGAATGACATTTACTGTATTTTCAATTTTCATTGCTGTCAAATTTCAAAATGAATCAAATTTGACCCGAACACTATGTGAGCATTTCGCTGATGTGTTTTTTAGATGACATGCGAAAAGTGCATAGGTGGGACTGAATGAATTACAATAAAATTGTGTAAATAACACGCACCCATGTATAATAAGCCTCATCCAAAATCACACTTCTAGGCAATTTTATTTTTCTTCAATTTTGGGTTCAACTCCCACCAACTCTGTGTCTGATTAACAGATTAACTCAAGTATGCACACTGATTTTGTAGCAATATCATAATCGAGATTTACACATTTTGCTCAACAAAACTACAATTTGACTTACAGATGTATCACCTAATAAATCATGTCCATTTGACAAGCATATCAATCATAAACGGATTATACCCAGAAAAAAAAAATCAGTAATTATAAAAACACATCCATTGATTATATTTTCCCCACTCTGGCAATATTGTACCTCCTACAGACAAAAAGAAAACAAAAACACGGTTCAGCAGAAATGCCAGAGGACAACTCAAAGTCACATATTGACTTCCTTACACCAGCCTAAAAGCTGTGACAGTAAACACAGGTGACGGCTTGCAGCTGACTGGGTGTAGTGTTTGTGTTGATAGTATGACATTTCATGGTCATTATCTTTCATCACACACGGCAGGGGAGCATACATAGCCACACACATGGGGGGGAGGTTGGATGGTTTTGACCCATAATTTTAAAGTTATACCAGACAAATGACCCTGGGGTATGAGAAACAATAACACCAACAAAAAACAACAGTGATGTATTTCTGATTTAGCAAGTCAGGAAAATTGCAGCTGTTGTGCGTTGGCCTTTTCAGAAAAGAGCTGTGATTATGCGGCAATGAGAGGAAAATCCTGGAAGACACCTCCTGTATACACATAATGGAAGGACCATGAAAAAGATGAAACAAAAGGAATATAAAGGACAGCCCAGAAGAAGAAAAAGCATATGCTAAAATGAATTCTGCATAGAATTTAGTGAAAGCAAAGCAAATAAAGAAATGGTTGGTTTTAAAGAACGTGCCTGTCCTGCACAAATACCTCACACTCATTAAACAACACGATGGTCAACTACAATAGGAGTGTATGGGAAGGCCTTTTGACAATTAAGGGTAAAACATATTCCATATTGTTCCGTTTATGTATGTGCGACACTCTAAATACAGTTAGGTCAAAAATAACCCAACTATGGGTAAAAAAATAAATAATGTTTTTAAAAAGGGCCGATCCTCTACTTAGGTCAAATTGACCCAACTTTCTGGGTTTTATACAAAATGACCCAATTTTATGACCCAAGTAAAAGATCTGACCTATATTTGTGAGTTGTTTTTTGCACTATTTTACCCATTTCTTGACTCAAAGTTGGGTCAAACTGACCCATAAAGTGGATTGGTCCATTTTTGATCCATAATTGGGTTACTTTTGACGCAACTATTTTTAGAGTGTATGGTCAGTTGTTCCAATAGTTCTGTCCTCAGAGTGTGTATAAGGAATTTGCTCTTTGGTCAACCCCATGTAAGTTAGTATATAAAAATAAAAGCTGTGACATGCCAGCTAGCAATCATACTGTGTGACCTCTGTAAACTGTATTTTGGTATCTTTCAAAGTGTTTCACAGATTCAAAAACAAGATGATTATACAAGTGTCCCTCTTGAGCTAGCAAACTAGCTAGCAAGTGTTTCAAAAAATGTTGTGTCTTAATTTTAATAATAATAATAATAATAAACATGTTCTTGTTTTGTAGCAATAAATATATGATCATCCTAATTGTGATTTCAATTATTACCAAAATAATTGGGATTCAAATTGTCTTCATAATTAAGCAGCCCTATCTTGCATACAAACACATGCAGCATTAGGATTTATGGGGAGAGATTTGTCTCAAAATTATTCACACAAATTCCTGATTTTCACGTGTTTTTTTAGATCCACAAAGATAGCTGTGATTTTCAGATCCTCAAACATAATTTTCACATTTTTCAGATACACAAACATTTGTGATTTGTTAATGTAGAGTATGCATTAATCACGACTTAGAATTGGCTTATGAGCTCTCAAATGTGCGTTTGTGGATTGTCGCGCATGCACATTTATTTTTTCAATATCATGGTGTTTCAAGATAATCACAAAAGTCCTCAGATATTCACGTCTCTAAGGCCCGCTTAGACAGTCCTCCAATAAATACGAACACGTAGGTCGTTTTGAAAAGGTGTCAAATTTCGACCAAGTGTTAGTTGTTTTAGTTTAGCGACCTCTATCGGCCATGTTGAATAGCGCAAAATCCAAAAGCTGGACTCGAACCCCTCGGCCCCTCTGGTCAGAAGACAAGTGTTTATCTGACTGAGCTACTTGGTCAGTGATTGTTTTAGTGTTGTCCAAATGTTTTGTTAGTGTTCACTACATGTTTTGAAGTGAACTACAACCTCACTGTGCCTTTTACTAACCTCATTAGTGTAACCATGTAAAGATGTAACGTGTACTGTACAACCTCACTGAAAGCTAACCCCAACCATTAGTCCGAGACGGCAAATTGACATACATGTCAACACTAAAAAAAAGTCTTTAAAATCATTACTGGTTTGGTTTGTTAGCTCAGTGAGGTAAACGTTCATCTTCTGATCAGAAGGGCCGGGTTTGAGTCTAGTCTAGTCTAGTCTTTTTGCACTATTCAACATGGCCGATAGAGGTAGCTAAACTACAATACGTGACACTTGGTCGTATTGTGTGTGGTAAAACAACCAATATGGTCGTTATTGTTGGAGGACTTGTTAGGCCCGTTCCTTCTCTGTCCACAAGGAGGTAGCGTTGCTGTCTGTATTGAACTGAACTAGCTGTCTCCCGTTTCTCGTTTAAAATTGGAAACTAAAAAACGGAAAACGAGCCTTTATGTGACCTTCCATTATGTGCTTATTTTACACAAGTTGGGAAACAGAATACGACCTTATATTTAATATGTGTCGATACAAGTTTTAGTTTTTCAGTAAATTCAGTTTATCCGGTTTGGCCCACAAACGAAAAGAAAAAAAATATCACAGTTGAACAAAGAAATGTGTTGATAAACTTGAAATGTCCCTAAAAAAATTTGACTTTTAAAAAGGGTTGTATAATGTGCATATACTTTTGAGCAATGCTTTTAGGTGTTACTAAAATAAATTGGTTTTGCTTTTTTTTTGTGGAGGGGGGGCGGTTGCAACAACATTAAATGACTGACTCTCAGCATTCAGACAATTAGCAAATAACAGACACCCATCTAATTTTCAATACAATGCTTACTTCCTACATCCTACTATGCAGTACTTTACTGAAATGTGACTGTACCTTGTCAGCATTGTCTGCCGCCAGCAAATTGGTGGCAAGTGTTTGCAGTTTGTGCTGAGCCATGTTCTTCAGTGCCGCTAGGCTCCGGCGAGTCATTGCCTGCTTCAGGTTCACTGCCGAATGGCTCAAGGCATCCA
This sequence comes from Leptonotus elevatus, assembly GCF_054856555.1. Taxonomy (NCBI): domain Eukaryota; kingdom Metazoa; phylum Chordata; class Actinopteri; order Syngnathiformes; family Syngnathidae; genus Leptonotus; species Leptonotus elevatus. Next base: position 14,768,955 of record NC_141253.1, read on the forward strand.
CGGTAGCCGGAGCCAGCTCATCACAGGCATTGAGTATCTCTACAGCAGTTATACCCATCACACAGCGGTCCAAGGCCCCTACAAACATTAAGGATTGAAGAGTGAGCAAGTTAAGAGACCAGGAATCTTAACAGAACATTTAAAACCACATTTTTGAAGGCTATTAACAGTTAAGCAAAGGCAGACTGGGTACACAACTTAACAGTGACTTTGGTCTTATATGCTAAACATGATTGTTGGCTCAAGAGCATGTGCATATCTTTTTAGCCACAGTCTAGTGTATTTTTGTAATGGCAGTGTGATTCGCTAATCTTAATTCTATGACCATTGTACGAGGACACACTTTCTTGTATGTAATTTTGTCTGTTGTGGCTATCCATCGTTATAGCCGTATTTTTATCAATATCAAATATTCCTCATCAACAAAGCCTTGGTTTCATAATGCTTACTATGATCATCTATTGTCTTGAATTTGATTCAAGTCACAGTTATCTCTGGCTGCAACAATCTTCTGCTTTTAAAAAAAAAAGAGAGAGGTTTAAAGGAGACCCCATTAGCTGCAGCCAGACTAGATATCACGATTGGCTTTAAGTATTGAGTGAGAAGAGAAGTGGCACCATTATGCTGTGTGCGTGTGTGTCTCGAAGAGAGTGAGTGACTGTAGACTCAGGCATCAGACATGTAATGGTGCCATGGCTTACAGAAACACACACACACACACACACACTCTCGCTCCCTTTTTCTGACTGCTCTCTGACTCTCTCTTTCTCACATCCACATTAAGCAAGCACACTTTTTCTCACTCACTGTCTCATACACACGCTTTAATTTCACACTCAGTTACCCTGCAATCTCTCAGCGCTACAGCTCATTCAGACCCCAAACACGCACACATGCATGGACATACTCACACGCAGTCATTCCCAGTGATATCATTGTAGAGCTGCATTCAAACCAGTTACGTTTAAGCTGGCATGCAAGTTAAAATGTGCTGGCAATGAGGTGCTATGTTGAACTGAAGTAGTTTTTTGGAAGTAGCAAAATTAGGTTTAAAGACTAATTCTACAACATTCACATGCATTTTATTATATATATATATATATATATATATATATATATATATATATATATATTTTTTTTTTTAATGGGCCTAACTTCTTAAAACCTGTCTGTTTCTAATGCAGAATAAACCTTCAAAGTATACTTTTTTTCATAGTTTGGCTAGTCCTGCAACTTATACTCAGATGTGGCTTGTATACTGTATATTAAAATTAAATTTTGGACCGGCAGCCAAAATCCCTGTGCCCTAATAGTGTTGACTTTCTGAGCAATGGCGCCACCTTCTTTCCACCAGTGGTAATGCACCACAAGTATTTGGTAACTGCCCAAAAAAAGTAGAAGAAGAAATGGAAGAAGAAAAAGAGTAGTCATGACAATGAATGTGTGACATATAGCTTAGTTTAGCTTGTGGCTTCCTTACAGCATCAATAAGGCACAATGCCCTACCAGTATTCCAACTTTGGCGACAATCAGCAGCCTGTGATTAAACTGTTTCCATCTGTACTGCCTGACGCACTAGGCTCAGACGCTCCTTTTTTGGCGCACTTTGAATAACTGAACGGCACATTTGAACCAGTTTGCTTCCCCAAATGGTCAGAGTGCACCAGTGCACGCCTGGAGCATATTTCAAAATGCACCTACGATTAGGTATAGAGGATTTTGGGTGTGAGTCTAAGCTCAACTGTTCATTGTCTCAGTTTTTGTAAAAAAGTTTCCCCAGAAAATTCGACTTCTATTTTTTAAATATTTATTTTTAAAAGTATTTTGTGCGCTGACAAGTCTGTGCATGTGTGACATATTGTGAAAGTGTCGTCAAGAGACGAGCAGTATTTGGCTAACTACTGCCACCTAGAGGCTTGGCATGCATCTCATTGTCAGCCCAATTTGTGGAAGTGAGGTCGCCAGATGGAAGAGTACTCTGATTGGATAGGATTTGGGGAACTGTTAACCTTAAGGTCTGGCATTGTTATGAATGTACCTAAAAATGCATTAATGCGGTTAGCTGTGGATGTTTTCTTTTCTACAAACGTGGTGGTGTGGACACAATTTTTCTTTTTCTTTTTTACACGGGGAGGAGAGAAATATATATTTTTTTAAATACCCTGCTACGTGTGTACATGGACTTACACCCTGGAACGACTTTTAGTCCAGAAAATATGGTAAAGGTAATAAACATTCAAAAATGACATAGTCATCTAATTTAAAATGTGGAGAAGCCACGAATTGTCTCTCTTATCAAACAGTGACCTTAAAAAAAGTTATGTTGAAATATATAATGTATTATATTTATCTCGTTCCTTATATGCCTTAGAGATGACAATTTTTTGAAAGGTTACTGTGGGGAAATCATGTACAAATTCATTAGCAAACCAGTTACCACCTAATCAGTGCAAATACAGTGTTCTACCGTTGTATTGTATTGCAGTTTATCGCTCATGGCACCGCTATATCATAAGGGATTGTTGTTATGGGTTTTTACAGACACAGGGAAGTCCTAATTTAGACTGAAGCACCTTGCCTCTTAATTGGAGAAGTTGCGCAAGTAAGAGAGTGAGAACGGGCACTGAGACATACTTTTAATATATATATAAACAAGTTTATTGTCTTATGTTAAAATTTATTTTAAGTGTGTGGGATATAAAATCTATAAAAACGATGTTAAAAAAAAGGGGTTGGGTGGTCTCGCGATAGACAATTTTCACACATTCCGGGTGAGTCTTGAACTTATCTTCTTCTTTTCCTTTTGGCTTTTCCCTTCAGGGGTCGCCACAGCGAATCAGTTGCCTCCATCTAACCCTGTCCTCTGCATCCTCTGCTCTCACACATATTATTTTAATGTCCTCTTTAAGTACATCAATAAACCTCCTCTTTGGTCTTCCTCTAGACCTCCTGCCTGGCATTTGGAAACTAAGCATCCTTCTGCCAATATACTCATTATCTCTCCTCTAGATATTTCCAAACCATCTCAGTCTGACTTCTCTGACTTTATCTCCAAAGCCTCTAACGTGCTGTCCCTCTGATGTACTCATTCCTGATTTTATCCATCCTGGTCACTCCCAAAGAGAACCTCAGCATCTTCATCTCATCTCAAGCTCTGCCTCCTGTCTTTTCCTCAGTGGCACTGTCTCCAGACCAAACAACATTGCTGGTCTCGCCCCAGTTTTATAAACCTTTCCTTTCATTTTAGCTGAAACTCTTATATCACACATCACACTTTTCTCCACCCGTTCCAGCCTGAACTGCGCACGCTTTTTCTTTTCTTTTTCCACTCTCCATTGCTCTGGACTGTGAGTTTGAAACACACACGCACACAGCATAATGGTGCCACTTCTCTTCTCACTCAATACGGCTAACCTTCACTCCCCTCCTTTCCAGGGCAAACCTCCATGCCTCTAGCTTCTCCTCCACCTGTTCCCTGCTCTCACTACAGATCACAATGTCATCAGCAAACATCATAGTCCATGGAGATTCCTGTCCAACATCGTCTGTCATCCTGTCCATTACCATAGCGAACAAGAAGGGGCTCATAGCTGATCCCTGATGTTGTCCCACTTCCACTTTGAACTCCTATGTCACACATACAGCACACCTCACCACTGTCTTACAGTCCTCATACATGTCCTGCACCACTTGAACATACTTCTCTGCCACTCCAGATTTCCTCATACAAAACCACAGTTCCTCTCTGGGCACCCTGTCATAAGCTTTCTCCAGATCTACAAAGACACAATGCAGCTCCTTCTGACCTTCTTTGTACTTCTCTATCAACATACCCAAAGCAAATACTGCATCTGTGGAACTCTTTTTTGGGCATGAAACCATACTGCTACTCACAAATGTTCACCTCTGCCCTCATTCTAGCTTCAACTACTCTTTTCCATAGCTTCATTGTGTGGCTCATCAGCTTTATTCCTCTGTAGTTGCCACAACTCTGCACGTCTCCCTTGTTTTTAAAAATGGGCACCAGCACACTTCTCTTCCATTCCTCAGGCATCTTCTCACTATCTAAGATCCTGTTGAAAAACCCAGTCAGAAATTCAACTGCTACCTCCCCTAGACACTTACATATATCCATAGGTACATCATCAGGACCGCCTTTCCGCTCTTCAATGCCCTTCTCACTTTATCCTTACTAATATTTGCTACTTCCTGGTCCACAACAGTCACCTCTTCTATTCTTCGTTCTCTCTCATTTTCCTCATTCATCAACTCTTCAAAGTACTCTTTCCATCTTCACTATCCTTTATTACCCTAACCTGTTGCATGTCCTTCCAATCTCTGTCTCTTTGCCTTGCCAACCTGTATATATCAGTCTCCCCCTCCTTACTGTCCAACCTAGCAGACAAGTCATCGTAAGCCCTTGTTTGGCCTTTGCCACTTCTACTTTCACCTTACGCTGCATTTCCATGTACTCCTTTTTACGTTCTTCGGTCCTCTGTGTCCCACTTCTTTTTTTTTTCTAAAAGAGTCCCACTTCTTCTTAGCCAACCTCTTTCTCTGAATCCACTTCTGCACCTCCTCATTCCACCACCAAGTCTCCTTATCTTCTTTCCTTCCAGATTACACACCAAGGACACACCACTACTTTGCAGTCGCTGATCTCCTTCAGATTACACCGTCTACAGAAGATGTACTCTACCTGTGAACTCCTACCTCCATTCTTGTAGGTCACCCTATGTTTCTGCCTCTTTTGGAAGAAAGTATTCACGACAGCCATTTCCATTCTTTTTGCAAAGTCAACCACCGTCTGTCCTTCTGCGTTTCTCTCCTAGATACCAAACTTACCCATGACCTCCTTATCACCTCTGTTTCCTGCACCAGTCTGAAACTTATATCCCCTGTGATAAAATTGGGTTCATTGCATGACAACTCTCACCTGTATCCATCTGCCAGACATAAACAGAGCCATCAGAGCATCCAACAACGAGGTAGTCATCAGCGGGGCGCCACTTGATGACTTGGATTGGGAACAGGTGCCGCGATGCAAGCATGATGCACTTCCTTTCCCTAAGACTGAGCAGGCCAACCGAGTGGTCGCTAGCAACAGAGCAAACGCAATGTTGCACCCGAGTCTGCAGAGAAAACAAGGCCAGAAATGTTTCAATAGTTGATCCATAATAGAGCCGTCAATGTGCTTCACATAAATAAAATACATTTAAAGGCATTTACAAACAAAATGATTTAAGACTTTTAAAAGCAAAGTAAAAAATAAAATAAAAAGTAGCTTACTAAAATTACTAAAAGAACATACAGTGCAAGAAAAAGATTTTGGAAATTTAGATTTAAGAAATGCTTTAAAAGCCTGACTTCACTTTTGTTGGCAGCTTATTCTATTTGTGTGCATCATAACGGCTAAGTGCTGATTCTCCATGTTTGTTTTGAACACTGGGCTCCACTAATTGACCCAAGCCTGCTGACCTCAGAGCCTAGAGTGTAAGGCAATGGCTTGCCTATTATATGACAAAGTCAATTGAAGGAAGACTCACGCTGCAGTTTTCTGGAGGGACAATGAGCTGGGTGATTTCTCCTCCGTGGACACAGAAAATGTGTTTCATTTCTCCAGTGAAAATGTCCCACACAATGACAGAGAAATCAACCCCTCCTGACACTAAAGAGCGCTGGTCATAGCGGGGGGATATCTGGTATGGATACAGGACACATGTCACTTTATTCCTGTGACCTCGTAGTGTACGATGGGGTGGCCATCCTGCAGAGAACAAACAAAGTTTAGAACGGTGGAATGTTGCCTTTCTTAATGCAAACCTTAGATTTAAGAGTAGTTCATGGAGAAAACTGCCACTAAAAATGAATGGATGCTTTTCTTAGGGCTAGACTTAGCAAGATTACATTAAAACTAAAAATTGCCAGAGAATCTGGGTATGGTAGAATATGGACCAAGAGACAAACGTGCTAATTTTTTGGTCAATTCCTAAAATGTTCAGAACACTGTACAATTTATTAATGTTATTGTCAAAATAAGTAGAGTGTCAACAATCTAAAAGGCTCCCTCTAAAAAAAAAATGTCCTTCCCTCACCTCTTCTAAGCATGTGTTCTCCTTGTAGCAACTGAACGATGGCAGTTTGAGTTGCAGGAACTAAAATAATGCTGCCATCTTCTCTTCCACATACTAGTCGACCCTGGGAGGGGATGTAGACACTAGCAGTCACCTGAAAAAGGAAAGCATATATGCATTTTAATAGAAGGTAACAGAATTATACTCCATTGGATATTTAAATTTCAAACTCAAACTGTATGAGAAATGTATTCCCGCATTGGTTCCAACCTTAATGGGTTCGTCTTTGCTAGGGAGGATGCTGAGCTGATCAATGATACCAGAAGACACAGGAATTAATTTATCAAATGCTTCTTGGAGACTGATGGTGGATGAGACCTGCAGATCTAGAGAGAAAAAGACAGACCCATGATATTAGATAATCTGAGTTGTTTCAATCGGATTTCCCAGGATTACCAGGGATCCACAAGCCATATCTTTCCTTAAAATACATTTGCAATCAATTATTTTGCAAAAACATTTCAAATGTGAATTATTTTTATTACTACAGTAATTTCTGGACTACAAGCCGCTACTTTTTTCACTTGCATTCGACCCTGTGGCTAATACAAAGGTGTGGCTTATCCATCAGATCATAATGGGGCGCACGATAAAGGAAGCGCAAGAGCGCCAAACAGAGCAAAACAAACTAAGTGAGATCAAATACAGTAGGAGAGACAGAACGAGAGAGAAAATCTGCGCCCTCATTATGGAAAAGAAAGTAGCGGGAACCTGGTGCGGTAACATTAAAACACCTGCGGCTTACATGTGTAACAAACTCGAGTATATTCCTCAAATTTGGCTAGCGCAATTTATAGTCAGGTGCACCTTGTAATCCAGAAATTACTGTACAAAAAAAGCTAATCAAACGCATCCAGTAATGACCCTTATGGAGACACCTAGTAACTGCAGTCTCAGCAGCTGTCTGGAACCTTTTACGTGGAATAGTACCGTGTTATAATATATATATATATATGCTATAAGTCGCCCAGAGTATAAATCGCACCAATCAAATGAAGAAAAAAACACACATGAATTGCTTCTGAGCATAAGTAGCGTTTTTTAGAAAAGGCGACTGACAAAGTACAGAAGACCTCAGACTCGCACCCAAAATCCCCGTTCCCTAATTGTGGGTGTGTTTGGAAAAGTGCTGTGAGTGCGGACTCCTTCACTGGTGTTCCAACTACAACAAATATTTACTATTTACAGCAGCAAAAGGCACAATAACCAAACAGGATTCTACTGGATTTTAATAAGTTAAGTCATTTTAAATGAAACACTTTTCCAGAGATAGAAAAGGAAATTTCAAATTCAGCCCAAACTTGATTAGGGAATGGTGATTTTGGGTGTGAGTCTCTAAGCAGCTCTAATTTTAATATACTGTATACAAGTTGTGCAATGGGACATCACACACTCTAAAAAGAGAATTGTTAAACCAACTTAATAAAATTGCTCCAAGTGGTAACACACGATTGAATTTATCTAAAGTGAACATATTAAATTCAATGAACTCATAATTAATTAAACTAAATATATTCACTTTGGATTACCTTAATTTATATATTAAATTTAATGAATTTATAATTTACTAAACATTATATATTCACTTTGGATTAACTTAATTGCATTGTGTGTTACCACTTGAAGCAATTTTACTAAGTTCATCAACAATTATCTGTTTAATCTTAAATTGGTTCAACAATTCTCTTTTTAGAGTGCGGGACCAGCCAAACTATTAAAAAAGAAAAAAGAAAGAGAAAAAGAAAAAAGAAAGAGAGAAATGTGTGAGTGTTTTGCAGTGTATATTAATTCTAAAAAGAAACAAAGTTTTCTAATAAATATCCTTGATACTCATTTATGGTGAATTGCACATTCAAGTGTAGTTTTGACAACTCATGTGTCCATACCTGCTGGAGTGGATAGTGGCCGTGGAGGCGAGGAGTCTGGAATGCTCCACAGAGACAGTCTGCCTGAAGAGTCTCCCTGGATCAGTAGCTTGTGGAAGGGCTCTCGTCGTCCAAAAAAGAAGCAAGTCACAGGAGGACATATCAGGAGCTAGAAAATAGCGCAAGTTGGAGGAAACTTGAGAGGGCCTGCGCAATCTCAAGATCCAAATCACGTTGTTTTTGAAAGTAAGTTAAGGATGTTGAACTAATCAGCTGATGCACCTCGTGTACAGTTATTTGAAATTTTTGATCTGCTGACAAGCCTGGCAAAAGTCTTGAGAGAGTTTTTCTATGTGCAAAGCGAGTGTGTGATTATTATTACCCATTTAAAAAATTGGTTTGCGTGGGGTGGTGGTGGGGAGAGGAGATTTATTTGTGGGGTTATGGGAGATTTTGAATTATTATTTTTTTACTTTCAATATATAGTCAGATTTTTCTGAGACTTGTGAGACTAATTAAGGATGGCTCGTTTACAACTTTCGAGCATGACTTCAAGAATTTGGACTGCACTGGGAGGTTATCAGGACTCCATACACACCAGCAGCTTCAAGCACTGGCTAGGTGCACATCAGTGGCTTTTTATAAGATGCTCCTTTAATATGTTTTGACTGACATTTCTAAATGTGCTTCTATCAGAACAAACTTGATTGCTTCCTGAATTACACAAAATGTACGTAATGATTCCACACTTTTAATTAGCAGACTTCACAATTATCTTATTTCCTGCTTGTACTGTATATTGGTCCTGAGATTGGCTTACAACATGTCCATGGTCAAACAATGCTTGCATTGTTTTGAATTAGAGTAGACTAGCTGCTAATCTCTTTGAAATAAAATACAGGTTCATGCCTGCCTCAATGAATTCGAGATTGTGTATTTTGTCATTTTAACAAGAAAGCTTAGTGACTGACCTGTTTGTCTGTTAGATTTTCTATGCTGTATATCAATGGCGGTATTGAGCCTTCTTTTTTGCCCACATCACTTCGGAAATGGACACTGGCAGGTAAACAGCTGGAGAGAAGATAAATACATAAATAAATAAATAAATAAATAAATAACATTTTTGGTCTATAATTGTCTTCTATGTCATTTGCTGGGCCATGGTGATGATGATGATGATGAAGTTGACTTCATTGCAACTATACCTGGCTGGTAGGTTATAGATGTAACTGCAGCCATCTTCAGTCCAAATGATGACTTTGTCTGCTGCAATGAACTCTCCTCCAGCCCAGGGCTTGTCATTGTCACTGGGCACGGAGCAGAGTAGTGAATAGTCACCTGCATCAAAAACCTGACAAACACAAAACATATTTAGTTTCAAGTTTAAGGCTAAGTGGTGTTTTGCTCCATCTGCATGTACTGTGGTCTGTACTTTGTTTGAGGATCAGTACTTACCCTCCAGAACTTGGAGCAGACCACCAGCAGGCTGCTCTGAGTGAATGTACAGAAGGAAATACTCTGACAGCCCTGACAGTATATAGGTTTGGACTCTTCTTCAAACACCGGGTCCAGGTCCTGAGAGGATATTTTTCCATATTTATATTTATGTGTTTTTGGATTTATAAATAAAAAATAAATAAAAAGCAATATGCTCATTTTTAATGCAAAATAACCACTACCTGCATCCTGTTGACCTCGGCTGTGATGATCCAGACTTTTAAAATGCCTGTCACTGACACTGCCACAACTGTGTCCTCTGCAGAAAAAAAATACTCATTAAGTTATAACGTAAGTTTGGATCACTATTATGACATAATGTAGTATAATTTCAAGCAAATTAAAGGTGCATTCATCACCAGCTGTCTTGATTTCAGTCTATCCAAGTAAACATTTGTTCAAGATGACCAATTACAAATATTGGAAAGTGTAGTTCATTCAATAAAGTATTACAATCATAAAAAGATCATTTGCATGTTTAAAGTGCAAAATCTTGCAACAGAGAAGAAGTAAACAAGAAGTAAAGCCACCTGCTGAATACAAAGGTGTACAACAAGAATTAGTTGATTAAACTTAAAAGTGGTGTTCATTTCAACACCCATCTATTACTTGTAGAAACATTGCAAGTTTGCACAGAATATTACGGACAAAATGAGAATTACAAGTGAGAGTAAATCAATAAACCTTGTGTACGGTGTGATCGGATAATACTCATGGAGCTGATCCAGTCAGGGGAGATTTTGGACACCAGCGAGTATAGCACCTCCAGACTGGTGGCATCTACCACAAGAATCTCTGGATAATGGCCATTACAGAGCAGGCGACCTTCTCTCTGAGTGCTGACAGTGAATTGATAGAACTAGACAATCACAGAGGAAAAGTAACAGGGAAACAAGAACAAAAGATAAGGAAAGCTGGCAGTGGAAGCAGTTATATCAAATTAGTGATTGGTAGTTATTAAAAACACTTATATTCCATGGTATGTTTGTCATATGACAATTTGATGGTAAGTGCTTGAAAGAGACGTAACTTTGAATATATGTCTATTTAAGGACAAAAACAATATACAATGTGCATTATAAATGAGTTTACCTGTATGCCAGTGTGAGCACAAGCCAGTTTTGTAAATTCAATACAGCGACCATCATTTACATCCCATAAACACATCTCCCTGGAAACAAACAAAAAAATGAAGTTATTGTACAAAAAAAAAGAAATATAGTAGATATTTGCACGGATTAAATTTATTTTTTTGGTATGTTCTTTAGTGGTAGCTATTTTATGACACACTGTGGACAAAAACTAATAATTGGCTCCATATTAGTGTGTTTGTGGCGTGCAGGAGAAAGGTGCTGATTTATGTTGTTATAAGGTCCCTTGGATGTGATTATGAACTAGTAGAATGACAAGGGTTCAAAAGTTAGGTAAGAAAATCTATATTGAAGATATACTCACCCACTCTCTGATGCACTGACGATGTACTGTTTATCACTGCAGGCGCTGGCTTTAGACAAACAGGTGATGGACGCTGTATGACCAAACAACATGGCCCTGGGACAAATCTGAGAGAATTGAAACATAAAAACAATTAGAAAATAAAAACAGCAAGGAATCGGCCCTCAAATTAAACACGCCAGGCGGCTGGCTTTGCAGCGGAGGACTGCTTGCAAGCCTACAGCTTTTCAAGAAAAATGTAGTCTCCGGTGGGATATTTTGATACATTTCTGTCAGCAACAACATGGATTTAACTCATCCTGAGTGTGTGGTAATCTGTGCCCTTTTGGGGTAACATTTGTTTAAAAATTGTGCATCACATCCAGAAAACTGCTCTAGGAGAGGCCAGCAAAAACTGCCTCGATGGGCTGAAGACACAGACGCAGTTGAAAGGAGTTTAGTATCTGATATGGCATGACTTTCGTGTGACTGGCTCCATTAGATCATTCAGAAGCTCCAAAATCGGATATGTTGCACTTTGTTTGTGTTTTCAGATCTAAAAAATATTTACACAAACAAAAAAGGTCTATCTACTTCCTTTCATTTTGCCTGAGCTACTACATTGGCAGTTGGCACCACTTTGCATGCTGCTTGAGACCTCTCATTCCGACACAGAATTTTAAGACACAAAATCCGCCATTGTAATTTGAATCGTGGGTGATAATTCACATTGTGTGATCTATTTGTTATCTATTTGCAGTACTGCGCCCTGAACAGACCAAATGAACTATGTCCACTACTTTCACATCAAGTTTGGGAGTAAGCTTACTGTCACTTAACCATAATGTTTTGGCATTTCCTGTAATTAACTAAGGAAATTTTAGACGTGAATGTCTGTGTGACTAGATGTTAATCATACACAACAGGTGTGCTCAAGATCTGACCTTGCGTAGCTACGTTATCAGAGTTTTGCTAAAAGAGAGCAATTTAGATATTTGAAAACAAAACATAATGTAACATTTTAACCATAACTACTAGGGGTGTGCCCAAAAATGTATTCTCATATGAATCGCGATTCTCATTTAGTACGATTCAGAATCGGATTTAAATGCCCGAAAATCGATTTTATTTAAATTATTTTATACTGTCTTCCCTTTGTTTGTGTGTGCCTTTATTGGGAGCACTGTTCATGTTGTACCCAATTTGGCCACTTAGGGGCAGTGTGGTTCCACGGTCTGATACACTGTTTTAAATCTGGAAGAATCCAATTAAATACAGTGAATATGCCCCTTGACCACATCTGTGCAAGCTAGTTCATTGCGCACCGTTAGTCACCTTGAAAGCTGTATGTCTTCACAGTGGTTTAAAAAAGATGGTCTCTGCACCGCCGAAAAACCTCCCATGTAAATACACACAACAATGAACATCACCATATGATCCTATCACTACCTCAAGCTCCGATGTCATGTCCCAAAGGCAGATCTGTCCGTCATGGCAGCCAGTGATGATTGTGCTGAAGTCGTCCATCACCAACAGGCTGCTGATACAGTGGGTTGGAGCGGTGCGGCCCCATAGAACAATGGGTAGAACCAGATTGTTCCCCGACATGGTGCTGATTTATCTGGTAGGGTTGAGTGAAAATGAATGTGAGTGAACACTCAAAAACATTCCCATATTGCAATGTACTGCGGCTACTGTATTCCAACACTTGTCTCGGCAATATCTGTTGATCAACAGATATTTTTAATACAGGTACTGCCTTAAATAATAGCATTTGGAAAGATTTGAAACTACTGCTTGGAGGATCATATCGCAAATATCTTGTCAGTGCCATCAATGTTTGAGTATTCTACAGATTCTTACGTTCAGAGAACTTACCATTTTGATTGCATTCACACAGAAGCATATACTGCTTTTGCGCCCAAAACAACTATCCTTCAATATCTAAAAGACTTCGTGTCCACAAACAAAAGCTTGACACATTCTCACATTTGGTTGTTTAGGCAGTGTAGTAGTAGATACATCAATCGTTCACTCAATTTGCGCAGAGCGATCTCCCAAAGAAGACGTGCCATCAGCCAATTTCGTTTGCGCAGCACCGTTACGTTTCCAGAGGGGCGAAATTTCATTCACTGATTGGGATAGAAATGAGAGTAAAGTTGAATAATATGAATTAAATGTTCAGCGATTATTGACGTTGAGGGCAGATTAAGTGTTGTGATCAATGTGGTGCAAATAGGGTACATAGGAGTATGAATGGCTCACAGAGCTGTCGAGAGTGACTCCCTACACTACACACATTATTGCTTTTCATTTACACCCCTATTTATGCGTGTTGTCGTGCAATTAAAACCTGATCGGCTACAGTGATGCTATGTTACACTAAAGCCAAACAACTGTAATGCCGGGACTTCCGGGTTGCTAAAGCAGCTCATAGGATACAAATATAATGCGTAAGGTAGTGGATACGCACCCAAGACCGCAGCTCACTGAGACATCTCCTTCGTGTTGAGTTTAGGCAAAAATATCTCAGTCGGTGATAAATAAAAACGGCTATTGCTTCTTTGAGGTTTTTAGCTCAGTCAAACCTTTGCGTGACGGTCAGTGAACTAATCACGAGACAACATTAGCGATGACCCCAAACACATCCGGGGGTTTCTTGTCAAAGTAAAAGCACTCAGGCTCAGATTGCACAATTTGTTGCAACTGTACAGTACTGTAATGTTTTTTACAGTAGTGCAGTATATTGTATGTACTCTATGTCATTTGTGTGAACTTTGACGGTTAATACACAGCAGTCGTTCTCATTGTGGTACTATTAAGTACTAGCACCAGGCTTCCTGTAGATGCCATAATTTTTTTTCATGTATTTATTTTTAAAGTTCAGTTGCATTATTTTACTTTCAATATATTTTGGAACTGCTTGTTTTTCAACATTTATTTAGGCACATTTTTTATTTAACTTTTATGTGCAAAACATTTTCATTAATCATTGTTCTAGTAGTTCCCTTTTTTTTATTTGATCAGTGTAAATTGTCAAACTGTGCATAAAGTCTCAGTTGCTTACAAATAATATTAAGCGACATATAGGCCTACCTTTTAAGAACACAACCAACCTTTTGATGACCTTGGGCGTAGTTTGCTGCATTCGTTTTATGTTGATCAATATTACTGGTATTTGAAGCATTGATTTTATTATTATTGTTATTTTAGGTATAAGTTTTGGTGTTAAACGTGTGAGAACCACTTTTTACCAATATTAGGATCTTAGGTTTAGTTATTTATTTATTTCATGATTAAATAAAATACATTATTGAATATGTATCTCAACATCCATTTGATAAAGACAAAGCATGCTTGTTTCTGTATCCTGAAATACCTGCTCAATATATATAATAGTATTAGAACACCTCATTATAAAAACATGTTTTTCTTGTGGTAGATTTTTTTGATATTCCACCTTCAACATGTTTCTAAATTTCTTTCAGGATCCATAAAGGTTCTCCCTAATCAAGGTGGATTTAATTTCTTGCAACATGAGCAACACTGACAAAATCAAAGTCGCTGAGAGGTGAGGCCTGGATGCTATTAAAACAACTCGGAAGCTTTTTACAAAAACAATATTCTATGGTGAGTTGCTCAAAAACAGGTGGTCAGCTACCCCTGACTAACATAGCTTTGCTTGTTTTCAGTTAGTAGGCAATGCAAGTGTTTCAGCTTGGAGATTAAATGAAGCCATTAAATTACCTAGGACAGAATTGGAACGCAGGTTCACTCAAGTGGTACCTGAAAGAATCATTGTCCAAGTACAGTCAATTGTATTTAATTTTTTAATAAAGTTTTACAATATTTAGGCACAATGTGAAAGTTCTAATGTTGGTCAAGATGTTGGTACTTGATGGAAAGGTTTGAGAACAACTGATCTAGGACAACAGTAAAATGCATTTAAAGACATTTGTTTTCAAACAATATTTATCTACATTACATAAATCTTGCTACAGTTCAGAGTTGCCATAAAATCAGAAAAGACACACATGCCTTTGCAAAAGGACTGTTTTATTTACAGGGATTTTCATTTGAATTACAATACAAATGTTTATCAACTGGGAGACCCCAGAGACTGATAATTCTTGAAATCAGAAGTTGAGGAGTGTGTGTCTGTGTATGCATGTATGTGTGTGTCTGTGTGTTGTTTGTGAATGTATTCTTGAATGTGATAGCTTTGGCAAAGGGAAAAGTCCTTCAAAATATCAACAGACTCCTTGTTTCCCCATTTGTTCTGACTCAGTGACTCTCTCCTTTTTTCCCCACAACCTGTATGAATAGACCATTTATTTATTAGTACAAACAATTTTACACATATGCTTAGTTTGAAGTGATAAATCCATACCCTTTTGAAGTCATTCATGTTGGTGGCCTGTACTGGAGTACCAATGAATGTCAGGTAGTTTATTTTTGTGGTCTCCTCATCTCCTTGGTTTGATTTGACGAACAACTAGTGAGTGGGGAAACAAAGTCAGAAATAATACACTGGAAATGCATTTTTCTACTCAAGAGAAGAAGTGCTAGATGTTTTTCTTGTTATGTGTGGTGACAAGCAGCTAAGACTACTGTTGTCTACTATGGAGTGAGAATACTTTGTTGGTAATATATTAGTTAACATCACAATAGTTTATTTTATACAACAATTTATATTGGAAGAACATTCTCCAGTTTCGAGAAAAAAACTTGCTAAGATCCACTAAGTTAACAGTTTCACTAACCAAATTCACATTTCGCATTAATAAATACACAGCTATTTACAACTCAATGTGTATGTCATCTTTACAATTTACGATAATTTAGTATAAGCATCCTGATGTGTACCAATTGTCACATTGATTCATTTTTTTATTTTGCATCACGCCTTCTGTGTTTTGTTCTGACAAATTATGTCAAGTTATGTGCACTCGTAAGGAATCTATTTTTCCAAAATTTAAAATTGAGTGAGGATGAATGGAAGGATGAAATTTAAGATTAACTGAGGCACTGTATGATCATTGAATGGGGGGGAAAACAAATTTTAATCCAAAATTGGTACTGGTGATTTGGTGCAAATGTAACCGGGCATATAAAAATCCCCTTTTAATGTATTTAAAAATAATGTTTCATGTTTCAGTATGGCACAGAAGTACCAAGAGTGTTCTGGTTCTTACCGTTACACTCTGCACATTCTGAAACTTGACATAGCGTAGTGGAATGATTCCATCGTCTTTGTAGTCTTCCTCTGCCAGCTCCAGACTTTGGGTGGCTTCGTTTCGCTCGGCATCGTCGAAACCCATAGAGCGCGGGAGATTGATAAATATCTTCACCACTTTAGGAGCTTGGGCTGGTACGCCAACAAGGAATGTAACACGGTGCATCATAGTTGGGAAATGAAGAACAGGCAGAAAAGAAGAAAATAGTTCTCAGAATACATTGTGGAATATAGCCTTATGAAGAGTTCAATTGACTGAAGTGGAGATAAGTGCAAAAATACTCACCAAAGTCTGAGGACTGTAACCTCATTGAGAAGAGCCTCACAGGCTGGTTGAAGGCCATAGTTATCAGCAACTGCAAACAACATATAAAAAGTTGTTGTTTTTTCTTTTTTTATAATGAAGTAGTTAGGGACACGACACCTTTTAAGTAGTTAAGTGTGATACGCAAGCAGCTGGGATTTGACATAGCTGGGCAAATTTACCTGGCTCACACATACTCAGGAAGGCATGCTTTATGAAATGCACCAGATGCAGTCGTAGGTTGTGTACATGCTGCAGTGGAAAGAAAGCTGGTACCAAATTCAAATGACAAGCTCCTGCTTTATTAATGTCAAGGTAAAATATGTCACCAATATACTATACAACTACACATAAATGTTTAAAACAATACAGAGTCCTGATAGTAGTCACGTCAAAACAAAATGTTGCTCGGTAATGGCTAATTTTGGCTAATATCTTAAAAATTTGGAATTAGCCCTGTTGCCTGTTCTGCTTCTTACCTGTTCATCACAGTCTGACTCCAGGTAGGAGGAAGAATCAGCTTTCAGTAAGCAGTTGTCAAAACCACAGTCATCGCTCTCGTTGAGACATTCGCAGCCGGCTTTATTGACGAAAGGCATGAGGTCCATCTGGAAACAAAATGAGAGTACTATACTGCATTTTAGCTTCATTTGAAAGTCAACATAGATACCAGCAATTCAGCATTTTTTGGAATGCAACAGTAAAATGTCTACTTACATATCCCTTCGGAATGTCAGAATCCTCACTGTTTCCTGGATCATTCTCTGTGAGCTGTTTGATCTTCTCCTCCAGACCTGCAGCATCCGCTCCTTGATACTGGTCCACTCGTTCCCGGTTTCTGAAGAATAAGAATGTTGGTGTGGCTGCTATGTTGTTGGCTTCTTTTGTTGCCTACGGAAGAAAAAACTAGTTCAGTCAAATGACCTAAATTGTTGCATTTCCTAAGCACAGCCTCTTTGGTCCTCAATTTCCACAAGGCATTTGTTTGATACCTAGCAAAAAATGACAGAATCGTCTCTTTTATAACATTTGTATCAAATGTTTCATAACAAAATTTATTTGACTTTACCAGTCTTGTGAGGTACACCTTCAAATTATATTTTTTCACAAATTGGCAGAATGACAGAACCAATACATTTGCATATAGCAAATCTAATGCAGTAAACGCCAAATGATTTTATATATAAATATCACAAAATGAAAAACAAACCTTAAGGTTGGTTATAGATGCAACATGTGCAAAACTGCAAACTACATCTCTTTGCTTTTTGCAATTGTTTGGGAATCATTTAATCATTTTATGCAAACATATCAACTAGAAACATATGCTATATGTTTTATTGAATTGGTGTGTTTAAGATCAGACTGACCAGACAGACATGGACATCAACTTCGAGGAAGACGGCCTGGGGATACTTATTACTCAACATGTTGAACACTGGAGCTATTCTGACACACGGCCGGCACCTGTGGGGAAAGCAGAATGTCCTATTAACTAGCTCTAGTCGCGCAGAAGTATTCAAATAATTGATTAAAGACTATAACCTAACTTAATACAACAAAATGTGTATCTTGTACATAGCAGTGCTGTATTTTGTTCCATCTTAAATAAAGTTGAATTGTCTTGCATGTGTCGTCTTCTAGATAGGAGTTGGCTGACATAACAACAGTTAATCATTAAGTAAAGTATAATATCTGTCAACAAGTAAGTTAGGGTCAACTATCTAAATATATAGTCAGTTCTTATCATGCAACCAATCGGTGAAATACTGTCATTGACAAGTCAAAACAGGAAATGTAGTTACCGAGTGCGAGCAGTCAAAGACTACACAACTAAGGGAAATGGACAAGCTCGTGTACTACATTATTTTCAGTAATGATCTAGAATCAAATTCTCTATTCTGCATACACATTATGTCAGCCAACCCATTATTGGAATTTACAATGCTCCAATGCCAAGTCACTGCGATAGTGCTATGTCATTCTAAGCAAGTCTGCCAGAAAAGCTAATGCTAGCATAATGCTAACCCACAGATACATCATGCAAGCTGCTGTTTTCAAATATATATCTACACCGCGAATGGCATTTCTTCCAAACACTTATGGTTGACCATTCGTGACTAACGTAATCTGTGTAAAGAGGCGTAGTCGGTTGTAGGACGGCCTCCAACGTGGGTCTTACCCGGCCATTGTGAACTTTACCACTGCGAGCTTCGAGCCGGCGGCCGCTAGCTCCGGTAGAAATTCCGGATCACTCCCGATCACTTTAACGCCGACCATGGTAAAATACAGACGATTGAAGCAGCGTGGCCTTGTAACTGCGGTTATATTCCCGGGAAAAAAACACAATTGTACTTAGCTCCTGTAAATTATATTGTTGTGTTTTTAGCTTTGCGTCAAAAGTAGCTAAATTCAATCTATTTGCTAGGCGCACTACAGACACACGGCAAGTGAATCGACACGTGATGTTCCGATTAACCAATAGGAGTAGAGAAAGGCGTGGCCTATTTTTTTTTACCGCTGTCTTATTTTCAAGTTAGCATTACCGCCACCATGTGCATTGGAGTGTGAATTTTTTTTTTTATCATGTTGGTTTGTGACTATTCAATTTTTCTTGCGCTTTTACCATTAAACTAAATTAAATTGACTGACTTTAAACTGATCTGCACTTCCTCCATAAATACATACATTACAGTGATCTACTACTGACCATCCAATGCAGTTTGTCACAATCAAACATTAATCCATAATTCAAAGTTGTGTTATAGTTAAAGGTCCCATGCCATCAAAATACAAATGTTCCCACTGTTTTATGCATTATATTCGTCAAAATAAGTCTGTGACATGGTTTAAGTTTGACATCTATTCAGTTTGTTGTTTGCATGCAATATACTTTGAAAAGCAAAGGCCTGCAAAATGTGCGAATTTGAATTAGTTGTCTCCGTGTCATCGCCTCTACACTCATTATTCAAGTACTTGACCACTTGGGGGCTGCTCAAGCGTCTGGGGAAAACTTCAAGGTATTAGTGTCTTACTCAAGGACGCAAGTGTGTCTGGGGATGGTCTTTTAACCGGCATTCCAATGGTGGCAGGTAACAATATCAACAACTTGGCGATGACTGCCCCAGTTTTCAGCTTAGATACAGTTCCGGTTTTTTTTTAACTTAAAAACACTGTACATATTCTTTTGGTCCAAACCTCAGCGAGTGTTGAATTGAAAATTTTCAACAGCACATCTTGAATACAACAATTTGGTGGCTGCTGCTTGCACACAATCAAGATAAAATGAAGACAAGATGAGGTTGACAACATGTCACATTTAGAAAGTTCAAATAGTAAACAATTATTAGGCCTATTATCAATATTATTTTTATTGAGGGTGCATATTTGGAAATTTTTATTTTTTATTTTTTAAGGCACAGAAATAACTTGTTTCTATTTTTTTAAATATATATATTAAAAATAGATGAATGATACAAATACCAGTCAATCCAATCTACATGAATAGCATAAACATTTTAATTAAAATTAAAACCAGAAAAAAACCCAGAAACAATATTCAGTTTGCTCAAGAGTTATTATTATTATTATTATTTTTAATAATTCTGCATGGACATTCATTATCAAATAACATTTCTTGTTCGTTACAAATTTAAGAGACTTAAAATAATTGTCAATTTCAATAAAAAATAATTAGAATAAAGGTTTCAGGTTTGGACATTTACATTTATGGATATAACATTTTCCCAACAAAACATACAAATTAACCAAAGTTGATAATTTTTTGTTCCGATTCAAAAAGGGTAATAATGTTTTTACAATCTTGTGTTTTGATTCACACATAAAATCATTCTCAATATCCTTTCAAAAACAAGCACTAATGGGGCAATCAAAAAATAAATGTGTTACATTTTTCGGTAGCCTACAGCTTTACAAAAAGAACACTTGTCATCAATATTTTCAAAACGTGAAACATACATGTTAGTTGGGTAAATATTCTGTAATATATTTGGAATTTTAATTCCATATCACGGCGTATCGGGTGACGTTCCACTCGGGCACCTTGCCCACTTGGCCAGTGTTCACTTCAGAGGAGGCCGCTCGTGCAGTCCCTGAATGCCACGCCGATTATTATTTTTTCACACAGGCCTAGTGTTTGTGTGTGCGACGTGCGTATGTGGTGTGGAACGTGTCAGACCGGTCGCGTGGGTTAGTGAGGGCCGGGCAGGTAAGGTTGCGTGGGGGAGGAGGAAGGGCGGGGTGCAGTTGAGCGTCTGAACAAGCAGGAAGAAGAAGGAAACATGGTGCGCTGACACAGCGGCCGGACACCCGAGAGACCACGATTCTTCCATTATTTACTTTTTTACCACTCACCAGCAAAGAACACGTTGTAAGTACAGTTTAATATAATCTTTAACATTTGTACCTGGTCAGTTTCAGTTTGGTGTTGAAGAGTTGGTTCAAACAGTTGGAAGGGAGTGTCAGTGCCTCACCTGGACGCCTGCTCTTGTTCCATTCACATTTTTGTCGTTGGCCAAAAGCACAGTATTCTTTTTATATATGTTTATTTTTATTGTTGTTATTATCATATTTTAAGTATGTTCACTGTATCTGAAATACAGTACATTTTAGCCCTAACAGAAGTGTATATGCGTGTGGTTGTAACTGAGCCAAAATTAAACAAAAAGGTAAAAACCCATTATCACATGTCAAGCCACAAATGTCCCAGCACGGTTCCAAACAATACTAATATATTTTTGTTCACACTAATAATGGACTGACTTTGCAGTAAAGGCAAACTTAGCCAAATGCTAATATTTTATATGCCAAATTAAAGATTCCAATGCACAATTTTGGAATTAAACTACGTGTTAATTATTGTTGTAGTGTGCAGTGGTGGATCATACAAGATGGTTTCTGATGAGTTTGGTTACTATTTAGGCTCTATATAGTCTCACTATGATGTTGTAAAAGTCACACACCACTACTGAACGCAACTTCAATAATAAAAATAAAAAAACATTGATCAAAGAAACACAGCACTATTATCTGAAACGGGGCAGAATTTTACTTCTATTGAATGTACCCTTTTGTTGCCATATATATAACTGCAAGTGACCCCAAGGCTAAATCAATGTCACTTTAAAAGTAGTATTTTGATCATCGTAGTACATATATAGTCAGGCATTTGACATCTGAGAATAATTCACAAATCCTTTTCATCCAAATAGTGGTTTGGTTTGGTTTCTAAGTAAGCTTGAATTGAGATTAATGATGAGTTTCCACTTCAAGCAGATTTCAATTTCTCAAATAGGGTCTGAGGTCCTTTCTTCACTATCCAACTACAATGTACAATATATGAACAAAGTGATCAACTATGAGGACTAATCTCCAAGTTCCCCGTGACTTCTGATTCATTATCGTACTAAAACATGCTGGCAATATTTTGTTAACCAGATACTGTGAATAACTTGGAGAAGGCCTTTTCGGGTTTCACCATGACTGCACCCCACTGCTCAAAGGGCGTTTTCAAATTACTTAAGCGTCGAACCGTTTGGAAACCCTGATGTCAAGCCCATCCAACACCGTTTGAATGAATGAAAATAGAACCTGGTGAACTCGGTCCTCTCTCAGGCTCAATGCCAGTGACATCACAAATGTTCTTCTGGATGACAAATGTTCTTCTGGATGACTCGACAAAAGTTCTCCAACATCTTTATTGTGTTGGTTAAAAAAAAATCCTAATTGTTTTTCTGCAGTCTTTGTTCATCACAACAAGACAGTGTAATCAGCAATAAGAATCTCTTAAAACAGCACAGTACACACCAAAAATAGTTTTAGAGTACATGTTTTGATAGCTGTAATCTTCCCTTGTTGAACCACTTTAATGCTGAAAGGTCCAGGAGAGTGTTGTACCTTAACACAGTGCGGCCTGGGTCGAGCAACCTGCCCGACTGTTTACCATAAACAAGCAATGAGCAAAAGTTTTGATTAGGGAAATATTGTCTGTGACTTTGCGGAAAGAGCTGACACTGATGGCAGGTACAAGATCATTTCATTTATGAAAAAAAAAGAGTATATGGCAAATGGTGAAGCAACTGTTTGAAATGATTGAATAATTAAGATAAATTATGATTAATTTGTCATTTTTTAAAAACAGGTTTCACAATTTGTCATCAATATTTTGTTTTATTAGTTTCAAATTAAATTCAATTGAATTGAATGATAACGTATCCAATATATATTCCAAAGTGACTCATCTACCTAATCACCTATGCTGATGGAGTCAAGCTAAATTAACAAATCAACATTTTACAATTCAACTTCCACTAAAAAATTGGAAATAAACCAGTTAATCATTTGTCATTTACATTGAATAAATTGTTGATCAGTCATGTCTTGAAGTAATTAAGGCAATGTGGATTTCACAATGAGGCTGCAATGTCATCTAAACTCAAGTTTACAATTATTTTCTGCCATCTAAAATCAACATCAACAAGGAATCGATGATTGATTGTTAATCAATGGCTATTTCTCATCAGTAATCAGCATTGCTGTTGTTGTTGATGTTCAGACTAAATCCAGTATTTTTCCACTTGTCCAGTTTGAACTCTAATGCTAATAGAGTTACAATGTACTGTCTGTAACTGACAATTTGACTTCATGATTGATGAGGTTTGTGGCTAGAAATAGACTTTTCCTCACTGATATGACTATGCATAGTATTTTAGTGGCACCATGCACAGGAGATTAGCCAGCATGAGGTGTATATGGACTTGCATTAAGTGGATTTCATTAGTTTGATTCCTGCTGTGAGAACTGCTGGAGAATCTCAATTGTGACTTGACTCAAAGTCAATAGCGTTCATTTGATGCTATTGCTGAATTGACTGTAATAGTCACCTGATTTAAAGATGCCACTATTTTTTTTTAATAGATAAGTCCAATTGGAAACAACACATTGAACACGGCTTGGTTTGTACAGTGAAAACTTGCATCATAAAGGGGGGGGGGGTATTGGGGTAGTGGCGGACTTTCATTCTTCATTCGCTAAAATAAGGTGGCTAATTTGGTCATTTTTACAGGTTGTTGTTTTTGTTTTTTTATTTTGGTCTGAACTCCTTTATCCATTTTTTTTATTTTTATCGATAAAAGATAAAAAGTTCAGTTACTCTTTAAAGGGAATGTCAACACCCCCAAAAAACAAAATTCTTTACAATATGTTCTATGCAGCCCCACTAGTCTAAATACAGTATTGTGGTTAATATTGTGTTAGTGGAATATGAGTTAGGCAGCAAAATCCAGCAGTTTTGATCAATATCAGAAGCCGGCCATTTTGCCACTTAGTGTCGAGTGAAAATGACATCACTGTTGCTCAGGTCTCAGATAACAACCAATCACTTCTCAGCTTCAGAAAACAGGTGAGCCGTGATTGGTCGTTGTCTGAGCCCTGAGTAACTGTGATGTCATCTTCAGTTGACAGCAAGTGGCAAAATGGCCGCCCCCTGAAATGGATAAAAACGGCTGGATTTTGCTTCATAACTCATATTCCACAAATGTAACAATCAGAATGCCATGTTTAGACTAGTGAGGTCACATATAACATATATATCAAGAAACAGGACATACTGGAGAGACTTTGTCTCTCGGCTCGTCTGGGAACGCCTTGGGATCCCGTCGCAGGAGCTGGTTGAAGTGGCTGGGGATAGGGAGTCTGGGCTTCCCTTCTAAAGCTGCTGCCCCCGCGACCCGACCCCAGATAAGCGCTAGTAAATGGACGAATGGATGTATCAAGAAAGGTACTTCCCCTATAAAATACGGAAAGAAAGGAGATTCTAAATATTAAAATGCCGTCCACCTTTTCTGTTTGAACTTTTCATTCATTGACAATTGTTGACTTTGTCACCTAGCACTTGTTCTTCCATCTAAATACTGTGGCTTAAGTTGTAGACATGCCTGTGAATACACAAGACAGACGGTTTGAAAGAGAAGTGAGGGTGGCCATCTACATCACATAAATAGGGTAGAAGGCTTTATGTCACCATCGATTTTCCATACAGTTTAATGCTGTCCTTTATTTCTTTCAAATTGTTTGAAGAATCTGGCCTGTATCAAATAATAAACAAACACAGCCACTTTTCACCATCCACGATTTTTCTTAAAATTGAATGGAATATTAATGAGGATGCTTCTACCCAAACAACTGTCATTGGCTGACAAATATGTGACACACATTTTCTCGTCATCATCTGTCAATCAGTCAATGGCTTTTTCACATACACAGGCAAATAAACACATTTGGTTTATAGTTTGTAACTCTCATATCAACAGTTCAACTTTGTTAGAAGTCTACGATAGATTGTGTGCCAGTCACTGCCATAGAATTGCTCTCCATCCAACGAGGAAAATATCACCACATAATAAAAAACAAGGTTATCAGTTCACTTGGTCACTCTTGTAGAACCGCTTTGAAATATTGGAAAATGATTTCAGTGTGAACTTGAAGAGATTGAAACACTATATCACTGGTTTTCGAGAATAGTTATACACTCTAGCTGTAGGGACAATCATGGTTTAAGTCCGTGGTTGTAGACCTTTTTTCAGTGA
The DNA here is from genome assembly GCF_054856555.1 of Leptonotus elevatus. Lineage (NCBI taxonomy): Eukaryota > Metazoa > Chordata > Actinopteri > Syngnathiformes > Syngnathidae > Leptonotus > Leptonotus elevatus. The sequence goes on from NC_141253.1 coordinate 14,794,031, forward strand.
TGTACCCCCTGTGAAATATTTTTGCAGCCAAGTACCCCCTAACTAGCGCAAAGCATTTCTAATTGAAGAACAAACAAACGAGTGCTGTGCCATCATTGTCTGATTTATTAAACTTTGGAACTGGTGGTCTCTTGAACTATTTAGAAAAAAAGAAAATAAAGAGATAACTAACTAACTAACTATTACATAAATAAAATAATAATAAAAATAATAAATACATAAATAAGTACATACATAAATACATAATAAATACATAATAAATACATAATAAATACATAATAAATACATAATAAATACATAATAAATACATAATAAATAAATACACAATTAATTAATACATAAATAAATAATACATAAATACATAAATAAATACTTTTATTTTAAATATAAGTATTATCTTTTGGGATCATAGTAAAGCTCTGTTCTAAAAAACGAATAATATACCAAATTTTAAATAAAGTTTTCAAGTTATTGACAGGTTATTCTAGGTAGAATAATGACAAGTTGGGTCAAACCATTCTGGTATAGGGGAGATGCTGTGTTTTTAGTAAACTGAAATTGAACAGCCTACTGAATATAAAATTCATTTTATGAACTTATATATATTTTTTAGAAATATTTACATTTAAGTTTGAGTAATGATAATTAATAACCGGTGCAGTTACACTTGCTAACTAATTACCAATATAGATTCACTTTCACTCATGACAAGTGATAATTGCAGAACGGGCGATTTGGTGTTTGTGCTGAATTGTCTTTTTGTTTCCTAGTTATTTATTACAACACTTGCAAAAGAACATCAGTTGCTTCAGAGATGGTCTGTGTTGCCCGCATGGATACATTAGTGTCAGTTATCACAGGACAGATGCCTCAGGCAGCCACAGATGCATGACCCTTCATTGTGGAAATCCATCACATGGGAAATCATTGATTATTATTGTGTGCTGTTCTATGATTTGATCAGTACTGTTTACTGAATCATTGATAGAATGTAATTGGGATCAGATGTAAAGCCAGTTGATGCATATATCAGGCTGCACGTTTGTATAGTATTGTATCAAAATTGGGTCCCATACAGTGAATGCCAGTTGGCAAGCGATCCCTTCTGCTTTTATTTACTGACTGAGTGACATCTTTTTTTGTGTCAATCCTTGTGTGGCGTTCCCTTTATTTGCTCTTCACTTTACCTGTCTGAACGAGAGCTGAGCCACCCCCCCCCCCCACTCTCAGGTTTCACTGTCGTCACTACGGTATGCTCTCCTCTGTCCCACTCTGCAGAGCATATACCCCGCCCTCCCTCATTGTTGCCATAGTTACCTCAGCCACCAAACCTGTTTTCTGACTCTGATGATGGCACTGATGAAATAGTTTTGTTTTATAAATGTTCCTTAAAATGATTTTTTTTTGGGTGGGGGGGGGGGGGATTCGGTGGGTCTTAAGCAATGCAACTAAACTTGTTTATTCAGAATAATTGAAAAAAAAACCCCAACTTTAAATCCTGCCCTAAACAACATCAACATGTTCCTTCACATTTTGGTAACTGTACAGCTGCAAGGCGTTTTTGCATTCTCGCACCAGGAAGGGCATAATAATAGTCTGATCACGCAGTCCATTAATTGTGTGAATTAAGTGTACCGTCACATCCAAGTTGTTTTAGACTCTAGATAAAAAAAAACAAGCTATGTAACATTAATGCCACTCTGTTTTAGTTTCTCTCTTTTTTTATCATTACATTCAATGAATAGTCAGTGTTGATGTATGAGCTGCAAGGCATGACAGTTTTATTTCTATTGCACATTTCAAACACAAGGCAACTCAATGTGCTTGACAAAAGCAATGACACAACACCAACAAACAACAGTTAACGCCAATCAGAAGCAAAGCAAAGAAAACAAAACTTACAAACGTGACTAAAAAGAACATACATTGACAACATTAAATCATTTTAACAAGACTTTAAAAACATTTAAGAGTAGCTTTCTAAAATAATCAAAAGGAAAAAAGATTTTTAAATGTTCAGAGATCCTAATCTAGAATATATATAGGAAAAACATGGACAAAAATGTTTTAACCTGGATTTAAAAGCATTTACACTCGGGGCTGACTTCACGTCTGTTAGCACCTTAGCTCCATTTGTGTGCAGCATAACAGTTAAATTCAGCTTCACCATATTTACTTTGAACTCTGGGCTCCATTAATTGACCAAAGTCTGCTGATCTCAGAGTCGTGCTGGGTTTATTTCTTGAATGTATTCAGGACCCAAATCATTCAGTGATTTATTGACCAATAGACAGAATTTTGAAATCTATTCTACAGCTGACTGGGAGCCAGTGTAAAGCCTTTAGGACTGGAGTGATTTGTTGTGATCTCTTAGTTTTGGCCAGAAGCCAAGGTGCAACGTTCTGAATGAACTGTCAGATGCTCTTTTTTAGAGAGTCCAGTCAGAAGACCGTTATAATAATTGAATCTACTGGAGATAAAAGCATGAATAAGCTTCTTTTGGTCAGCTTGGAGCATGATTGCTGAAAGTCAGGTCTGAGTCTATGAGCACCCCAATAATTTGGACTTGGTCTTTGATTTCTAAAGACAGTGATGCTAGGTATTTTCCTCAGAGCAATCCTCTTTTCTTTATTGCCAAAAACAGTGACCTTCGTTTTGTTTTGGTTTGGCGAAAGGACATTTTAGTTCATCAAATTGTTCTAGGCAGTAACTTTAATTGAGCTGCTGTCATTTAGAGACATTGATAAATACAGCTGTGTCATTTGTATAACCATGATAGTCAACATTGACGTTCTGAAGCAAGTAACATATACAGACTGAACAAAAGGGGTCAAAGGACTGACCCTAGACTAGGGACCCCACGTCCCGGCCATTCGGTCAGATTAACAATTTCCAATGGTCACAAAGCTTCTCCGTCCTGATTTTAGGACTCTTCCATTTAACCCCACCCAAGTTTCCAGCCTGTTCAACAGTATGATGATCAAATGCTGCACTGAGGTGATGAGGTCGGAAACCTGGCTGGAATTTATAAAAATATCTGAGTTCAAGAATGTGCCAAGTTGATTGAAAAACACTTTTTTGACTCTCTTGATTGAGAAGGAAAAGTTTGAGATGGGTTTATAATTTCCTAACAAGGAGACATCCAGCATTCTCTTTTTTTAAATGGCCTTGATGGCGGCTACTTTTTAAGTGAGGACATAATTCTAGACAAGTATGTAAGGTTGTTTAGTCCACTTGAGCGGTAAGTTGTTCAACTGGATGATGACAGGAGCTTGATTTAAAAAAATAACTTGTATTTTTAAACAACATCTCAGTTGCCATACTAAATACAACAAAGCATGCAGGTATTTTGCCCTGAAAAGAAAATAGGCTATCCTCTTTCCGAGTTCCGTAGTCCAATTGTGACACTTGTGTCATTTGCAGTTTATGTTGTTGAGCAGGGCTTATCACTAACACTCTGTCTAGTCTGCGGCAACATAGCGTAAACCGATAGGCAGCAACAGCTATGATCTACTGTGTGCTTGGTAGCTTTTCTTTTGTAACAAACATGTTTTTATCTGGCTAATGCAATAGCACATCCTGTTTTCTATCCTAACCTATTTGTTGATGGGACAACAGAGTGTTAATCTGTTAGAATTTTGCGCTTTTACTTGCTGTTGAGCACATCGGCATTAAGAATTCTAAAAACTGAATCCTTTCTTCCTTCTCAGAGATATCTGCGGTGTCAAAATGAGTGCGCGCCATGTGGGCACCCAAGGATCTGTGGGGCCCAATGATGAAGTCATGCCATACAGTGATGATGAGACAGACGATGAGCTGGATGTGAGCTCAGAAGAGGAAGAAGAGCCGACGCCAGGAGCCCCACAGCCCCCCGCGGAAGTTAGACCCAGTGGTAAGGCACTACAAAGATGATTGTCTGTCCTTCCTTCCTTCCCTCTGGCTCCTTCCTAACTGAAATGTTCTCTTCTCTTCAGAAATTGGCTGGAAAGTAAAAGCCAATGACCGAGGTTACCACCACCTGCCAGAATTTGACAAAAAAGTATACCTGTGTATTAAAAAGAGCAAATACTCTGTAAGTGCAAAAAACAATTACTCTTACCTGGCCAAAACACTAGGAAACAAATAATTGGGTGCATTATTTGTCTAATGTTCCTCATGGTAATTAATTTACGGTACTCAATCATGTAAGCTTTTTACTGTAACAAGGTTGTAAAAATGTTTGTCGTCATTGTTGAATCATTTGGAATATTTCCTCTTCCTGGCTTGGTACTCATCACCATTTGTCATTGTTACAGGGGAATGCCATCAAGACGTACAAATACAACGTCTTCACATTCCTTCCCCTCAACTTGTATGAGCAGTTTAAGAGAGTCGCCAACATCTACTTCTTGGCCTTGCTCATCCTACAGGTACATATCACAAGCAGTAACACAGTCTCAGAATTACTACGTTATAAAAATAAAACAATTGAATGTGAGAAGTTGTTTTAGAATTATTATTATTATTATTAATAATAGTTAATAATTATTTTTTATTAATAATAATACTACTACTACTACTAATAATAATAATAATGATAATAATTATTATTATTATTACTACTACTACTAATAATAATGATAATAACAATAATAATAATAATTATTATTATTACTAATTATTTCAGTGTTAGGGTTTATCTTCCTCATGTCCATTTTGAGTACAGTAATTTCTGGAGTATAAGCCGCTACTTTTTTCACTTTCATTCGTCTCTGCGGCTAATACAAAGGTGTGGCTTATCTATCAGATCACAAGGGGGTGCAATATAAAGGAAGCGTAAGAGCGTCAGGCAGAGCAAAACAAACCAAGTGAGCCCAAATACAGTAAGAGAGACAGAACGAGAGACAATTTGCGGCCTTATTATGGAAAAGAAAGTAGCGGGTACCCGGTGCGGCAATAATAAAACACCTGCGGCTTACAGTCGGGTGCGGCTTATGTGTGTAACAAATTTGAGTATTCTCTAAATTTAGTTAACGTGGCTTATAGTCAGGTGCGCCTTGTAGTCCAGAAATGACTGTATATAGGTGCTGGTCGGAAAATTTGAATATTGAGGAAAAGCCCATTTATTTCAATAATTTGTTTTAAAAAGTGCAACTTGCATGTTACATTAGTTCCCCACCAACAAAGGGAAATATTTCAAGCTTTTATTTGTTTCAATTTCGATGATTATGGCAAAAATACCACAAACATAAAAAAATTCAGTGTTTCCCAAAATTAGAATATTTCATGTGAATACAAATGGACAGAAATGTTGGTAGTCAAGTCATATGCACTCAGTACTTTTTTGGGCCACCTTTTACATTCATGACACCATCAAGCATGGAGACAATCAACCTTTGGCACAGTTCAGGTGTTATTGTAGCCCAAGATGCTTTGATATCAGCCTCCAGATCGTCTGCGGTTCAGGGTTTCTGTTCCCTCGTCTTCCTCTTAACAATACAACATCAGTTTTCAATAGGGTTTAAGTCAGGCAAGTTTGCTGGCAAATCAAACACTGTTGTTCCATTGTAGTTTTGACTTTGTGAGCAGGTGCCAAATACAGCTGGAAATTATAATCATTGTCTGTAAAAATCTCACAGGCAGCGGGAAACATGCATGAAGTGCTTTAAAATTTCCTGGTAGACAGCTGTATTGACTGTGGACTTCATAATAGGCAATAACCCTTTTAAAACCACTTTTTTAATATAAAGTACAATGTAAAAAGCGGAAATCACGTTGTCCTTGCATCCCACTTTTGATCGGGTTTTCCAATTGAGCACAACGACCACGTGAGTAAGCGTGTAAAAAACCGGGTTATTCCGGATGTTTCAGAAATCAAAATTTTGACCGTAACCCAAATATTGATGGCATGTAAACATATTCAATGGAGCCACACCAGCAAATGACAAGGCTCCCCAAACTATTACTGACTTTAAGCAGCTTGACTTTTGTGCTTCTCCAGTCTCTGAGAGATCTTGATTTCCAAATGATATGCAAAATTGTCTTTCATGTGAAAAGAGGACCTGGGACCACCCAGCCTCAGTCCACTCCTCATGGAGCTTGCCAAGATTTCAGAATCACTGTTACTTGACATCCTCTCCATCCTTGTCACTTGTGCATCTTTTCCAACGACGTCTTCCCCTTCCTCTTGACACTCACTGTTCATGTATTTTGAATTGATACAGCGCTCTGTGAGCATCCAGCTTTTTTTGCTCTTTCTTTTCGAGACCTTTTCTCCTTATGGAGTGCGTCAATGATGGTTTTTAAGTAGCTGACATGATTGGTACACATGGAGCCTACAATGTTGAACTTTGCAATCTTCTAATTTTGCAAATTTTTATTTTTGTGTCTTTCTGCCATAATCATCAAAATTTAAACAAATAAAGGCTATTTCACTTTGTGCGTGCGTGGGAAAGTAATGTAACATGGAAGTTTTACTTCTTTTTTTTTAAACAAATTGTTGACATAAATTGACTTTCCCTTGATATTGTAATTATCTGAGCAACACCTGGATATACATTTCTGACCACAACTGCAAACTATCCACTGCTACAATGCATGCATTCCATGTGTGAAATACGTACATTCCAAAGGACCAATGCATGTTGTGTCTTCTTAGTCTATTCCAGCTGTTACAACTCTGCCTTGGTACACCACTCTGATTCCTCTGGTTGTGGTTCTGGGAGTAACTGCCATCAAAGACCTGGTGGACGATCTTGTAAGAAAAGCAACTGGCTGAGAGCATCCTATTCCTACTAAAATAATATAGAATGTAACATTTACGTAACGGTAAATTATAGCAACAAATACTTTTGCTATTTGTTTATCACTATTCTCAGATGATGTATGATAACAGCTTAGGAACACCCTTAAAAATGTTCTATTGAGGGAGATAAATAGTTTTTGTTTTTTAGATGTATATTTTCTCTGAAAATTTGGTCATTCCATTTTCTTCTTTAAGTTATTTTCCCTCTTGCTTGCTTTTACCTTTCAGGCTCGACACAGGATGGACAAGGAGGTTAATAATAGGAAATGTGAGGTCCTGCTTGATGACAGGTCAGAACTTGTTCATGTTAACTTGTCATTAACGTTTAGATTTTTGGGTAAATATTTAATTGAAATGCACCACAAAAAGCATGCCTATATCTGTTCAGTTCTGTTCACTTATAAAGAATACCAATTTTTATATCATTATATTCAGTTTTATCCATTTGAGATCAAAATAATCTACTAACAAACTGCAACAACATTTTGTTTTTGCATTCATTGCTCAGATTTCAAGAGTCAAAGTGGAGACACATCGAGGTCGGAGATGTAGTTCGACTGAAGAAAAATGATTTTATTCCGGTATGTGTAAATTGCCCATAGGCATGAAAGTGAGTGTGGATGTTTAATTGTTTAATCTGGCCTGCAATTGATTGGCAACCGGTCCAGGGTGTACCCAAAGTCGGCTGGGATAGAAAACAAGGACAAGCGCTATAGAAAATGGATATGGATGGATGGATATCATTAATTTATTCATACTGTAATCATCTGCTTTTTACAGTTTCAAATTGATTGTTGATAGTGTTTCTGTTATCTGATTGAATTTAATTGGGGAAGGAAGATTTAGCTAGTTTCTAATATGTATGTATTTGAAAGATTGGTTAAGCATTTTTTTTTTTAAGTTAAATGCAGTACAATGTAAATATGAACACTAGTGTAGAATAGTGTATTCTATTTAACCCACCATTTTATCCCTTCTTTTAAATGTAATAATTTTAATTGGCTCTGTTTGCAAACTGACATGTACAGACATGTTTGTTTTTTTACCTTTCCAGTGTGTCTGATTGTGTTTTTTGTTCTTGTTTGTTTTTGTTTTCTAGGCGGACATGTTGCTGTTGTCTAGCTCAAACCCAAATAGCCTGTGCTATGTGGAAACAGCAGAGCTTGATGGGTGAGGCCCCTCTTTTAAAATCTTATTTGATCTTTTATTGTATTTATTTATTTATTCAAACATTTGTAGTTAAACTACAAATGGTCAGATACTGTATCAGATCATCATCACCGAGTTATAGTTCACAATAGTGGTAATAAATTATTGTTGTTGGTTTTTCCTTTTCAGAGAAACCAACCTAAAATTTAAAATGGGAATTCGAGTAACTGATGAAAGACTGCAGGAGGAGCGTCAAATGGCTCAGTTTGATGGTAACGCTTACACATTTTTGCAATTAGGGACTACATGGTTTGCTTCAAGTTCATGAACTTATATTTAATGTAAAGCATTTGAATGAATAACTACTTTGTATTTAAGTGTGCATTTCATGTATGTTTATAAGTTGTACAATAATTGGTTTGTAGGAATTAAATTTTATTATGTAAGTTTTTTTTTTAAGTAGTTGTTTTCTAAACACAGTAGAAATACACTACTGTTTATTTGGACCCCATCTCTTTTATAGCACTGATTGAGTGCGAGGAGCCCAACAACCGTCTGGATAGGTTCACAGGAGTGATGCACTGGAAGCAAGAACGCTATCCGCTGGACCTGGACAACATGCTTCTCCGAGGGTGCAAGATCAGAAATACTGAAGCATGTCACGGACTTGTCATCTTCGCAGGTTTGAATGTCTCTCCAGTCTCCACGAGAAAAATCTTGAATTTGACAAAAACATTTGTGTAGCTTTATAGTATACATACAACATCAGAATTGCGTTCACTATTTTCTTTTTTTCTTCTTTCTTTTTTTGCTCTGTAGGTGCTGATACAAAAATAATGAGAAATGGTGGAAAGACAAGGTTCAAGAGGACCAAAATTGATGAGTTGATGAACTATATGGTCTACACTGTGAGTTCAAGTTGAATACAATCATTACTGATTTTATGATTTGATACACTGACACACGGTGTGCTGTAAATAGATGGGCATCTTGATTAAATGATGAAATGAGCATGTGGTATTTATTATTGATTAATAGACTTAAAGACATACTAACTAGGTTGTCTTACTTTGGACATGCAGTTCATAAAAATATGTTTTTGTCTGACAACTCAATAGATATTTGTCCTCCTGATCCTGGTGGCAGCAGGACTCGCCATTGGTCACAGCTTTTGGTATGAGGAAGTCGGGACCAACGCCTGGTATATTTATGATGGTAGAAATGATAGTACTTCCTACAGAGGATTCCTTAGCTTCTGGGGCTACCTCATCGTTCTGAACACCATGGTGCCTATTTCACTCTATGTCAGGTTAGTAAAATAATTTATGTCCCCAATACCTTATCTGACTCTGTCTAATAATGATAATGATGATGATGATAATAACGATGATAATGCTAAAAATAAAAATAACAAAAATAATAAAATAAATGAAAATAATCAAAAATAAAAGTAATCGCAATTATAAAAAAAAAAATTATAATAAAAACAATCATAATATTAAAAATAATTAAAAAGAAATTCTTAAGAGGCATATTTTATTTTTCTTCTTTTACATGGTGTCTCTGCCCTCTGCGGGTGGGTTTGGAGCATGTCTCTCATAGGGTTCACTATTTCAGTGACAAGCTCTGCAGTAACTCATTGTTGATCTAAATGTTAAACACACCAACACATAAAACTGCTCTTTTGTTGCTCTGTGTTCAGTGTGGAGGTAATCCGTCTTGGCCAGAGTAAGTTCATCAACTGGGACCTGCAGATGTACTATGCAGCGAAAGACACACCAGCAAAGGTACACTGCAATATAAACCAATAAATGAAACTTATTGGAACGTTGTTTTCGTGTCGCATGACAGTTTGCATAATGACTGAAATGATGCACATTAATCAAAGGTTTGGAATAACTCTTTGCTTTTAGGATTAGTTTCCTTCTCCTGAACTTCAGTAGTGACAATCCCTTCTGATCCAATTCTTGACAGGCTCGAACCACCACCCTGAATGAGCAGCTTGGACAGATTGAATACATCTTCTCAGACAAGACAGGAACGCTGACACAAAACGTCATGCAGTTCAAAAAGTGCACCATCGCTGGACGCAGCTATGGTAACTGGTTTAAATAAACATGCAATGCACTTTTGTCATAAAATGTTACATTTAAATTTTGCATTATTTGCAACAGGTGAGCCAACCACTGCTGAGGGAGTGTCTCTGGACCGCGGAAAGGTAACATAATACTGAAAACTTATGTTCATAATATTTGTTAGTTGTATTCATTAGATGCCAGTGTTTAAATTAGAAATAAACAAACTAAAGTTGTCACCTGTGCTCTCCTAAAAGCCTGTGGACTGGAGCTGGAATCGGCATGCTGACAAAAAGTTCCAATTCATGGACAATTCCCTCGTTGCCTGTTTGCGATCCGAGAAGGATAAAGAGGCGATGGACTTCTTCAGACTCCTCTCCCTTTGTCACACTGTCATGGTGGACAACAAGGATGGTAATTTAGATTTTTTTAATGATGACTCATAATTATTTAAAGTATAATTATCAAGCAAGTATTCTATATCAAATTATGAACATTCTGATTTTGTTTTTCATTTTTAGGCGAATTGGCGTACCAAGCGGCGTCTCCAGATGAAGGCGCACTAGTAACGGCAGCTCGGAACTTTGGCTTTGTCTTTCTGTCCCGAACTCAGGACACAATCACCATCACAGAGATGGGACAGGAGAAAACCTACGAGATGTTGGCGCTGCTCGACTTCAACTCTGACCGCAAACGCATGTCCATCATCTGTATGAGTACTCACGCAAACAAATCTGATCACTAGCCGTACAAAGCAGAGCAAGTTGAATCTGATTAAATTAATCTCTTGCCCTTTCAGTGAAGTTTCCAGATGGTCGTATTCGTCTCTACTGCAAAGGAGCTGACATAGTCATCTACGAGCGACTTTCACCCAATTCCAAACACAAGGAGTCTACTCAAACTGCTCTAGATGTGAGCTCATTTTGCTTAACTCTGATTTCAAAGAGTAAAATGTATTTTATGTCCAATATTGAGTCTATGAAATATAGAGAACTGTTTTTTTAGTGCTGTTCTTTCCCCTACAGAAATTTGCCAACGAGACCTTGCGAACTCTGTGCTTGTGCTACAAAGACATCAGCAGTGGCGAGTATGAAGCCTGGTCAAGGAAACACCATGATGCTCAGGTGACCATGGTCAACAGAGAGGCTGCCCTCGATCAAGTGTACGAGATGATTGAGAAAAACCTCATGGTGAGTGGGAAATGCTGAATCTTTTGTTTGGAAAGTGAATCCATTGTCAAAGATGCATTTATTGTCACTTTATCAGTACTGCTGTATTTGAAAACGGATTGTATTCTCTCTGAGAAACTCCACTGAATTTTATTGCTGGTTGTTCCAATATTTTTTTCCCATTTATCAAGAGAAAATATCCTTAATGAATCTCATTTCTTTTTCTTGGTCAAACATATCAACTGTACCTTTCTGTTCAGTTGATTGGAGCAACAGCCATTGAAGACAAACTGCAAGAAGGAGTACCAGAAACCATCGCCACACTGGCAAAGGCTAACATCAAGATTTGGGTTTTGACTGGAGATAAGAAAGGTACTTAGACACTCAAGAGACCCAAACCAGTAGCTTAAACCCCTTTCACACTGCATTTAGCAGGGCGCTGTGGATCGTCATTAAACTCATTCATCAGCATGACGTCAAACAAGTGTCTCTAATTGGATAATTGGAGTCATTTAGTGTTATTTTGGCGGACCTATTTTACAAGTAGCCTAACTTCATGATTAAACTAACCAAGTTCCTGCCAAGTTGTTCCTCTGCTGCTTGTGTCCTCTGCCTCCTTCTTAAAATGAGCAAATATAGGGCTTTCTTTTGCAACAATGAAAAATACATCTTTTCAAGATGCGGTCTAACCAGCGGCAAAATCTCCATGTGTAGGCTACTTCCTGGTCGGCTAGTACGTCATCTCTTCCAAATATGGGCACGCTGGCAACCGATCATTTGGTGTTGCTGCGTGACTCTTTCACACAGAGCGAGTGCAGTGTGAAAAGGGCTATGGTAGAGCAGCGCATTGGAATTATCATTAATTTTGAGTATTGAGCATGTTATCCAAATGAGGCACACAAAATAGTTGACAAATATGTTGACTACTGTATTTCATTGCCTTAAGTAATTGATAAATGGGCTAACATTATATGGCTAAAATCAGTAAAAATGTGTTTGCGTCGCAATTCTCTGTATTCTTGATTTTATTTCCTTCTTCCAGAAACTGCAGAGAACATTGGATTTGCATGCTCCCTTTTGACAGACGACATGCACCTTCACTATGGAGAGGATGTCAAGTGAGTTCATTTCACTGAAATCATTTCCATGCATTTCTCTACAAACACCATCAAATACAGGCAAAATGTGAAAAGTACAATTACTTAATATTAATGTGTAAATACATGCTTCAGAAGGTGTCCTTGCTTTGTCATAATTGTTAGGCCATTGACTCATTGTTAATCTGGTTTGATTTGTTTGTCACCAGTGAGAAGCTTAGCCTCCGTCAGGCTAAGAGGAGACACGAGCCTCCGACTGAAAGCCGAGGCAGAAAGAAGAAACCTGCAGAGCCATTTTTCCCAGAGCCGGGCAAAAATGCACTCATTATCACCGGAGGATGGCTGGTAATTTGTTTTTTGTTTTTTTTTAGATGTATTATTATTATTTTTTTATTGTTGATTGTTTTATTGTCTGTTCTTTGTTCATTTAATGGCTGTGTTTTTTCCTCCACGGAGGTACTACTTTACAATAATGCATTGTTAAGTGTTTGTTAAGAGGCTAATGATGTACAAAAGATAACCTTTTTCTAAGTAAATCAAATTCATATATAATATTGAGTTTGAGTTGGTGCCTAAAAAAGTGATTTTGAAATAGAAAAACTCACAATAGCTTACCAACCAAACTACTAACAATTTTACCAATAAATTCTTATATTTCACATCATGTTTATTGTTATTTTCTCAGAATGAGATTCTTTATGAAAAGAAGAAGAAACGCCGCCGTTTGCGTCTTCGTCGTCTAGGAAAGCGACCGCCTCCCAGCAGTCCTCAGGATGGACAGCCAATGAACGAATGGGAGAAGGAGACGAGACAGGTTAAAACAAATAACAGAATAGTAGGCACAATTGAGTTTCGATGGAATGGTTTGCACAAATCGATTTTTCTTCCCAGATTGACTTTGTGGACATGGCATGTGAGTGTGAATCGGTGATCTGCTGTCGTGTCACACCGAAGCAGAAGGCTAATGTGGTCAGTTTGGTGAAGAAGTATAAGAAGGCGGTGACGTTGTCCATAGGAGATGGGGCCAATGATGTCAACATGATCAAGAGTATGTATGCAAATATCTACTACAGTTGACCCTCATTATTCCTAGGTGACAGGGACCGAGCCTGTCTGTGAAGAGCACATTTTTATGAGTAATGGATGTTCCCCTAAAATTGATTTACAGTTGTGTATTTTAGTTGTTCAACCAGTAAATATACAGCAAACAAGGAACAAGATTTTGGTCAACATGATTTTAAAAATGCTGTTTTTTAATGTGGATTTAAAAGCAATTACACATTGGGCTGGCTTCACTTTTGTTGGCAGCTAATACCATTTGCATGCAGCATAACCGCTAAATGCTGATTCACCATGTTTGCTTTGAACTCGGGGCTTCATTGATTATTGGCCAGAGTCTGCAGACTTCAAAGCCCGAATGGGTTTGTGATACATTAGCATTTCATTAATGTATCCAGGACCCTAAACCATTCAGTGATAGGTTTGATACGATACAATCGGTTCCTCCAAAAATTGGCAAAAAGGTGAATTTGTGAGTTATGAACCATGAATTTGTGGGGATCTGCTGCTGTTAATTCAACACCTACTGAGTTAAATTTAACACCTCAAACGTGTCTATATTGGTCCACACTAAATAGTTAAAACAACACTTATAAAAGTGTTATTTTAACACTGGGATTAGGTTAAAACAACTCTGATGGTCGTTGAAATTTAGTACTAGTCAGCATTGGTCAGTGTTGATATTACACTAAAGTGTGGCGATTACTCTTTGTCGTTTGTCGCTAGGTGCGAAGGTGGAGATTAGTTACATCTCTGCAGAGTTGATCTAACACTAGGTGATCAACTCTGTAAAATAACACCAATTAACCCTGAAAATGTTACAAAATTACACTTCAGGGGTTAAAATCAACTCCCCAAAATTTTACTCTGAATTTGAACGCTCCAATTTTTTGCTGTGTACATACACACATTTTAATGGCACACCTTCCCCTGCATCCTCACTCCATCTTTCCCCATTTCCTGTTCCTCCAGCCGCAGATATTGGTGTTGGCATCAGTGGCCAAGAGGGGATGCAGGCTGTGATGTCCAGTGACTTCGCTTTTGCTCAGTTCCGTTACTTGCAACGACTCCTGCTCGTGCACGGACGCTGGTCATACATTCGAATGTGCAAGTTCCTTCGGTTTTTCTTCTTCAAGAACTTTGCCTTCACGTTGGTCCATTTCTGGTACTCTTTCTTCAGCGGATACTCAGCACAGGTCAGCATCTTGTTTTCCTAAAGTTAACATTAAAGTAATGCGATTCCAGGCCCTGAATAATCTTTTATTGGTGTCTTTAGGTGGCCTATGAGGACTGGTTCATCACGCTCTACAATCTTTTTTACAGCAGCTTACCTGTTCTTCTAGTTGGACTCCTTGATCAGGTAAAAACAACAATGTCATAGTGATTGTAAAATTATATATACTAAAGTTCAGTTCAGAGCCAGGATGTGCTGAGATCTGAAAGTTTAACTGTATAGTTGTACAACTCTGAAATGAAATGTTTACCCACTGAAGCCCCCAAGCAGTACAATTTACAGTAGCTTCAGTTTGGAACAAGAAACCAATTTCCACTGTGGGGCGTGTCAGCTTTGTAAATACAATGACATCAGCATGACTTGACTGTATGTGTCCTTCCCACCCTTCCCATTCCTGTTGACGCACAAAAGAAAAAAGCTTTCGTCAACAATTCAATAGACTGCATTATGTCTAACTTTTAGGTCAGAGGTTATCAGTTTAAATTTAAAGAGGTCCAGTATATAAGAACCAAATGGACTATCATAATATAATTCTTAAAATATGATTTATGTATTTATTATAAAAGTTTTGGGGAAAATTCTGTGGCTAAATATCAAAGTAACATAAACGCTGTGAGCATTTTAACCTGATAACATTCTCGATTATTTATATATCTATGAATAACAGATATAATACGTCAACCTCTTTGTGTCTTTGCTGCGCTGTTGTTTTAAAGTGCAATATCTGTTTGCTCTCAACTTACTTTTAGAACTCGTCTCTCTCCTTACCGCTTACCTGACTCACCCACATTTACTGTACGTTTCGATCGCAACGATGGAAAAAACATTGCTCGAAATGTGCTCAGGTTAAAATAAGACAACCGTTAATGTGTGAAGTTGTTTCTAATATAGATGATGTCAAAATAGATCAGGGTCAGTATAGAGTAGCATCTGTGTGACTGAGGACCACATTTGACCTATTGAAGACCTCTGCTATTAGGTGTTTTACCATTGAGACATTGTTTTTGTATTCACAACTTTGGAAATGGAAATTCAGAAAAAATACGCCTAAAAATAATGCATTGAAATTTAACTAATTCATCTTGCTCGGGTTAAAGTAGCGGCAAACAACTCTGTTTCCGCCACGAAAAGTGCATATGAAACATTCGAAACTCTTATACTGCAGCACCAAACAAATATGTCACAAAAGGCATTCACTGAAATAATAACCTCAATTCAATTTGCTCGCAACTTTTTCTTTGGGCCTGACTAGTGAACACACAGCTACTATTCTGTTCTAGGAATGTCAACAGGTGGCTAATACACAGTTTAATTGTATATTCTGCTATCTAGCAGTACCACATATAATTGTTCTGTCTGTCACTCTCGCTGGCATTGAGATGAACTTTTCTGCTCACCAGCCACGTTGAATAGTGGCTTCACAGTTACTGAAGCCACTAAGCGTTTTTATTAGCCACAATTTTGTTTGTAGGTATAGATTCATCCATGTGGTTTTGTGAGGCTTAAAGAAAATCAAGCTGCAGATTTTAAAAATGACTCTTTTGCATTTTCTGCAGGACGTTAACGACAGACTGAGCCTGAAATTTCCCAAGCTGTATCTGCCCGGTCAGCAGGGGGCGATGTTCAACTACAAGAACTTCTTCATCAGCTTGTTCCATGGCATCTTCGTCTCCCTCATTATCTTCTTCATTCCTTACGGAGCATTCCTGCAAACCATGGGGCAAGATGGAGAAGCTCCCTCAGATTATCAGTCTTTCGCCGTTGTCACTGCCTCATCGCTCGTTTTTACTGTCAATCTACAGGTTAGTCATTAACCTGTCTGTCAAGTTTGACATTGTCATAATTTCCAAGTATTGACCATTTCATTATACATAAGCCTGATGGAATGACAATGACTCAGTGGTCTTGTGGTAGAGTGTCCGCCCTGAGACTGGGAGGTCGTGGGTTCAATCCCCGGCCGGGTCATACCAAAGACTATAAAAATGGAACCCATTTGCCTCCCTGCTTGACACTCAGCAAAAAGGGTTGGAATTGGGGAGGTTAGATCACCAAATGATTCCCGAGCGCGGCTCCTGCTGCTGCTCTGCTCCCCCAGGGGATGCGGAAAACAAATTTGGCCCCACTTAGTTGGGTGTGACAATACTTGTGGTACTTTAACTTTAATTTCAAGAACTGGATGCAAAGAGGTCTTCTGTTGCTAATGCAATAATGCTATTTGTGTCAGAGAAAAATAACGTACATGTTACAGGTGAGCGTAACTGCAAAAATGTAAAACGTTTTTCCTGTCTTTAGATCTCCCTGGATACCTCCTACTGGACCTTTGTCAACTGTTTTGCCGTTCTAGGAAGCATAGCCATCTACTTCGGCATTATGTTTGACTTGCACAGTGCTGGAATTCACGTCATCTTTCCCCGTCATTTTACCTTCACAGGTCAGTGGTTCATTTGGCAACATCCATGTTCATGTCGGTCCTCAGTTTTGTATACAAAATTTATTTGTGTGCCACAATCTTATACAATACATATGAGCTCAAATACAAAGGTACTCTAACCCTGTTGTCTTTTGTCACTAAGAATGTTACCGATATTTAATTTCTTATAGGGGCAGCATCAAACGCTTTCCGCCAGCCTTACTTGTGGTTAGTCATCATCCTCACAGTGGGCATCAGCCTGCTGCCTGTCATCTGCATCCAGTTCCTCCATAAAATCATCTTTCCTTCCACAGGAGACAAGGTAACGTCACTGAAGGTCAAACTTGCAGGCCCTTCCCAGTCTCAGGCCTCATACGTGAAAACCTGACTGATTCATTTGACCAATCAGTCACGTATGAGTTTGTAAATCTATTTTTTTCTGCCCTCAAGGTCCAGAGAAATAGAAAGAGGTACGAGTTAGAAATGCAACGGGATGCGAAGAAAAGGGCACCAGGTTTCCAACGCGGTGCACGTTCCCGCCGCTCTGGCTATGCCTTCTCCCACTCTCGAGGCTTCGCCGACCTCATCGCTTCTGGGCGGAGCATTCGGAGGCGCCCCGCGTCGCGGGTTGGCCCCCTGCGGGCGGTTCCTGAAAGAGCTGAGAACATTTGATGGCTGGAAACCGGTGCAAACTGACTGCTGTGGTGTATTTCCCATTTCTGGAATCACCATTCAATCGGCGCCAACACTTTTGAGTTGGTCAAGATTGGTAACTCAGCATCAAAATGACATCTTCAAAGTTGAGGGATATTTTTGAATAAGTGCTTTTGAAAGTAACAGAAGACCTGAGGCACTTGTTCGTCCTCTATGCACAGACTCTATTATGCAAAACCAAAGAGAAACAACTGCCATTTTGGGTCATGCGCTGTCAGTGTGCCTCACAATAATGTCATTTATTGAACTCAGGATTTTTAAAACAAAAAGCTTTATTTTTAAAAGTTTGGTTGACCTCACCCAAGCCACTTTTCTCACTTGCCACCACCACTTCACCTTCCAACAGGTATGGCTCCTTATCCATCGAGCACTTAGAAGGAGTATTTTCCTTTTTTAATTTCCATTAAGTATGATTAAATTGATTCATTTATTTTTGTCTGTTAAAATTCAGAAATTCAAAACAGACACTCCGTTTTTTTTTTAAACACACTTTTAATATTGTATCATGAATAAAGGAGGGATGTTACGATGTCAGGGTATGCGAGATGGCCCGCTGTAAAGTGTGTTATGTCATTTATTTTTGTGAAGTGAACACTGTTCTAGTGGCTGAGACAGCTCTCACAATCACTTTTTTGGGGTAAATTTGTTTCAATCAAAATCTTTAGTTTTTAGCATCATTTTCTTTAAAAGCTATTGTCCTTGTTTCCTGCCCATGATGTAAAGAATCTTGATTATCTTCCATCTCTTTTTTTTCTCAAGATTTTACAGCTTTGTTTGCATCCGTGTGCATGTAAAGTAAATATACAAATCTTTGTTTACATTAAAATGTCATTTTGTTAGCCCTAAAATTTATTTATCTGCTACACACTTCCAAGCCAAAACTAAGACATTGTTGTTCTTTTACTGTATGCAGATGTGTTTTTATGATTAAATTAATAGAGGCAGTTGACCCAGACATGCGGTAGTTGGGATCAATTGATGATATTTTATCAGTGTTGTTAATAAAAACCAAGGGTATGTATCAATATGACACCATGTTTTTTCTTCTCAAAATATATTTATTTTTATTCCACTTAATCTGGTCATAATCCATTCATCCATATATCCGTCCATCCGTCTTGCAGCAGTAAGGTTCGTGCTTGTATTTTAGTTTGGCAGTACCAAACAAAGCCTCTGGGTGTCACTGCAAGACAATGCTCCCCAACTCGGTATATTTGACTTCTTTCGTGTGCGTTCGTGCTCACACCTGTGTTTCTCAAAGGAGGATCTAACATTTACCTCTTAGTTATGAAGCCACATCACATAAATATATTTTTAACACCATGGTTTTCTTTCTTCTTGCACATCTCAGCTTATTTTTTTAATCATATATTTTCACCTTCTAAATGGGTTCCACGTAGCATACGTTCTCTGGGATCATGTGAAGGAATCGAAAAATCAAAGCAAACGATAGCATGATTAAATCAGATGTGTAATGATAAACATTGAAATGTAGTGTAGTGTAAGTCTGCTTCAGTTCTTATGCCAGCCCTATACCAGCTTCTTATTTATCAGAATTTTAATATTTTTTTATTTAAATTGATTTACGCAGTGTTTAAAGAAGTAGCATCTCACACCTCATGTTATGATTTTCGGGAATATGAATAAGAATGTAGCCTACATAAACGAAATAGTCTAAGGTGAGCAGCTACTTCGGTTGGTGCTTAACACTGATGTTATGTTGAATAAAAGAAAAATCACACTTTGTTCTTGTCGTATGCAATCTCTTAAAAATGATTTCATTAATCTGATGAAATGTTTCTGTTTTATTCACATATTGTGTATTTTTTCTAGTGAGGCCTACAAATGCATTCATACTAAAGTGCTGTAAAAAAATAAAATAAAAATACTGTACAGTAGAAATTAGGATGGCAAAATGTGCATGTGACCTCCAACACCAAACAATGCTGGACATCAAATTGTCCACCTGCATGGTTATCCATCCACCTGATACATTTGCCTTTTTCATCAAATTTCTCACTATTTCTCATGCGCTATTCTCTGATGAATTGACATAAATTTAGATATTTTGTAACATCTTGCTTTTTCCATTCCCCAGCTCCGCCAAAAAGTTTATTGTTTGTGTATAATACTTCTCACTTACACAACTACACATTTAGTGGAGGTTAAAAAAAAATCCCTCATTTTTGTCTCTTCAAGAAAAACGCAAGACATTACACTCAATCTGGCTTTTAAAATGTTTCTAATGTATTTCATCATCTAACAGTATTACTGCTCTAACACGGTTTACAGCATGTTAAATTATTTTTATTTATGTTTTTGGCTACTATCTCGCAGCCTCTCTGTCAAACCTGCATCAGTACCACATCAGAGGCCTCTAGGCCTACGCAGATAATGCCCTCCATATTTACAGTTCCGGGAGGATTAAGGGGTTTTGACGAGATCCCATTTGTGTGAACCTATTAGTGCCTAGTGCCCCAGGCTCTCTCTGATTCGCTTGTGAGATTAGGCAAAGGTATTATAGTAAGAGGATCGGCTCGCCTCGAGGTGAGGGTCTCATCTATACAGTACAGGCAGAAAGAGAGGAACACACACAAAGACATGGACGTGCTCTCACAGTTTGGTCCATGGTACTTCCAATATGAACGAGAACACTTTTGGAAATGAGCAATCAAGATGGAGAAACTGCAGAGATAAAAGTTTGGTTTGTGTCTTAGGTTGTCCATCAGTTCAACCTTGGGCCATTTGCACCTTTTCTGGTAACCGTTTCCCTCTTGTTTTTATACCACATGACATTTGGCAGTTATTTGAAGTTAACATAGAAAATGTCATTTATCATGTTAAGTCTTTTATCACCGTGAAATGAAAGTAAGTAAAAGGAAAGTCATCACCATGCACCCCTCCTCTAGCAGAAGGATGTTGAGTGCCATGTCATAATTTATGACTTAAAAAGCATACATTTTTCAACACACAGTGGCAGAGATGGCACTTCATGTTTATGACAATCATTTCCTTGGTGAATGATTCATGTAGATGTGGCACTTATGAATCTTTCAAAGAACAAACAGAAACACTGACGCTTAGAGCTTTGAACGCTGGATGGCTGCGGCCGCAAATTTATGCTTGCTCAGACAATTTGGCCAAAGAAAGTGTGAGATACGAGTCGAGTACACTGTAAATATGTACTCTACTCTATATACTGTATAAATAAATAAATAAATAAATAAATATATATATATATATATATATATATATATTAGGGGCGTCAGGCAATTACATTTTTTAATCATAATTAACTGCATGATATTCAATAGTTAACTCGAGATTAATCGCAAATTGTTAAATCTGTTCTAAATATACAATAAAATGTACAATGAAATAATTTTTCCCTAAGTTTCCATTCTCTTGTTAACATAAAAGTGGATTTTGTTTTAACTAATAGAAATATGGCTGAATCTTTTAGTCATTGATGCAGTAATTTCATAATAATTCAGAAAATTTTGTTAAAATTAAAAATGTACTGTAAAATGGGTCAAATGCGGAGAATGAATTTCGCTCCACTTAGTTGGGTGTGACAATCAGTGGTACTCTAACTCATTTTTCTGCCACTAGATAGCATAATTGCATTTGTAAGATGTTGGTGACAGCTTGGTGCATTTCTTTTTAATATTAAGAGCTATCTAATCTTTAACATGAAGTAACTTTTTGCACATTTTAAAAATTTTAAAATACAACTTGACCCCAGTCTCCACAATAATATGCATTATTATTAAATTTATTACTGCAAAATTTTGATGTGGACGTGTCTGGTGCCTTGTGACTGGAATTCCCCCAGTACCTGCTTTCCAAATAAGAGGCGGTCATTAAAAATTAGAGGCATCAAAGGAACTTCAAATTAACTCAAAATTAATTAACTAATTTTGACACCCCTAATAATATATATATATATATAACGAGGATAAATTGTCTAAACTGGAGTTCGAATGGCCACTAGATGCTGCTGTGCATTGAACCCATCTAGAAGAGGAATTTAACAGATTTGGCATGTTGAATGCAATAGGTCGAATCTGATCAAACTAATGTGTTATCTGTTATACGGAATGCCATTGTCATCTATTGTGGCCGTTTAAACCATTTTTTAACATTACTCTACCTTCGTTCTCCACGATATGATCTGCTTGAAGGCAATGGAGCATAGGTGCAAACATGGCTGACAAAGAAGCGTGTTAATATTTGTTCATATCCGAATACTGAAGAAGACCCCTCTCGCAGCGACAGCAACAGTCACCGTCGCTCCTCTGCACAGTGGAACCGTGCCCTCCTTTAAAAATCACATTTATCTGTTGCCTGGAAGCTGCAGTCGCCTGGTGGAGATCTTTCATCTTCCCTGTGTAGTGCCCTTCAGAGGGCCCTACTGGCTGTTTGGATTTTAGCCAAGGTTACTATAGAAACACAGAGGGAGAAGTGCTGAGGGTTGGCTGGCGGTAATGAAAACGGGCCTTCGAAGGCCTACAAAATCACAGTTGAAAAGGCACAGCACTAATACAAATACTGTTATTTTTAATTGACTCCAAAAAGACTTACTTATAGAGGGCAATTATAATCGAAGCACAATTTGTTTAATAAATGAAAAATTAGCATTTAATGTCCCCTCCCATCATTTATCCCCCCCCCAAAAAAGGTGACAATATACAGGTTTGTGACAGATGTGCTCACGTGACATGAATCACTCCTAGACTGACAACACAGCTTTTCTGAACGCGCATGTTTGTATGTGAGTGCCACAGGAGGTGCATTATTCTCTTTGAGGTGAATTTGATATTCATGGAAGACACCTGCACAGATCAGAAGTGAAAAATGTAAATGGATTTGACTGAGAGTGTATGGAAGCAAAAAACCAAGGCACGAATGTATACAGTAGATGAATAAACTAAAGTGGTGATCAAATGCATTTTCGGCAGGAAGTTAGTACATCCTGTATGCATGCTAAATACATTCACTGACTACACTACATGAACAAAATTGAAAAGGATGAAATACAGGGGGAAAAAATGTAATATAGAGGACATTTTATTATTTATTTATTTTACACATTACCTCCTTAACAAAATCATTTGAAGCCCTATAAATCACGTCTACCTTAATTATTAAATGTGACATCATTAAATAATAGACAATTATTTAATCATATATAGAGTCATATATATAATTTCCAACTGGAAAAAACTGCAATGAGAATGATTCATAGCTGCTTCAGCGCAGCCCATTACATGATAATGATACTTAAGACTTTATGTTTATCCAGTAATAACTATAAATGTCTTAGATGAAGCCTCATTTTGACTAAAATAAATACTTGAGCTCGTTTCTACCCTTGCGGGTGTTTTTTCTCCCCTTTTGAAGCGTTTCTTTTTGTTATAGATCACACTTGCTTAATTATGATTAAATATCAGTAGCATTTTGTTCCATTTACCTGGATACAGTTAGTACTCATTTTAGCAAGTGTGGCCCCATTGGGAGTTGAACGCTCAACCAAGCAGAGAGTTGCGTTTTGGATTCTTTCCACTATCAAAAAAAAAAGAAAAAAGGCTGCATAAATAAAGATTTAAAAATACAAAGAAGAGGTTAGACTCAAACGGGTACATCAAATTGACATGGGATCATTATGTAAATTTGAACCTCAGAGGGCCACTTTCACTTGGAGTGGTTTTGCATGCACACTCACGCACACACACTGAGGACTATTTTAACCAGCTCACTGACCAGGGCTTCATCATTGACTTGGCATGAAGAGCATAATTAGTGGCTGTAGTCATTCTGTAGCCCCGGATCAAATTAAACCCTTAACAAAGTGACCATTTTATCACGAGTGAAGCACATCATTGGTGCATGGTGGCTGTGGTCTTTCATTATGATGCCTTGCGGCAAATGAAACCACTAGCAATGTGACGACTTTATCCCCCATAGAGAAATGTCCCTTTTCTTTTTTTTTTTTTTTAATTCATTATGATTACTTTGTTCTCTTTTTAAAGAAGTTTTCTGTCCTCCAGTTTGGGGCCCACAGTGATGGGGCCGGCGAAAGCCCACCCACAGGCCTCTTTTCCGACACACACAGAGCAAATAAAATAAGAGTACCACTCACTCAACTTGCGTTGAATACAACTTTTATTGACTTCAGGTTCACACTATTCAGATTGTATTTTCCTTTATCTGGCCATAAAGCGGTTGTAAACATAGATTTTATTATTTTTCGAGTCCCTGGTTTGAATAGCTTCTAGCTCAGCCCTTAAACATTTCTAGCAGCCATCCTTTGTACAGTGCAAGGTGATGAAATGGGTGTGTTTTTACTGCCCATGATTCTCCATCGCGCCAAAATATTTTCTTCCCCCCGTGGCAAACACGAAAAGTGATCAGGACAGGTAAATCTTCATCTGTTGGTTGTAGCTTGCCAGTGGCTTTGAAAATTCCAAGTTCCTTAAAAACTTTGCTGATCTTGGCAAGTTGCAGGGTCTTCTCGATCAAGGATGGACTGACGCAAAAAAATAAGCCCTGGCATTTTTGACTTAGACTTTGACTTAGCTCAACACATGCTCGCAATCCCTTCTGTAAGTGAGAAGTCATTGTTTGTCAAACCATCCACAGATAGGGTTTCCAGAACCTTGCTCAACGAGCGAAAGGACTGGGATGTGCAGTCGCTACAATCGCTAATGCTAAATACTATCTTGGTTGAGCACTAAACAATCAATGCACTCACCATTATCCAAACTTTTTTGCTCCAGTGTTACTCCAAGACTGTATAGTGTTACAATCTACACTGGTAAACACTGAGTAGTGTTGAAAGTACTTTACACTAGTGTCAGTGTTAAAAAATTTACTCAAACTACACTTTACTCTGGTACTACTTTATATAGCGTTTTTCCTCCTTACAAGGCCCTCACAAGTGTTTTACATTTTGACTACTGATGATACGGCATCAGAAGCACCTGGGGGTTCAGTATCTCGCTCAAGGATACTTTGACTTATGCTACGTACACACCGAACCGAACATATCGCGACGCGACGATGGTCCCGCGTGTGTTTGTTCGTGGGGTTCCCCAATGGGATTTGTTTCGCGCCGCGCCGCAACAGAGGAAGAGGAGGGATTTCCGCTTCGGTTGCTGGCGCTAACTTGATTGTAGCATTGCTAGCTTGCTTCACACTTTAAAAAATCTCCGCCAACTGCCATGCTTATCTTCCTCCAAGCAATCTTCCTTTTTGGCCAGGTCCCGGTACATGTAGCTTGCAATGTCATACAGCTCTGGGTGCCTGCAAACCGCGCCGATCAAGCTGTCCTCCATTGCTATGCTACACGTTCTGCACACAATATGGGTGTTTTGCAACCACTTCCTGTCTTATGTCTGCTACGTAACATATTTGGTGATGTGACTATTTTGAAACCGATTGGCTGTCGCTGACGTGATGGCGCTAAAAGTTGAATTCAGCCAATGCCAACAAAATGGGCGAAGTAGCGAAATATTCGCCGGAAACGTGCCAAGCGCGCCGCCCGCCCACACAAAGTCCATTAACTACAATGCAATCGCCCCGGCGGAAACACCTCTAACGCTGTTGGTGTGAATGTAGCATTAGACACACTGGCCTGGGATTGAACCCACACTCTCAGGTTTGCAAGACAATCCACTGGAAGCAAATCGGGGTTCAGTGTCATGCTCTTCAACACTTCGACATGGTCACCAGGAGTGAAGATCAAAGCCACAACCTCACGGATGGGAGACGACCACTCTACCACTGAGCCACACCACCCCAACAATAACAACTGGATGTATCGCTATTGAAATGTTGACAACGCGCAGGAAAATTGGAATGTTTCTCCTTCGCTGGAAATGAGGGTGTGGTCAATTTAACACTCAAGGTAGTGCTATTCAGGTTACACCATCCACCCCAACACTCTGTTATTAAGTTATTAACATTGTTTTTCAGTTTAAATTTATATTTTAGCCGTTTTGGATTTAGTTATAGCAGTATGGCTCAATGAATAGAATTGTATTCTTATCTGTCTCACTCTCAGAAGAAGGGCAACGGGTTTCTTCCATTTGCTATCTTGAAGGGAGTGTAGTCTGGTACCGGTCTCGGTCGGAAGAGACAGGCTGATTTATTATTGTTTTTCTCTAATCTGATTTATACCTATGGGAACTTGCTGAACTTGCTGAGGGAGGAGAGAGGGATTTTCTTGTATTCACTGAGTTGTAAACAAATGTACTGTGGGCTGATGGGAGGAGACTTTTCGTATTCACCCACTTTTCAATAAATAATGATGTGCCGGAGTAGAGGACACAATCTGAACAGACCACTGTTTGAGTGAGTTCAATTGTTGTCATCAAAAGCTTTTGATACCTTTGCAAAGGGACTTCTTCACCAGAATCTCACCATTCAGTTAATTGAACACGCAAAGAGTAGAATATAAATATTCTCTACTCTAACACTAGCTACTTAGCTAGCTAGTTAGCTCACTAGCTAATATTTCATTTACTGTATCTGATCTCTTTAGCTCATTCATTAATTTCCATTAATTTTCCCGAGTACGAGTCATGTCACAATGTTGCCCAAACTCTAGAGTTTTACATTTTGTATACTTGGTTGTTCACTTTGCATGGAGTCACAATCTACATTTTAATCAATAAATCAGAATGTGAGTTTTTGGGTGTGCTTTTTTAATAATATACACAAGAAATAGTATACTACTAGCATACTGCATAAATTATATACTTGTAGTATAATATAAGTAATAGACTGTTTACTGACTGCAGTACAGTATAAATGTATGCATAGCTGTATAGTACTATAATAGGCTGTATATGTATATACAGTATACGCACACTATTATATATGATATATGCTATTTGCCTGCCTTAATCCAATCTCCTTTCTTACGTCCTCACACGCGCGCACGCACGCACACACACACACACACACGCACGCACACACGCACGCACACACCCCCACGCACACACACACACACATGCTCAGTGAAGGATGCAGAAACATGAAGCTCCTCTTTTCCTCTTCAGCATGTCAGAAGCATTTTGCCGGGTGATTAAACACTGCGGTGAGCGTTCAAGCCCCGTGGTTGGCCTGGGGGCTCCGCCACGATCCTTGCACCTGCCACTCTG
The DNA here is from genome assembly GCF_054856555.1 of Leptonotus elevatus. NCBI lineage: Eukaryota > Metazoa > Chordata > Actinopteri > Syngnathiformes > Syngnathidae > Leptonotus > Leptonotus elevatus. The sequence continues at coordinate 14,820,889 of NC_141253.1, forward strand.
ATCCACTGACCGGCCTCCTTCCTGCCCCCCTCTGCTCACACACACATGGAAAATGCAGATCCTACACGAGAATAACGCACCAACCTTTTTGAAACTGAGAGTTACTTCTTGCGTACACACTTATGATGGCCTCAAATTAAGTTTAAATGGGGTTATTAATAATTTATGATATTCATTTATGTAAGGGCACTGATTATGTTGATCATTTCTGACAAATATCAAAAATTATTTAACAAGGTAGGCAAAAGATGAATACCAATGGGAAACACCGTATTTCTATAAATCTCTGCATTTTTTTTTTTCAAATGATCACTTCTATAACTTTCCTTGGAAATCACAATGTCCCATCACTGGTGAGCTTCTTGTGAACACACTTCTGAAGTAACAAATTTGCTCATATCACCTTTAAGTATTAATCTATTAGAATACACAAATTGTGTTCATGACAATAATATTCCATCACTTGTGAGCTATTTTAAGAACCGGCCCACTGGCTACTTATTTGGCCCTTGGGAGTGGTGGGCGCCACATTGTTGATCCCTGTGAAAGCACTTGTATGACTGGTCAATTGTCATCATATAGTTGACACCCTTCATAATAGCATGATAAATATGATCTAATTTTACATTAAAAAATTAAAAGAAATATCTTCAAGACATCCATCATCAGCATTAAATGCTCTCATTATTTATGAGGGATTACCTCAAATATAAGAATTCCACATCATGTTACATAAGAGAACTCGTGAAACCAAACCCTTACACTCTGCTACTCCATTGCATGGCATATAAATTTGTACAAAACATACTGTTACATTAGACCTTTGGACACATCAATTCCACCAAAAATGATTCAAGGTATTATACAGTTCGCTTAACAGGAAACAAAAATGTTAACGTTTATTAACTGTTTTTAATAAAAATAAATCACTGCTTTATAGCACATTTCATACACAGCATAAGTCAATATGCTTCATATACTGGAATTACAAGTACATTTAAAAAGCAGTTACTAACGGAGTTAGAGATTTGAAAGCAATGTAAAGAAATAAAGAAAAAAAGCTTACTAAAATTAGCAAAAGAGTGTGCAGTGGAAGAACAAGATTTTAGAAAACATGATTTTAAAAATACTTTGAAAGACCTTAATCATAGGTATGTGAAAAGGGCATTTTTGACCTGTATTTAAAAGCATTTACACTTGATTGGTATGTTTTGAATCTTTATTCATTCATATTATCTACTCTGATAAACCAAATGAGAAGAACGTATTATACAGAAGTACAGAGAGAAAAATTATTTGTAAGGGTGATTTTGTGGGGGGCATATTATACATGTGTTATTCACTGTATTTTACAGTAAATTATTACATGAGTGACAAAAAAAAAAGGGTCCTGAGCCCACAACCAAAAAAGCTTTGAGTAATATCCCGGAAGAATCCTTCCAGGAGTGTATTAAGACATGACTGAGGGGCCTTGGAAAGTGTGTTCGGGGGATTACTTTGAAAGGGGAAAACTTGTAGTTGGATGTAAAAAAAAGGAACTTTTTGGATGAAGTAGCTAAAGTCAAATAAGGACTCAGTAAAGGAGGACAAGCCATCCTCTTTTGCTGACGTATTTTTATGTTGGATACACATACATTGTTTCAGGAACATTGTACTACTTTAAACACACCTTCTTGTTCCATATGCCTAATGCAGTCCATTGAAAGCAAGTTGAATGTGAGAACGTTAAACGGTGCAGTAAGTAGTCAAATGTTTCTTGGCTGGAGGGAAGGAAAGTTTCAGTATTCACATGGAGAAAATAAACTTCAAAAAGTCAAAAGCTCTACTTAATACACAAACGCGACCTACTAATATCATATCTACATAAATAATGCTCTGTGTGTATGTCTTCTTTACTAATGGATGAGTTTGTGTACTTTCTCCACAAGTGACGTCCTTGCTCTCTCACTACCTGAGCTGGAGGAGGGCGAGCATGTGTCTCAGGCCCACACTACATCTGTCATACATTCTGTGTGTGTGGCACCGCCAAAGCATGTGCTTACGTGGTTGTATATACTCTTGGTGGTGGTAGGGAGGTGGTACGTGCAGGAAGCAGATGCCATTTGTTCTGAAGTCAGCAGCTGGATCCAAAGTTCCCAGTGGGACCTGTGTTTTGTCTACACCACACATGCGCGCACACACATGCACACGCACGTTTGCACGTGTCTAGTAGATATTACGGACATGACACCTGCAGGTAATGTGCTGGTGAGTTCGTGTGTGTTATATGGATATTAGGTTGACATGGATAGTAAGCAGGGCTGATCTACTGCCCATTAGCATATGGAGGAGATCACCTGCATATGTCAACCACGGGATCCATACGCACACATTTAAACAAACCTTTGAGAAAAGTTTAGCTAAGTTCAGAAGTTAATTCATGTTCTATTTTTTTTGTCCACACATTGGCAACAACACTGATTGCAATTAAAGAAGGTATCTACTAATATTACAGTTAATATGTGTAATATTACTGTCAAGGTGTAAATGACTAGATAATAATTATTGAGAAATACAAAGTAAGTAAGTACATAAGTTACTAACACACAAACAAACATTATTTTTCTGTTTTACGTCCTAACTTAGGCTCTTTTATAAGTAGTGTGACATTAATGAATCACGTTTTCTTACCAGAACCAAAAAATAGATCTTTTTTTTTTGTTGAGAAAAATAAAAAGATCGGAGTCTAGCATGGTTGACAAAATTGTTGTTTAATTTCTGTTGCCAAATAGACCAGCCCATGGCCAAATAGGCTGTAAATAACGACAGGTCAAATTATTTCCTTTTTAATAAACTGTATAATAATAATAATAATAATAATAATAATAATAATAATAATAATAATAATAATAATAATAATAATAATAATAATAATAATAATAATACATTAGGGCGGCATGGCTCAGTGGTAGAGTGGTCGTCTCCCATCCGTGAGGTTTTGTGTTCAATCCTCACCCCTTGGTGACCATGTCAAAGTGTCCTTGAGCAAGACACTGAACCCCAATTTGCTCTCAGTGGATATGGCAACGCCCTGCGTGGCAGCAGTCGACCAATAGTGTAGGTGAATGTGAGGAATTGTAAGGCGCTTTGGGCAACATATGGGGTCGTTAAAGAGCTACATACAAAGCAGTCCATTTAACATAGTAATTATTATTATTATAATAATGACAACTATATTCTGAAAATATTCCCATTTGTAATTATCTTATATAGTTTTTGATAAATCTAAAATGTCTTCTTTTTATTTTATTTTTTATTATCCCCAATTTTTTTTGTCAAATCCTGAGTAACAGCCAGAATGTCATTTATGTGGTCGTCAGTGCGCCCTCTAGTGGACCAAATTAGCATAAACTGTTAATTTTAATAAAAGACTGCAGTTTGTGTCCACCTGGGCCAAATTAGACCCCTTAACGGACCGATAATGGTCCGTTGGTATGTTTGATACCTTTGGTTTAGCATGAATATTCAGGACTTAAAAAATTATAATTCCATGGTAGATGATGCAGGACATTTTATAGGCCAGAAAATGAGAAGGAACGTGTGGGGGAAAAAACAATTCACACTCATATTCAATTTAGAGTCTTCAATGAACTCAACATACATGTTTTGGAAAAGTGTGAAGAACCCACACAAGCACAGGTAGAACATGCAAAGTTCACACAGGAAGGCTGATGCCCCTGATTGCCCAGGTGGTTGGAATGTGCTAATCACTACTTCGTGCCACCATGTTGATGAATAAATTTTTGTGATTTAGTGTATGTGCTGTGTTATTAAAGGAAAAGCAGTTCTCATTGGTATTGAATTTTGTGTATTTTTATGATCTTTTAAATATTAAACACTTAAGTGAACCTGAGTGAGTCTGCCGTGCCGAGTCATAATTCGTGATGTAGAAAACAGTTCACCACAGAAAGAACAAACTCTTTGGATTGAAGTAACCTTAAAATGCCCGAGGAGTTTAGCCTGGTAGCCAGGCACCATATGGCCGTCTCATACAGGATCTACCCTCGTCCTGACAATTAAGACCACGGGCTAAAGCCCTGCTGGATCTGGAGCGTGGCCAAATGAGAGGAGAAAATGGAAGGGAGAAACTAACAGGCAGAAAAATAGACAGACAAATTTAAAATTGCAGCGATAGAGAGATAGCCAAAGCTAGTCATGACAAAAACATGCTTAAAAAAGTAATGAAATAAATACGTTTTGTCAGTGCAGACGTGAATAGAGATGGATGAGAGTTATAGTAATAATAGTGATATAGAAAGAAGAGAGAAGGCGGAATGACGAAGAGAGCTAAACAATGTTCAGCCAATTAAGCGTTGCAAAGGAATCGATGTGTACAATGAGCCAGCCATGACTGAACGCGGAGAGGCTGAGCTGCCTAATTACAGCCTGAAGGGACAGTCTCCATCCCAGTGGAAAGTGAGGACGCAAGAAAGGAGCTAGGACCCAAGGAGGGAAGCAAAAGGGAAATAATAAATATTTTGCATATTAATTTTCTCTATCTTCATTTAAAAAAAAAACACACATCAACATTAGTCACAAGCAAAGTAGATACAGTTGTGGATGAAACAACTAAAATTAATAAACACAAATAATTTTTTTGTGCTTTATAAAGGGAAAGTCAACCCCCAAATTTTCTTTACAATAATATGATGTATGGGTCACCACTAGTGTAAACACGGCATTCTGATTAATATTGTACTTGTGTGTGTGTAAAGCAGAAAAATCCAAGCATTATTCTCCAGCTCAGAAGGCGGCCATTTTGCCACATGCTGTCGACACAAAATGACATCACAGTTACTCAGGGTTCAGGTAATGACTAATCAGGACTGAGCTTCAGAAAACAGGTGAGTTTTGATTGGTCGTGAGCAATGGTGACTTGACTAGTAATTTGAGCCTCTGTAACACGCAACTTGCAAACAGTCCCCAACTTCGACTCGCTATCAGCCGGCCAGTTTCATGCCCGCTTTTGGTTTGACACAAATTGGCAAGTCCTCCATGGCTGTACTGCTTTTGAAGAAGTGCTTCTTTGCTATAGGGTGTAATTCCATTTATGATGTCTGCCGTGGGACACAATAATTCCTCGAGAGTCTCTTTGTAGTCATTGGCAGCCATGTCATTCAATGTGTATTTTACGCATGCGATACGTCACGATGATCACGTGACTGTCCAAAATGGCCGATACCATACTTAATGCAAAAATATTCATAAAAAGTATTATAAAATCATAATCGCTCAACATAAATTGACAATTTTTTTCCGTAGCGGATTAGTTTTTCATAAGTACTACTTTAAAAATGCAAAATAGCGATAATATATAGTGAATGGTGTCGCAACATCACGTATTATATGTAACTATGAATGAAAAATGTATATGTTGTAGTTAAAGCACTATATAAAAAGCAGTCCAGTCCAGTCCAGTAACAATGAAAAATATGCGTTAGCTTAAAGATGTATTTTGGAGTTTAAAATGTTAATATTAAAGCTTTTTCTACATCATGCTGCTCCACCAATGCCCAGATGAATACAAAGAGCCGTGACTTTTTAACGAGAGTCTGCAGTTAAGCTTGAGGCCAGAGGGGGCAGTCACAAGTTAAAAAAATTCATCCTCCATAGGGTGGAACCCCATTCCTCTGTGGGGGCCCCATTTAACATGAGGTGACGCAATGATGCATCTGGCTAATGTGAGGTAAGCCTCTGACATGCACTTTACATGTCCAAAATGTTATCTGCACCTCAAGATACATAAACTACTATAGTTGAATGAACCCATCTGAGAAAGAGTTAGTCAAAATTGTGCAGATGAATGGTTGATGGTGTTCTTGTATTAGATCTCATTAAAGTGTGTGGGTGTATGCAAATGTTGTCACTGGTGAGTGTAAATAAATTGTTTCTGTCACTGTCCTACTGTTGATAGCTATGCAGTTCTCCATTTGTCAGGAAGGGGCGCAATAAAAATATACAGTATTTTCTGCTATTTTGCCTGGCACACATGTTTACCCTGGGGTGATGGTGAGCAGGAAGTATTTCTAAAAACAGGGCAATTCTAGAAAAATCCCTGGCAGCGGAAAATCCCCCCACTCCCCTATTTCCCCTCCCCCCCTTTAGATGTCGTTGGCTGGGTCATTGCATAATTTAGTAATCAACTAAATTAAGGTATGGGGAAATGAACTTTCAGCTTGTGAGCATTTGTGTCAAGTCTTTTGCAGGAAACCGAGGGAGCCACTGCACTTTAATGAATCTCGAACTGCCTCCGATTTTCATCAACAGTGGCGAAGGAGGCACACACATGCACACACAAAGGAAACAGGCACCATTTGGTGTTTATGTAAATGTGCAAAAACAAGATGGCTGACTGCCAAATCCTGTCAGTAAACAAAGCTTGTGTGAGTGCCAGGCAGAGTGTTGTTAAGGTGGACCACTCAGGATAGTGTGTGAGTGGTGGGTGGCCCAGTGAAGCTAAAAGACCTTAAAGTAGGACAGCGGTGACCACGCAAAGCAGCCATTAACTTGTGTTCAGATGGAAGACTGCAGGTTTGCATCACTAAAAACAATGAGGCCTCTTTCGCCAACAGATTGTTTATGCATAGTAGATTTGGCAGGCGTTACACGATATTGGTCAAATGGCACAATTCTGAAATGGTGCTCTAAACGACCCAGTTTGGATATGGGTCATGTTAGTGTAAATGCAATTGAAATCTTGCTGACCATTAAATATCTTACACTCGTAAAGCTCATGTTTGTATTACACGTTTGAAGGTCGCATATTGAAAATAATATTTTCTCGGGCGCCTGTCAGTCACGTCACGGGCCCTTAGAATTATCCAGTTTTTCACATTTTGCAAATTTGATTTAATTTTTGTCAGCTTTTAAATTCATGAAATCTTTTAATTAGTTAATAAATTATTGTTAATTTTATTTATTTATTTATTTTTCTTTCAATTTGCTTAAAATTGTGTTTCATGAAAAAGCAGCACAATTAACAATTTTGCCGGACTGGACAAGGCCTTGTTCTTTGAAGCAAGACATTTGTTCAGACCACAAGACAAACGCTGGCTAATTGTTTTTGAACAATGCAATTAAGAGCTGCATATTTAGCATTAATCACACAATGGAAATGCTGATGTCAGCATATATGGCGATTTGGAGAGTGGTTTCCCTTCATGTGGCTTGATAATATGCATTTGCGCAGTAGTCTCTAGTGGCAGGTAGAAGCATTAATCTCTACCTGTTTGAAATCACAGAGGTTCAAGAAGTGTGCATCGCAACATTCTCACATTCTAAGACTTCACTTTTGTATAACATTAGGTATGTGTCTATACCTGCTGCAATAATGACCTTGGGTGGCACGGCTCAGTGGTAGCATGGTCATCCTCCAACCTAGTGGTTGTGGGTTCGATCCCACGTCAAAGTGACCTTGAGCAAGATACTGAACCCCAAGTTGTTCTTGATGTTACATCATCAGTTGGTAAAATGAGGAAACAGGGTTAAAGTGCTTTAAGTACCTAAAGTAAAAAGGCGCTATTCAAGTGAAAGATCATTTACCATTTTGGCCTGCAGCTGTCAATAACACACTGACATCCCATATGGAATGATGGAGAATTGGGAAGATGAGAAAAGGGCTGAGCAAGAAATGTTTCCACAGAAGGAAACAGTAAATGGAAATGGATGGGGGAAGAAAACAGAATCTTCTCTAAAGATGACTCCTAGAACAATCATTTGAAAGACAGTATAGACAGAATTTGATTGTTAAGTCTCTGTGATTGACTTGTGACAAACCTAGAGTGAGTGTATCTAATATGCCTGGGATAGACCTCAGTTTACCTGTGATACTGAAACAGGATCATTGATAGAGAAATTGGATGGATGAATGTGTTATTTGCTCCCCATTCATGGCTGCTGGTTTGATAAGCAAGACACAATTTGTGGTCCAAGAGCGCTTTGAAAAGTGTCCAATTGGTAGGCTGACCAGACATCCCATTTGACCCAGGATAGTCCCGTTTGAGTCTTGTTTCCCGAGTGCCGGCGGATTTCACCAGTCTCATCATTTTGTCCCACTATTTATGCAGGTCTCATCACGTCCCGTTTTTTTCTTTCTTTTTTTTTTTTTAGTCCAGTCAGCATGCCATTTGTTCAGGCCATGTGTATGTCAATCACACCGTTGTCATAGCAATTCATACAACTAATCTGACTACATCTAGCTGACAGCTGTGTTTTTGTAATACTGGAATTAGAATTACTTTCCGCTAAGAATCATGGGAAATGTAGTCCTAGCGTATTGCTGCGGTTGCCGTCAGACCCAATGCAAGCTGAGCTTTTCTGGCGACATATTTCCAACGACCGGTGCGAGGTAAATGGCACAGCCAGCTTCATCGCTGCAGGGATCTACTAAACAAGTTCGATAATGGAGAGTGCTTTTACTTGTTTAGCGCTGTTAAACTGTCAACCAAGATAGCATTTAGCATTAGCTAAAGCGATAATGAAACCACCAGTCACCAGACTGACAAGCAATTAAATGTGTTCTAAATAGTTCCTGTTGATAATTTATTTGTGGATTTGATTTTCAGTGAAACTGTGGTTTTTAATTTTGAAATTCTGGTTACCAAATCTACCAACTGGGACTGCAGTCTCTAATACGTATACAGAAGAAGGAAAAAATCATCACTGCAACAAATATCAGTGACAGATAGATAATAGGATTTGGGGAACTGTTGCCACCTTAAGGGCTGGAATTGTTATGAACGTACTTAAAAACGCATTAATGCGGTTAGCTATGGATGTTTTCTTTTCTACAAACGTGGTGGTATGGACACTATTTTTTTATACCCTGCTACGTGTGTACACGGCCTAAGCTAAAGTTCTGGGCCATCGTCACAGCCAGTGAGCAGTCTGACATCCACGGTAAACGTTGCAGTGCATTCCGCCACCCATTTGCCGCACAATGAAAAACGGACAATTTCAAACCCGCCCAGATGCCCGGAAAGAAAGTAATAAAGTGGATATCTACCTGTAAAACAGCCTAATTTCTCACAAAATCAAGCTAGCAATAGCAATGCCAAACATCATATAAAGTTAAACAGCCAGTTAATCGAAGCACATCCACAAAGTCATTTTGTACCATTCTTTGTGAAAAGTATGAATAATTCTCTGTCCCTTACTAGGCTTTCTGAAATGAAAGAAAAAGGTTTAAACTTTCTTTTCAGCCTGGGGCAGGCACTGCCTACCTTTCCTGCCCTGACCGCACGTCACTGACAAATATGTATGGTTTAATGCATTCTGTGCAAGTGAAAGTGAAAGTTTGTGTTGTAAAGTGCAGACAGCAGATGGTCCCAATATAGCAAAGCAGGAACAGCTTGTAAGTTTTCTTTGACAGAAGCTCACTTGAAACAGGCACAAGTAAAGACATGACCCTGACAATAACACATAACAGGGCTGTCTGAACAAAAGGACTGGACAGGACAGAAACTAGGGGAGAGGCAAGTTATGTAGTAGACTGGTTCTCAGATGTCAGACATTCACACTCACATGAGTGAGGTGTGGGAATAAACCTAAGCATCTGGAGAAAATCCATACAAGCACAGGGTGAACTACGAAAGGAGATGTTCCAATGGAGATTCAAACCATTTATTTCCCAAATTTCGTTTATTTTCAAAACAGACAGCACAGAGAACCAATGAGAATGGAGTGAGATAAAGATAAGGAATTTGAGAAAAAAACAAAAACGGTGTTAAGTTAGCTGACTGCTTTCAAAACATGGCATAACCTTTGGCACCTCTCCATCGATATGTGAGAATTCATTCTCCACTCTGAGACACAGACCACAGGCGCACAATAAATAAAAGGCACATTTAAGAGATGGAACCAGAAAATGCATAATGTCGCATGTGGAAAAATAATACTAATCTTCTAATACTAAATTATGTGTTTAATTTACTCATTACCTGCCATGGCTGTTTTTTAATGCTAAATATTGTGTGGGATTATTGAGCATCATATTTGGCCCTTCCTACCGGATGTACCCTGATGCCGACACTACCGTTTTAACAAAAATTCTACATCCATATCTTCATCCTGACTGACTAATTAACTAACAAATAAAAATAAAATAAATCATGTAAAGAAATTTAAAAACAAGAAAATGATTAATAAATTGGAAAATGTTAATGTTAAGTATTCTGTTATCCGTTACCATGTTTAATCAAAAGTACATTGTCATGTATTATCTTCGATCCCGTTGTTTTAATACTGCAGGTTCTGAAAGTTTAATAGGCTCTATAAATCATGCAACTTGACGGCAAACATTCATTCAGACATGATCTCGCCATGCTCCTTTGAAAGATCAACGTTTCCGCTACAGACAAAAGGAAAAACGAAAAAAAAAAAAAGTTGCGTCACCAGCAGTCGGATGTGAATCTGATACGCGTATTCATCACAGCCCAATTTTTCCAGATGGGGAAATCCAAATGTTACGGTGTTGGGACAACCAGTCGTCATGACAACCAGTAAATATTTTAGGATGAATTGTAAGGAGTGCAGACCTGATGGTTCAGATTTCCCTCTGACCCCTTGTGACCTCTGTCTGTCTGAGTCTCACTGTCTTTCATTCTGTCTGCTCCTAAATTTCCTCTCCAGTCATCATCCAAACACTTGGATAATAAGTTAAGTAAAACATTGTTCATTTTCAAAGAACACGTTAATAAGATTAAACCGATTGATATGGTACTACAAGTGTTTCATTCAAAATAACACGTGTGTTGTCATTTTCACATGGGAAAGTAGCTTTCAGCGTACCACCCACTATGCAAAATGTTTTCACTCTTGCTGTGTTATAATTTCCAATATTCACTGAATTGTACCCGGATTTTCTGATTCCAGTGATACAGAATGTTTTGTGTCAATGTTTTAGTCATGTGTTTTACTTGCTGGAGTCACAAAATGATGCTTACGAAAATTAAGAATTTTATTTATTCATCATAAATTTGTGTTATCAGGACTTTAAAGGGGAAGTCAACCCCCCCAAAATTCTTAACAATATCAATATGTTGTGTGTGCCCCCACTAGTCGAAACTTTCTAATAAATACTGCATTTTTGGAAGCAGCAAAATCCAGCCATTTTTATCCATCTCAGGGGGCGGCCATTTGGCCATTTGCTGTTGACTGAAAATGACATTGCAGTTGCTCACGACCACCTGTTTTCTGATTTTGGTCAGCACCTGTTTTCTGATTTTGGTCACGTGTCATTCGTAAGTTGGATTGGTCGTTACCTGAGCAACTATGATGCCTTTTTCAGTCGTCAGTAAGTGTCAAAATGCCGCCGCCTGAGATAGATAAAAATGGATTGATTTTGTTGCTTTAATCATATTTCACAAACACAATATTAATCAGAATACCGTGTTTTAACTAGTGGGGCTGCATAGAACATATTATTGTAAAGAACATTTTTGGGTTGACTTCCCGTTTAATGAATCATTGATATTCCTCCTTCTTGTGTACATTTAATGTTTGTTATTGTGCGTCCATCTATTCATTTTCGATACCGCTTATAATTATCGGGGCCACGGGTGAGGTCAAGCCTATCCCAGCTGTTTTTTGCCAGTCAATTGCAGGGCTATCTATGAAAATGATGATTCACACTCACATTCACATCTAAGGGCAAATTAGAGTCTTCAATTAATTGAACATGCGCGTTTTTAGAATGTGGGAGGAAGCCAAATTACAGAAAGGAAAACCCGCGCCAGCACGGGCAGAACATGAAAACTCGAAACAGGAATGAGCGAGAATAAAAATCCAAATGAATCACAGGAGAGATGAAGTGATGAGGTTATGTATGAGCAAGGGGAGAGGAGCAAAACCACACGGAGGGGGGTGTTCACTACAAACATCTGGCCCGACTGCTGTGAAAGGACTCCCTACCACAATCCCACACTTGTATACGAATATACACATACTGTACTGTACTCACACAAAGACAACGCTTTTTTTTTTTTTGTAAACAAATTGGTGAATTGGTAAATAGGGAAAACCATATTGTGACAAATTATAGACATGCTGCCTTGTTACCTTAATTTTCAAAAATACTTTTGTGTGTGTGTGTAGAAAGACGACTTGTTGAAAAATACGATTTATTAAATGTCTTCCAGTATGGCTTCAGAAACAAGCGATCAACAGCTTTGGCAGTGATGGAATTTGTCAAAAATAAAGCTACAGCAATAGATTAAAAAAAAAACATGCTCTGGATGTATTTATAGACTTGTCATGTAAAGCATTGATTCCATTGGTTACTCTTTACTCATGTAGAAATGTGAACAACATGGCATGAGGGGTGTTGCACCTAAATTGTTAAACAGTTAGTTAACCATAGGTTTCAATATGTAAAAATAAATAATACTGAATCACACCTGAGAAGTTTAACCTATGGTATTCCACAGGGTTCGGTATTGGGACTTAAGCTATTTATACTGAAATTGATTGAAATTAATTTTTCACTTTCACTTTTGTTCAGGGTATAACATGAAACAACTAATTAAAACTTTAAACAGGGAATTGATCATGTTAAAAATGGCTTGATTGTCATAAGTTTTCATTCAATGAGTAAAAAAAAAAGCTGTTTGGTGGTGTGCCACTCAACTGTGATATAAAACTTAATTGAAATACTCTTCTCTTGTGTTTCTCCAATGTTCTTCTGTGCTGAAGTTTGAGGAAATGTATATAAAACAAATATAGATCCAATTATGAAATGACAGAAAAAATAGATTAGAATAATCAGTTTGGCTACCGAGAATCAACTAATCATTATAAGATCTGGAAATTAAAATTATATGGATATCATGTATTTGAAGACACTGGAAATACATTTTTGTGTATTAAACGATATCCTACCTGTTCAGAATTTCTTTGAAGTAGAAGAAGGCTATAATTTCAGGGTTTATTTATGTATGACTTGATTGATGGGTTGAAGTTGTGTACTTCTCTGTTGAGGTTTAAGAAACATTTAAAATGTAAAACAATTCATGCTTATGGTGCCATTGATAACGTAAACATTTTGGAATTATAATGTGAGTGTAGTTTTTATTTATTTAGTCACCTAGAATGGGACTGTACACCATAGGCAATAATAAGCCTGGTGCTTCAGCGTATTCCTTTTTTTTCAGTTATTCATCGATTTGTTCAAAAGGATGTTTGTGTTTTCTTTTCTGTGTTATATATGGAGCCAAAATATATTATTATTAAAAAAAAAAAAATGGTGAAGCACATTTATGTTTGATTTTTCTGCACACGTCATCAATTTAGAGAAGAGAAGATGCTCACCAATCACAGAGGAGCAGTCAAATGTGGCAGCCAATCCTAGAACAACATCAGCACACACATATTTGCATACAGATGCACATATGAGCAATATGTATAGAAAGCAGAAACATGCATTGGGCTTTGGCAGTACTGTACTTCATTATGCTTGAACTACCCAGTATGTTAACTTTAGCCAAAACGTTGAACAAATCATCAGTGACTGAGCCGAATAAAGAGGAGCCCAATTCATTGTCTAAACTCTAATTAGTTTGGACTTTTACGGGGCAGGTTTTTGCTAATGGTTTGTTTTATTGTGGGAAAATACTTGGAAAGAAATAGAAAAAAAAAGATCTGCTCAAAGCTACATTTGACTTTCAGGTTCAGGCCATTTTGACATTTTGAAAGAAACCTGCTGGGCTCTTTATAACTTAATTAAAGTAGAAGTTAGGAACAATTGGATTTATTTGGTGTCAGGCACTATATATGCAAATCAACAATAACTGCCTTATACAGTATCTTGAATAAGTGTCACTTCTTTTGAGCCCAAAAAATTATTTTATTTACTGAATGAAAATTGGATCACAAAAATGATTATTCGAACGACTGCACAGCGAACCTGGTGTCCTTTGGGTTATATATTCAGAATTTTGACTAATTGTTTGAACAAACACTGTTTTTGTTATGTTTATTTTTATTTTTATTTTTTTAAAGGAATAGACATATGTCACAATAGATATCATCAATATCTGGCACAAATTTATGTTGGCCAGAAAGATGGGAATTGCATTGAATTTGATTGAATTGAATTGAAATGATAGATAGAGAGATAGACTATTTCAATAGCTATAGCTATTTTACCTATAGATTGCTATTTTAGCTATATATTTCTGTCTGTCTGTCTGTCTGTCTATCTATCTATCTATCTTGTAGATCCACACTTTTGTCTTACCTTTTCGCTGATAGACTAATTATTGCCATTGTTTGAAGCCTTGTGGTGCTCGCCGCCAAATGGAATTAAAATACAATTATTAGCAAATGAAGAGTGTCTGAAGCTGTGTGTGTGTCTGCGTGCATGTGTGTGTGTGTGTGTGTGTGTGTTAACTTCTGGAATGAAGCCTAGACCACAGTCATCCATCTGCCATCCAAACGCCATGACAACCACTCATGTATGGAGTCACATCCTGTGCATTCAACACACACATCTGCACTGTAATTTCTCCCTGGAAGGAGCATGTGGTTCCTTTTGTTTGTCCATATGCAATATGCACCATACATGCATGTGTGCTCTCATATGCCTGGTATGTACTGTACATATGTTCACGTGCTGCATATGCATTTTAACATGCAGGTGTGTGTGTGTGTGTGTGTGTGCGTGTGTGTGTGTGTGGGAGGGATGCTGATATGTTCAGTATGTGCAGGCAGATGCCATCTTTCAAGTTTGGGATGTGTTTGTCACAATTACATACAGACAGACTGACGGGTACACAGGTGTTGGAGGATCAACATATATTTTAATGTAGCAATGACAATGAGCTCATACTATGAGAATTCAGAATATTGTAGGATCCATTTTAAGTTATATCATTTTGTTGTTTTGGTTGTGAGCAAAATGAGTATGCTTGCAAGACCAGTCTTGAATTGTGCATGTTGATATATTTAGTGCAGGGGTCGGCAACCTGTGGCTTTTTAGCACCGCCTTTGTGGCTGCCTGAAACATTTTCAATTTTCGTATGAGGCTGTGCTGAAGGTTATACTTCATACTATAATTTTATTTCCATGGAGAGATCTGAAATTAGAGGCCTATTATGCATGTTTCATTTTGTTGTTGTTTTTTCTAATCTAATTGACTGTATTTCTAGAATTTAATTCATGCAATGAAATACTACATTCACGTTGTAATGGAAGTTAAACTTAAAACGCCATCATACAGCAGAGTAGTCAGAGTAGTGGTGTATTATTCTTTTCAGAATGCGCTGCAGGGAAATAAACATGTAATCATTTTGATAGTGTTGATAAGTGTTGCTTTAATTATAAGGCTTATAAAGCTTCTTTTTTTTTTTTTTTTTACAGGTCCAGACAGATTTGTTTTTTGTTATGACTCTTTCAACATTTTGGGTGGCCGACTCTTGATGCCAAGTATCGGTATCGGGCTGATACCAAGCTTTATTTCAAGGCATTGATGCACTCTTATGGCCCTGTTACACACTGTTGTGCACTGTCATGTTTCTAGCTACACAATGTGTATAATGTATATCTGTGTACGTCACTGATGGCGTGGTAGTAGCGAGGGGTATATTCTTAATAGTAGCGCTGTTTTCTAGCAATGGTTTTGTAATTACATCTGCAAGGGAGAAGCCGTTATCTGCGTAGCAAGAGGCCAGCGGCAAACACTTTGAAATATGGCTGCTCTTCTGAGTGGCGACGCCAAACTACTGCTAATAACTGCTGATAAACAAGACGAGTGTAATTGCATCTATTTGCATTTTTAAATAATGCATCTGAAAAATATTTGTTGTGCCTTTCCTGTCATCTGTGGCTGCTAGGTGCAGCATGCCTTCGTGCAAGACTTTTATGCGTCTCTATATTTGCATTCCTAATCATTTAAGCCGTATGCGATACGGCTTTACCTTTTCGTTTTCATCCATCCATCCACCTTTTTCAATACGATGTCTTCTTTTGATCTAAAATGTTTTATTGTACTAATTTCTGACAGCTTAATCGGAATTCTTACCTTCCTGGTGCTTTGCTTCTCTACATGTGACTCAATGCAAACGGCAGCAGTTTTTGGTTCCTTATGCCACACAATCAAAAAGGCACAGGGTCAGCAGGGATGAAATACAACGCCATTGGGCAGTCCATGCGTCAACCATTGCATGCTAAATTGACAAGGTTACTTTTTGCTAGTTAGTGTATTTCATTGTCATACGAATCCTGAATCTATAACACAATAAATGCTTTTCAAATTGGTCTAATATTTATTGCACGGGAATGAAATCCGGTGTCTTCATCTTTTGCTTGGTGATCTTACAGTACATGTGTGCTTGTGTTATCAAATTAGGCAAAAACAAATGCTACACTAGAATTTTCCCAACGCACAGCTTGCGCATGTGGATTTACAATAAGGCTGATTTATATGAGCAGAAGCAGCAGCTTTTATTATTAGCAGGTAGGAAAAACAAGCGTGATTGCAAGTAGCATCATATATCAACATTATAGCTGTGTGTTTTTTTTTTATTACAAAATGTTATATTAATCTAATCTATTTTGCTATCTTTCTTTCTCTCACATCTCAAACCACATTATTTCCCTTCTGGCTTAAAAAACAACAACTTAGATTCAATATTCTTTATCCTGTTTGTTTCCATTTAAATTTAACATTTTTGGTCACATCACAACAGCTTTCCCAAATATTTTTGGGGGAACCGTACTTCTCGTTGCATCTCTCTACCTGCTCATATGACAGGGATGGCGTGTTGTGCTTGGTGTAATTAATACCACCGCTTCTCCCCGCTCTGCTCCCCCCCTCCGGCTCTGGACATTAATCAGAGGTATTTTCGGGGAAACCAAGGCGACACAGGTGCAGATCGTCAGGGGCAGAGAGGGAGAGAGATGATGTATAGAAATACACAGAAGACCCTGATCCGGCCAGCCAATCATCATCCATCACCAGCCAGTCGCCAGGCGGAATCGGCTGTTCCCACCAATAAAAAGAAAGAAAGAAACATTTACATTCTTCTTTACCAGGACAAACAAGGTGGATGATTTGTAAGTAGTTAGTTGGAGGCAAAAAGAAAAAAACAAACACCTCAGCTTCATTTGGACACAAATGAAACAATTTCTTGTCCTGGGGTTTCCTCTTACAGCCTTTACCCAATTGAAGCATTTTAAAAAAACACACAAAAAAAACAAGACTTTAATTTGAAAATGTGTTGTTCCTAACCGCCGTGACCTTGACAATTGTGAGCTTTATTTACAGAGCTGAGCTGCTTAAATCTGTCCAGTGGTCAGTTCAGCATGGTTCATAATTAGACGTATCAGTGGCGCCTTCATTCATTCATTTGTTAGCCACTGACATAATAATTACAAGCGAAGACAGTAAATGACTTAACACCGATAAAATTATACTCAGGAGGGGCTTAGGACAAGTTGTTACAATACTAGAGAGATAAAATTAATTGCTAATATGACTAATCAGCATATACATGATAATGATGATTACAGAACAATCAAAAGACAAGAAGCAGAAAGCCACAGATAACTAATGGTAATTGAAAGGACAACATTGTCAGTCTTTCATTGTGATAATGTTGTAAAACCAGGCCCATGCAACAGCTTAATTCTCCTTTTGATTGTTACCTCCACCAAGAATATATGTGTGCGCATGCGTGTGCGACTGTTTCATTGACCTAAGTTGCACCATTAAATGGGTTAAAAATGACTGAGCATGCTTTTTAATTCATTTGTCAATGCTTGATGTTAGTTAATTTCATCATTTAGTAGTCATGTCTTGAAACGTTTACAAGATTTTTTTTGAGGAACGAAGCTGGCTTTGCTTCTGTGTGAACAGGGCCTCATTTTTCAACCAACCACAGCTCAGCTTCAGAAAACAGGTGAGCTGTGATTGGTCGTTGTCTGAGCCCTGAGTAATGTTGATGTCATTTTCAGTCGACAGCAAATGGCAAAATGGCCGCCTCCTGAGATGGATGAAAATGGATTTTGCTGCATAACACATATTCCACAAATGAAACATTCATCAAAGTTTAGACTAGTGAGGTCACATATAAGTTCTAACATATTATTGTCAAGAAATGTTTAAGGTTGACTTCCCCTTTAACAGAAAGCAACTTCACTCCTCAAACCAAAACAAAAGCAATACTTTAATTTAAGTAGCATTTCTGCTTCAAATGAAAGATTTTCAAGGTTTTTAAATTGGGTCGAGTGAGCCAGGATGGAAAAAGATTTACATGCAGGTAGGAGGTAAAGAAAAAAGGGAAAAATTGGAAGTGAGAAAGAAGTCATGGAACAAACAATTGTCAACAGAGTCTGTGGTCTTTATAATATATTTTTACTTTGTGTTATTAACAATTTTGGGCAAAGCCAATAGTAAAACTTTTAAATGGGATCAAATCAAAATTCAAGGTTTTGAATTAAAGGGTAATTTGAGTATATTCTTTAAATTCGTTTCAAAGTATCATTATTTTCCATGCACATAGACAAAAAGAAGTAAAATCTTGGTTTGCAGCAGACCCTGACAGTTGTGGTTCATTCTCCTGACTTTCGAGCAGACTGCATGGTCTTAGTTCTGACTCAGTGACAGTGTGGAGGTTAATGTGAATAGTTGTCTGTCTCTGTCTGGAGTCACCTCAGCTAGCCTACAGGTAATGTTTCTCCGCATAAAATTGGTTAATGTAGAGACTGTAATAAATGTTTAAGTTTTGGAACCTTTGTGAATATTTTGTACATGCTCACTCAGAATGTGACTGTGTGTTTGACAGCACTGCTAATCTCATACATTGTTATTCATTTTGTGATATGCTATCCTCATTAGGTTATCTCAACAGGGCCGCAAATGTCCACTCTGGCTCTCATTTTCATTTTAATTACACTTAGTGGCGTTAATATTTCATTAAAATATTAGACCAAAGAATGTGTTTTTTAATCAGACCCGTGCTGCTGCTGCTGCTGCTGCTGCTGCTGAGTGCAGCGAGTTGAGCTTTGTCCCTCTCATACCATCAGCTGCTGGCTGCTCATCCATTTACTCCCGAGACTTCCTCATCCTTTCATCCTATCCTGTGACAGAAGCCGCAATACGCACGCCACGCACGCACAGTACACACATGCAAGGCTGTCTTTTAATTTCTCAGCAATGCATGTAAATGAGAAGTTTTCTGTGCAACAATCCCAATGAAAACACAGACACACACACATACAGAGCTTGTGCTCTCCACAGGCCAGAGCAGATGTCTCTTGTCAATGTGAGCAAACGTCAAACGCACATCCCTGTCATATTTTCATATTTAACTATTCATTTCATTCTAATTTATGGAGTTAATAAGTGAACACTGTGAGATGCAACAGCAACATTAAAATCTTGTGGCACACCTGAAGGAATTTCATTTTATCACGACCTTAAAGCGGAAGTCAACCAAAAACAAGTTTTGACAATAATATGTTCCAAACAGCCCCACGAGTCTAAATACGGTATTCTGGTTAATATTGTGTTAGTGGAATACGAGTTAAGCAGCAAAATCCAGACGTTTTCATCAATATCAGAAGGCAGCCATTTTGCCACTTCTCGAGTAAAATTGACATCCCAGTCACATTACATTTGTGGATTATGAGTTATGAAGCAAAATCCATTCTTTTTTTATCCATCTCAGGGAGCGGCCATTTTGTCGCTTACTGTCGACTGAAGATGACTTCTCAGTTGCTCAGGCAACGACCAATCACAGCTCACCTGTTTTCTGAAGCTGAGATGTGATTGGTTGTTACCTGAGATCTGAGCAACTGCGATGTCATTTTCACACGACAGCAAGTGGCGAAATGGCAGCTCCGTGAAATGGATAGAAATGGCTGGATTTTGCTTCATAACTCATATTGCACAAATGTAATATTAATCAGAATGTCATGTTTGGACTAGTGAGGTCACATATAACATATTATTGTCAAGAAATGTTTAAGGTTGACTTCCCCTTTAAATGTTACATGGACATGAAATACATGGACTGAGCACTGACTGAAGCAGGTTCACGTCCGTCGATCGGGGTCAGTACAGACAACCCTTCTCAGTGGGTGTGTTTTTATGAGGCTTTGCATCATAAAACACTTGCCGAAAGGTGGGCATCCGTCAATGACGGGCTGATGTAGTGACAATTTCTCTGTTAATTGTTTCAATTTCAGTGTGAAATTTCTACATATGCATTAAATTTTGCATTCCCACAGTGGTGACACTGCATTAAGAGCAGGAGGTTGAGATCATGCAGATGGTGCCCGATGTGTATTTCAGACACAACATTAGTCAGGTTTCCATCCAAATGTTTTGAAATTTTTATGCAAATTTTGTGAAAATGCGCAAAACGGACATGCGACTTATGCCCGTTTCCATCCGCTCACCTTTTGCGAATATGCGCCGCGAGATGACGTTGTAGTGACGGAAATGTGGGACAATGGGGAGTTCCAGGTGGGAATGTTGGTTTTGACGGACTGAACGGAAGTGAAGTGTGTCGTTACATTGAGAGCTGATGTTAATAAAGCCATCTAAAATTGCATAAATGTTTTTTTTCTTTAATTAATTATAAAAAGAATCGTGTTTCTTCATCTCCCCAAACATATCTTACTTTATCATCCGCCATTTATTGTGACTACAAACGTGCGTGTGACATCATATCGGTCAAAACGTGGGACGTATATCCGGTCTTGTAGTCGCTTATTTGCAAAACCTGTTTCCATCGCCAAAATGCGCATTTTCCTTTTTTCGACACGCTTCAAAAACCACCCCCTCCAAGCGTAAAAACTTTTTTCGCGAATTTTGGGCCTTTTTTCGAATTTCTGCCGTTTTCATTCAGTTTTTTTCTCTCGCAATTCTTGAAAATTTGAATAAAAATAGGTGAATAGAAACCCACCTATTGTAATGTCCAGTTCATACAAAATTAGAGATGATTTTGTTGATTGATAATATTCCTTTTGAGTAAGAGAAATTGGAATTTAAAAGAGAAGATGAGCATAAGAGAGCATATTCAATTTCCTAGTATGTAGCCCAACTAAGTGGTTAATGCTGCTGTAATTGAAAACTAAAAATGAATTTTGGAGGCTTTCTCCATTTTACTAATACAGTGAATAATTGCAGCCTTAGGTCATTGCGACCACTGATTACTCCAGACTGCTTACTGCTGCATCATTAATTAACCTTCCAACTATTAGTTCTGTTTAAACACACAGCCCACCACTAATACAACATACTGTTGAAAAAGCAGACTGGATAATTGGCTCGTTGGCGAGAGGGGTCACTTCAAATGTGTGAGCATGTGCGTGTGTGCATGTGCGTGCATGTGAGAGAGTAAGTAAAAGGGAGCAGAGGTAATGTTTTTGGTGGGTGTAAAATTGAGACAAATTGCAGATCCATATGAGAAGTTTCTGTTTAAATGTGTTCAACTAAGTGAGAGAAAAAAAAGAAAACAGCAAATTGAGTTTAAGCAAGCGTTAATTACATTTTAAAAGTGTGAAAGCCAAATGCTCAACTTTGTTGTCGCTGCAGTCAATTTTGCAAACATTGCATATGGACATGCTCTTATAAAGTTGTACTACAACCCAAAACCCATTGCAAACTTTTACGTTGATTCGTACTTATTATCTGACCGAAATATCAGTAGTGTTATAAAGGCAACTTAACTCAATTACATGTGTTTATCCCCTTATCATACAAACTGCTATACAGTTCTAAAAAACGATTTTGCAATAAAAAATCTACCAAAAACACCTGACAAAAAAAACCCTAAGAGCCCCAAACGCCATCCCTGCCAATGCTCCACTCCCACTTTCTTGACAGCCACCTACTCCCCAGACCCACACCGATCCATTCCGTGTCTCCTGACGGCAGCATGTACAAATTAAAAAGTGACAAACATAAAATTTAACCCCGAGGAACACCACAGTCTACATTGCAAAAAAAAAAAAAAAAAAATCCTAAAATAACAGAATTTTGATGTTTGTTTTATTTTAGATTTTTCCTACATTTTCAAAAATATCATGTAATTTTCAAAAATATACTGTGATCTTCTTTACTGAATGTAAACTAACACGAAATCACTGTAACTGTGAAAACACACAATATTTCCATTCTTTTACCCAAAAAACACATCAGAAATACATATATTTATTGTTAAAATATGTTTAAAAATGAATCCTAATTGCGCAAATATTTGTTTGTTATTCAAGGGAATAAACTGTCAAATGCAACTTTAAAACTTTAAAAGGAGTGAGGGAACATTTAAAATGACTGAGAAATTAAATTATTATTAAATTATTTGTTAATTGAGTAATGTTTTTTTAAATGTCTTTATTTGTTTATTAGTTATTTAGAAAATAACTACAATTAATGTAATGTCCTAGATGGTAACATTTGTTGACATTATATTAACATTTATTTTGAAAGGACATCTAATGAGGTATAGGGAAAGTGGAAAACTTGACTGGGTGAGAATTGGACTTACGGATGCTGCCTCTACTTTGGAGAAGAACTACCAACTAAGTATACATTTCATGTGTGGTCAGGTTACGTGGCTCAGTGATAGAGTAGTTGACTAGTATCCCTGAAGTTGTGGGTTTGATCCCATTTGTCAAACTGTCAAAGTATCCTTGAGCAGGATTCTGAATTCCTGATGCTATGTTATCCGAAGGTGAAATAGTAGTCAAACTGTAAAGCTGTTTGTCATATGCTGTTATATTACATCAAACACAAATTATTATAAATCATCTATTTATATAATATATATTTAATTAGTTGTAATTAAAAACAACTAATAACAGCATAGTTCTGTAATTTTAAGCATTACTATTCGTAATACAACGTTTACCTACTATATTTTTAGCTAATTTATTGTTTTAAAATGTGAAAATGTTTCTAACTAAACATTAAAAACAACCTGAAAATAAGGCAAAATCTTGTTGAAAACTGCAAATTGTTTTTTAATTATGGCAAAAAAATTATTTTTATGAGAAGTAAGTAAGAATTATTATTACCCCAGCTGCCAGAAATTTAGTTTTTTTTTTAAGATTTTTTTTTTTTTTTTTTTTTTTACAGTGTATGCTGGTAGTACATAAATAATTCCTTTGTCCTCTCCTGTATTTTTGTTTTTCTCTGTATCATTGGCACAATCAGATTTGATTGCTGTACAAGGGCAAATGTTTGTAATAACTGAGGTCCAAGGTCAGTTGCTTGCTCTTACCAAACACTGTTCAGCCTTCACCTTGAACCACCGGGTTGATATCAAGTTCTTTTCACACATCTGGCAGAGGAGTGAGAAGGAATGTGTCTTTGCACTGAGGCTCCTCGCTGTCTTTTCTGGAGGTCTCCTGCTGCTTGTGAGCCATACTGCTGATCACTGTTAATTGGTACATATCTATTTTTAAATGACAGCTAGCAAAGGGAGAAAAAAAATGATAAGCTCGATTAAATTGACAGCTTGGGGGTGAAAAGGTGCGTTTCACATGAAGTTGTTTCCAACTTTAGTGTGAACGTGAACCAGTAACTATGTGATTTAGGCAGCAATATTTTCTGATAATCCTATGCAATAGTTTCCATTGTTGTTGTTATTGTGCATTTTTGCCCGGCATGGGCAGAAGTTACAATAGCGTTGACTAACAATGAAGCCCACTTCTAATTTGATATGTACAATGTGTAGCAGTGGGTTATGGTGTATTATTGCCGCTATGTGGGATGATCCAGTATGTGTTTAATGTGTCTGACAGAAGGTAGAAGGCTATAAAGCACCAGTAAACACCAACTTGAAGACACCAAGGGGGCATCATGCTGCGACAGAGGGACGACGTGGAGCAACAACGGTGTCAGTGTAGTTATTGCACAGAAAAGGCATAGCGTTACATCACACTCTGGGAAAAGCAGTTTTAGCCTGCTGTATTCAAGTTGGAGTTCATGAGCGATTACACGTCTAACTTTTCTTTGTAAATTCCCATATCCAAATCTGCTGTAATGAACTTTTTTTTAATGTGTCATTAAATGAGGGTGAAATTAGCAATGACGCAAACTGGTAGATATAATATTAGTGTATCTCCACAATTGTTATTTGTTATCATCAGTGTTTTTGTTGACTTTGCTTTGATTCGATCTTTTATTTTATTTGATCTACCTGTTGTTCATTCCGGCTCCCTCCGGTCACTCGTGTTATCCAGGTGTGCCTTCTTGTCTTGTCAGCTTGTTCATCATCATCTTCAATTAATCATTCATTTAACATTCATGTTTCTGTATTGTGGGAGGAAGTCTGGAGAAAACCAATTAATACACAGGAAGAACATCTACCGTAAGGTCCACATAGAAAGCAGAGAGTTGAACCAAGGACGTGCTAACCACTACTCCATTATGCTGCTCCCATTTAGAATATGAATGCACTGTATACAGTATGCATTTCAAGATACGGGTTAGACTCCTGCTAGGCATGCTCTCTCATAACTTTACTGAAGATTAGGTTGATTAAAAAAGATGGTGTGTCTTATGATAAACAGCTGTTAAATTCTATTTAGATTTTTGATGACCATTGTGAAAAGTTGAGTTGATTCGAACTCGAGTCGCACAAAAGACTTTCGAAGTTTCACTGCATGCGTGGTAAATGTTCAATCCAGTATAATAATAGTAAAAGTTTACTTTTTTATTTTTAATCAGGAAGACACAGTGAAGAAAAACACGTTTGCGCGTGTGAGTGTTTTCGCAACTAAATTCACTCAGACACACAAATGCACGCAGTCACACCTTTTACAGTTGAAACCTGGCAGAGATCGATGTGCCTATGCGTCTGCTTGGCAAAATGGAAGAATCCCTCATCTCCCTCTGCCAAAAGACTTTGTTAGTGTGCCAGAGGTTTAGCACATCTTAAATCTCTCTGCCTGTCCTGCTCTGACAGCGTGTACTGTGATGTTTAATTAGGAATAATAGTTTCTAATATTCCTTCAATTAGGGCGGCCCCCTGCTTGTCAGGGGATTTGAATTAAGTGAAAGGGAAGCAGGATAAAAGCAAGGAAACTGGAATAAAATGACTGTAGTAGTAGTGCCAAATCAGTGCACCCATAGGGTTATCCATTTTAGCAGATAAACTGGCAATGCTGATTGATTTCTGACTTCATTCATTTAAGCAACTCTCGTGGGAGATCAGAAATGAAAGCAAGCCTGAAAGTCCAGAATTCAAAAAAACTGTTTCCAATGAGGAAACATACAAAGGGAATTTGAGAGAAACATCTGCGTGTAATATTGCTCCTTTGATACGTCAGAGCTTGGTGGTGAACTGCGTTACTGTATGTTGAAATTTGCTTAATGCGGGGATAATTGTGAAAATTCACATCCTACCAATTGACCATGTATTTCCAACATCTTTGCATTACATAAATCACATTGCATTGCATGTGGACAAAACTGCACAAAACCCTCAAAATGGACATCATCTGTCTAATTCGGTATGAAGACGCACAAATATATTTTTGCTTATTTTATGTTGCGGATAATTTAGAAATACAGTATATAAATTGTGAGATAGTATAGCAGAGCTGTTTCTATTGGCTGAGCTAAACAGAATGTGCAGATGAAAGTAGCAGAGCCACTAACAATGCAACACTCCGTATTTCCGTATCTTTATTGGGTCACTGAGGGCTTTGTCCCCGTAAATAGGACCCCGCACACACGCACATACCCTGTCCACGAATGTCTACAGCAACAACAAAGGAACAAACAAATGAAAGAAAGAATCACCCCCAACAGATTTATCAACCCACTGAGAGAGAGAGAAAGGACGGTGCGTTTGTGTGATTATCTTTGAGAGTGACCTACTTTAATGGACGTCCCAATGCTATAACAGAGCCTAAACTGATCCACATACACACAATGTCACTAAAATATACAATATATTTGTAAATATTCATTACCGTTGTTTCCCCAAAATTTGCTACAATTAGCTTCCAGTTCACCCCTAACATGATCAACAGTAGGAAATTGATGAATGGATGCTACTCGTTTAGCATCATCATCCTTTGTGGATTCGTCCAAAGACTGTTCATTTGGACAGAGCATCTGTCCATTCAACATCCAACCACCATCCATCCATTTATGCAATATGTCAAGCTTTCCACTCATTCATTAATTCGTTGTTCACTATCCGTCCATCAATTCATTCGTCCTTCAATATCTCCAATTTATTTTATTTTATTTTTTTATTTTTCAGCTACACTTTTTCCTCCAACCCTCTCTTTGGTTGCAGGCATTTTCCTGTTTCAACATTTAATTATTATTATTATTATTATTATTATTTTGCAAGAGGCTGTATGGTAAAAACTGCTGCCTCTTATCCTAAGTCTCTTTCCCTTTCCCTTTAGGAAAATATTTCGTGCCCCCCCACAACTCCAAGCCATGTATCATTTGTCTTTAAAATTGTTGCAAGTACACTACTATAGAGGAGATGAGCAAATCAAGTCATCTTGATTCATGTAAGCGCTTTCAAACAGCCCTAGCTGTACAGTATGTAAATGTACACTTTCTGACACTGTGCACCACTGCCACCTACTGTTGTGGATGTGCAATTACACTTTATTTTAGAATGGCAAAAAAAAATAGAAGAAGCATGTTCCCTGAGGTCACATGTGCCCTCTCTGGCATCATTGTGAATAGATAGATAGATGTCCACCATTTTTTTTCTCCTTTTCCCTCACTGAAGTGTCTTCTATGCTGTTCCTCAATACATCTTGAGATGGTTCTTCTGGTTCCATCTATGTTTAAATCATCTTCCCTCTGTTAAACCTTTTTTACTTTGTCCTTCTCGTTTACTAATTTTTCTCGCTTCCTCTACCTCCTGCCAACTCTTTCTGCTCTCTCCTTTTTGCATCCTTTAAAACTCTCTCCCTTATTATGCATATTCATAAACCAACAAACATTCCCATCCAATAGCATTTAATCTCCTTGCATTAGTTTGTGTGTTTTCATTTCTTAACCTCACACATACACAAACACACACACGCATTCACTCATGCACACACACTTCCTTACAAACATTTAGCAGCTGGCCGACAGATGGGGCCCGCAGCCAAAAAAGCAGCGGCTACACAACAAAAATAAAAATGTACATGCATGCCAGTGGAATATATTTAAAGGCAAGAGGACGTGGAAGAGCAGGGATTAGTGGAGGGGAGTCACTCCTCTTTAGCTGCACCTTCCTTTTCTCCCCTTTTGATGCCTTTCCTAGTCATTGCCCAAAATCTGCTTGTAATTGTTCATGTTCCATGTGTAGTTCAGTCAAAACAATTACCATCATTTGCACTCAGTTTGCTCACTTCTTCGTCTGCATATTTGGTGGATTACAGTTAGTCCCTAAAACATATTTCAATTACTGTTGTTGGTAAACTGCACTATTTCATTCTTATTTTCTTATTTTACAATATATGTAAAAAAAAAAAAGAAAAAAAGAAAACATCTCAAATTATTGTTTGTATTAAAAGTTAAAATTTATTACCATGTGACTGGAACATCTCACTGAATCATTTTAAATAATTAAATATTAGATGAAATAATGTTTCACTCTCACTGTTTCACTCATTTACGTGGAAGGTTGGAGGCGGAAGGATCTCGATAGGGCAAACAGAAGGTGAAGGAGAGAGAGGGTGAAAAAGAAGACAAATCCGGAAGCGTCAACCAGAAGTAGACTCATCCCAAGGGGGCACTGTTTGTCCTTACAAAACCACACATTAACATAGGCACGTAGTCCTCTGGCCGTCAATTCATAAGCACATAACATTTGAAAGTACATTTTAATGGCAAATATTTGTTCATTTATTCTGAAATCTATAGGAGCTATAAACCACCTCACAATATGAACATTGCGGTTATAAAATAAGAAAAAAAGAGCAGAACCAAAAGAAGAAAAACAAAGAAGAAACATAAGAAATAAAAAAAACGATACATTACAATTTTTTTTAAATTACATCTGTTTTGTATGAAATAGACAAAAAAAGCTCTTTGTCATTCATACCATCAACAAAGTTTTAAATTAACATATATTGCTGTTCCAAAAAATTACCTATTTTGAAAATGTCCATCCATCCATGCATCCATTTTCTTAACCGCTTTTCCTCACAAGGGTCGCGGGGGGCGCTGGAGCCTATCCCAGCTGGCTTCGGGCAGTAGGCGGGGTACACCGTGAACTGGTTGCCAGCCAATCGCAGGGCACACAGAGACGAACAACCATCCACACTCACAATCACACCTATGGACAACTTGGAGAGTTCAATTAACCTGACATGCATGTCTTTGGAATGTGGGAGGAAACCGGAGTACCCGGAGAAAATCCACGCAAGCACAGGGAGAACATGCAAACTCCACCCAGGAAGGCCGAAGCCCGGACTCTATCTCACGTCCTCTGCACTGAGAGGCGGATGTGCTAACCAGTCAGCCACCGTGCCGCCATTTTGAAAATGTTCATAATTTAATTGTGACAAGAAAAAACTTTAAGACTATTAGAGAACCATTAAAACTGTTTAGAGAATGTTTAGGAAATGTTGCAACCTTAAAAAAATCCTGACGAACCTTGACGTGAAATCAACATTGGTTAGCATTGCAAACGTTCGCCCATCAGTGTAATATAGGCTTAATTTGACTGTCTTCAACATTTATACAATGATTTTTTTTTCTATAAATACGTATAACACAATCTTGATTTATGTTTTTTTTTTAACTAAATAAAACATTATTCTCAAGAAATTACGTTATTGTTTTTTTTTATTTTTTAGAGTAGACCTCTACAAGGGTCTACCACCTTTGTTATGGATTTTGTCATCAAATAAAACACATTTATTTCTTTATTTTTGCCTTGAATGAACAATTTTATTTTCGTTTTTACATTTATTATATTAATTATAAATTATAAAAAATATTTATCCCACACTATTACATATGATATATTTGTGTTGGCTACAAAGAGAACAAGATCACACACACGCAGCCAAACAAGAAGAGATACAGTGCTACACCTCTTATGTAAGGGTTTGGTGCTTATGTTCAAAGGCACCTCGACAGTAGTCGGTAAGCAGACATGGATCGTTCCAACATCTATTTGCCATTTTGTATTTGTCCGCAGTGGGACTCAAAACGTGACCCTCCACTTTCAAAGCCCAAATCCTGACAGATAAGCAAATGCCCCACCAAAATCCAAAATCGACTGATATCAGCTGTGTTTATTTTAGAGACCTTTTTTACCCATTCCCCCTGCCACCCACCTGCGTACCTGACATCACCTCCACACATATTCGCAGACACACACACACACACACACACTCGCACGTACGCACACATAGAGTAAAGAGCTTCATCGTAATACCGTCATCATCGACTCCTCTTTCTCCCATTTGAATTCTTTTCAAAGCGTCCATTCCATCAAAAAGACATGGAAACAGTAACTAGTGACACATACACAATCACGCACCAACTTTTATGTCCCCATCTGGTCACTACCCAGTAGGAAGTGCTCTCTTTCTGTAGCTGTTTCATGGACCGGATACTCTCACAACCCTGATTTTTTTTTTAGCATGCATAGTTTCACTTTTTGATCTTTGGCGGGTAATGACCTTTATTTGGGAGTTATTATGAACAGTACCAAACAGCCGTGATGTACAAAAGGCAATGCCAAGCTAAATTTTGAGTGTTTAATTGGTATAATTGGTGTTACTTTAACAGTAATAAAAAAAAATAAAAAAATAAAAAAATAAAAATTTAAAAATATATTTAAAAATAAATAAATAAATAAATAAAATAAAAATGTTGACGAATTTTACTTTCACCATAAATCATTTCCTATTTTGCTTGTGGTAATATCGTGGGCGAGTTGAGGTCTATCCCAGCTGACTATCGGCCAGCCTAGACTGGTCGCCAGCCAATCGCAAGACACATACAGACAAACAACAATTCACGCACACCTACCAACAATTTTGAGTCTTCAAGTAAACACGGGGAGAGCATGCAATCCCCACACACAGGAAGTGTGCAGCCCAGATTGAAACCTCAGAACTGTGAGGCAGATGTGCAAACCACTCAACCACCGTGCTGCCTCACCCTAAATTTGTTTGCTGAAAAAAGGTTTACCGCAAGTGAGATGTTGAATCACAGGGCTTAAGTTCTCAAAAAGATTTGTGCGATGATGATGACGTGGATACCATATGAGATCTATATATAATACAGGCGAAGTGTAGGATGAGAGGCTTCATAGCTAATACTGACGTCAAAGGGGAAATTACCCATACACACCAACACACAGATGCATGCACGCACGCACACACACTCACATACACACACTATCACTATCGTACCAACTGTGCCGTGTATTTAGTGTACTAAAACGCTCTCTCTATTTTTTTGTGGAAAAATGAAATATGCAAATCATACGTTCTTTTATCTTGATTCTTATGTTCACTGTGTTCAGTTTTTGGCTTTACAAATAAACATAGCATTCATTTTTTTCACTTTACCCTTCAAATCAAGACACAACTAAGGAGTTCACCAAAATACTTGTTGACAGTGGATACCATTATTTTTGTCCAGGCAAGTTTCATTATGATCATTCTATCTTTTCCATTTATAATTCTTTTGGGCCACAAAAATAAACCAATGACTGATTTTCAAATTATTTTTTAATAATTTCAAGTTATTCTGTTTTTGTCACTCAACTTTATTTCAGTAACCATTTTTTCTTTCTGTACTGGAACACCTTCAACATGAGTTTGTTTGTTTATTAAACATATAAACCAGCAACAGAAATATTGCAATAAAAAAAAAAAGAAGTAAATAGTAATAGTAAAGTATTTTTTACATACATAATCATCATTAAGCACAGCTTACATGTTCAAAAGGGAGTTGGAAGAAGTAACAAACTTATCGAATCCTACCCCCTTACGAAAGAAAAAACGAACAAACACAAACTTACACATAAACAGTTATACGTGCATAGATATGCCAACAGTATCATCATAGTCACTGTCTCTGATTTCAAACAGCCTCTGAATATTGTGGCACAGTAGGTTGTTTCATTGTGTTTGATTTGATAAATAGTGAATTTGACTTTATTGTGCCTAAAAAAAAATATATATATATATATATATATGCCACTTTTATGTTTTTAGGAGAACATGTGAGAGATTACATTTCATGAAAAATATTAAGGTCATGTGATCCTCAAAGTCAATTGCAAGGTCAAATTATAGGTCATAAGGTTACTACTAAACTATGCACCAATCCTCTAAATAATTGCAGATTTGGAATGCTTGTCGAATTCCCTTTTCCAACAAGACCTGTTTAATGAAGATCGACCCAGTAGTTCCTCAGATATGAGGTATCAAACAAAAGAGGCAACACCCCATTTTGGTGAAATAACCCCCAAATACCTGCTCTCATTGTATTAAAAATGGAGATTGCATTATCAACTAGTACATTCATTTTCATTAAAATCAAAATCTCCTTGGTTAAACCCACTAAGTGATTCGGCATGGAATGACCCTACTGCTAAAATCTCTGCAACAGAATACAACACAGTTTAACCCTATAACACCAAACGCATCATTAAATACAAAACATTTTCAGCCCTCTTTTTCATGAGTATAATATGTTTTTTGGCTTTCCCGGCAACCTTGCAAAATCATCTCAATTGAGAAAGGAGACACCTATACTTATGAACTCATTCACTGCCATTGACGGCTATAGACGTCAAAAATTCATTTAAACTATTTCTACTAGTTTAACTTTTTTCTCTCACTTTTGTTACCAAGAGTATGAAAACCTAGAGAAAAAAATATTGTACATTTAGAACAGATCTAAAAAAAATATTAATCGCGAGTTAACTATTTAAGTCATACAATTAATTACAATTACAAATTTTAATCGTCTGTCGCGACTTAAAAAAAAAAGATTATTAAAAATTAGGGGCGTCAGGCAATTACATTTTTTTATCGTAATTAATCACATGACTTCACTAGTTAACTCACATAATAATCGCAAATTTTATATCTGTTCTAAATGTACAATAAATAAAATCTTGACATCTATAGCCGTCAATGGCAATGATTGAGTTAATAGTGGGAAGTGGTCTTTCTGATTTTTGGAAATACTAATATTTTGATATATCCGTTTATTATTGTAGTTTTTTAACAGTTAGAAATGTACAAATTTAAAGCATTGTGTGCGGATGTATCAAATATAACATAAATAAAAAGTCTTATGTGGAAGTTGATTTTGAAAAAAAAAAAGTTTAAAAGGACCAATAAATACTAACGAAACAAAATGAAAAGCTTTTGCTTCTGCCTGCCCCCTTTCGGTTGTATATTTATGTATGGACTTTTTTCTTTTTGACTATGTAGATTTTTTTTTTTAATTTGCTAATGAACCGAATACATTTTCTTTCAAATACTCTATTTACAAATAATCAGAATTTTCTCTCATATATTTAATGGTTCAAGCTTTATAGGGTTAATATCTCATATAATATTTTATGATATGGGGAAAAAAACTTATAAACATAAAAACTATTGTGAGAAATAGTATGAGTGACACAACTGACTGATAGTGTCCAACTTTTGATCATGGTTTTACCCTCAGAACTTCAGTTTCAACTGAACTAATATTTTGACTCAATTGGGAGAGAAAACTTCAAAAAAAAAAACTTTCATGCACAAGCACTATTATTACCACCCAGAAACAAATATACCGTATGTGCTAAAGAGACACACATGCATGTGTGAGCTAGAACATGTCACACATTTGTCGATACCATAAATATAAAAGTAATTCACAGCCAGATGCTTGTTGAGAAAAATGTGTTTATGTATTTAAAGGTGCCATCGCCTTTTTCAAGTCTTATAAGCACTTTGCCAGTCAGAAGAGCACTGTGGTCCATTGACACTTTCACAACAACATGAAAGTTGGGAGGCAAATTAAAAAAATACAATCAGTGGTTGAGCGCCAACCAGCAGCTCACATCACAGGTTTTTAAACTGTTCCTTCTTTATTATCATCAGACACTCCTTTTCGCTCTCATTCTCTTCCTCTTTTCTCACCCTCCTCCTTTGCCAAAGGTGAAAATGTACCCAAAGGGAGTCTCTCTTTGCTTCCAGGCTTCCTCCTCTTGTCTTCACACATTCCCTATCAGCTCTACAGAGTTTCCCGCTAAGATGTGCAGCCGCATGCCGCGGGAAATGATAACAAGTTATGAAAAAGATTCTATCACCTGCTCAAAGTGTTTGAATTCCGATTTACAGGTGAACCACACGCATTTCAGGAAATTATGAGATACTGTAAATTTCTCCATGGCATAACGCTATACTGTATACTACAGTGGTTAAAAACAAAAACAAATATGCATCAGGTCATAACATTTTGGACATTGATTATATTTTGGAGCAAAATGTTTGGGGTCAAATATAGGAGCATTAATTGTGCAATCCTTCGATTTGCCATGTTGTCTTTTGAACAGGTTTTTGTCCTTAGGGAGGAACATAATAAAAACAGACCAAATATTACTTAAGTGGGCACACATTCAAGCAGCGAGAGAGTCATTTGTTACCATATTAAGTGTAAAGTGTAACGTCCGTTTCCCACGTTTACTAATCAAAACAGTTGAGGGGAAATTTGTGTCCCAACCAACCTTTGCATTATGCTTTTGTTAATGTGTATGCAGTGATGCTGTTGTATCTAAATGAGTTGTTTTACCCCAGGTATGAACTAATTTGCTCCCAAAAGCGTATAAAACGTTCTATTTTAAATATTGCCATGGTCCCAAAAATGTATTCATACATTTAAATTTTTTTTTTTTATGCTAG
Source organism: Leptonotus elevatus (assembly GCF_054856555.1). Taxonomy (NCBI): domain Eukaryota; kingdom Metazoa; phylum Chordata; class Actinopteri; order Syngnathiformes; family Syngnathidae; genus Leptonotus; species Leptonotus elevatus. The sequence goes on from NC_141253.1 coordinate 14,854,777, forward strand.
AGCATATAGAAGGCTTTAATGCAGCCTCAGACCTGAAGAGGACGCTTAACGCAATGGTAGTTATTACAAAAAATGGCCAGCAGATAGCAGCAGAGTATAAGAGATCAGCCAGGGCCATATAGCAAAAAAGCTTCCCCCCCCCCAAGTGTTTTAAAAAGATTTGTGGATAATGATGAACCTTAGCTATATTCTAATGCTAATTGCTGCAAAACGGAAACAGATACAAATGTACTTTTTTCCTGATGAAAGAAGAGACTCCAAACTTCTTTTGTTTTTATAGCAATAGAACACAATATTCTGTAAGCCTTGCAAAATCTGTCAAAATCCAGTACAACAGCCGGGAGAATAGGGGGTTGCTTCAGTGAAAATGGCTGGTAGTGAATGAGTTAATAGGGTTACAATACCTTACAAATACAATAGTTTGTTTTGTAAATTCAATACACTCCTCTTTAGCTTTAGCTTAACATTTAAACAACCTAGTTTATCACATTTGATGGTTAAGTCATAGACTTTCCCAAAAGGCTTATGCTTCGCTTTCATAAATGTGAGAATTAAATTATGTTAACATGTACAAAACATTTTGATTGCCTCGCCGGGAGGTCACTATCCCAAAATCTCAGCCCCTAGAATTACCTAAAAAGCGATTATAAGTAAGAAGTTAATCCTGTACCAATGATACTTTAACAATAATGCATTTACTGTTAAATGATACTATCTTCAATTTTTCTGTCAGCTTGGTCTGTCTTAACTGGTACTAATTTTTGTTGATACTATATATCTCTTTTAACCCATTAAGGCCTAAAGCACCTGCCAAAACATGCCTGTAAAACCTATGGGTGACTTTAGAGTCACCCACGAAAACCTGTAGTTTTCCTTGATTTTTTTTTTAAATGTAATAACCTTCGGGGATCGAATGGTAATTATTCGTCGTCCATTCCGTTACAAAGCCGTTTACATTTTTAACATCCTCTGTCTACAAACATATTTCTTAACAGTATGTCGCTGTCGACCCGTTACTCTTATTCAAATTCCTCCCGTGCCGTCGTCAATCGGGTCTTTTTTTTTCACAACTCCCGCAAATCTGCGTCCTCCATCGAAGCTCAAATGAAATTCCAGGACATGCTACGTGGCCCACGGTCACCCTTGCGTGTATATTCTGATGCATTTCTTCGGCTAAAAGACCAAGAATTGGTCAAAACAAAACAAAATGACGTAACCGTTCTCCCAGCTTTAAAGGAAGAAGAGTGCTGGAGCGCTCCCGGATCAAACGGTAGAAACGCGTGCATGCGCTCCCGGCCTTAATGGGTTATAGGAGAAATCAACCCAAAAATTGTGTATACAATTATATTTTATATGTGCAGCCAGTAATCTTAACACAGCATTCTGATTAACATTGTGTTAGTGGAATATAAATTAAGGAGCATAATGCCAGCCCTTTTAAAAAATTTTTTTTATCCATTTCAGGCCATTTTGACACATGTAACATGACTTCACAGTTGCTCATGGCTCAGGTAACAAAGAATTGCTTGAGAAAACAGGTAAGTCGTAATTGGCCCCCAGAGATTGGATTTGCTCTGCTTAACTCATATTCCAAAAACACAATATTAATTAGAATACTGTGTTTAGACTAGTGGGGCTGAATAGAAAATAAATTTGTAAAGAAAATTTGTGGTTGACTTCCTCTTTAACTCATTCACTGCCATTGACGGCTGTAAACGTCAAAAATTCATTTGAACTATTTCTATTAGGTAAACATTTGTTTCCACTTTTGGTAACAAGACTATGAAAACCTATACTTTTTTAATTGTACATTTAGAACAGATATGAAATTTGTGATTAATCGTGAGTTAACTCGTGAAGTCATGCGATTAATTACGATTACAAACTTTAATCGCCTGACACCCCAAATTTTTTATCTTTTTTTTTTATTCATTCACTGACATTGACGGCTATAAAAGTCAAAATGTTATTTGAAATATTTCTATTACTTTAACATTTTTCCCCACTTTTGTTAACAAGAGTATGAAATCCTAGAATTTTTTAATTGTACATTTAGAACCGATATAAAATTTGTGATTAATTGTGAGTTAACTAGTGAAGTCATGCGATTAATTACAATTAAAAATTGTAATCGCCTCTTGCCCCTAATTTTTAATCATCTTTTTTTTATTTTTTTTTTATTTATGGCTGAATGAGTTACATTTCTGGTAAAGGATAAATGTTACACGGAACAGGAAATTAACATTAGCCACACATGTTGAAACAGCAAATAGTAGTCCAGATGTCAAAATGGTGAGTGTTTGTTTGTTTCTACAAAAGCATGGATGAGAGTCCTGACCTGTATTTGAGCAGTGACTAATATAGCCAGGCCAACATCAACGTGTGACTTCACAATGCACTTCTGGCACCATGGTTCCCATGAACACACTCTTGAAAAAGTGTTATAGCTGCAAAATGGTGGACAAACGTCATATTGAACCCTAAAGATTAAGAATGGGATGTGACTTAAGTTCACATGTGAAGCCCCCATGGCTGAAGCCTGCCCCTTGAGTCAAGATTTGAACCCAGAACTGCTTGACAGGTGATGTAAATGTGTTAACCACTATTACACGGCGCTGCCACCATATCAGCTCATTTTCGACATTGACAAAATTGTTGTCTTGCTTCAGAGTGCGAGTGTGCCCGCGCGTGTGTGAAGTTGCAGCAGTTTGAAGAAATCTGCATTCCATTACAGTTTCTGGTTTAGCCACAGACTCGGCCCACTTCTTACTCTGTTTTTAGTTCACTGATGTTTCCAACCTGCAGCTCAGCAACATCTGGTTGTTCAAAGGCCTGCATATGTGTGTGTGGGGTGTGCGTGTGTGTGTCCGTGTGTATGTGTGCATTTCTGTATCACTTTGGTGTCTTGTACACTAACTCATACAAACAGACATTATTAAAACCATTAGTTGCCATCAAGGAAAGTTCTAGAGCAGTGAGGGGTGTATGGGGAGGGGAATTGGGGACAGAAATATTTAAAAATCAAGCCTGCCGGACTTTGAGGTCAGTTGTTCCTTTTGTAGTTTAGAAGAAGAAGAAAATGTTTCACAAGCACGCTCAAGCAAGGTATGTTATACACTTGTATTTACTCTGGGGAGAAACAGGGCAGAGACAATAAGACTTGTCTTCTTTGTGCTCCTTTTCATTCAACGATGAAGAATATTGTCTTATATTGTCATTTTTTTTCTTTTACAAATGAATGAAATAAATGATTGAAATGAAATGAAATATTCAAATGAAAAATAAACCTATTTTTAAACCATTCTGAAAGAGCTCTTTGGACACTTAAAGGTTATCTGAACAAGATTATTGGTCACATTTCATCATCCAGTCATGCTGTGATCTCATTAACATTCCAAAATTAATTTTACAGCACTGTTTTTTCACACATCAGAACTCAGCTACATACAAAATGGAATCACTACATTGGAAAACAAGATCAAATGATAAAGTATAAATACTGATTATTGTTTTATTATTATTATTTTTTTAAGTAAATGTAATTAAGTATTATGGAATGTGGGAACGCATGGTCAGAAAAGGGGATCAACAGCAGATTATATTTCAATCTGCTCAATGACAGACAGACGGACACACTAACACACACATGCACACACATAGATCTGATTAAATTTAGGGAGCTAAGCTTTTCAGTAGTCAATGACCTTTTGTTGAAATATCAACACACAGAAGGTGATCATACTCATGGCTGCCAAAATCATCAAATCATGACGAAGATGGCTGTTAGTTTATGAGAGAGATTAGCTTCAAATGAATATGTTCTGTCTGTGTCCAACTGTGGACGACCAACAAAATTCAGCAGAATGCAATACAGTAGTTACCTTTTTGCTACTATAAAGCACTTGCTACACTGCATTTACCAGGTTGCAGTGCACTCATCAAACCCGTTCATTGTGTATGTAGTAAGGGGTGGGGACCACAGAATGGACCGTTGCTGGTCAGTTTGATGTGGCAAGTGGACATCTCCTTGAATTAAAAAATATTGTCATGCCACGATGTCAGAGAAGCGCCTTCCATGGGACAACGGATGGTGGAGCAATTTAGTGCTATTTTGTCTGACTTATTTATAGGTGAGAGCATGAAGACAATGGAAAAAGTCTCAATGTTAACATGAATGCGGTACCTCGGGCGGGATCCCGAGCTTTGGGACACACAAGCCATGGCATACAAGTGATGTGCTTAATAAGACACTGCTCCGTGCTCAGCTTGAAAAATACCTCAATGCGGTCTTGTTGGAACTTTTTGGTGGGCTGCTACGTCAGCATTTCCAAATATGGGCACACTGGCAACCAGGGCACCATCGTATTTATTATTTTAAAATGGATATATATATATATTTTTTTTAAGTGTTAGTCAATTATGTCTTTATTTAACCCTTAACGTTACATTTTAGACTACTTCATTATGTGTCAGTAATGTGCAGTGAAACATCTACATATGCGTTGTTGAGGTGAGTCAATTTACATTGTATTGAGTGTCGTGGAATCCAACCAATGTCAGGTTAAGGCCTCCCCCATTTCACTTTCTCTCCCTATAGATCGTGATTCCTTCCTCCACTCTCACCTCGCTCTCTTTCTCACAGAATATCTCTTAACTCTCCCGCTCACCTTTGCAATTGCTGACTTGGCAACACCACATCGCTCTAAAATAAAACATATTTACATTTAATAGCCACAAATACTACTTATCCACATATACTCAGAAAAGAGTGGGATCAAAAATTCTTACTTGATAAAGATAATAATGATCAATTAGGAGTTATGTCTGGGAGGAATTATCCAAACCTATTTGTTTGACCTGCAGATAATTCACCCCATCCTAAGCGGCTAGCTCCACAATAAAACAAGACTAGCTACATGTGCTGCTAACCAGACAGCCACCTTGCTGTCCATGAGACGTATCAATTCAACTATTTAATTGTTGTTAAGTTTGACACGGTCTTGCATACACACAATCTCCTTAGCGTTAACCTGAATGCAGTCTCGTTACTTCCACAGCTCCTCGTCCAGTCAGCAGAAGTTGCAGCCGAACACAGCAACCTACATTTGAGGTAAATAAATCAAAAAGGAGGTAAAAATAGTCAACTGTTCTTTGGGTTAAATAGCATTTTCAGTATTTTATTTGCCCATTTCATCATTATTAGAGTGGACTCAGCAGACATAATGGATGGGGTAGGCAAGCATGCTTTTTCAAAATACTGAGAAAAAGCGGAGCAACAAATTCAACATTATTTTTTTTCCACTGGAGAATGTACAAATATAGTGATGATGATAACAAAGGTAATTATGAATCCTAATGAGACGATGATGACTGCTGATCATTTGGGTGTGATATTGGTGAAAATGTGGCTGATCGTTATCAGAGTGGATACAAAAGATAGTGATCGCCATGACAACAAATGAACACTGAGATGATGATGAAGATGATCACAATGATAATGAAGATATACCCAAAGATGTTTACATTCAGAGGTGGGAGCTCATGGCGGATGGGGATCACAACAATAACAAAGTCAGTGATGACAGCAAAGCTGGAGAAACTGATAATAACATTATCATAAAGATGGTCAGGAGAATGGTGATTAGGAGAATGACTTTGTGTTACAATGAAACTCTGAAGTTATTGGTTATAAGGATGATGATGATGATGATGATGATGATGAATAAAGGTGGTGAGCAATGACAGATGATGAAGATGAGCCACAGGCCTAACTGGTATGTCGAAGTACAGCAAATGTGTAATTAATAAAGGTATTGCTACCTCCACTTAACATATTCAGGCTCGTGGCATTGACTGCAACTGGACAGAGGAAACATTATTATTAAATCACCAACACTCCAAGTGTCTGACTGAAGTGACCTCCGAAAACGTGTTTTTTTCTGAATGGCAGCATTAAATAATAAAGCAGGAATGTATGAAATGGGAGTGTCACAAATCACGCCAGACAAACTGCATAAAAAAAAGCAACTGAAAAGATAAATTCGCATTTAATATTTCCCCAACCTACCTCAAGAATCTGATCTTCATATGAACAACTGTACTGTATACTGTAAACATATCAACCAGACATTCTTCAAAAGTCTTAATTACTCATTCATGTTCAACTGATGCCACACTAGAAGACACACATTCTTGTTGTGATTAAATTTGAGTATGATTTTAACTTTCTCAACTCTCATTGAAAGGAAAGTACAAATAAATAAACAAATACACTTCATTTCATATTAATGACAAGTATCATACAACTGTGTGAAACACTAGATGACTTATTATATATATTTTTTACCCTACAAACAGAGGGCAGTGGTCACGACTTGACCATAGCTGCTTCTTTGAAGCCTCCGCTCTGTCCTTCTTGCTCCCTTTTTCTCCCATTCCCTCTCCCAAACACACACCCATAATATACACTGCCGACACCTGTGTAAACCACTACACTGTCTGCTTGGCAGGCACATTCTTATTCCCAAGCAATTTAAATTTCAATAAAACATTTGTCAAACAATTCCATGTCATATAAGTTCAAGAAAAATTTTGATACTGTATGAGAAAAATTCCAATATTCCTTATGTCGCTTCATAAAACAAATAATATATATACTTAAGTCGTCGCCAAATATTGACTGAAAAATTAGGTCTAGTTAGCATGTGGTAGTGCAACATCATGAAATTATTTTCTAAATTGTTTTTTTTTTAACTCCTTGTGCTTTTTGGCTGAGCTGGAGCAACAAGAGGCCGCATACCCCTTGGCCTCGTTGTCAGTCAATTACAGGGCGCATTGTAAATGATTTACTATTATTCACATTGTAATTGCTAATACATTGGGCAAAACTGTTTTAATGTGATCACACATTAAGACAATTAACTGTGAGGATCTCCAGCATATACAGTACAATACATCTTCGACATTTAAACAAAACGTTCCATAAAAACAGGTTTATAATGACTTTGTCAAAAAGAACCCTTAGGGTCAGGAATTATAATCATTTGTCAGCATTTTGCTTGCCAGGGTGAGACTGGAGGCCTCGATGCACAATACGACGTCAGCCAAATGTGACAGACGTTTACCACCTGTGGCATCGGCATGACCGCCGGTATGTCACGTCGAAAAACTGACAGAAATATTAAGAACCTTCCGCGTATGAGTGAGAACTCGTCCCCTCCATATCATCAGCGGTGGTAGTCACTATTCCTCATTGTGAGAAAAAGGCAACCGGAAGTCTCTTATAGGGCAAGATATAAAAACGTAAACAAAGTAAGCACACCCTCAGGCTCTTAACATGTAATACAATGCCGGTCTCTCTTATACCACAGTGACTAATTCATCTTGATGTTCTTATAATTAGGTCCAGATGCGAAGGGTGATAATGTGAAAAATGAGCAAAATTGTAAAGGCTTTACATCGCTCTCTGTTTAACCGCCTTCGTCACATTCTGTTCCTGCAACATGCACTGATTCACTAAATAACAGCCAATCAGAGTGATCAGATGACACGACATGTTCGACATGTTGAATCCGCCAAAAACTCCCCCCAGAGATCCGACGTTACGACGGTCATTTATACATTAACCAGATGGTGCATACCGTTGCCAGGACACTTTCAAACTTCCGATGTCGGACTGGTGTATCGAGGTCTTGACACTTTTAAAGGCCAGATCTGTCTCATGCTGTGAGACAATTGTAAGACTGCGTCATATACACTTACTGTTGGTCCAGTGATGAGCCCACCTTTCATGAGACTGAAAACCTGAAACTCGTCAGGCAGCTATTGACATTTGTGGCAGAATCGAATGAAGCTAGGCTGAATAATTGATTGATTGAAATATTTATCGACAACAAACGAAGCATGTTTACTAATAAACGACATAACTGCTGCCAAAGGGTTAAAAACACAATAAAGCCATAGGCTTATTTCCATTGTGGTCCATAATAGTAGAGCGCAACGTACCGTGTCGCAATGGGCCTGTGAACAGTCACACCGAAACACACCATGACTGAACGCAATGAAACAGCTACCATACACACTAACTTGCTGTGAGCACCATAACAATTGTGACAAAAAATGCACCAAAGGTTGTATCTTGTTCTTTTGTTCACATCCCACAGATTGTGAACATATTTGAGGGAATTATCATTGATCGACTGGTAAATCAAGATATATGTTTTTCAGCTCAATTTCTTCGTCAACGCAATGGACCAATACAAAGTCTGCATTATTGCAGTCGCTGCACTAGTGCGCCTATCGATATCCCGTTCCATTCTTCCCTCACTCGTTAACAAGACCCCATGATACTTGAATCACTCCACTTGCAGGGTTTTTCCTATGTACAAAATTCAGAGGTGGCCACCTCCACCTAATTTGCTTGCCACTTCCAGCCTGACAGACTGATATCGCTCAACACAGTGCTCCAGCTGTGTTGCTTGAGTTCGGCAGCAACATATTTTAACTGCAGATGAAGCATTGGTAATGGTATAATTGTATCGTCATTGCCGCAAATACCGATACCTTAAAATAAGACTGATATTGGCACCAATACAGATACCTGGTATCAGTGGTCGCCCATAGTCAGGATGGTAACACCTCTGCCTCAATGGGAGAGAGGAAAAACCCGGATATGGGGCCGGTTCTCATCCCACACCTGGACAGGGCATGCCGCCCTTTTTCCGACTGAGGACCATAGTCTGAGATTTGCTTTTTGCTTTTCATTCAACTGCTTCACACCACTCTAGTGAACCGCTACACTGAGAGATGGAGATGACGGTTTGATGAAGCCAACAGTACTATATCATCTGCAAAAAGATACAGTACTAAGGCCACCAATCTGGAACCCCTATAGGCCTCGGCGAACAGCACGTATCAGGGGGTTCGGTACTCCATACTTCCAAATGAAAAATTACCAAAATACACACCGCACGGACCCCGACTATTACGTACTTTCCCCTCCATACCTGGTGGCTGTAGTCATTATTCCTAAAGGCAACCGGAAACCTCTTTACGGGGACGGGATATAAAAATGTAAACAAAGCATACCGGTTACTTTTACCAATTACAAACGCACGTAACGTCCCTTCCCTCCCGCGAGACCTGTGTTGCGTTTACTAACAGTCGGACATAAGAGTGCTAAACAGAAATGGCAACACCAGAACACACAACACACTTAGTTCGTTACAATATCATACAATGCCGGTCCCAAAATGAGCGGAAAAAAAGGTGCAGTCTTTCCATCAGTACTATCTGCGTTCATCACTTCCTCTTCTTGCCCCGTGCGCTGATTCGCTAGCTAACAGCTAATCACAGTGATCAAATGCCCCGACGCCGATTCAATGTCGAATTTGCTGACCCCCCGACTTTACGACAGTAATTTATACACTGATCAGACGGCACATGCCGTCGGCCCAACGCTGTCCGACTCCTTAATATTACCTATCTTACAGTTGCTTTAACACTGCCACAGCAAACGCTATTATTATAAATATGTGCCTTGGAGAGATCCGCGCATGTTGAGAGCATGTTTCCATTTATTTAAAATTTTAATATAACATCAAAATGTATTCTATCACTCCCTCTCTTGCTTGGCACCACTGAAAATGTGTGTAGCATAGGTATCTAAAAATGTACGTATATATCGTATGGACAATAAATCCTGAAATGTTTTGAATACAACTGTTACAGCTCATTCTCCGTTTGTGATGCAGAGTCTGAGTGTTTTTAGAAAGAGGGGGGCTTGATGAGTTCAGCTGTGGATGGAGGATAGAGGAATGTTCCAGAATTCTGATACTGGGGACTCATACACAAGCATGTTCACACAACACAAAAACATACATGCACACACGCACACACAAATTGAGCCAACAACTCATCAACTCTTTGCTGTCTGTCTCTCACCCATCTCCAGAACCGCTCATACTTGTACACACTCGTGGACACACACACACACACACACACACACACACACACACACACACACACAAGCGTATTCACAAATACACACCCACACACTTACGCACACACGGTGATCCGGGTGGAATCAAAGGGTATTAGTCGTGCGGTGTTCAGTTCCCCCGGTCCTTTCCCAGCATTCTCCACAGCTGTACGATTACACAGGTGTTTGGCAAAAACACACTGTTAGTGACTGCAGAGGGGCTGTGTGTGTGTGTGTAGGGGTGCGTGCGTGTGGGGGGGGTGCGCGTGTGTGTGTGTGTGTGTAAGAGAGAGAGGGATTAATATGCATGTGCAGTTGCATATATATTGTGTGCTTGTAAAACCTCCCTGCATAGAAATGTGAGTGTATGTTTCTGTATATGTAGTTCACTATCATTCAATCCAATTTTCTAAAACATTATATTTAAATAGGAATCTTGAGGCAGCGATAGTTTTCACTCTCTCTATTACTGTGGCACTTTTATTTACACCGCACACTTTGGAATCAAGAGTTGAGGACTTCAAATACGGCTGTCGGGGGGCTGATTGTGGTAGCCGGTGGTCTGATTTTTACAATGCAGCATGGCCTTTTATAATGTTAGAGTCAGCTAACTACTGAAAAACCACAAATTGTTTTTGTACTATTTTATTCTGGCGTGCATCGCTAGGGCCCAGTGGTTGAAGCAAACAGCTGCACCAGCTTCCCACATGTTTTTTTTTTCTTTTGCTGGACATGGCTTCTACCACCAGGAGCATGTCCAAAATGTTTTTTTTTCTTTTTTATGTGCTGAGAATGCTATGCAGTCAGAGTTTGAATTGTGGCAATGTTTAATTTCTGGTACTCCTGAGGTACTGGACACCACCAGTTTCCTATACGCGTTTGCATTGTAGTCAATGAACGTGCGTGGGGCGGGACGGAGGAAAATTCGCACACTGGCATATTCGCCAAAGTTGAAAAATTTGAACTTGCATTCGCATTTCGCCTCGCGGCAGACAATTGGCTTCGAGTACGGGCTACGTCACACACAGCGTCCTGTCTGTTGTTACCCGGAGCGCAACAACGCGGTCAGCCGGGACCGAATGGTGAGCAAGGAAGTAGCATACAAGTTCTGGTAAGTGGAGCCTATTTACTTGCTGTTGAACTGTACCAGTTGGATGACTGTTTAGCACGTCCACCTCCCAGTGCAGAGAATGTGATATCGAGTCCAGGCTTCGGCCTTGCTGTGTTTAGTTTGCATGTTCTCCTGTGTGGGTTTTCTCCGGGTACTCCGGTTTTCTTCCCGCATTCCAAAGACATGCATGGCAGGTTAATTGAGTACTCTAAATTGTCCCTAGGTGTGATTGTGAGTGTTAATGGTTGTTTCGTCTGTGTTTGCCCTAGATTGACTGGCAACCAGTTCAGGGTGTACATCGCCTACTGCCCGAAGCCAGCTGGGATAGGCTCCAGCACCCACGCGACCCTTGTGAGGAATAAGCGGTTAAGAAAATGGATGGATGAACTGTACCGATGTAGCAATAATGTTTAGCCTCCATTAGCCAAAGCTATTTAGCGCAACCACCGGCTGCCGGATTGCCGCTAAAAAAGCAAAAGTGCTCTCTTGAGGTCTCCCTGATTTGTTGGAATTTAGATGTTTCTGGGGTTGGTGAAGGACTCTGGTTGGAGACCCGGTGGGTGGTGGGTGGTGTCTGATCGGTGCTGGATTTCACTTTCCTTTCTTTTCTTTGGTCCTTCCTCGGGTCTCCTGACGGCCTCACGACTCTGGCTGGATTCTGAAGTGTTCGGTTTAGGTGAATGGTATGGGATTTTTTAATAGGTTTTAGGTGAACTAATGCATACACACTCACACGCATGCACACACGCACATGCAAAATAAAAATGTATTAAAAAAATATAAATAAAAAAACAAAAAAGAGAGCAATGATGATGACATGTCAAATCAGTAAAATTACCGAATAAACTGAGCTCTCCAGATTATTATTATTTTTTTTTATATTTTTAAAATAAAGGAAAAGTGCTAAACGCGTACCTCAAGAATGGCGCTACTGGAGAAAATACTGCTCCGGCTTTATAGTACCGGGAGGAAAGAAGTGGAAGTACTCGGCGGTGCTCTCTTTTGTCGACTCATTAAATAAAAGTGCTGTACAGTACTTGTTCAACAAGTGACACACCTCCTCCTCTCCAGTGTGCGCGAACGCATGAATGAGCGTCATGCGTTCCAAAAAAGTATGCGGTAAAACGCTAGCAAAGGAAGCATTCCAGAACAAGTCCCATGCTTTTGGTGGTGAAGTTTGAACAAAAATGACCACAAAACAAACAAACAAATGTGATGATAGTGTAGTCTCAGCATTATTCGGTGGCATTTAAACATTGGTGCGTAGACTTTGTAAATCCACTTCATGTGAGACCAAAACAAAAAAGCCGTTGCTCATCTAGAAATAGATTAGTTGCTTGATTTCGTAAACGATCAAACTACGTACTTAATTAATGACAAAACTCATCTTTTCGATATCAGGAACAACACTAGAACTCCGCTAGACCACTTTTCTCCAGCTCATTTTGCTATACAGTAACTTCTATTAAGGATGATTTTCAGCTGCTCAGCTGTGACCCAGATGTGACAGACATACTTTGTTCTGTGTCAGACCATAACTGTTTGTTCCTGTTCTTTGTCAAGGTTAACGTGGCACACAGACTAAACCAGGATACATTGTTTTCATGTTATATAACTCTTCACCCTGTTCACACGTTGATAATGAATAGAAGCAATGAGTGGTTAAGTGAAATGTTATTTTATTTTGCAGAGTCCACATCACCAGTGATAGTGGAATCAAATGAGCAGAATTAATGGTTTACATTGATGGGGATTTGACACATTGAATTGTAATAGAACAATTGTGCATGTATAATAAATCAATACCAACAAAAACGAGTTTATGCGCTGCTCCTCATTATCAGTTGTCTTATATTCTTTCAGTGTTCTTTAATGCATTATAAGTAGAATTATTTGTATTGTGCAGCTGCGCCTCATTTTCAGAGTATACAATTTGTCTTTACTGACAAATGGAAACAATATAACAAACAAGGACGAGGGCCAAGATAACCACGGCTGGCTGTGTGTGCCTCTATTGTGAAAAGTGAAACACAAAATTGACCAATGAACTGTCATCATTTCATTTGCAAATTTGGGATTTGGGAAGGGTAATCAAGCCTCGATCATTATGCAGCATTGTAACTATTTGTCACCCTGTGATTTGTTTGACTTCTGAAACAACATCTCGCACAGGGTGTCTTGAATCTGTGCAGGCTACACTGAAATCTCAAGATTTAAGGTGTAGAGAAAAAGACGTGTGTCAAAAAGCTTGGTCTCAGTCACTGGTCTTTCAGGATCTTGCAACAGGATAATACCCCCCCCCCCCCCCCCACCAATAAAGATAACAAATAAAATAAACAACACACACACGCGCACAAAAGAAAACAGCTAAAAACACCCGCGAATGGTGAAATGCAAAACATTGGTCTATTCTGAAATGGCCTTCTGAGACTTGATCTAAATTCTATTGAACATCTGTGGAGGGAGCTAAAACTCGTCTGGCTAACACCCTTCAAACCTGATTCAACTGCAATAAGTTATGGTATCATCCTGTGTGTCCAAGCTTGTTTTATGAGTGTGTTTTTTTAAATGCTGAACCACATTTTTGTGATTTCTGATTTTTGGTGGTTATTTTTATTTTATGAGCATTGTTATTATGATTTTTTTAATTCAACCAACAATTTTGTCCACGTGCATAACATACGGTGTGATTATCTCAAGGGCTTTCTTGGTCAGAGGGTGCATTACGATTTAGTGACACCAAAATGTTGAGAGCATAGTTGTTCTGAAGTGTTAAGGCCTTTTCACACTGCACTTGGTTTTCGTGGTGTTTCCACGGGGAAGTGTGCTGGGACCGTAGCCATAGAAAACAAAGCCTGGACAATGGTACGCTTGGGTGTTATATTGTCAGAGGTGGGTAGTGCAGCCAAAAATTGTACTCAAGTAAAAGTAAAAAGTAGTGATAAAAAAAATCACTCAAGTACAAGTAAAAAAGTATTCGCTGAAAAGAATACTCAAGTACTGAGAAACGTATTTTCACGACTAAAAGGCGCACGTAATTCTGTGTAAAAAAGTATATGCTTAATGATGTTTACAGGAGGAAACTTGTATATATTTTTGTAATTTAACAAAAGATGCCTCTGCCAAATCTAATATTGGGAACTGAGCGATAAAAAAGGGGGTCTTCAAAGCAGCACATAGCGTCCACTTCTTCTTTTTTTTTCTTTTTTTTTCTTTTTTTTTTACTTTACTTCATTTTTTTTTGGACTAGCAGGCGTGAGAACCCGAAAGACTCAACTGAAAGATAATGTGAGTCTTTTGGGTTCTCGTGCCTGCCAGTCTGACACCAGGGCCGCATTTCCTGTGTATAGGTTAAGCAATGTGTCCGTGGAAATGCTCCTACACAGTCAGACAAGCACACCGCTTACGTGTAAATACGGCAAATCTAATGTATAAATGGGGCGGCGGGTAACGACTCTCGTGTAGCCCAATATAGCGGAGTAAGAGTAGCGTTCCTTCTTCACACATCTACTCAAGTAAAAGTAAAAAGTATTGTGTGGTAAAACTACTCTTAGGAGTAATTTTTTTCAAAAAGCTACTCAAGTAAATGTAACGGAGCAAATGTAACTCATTACTACCCGCCTCTGCACATTGTCACCCAGCATGACTTAACATCACTATGCTATGCAACGCAACACAAAAGCCTATTTGCCAAAATGTATCAAATGAAAGAGACATTTTCTCCAGAAACCTCACAATATATATTATATATAAATATATAAATAGTTACTTTGACAATGGATGAATGAATGAGATATTATGCCTATAAGGGACATTATGTCAAATTGATAATGCAGAAAATGCACAAATGTAAATTGATGATATTTAAGTTAAGCTAACTATCATTTGAGCTATCTGACGTCACTGCAACACCGTTTGTATTGTCTCGTACAATGTTGATGATGTTGTAAGATGGTGGACAGTTTAAGGGTAAAAGTGCATCCTCTTCACGTGATAACAAATACGACTGTGTGTGTCTATGCTGGCCATTTTTTTTCTGTCAGAGAAACTTGCACACGCAGAGAGTAATTTGTGGAAATAGGTCAGTCACTTTCTACCTGCAGGCTGTTGGTGACCAGGCTGGTGTGACTACACCTCTTCACCTCCCACCTTCTACAGTCCACCAAGATTTGTTTTTGTGTCACCATTCTTACCATTTTGAAGACATGAATGGGAAGTTTTCTTTAGTTTTTCCCGTTATTATTAACTCATTCACCGTTAGCCCAGTTAAAATTGATCTTTGACGTCTATGGCCGACATTGGCATTGAATGAGTTAAAGTCTAATAATTATTTTTGGTTAGACAAAACTAAAGGAATAAAGGTTTATTTAAAAACAACAACAATAACAAAAAAAAACAAAAAAAGAAACGTAAAACTAAGCGCCATGGTAGATCACTGTGAAAATCCCAATTGTCCATCCACTGTTGGGCCACATCTCACAAGCAGTATTGTTTATATTGGTTTACATAATTTGTACAACATAATACATTCCTGGAGGCTAGAACGATTTGTAATTACGTTTTCCATAGCAAATGTTTCAGTATGACCTTTCTGTGGGTCAAATATTTGCCATTAAAATATTCTGAAGATTCCACAAAATTCATTATAGTTCATGGTGATACAGCGCAAGAAATTTGTTTTCTCAATAAAGCTTGTAGAATAGCAAAACATATTGACCACTTTTCACAATAGACACCATTTTGTTCAACTTTAAGCTATGTTCAAATTGTGGAGCATTTTTTTATTAAATCTTTTTCCTAAATCTGTTTTTATAAATGTTCACATTACAAAATAAATGTGACTTCTATGGACCAAATGCGGCTGTCAAGTAACACGCATGTTTACGCAACACATTGTTCATTCACAGTGTTTATGGAAGTAAAGGTGGCCTTGGCCCTGCCATAGGTCTCTTTTCTGACGCATTTATGGCAACTTCAATGATTTGATGTTTGAACAAACCATTCCCTCGAAATATTTTTCAGTTCCAGAGCATCATCTTTTCACCACTGATTGGTTTCTGCTCCTCCTATCGCCATTTTTATCACGCCATTTGTTTTATCGAACATTGTAGTGATGTTTTTCACTTTTTGATGAATAGGTCGGAACATTTTCATACGGCATCACAGAAGAGTGATGGGTCGAATTTGGAAATATTGAAATTGCTCTGTTCGCATTGTGCGCAAAAAAAAAGAGATACATGCAGAAATGGACACAAAATTGGATTTGACCTGCAATATGATCATAGCCAAGATTTCAGTTTTATTCCATTTTTTGCTTAATTTTCTTGTTGTTCACCCACTGAAGCATTTTGCTTTTCTTTTGTGTTTTTTATATATATATATATATTTTTTTTTATTGTAACTTACAAATTAAAGGTATCCAGGGTCTAGCAAATTTTTTTGTATTATTTTAACAATTCTGAGTCACAAAATATTACTTATAGACACTATAACCTTTACAAATGCAAAGACTTTGTCAAGTAACGTTGCGCAACCTTTTTGGGGTCTTGAAATGATATAATGTATGTAAACGGACAGATTGTTGCAGCCTAGTTCTTGAATGTTCCCTTTACCTGCAGGGATGCCCAAACTATGGCCTGTGGGCCGTTTGCAACTGCCGTCCATTTTAAGTGGCCTACGGCATATGCTAAAAATAAAATTTCACACATCCCGCGCTGCTTTTAAAAAAGAGGGGAGGGGCTTCGTCAAATGGGGTGCTATGCCCTTGACAAATATGCAAACTGGTCTCATCGGGAGCTTTTCCAGATATATGAAGATGACAAAAAATAATAAACAACTAAAATAGTAACAAAATCACTCTTGATAGCGCCCTGGTGAATAAAGATATTTCAGTTTTGCCTCGCTTTTGTGCTTTGTACCAACATCCATTTTGTGAAAATATCACATTAATGACACTAACAAATCTGTGCTAAAATTGTTAGTTTAATGCAAATTGCTCTTATTTCAGTTGTAAATGTGGATCCAGTTTTCGGCTGCTGCTCACTGTAGGGGAGGGATGACCGTAAAACCACAAAATGCTTACAAATTCCCCAAAATATTTCCCCTATTAACTGAAAGCTGTGATGTAGCAGTGTGGTCTATATGAAAACAATATTTCATTTCTTGATAGACTGATTTTAAAGCTTTGTTAAAATAGTTAACATTTTGAAGTGGCGATTGCATCCTTGGAGGAAAATGATTGGACAGGTTGTGGCCCCTGATTTCACTGCCATGTATACTCAATTGAGGAGAATATGTTGCATGGAAAATATTTAAAATTAAAATTGCGTATATAAGAGTAAAAACAAATGTTGTTATCTTACTCGTTTTTTTATTTTTATTTTTATTTTACACTACCCTAATAAAATAAAATAAAATAAAATTAAAATACAAGTTAGAGGTGAAGTCATTTCATCCTATCTCAAGGAACCAAACGTGGCTGTCCTTTTTTCGTGTAAAATTACACAGCAAACAAGACTTTGTTGTTGTCTTTCTTTCCCTTGCAGATTGTCAGCGCGTACGGTGGCAGCAGTATTTCGACGCGATGGTGTTAGACGAGGATGTAAGCTAGGTGGCCGCACCACCACATGAATCAAACCGACCGCGACTTCACAAGCCACACGCGCATGGGAACCGTGCTGAGCGCCCGGGCATCTTCAGAACCCGCAGCCGAGCGGAGGGAGCCCTCACCCGGCCACAAGAAGCGCACGCTCCGCCCGGAGTCTTCCAATCTGCCTCCACAGTTCTCTTCCTCTTGACTCGCATGCGCACACACAGAGTGGAAAGTAGTAATCTCCTCGGAGGTTTGCTTCTTCTCTGACAGGCTTGCTAAGGTGTTTTGAGCCCTTAATGAATGAATATTTTTGCTTTGTATGATTGTTTGAGGCTGACAGTCGGACGAACTGCGTCTTGGCGCGGAGAGCTCGGACTTCTTTTGGCTGGAGGGCGAGAGGAAAAACACACACACCAAACAAAACAGTCCTTTCTGTCACTTCTTCTTTTTTTTTTTTTTTTTTTTTTAGTCCAGCGACTTTAAACCAGGAACGCGCTTGTGAGCTTTCTTCCCTGCTGAGGATGAGAGGAAATTAGACGTGTTGATCGAAGCTTTGAGCTTGTTTTACTGGATTTATTTTGGCTGTGGCGAGCGAAGACCCGGAGCGGAGCGGAGCTGCGCGTAAAAAAGCGAAAGAGGTCTTTCCTCCGCTCTCCTCATCTACATCGCCATCCAGATACACTTCTATCCATCTGTCTACGTCTACCTCCTCTGTCCATCTATTTCTCCATTTGTTTCCATGTTGTAGGTCCGTGTGATTTTGCTAAAATGCATCATCAACAGCGGATGGCAGCTTTGGGCACAGACAAGGAACTGAGTGACTTACTGGATTTTAGCGCGGTAAGATATTGTATTTATTTTTATTTGGTACAAATGAGTGTGATGATAGGAGAGCCTGGAAGTAAATAAGCACGTCCTGTTAGGCTTTCACAGTTTACATGTTTAATTAATGAGTTGCACGGCGCATAACCTGCATATCTTTATTTTGACATTAACTGCAAGACAAAGTGTGTGTTTATTTAAAGTAAGCTAAAAGAAAAGTGAGAGCATATTTGTGATTTCATTGTGTTTGTGTGTGTAGATATTTTTGATGCTGCATTGGTAATTTTGTTGTCTTATAGATGCGAAACAGCGATTTGAAAATGTTCCCATCATCTATGGTAGTATATCTCATTTTAAGTCCTTCTTCCCCCTTTTTGTGTAGCCTTTTGCCCATGAAAAAAAGCTATTTAATTTCCAATTACAATGAGTGTACCATGCACAGTTTAGGCCTATACAGAATAGTTCCAAGCAAAAAAGAGAGAGAGACTCTTTCAGCATGAGCCTGCGTGTTGCACGTGTCCCGTCCGTGCAGCTTTCAACGCAAAGACATAATCCCGTTTTAAATGTAGCACAATAATTTTTTTCCCAATTCCCCTTTAATAAATGACTGTGGTGTGAACTTGAGGGACAGGAAATAGTGTTCCATGCTCTCGGCCATGTTTTCTGTGCCTCTACCTCCCTCTGGGAGCAAGTTTGGTCACAAGAGGAGGAGGGGGATGAGGAGGAGGAAAATAGATACAGCCCTCAATGAGGAAGAATAAACGGACTCCCATTAATCCTGTATGAAAGGAAGATATGTCAGATTAGAAAGTGCAAAAAAGGGTAGTGGTGCTGCATGCCAGGAAATCCTTAAACAAAAGAAAAAAAAACTAAATATTACCCCTTAATGATTATAAATATGCAAATACACACATTTCCATAGCTTACCTTATTAAACCAGTTAAACAGGTTCATATAATTACCCTAAGGAATATTCATGCTTAAAAACTATTACGGCTGAATTTGATCTCTTTGTCTTTATTTCAGTTTCAGAGCCGTCACATGTAACACACACTCTGAACCACATTATTGTCAATGTTTAATAACCACTATGACTTTATACAGAGGCTGTGGATCTAATTTTTTTGTGTATTGTGCTACTGTGAAGTTTTTGAAATGTAAGCACTAAGAAATTTACAACCAATAATTGATGAATAGTTTTTAAATATATGTTTCCATATATCACTATACTTTATACTGTATATATGTTGTACAATAACATATTCAGAAAGTGTCAGATAAATAATCTGAGTATTAAGTGATGAATCAAAACTTAGTACAAGTGATTATATTCTTATCATTATTATTAAAAATTCAAAACTTTAGTCCTGAACAACAATATTGTCAAACAAAAATATACACAAGGACAATAGAAGGAATCTTACATTTGTGCTTTAAAATGCTTTTTTATCATTTTATATGTGAAAACTGAACTACAAATGAACTACACACACATTTTAAGGCCTCTCTCCATTACATTCAAATACCAAATGAAAAGTCATATTGATTTATTTCTCCTTGTGTTTGACTCATTCCAAATTTATGAATAAACAAACGTTTGACCAAATCGAGCGGTGAACCCATCAGCGTGTCTCCTCCTACCATTAAAGCAGGCCAAAGATAAATTTATGCAATGGCAGGTCCGTGAACGCCCACCATTGGACCGACTACTGAAAAAGTGCTTTCCTTTAACAATTACTAATAAAATATAATGTCAATTCTGTCGGAAAAAAAAAGAAGCATCCATCACAAACATCTCAGGCTCAATATGAGGCATAATGATGTCAATGTTCATTTTATAACTTTCAATTGATAGAAATAATAATAATGAAATTATGTTATTTGCATGTGAAAGTTTGTCACTCAATTAGTGCTCACTTCGGCCTGCTGCTCCACAGAGATATAAAATCTAACTTTTCATGATCTGTGATATTTTGCAGCCTCATTGTCACTGGTGAGACTGCTTCTAATATAGCAGTAGTCAATTTCAGCATCACGATGCATGTAGACATCACAATGATTGTTTCAGTTCGATATGTGATCACTATGATGAGCTTCATTCCTAAATACAGTGTTTTGAAACGTAATTAAATATTCGGATATAAAATCACAGAAGAAAAAATGATGCTCAACTGTAAATGAACATGTTCAAAGTTTTCCAACAGAAAAGTCGGGTACTCATATGTTACAGTCCTAAACATGAAGACAATTCAGCTCTTGTTGGGAAAAAAAAGATAAATGCTTTTTGTAAAGCAGATGTCACCTTTACATTTGAGGCAAGGAGTGATACACTTCTTGCGGCACTATTTCCCAGCCAAATGTCTCCCTGGTGTATTGGAATGAAGCTTTTCATATGTAGCCGCAGTCATTTTTGTGTGCTCTTATTGCTGCCTGTGTCTGTGCTTTTGAAGGTAATGCGTGCTCTATTTGTCTTGTAGATGTTTTCCCCTCCTGTTAGCAGTGGAAAGAATGGACCGAACTCCCAGGGGAGTGGACATTTCTCCGGCTCAAGTACGTCAGCTTTCTTCTTTTTTTTCAATGAGCTTTATGTTGTCTCAATTTGAGATCCTCCCATGCACCTGCTCTGTGTGGGTAACCACACACTTTTGTTTGGTCGGCGCGATGGAGGCTGTTGTATTTGTAGTTTGGTGTTTTAAAATTTCTCCGTTAAACTTCATACTTTTCAATGTTATATATCAAATAAGCTCACGTGGCTATTATAACCGATTCACTCGCCGAATTGAGCAGCTACAACTTGTGGTTAATTGCATAATCTGATTAGATACAATATAAGATTAGCAGTATTAATATAACAATAAGAATGGATGAATGGATTTTGGTGACAATTGTGAAAAAGGACTGGCTTTATACTGCATTATTAAAAAAAAAAATATATATAGGACTAGGCTCAAATTCAACACAGGAATATATCGATGCACACATATATCGTTACGGAGGCGTCAAAATCAATATTGCATATTCATTCCAAAAGTTTTCCGGCGCGTCTCTGAAAGTTGATCTTGGGGACAAAAAAGTATGTGAAGTAGAGGTGTCAAGATTAGTGCGTTCATTTTGAGTTAATTTAAAGTTCCTTTAATGCCACCATTTTTTTTATTTATTGCGCAATTATAATGACCGCCCCTTACTTGGAAAGCCCACCTGGGGAATTCCAGTTGCAACACAGCAGACACGTTCACATCAAAAATTAACAGTAATAAATGTAATAATAATGCATATATTTGTGGAGAATGGGGTCCAGTTGTATATTAAAATTTAAAAAATTTGCAGAATTTCACAAGTTATATTCATGTTAAAGATTGAATAGCTCATAATATGAATAGAAAATGCACTGAGCTGTCACCAACGTCTTACAAATGCAATTATGCCATCTAGTGGCAGAAAAATTACCTCAACACAAATCAATACCACACTCATTTTTTTACAGTACATCTTTTTGATTTTAACTCCATTTATGAATTATTATGAAATTACTGTTTCAATGACTAAAAGATGCAGCAGTATTAAACATTTTTTTCACTTTTATGTTAACACGAGTATGAAAACTTTTAAACATATTGTACATTTTATTGTACATTTAGAACAGACATTAAATGTACGATTAATCATGAGTTAACTATTGAAGTCATGCGATTAATTACGATTTAATTTTTTTATCGCCTGACACCCATAAAGTAAAATAATGTAAAATATCGGGATTCATATTGCCTTGAATACCATGTATCGGGATTCATTTGCATGACCATACATATTGTATCGTGAGGTTGTTGGTAATAATAACCAGTATTAGATGTCATTATAGCGTGTACCTAATGAAGTACTGAGTTATGTTTTGTTTGTAGGTTCTTCCAAAACCTCTAGGTAATTAGTATGCTACATAATAATGTAAATATTGTCATATTAAAAACAAGACATTTATAGTCTTTTTCTTTTTTCTTCTTTTTCTTCTTCTTTTTTTTACAATTTGGAGGATAACTTTTGTTTTCAGATATTCATGTTCATTCCTGAGAGCAACTTCCTGTTTTTCTGATTTGGTGATGTCACTCTTTCCTGCCTGTGACTGTACCATGGGGATTAGCTCACTGCGGTTCTATACAGTGTGGACCTTGTGTTGTCAAACAGTAGTGAAACATGCTCACTTGGAACGTTGAGCCGGACAGTTGATTACGAGGTGTGTTTCGATTTACAGTCAGGTTGTAACTTGGTGCGTTTGTCATGAAACGTGTGTGTGATTGACATTAATGAGATAATACCAGCAGAGTGTGTAATTTATTCACTTAATCCTATTTGGCTTTTAGAGAGTGAGTGAGCGAGTGAGTTACTTCCTTAATGTGTCTTCCATTCATACATTTTGTTACCATGCAGTAGGTCAGCCACGTACACTGTAGCGGTCAACATTTATTTTGATCCTGCTTACGTGTGCCAGCAATTCACAGTTCACACTGAGCCACTTGCTTATACATGCAGTCACTCTACTAGTAGCAGACAACAAACAATAACATAGTATAGATTAGAACCGCTCATTTACTAATTCAGGAAGGGCTACGTGTTCTGTTAAGCTTGCTTTTAACAGTTCAGATGCTGAGATCAGTACAATAAAAGTGCAGTTAGTAGTGGTTCTTGTACACGTCCGACGACACGTCCTGAACAGCTGCTTGTTAGCATGAAGCTAGCTGGCATAGGCTCCAGCTGACCCATAAACCTGAAATGGATGTCACTGATGCCTGTATTGTAGTGATTATACATGATTACAGTGGAAGCACAGTTTTTGCAAATAATTTAATAGAAATGTATGAAAACTGAAGCGATATTTACCCGATAAGAAATAATGTAATCTGTTCCAGGCATCTAAACGTATTAACAAAAAAGACATTGCAGAGAATGACTATGGTTAGTAGTAAATACGAATGAATATTTAACTTAAAAAAAAAACTTTATTGAAGACTCTTGTTAGATACTTCCATTTGAATTTTACTAACACAAGATTCAGCCTGGGAGTCACTGAACCCCTGTCACACAGAAAAGATGAGATGATACTTGGTCGCATGCTCAATTCCAGGAAATTGGTGCATAGGTTACGTTTTGAAAACCGAGTAGATGTAAAAAAACAAGGGATTACAAAAACCCATAGTACCTAAGTATGCAAAATCAAACCGACGCTACAATTTTATTTTTTAATGTATTTTTTAATCTCCATTTGCATCATGATTGCTAACATTGTGTGAGCTCTTAAAGCATGGGAATTCCCAGTTCATTTGCACGTGGCTACATTACGGCAACACAGCATGCTAACATCCATGTGCGAATTCCTGAAGGCAGTTTTAGCAAATTAGGGCTACAGACAATGTTTCCATTGATGAATCAGATATGTTTTATGCGCACTGATAAATCACACATGTATGCGTGTACAAGAACTTTTGCTCATGTTGCACGTACAGAGAAGACACAAGAATCAGAGACTCACGGTGTCACATGTAAGTCATAAAATAAATGTGACATTGTCGTCAGATTACTTGTGTTTACTGTATTTGTGCATTGATTCTTATCGTCAATTATTAAGTGTGAAGTCACAATTTGTTTCATAAATTGGAGTAATTCCTACTCTTCAGAAGTTTGCATAATCCAGTTGGTAATGATGCTCAAGTCTTATTAACTTTTGTTCCATATTTAATGGCTGTTCATTTCATTTATTTAAATTGTCAAAGATTTTAGGGAGACCCAAAGATTATACTGGAGATCAATTTGAAAAAAAAAAAAAAATCTTTTTTTTTTTAAATAGCACGTCAATGTTTTTATCCACAGTTTAACTTCCAGATTAAGCACAACTCCATTGAATAGCTGTAGTTAGACTGTAGTAAGAAGAGCTGATTACGATTGGCTTCATGTACAGCTGCATGGCAACTTTTTTTGTGCAGTCACAATAGATAGAGACGGTGAAAGGTGCGAACAGGTGTGTACTCTCAATATCTAGCTAGCATAGTAAGAATTAAGAGGATTACTGCTGACTTTGCTCTCCATGTAACCACGCACATGCCGTTTTAAGTTCGATTTCATTTTAAGATGTTAGTTGTCAAAGCTTGTAACTGTTTAATTTACGTACATACAGGGTTGGACTGGCACCAAAAATCAGCCCTGAAACTATAACCGAAACCGATGCATGTGCACCTACACAGTAAATTCTGTAAATTTCAGTTTTAGAGTAATATTTACACTTGGGAAAAGAGAAAAAATCAATAAATTGAAAAAATAAAATAAAAGTCACTCAAGGGTTGAGAAACAAACTCACGACCTTCAGCTTGGGAGACAGCCGATCTACTCCCCGAGCCACACAGCTCCTGCTATGTGTTAGTATATTGCTTGTGTCAGATGGAATCTTTCTAAGTCCAAGAGACCAAAAATTATGTTTTTGGTCTCCTATTGGAGATAAGCAAACAGGAGGACAGGCATAGCTCAGGTGGTAGTGTGGCAGTCTCCCAGGCTGAAGCTTGTGAGTTTTTTCCTCAACCCTTGAGTGACTTAAAATTTTTTATTTTTTATTTTATTTTACTCTCTTCCAAGTGTAAATATGAGCCTACTCTAAAACTTAGTCTATTCGGTCCCACTCTAAATAGAGTCAAATTTACTGTGTAAACATGACACAATGACACAAACATTTCTTATTTCTTCACAATTCTCAACACTGGATATGTGTGCATTTTATTTCATGAAACCATGACTGTGGTGTGTGCAATGACTTCCCAGCCAAGTTTCCTGTTTGTTTTGGTGTGAAAATAATGGATATAACTGACACTGACTGGAAGAAATGTCTTAGAAATGTTGTATTCACACTTTACAAATCTGACTACTACTGGTTCACCGCTGGCTCAGTTTGCTGTCTACAGTATGTTGTAAATGTAATCTATTGGGATAAAATGCCCCAAAATACTAATTAAATATCACTGCATCAGCCCCAAAAGACACTGGCCCACCGGCATCTGCCATGTATGCCAGATGGCCAGTCCAGGCCTGTATACATACACGTTTATTTCTTTATTTCTTTATTTTATTTTTGTTCTCAAAAATACGGGCATCTTATAGCTCAAAAATGTTATAGGTTAAAGAAAAACTGAGATCAGTTATGGATCCTAAGGGATATGGATATGTTGCTTAATCGTAGAGAGCAAATTTTTTTTAATAATAATTACATAATCGCGCTAGTGGCTTCATTTATACTTATTTGATTAAGTTTTATTGTAATAAAGATGAGTGCATAGCATTTTTTGGGGAAAATTCTTGTGTAGCTCAGGGAGGACAGGAAAGCAAGCATCAAGACTAAGGAGACTAATGAGGCTCATTGGTAAACAATGAAGCATTTGTGCAGAAATGCTGGACTCCAATGCCATTAAATAGTTATTCACGAATAATTTTCACAAATAATAGTATTGTTGGCAATTATTCACCTGTACTGCTATAAAATGACTTTGCATTCTTGAAGTTAGTTGTTGTAACAACACTTGCACAAAGCTTAAACAAGCACAGTATTGCTTGAGAACGTATGATGGGTTGGATGATAGCGAGATGGCGGCTTAACAATAGATTTTCATAAACATGTGGTCAGGAGCTTCGGGAGCATTTAGGGGTTCAAGGACACTTGAATATGGTTATTTGGGGGAGTCAGCCTGTTGTTGCCTTACAGAATAGGGAAATATTGAACTCCATATAACCTTCACAATGACATACAGTATTATCTCGACCAGCTTAATTAGCGGAATACACAAGTAGTATAACTATACACCCTGTGCCATATTGAGATTATAACAGAATCCACGATCATCCAAGCAGAAGAAGTCGGTTTTGGTTGAAACCTTTCCTGCAGGGTTTTTGCAGAGAAACTCTCAGATCATTTCCGTTGATCCTGCTCATCTTCGTCAGCCGTTCTGTTAGTTTCCTAAAAACAGCGCGGCGCAGACGTCCTCTTTGTTTACTGCTTGTTTTTTGTGCCATGATGTGGTTTACTCCCGTGCCGCGCATGCAAATGTGAAGCAATACAGCAAATGTTGTGAGTTTGGGGGGGGGAGTACCCAGTTTTGGTTGCATTTTTATTGGATGTTGGTTTGCTGCTCCGTTGTGTATCCTCACTTTGGAATTATTTTCATGCCCAAAACACACAGCGCTGTCACACAAACTTAAAGCTACACAAACAAAATCACGTTTTTCCACCCACATGTACAAGATTCATCACGCACACACATTTTGCTCACCCCTGCTGTGGCTTTCTGCAGGCCTCGGCATTTTGATGAGCCCGGCGCTGTTTGTGAATGCAGCTAATTAGAACTCTATAGACCCACACAGCCATGAGAGCAGCAGTTTCCAAAGGAAGGGATGAGGCCAGAGGCTCGGACATGCTGACACTGAACCCGGTCCTCACATTGTTTAGTTCTGCTCAGCAGTCATGACTTTGGTTTCGATTTTGGGCAAGTTAGAAAAAATATACTGTTAAATATGGACTGCTCAGCAGTTTGACCTCCTAGCATTAGGCTAAATCATCACATGAAACATATTTTGGTTCTGCTAATCTTGGAATGTATCTGTTGGATTGAAATACAACAAAAATTCTACATGTGGAAACTAAAAAAATTACAAAAAGTTTACTACAGCGAACCCTAAAGCTTTTTAGTTTTGTGGAAAGCCAATTGCTGAAAAACACACCTATTTGCATTTTCCAATCCACTTTATTTCTATTGCATATTTTATAAACAAATGTTTACTATAAACTATAAAAATAAAAACAATCAATACAATAATACAATACAAAATAATACAATAATAAATACAATAACAACAATAAAAAATACAATAGGTAAAAGAAAAAAGAATACACTAAAATAATAAAAAAATAATAAAATAAATAATTAAATGAAAATAAGACCCCGAGGACCACATAATTCATGCTGAACTAAAAGCTATAAGTTCTTTCTGATATGATACCAAAGCCCTGGTTAATAGGAACGTAGTAATTAGCATAAAGGAAGTATTTTGAAGTGGTACATCTCGACTGTACTAAAATAGTTGTATGTCATGTATGAGATACGTTTAGCTTGTGTTGATAGGAGTGTTGCGGAGAGCTTTTGGGGCATGTGTATGGTTTTGTTTCTTCTGAGAAGGAATGAAAAGGAAAAAAGAATATCAATCATAGCATCTGCATCAAATATATCAGACGCCTGTGTTCAGCCAATATTTATTGAGTTATTTAACTCATTACTAATACTTTAGGTACTTATTAGTAGGGATGTTCGAGACCACTTTTTTTTCAAACCGATACGAGTACTCAAGTCTACCGCTACCAAGTACGGATATCACAAGTACTTTTGATACATACAAATTCCAGGAAAAAACAACTACCTATAATTTCAAAGAAAGACTTATATATTCCAATATACTATTTTTTTTTTTTTTTTTTTTGCTTAAAATTGCATAAAATGAATCCCTATTTTCTGTTCTTCTAATTTCTAATTAAATTTATTAAATAATAGTTTGTGATTGTAAAACGGCCACAAATCGCGATTACCAATAACCTTGAAACTAGGCCGGGTAACGTTACCTGGTATTGGTATTCGCCCATACCTACTCATTTCTAAGTTGTTAATACAATAACTTGTTAATAACACTAACGTAAAAAAATAAAAATAAATCCTATGTATGTATATATGTGGAGGTGTCACAAATGTAATGTAAACAATCTGAACAGCAACACTGGAAGACAAAGCATATACTGTAAAACAAAATATGCGCGAGTAAACATGTCAAACAAATTTACATGATCAGATCTGTTAAAGATGTATTTTTCACACTTCCACAAAACTATAAATATTTGTTTGTGTTTCTGATGGCTTAGTGGATGCTAAATCCTCATATTTTTGGAAATCAATTCACCTTTATACACAAAAGCGTAGAAACATAAACGGTGCAAGAGTCCCACATGACATGCTCAGCCCACGGTCATCAGCAAGCAGGAAGTGGATTAACCGTTTTAATTATTGGGAGATTTTGCCTCGTTGTTGTTTATTTTGGGATCATCCCTGGAAAGATAATGCACACATCAAACTCTGTGTGTGTTTCTAATCTCCTCCTGGATGAAGCCGTTCAGAGAGCAGCTCTACTGTGCTTGTCAGCAGCGCCACTCGTCTATTTCAGGTCTTGGCTGCTTTTGGTGTACCCCCCTTCCCCCTTTCCACCCTACACCACCGTTCGAACCCCTCAGATGTGCTGTTTGTTTCCCTGTCAACGGTGTTGGAAGGGGACTGAGGTGTGTGAGTGTGATATCTCACAAAATGATGTCTATGTATATGTGCGCGTTGTCTATGTATTGGTACAAAGGAAGGAGGTAAAGATGAAGACAAAACTTAACATAAAATAATTCAAAATCAATCTTTACAATAATTTGTGTGTGCAGCTTTCTTAGTCCAAACACGGTATGATATGATTAACTCATTCACTGCCATTGACGGCTATAGACGTCAAAAAATCATTTAAACAATTTCTACTAGCTTAACTTTTTTTCCACTTTTGTTAACAAGAGTATGAAAACCTAAAAAAATATATTGTACATTTAGAACAGATATATTAAAAAAATATTAATTGTGAGTTAACTATTGAAGTCATACAATTAATTACATTTAAAAATTGTAATCGCTTGACGCATCACAGTTGCTCGGGGCTCAGGTAACAACCAATGACATCACGTCAACAAAACGTGCGTCCGTCACTGATGGATTGACAGATCTCCCGTCAATATTGCCCATCGCTTATCAATAACCGAGAAAGTATTGGAACTCACTAAATTGCTATCATATTATATTGCTTATATCACAATAAAAGTTGCACTCAACAAAACCTCCCACAAGCTTGAATCAAGGACGTGCAGATGATTCTGTTTTTCCCATGTGTGTGTATTTCCTCTAGATTTGTCGCTTTTCCTCCCACAATCCAATCCATAAAAAATACTCTCAACTGCCCTTTGGTGTAAATGTGAGTGTGAATGGTTGTTTTGTCTATATTTGCCCTGTGATTGACTGGCGAGCAGCCCAGGGAATATCCCGCCTTTCGTCCAAAGTCAGCTGCAGGAATCGACTTTGAGCAGTACCAGTCGTCGTGGCGAAAGTTCAACTCGTAGAACAGATTCATTCTGTTTCTGTTTTATCTTATGGGGAAAATTAATTTAGAAATCACCCCCTGCAGCAGTGTTTGCTTCTTCACACATCTGCCGAGAAATTTGGGCAGCCACATACACAACCACATCGGAATGTTGGATTTTTGTTCCTCTAATTGGTATAGCTTATTCAGTCACAGTTTACAGCTGAGCGGAATAAAAAGGGGTTTGCTTTAATAATATCTCCTCTCACGTTTGATTTGATACACTTGTACGGAAACGGATAATGCGCCTTAACGTGGTGAACAACGCCCCCACCGCCACCCTCTTGTCTTTATTCAGTCAAATCAGCCTCCGTTCCACCCGTCACTCAAACTCATCCTGGATGATGGCTTTCAAAATAGAGGTGGTGAGCAGAAGCCGGTTGCTCAATACCTCACCCTCCTACCTTCTCGCTCTGCCTCTGAGGCTTTTAAATTGTCTTGTCTCCTTGGCAAAAACACCCAGCCAGGCTCTTAATTGAGGTACGGATTAAGAATTAATAGCCGTTTTTAGCTATAATGGCAAATATTATGAGCTCCATTTGTTTTTCAAATGCTAATAATGACTCTGCTAATAATGGGAGTGATTTCAATGTTCTCGTCTGTTAGAACTTGGCAGGGATATTTATTTATTTATTTATTTATTTTGACAACGCTCAGGAGACTGACGTCGCTATTGCTTCGGCAAGCCGACTTAGTACCGAGTCGGCACTCCATATGTTTTCCCTAAAGGCACAGCTAAGACTAGTTGGGCTCGGCTATAGAGTAAGAGAGAGCTTCTTTTTTTTTGACTCATTTTGGTCTGTGACTCAGTTAGATAGCATTCACTTGTCACTTTTGTGTGTCCTATCATATATGTGTCAACCGTCAGTTTTTGAGTGTTTGTTGCCTTCTGATACGCTTTGTAATAAGACGAGTAAACGTCTCCAGTCTGACAAACTGTCAGCGTTTAATTGCTGGTCTTCATCAGAATTTTTTTTTTTTTTCTGGAGTCACAAGTGCCTATTTTAGAGGCATCTGTTGGACACCTGCAGCAGGTAATCTGTCGGATTTATACGCAAGCCCGTCATTAACTGTGGAGAGTGATTTGAGATGCAAGACAGGCAGAGAAATGGAGTGCATAGATGTCCATACGATTTAGGGTAAATATGTCTTGTTTACGTGTAACATACTTCACATTTAATTTCGTCACTTTCTGGGTTGGAGTGTGGAGTTTCTGCTCTGTCAGACACACTCCAATCATGTTAAATGTTTATGATTTCAACCTAGCAAATGCTCACTGACAGTATAGAGATACAGTTGGAGAGAACTTTTCAATCTTCAAAATTTAACATAACCAACTTTGGAATTGTTCATATTGTATTAGCATTTCAGACTTATTGTTGCCAATAGCCATATTGGGCTGAGTAACCTGGACACAGTGTACCGTGTTACCGCACGCAAAACTGGTTGTTCATTTTGGACTTGTTTCCTTGTCCATCGTGCTATAAAAATGCTGTATGGCATAGCCAAATATTGCCATCATTTAGATGGCACTCCTAACCATCTCAGTTTTCATATTTTTCCTTAGAGGAAAAAAAAAAATCATTTTTGTGGACGTGATCGATGAACGCGGCCAACAAGGGTGAACTGGTCCATTACAGTGGCATAATGTATGAAAACTGATGAATCAAAACGTAAATGGACATGCATCATAATGTGAACATATTAGAACGAAACTCTCAATATTTTTTGTTCTATTCACGTCGTAAGGTTGGCTGCTTTGCGGAAAAAAACGTCCACTTAATGTCCAAAAAACTTGACTGACAACGCCATACAGCATTTTTATAGCACAATAGAATAAGAAACAAGTCCAAAATGAACAGTGCCATGTTACTGGTCGTAATCGGTTGCTTTTGTAAGTTTGTGCATAAAGGTGAATTGATTTCCAAAAAACTATTTTGTAATGAGTCGGATTGGGCGAAACTAATACCAGATATTGGTATCAGGCAGATAGCCGGCCTTATTTCAAGATTATCTGTACTCGCGTCATACACAAACTCGAATTAGAAGAAAAGAAAATTGACATTAATTTCATGCAATTTTAAGGAAAATGCTCTATTAGGATACATACGGCTAGGTCTATTAATAGCACAATAGACCAGGAAACAAGTCCAAAAAGAACAGTGCCGTTTTAACGTACTCAATGTACGGACGGGGAATAGTATTATTTCCATTAATAGGCTTAAAGCTTTTTTCAGGGAATTGGACGGCATTGATATTTGCATTTTCTGAAAATGGAAAAAAAAAGTGTATGTCAATAATGTAATTCCCCACCTCTTCATTGTAACAGTTCTACTGTTTCATTCTTTAAGAATTCCTCAAAACCCTCTTTATCTAACTTGTTTTTAATCTTTATCTTCTTTGTGATAGCAATTTTTAACTCCTTCTCATCCAACTCAATACTTTTTTCCCTCCTTGAACCCGTCTTTTTCTTTTCTTTTGCTTACCAAACTGTTGCTGACTTACACTTGTCCTTCTAATGTTTGTAGTGTTTTTT
This sequence comes from Leptonotus elevatus, assembly GCF_054856555.1. NCBI lineage: Eukaryota > Metazoa > Chordata > Actinopteri > Syngnathiformes > Syngnathidae > Leptonotus > Leptonotus elevatus. Next base: position 14,887,046 of record NC_141253.1, read on the forward strand.
TTCCTTCTAAATTTAGAAAGCACATTTTGGGATATTTTCTGTGCAAAACATCCTGTAATCATGTGATGTTTTGGTTTTTATTCATATTTACTTAACATTCCTTCCTGCCATCAACAGCAACTGTTTCTTCCCGCTCTTATTATTCTGCACTTCCTTCTTGACCTTAGAACAGCTGATCTCAGAGATGATTGTTTGCCTTTGTGATGCATGCGTTAGTTTCGAATTGGTGCCCTAAAATAATCATTTCAAAAATACAAATAGACAGAACTAAAAACTGAAACATGGACACAGACAAAGAAAGACAAAACGAAACCGCTTTAAATTGCATTTCCAAGTACAATTGTCTTTTATCAGCGGGCTCAACAAAGCAACATAACATGACGTCTGTTTTTGTTCCAAAATATTTGCAGCCAATGGATGAAACTTCACAGTGTGAGTTGAAAACAAGTTTGTGTCGCTTGGTAAAGCCCATGCACAGAAGCGTACAAACATCCTCCCTCTCAAGGGAAGCCTTCAACTGTTATTCCTCCTGGGGCTACCTTGGTTCAATTTTATCTAAACCACATCCGGAGAAACTAGCGATGTGCATAATAATTGATTAATTGATAAAGAATGATGTTGGCTGCGTGGATTTAATTGTTTATTAATTGTATCTGGAAGCAATTTAGGGATAATGAAGTACTGTACAGACTTGGCTGCAGCCCGTTAATTCACAATTGTTGCAATCTGAACTAGTTTGCTGTCTATAGAAATACTTATGGACATCTCTTCTCAAAAGTCAACTGATCGATTGTACTTCCTCAAACATTCCCAAAATATGAAGGTTTGACCAATGGAAGGGACGAAAAGTTCTATTGATGTAACTGTGAATGGTTGTTTGTCCGCAAATGTGGACACCCAATAAGTAGAAGGCTAACCAACCCAGGACATGTAAAATTCACCAATAAATACAAACTAACTTTGCATAAATTTCTTAAAGCTCATATTACAAATATTAAAATTAGCATAATGTAGTTTTTCTTTTCTTTTTTTAAATCTTATACAATAGGCAGCTGTGTTTTAAAATTTTTAACTAAAAGTTTAGGGAGCTCCCAGAATCATCCGCATGTATTAAAAAGTTGAATGAAAATTTAAACAGGTAAATAACTCTTTATTGTTTTATATAGTAAACAAAGTTTTCCAAAATTTGAAAATATCTAAAAGGTTCAATTCAAGCACATCTGCTCTCACACACATTACACACACACATTCTGAAGAAGTATGTTTAAAAAGAACGTGGCGGTGCACAGAGAAACCATGTGAGGAAAAACACCCAAGGGGAGCTCATTCACACTGAGAGGGATGACAACACAAGGAGTTCTGCCATCCCAGAGGCGCAACACAGCTTTAAATTGATCTACCATTAGCCTTCATATATGTATATATTTTTTAGAAGGCTGATGCTGATATTCGTGAAAATGCTGAATATCGGCGCCAATAATCGGCCTGGCTGGTAATTGGTCTATCCCTATTAAATACATGCATATCAAATGCCATCTGCTGACTCCCAAATCCATAAACAAAACAGCATTTTGCTTTATTGTCTTTTCTTTGTCTTTATCCTTTTTTTTTAAATTAATTGTGATTAAAAGTATCAAGAGGCGCCCAAATTTGACGAAAGTGCATGAAACCAGAGCAGGTGCTAACATTCATCGGGTTAATTACTGTGCAGCATTCACCATTTTATTGCCGGGAAAAATGTGGAAAAAACAGGATGAAATGAAGTGAATGAAGAAATCACATGCTGTCCACCACAAGGGCAGATGTGATTGGACTTTGATATTTTTAATTTGCACAGATGTTATATTTTACTCACCTACATTTTACAAATCCTATCAAAATATTTGTAAATTGAAATGTTTGCTCCGTGATTGGCTGGCAGCAGCTCACCCATGACCTCGAAAAATTGAAGATGAAATCAACTACATTTCATTTCAATGTCAGCCGCGAAGCAAATATTCTTATTTAAGAGTGTGTGTTGCATCGAGAATCTGTTAATTGGGTGTGTTAAATGTACTAATGTGATGTACGCTGACTTGCCAGAGAAACAGTGAACCTTCACACTACAGAGACTAGCAGATGAAACCATCTGGTTGAGAGTGAGAGGTGGGATGGAGCAAGAAAACCGCACAATGGTTTGTCCCAGCTTTTGTTTCAGTCTCAGGCTTTGGCAGCGCTGGCACCAGAGTGGCACTGCCAATTCCCCGTGTGTGTGTGTGTGTGGGGGTGTGTGTGTGTGTGTGTGTGGCAAAGAGGGTGAGGGGGTTGCTTGGAAAATCTCTCTCACACACACGCACACTTACTGACATACATGCACGCTCACAAAGATTGTAAATTGTCTGGAACACCCCTAGTGCCATCTGGTCTTGTGATGGGCCAGACAGTGTGTATTGTGCGTGTGTGTGTGTGCGTGAAAAGAAGCATAAAATGGAGGAAACCAGAGTATATACATATGTGTATACATTTTATGGTTGTGTGTGTTGCATTCTTCTTCTTCTGCGGACAAATAGAAGAGAAAAGAAAAAAAAAAAAGACACATTTTCCATAATGTATGCCTTTGGGTGTGTGTTAATTTGGTTTTCCTTCCCTGATAATGGAATAGTACTTATAAGGAAGTGAGAGAGAAGTTTAGAAAGTAAATATTTTTATTTCTGTAGCTTAAACCCGGGTTTCTGTTCACATCTTTACTGAACGTGTATGTGTGCGTGCAAGTGACAAGTTCATAATGTCCTGAAGAAACCCAAGGTTTACTTCCTCATAGCTTCTGAACATCTGCGCATGTGTGTGTGTTTGTGTGTGTGCGTGTGTGTGTGTGTGTGTGTCATCGAGAGAGACACATTGATCTTCCCGCTACATTCCATTCTCTCAGGGCTCTGAATAGCAAGAACTCCTCACTATAAACATTTGTCCCGCTTTCGCCTCTTCACCATTACAACCATAAATTTGCTCTCTGTGAAAAAAAATTGTAGTTTTGTACAAATAAATCCACCAGTGATATTCCACATGAAAATCAACATGAGTCATAGTTGGCCAATTTACCTGGTTGCTGCAAATAAAGTCTTACAGTGCAGTAATGAACTTGATTAAAACAAAGTAACAGTGCATCTTTAAACACTATTATATGTTGACTTTATGTTAACGGGAGCGCCCATTTAAATTTTTGACAATTTCAGTTTAGTGTAGTTTTGTATTGGCTATAACGTGAAGCTGAAACATCACCTGTGTGTGTTTTTGCCTTTGGTTAAAAGCATATTTAAGAAGGCATAATTTTATTGTCAGGGGTTTTCTAGGCTTTCATTTTTTCTCCCGCTTTTCTTGCCGGCTGTCTGTTGGATGGCCATCGCTTGGCAGCTTGCAGACATTCGAAGAACCAATTATCCAATAAATGCAGCATAATGAAGTTGTTTTCCTGCTGCTGCATTACTCAAAGCCAGGGGTGTAGATCTTAAAGATTTACTTTAGAGACTTTAAGCCAAATAAAAACCATTCAAAAGAATATAACACCTACTTCTTATAAACATGAATCAAATGTCTTACGTAGTTTTGCTTCATGATCTTGCATTACACTACAAAAGTGTTAGTAAAAAGTAGAGGCGGGCATTCAGTCAATAATTGATGGAAAGACCGTCAATCCGTCAATGGTGGACGCCTATTTGTTAACGATCAACTAATGACAGGAAACTTTGAAAAATTGACAGACTAACCATTGCCGGAAGTGGTTTTTCGTTCGTCAAAGTAATCCTCAATCACTAGGTCAGTACCAACGAACCTTCACACGTCAGAGAGTATTACAATCCACTTCTCGTCAAACTTTTGGACAGGTTTGATGTCACTACCTGCCCCGCCCCTTCACTTCCGGTCCCGCCCCATATGCCCAAATATGAACTTCCTCTGATGTCATACTCCCGGTGGCTGAGAAAATGTCCCAACATGTCCTGTTTTGACCCCGCCCCCTATAGCCAAATATGGTCTTCCTATGACGTCACTTTGTTCCGCTGACAAATGACAAATTACGGAAACACTGACGGGCACAGAGTAATTCTATTTCTTTCCTGTAACTCCGGCTGAGCCACTCTTTTTCTCCCACAGTAAACAAGTAAATATACATTTACGAGTTAACAACCATCCTCCAAGCCTTCTTTCTTCTGCCTCTGTCCCAATACTGATAGCTGGCTGTGTTGTAGACCTCGGGTGACAACAGACCGTGATAATAAAGTTTTCCTCCTGTTGTAAATTATTTGTTATTGCTACATTTATGTAAGCAGTAATTTAGTGCTCAGGTATGTTGTTAGTTCAGCTAAGGGGTCCTTCGGTGCCCCATTTTGTATCAGGCAGGTTGTTGGACTTCTAAAGGGTCCTAAAAAGGGGAATATTGAGCCTGTTGGCATGCGTTGCATTATTCCCGGCAATGGTGTGCACATACCAAATGTGGCGACATTATTGAGGAAAAGAAAGCTAACAAACAATGTAAAGCGGAAAATATTGGTGACAAAATGTAATTTAGCATGACGGAAGTGGTTACAATAAAGTTGACGGACTGTGCCCATTAAATTTACTATCGTCCGAAAATAACGGCTGTAATTTTAAAATAACGTTGATGGGTTGATGATTACAGTTTGGTTCGGCGTGAAATATTGATGGATTGACAATGACAGAAAGATGTCCCGACTGCTGACGACTGATGAATGACGGACGCTCAAAATTAATTGATGTGCCCACCGCTGGTAAAAAGCTATAAATAAAAAAACAACTCGGTTACTGTCTACGTTTGAGGACATCCTCAGTTTTCGTAGACAGGTCTCAGACAGGTGTCTCAAGTTGACGTAACTACAGTGTCAGGTATCAGACATCACCTTAAAATTCATATGAAAAAAAAGTCATCACTGTTATGGAATTGCACCATTGGACTTAAAGCAAAACATCATCGGTAATCAAGGAAGTATACTATAGATTATCAGACAACACAGACTCAAACAAAACAAAACAAAGCTTCCCAAGAAGAACAACTTTGGACAAAACTGCCTCACGCTAAATGCTGCCGCTATTCAGTTAGCATGTATTAGTCAACCTTCTAGTTAATCAGTGTATTTGTTGTTGGGTTCTACATGTGTAAGTGTTTTTTTTCCCCATTTGTTTTGATATATTCACGTATGGTTAACATTGCATATGTCAAAGCATAACATTTATATTTCATTTTCATTTGAAAGTTGTTAATGAGGTTTATACAAAGCTATATTTAGCTAACTATAAAGCTAAACAGCTACTCCACAGCAGTTATTTGCCGCTGTTGTTTACTGATGCTGTGTTTTCTAATGGCCGATTAGTATAACTACATTAAATTGACAAATGTTTTCCAACAGTCCAATGGTGCAATTACCATTAACTTAAACTTGATCTTCTTCCTGACACATTAAGATTTTATTGTTGATTTATCATATCTGATGCTGCAATTCCATTACAAAGAAACACTTGGCGCTGCCGTGGCCTGGGGGGCCCTGAGGTGTTGCGCTTGCTCTGTCCTGGCAGGGGTCGACGGCTCCGCTCTTTGGTGGAGATTTTCATTCATGCCAGATCCACCACACCAGCATCTATCGAAACTCAGACACAATCTGCTTCTTCCTCTGGTCGTTGAATCGGTGGAGGCTGGTGTCTGTGGATCTCACTCTGCTTCGTCTGTCCTTCCTTCCTTTCCTCAGTCTCTCCTTTGGTCTCTTGATTTGTTGGAATTTAGATGTTTCTGGGGTTGGTGAAGGACTCTGGTTGGTGGCCCGTTGGGTGGTGGGTGGTGTCTGGTCGGTGCTGGATTTCACTTTCCTTTCTTTTCTTTGGTCCTTCCTCGGGTCTCCTGACGACCTCACGACTCTGGCTGGATTCTGAAGTGTTCGGTTTAGGTGAACGGTATGGGATTTTTTAATAGGTTTTAGGTGAACTAATGAATAGACACTCACACGCACGCACATGCACATACACATTCTCACCCACATACAAAATAAAAATTTATTAAAAATAAAAATAAAATTAAAAAAATAAAATTAAAAAAAGAGCAATGATGATGACATGTCAAATCGGTAAAATTACCAAATGAACAATACTGAGCTCTCCAGAAAAAACAACAACAAAAAAACAAAAACAACAACAAAGAAACATTTATTACCTGGACCTGTTGATTTTTTCTTTTTTTTTCAAATCTCATATCTGACACCTGACACTATTCTAAAATATGCGGGTTGTACTTGATTCAAAAGCTGACAGTACTGAATCCAATGTTTAATTACTATTTGAAGTGTTTGTAGTATTTTTGTACAGACTGCAAAATATTTTGAGTCAAAACTGGCCAGCATAGTCACAGAATGCACTAAAACCAGCTGGTACTTCTCATGTGGCCACTCCCCACATCTCTGTAGGCTATGTGTATGAAGTGATGGCTAGCTTGCATAGCTAGTCCTGAGTTATGATTTAGTGGGTTAACATTCATGCACATTCGTGGCAAACTCCTTTCCAAAACACCACCAGTAACATCTTTAAAAAATGAATAAATAAAGGTTTGCGGACAGAGAAACAAATTAGATTGGTTATCTACAAATGACATAAAAACATAAAATATATGTGCTCCCCATTCAGTTATTTCCGACTATGTTCTGAGCATTTGTACATTTGGTCAGACCGAGGCCAAATCACATCACACAACAAACAAATAATCTGTCGACTTCAAGACCATTTCTTCAAGAGGTCTGCACCCAAGTTCAAATGCTGTGTTCACACCTGCCCAAACAAACCACACCAAGGGGTTGCATGAACCAGAGATCAGTTCAGCCAAACTAAACAAAACTTTTGGAAAACACCCTTAGATTTTGTACCCTCGAATGGTGGTTAGATGTTGATGTGCATAAGACAGTCTGACAATTTGATTGATGACAATGTTACGCTAAAAACACGAGCTTTACTGCGTTACAATAATTGGCTTCTGTTCTGTCTGAAAGTCTTTTCAAGGTTCAATTGCCAGTGTAAAAGAATTTGCTCCCATCAGCTCACATGGGAAGTAAGGTTGGCTTCAGAAGATGATAGAATGGTTGGAGGTCAGGAGATCAGTCACAACAAATTGGGGAGAAGTCTTTTATCTACTGCCACCTCCATTGTTGGTGTGCAGTTACGTCTTCCGTGTCAGCCTGATTTACATAAATATTCCGGAACTAGGCTGCAGTGTGATTCCAAAACAATGAGCTACAGGAACATTTTGTCCTCGGAGCTCATTTTGGTGCAAAACTGCATTAAGGGTCATTCACTTCAGCACCTGTTTGTGTTAAGGTCCACCTTCTGCAAAATAAGTGTGTTTGAATAGTCACCGGCGATTTAGCGTAGCTTCTTGTCCTAAGTGAATCATTTTCGTATGCCTTTTAGTTTCAAAAGCAGAAGTCTGAAGGTAGCAGCAATAAATCTTTTCTGGAGGGCACAGCTGTATTTTCAGGAAAACAGGCGCTCCACTCTCCGTTTCCTCAATAAACTGTTTCCTGAATGGGTGTTTAACCTGTAGAGATGGATTCTTTTGGTCTATGGGATAGACCCTAAGTTTTGAATTCAACATAAATACAAAAAGTATTACAAAAGTAAAGGATACCAGATTTAGTTCAAAAGGAATGACAGGTGCAAAATATTTTAAGATCATTAGCAGTTATTATTTGTATACACTTTTCTTGCCTTTTTACACTAGATCTTTCACCTCTCTTATTCTACTAATTTAAAGCTACTAATTCCTATTTGAGAGATAAGTCGTAAAGTTAGCTAAAATAAGAGAAGCCAAGGGAGATGGTAGACAAATTGTGACTTCAGTGGTCTGCATTGCAATAGGGTTTGAATTGAGTATCCAAAAACATTTTTAAAAAGGTTTAAATCATGGACAGCCTTTATATGATTTTCAACCACAGCTCCAGTGAAAAGGCAATTTGAATGGCCTTGAAGCAGATCTATTGAATTGAGGAGTGCACCTATTACAGTACTGTATCTACGAGCCATACTGTATGTGCTTTTCATTTCTGAAAAGATAGACCGATCACAGATTTACCTAAACTAACAGCAACTCATAAAATCTAAATTATGCAAGAAAGAGCTGATGCAGTTACTCGCATAGGATATTTACTAACATAGTTACCATCATATGAAGGCGTGTTTATGTCAGAGGCTGGGCAGCATGTGCGCAGACGGTCTCATTTGGCAGCCTGTCCACAAGAATGTAACCTGAGACCTACACACACACACGCACACACACACACAGGCATTCCCATAGTACCTCACTCTCTCACACACACAGATGTGAGCCTTTTGTCTGCCCTCGACCTTTTTTTTTCTCCTCCCCCTCAGTCGTTGCAGGTGTTCATCATGAGGCAATAAAACAAGTAGTGACTGTTCTCCGTCCCTACTGTGGCCCAGACTCACAGGGCTGCAGACCCAGCCCAGGTCCACATTTACACAGCTCGTTCTAATTTGGAGCTCCGCATGTATGTTGAAGTATTCAGTGTGAAAAAATATATGAATGCAGAAAAAGTCTCCTTATCATGAACATTCAATAAGTTATTTTTTTTATGTGAGCAAGAACTCTTCTGTCTTTAATAAGTTTGATGATACAGTATTTGGAATTCTAGTTCTAAAGTCAAAGTATGCCAGTGATAGGACTTTACTGGAGACAAAACACATTAAAGGTAATTAAAAGGCACATAGTTCAACATACTTGCCACCAGGCTTGGGGAGTAACGGAATACGAATGTACTACCGTTACGTAATCAGATTACCAACAAAAGTAACTGTATTACATTACAGTTATAGGAAAAAACATGTAATCAGATCACAGGTACATCTATTAAAAATGGGGATTACTTTGAGAGATTACAATTTCTACAAAGAGAGAGAGTGCGAAATAGGGCGAGAGAGAGAGAGCGAGAGAGAGACAGAGAGAGAGAGAGAAAGAGAGAGAGAAGGACAGAGCAAGAGAGAGAGAGAGAGAGGGACAGAGCGACAGAGCAAGAGAGAGCGCGTCCACGCCCGCGCGAGTGGGACCGTTGCTACATGTCGGGGAGGTGGGAACGAACGAACACACTGAGTAGTCGTGTCCTCCACACGCGGGCAGTTTGAAAAAGCTTCATGGACAGGGGGGAGATAATGGCAACCGGTATTCACTGGAACTTACTCAGAGTGAAAGTTTGAGCTAAGAGTTTAGCGGCATGCTACGCGCTGTAGCTTATTGCTAGCTAGCCCGCTAGCCTACAACCATAATGTGAGTTACAACTTCCAAACAAATCTTCCTCCCACCAATTCACTACTTAAACATCATGCACAACATATACACGGCTAATCTATCTATCTATCTATCTATCTATCCATCTATCTATCTATCTATCTATCTATCTATCTATCTATCTATCTATCTATCTATCTATCTATCTATCTATCTATCTATCTATCTATCTATCTATCTATCTATCTATCTATCTATCTATCTATCTATCTATCTATCTATCTATCTATCTATCTATCTATCTATCTATCTATCTATCTATCTATCTATCTATCTATCTATCTATCTATCAAACTGTGAGGTGTGGTTGCTTTCAGTGACAGTTCGATAACAGCTTATGGCCTTCAATCAATCAATCAAAGGATTTTTGCTATTTGTAGGCTGCCCGGTGCCTATCACCCGCAAATAGCAGGGGCACATTGCATAGAATATATATTGTGGTGATATTTATTTTTATTTTGTCTTCATGACCATACTCAATATTGGAGTAGTCCAAAAGTAATCCAGTTACATTATTTTAATATTACGGTACTTGGATTACGTTACTAACTAAAAAAAAATAGCAGGTAACTTGTAACTGTAACAGATTACATTTTAAAAGTAACCCTCCCAACCCTGCTTGCCACTGGACCATTTTAAACTCTTCTATCCATCCAATGTTTCTCTTCATTGGTTGGCAGGTGAGATGGCGCCTATTCAAAATGATGCTCTATGTGCAGTCACAGGGCACAAATATGACAAGTCAACCATTTACACTTACGTGCGCACAGACAATGAAACTATTTTGAGTCTTTAGGTTACAATTTAGCATTTTCAATTACCTATAATCTATCATGAATGTTTTGTGGGAGGAAGCTTGGTAGAACTCAGGAAAAAATGATAAACACATAACGTTTTCTTTTTTTTTTTATAACCAATGCCAGGTACAAATATGTTTTGAGTGAGTTGCTTGTTTGCCTATGTATTTTGTTAGTTACCAACAACACTAAAGAGACACATTTAGTTGCACTTTTTGTCATTACAGTCAGTGCGGGGCAGTGACAGATAGAACTGTGAATGGAGGGGGGAAAAAAAAGACAGAAAAAACAAAAAAATTCACACTGCTCTGGCATTCATTTTGTAGACCTACTGACTGACTGGTCAAGTCATGATAATATCTTCAGTATAGCCTCGCCTACTGTGTCTTTGAGGAGAATCAGTAGTAGTAGTCCGGTGGATGTAGAAATCCGCGGTTTATTCTGCAATGTGGGTTTTTGTCTGTCCTGAAGAGATGCACCAGGATGGTGCCATCTGTTCTGGTAATAAATGTGGCAATTTTGCTTGCTCGTTTCCTTACGCTTTTGGATTCATTCCTGTCCACCAGAATCATCTGAAAGCTGTCAGGGTTAGCGATGAGATGCATATATCCTTGTGTATGAAATAGAAAACACTAACCTACTGTAAATACAGAAATATCCATTTTTTCGCTTTTAAATATATATATGGATATTGATATTGCTTTTCTTTATAAGATGCTATTGTCTGGATTATTGACAGTCTTCTGAATCATCTGAAAACTGTCAATAGGAGTAATGAGAAGGGAATCTTCCTGCTTTCTCTTTCTGTAACAGCCATGAGAGATGAACATGAATATCGCTTACATTAGCGCTTCAAAAATCTGTTTTCTGTCACTTTTTCCAAAGATGCAATGACTATGAACCAGTTCTTTTTTTTTTATTATTCTAAAGGAAATTACACAACTAAGTCATGCTATTGTTCCTTGTACAAAAAAAGTAATGTAAGTAAGTAATTATGGAAATGTAACCCCTAAAACGTTAGCAGTGTATCAATGCCACATCTATCGCTAACTGCTTTTCCTGTACAGAGTTGTGGGTATAAAGTGTAGGTTTTTTGGTTGTTTTTGTATATTGTTGCTCATATTTCTTAGCAAGAACGCAGAAATATTGTTGTTGGTTGACTAGTATTTGAAGTGGTTAATCTCATTTGGTGATCTTTTTTTACACAGTTCTTCCTGATTTAGTGATGAACATTTGATGTCACAGGTGGATTCTGGGCTTTTCCCCCCTTGACCACTTGCCATGACTATCACATATTTACATACAATAGACCAGTGGTGGGCAAACTTGGTCCTCAAGGGCCGGCGTCCTGCAGGTTTTGGAGGTTTCCCTGCTGCAACGCAGCTGATTCCAATCAACAGGATCGTTACCAGGCTTATGCAGAGCTTGTTAATGAGCTGATCATATATCAGCTGTGTTGGAGAAGGGAAACATCCAAGACCTGCAGGACTCCGGCCCTCGAGGACCGAATGTGCCCACCCCTGCAATAGACCATATGTGACATTTTTAATTTTCACATGCTACATAGCATGTTCAAGACCACTGAAAAATGGTGGCAAGTTCTGAAGCATGACTACTCCGATTAGAAAGATTGCTGTAATATTTCAATAGATATAATGATCAAACAATCAAGAGTTTTTCCTGGTCAACAACCTGTATCACTGACTCTGTGTTAATATTAACCAATTTTTATTGTTAATTACAGACAGACAAACACAGATGTTGCTGTGATCTGGTATTCTCTGCTTGCCACAGGTCTTGAATGAGACTTTTTCAGTCTCCATCCAGCTGGCTCGTGCCTGATTTTGATTCATCACATAAGCAATGGAGAGTAACCAGCTGTTTCATACAGCCATATTTTTTCACAAGGGTTGGAAAGCAGACAGCTGTAACTCAACCAAAAGCTTGAAAACTAAACACAAACTCAAAGTCACTGTCATGTTTTAGAATGCACAGCAAAAGGAATCATTTTTAAAGCAGTTTTTCAACTAAATGGTCTCTGGTTGTTCAGCACATGTCCTGCAGCAACCATGTGCATCAGTTAAGTGACTAAGTTAGTGTTTAATTTCTAAAGACCGCATTGATTTGGTTCATATTTAGATGGGAAAATGGCCCAAGAAAATCCATATTTGCCGTGTCAGGGATTTTCCCTTTGACGGGTTTCCGTCAAAGTTCTTGTTAGCTTTACTGGCTGCTTGGTTTCTGGGAATACTTACTATACAGTATTACAGCAGGGATGGGCCATGTAAAGGGTGGAGGGGGCCACCATTTTTCATCAACGACCAGGACCACATACTTCCTAACCAGTTACTACAAAATACGCTTCGACCTGCGAAGAGTGAAGTAATTGATTCACATTGAAATGGAATGGATTAGGAATATAACCATATATATATATATATATATATATATATATATATATATATATATATATATTAGGGGTGTTAGAAAAAATCGATTCGGCAATATTTCGCGATATTACAGCGCGCAATTCTCGAATCGATTCGATATGCGGCCGAATCGATTTTTAAACATCATTTTTTTATGGGAATATTCAACAAAACGTCTTACTTAGGGTTAGGATTCACACATTAAGCATGGAAGAATGTTATATTAATGGAACATTAAGCCTTAATATTTGATTTCAGTGCTGTTCAAACATGAAACAGACTGCAACCTGTTTGTTAAATGCAGTGGCTCAGTTGTAAGGCAGAATTTTCAGATGAATAAATACATTTTCATACAGGTTTTACAGTGTACATGTACAAGTTTACTGATTAGTATCTTCTAAATTTGAGTAATTTTTTTTTCCGCAATAATCAATTTATAGATTTGTATCGGGATTAATCGGTATCGAATCGAATCGTGACCTATGAATCGTGATACAAATTTAATCGCCAGGTACTAGGCAATTCACACCCCTAATATATATATATATATATATATATATATATATACAAAAAAAACGGACTACCAAAATTAAATTAAAATAAAAACACATTAACAACATTAATAACCTGCAACAAATCGGAGAATCTGTGAGTGCTGAACCGTGCGTATGCAGGGGTCCACTGTACTAGAGAAAATATTTTCATAATTAAAAAAAACACACACACACATTTTTTTGGGGGGGGGAAATACTTATCGAGGCCATTCAGGGTGTGGTTGTGGCCACACATAGCCCTCGGACCTGGTATACAGCAATACGCTGTTTGTACTATTATTCATATAATTGGCATGTTGGTGCATGTATGTGGTGATCTCACATGAATTCAGTTATTGTTCTCCAAGGTCGGTTGCACATTCTTGTACACGCACTGTGTGTTTGTTGCAGTGTGTACAACATATTAAGAGTCTTTGAATGGTAACAATGTGAAATGCGAAGCAGCAAGTTCTGTTCTCCGTTAATAAAATGACTTCAGTCATACAGTCTGACAGCCATAAATCCACACAAACGCACACACATGCACTCAGATACACGTTTCACTCACTACAGAGGGCAATCTATTAAATTGTTCAAAACAGTAACTTAACGAATATGTCTATGATAAGCTTTCATTAAACAATCACAAGGATCAAGAAGTACAGAACATTGTTAAGTCTTGTTGAGGGGGTGGCCCTGTCTCATGCAAATAAGCCACAGCTCACCCCGCCGTGCCAGTGATGGACTGGGAACGAAATTGGGCCTGGGAAAATATTCGTCAACAGGGAGGATGGAGATGTTGGCTGGCGGACATTGCAAGTAGCTACTTGCGCTCACGGAGAAGCCGCGAATCGGAATAAAAAAGTGATACCCCGTAAAGTCTTAGATGGTTCTTCCCAGGCTCACGTGTTGCTTCAACCATTAAAGGAAGAAATAAGAGGAGCTTATTATAGAAAAACAAGATTAATGTCGCAGAAAGTCAAAGGCGTTCGTAAAACAATAGTTTTAATATGTGCAAACTGTGTAAAGCAATGTGATGGGAAAATAACTTCAACATAATTGAATGAAGTGAATGTGTGAAATGGGAATTACCCTATGACACACACACGCGCACACACACACACACACATGTTAATGTGTTTGGATAGAGTAGCAGCGCTCCACTTACTGCGTGCCCTGACATGTATTATGTGGTTTTCAAAGGGGAAGCCTTCACTTTAGTGTTTGCCAGCGTGCATATGGTGGGTGGGTGTGTTTTCTTGAGATCAATGAAGTTATGGAGTGCTGCAGCTTTTGACTCGCTACACACACACTCACACACACCAGTGACGCCTGTTCTTAGTCAAGTGACACACTCTGTCCTTCTAACATCTGGTCACTCAAACCTCTGGAGGCCTCTATTTGTGCGTTTGTGTGCGTGTTCAATTTAATATTCCTCATTGATGTGATTGATGCTTAGCGAGTGTGAACGTAACTCTTGCATTTTTGAGTGCTTAAACCAAGGGAACTTGTAGTTGTATAAAGTATAAAGTTGCTTGTAACACTTATAGAGCCAGGAACATTGTTTGGCATAGTAAATTGAATTGTAAATGGACATCACACATTTCACTATAAAGCCCTTTTCTACGCTGCACTCACTCAGTGTGAAAAAGTCATACGGCAAAGCAAAATTACTGGAAGTGCTGACGTAACAGCCTACCAGAAAGTAAAAAAGGAGATTTTTGCGACAGGTTCGACCGGCAAAATGTACCTTTCATTGTTGCCAAAGAAAACCCTGACTTTGCTCATTTTAAGAAGGAGGAGGAGATTTTATAATGCCGTTACTAGTAAATAAGCCCACCAAAATAACAGTATTTCACTGTGCAAGCTCCTCTCCAATTGGAGGCACTTGTATGATGTCATGCCGCTACCGCTCCTGAATAGAACATTTTCCAAATCGAGGTGCCTTGCTGTCGTGACAGAAGTCGTCCAGCAACACTCCATTCCTCGGTCCCAGCTCCTCACCACATACACAATGAATGGGTTTGACAATGGCGTGCTATGCTTTGGGCAAAGATCCATGCGCCCAATCAGGAAAGATAGATAATGAAAAAATAAGATATAGCAGATAGTAGTAGTCAAGCATTACGACGCTTGTGTATGCATTGCTAAAATGTGCTTTACTTGTGAACATTACTGGTTATTAATTGTGTCCCATGTAGTGGTTATCTTTCATGCAACCAGCATTGGTTCTAGAACGACACGGTACACATGTGGCAATGTAAGTGTGAGTGACTATCGTGTCTTTATGTGGCCTGTGATTGACTCCCAAAATGAGCTAAGAGAGATTCAACTTTCCCACCACAATGAACAAAATACAAGATGGATGGTCACTTGTAGACCAGGTCCTTTAGTCGGACTTTAGCTGCAAACTCACAATAAAAAGCAATGTTGTTGGGATTATTTATGCACAATATTTCATAATATTAGAAATAACAGAAGGCTTTGATGGAATGGAGAAACGTTTGTGAGAGTGAATTAATTGGATTGCTGGTGTTTTCAGACACACTTTATGATTCTCATCTGTGGTGGGATGGGGGGCTTTGGGTTTGGAGCAACGCAAATTGGCCTGATGGCAAACAAACTGTAGCGAATTATTACTGAAGATGTTTACCTGTTTTCTTAACAAGCTGCATTCTCACTCTGCTGAACAGTTTGTTTTTGCGTGATTCAAACCGACCAAAGTGTTGATGTGTTTTTGTCCTAATGTATCACTCCTCTGGGACCATCACGTTTTATCTTCTATTTTGTACTGCTTCTGGGGGAATAAACTCAGACCAAATTAAATGTCCTCTCAATTTATAACAGTTCCCTAAAAACAAATCAAAGTTGTATTTACAAAGCATTTTCAAACTCAAATTCATTTTCATGGTGACTATAATGCATAAATGGATTGTCAAAGTTAGTATTATTCAACTGAATTGTCACTGAATGGTCAGTGATTGACTTTTTTGACCCCTGTGCAGATAGCGTGGGTTCAGTTTTTCTCATGGTACTCTGGTTTCCGTATTCCTAAAACATGTTTGCTAGCTTAGGGTGTCCAAATGTCTTCTTTTGCCCAGACATGTCCACTTTTTTTGTCCGCTTTTCATTGTGCGGCAAATGGGAGGCAGAGTTTCCACGACTGGTAGAGTGCAGACTGCTCCCAAGACGATTGCAAGGGGTGTAGGGAAATAAGAAAGGTGGGTTTTGTGTGTGCGTGTTTTTATTGTTATATATTTAAAAAGTTTTAGTTTAAAAAAAAAAAGAAGAAAAAGTAGGTCGGCATTTTACGTACATCACTTCCTGTGCATTCAAATAAGGCCCTGAGCTGTGTCGGCGGCCCAGAACATTAGCTCACTCTTAAAGCTCTGTGCTGCCAAAAAGGAGGGAGCGGGTTCTATCTCCATTCACATAATATACTAATGAATTGCTATATAAATTCAATTGAATGGTCTGTCTTTTTGTGGCATGTGATAGCCTTGGAACATGCCCTTAAGACATGACATGCTTTCTGGTACTTCTCTGCCTTTGTCGGACTTAATCGCTTTTAACAATCAGGCTCATTATTATTAATGGTTTGTTTTCAAGTGATAATCTCCATGCTTGCTTTGTACACTTATTTCCATTGTGTTGAGTAAAAGACTGCTACGGAAAGAAGTTGTGCCACAGTGGAAGTCTTTGTGGATGTGAATCAACTTCTCATCGATGGCTTCAAAATGGTTGAGCCTGAATCAATAATGCTTCTGCTGGTAACTGCCAATTAGGGTACTGTTCTCCATTTTGTCACACTTGCTTCAAGATGCCATTATTTTATTTTTTTAAATACACAAGCAAAATCATTTACTTTCCATTAAATAACATCCTTATAATCACTAGTCCTTCCCTGCTGAAGAGGAGTATTTCTTGTAAGCAATTAGAAAAAACAAACATTGCGGCTGACATAAAAGTGCTTGTGAACTCGATACTGTTCAGCGACAGTTGGTTTTCGAGAAGTCCCACGGGATCTTTTGGTGGCTTTTACGGCACTTGCTGAGCAAACGGGGAAACAACTTTGTTTTGAGATCTGTCAGAGGTTTCGTTCTGCTGTTTGCCTCTACGCACACATAATGCACTTGAAGCAATGGGGATAGTGTGGGCAGGTGCCTGTCATTATTTTCAAGTTCGAGTTTACACCAGCTGCAACCTCGTCTTCTTGAGGTGATGAGAGAAGGAATGGCGAGGAGAGGGAGGGAGGCAAGGACAAAAGGAAGGAAGAGTGCAGCGAGGAAGATGAAAAAGTAAATAAAGAATACAAGGGAAGAACTTTGTCTGTTGGAGGGAGGAACATTGGAAATGGTGTGAAGCTGATAAAGTCGGCACAGAACATCACCTGTCTGCCTCACCATTCAAATTCACACATTAAAACAGTATTATCGTGAAATATTTAAAGGTCAGATTGTCTGTAATGGATCTCGGCCGTGTTTAAATCTAATTGCTCTCTAATGGTATTAGACATTACATGCATTTGCAGCAAATAGAGTGGGTGATTTGGGAAAAGAGTGGCTGGTGGAAGGTGGCTCGAAATCCATCCATTTTCTTTAACCCTTATCCTCATTAGGGTTGCGGGTATGCTGGAGTTATACGGGTACACCATGGACTGTTTGCCAGCAGGTGGCTAGAACTAAGAAAATGAAAGATTAATTTGGAATCGATGTAATTTCTTTTCAGCATTTTAGGGATGTTCGATAATACTTTTTTTCAGTTTGAGTACTCACCTCCTGAGTCGTAACCGATTCTAATACAAAGTACCGATACCACTAGGATTTTTTATACATAACACTTTCTAAAAAGAACTATGACACATCTTTTCCAAAAAAGACCTATATATCCCCAATCAGCATCTTTCTTAAAATTGTATTACATAATGGCAATTTTCTTGTCTTCTTATTTCTTCTTCCTGATTTTACATGGCAGCGTCACGAGTACTGATACTGTGAAATATGGCTGGTTATCAACCCGATGCGATACCTGGTATCGTACTTGTTCATCCTAAATTTTAATTAAAGCAGATATCCTGATAGTCCTAATTAGGAACTCAACGCCTTTATAGATTACACCAAAGTGTGCACCAATGGCTAGTTAACACAAATATTTCAAATGAAAAAGCTAATTATTCATTTCTAAGATAATAATGTTAATTTCTGATATTTCTGTGCGTATACTGTTGCTTGTAATCTTCTCTCTTAGGTAGGTGACCTACAACATGCCAATTGAGTATCTAATATTTATAATAGAGCTGTCAAACGATTACATTTTTAATCAGATTAATTACATCTTAAATTTTTGATTAATCGCGATTAATCGCTTAATTTGCCCAGCAAATTTAAAGAGCACCTGTTATTTGTCAACTTTTTCGACATTTAATGTTATGAGGACGTCTTCAAAAGATTGTATCCACTGCACACTCCCCTCTTTTTCTAATCAGTTAATTTAAAAAATGGTTTCATTTTGAAATATACCGGATCTACCTTGATGCCAACACTCGACTTCCTGTCCGGGTCGTGTAAAATAGAACGCTTGCGGAAACCTTCCGCAGCGCCGCATCCCTTCCGCCCCGCATACGCACCGTACTGCAGCTGATGTGAATTGACACGCAGACTCAAATGCTTTCCTTGCGGTGGCCGTACAGAAAACGCGCCGCGCCCGTTCTGCAGTCAGTGTGAATTGGGCGTAGGGAGTTGTGGTACAGCTGCAATAGTTTAAACCACCTTTTTTGTCGTAAATCTTCACAGGCAAAGATGACATATTTCGTAGTTCACAGCGGCACTCTAAAATATATTAAAGTCAACTGCACATTAACTTGAAAGGACCTGGAGTTTGACAGCATTTTCAACGGACCGGCGAGCCATTTATTTTTTTCAGTCGCTTCTCTTTTAAAAGAACACTCGTTTGTAGTCTGTCATGGAGGAATTTGTAACATGAGGAGGTTTGCAGGGTTTTGTGAAGAGTGACAGGTCTGAGCGTGATTTTTGAATTTTAGGAGCCTCACCAGCAGGTACAATTGTGTTATTTTTGCTTTAAGGGTTTTGAGGGCTTTAAGGGTTTTTTGTCGGTTGGCAATCATACCAAACTAATTCATCTTAATCCTTGAATGCAGCACTTGAGTTGTGGCCTTTATCAATGTTAAGACCATCTTCTGAAAAAAAAAAAAAAAAAAAAAAACTAAATCAACAAGTCCGGAAAAACTGAGAAAATGTCTGCAGGCGTTATATCTGTGTGTGTCGCTATTTGTTGCTTTGTGCGTATATGTTGTGGCACTGACTTTGTGTGGGTGTGTTTGGCTGTTTTGGCCTGTGTGTGTGTCAAGAGGGTTGTTTGTCAGTGACTGTCAAACTGCATGTGTGTGTGTGTGTACGTGTGTGTGTGTGAGTCCCTACAACCTTGCACCCATGCAGACATGCTAACTCGTTAGCGGCTTCTCACTCCTTGTTTCCAGAAAAGGAGGTGCCATCCAGGTGGCAATATCCCACGATGAACCTCTTCCCAGTCTGTAATAACGGACGCTCTTGGTAACAACTACATCAGGGGATAAAACATGGATTTCATATTTAAACTGACTTAATCTGTACAAAAATAAAAATAGTAATATCACTTGCTTAAAATGATTTTGTTTATTGCCTTCTTCTTTTTCCCCTTGATTAAAAAAAGTATATATCCACGAGGATGTTATGTGTTATACTATTAATTGAGATTATCAGACCAACCTGGAACTAAACATGAATGAGAATGTGTACTGAGACCCAGTCAGATGTGTTTTAAATTCAGTTAAATTCTAGGCTCTTAGGAGCTAAAAGAGGTACGGTTTCATCGACATACACAATCTTTTGTAGGATCCAGAATAAATGTAATACGGCTGCACATACAGTATATCAAGGATGGATAATTTATATAATGGGGAGGGTGGGTTGGGGCGCACAACTTTTCATCAGTACTACTGAGATACTGTATTTCATTTATCTTATATTTCACAATGCATGTATAAAAGACAACTGATGTTTTTTTCTCCCTTAGTGCAAAGGGCTCTCGTGCATAAAAAATTAACATTTAAAGATGGCACAAAATGACAGAACAACAAACCAATATTAAGTGCAAGAACTAACGTCTAACAAAAATGAACTCACTCAACTTTTTAATACTATTTAGGTATTTTGTTTGTCCAGCATGTCATTCCAAATCCGCAAAAAAATATTACGCCTAATCACATAACCCGCGCAAACACATTTGAGCAATGTCAGCCATCTAGTAGTGAATGGTAATATAACAACTTAAAGCTACACAGTAGAACCCCGTAATTCACATGGATAGGCAAATAGCCTGCAAATAGTGAAAAGCCGCATATAATTGACACCCATTGATATACATTTAGGGGAGTAAAAAGTTTTTTTGGGTAAAATTAGAAAATCCTACAAAAAAATTGCTGGCAAACATCCAATATACACTTTCTTCACAAAACAAAAAACACTTCTTCTTTTTTATTGACAAAAAAATTTAAAAAAATTGTGACTAGGTGAAATTGTGGGTACCGAGCCTCGAGTATTCGGGGTGCACGGTAGTAGAAGAAACATGTTTATAGATTTGAAAAGGCATGATGTCTTTACTTTAAAAATGATGTTAATCTGGAATTCTGGCCTCAGCAGAAGTCATCAACCTTGACTCCAAGCCAGTCCTTGACTTGTGCATGCAAACGAGTAACTGCAGACTGAACTTGGAAGAACGGGACACAATACATTTTCGTCTCGCATTTGTCATTGAGTGCTATTAGAAAGCAATTAATTGGTGTCAGCGATGAAGAAGCTGGAGTTAGATTTGTTTTCTCGTGTTAAATCATCATTTTCAGTACTTCAGTACTACGGAGCTGGATATGTGTGTTGTTTTCTTTTCCTTGATTGTGTCCATCCTGTAGGCTTGAGGGAAACAATATTAAACAAAGAATGCTGATCAAATAACATTAGATCCTTCTTTGAGAACCAGACGAAAACTGCAAAACGTATTATATCCTACTTGGCAAAGATAATTAATGTAGCTCCATTTATTTTTTTAAACTGAGCAACTAATAATCCTAAAAATAATAACGATAATAATAACAACATGTCAAATGTATATAGCACCTTTCTAGATGCTGAAAGACACTTTACACGTACTGTAGGAAAGCACGAGACACTCAGTGGGAGGAAGCTGAATCTTGTTTCTTTTTCGAGTGACTGTGTGACTGATTTCTCAGTAAATGGCTGTTAATGCTGTGATGGTTTCGGTGATCTATTATTAGCAGGTTGGGCGCAAGATGATGGAATTCACCTGAGCCCCATTCTCACTTCCTTGTCGCCTACTCAAACCAACTCATGTCTGTGCTCCCTTTCCTGCACAGGTGCATGTGAATGAATGTGTGGTATGATGTACACCTCAATGATTGCCTATTGATCCCATCAGTCGTGCAGCATTACATTTACCCTCACCTTTAGAATGCCGGAGTCTGAAACTTCTTGTTTTTAGTCGAAGGGGGAAGTCATTAGGAACACTTTGTTTGTTTCTCGTGCAACCACCGCGACATGTCGTAGATGCAGCAGTAGATTGTGAAATGACCCATGCAGTACAGAAACACTCACTACTGAACTGGCAAGTGGATTTAATGAAAACACACATTTGAAGCATGCTTATTTAGACATTCTAATTCGATTTAAACAGGGACTTGAAATAACATAGATTATGAAAGAGCTTGGAAAGTAGCAATTAATTTGGACATAATATATTTGAGATAACTTGTGTACTGTTCGAATGTCAACTATGCACCTGATATCCATCCAAACATTTTCTATACCACATGTCCATTTTACACTCTAAAAACAGTTGGGTCAAAAGTAACACGAAATGGTGTGTTCCACTTTATGGGTCAATTTTTCCCAACTTTCTGGGTTGTTTTATACAAAAATGACCCAATTTTTTTGACCCAAGTAAAGGATCTGACCCATTTCTTGACTCAAAGTTGGGTCAAGTAGACCCAAGTAGAGGATCGGTCCATTTTTGACCTGGTTTTAGAGTGTAGGTGAGGGCCTATTCCATGTTACTTAGCAAACCCTACACCTGGACTGGTCACCAGTCAATTTCAGCGCACGTGCAGAGATGACAAAAATCCACACAGACCATCACTGAGGAGGAATTGAACCCACACGGCCTGCATGGACATCAGGGGAGTAAACCACCACACTCTTAGTGACTAACATCTGAGATTTGACATGGCCTTTTTTTTTTTTCTCTCTCATCAAAGCTATTTCCAAGTTGCTTCTTCCATATGGGCCGTTTGCGCTCCCCTCTAAAGGGAAATTGTGTTTACCCAAGGCTGGCTCTAAAAGTGGGAGGCAGTCTGTTGTCTCTCATGATGAGTGATGATGATAGTGGTTGTTTGGGGGTTTTGATATAATGCAGGCTGTCACTGATGTAGACAGTTTTATTTACAGCGTATGTTAAACATATTTGCTTGTGCGCTTTAGCGTGTTTATGTTCAAAACTGTGTAGGTTCACCTTTACCTGCCCGCAAAAACAAATTAGGGTCTGTTTTACCTTAATGTTTACATGTGACGAGAGGTCAAAGAGCAAGAGAAGGTAAAAAGAGGGATGGGATGCGTAAGGCAACCTGAAATGAGGTAGTTTTGAGGTTTGATTAAGGAGGAGCAGGCGTGCCACTGCGCCTCATTGTGAAATCTGAGCCTGTTTCGTGGAACACAAAGCTGATTTAGTCATGACTTGTTCTGTTGTATGAATGGCGACAGGTGGATACACAGCTTCATTTTGCTTTCTGCTATGTAATGGAAGAGCATGTAGTACAGTATGTGATTCTGGCATTGATACCTGGAGATGAACAAACATCAATAACTGAGACTTTCAAATTGTATAATTATGCACAGCATCACTGATGTCACTGCGCTCTGGTTGGGAATGACTGATTAGTGCATATTCAATCTAAAATGCATTTTTCAATATAGATTCATCTTGCTTGCAACTACACATTGATATATTGATTTATTTTTACTCAAGAAAATGAAGAGTGATGAAAAGTTAGTGACTTGTTTGTATTTAGTTTCAGCTGCAGATAATTGGTTTGGGATAAATGTTAATTTAGGGATTAGTGGGTTTCTTCAAGCCATGACCACCTTCTTTGTTGACTGTCAGCAATCTAGTTTGAACTACCTTGTTTACACCTTGACTGGAGCAATCTTCTTCTTTTCAGTCACATTCAAACCAAATTATCCTTCATTTCCACAAGGACTCTTCATCACAAAGTTCGCAAATATATAAAAAAAAAAAAAACACATGTAGTTTTCAAAGAAATTTAGTTTTACCATTCTAGACATTTGAGGATAGTAAAGGACAAGAGCGAAGGGGGGGGGGGGGGGGGAAGAGGTAGGTTGTTTCCTATTTTCCCTGGTAATTAAAAGCAGATGTCAAGGTACGAATTTCTGAGCTTGTTTAACGCAGCCCAACTGTTTGCCGTTTTACTTTCTGCACTTGTTGAAAGACCATTTTAACAGCTTCTCATCCAACCCTTGGACTTTCTCCAGTTTGTGGAAATGTCTCTCCTGCTCTCTCGTGCTATGATTAAGCCTTACTTATCCTTCTGTTTGCAGTACTACGGAGCTGGCAGGTGTCCGTGAGATAGAGTTTTACAAAACCAACATATACAAAAAACTCCTCAGAGAGAAAGAAGCCTTAATTGAATTGTCAAACTCAAGTCTACCTAGAGACCGGAGAAACAGCATTCAGTCTCTCTCTCTCTATCTCTCTCTCTCTCTCTCTCTCTCTCTCTCTCTCTCTCTGTTCTCCGTTTCTCACTTGTCTGTCTTTCTGATGCCTAATTAGATCATTAATTGATGGGTTTAACTGATTACTTAAGTCCAAGCATCTTCGAACTCAACATTACAAATTAATGTATCAATTATTAAATTGGTGATGTTCTAAATGAACAAAATTTATATTCACATACACTTAACGTGAGACAGTAATAATGTAATTAGGGCCCCTTTGGCTGAATGCTCATCTAGGATTTGAGAGCTTACCGGATGAGTTTCTTTCAAAAAGCATGTCATGGAAGATACTGAACAGTTGTCGCTGCTGTTGTGTCCCTCACTGTGAATTGATAATTGGGATGGGAGAACAGCAGACATTCATAATTCCCGATGGACCCAACTGTGATTTAACCATATTTTTACAGAAAAATATGCCTCTTTAGGCATAGAGAAGTGAGAATTGAGAGAAGAGAAGTGTTATGACTGTATTTTGGGTTGGGTCATTGAGTTAGGTCATGGGGTCATCGTTTTATGATGTTGATGTTATAAGTAGCTTATGCAGTTACTATGTCAATTGTGCCGATAATGTTTGCAGTTGTTATGCAGTTAATATGGTGCCATATTAATCACTCTTTGTTTGTCTAGTCACTCTTACTTTATCATATAGGCCTTTATTCTGTTGTGCATTGCACGAGTGCACAGGTGTCAGAGTCCTGCATGTTTTCGAGGTTTCTCTACTCCAACACACCACATTCAATGATCAGGATCATTATCAGGCTCCTGCAGAGCTTGCTGATGAGCTTAAATATGAATCAGCTGTGTTAACGTGGGAAACCTCTAAAACATGCAGGACTCAGGCCCCCGAGGACCGGACTTTGACACCACTGCACTAGTGAGAGTTACGGAATGACACTTGTGAATGACACAAGTAAAAACTGAGAGCCTGATTTACCAAAGGATCCCAAACAGTGGGCGCTAAAACGTGTGTTCCTTTACTGTGCCATATTCAAAAGAGTTTTTGCACTTTCAGATTATACAACATAAAAATTTTGGGAGTGGATGGCAAGCCCAAAATGAAGTTACTACACAAGCTACGACATAAAAGCTTTTAAAAAATATATATATATTTTTTTATTTAACTATTCCAGAGTTTGGAGAATTTGATATATTTGCCGATCCTGTGCAAAGAAAAATAAAAAATACACTTGAGACAGCCAACCTGGAAAAACGTCTCTGCATTATGATGTAGCAATTGGTGCTTGCCACATCATAATGCTAAAATAATCCCAACACAAGGAAATGTAGAACTGAAAAGAGTTTTGTCAGAGGTAGAGCTCCACTCACCATTTTTAATAACATAATGAAGTGGTATTCAAATTGATTCACATCCTGCGACAGATGAAAATCCAACTTGATGAAGGTAAATGGAGTGCACTTATATACCACTGTTTCTGCATCATGGTGGGTGTTCAAATAGCTTTACAAAGTCTCACGTTAACTTATTTGTAAACTTAAAATATGGAACTTGAAAGTACAGATGATGACTGCCTGCCACTGGTTTAACTCCCAAAAGTTTTGCTTTTTAGTTGAAAATGTCTTTACTTAACCAGGATCCCAAAAGGTAGGATCCACGTTGGTTATCTTGATGTCATACAAAATAGATCCTCCACACCAGCAGGCATCAGCAGAGTCCCAATGCTAAGCTAACTAGCTGGGGAAATGTTCTGTCTGGGACAAACGGCTTTCATTTTTTTGCCATGTATGACGTGCAAGAGAGAGGCTAACGACGAATATTTACAGTTCATTAGCTGTCTAACCGTTCACATACACTCATATCCACTTATGGTTGAAGGAATCGACTTCCGTGTTAACAAACTGCTTGTTCCCAAAAGACACATTCACACTTCATAAAGTTCTACACATTAGACTTCATTCTGATCCGAGTGCAAACATTTTGATCCGATTCTCGCTTTCCCACACATACAGTCGAAGCCCCTTTTGAATCACCAGCCCTCATCAGAGGACATATGGCATGACTCCTTCTTGTGATTCGTCATTTCAGCACTGTGAAAACCTTACGCTGCTGTATGTTTGTGCAAACCTTAAGTACATTTGGATTTAAGTGTTTTTACATCTTAATATAACCAGGACTGGATTTATTTGGACACTTTTTTGTGTGAACAGTTAAGTATCTTAACAATTTTCCCAATCGGCTTTGCGATGGGACAGTTTGAATTTTTTTTTTTCAAAATCTGAATATACTGGAGGGTGACCAGCATCCCACAACACTTCTTTGTTTCTGAACATACCCATGCAAATGATTTGTATTTTCTCACTTGTGATCATGTATTTTTTTCTGCATATAACTTGCTCTTAGGCACTACTTTTGCTCCGTGCTTTCATGTGCATTGTTCTCACTACTTTTAAAAGTTTGCTAACTCTGCTGCTTTTTAGCCTCCGACAATCTTGCTTCTTTTTTTTAATTTCCTTTTGTTCCTCCGGTGGTAATGGTGTGTAGAGATCTAAGCCACAGTTGGCTCGGCTTCACATGAGCTTGTGTGGAGAGACGAGGGGGGGTTGTCAAAGGAATCGGCTGGGCTTCTTATTCTTCTTCCACTGCAGAGAGGGGAAAATATATAAAGGGAAGGGCCCTGCTATTATCAATATTAATCTCACTTTTTGGAAAGGCATCTGTAGGCTATGAGTATTTAAAAAAAAAATACTCTGCTGATTCAAGAAAGTCATGTTTGAACTTGCTAATCTTTTTTTCTCTACTTTTTCTGTCACTCCCTGCCATTCTCTCTTTCCCTCTATTACTTCACAAGATCCTCTCTCTATTCATTTAGTGTGCCATTAGCTCTCCAAGCTGTTGTTTGTTTTGCTACTTTAATGTGCTTTTTTTCTAAACAAAAAAGCGAGAAAACAAGCAACATAAAATGGCACGTTAAAAAAAAACGATAACGTGCAGGTTGTGTGCGTGTTTCTCTGTCTGTGTGTGCGTGTGTGTGCGTGTGAGGCCATTGGCACTTGGGTCCAGATGTTCTAATTATAGAACAGCTCTGCTGCCTAATGACAGGAAACACTGGCCCCTGTGCGTGTGTGTGTGTGCGTGTATGAGCGTTTGTGTGCGCGTGTGTATTTTTGTGTGTGGTTGTGCATGATTGTATGTGTGCAGAAAATCAATAGGCATAGTAACACATTGAATGTGCATCAGACAGAAGCGTTAATGCATTTACGGTCTTTAACCTCTTGAACCCCAATTTCCTTCTGAAATTCTTATATAACTACATATTTTGCTTCACAAAACATGTTTGTGGTCCAAAATGAATCACATGAATACTCTTCTGGGATCAACTTTGATATCCTATTTGATATACGTATTATGCACTCCTTAAAAGGGGTTTACTCTTCTTATGAGTCCTCCTTTAAAAACATTTGCAAAGACAAACATGCTCAGTTTTGATTGAGTGGTAAATTGTTTTATGTGCAGATGTTATTGTTGCTGCTGTTATTAGAAGTAGTATTATTGTCAAGATTTGTTGTACAAGTATAGTTGTTGTAGTAGCAGATATGGTAGTAGTCATAGCCTGTGTTGGGGGAAGACAAGAGAACAAAAATGCATAGTTGAAATAAAGCAAAATCAATATCATTTACTTTTAAATGCCCATACAGAATACTGAATGATCAGTGTGATCAATAAAATAACAGAACTGCAGCAAGTAGTACAGAGAGGAAAAAAGAGGATACGTCGGCAAAGATAACTGATACATTTTCTTCATAAACATGGAATATTTTTGCATACCAAAATCAGTAACATTGATGCAATTTTTTAACTGTGCCCTCCTCAGCAAAAAGTAAAAACAAATGAAGAAATAAACTATGAAACACCAGAATAAATGTCAAAATGTCCAAATGGCTTTGGAAAAGAGAACAAATTGAGATCACGAAGCAAACCCTTAAAGTTATTATTATTATTATTATTTGTATATACAATAATGATACTAGCCTGGCAATAGCCAGATTGATTTGTGCTTCACTCGAGGGAGTTCTCCACAATATCAGTCTGGGACTGCTCCGCGTTGATTTGTTCGGGAAAGGCGGGGCATGCTGTACAACACTTCGAGCTGATTGGACGAAGCAGAATCATGTGCACGTCTACTTAAATTTTGTTTCGACCAATCACGGCAAAGGATGAAAATCTCGTCACCGACATGCGACTGTTGTGACTAGCTGATGTCATGGCGTTGAGTTTATGTTGTCGGTTTTGCAATGTTGATATGCGGATACAAGAGACTAATTCAGTGAGAATAGAATTAATTGGAGCGTCCACACATTTGTCCACCGGTGTCGCCATGTTTGGTTTGTTTCTTCCCACGGCTTCCGCGCTTCTTGTTTTCGTCACAGCTGCATATCCCGCCCCCAAATACAATGTCACTCTGTGATTGGTCGTATCGGTGGAAATCAATGGGAGCGGTCCAAGATGGATTCTCCGGAGTTTGTGAACTCACAAATGCCGCGAGAATACATCTTGTGAGAGCAAGGTTATAATAATACGTGAGAAAAATTTTACAAAAATGTTTTTAGTCGTTTAGTCCTGGTGACAAGTATAGCAGCTTAGTTGGCAATAGTGTGGTTAAATAGTGCATATGTGAGAGATTTGTAAAAGTACAGTAAAGCACTGACTACCTTTACATGCAGTCAATAACTCCTTCAAAACGCAAATATTGGCATTACTGTATTTGGGTTTCAAAAGGTTACTAAACTCAACCTTTTTTTGCTCAAACACAACCTATGCTACCTTTAACGTAACCATCCGCTTTCAACCTAAAGGATAATCTGCGGTCAAAATTAATAATGCGATCAACCTGCATGAATACATTATTAATGTGATATTTTTTTGTGATTAATCAATGAGTTCACACTTTAACTTCGACAGCACTGTTATATATACACACGTATGCCTGTGTATGAGTCTGTCCACCTTGCACGCAACCCTTTGGAAATACACACTCAGAGATAAACAAACATGGCGACACAACCCAGAAGCACACTTTTGGAGACATGAATAAAATGTATTTTATTGGCCGTATTCAGTTAAAAATGGACTTTGTCTTTAATGACATTTACATTTGTGTCCATTTCATCTCACATGTTTACTGTATTTTGAGGAGACAAGATGATAGTCACGCTGTACTTGCTTAATAGAAAAATCTCACTCAAAGAAAATAAGAAAAAAAGAAAAAGAGAGAAGCGGCAGAGAATGCAGATTAGTTCTACAAAATGAGGGAGAATATAATTGTTAGAGTTTGCAAAGATAAGGCAAAGAATGACATTCTGAATTGAGCATTATTACATCACTTCATTTTTTTGGGGGCACGCACACACTGACACACACACACGCACACTAAGAGTGGGATTGTGGGTGTCAGACAGTTTAAGCAGCTTTAAAGAAGAAGATTCAAAAACGTAATCTGACGCTTAATTCTTACCGTCTCATCTCCTTGTGTGTTAGCACTTGTGTGAGTGTATGTGATAACCCAAGATAATAATGTGAATGGGGTTCAGTGTAAGTACAAGAGGCTTCTGTTACATTCACAATTCAATGAAATTGTCTCTTTCATTCGCAGTTGTATGACTTGTAGTTATATCACTTGGACTTATTTAATGACTTACCACAAAAACTTCTGAAAGACTCCATTTAGGCTTCACTTTGACTGGAAATTCATAACATTTTTGTTAACATTTGTAAATCTACTTTTTAAAAGATTGTGTCGTTTGATTTTAAAATAAATTTTTTTTGGGGTGATGTGCGTGCCACCTATATGGCAACACTGGCATTGACTGCCACCAGTACTATGCCTTAATTGGCTAAAGAGGGTTGAGGCTGCCTCATTGAGCAAAGTGTCATGGAGGACGCTCCAAAGATCAATATGTTTGGATTCAAGGATTATCTTTTTGATGAAACTGGGAAAAAAGACAATAGCAGCATGCAAAGTCTGCAACTTGAAGATAAGAAACACAACATCTACCATGTTTACCTTCATCTTTCCAACTCAGGTAACCTCATGTGAAGCTGAGATAGCTATGCTAGCTTGGCAGTTTAGCTCATTAATAGTTGGTAAAATATTGACTAAACTTTTTTGTCTTCTTAATGTGTTTACTTGAGAAGATATTAAACTGATAGACATTTTGGTCATCAGCGCGTCCGCCATATTTGATGTGGCAGGGTGCGCATAAACTAATGCACATCAACTTGACTGAACTACATAAAGCGACAACCTATGAAGCACACAATATTAAAAACAACAACAACAACAACTCCATATTCGTCATCACAGTAACAGTGCTGGATACATTGGTAGCTATAAACAAACAAATGTTAGCAAAGATTAGATAAATAAAATAACATGCGTTATTTTAAATAATGTAGGTATGCATAATTTTTTTTTTCATACTCTGAAGTTGTTTGTTTACTATCTTCATTTGTGATTTTGCAGGATTGTATGACTTGACTTATGACTTGATTGAAACAAGTAGTGACTTAAAATTTGGTGGCGGCTGGACTTTACTTTTTTTCTTTCTTCTAGTAACTTGTGATTTGCTTGAAATTTGAAGTTTATGACTTGATTTGCTTGTGACTTGCACATATGTGACTTGATCCTACCTGAACAAAATACTTTATTATTATTATTATTATTATTATTATTATTATTATTATTATTATTATTATTATTATTATTATTATTATTATTATTATTATTATTATTATGGAAATGAATCATTGAAAATAACATGATTGAGGCAGGCCATAAAAATGATGAATGACTTGAAAAAAACTATGAGATTTCAGAAACATTTCATTTGTGAAGAACATTTGGTCTAACGGGAATATCTGGATTTAGCATCACGTGATTTCATTTGAATAGTCAAGAATGTGTCTTTAGGATTGTCACTCAATGACTATAGGTAGTATGCGTGGGTGGTGGAGGATAGGCCTGGCCTATAATTACTTACAGAGAACAAATGAGAACAGTGGAGCTATACATCTTACACAGGTGCAGTCAAACACACACGCATCGTACACTTGATTTGTTTTACCTGTCAAAAAATACCTTTCGTCAGCATGTCATCAGTATACATCAGGTGCAATAGGTGATCCATCCTTTTTTTTTTTTTTTTTAATTTTCTAATTTTATTTTATTTATTTATTTATTTATTTTTTATTTATTTTTATTTACGTTGTTATTTATTTTTTTATTGTTAGGGAAAGCTGCAGTACCCATAGACGACCCATGCAAGCACAGGGAGAAAATGTAGTCCACACAGGATCTGATTATCAAACATAGAACCACAGAACTGTGAGACAGATGTGTATAAGATCTCTTTAGATTAATGGGCCTTATGCGGAATGTCACGTGACCAAACAAAAAAATTAAAACAATCGTTGGCGGACTTGTATGCACTGCGACAACTATGACAACTGATGACATGATAGTTTGGACCGGAACTAGCTAGATTATTAACTTGTTGCTGGCTTGAAACCTTTGTACATTTTTAAGGCACTTTTTAGATGTTACCCTGCAAATACTATGGAAATCAGATATGGTCATCTTTGCTAGCTTTTGCAGACATCATGTTAACAGCAAAGACATTTTGATCTGAACTGGAAAGAAGTGCTTAATGTTGTTTTGACAACTGCCGAAGTTAGTTAATTAAGGGATTGTTCCTCTACGCATTTTCGGGCGGTGTATACATTATTTAGGAAGTAGTGTAAGTGTGCTTATCAATGAGCTGTAATTAACAAATGAATCAAATAATTAATTAAATCTAATAATACCATGTCATTAGTCACCATGTCATAATTACCTTACCTCATAGAGTGTACTTTGTAATTGTGCTTATTTATTTATTTATTTATGTATTTATTTATTTGTTTATTTATTTATTTATTGTCTTACCTTTATTTGTCTAGGTGAGGCAACGTACAACAGATTTTGAGTTGCAACGCTGACCTTGCCAAGAGGCATCAGACATATAATGTAGTTACATCATTTGATAACTTCATTATTTTTCATGTACAATTAATACCTTTAAAAACAAATTTTCCCACTTGCTGTCGACTGAAGATGACATCACATGTGCTAAGGAAATATAGGTAATGACCAATCACGGCTCAACTGTTTTCTGAGTTTGGTCAGCCAACTGAGCCATGATTGAGGTGAAATTTGTTTCTAAAAATATTAGTTGTTCATGAAAAATAATGAAGTTATCACGTTAATTACAGACAAAATATTATCTTCTTACTGTTGAAAATGGCCCAATAGTCAAGTATCCCTTTAAAAGGCTCAAACCATGCAAGCTTAAAACAGGTGCAGCGGTTATGTACAGTTTCTCTCACTTACTTTTTCAATGGTAATATGAGTTAAATGATTTAAATTATATTGATGGTTGTAGGGTGTTCCAGTTGTTTGAGGCAGAAATTGAAAAGATAATTGACCAAAAGTGATGTGTACGTTGGTAAAGAAGAGGTTAATAAACTGCAGTTGAGTGTGCTGGTATGAATGGTGAGCAGGGAATGAGTGTTTTATTGATGATTGGAAACCAGTGAATTGGATTTTGAAAGTGAAGAAAAGGCCAATTAACCAGGGAGTCCAGTTAACACTGGTAGGTGTTAAAGGGAACTGTTGTGACAAAGCGGATGACAACATTGTATATGATGTCTATCTGGTGGATAATAGTTTTGTACAAGATCTTTATACTACAGCTCTATATTGTAAGATTCAGAGGAGAGAGATTTTAATGAGAACGTTTAACAGAATGTGTTAAAGAGGATTTCTACCAGTAAAGAGAGCCTCATCTGGTTTTAAATTTTGAGAGACGATTGTTAACGTGTGTTTTAAATAAAAGTGAACTGTCAATTATGATTCTCCCTTAATTGTGCAGTGTCGACCAGGTAAAGACACCTAGATGGCATCACTGAGGGTGTGATTCATTACTTTTTATACTTTGGATAATCTGAGCTCAAATGTATGAAGCCCCTCTGGTGCCAGGGTATGAAAAATAATTTGTTTTGTTTATCTCCCACAGTTTACTAATCTGTTCCCAGTTTAGCAATCTGTACCCACGGTTTAGTAATCTGTACCCTCAGTTTACTAATCTGTTCCCACGGTTTAGTAATCGGTTCCCACAGTTTACTAATCTGTAACTAAAGTTTAGTAATCTGTTCCCACAATTTAGTAATCTGTACCCTCAGTTTACTAATCTGTTCTCACAGTTTAGTAATCTGTTCCAACAGTTTACTAATCTGTAACTAAATTTAGTAATCCGTTCCTACAATTTAGCAATCTGTACCCACAGTTTAGCACGTCAATAAGAAACAAAGAAGAACACTCGAATATATAGATAAATAAAGAGACCCTCTTTCAATTCAAATGTATTGCACACAAAATAAACTGATTAAACGCAAAAGTATTAAAATCTTAAATGGATATGAATGAATGAATTGTACTTTTTACTTCTTAGGACCACACTTTGAAAGTCACAGTATGTGATGATTACATTAACGCAGCCATATAAAATGGTGACTAATGGCCAGCATAGTCGACAGAGGCTTCATTATTCATCGCAAATGCCTTAGATAACAAACAAAAAACATAATTCCCATACCGGGAGTCGAACTCGGGCACCGTTACAGATGTGTATATATGTATGCACAGTTTACTAAACTGTGGGTACAGATTGCTAAACTGTGGGTACAGTTTACTAAACCGTGGGAACAGATTAGTAAACTGTGGGAACAGATTACTAAAGTTTAGTAAACTGTGGGAACAGTTCAGTAAACTATGCGTACAGATTACTAAACTGTGAGTACAGATTGCTAAACTCTGGGTACAGTTGAGTAAACTGTGGGTACAGATTAGCAAAAAATAAATCATAACCTGGCACCACAGGGGCTCCCGTTCAAATGAGAATATGATCTCAGACCATACATGCTTGTTTGGTAATCAATCTTGACATACTGTACAGTATGTCACATGACATGTAACACTTATCCCGAGCCACCAATCCCGCCAAGCCCGCCATCTACAACCCCCAAACTCATCACAAAGTAATTATTAAACAGTCATACATTAACCTTTTTTGTTGTCAATAATGACATAGAGTGCAATGGTTGAAGTAAAGGCCAGTATTTGTGTTTCCTCGGCAGTAACACACAATACACATACACGCACACACATTGCTAACAGCATTAATAGGGGTCTGTTTTGCGTCAGGCAGGTCTTAATATGATCATTGTGTGAGACATGGAGCTGTCTGTCAGTCTAAATTCATTAACTGATGATAGATCACCTACAATGTGCGCACGTGTGTGTGTGTGTGTGTGTTCGCACGCGCATGCGTGTGTTAGCGTTTGCAAGAGGGGAGTAGGATTGTCCATTTGTATTTTGCAATTTGTGTGTCCTCCCAGCCAAACCCAACCCCCCCCGCTCCCTCTCGCGAGTGTAATTTATAGCCCTCAATCGGAGGCCTTATCAGGTGCAGGACACATGGACGCCTCCTTCTTACCGCCTCTTCCTCCGCGTCTTTTAACTTCTGCACACTTTCTGCCACCTCTTTTGCACTCCGCCTTCTGCTTCAATCTGCTTTCCCATCCTCTCGATTTGCCCTACTGAATGACGCTCTCGCTAATTGTAAACTTCCACATCCTCTTCAACATCACTCCTACTTCTAAATCCACCACCTCCCAACTCTCAACCTGTCAAATCTATTTTGCTTATGCTCTGTTTAGACATTTGGTGAGTTACCGATACACACTCATTATCTGTCAGTTTACATATATATATATATATATATATATATATATATATATATTAGGGGTGTTAGAAAAAAATCGATTCGGCAATATATCGCGATATTACAGCGCGCAATTCTTGAATCGATTGGATATGAGGCCGAATCGATGTTTAAAGATACATTTTTTATGGGAATATTCAACAAAACGTCTAATTTAAGGTTAGGATTAACACATTAAGCATGGAAGAATGTTATATATGGAACATTAAGCCTTAATATTTTTTTTCAGTGCTGTTCAAACATGAAACAGACTGCAACCTGTTAAATGCAGTCGCTCAGTTATAAGCCTGAATTTTCAGATAAATAAATACATTTTCATACAAATCTTACAGTGTACATGTACAAGTTTACTGATTAGTATTTTCTAAATTTGAGTTTTAAAAAAATCGCAATAATCCATTTATAGATTCGTATCGGGATTAATCTGTATCAAATCTTTTTCCGGGTACAATGGCTTGTTAACATATTTGAAAAGCATGCATCTCAATATCATTGAAGAATCAAAATTATTATGTAGGCTTGAATTTGTGTAAACAGTTGCTTGTCTAAACTATTTATTACAAACATGGAGGCCAGGGGAGGGCCTGTTCTAATAGTAGCACATCGGTGATGGGAAATTGTAATTTCCTAGGATTGTTTTAGAAGTGATAATGTAGCCCCTTCAAACCTGCATTTTTTTCTGCTAGGCAAAATTTATTTTTATTTTTTTTGTGCTGATTTGGACTCTTTACCCACATAAGAACAACATGGGCATTTGGGGGGGGGGGGGTTGTCTCATGTTTTTAGTTTTTATAGTAGACACCAGGATAATATGGCTGTAACATGTTGTTAACTCACCAAGCTTGCAACATTTTTAACATGAACATAATGCAAATCAACTTGCGATTGTGATTGGTTAGTTAAGATCCGATCATGAACCAGAAGTATTGACATCATCCAAATTATGCGTTGTATTGGTTTAGACACGCGGATATGTCGATCTATCGATCTGAATTAAAAAGATAAACGAATAGACTTGTACACACATATAGACTGGCTAAAACTGTATTTTGATATATAATGTATTAATAATTAATAAAAATATAAATATATATATTAAATATATAATATATATAATAAATAATAATTACTTTTAATTGATTGGTGACCAATCTGGGGTGTGCCTTGCCTCTTGCCCAAATATAGCTGCTCCAGCTCACCTGTGACCCCAATGAGGACAAGTGGCATGGAAAATAGATACATTGATAATGTTGTGTTTCTGAAATATTGTCAATGTGACTGACAAATGTATTGTGACAACATTATGTACAATCCTCAAATAAAGGGCCTGTATAACAAAAAACTTCAAACTACTCCGTTTAGTTTAACCAGAAATATATTAACATGTATTATTAAGTTTGTATGTATGGAAGTTAATGCTTTGTGTTAGTTACACATTGTCAGAGCAATATAGAAAGAATCAAACTCCCAAATCAAGTGTTTATAATGAAGAAGGACACTTTAGTTTTCCAAGGTTGTTTGCCTGAAAGTCCAGCATCATACTCCAGCATTATACGCTTGTGGCAGGGAATCAAACCTGTGACCTCTCAGGCAAGAGACTGACCTTTGCAATGCAGTGTGATGGCAACGGGGATTAGTGGTCTGTGCGAGGCTTAAAGGTCCATTACATTTCATAGAGACATTAAAGGCTCTGCAATCATAATCAATAATGTTTAATGACATGGAGAAAGGAGAGATGATGATTTACTCTGATGTAGTTGATTACACTCTTAGTCTGTACACAGAATCTACACACATGGCATACACAATGTTGTTGAGTGTTTAGGATAAAAGTCATTGAGGTATATTGATTATATGGAATTAATGTACAGATGACCATTTGTGTGAATGAGCAACAACAACCAAATGCTCTGGGGATTTTTCTCATTTTATCGTCTGATTAAAAATGTTATATAATATTTGAGCAATTCCTGATTTCAATTTGTAAGGAAGAAAAAAAAGCACCAGTTTGTAAATGCATTTTTCTATCCATGCACCAGAACAGCAGGCAAAAATGTTAACCAATAGTCTACCCAGCTGCCCAATGTAAGATTTTTTTTGGGGGGGGGGGGGGGTATTTTCTGTTGTTCAATACTTATTAATTAAACTTGGGTCCACTCTTTCTCTTTCACTATTCTGCAGATATGGAGGAGAGAACAAGTGCGGGGTCATGGGCGAGTGGAAGTCGTTCTTCGAAGGTAAAACAAAAAAGAAACTGATTTACTGATAACAAATTAATTTGGCCATTGTCAGCACAACACTTTACACTTTGCCTGCTGTGTATTATAAAATAGTGCTACCGTTAAGAACACAATTAAAAACAAATAAAGAAAAATTTAGATTTTGGAAACAGTTTAGATTTAATGGGCAAACTAATTGAGACACTTTTTCAATTATATGGTTAATCTATTCCAGGGATAGGCAACTTAAATGCTGGAGGGAAGGCCACAATTTTTCATCAATCTTACTCAGGACCATGCATTTTCTAAGCTGACGTATGACACAAATAAAATTTTAAGTATGCATAAAATATATGAAATACAGGCTCTTAATATATTTAATAGTTCATAATACATTTTTCAATGCATGTATAACGAGCCATATTATCCTAACCCAGGGTTAGGCAAGTTCGGTCCTAGAGAGCTCTAGTCCTGCATGTTTTTGATGTCTCCCTCCTCGAACACAGCTGAGAGGCTCCTGCAGAACGTAATGATGAGCTGATGATTTGAAACACATGGGTTGGAGGGAGGAGACACCGAAAACATGCAGGACTGCGGCTCTCTAGGACCAAACTTGCCTATCCCTGTCCTAACCCAACAACAAAATAACGACATAAATGTACCCCCAGCACCCACCCCCTCTTCCATAAAAATGTCCATTCAAGTCTGGTACAAAACTGCTGATCAGCAAACCAACTTTAAGTGCAAGAACTAATTTTGTACACTTATTAAAAATTCATTATCTCAAAATGTTTATGTTTATTGTTTACTATGTTTTTCCTGCATATCATATCAAATCTGTAAAAAAAAAAAAGAAGAAAAAAAGTCAGGCCGACTCATGTTGTTGTATAGGGCAGTATAAGACTTGGAACTAAACCATCTCTGCCATCTAGTGGTGGATGGTGATATTACAACTTAAAACTACAGTCGACCCCTGCATACTCGCAATTCACAATTTCAACATATTTCTTCTTTTTTTCAAAGTATTCCCCCCCCCCCTTTTTTTTTTTTTATCAGCGTTCTTTTTTTTGCTAAGAATTCTCTGGGTTGGAAAAAAAATCCTCCTGAATCTTACCTCTTCACTTACAAGTGATTTTGGACATGGTGTGCTTCAAACCTTGTGGGAATAGTTTTAGAAAGACAATTTTCTTTTCCTGCCAGATGTGCCCCAGTGCACATAGCAGGGGCCATGCAGATATGGTTGGATGAGTTCGGTGTGGGAGGACTTGCGATCCCTGGCCCTGACCATGACCGCCCATCAAACACCTGTAGGATGAAATAGAACAGATAGTTTGATCCAGACATAAAGTCATGGACCAAAATTCCAAAAGCTGCAAAATATGTTGTTGCAAAAGACATATGTGCAATCCGCTGAATTTCCCAACATACATTTATCCATTCGTTAAAACACAAATATTTGATGTAACAAGTTATACAGTAGTTTTATATCTCTCTTGTTTTGTATCAATGTAGTTTTCACTTAAAGTATTTATTTTATTTTTCTCTTTATCCAGAGCTATGCAGAAGGATCTCAGTACATTACATCACATGACGGCCTCTCACCACCTTACGCTAACTCCAGGCTAACAGGTAAGTGGCTTACTCACTGGGTATTCCTATTTAAATTGTCCGTCTTTTTTTTGCTTTCGATCAGTAAACTTTGACAGTGAATGTGATTTCATGTAAAGCGGAGGAGTCAACTCACTTTCTCACAACTCCGACTCCTGCCTCGCACCCCCCTTCGGCCTCGGCGTGTGGAAAACGCCGTGCAATGTGTGCTCATTTACCCATGATGCACCATGCCTCTGGCCCTCTCTCCGATTTGGCGCCAGTTGTGAGCAAATGGCCACTGACACAGATAATCTGCCTCTCTTTCCCGCCTTCTCTTTCTCCTTGACGATCGCTCTCACACTTTGAGCTTAATTACCTTTGACTGGATTCATAAAATATGGAAGATGTCAGATCTCAGCCACCCATTTCTGCCATAGCTCTTGTGCGCTTATGTCTTGGTTATGGTATATTGTCCTGTGTTGAAAATTGTCACATTTGGATAAGAGAAATAGTAAACAGGTGTTTGTGTGCCAATATGTTATAGTCATTGAAAGAACAATGCGCTTGTGCAACAACAGCATTTATAATTTTAACATACCATGTGCTGTGTTAACACTGGCCACAACATTAGGCACACCCCTACAATGTAATAAGAACAGACTCTACAACTGTATCATAAATCCTGCCTTTAAAAATGTAGTTGTACTCAGTTCTCGAAGAGATATATGCTTGTTATTGTCGCTGAAGTTTACAATGGTGTAGAACTGCACTGAATCATACTGAGAGCTGTTTCTTATCTTATAATGTGGTTACCTTATACTCAAACAAACATTCACACATACTGTATATTGAATCATACCTAAAGTTGCGAATATTTATGCATACATAACGTAATTTGATATAACTCAGAAAGTAATGATCTTGAAACATGACAATGATGTGAATTGTTTATGATCTATATGTCAACAATAGAGTTATTATTTGCCTTTCTTATCATGGACACATTTTGTTTTGGGCCAATGATCAGCATTTCGTTTGCAGTCAACGAGCATACAAACACTTTTATTGGCAGTTCTGTAATAGGCCCTCAACCAGATAATAGAGAATTTAGACTTTTCTCTCATTGTGATGCACTATTATTAATATTATTTGATAAATTTTTTTAGCTAGTAATCACAAATTGAATATTTCATGGCTGTATTACTCATTTACTCATTTTAGTGACTAAAACAAAATACAATTAAAAAAAATCTAAGGATGAAAACTGATCATTCTTGGAATATTTTAGTATACCGTGAATGCATGGCCAAGAAGGCCTATACAACCACAAAATATAAACTTTTAGGTTTACTGAAATGATCCATTGTGTGTGCGATGTGTTTTGACAGTGTTGTGATTATACTATGTAGCTGCAGCGAGGAGGAGCACGGGTTAGAAATGGAAATATTGTATTCTTCATCTCGCGCACGGGAACCTCAATTTACTTTGATAATGATAACACTAAGAGACAGAGACAGCCACAGATATAGAAAACACACACACCCATACACACGTACACATGTACACACACACACGCACACACACACTATTCCAACATTGCATAGAAAACATTCTCCTCACTTTCCACTTGTGACTGTTCTCTGCTTCAACAGAATAACTTCATTGTAATATCAGATAGTATTCAGAGTCTGTTGGCTTTTCTGTCACTCTCTAACTGAATGGACACCCAAAGCCATCTACGTTGTCTCACTGTCAATAACCAGACCTCAGAGCTTTTGTCAGATTTTTGCATTTCTATCAGCCTGCCATGAAAGACACAAGCGTGTTCAAAACGGGAGTTTGAGTTTGGAGTTCAATTCTGTGACAAAGCGCGTAGCTACATTTCATAAATATTTTATAATTGAAATGACATCAATCTGTTTCAGCACCCCTTAAGATGATCAAACATTTTTGTGACATGTTTTTTTTACTGAAGGAAAATAACACACTATAATTGTGCACAAATACAATTGAACATAATAAAAGAGAATATAAAGCAACAAACTGATTTTATTTCCAAGAGTGATTGAGCTCACAGTCACACAGACACACTAGTATTT
The DNA here is from genome assembly GCF_054856555.1 of Leptonotus elevatus. Lineage (NCBI taxonomy): Eukaryota > Metazoa > Chordata > Actinopteri > Syngnathiformes > Syngnathidae > Leptonotus > Leptonotus elevatus. The sequence goes on from NC_141253.1 coordinate 14,927,730, forward strand.
GTGTGCCTTTAAGGGGTGTGGCTTAGGGAATGATGTCTGGCACTAAACAAAGTCATGTTGGCTTGTTATTTCAGTGTTAGCGTCTCCTCCTTGTGAGTGCTTTCATTTTGTATGTTTGACTATTTTGACCGGTCAGTAAACAGCTGCAAGTGCATTGCTAGCTATGACTCTCCTTTCCCACATTGAGGCCATTAAAGTGCATTTGCTGTTCTTTCTTTTTTTACCCCCTTGTCACTCGAGCGGTGAAGTTGACTTGTAACTCAAATGTTGGCTCGTAACGCAAAGCGGAGAAATGGCCAAGTGACGGTTTGTAACTACAAAATTATTTTGGAAGTATGGTGGTAGAAACCCTGTTTTGCTATGTTGGAAAGCCAACTGTAATGAAAGGAATCTTTTTTTATTTTCTTTTTTAAACAGTGTGTTTGTATCTCTTGGTTCTTTTTAAACAATATAGCATTTTGAAAGTAGAGGGAAACCTGTGAAGAAAGACAACTAGTACAGTCATGTTTTTGGATTATTATTTTTTTCTTTCTTTTTTTTTCCTTTTTTCTTTTTTGATTATGGCTAAATTGTTGGATGGTGTTCTTGGTCCTATTTAGCTCAAATTGATATTTCTAAAAGAGGAGAGAAATGCTGCAGAATTTAACCAAGCCAACCTGTATGTGTTGTCAGACTCTACCTCTTGTTATTTCTTTGCTTTACCCACTCTAACCTTGTCTATCTTTCTTAACCCCCCCCCCCATCAGATTAGAGTGATGTTATGCTCTAGATAATCAACGAAGGGATTAGTGTCATCTCAGCGACCCTACTAGATTAATCTGATGCTTTACAACAACCCCCCCCCCCACACACACACACACACAGAGAGAGAGAGCAACCTCTAGTGATCTAGCACAAAAAACGAGTGGAAACTGGAAATGCATCAACTCATACAACTACATAAATGTTTTGTGATGAAACATTGTGTATGAATGTTTTTATATTTTTCATTATTATTGTGTGTGTGTTTTTGTGAAGACAGTTACATTGGTTATTGTGAGCAGTTTGTGGGAACTCACAGGTTTTGTTGTGTTTACTGTAGGCCTATGACATACACTTGTCTGTAGAATGTTATTTTGCAGTTGTGGACGGGTCTTTGCATGGATGCATGGACCAGTTGACTTATTTAGTTATTTGTCACATGAGTGTGTGGACATATGTGGATCTATCTATGTTGGTGCATTTTTTGTTATTTGAATTGTGGATGCACTTCATGTTCCTGTGTGTATGTGGGTTTGACCTCATATTTGAGTACTCTATATGTCAACTAGCTCCACAACAGGTGCAACCCACCCACTAACTGCCAAAAACTTTGTAAACTTGGTGGTTTCATCTTAGATACAGTTCTGTGGGAAACACATATTTGGAAGATTTCATTTTTTATTAAAATGTGAAAATCCTCTCACATGGCTTTGTATGTGGCAGGGCTCGAACTGTGACTCCACACGGCTATCTTTACAGTTATGGAGACTTTATTTAATTTCTCTCTATAATTCTGTATTGAACAGTAAAAACTAAATTGATAGTCAATTTGATAGTACATCATCATAAAAACTTGCATATGGGCATATTATGTAGAGATGGGAATAATAATCCATCCTACGAAGGAAACTGCACCTATCTCATCTCAATTTGGGCGAAAAAACAAACTGCACAGTACACACTGGATTTGTCAATTAATCAAGCTTTATTCCACACTCCAAAAACATACATATGCTTGCAATGAATGCTTATGTATTTGTCCATAGTATGTGATGTGCATTCCGCTGGCTACCAGTTCATTGTATCGCTGCCTCTCAGCCAAAGACAAACCCGCAAACTTTGTGAGGATTTTCACAACGCAATTTAATGGTATAAGTTAATCAATGAATGTGGTTTGAAGTTTCCTCTCTACATGGAAATGTAGTCATACGACCGTCCCAATACAAACTTTTTATTTTGTTTTTAAATTGATGTCCGTTTTGAGTCCTGATGAGTAACTGAGTCTCAATACTAAACTAAACTGGCTCCGGGGTTGAATTATTAAGAACTGGAGTATCGAAAAGCACCACCCTTAACAGTTTTGTCAACGGTCTTGGAGAAATTACTCAAATTAATTATCAAATTAATTAGGCTACGAGAACATTATTTTTCACTTTCTACCACTCTAATCTCATTTCTAACCAGCAATGAAATTATTATATTAGTCTAATATGTATTTTCAAAATCATTGGCGAGCCATCTCGCCCCACTGCAGCATCATCCATGAGAGGCACCGTTGTATTATCATACAATAAATAGCATTGTATAAAAATGCCCATCGTACTGGCTGACACTATAGTTTTTATAATGGTATTTTGATGTGTGGGTTCAGTATTTGAATAAAAGAGGAGGCTCGTGCACTGTCCGAGCCTCGACTACTCTTGCTGCAAAGCCACACTGCCGCCACATCACCCGTCAAGTCAGCGGCCAGCACCCTCTGTGAAGGCTTCAAGGAGTGACATTTTACTAATGTACACTCTCACAGCGGAAGCTGGCATCCTTTATATTGGGTTAGCTCTGTTGCTATGCTAACCTTGCATCGAAACGTTTCACTCTCTCGGCATGACTAATCAATTTAAACTCAATGAAAATGTCACACTCACGTAAACATTCAAGATTCAGAGTAAATCTAAGAACATATCAGTCGAATTATGTCTAAAGTGCTTCTTGATGATTGCGCTGTTAGAATATTTCTCTTATGAACGTCTTCTATTCTAGCATAATATACATTTCTGGTTTTCACATTCTTCTATTTTGTCTGACACTTCTGTCGAATGCATCTCAGAGATGACCCTAAAATTTCTTAAAGGTCAAGTATCATGAATACAGACAACAATGTGAAGCAGCCTGAAAGGGCAATGTATTGAAAGCCCGCTTGTTGATGTTGACTCCATCCTCTTCCCCGCATTGTTATGTTGAAATGCAGTGAGTCAGCCGCCTGTCTCACCTCTGTGTGACCTTATTAATGAGTGTTGAGCCATGAGGCCGGACCCCCTCTGCAGAGGTCACATCTGGATACTTTATATATAGAAGTCTCTCTCTCTCTCTCTCTCTCTCTCTATCTCTCTCTCTCTCTCTCTCTCTCTCCCTCTCTCTCCCTTTATTTGCCCTCTATCTCATTTAGCATTTCTTTTCACTCAAACTCTGCTTCCGCCTCCTTCTATTTGATTCCAATGGTGTCCCTATGTTTCATGCAAAACTGGCTCAACTGTCTCCATCTCTACCTCAGGCACACCTTACCTCAGCTGGGTATGGTGCCAAGGTCACACTCCTGTCGTTCCCTGCTGAGTCTGGGTCTTTGTGCTCAGAATGGTTGAAAGGAGGTCAGTGTGGAAATGTTAAACAGAGAAAAATTAATATGAGGAATTGAACGCAAAATGAATACACTGTTGAAGAGTAATACAATTGGGGGTGGGGTTGTGGTAATGGAATTTGAAGGTTGGAATTAGCCCAAAAACAAACAAGCAAAAAAAAACAACAACAAAAAAAAAAAGGACACAAACAAGCATAAATTACCTTAATTTGAATTGAATTTAACCTTAGCTAAACTTTTCACTACAAATGTCCAACTGTTCACTGTTTCAGTACTTTTTTTGTAAACATATTATTGAAATAATAATTTCTACAGCACCCTATTTAAGCAACAAATCAGTTTGACCTAAGTCAAGTAAGACATTTATCTTACTTTACTGATTACTTCATTTTAAAAGTAATGAATTTACAAATTACTTGATTTTAAAAGTAATTAAGTAAGATGACAAGTTTCTATATTAGTAAAACTCACCAACTGCATTAGGAACATTAGAATACATACAACAGACACAAAGGTGGACACAAAAACACAATAAGCCCTACTAACAGATGTTGTAGCACTCGCTAAAAAAAACATAGCACCAAATTTAGCATAGCATGCTAATTTAGTGCACATAAAGGTAGATCAGGTACAGAAATATCTTAACAATTGTACATGCACGGAATGGGAATGGACATGAATATACTTCTCATAGACACACACTCCAGGAAAAGATGTCCATCTTTGGTATAATGTGAAATACTAAAGCTCTGTAACGTAAATAACTGAATCACTCCCAATGTTGTAACTTATCCATCTCAAACTGCTACCTCTCTTTTCAACTCCACTGTGACATCTTTCAAGCTAAGGAGGTCCCTGGAAAATAGCACCTGTTTATTTTTTTTTAAATTGTTTTCTGTGGCATTAAGAAGAAGACTTACCTGTCCTTTTGGGTTGTATTTGTTTTCCGCATTAATCTTTATTTCTTTGTTTATTTTTATTTATTGTATTTCATTCTGCTTCAGCAAACTGAAAAGCCTCAAATCATCCTCACCACAATCGTAACGCACAATGACCAGAATACATAATTTAAATCTGATTCTCGGTTTGTAACTAGTAATGTTTTAGATGACTAAGTTGCTACTGAGAAAAGTGGTTGTTTTACGTGTTGCTTACTTGCATCGCTGATTAATCGATTCAGTTATGATTGTCTCTGACTGAAACGAAGCAATCATGGTCTCACTCACATTCTATTTTGGACATAGAGGCTCCATAAACGTCACTGTTGTGTATTAGGAAGGGGCTGTGTCTCACATGGAAATTGTCAGTGTAATTGGATCTGACATCCTAATCATAGGTCTCCTCAAGGCAACAGGGTGGAGGGCGGAAATGTAAAACACTATGTGAAAACATCAGTTCATTGGGACGCACTTCACAGTTCCTGACCCAAGGGGGAATCGGTCCTGCAGTATTTGAGGAAGAACTGTTTTTCTTTTCTTGTGGAACTCTCAGACTTAATGACCTCTTTTTGAAGAGAGTGAAAAATCAAACAGCGGAAGAGCTCATTTGAGTATTGAGAAGTGCTTTTATTTTGAATATTTTTCATGGTGCCCTGTGATTGACTAACAACCAGACCAAGATGGGCCCTTCTCCTACTCAAAGTCAGCTGTGACCTACCTACCCACAACTCCAATGAAGAGAAGTGGTATATGAAATGGATGGATGGATGAACAACAATCAAACAATCACAACTACTGTTAAATAGACCAATTAAATCCATCTTGATAAATTATGTGACATTTACAACCCCCCCCCCCCCCCCCCCCCCCCCCCCGGTGTCACACGGATGTAAATCCATGTTTACATTTTATTTAAGGCCCAAGGCCTTAACCCCACAGCGTTGGTGCCTGTGGGATTTCCTAAGCCAACAAGTGTCTTACTAATGTTTTTATTCAAGATGAATATGGCTTCTTAAAATGCCACTTTTGATGAGAAGACAAAGTAAAGAGAAACTGGGAAAGTTCAGTACCATCATCAAAGATGCTTTCATACATTTGAGATATAACTGGGAGTCCAAGCAGACATTTTTAAAATGGTGGGTGACCCCCACAGCCATGTCAGCCACAAGCCCACTCTGGTGAATACAATCATTATTTCAGCACAGCAACAGTGACCAACATCACATGCTTTTTAGAGAGCAAATTGGACCTAATGAAAGTAAGTCTTTTATATTTACATAGTCTGTCTCCCTGTCTGTCTTTCTGTCTGTCACCCATCCAGATGAGGCTCCCCAGAGACTAAACTTGGGTCATACATGTTACACTGTGTGTTTATGGGTGTGAGTTTTAGCTGCCTTCATGTGTGTATACGTGTCCTTTATCTTTATCTATGCATGTCTGTGCTGTTATGTGAGTGTACACCGTGTGTGTGAATCTGTGTGTGTGTGTGTGTGTGTGTGTGTGTGTGTGTGTGTGTGTGTGTGTGTGTGTGTGTGTGTGTGTGTGTGTGTGTGTGTCTGTGTGACAGACTGTGAAATGGTGCGTAGTAGCACCTGGGCCCTTCAGTGTTGATTGATCGGCCTGGTCATGTGGAAGAGTCCCATCTGGCCAGCCACGCTACAGTATGTGTGTGTGTGTGTACGTCGATGTGTGTGTGGCAGAGAGAAAGTGCTTGTTTGTGTGTAAGAGGTGACAGAGAAATATAGAGATGTGCAGCCTGAAACAGTATGTTTATTGTGAGCGTGAGCAGGCGAAGGAGCGACAGAGAGAGAGAGAGAGAGAGAGAGAGAGAGAGTGAGAGAGAAAGAGAGCTTCACGAATAAGCATGGCTCTCAAAGGCCAAAGATGAACTTTATTTCATCATGTGAGCAGAGAAGAGGCTACATTTACATTGGGCGCCTCAAAGGAAAATGCCCTTTCTTTCGTGCCTGAAATCCTTTTCTCACAGATGTGTTTGCATTGTGTGTGTTTTTTTTTTGTTTTCTGGTGCTCTCTGTACAAATGACACATTCACACAGCCAATCTCATAAAGGGAGGATTGTCCAACACCTTTAGTATAAATCATTCTCACATGAAATGTAAACATCTCACTAATGTTAGTTTTGCTAAATGGATGTTAATCCCTTAAGGTTCAAAGTCGGGGACCTCAGAAACACAAAAGAAATATGTATTTTTTTTAAAAAAGAAGAAAGGAATCTACTTATTTAACGTGACGGTGGCAATGATATTCCCTGAAAATAGTGGCCTCCACTAAAACAGATGTCATTCGGTCAATCATCAGATGTGCTGTCCCCTTGAAAGAATAAATTGCACAACTCAAATTGAGACCTGAGAGGGAAAAAATGACTTATACATACAGTACATACATGTTGTACAGCCGACATGGGATCTGTAAATCTGAAAGACTTAAAAGAGAAAGTACTCCTTTGAATGCAACGTAAACCATTTTCCGACCATTATATGCAATATTAGTCGTCAGCGTGTGCGCTCATTTTCCCCATTGACGAATGACGGAAAATAATTGCTGGATGCCGGTCGGTCGTCTCCACGAAGCCTCGAATAAATACACGGACTGAGTGAGCACTGACTGAAAGCAGGTCAGTGCAGACGGTCCTTCGCAGTCCGTGTATTTTTTCAAGGCTTTGCGTCATAAAGCACTTGCCGAAAATGTGGATACTTTACTTATTGTTGTAGTGGTGATCTGCAACAGCCTTGATTTATACTTTGTTGGCCACCACAATTGTATAAAGTATACGTCTTGTGTACACATACTGTATCTTTCAGCTGCTTAAACTTTGCAAAAGTCACATTCTGTAAATGAATGACCTCTCACATCGAATTGCCATGAGTCACATTCATATATCAGATTTAAGAGCGTGTCCAAAAATATGAAATGCTTTCCCACTCTAAGTTAAATGCAAGTGACAGAAATTTTAATCTGATGAGGGGAATAAAACGAGGTCGGATAGATGAGAGGAGAAAAAGAATAGTGCAGGGGGAAATGGAGAAAGGCAGTGAAAATCAAAAAGGAAGACAGTGTTTATTTCCTGAAATGAAGCCAACTGATAATTAATGCTCTGACATCATGGTGCTCTAATTAAGCCTGGCATTCATTAAGCCGGGAGAAGGGGGGTGTTCGTTAGTGGGGTTTTTTTTGGAAAGGAGGATTTCGTGATGCACTTTTTAAACAATAGAGAGCAGCAGAAATGGTATGAGATGAAACAGATAGAAGAAATGTACAGTATTTGGGTAATATTAAAGGACCTTTATATTTAAAATCCACAGTACCTGCTGCTTTAGTTTTCCCAACAGAACCACACATTTTTTTGTTTGACAGGATCATACCGCATCGTCGGCATTTTGTCAGATTGGCTTTACCTCGGGACCACGATATGTGTTGAGCAAGGCAGATCAGTTAATTGTGCAACACCTGATCATCTTGCACAACCATTGATTGAGAATAAGCATTTAGTAGCTATATGTTACATATGTGTATTTTTTTTTAAATCATTTTAGTTGTTGTTGGGTTCAAAAACCTACAAACTTCGAAGACTGACATTGGTAAACCTCAGATTTATTCATGTCTAAGAGGGATGTAAGATACACATCTGTCTCAGAGTAAAATGTTCTGGGTTTGAATCTTGTTGCAGAATTTCTATGATTAATGTACATGCTCTTTGCTTACTTCCCACCACAGTCCAAAAACAAATGCGTTAAGTTCATTATAGACTCAAGTTATGAATGTTAAGATTAAATGAAATGTGTCACATAAATCACACATTTCTGACTATTCTTAAAGTATGACTTTCTGCCACCAAATTGTCACTCCACCAGCTGCATCTCCAAGATATTGATAATGCTGCAATTAGCTTGACCAGACTGCCAAATCGGCAAATGCACAGCAAAGCCTTGCCTTGATATGGAAATCAGGATCTGCCGGCATTTGTGTGCAGGGGGGGAAATGAATTAAACTCATGTCTTAAAACAATCAGTCATGACTTAGGGATAAAGGTATGACTCCATTTTCTTTAACATGTAAACAGAATGATGAATTATGAGTACAGTTGTGTAATGTATTATAGCCAATGTTCATATCCTAAAACAAAAGTTTGTAAGGAAACACATTTTGAAAAGTACAAGTGGACAATAAGAAGTCAAGCCCCAGAATGTAACAGGCTGCTTACAGTTTAAAATCTTGAGTTGCACGTTAAAAACCTAGACAATAAGTTTATAAGCCAAGTGATGAGAAGATATACATTAAAAGTACTTCAGGGTCCGTATCCATTTTTTTGATCAGAGCATTTTCTGATAGCTAATTAGCCATGGAGGGCTAGCCATCGACAGCTGCATTCATCATCATAAAACGTAATAATTAATGACATTCCAACAAAGAAAAAAATGCAAATGAGCTCCACTCATTAGCATTTTCATATTCAGATCCCATAATGCTTTTGCTGACAAGGTTGTAATTAATGAAAATTCATGTCTCTTAGCTGAGGCCTAGATTGGATCGCATTCATTCGCAATCCCCCAAACGAGGAGTGGAGAAAAACACGACGGGGATCACTGCCAAGTTTTTAGGGAGATAAGAGGGAGGGGCTGGGGAGTCATATTGAGAGAGTGAGACAAGTAGAGAGTGAGACAGTCCGGCAGAAAGAGAGAGAGGAGAAGAAGAGAATAAAATGGAGAACGAGGAAGGCAGATGGCGCGAGATGAAAGGAAGACAGGCAGTGAGAAAGTAACGGATAAATAGAGAAGCAACTATAGAGGCAGAGACGGACATATATGGACAAAAAACAAAAGAAAACAAAAATTCATAGAAAAGGCACATTGTGAAAGATCGCATGATAATTGTATACACTCAGCTGCTATAATCACACTATTGCACATTAACTAAACATGCACAATTTTTGTAGAACTATTAAGAGAGTGTTTATTTAACACTAATTCTTGCACTCTATCATAATTACATGTATTCATATTTTTCCACTATAGCATATATGCATCCATCCATTTTCTATACCGCTTGTGCTGGAGTCCATCCCAGCTGACTGTTGATGAAAGGCGGGGTTTACCCTGGACTGATTGCCAGCCAATCACAGTTCACATACAGCCAAACAACCATTCACGCTCACATTCACACCGAAGGACAATTTAATCTTCAATCGACCTAACACACGTAAATTACAAAGGGAATCAAACCCCAAACAGGAACTTGAGAACTGCGTTGTTCTATCAACAGCACACATTTTTGGTTGCATGAGAAGGTCATTACATTAGGAACACCTCAGTATAACGCTGCACTGTTCCACATCACTGCAAGGTCACTAGGATATTATGCACTTTAAAAATTAATAGTAATGTTATAGTATGCATTACAATGTTATATATTTTTTGTAATATATTTTATTTCTAAATGTGTGTTAAGACAGCACATAGAAAGTATTGTCAATAATTTGAGTCAACCCAGTAGGGCTTTGCTAGCAAATTCTACGCACTGTATGCACTGTATGTTTCTTGCATTTCTCATTTATAGTATTTATAGTATTTAAATAGACAGTGTTTGACAACTTTATTAGACCACCGCCACCTGTTTGTCTCATAAACCTTCCAACATTATGGAGTGCTTTAATGTGGACTCTTTCATTTTGAGTGAACTTTTGAAGTTTCACCATTTGAGCGTTGAAGCCGCTCAGTTGGGCATCTCTGAAAAGTCACACATTAATCGAGCAGCACTTCAATTCAAGCACAATTTTTTTTTCTTTTTTCAGGAACGCAAGTAAATATAATTGGGATAAGTGTAAATAACAAATTGACATTTTAATCAATAATAGTACACTTTAATTATTTTTTCAGTTTTTTATAAAACAGGAATACATTTTTTTACATCTACAAAGTGTAGATAAAACGCTATATAAAAAAGTCAATTAATTTCAATGCAATCATCATTAATCAGGTTTTAGCATTAGCATAATTTATTTTAAAGAACAACCAAACAATTGTATTATTATTAGGATTTTTATCATCATTATTAAAAAAAAAAAAAACATAAAACATGAGCGCTGTTAATTTAGGGCAGGTGTGGCGAGCCGTAGACTTTCCGTGTGTTAAACACTGCACAGAGTATGACTTTAAACTTCTAAACAAGATGAGCTAGATATAGTTTTTTGCTTAGTCTGTTTGGACCAGGCTACTCTAATTTTGAAAATTGATTGCATGCGTGATATGCAACAAATACAAAATGACAAATAAAGACCTGCATTCCAGTGCACTATCTATTCAAATTTAGTGTTTTTTAATTTTAATTTTTATTGGAAGTCTATATTATTCAATCTATTTTCTATTGCACCTCAATTTTATTTTTCAAAATGAATTCATTAAAAAAAAGTGACCTAAATAATCTGTCTGTTGTCTTACTTTTCAAGCATGACAGAAAATAATATGTATAATATATAAATGTATATAAAATGATTGGACTTAACCCTTATGAATTGTTCCCGTTATATTGTACGTGTAAAACACAACAAGCACTGTGCGTGTGTTTTTGTGTGAGTGTTTCAATGCGTGTGGTTCTTGTACATGATGCTGACAGATAACAGTGTGGTTGGTATCTGTGGTCCGTCACCTGAACGCTGCTAATGGTGACACCTCACTCAGTAGCAGCTTGCTATCATCTTCAGCCTGTCTCCTTTGTCAAACAACCATTAAGAGACTCTAACGGATGCGATCATGTCTTTATGATTGATTAGCAATAGTCTTAAAGAAAAAAGAAAGAAAGTGACATACATGACACTAATATACATTCAAATGAGTTGGGAGTGTCGTTATCATCGAAATCCAAAGAAAAAAAATTGTCATTATTTCTGAAGACACATAGTCTATTTAAAATGTGGAGACTTTCATTTAAGTAGATAAAACAAGAGGTGGGGATTGTGGAGTCATCGTATTAATCCATAGGAAGAATAAAAGTGTACAGATTACACGGTTTTGGGTTTGTTCAGGTTAAAGCCGGATAATCTCAGTAAAGTGCTGTTTCATTGTGGCCTTCAACCTCCTCGTAATGTCTGCTTAGCATAGGAGCAATCACAAAAAAATGAATGCAGAACGCAGACAACCCTAATGATGTGCACAGTAATGATTGTAATAATAATTACTGTCATTTAGTGACATTTAGTGAAATGTTGATAGAGCTTCGTGTTCCGTGCGCCTTTTTCCTCAAGCAAAATGTGAAAGTCAACACAAAGATTAGAAGCTCATCCCGTAATTTACATTTGTGAAAAATATTCAAATACGTTTTCCCTGTGTGTTTAAAATGAGGAGTTGTGTGAAGTATAAACATCCTAATAGTGGTTTTGAAAGTGCAATGTGCCACACTGAACATCAAGTCACACTAAGCCGGCGGAGGAGTCGCCGCTGCAACAGTGTTGGAATACTGATGTGTTGTGTTGCGCGCGTGTGTGTGTGCGCGTGTGTGAAGTGTTGGCACGAGATAGCAGTTGCCCCCTGGGCCTTGCCAATGTGGCATTGCCTCCTTTGCAGCAGAATGGCACGGGCTCAGTCTTTGTAATGAAACTAACTGCGCTGTGTGTGCGTGAGTGTGTATGAGCGTACGCTGTGCTATCCCAAATTTTCTAACCATTTGATCTTATGAACGTAATACTGTACTTGGAAGTGAAAATGCACTGCCTGCATGTATGTGTATGTTTGTGCGTGTATGTTTCCACGGGGTGGGGAGGGGGATGTTGGATTGATCTCAATTGAAGTCTTTTTTTATAACACTTTTGGACATGAAACCATTCTTCCTGTCTTTTGTTTTGGTCCTTCCTATACTTGTGCTCATTCATTTCCTCCTGTTGGCTTTGTTCCCTCGCATCGAGCCGTCTATCCTCATATCATTACTTCATTCCTTCCTTCCTTCCTTTGTCACCCACACTTTCCTTCTTTTTTCAGACTTCCAAACAATCGCCTTCGCTCTGGCGTTTCACTTCTATCACTTCATCATCTTCCCCTCATGTCATTTTCTTTACTTCCTCTTCAATTGTGAAGTCACCTTCTGCTCTATTCATTTAATTTTAGAAATAATAACAAATGATAGATTGTTATTCGCCACTATGTTTTGCTGTTTCTTATTTTGTAGAAATTCAAGTTTACCATGGTGACAACATTTGACTCTCTGTCTATATTGTTAAACGGGAAGTCAGACATTAAAAATAAAGTTATATTCAGCCCTACTAGTCTAAACATGGCGTTGTGATTAATATTGTATTTGTTTTTATACATCTTAGGGTTCGACCATTTTGCTACTTGCTGTCGACTGAAAATGACATCACAGTTGCTCAGGACTTAGGTAACAACCAATCATGGCTCAGCTTGCGAATGTCACATGATCCAACTCAGAAAACAGGTGAGCTGTGATAGTCGTTACCTGAGCCCTGAGATGGATTGACATTTTCCTAAAAGGTTGGGGATACAGATTGTTGTCGTAGTTGACTTCCCCTTTAAGTACGTTTATGTTCAAATTGTATTGTAACTTCAGTATCATATCAATGAATTCAATTTGAATACCTCTGGATGTAAATATCCTGAGATAACCGTGTGTGTGTGTGTGTATGTGTGCGCGTGCGCATGTTTGTGTGTGCTTAAAGTTGTCCTGTTTGTGGTTTTCTCTAAACTGAATGTGTCTGTTTTGTCTGCACAGATGTTTCCTGCTGGAGGCTTTTAGGTAACAGCCTTAACAACCGTGTGTGTGTGTGTTACATAATGGGGCCAACGTTACGGGATTTCACAGAGTTGCGGGGCCCACCCGTCCATGTGGGGCCATTTTGCTGGGCCCCACAAGTTTAGACCTCTTTTTGAGGGTCAAGACTTGGTTTTAGAGTTTAGGTTTGAATTGAGTTATGGTTGGGGTTAAGGGAAGGGGCTAAGAAATGCATTATGTCAATGAGATGACCCCACAAAGATAAAAAAACAAACGTGTGTGTGTGTGTGTGTGTTTGCAAAGTTGAAAAAAAAGAAAAGAAAACAAAAAAAACTACATTTTAGGTTTTGCTGCATATTGCGCCATTCTGTTTATTCTGTCCATGGTTTAAATTCAGTGATCGGTACTGACTGGTGAGGTTTGCCAGGTGGCAGCCTTACTCCAAACTTAGGAAGACAAGATGGCAGTACTTCACTTTCTTTTTTTGTTTTTTCTTTCTTTCTTTCTTTCTTTCTTTCTTTCTTTCTTTCTTTCTTTTTTTCTTTCTTTCTTTCTTTCTTTCTTTCTTTCTTTCTTTCTTTCTTTCTTTCTTTCTTTCTTTCTTTCCTGACGTGTCAAGAAATGCATAAGCAATGCATTAAAAACAATGTAAGTGTACACACCAATTAATACACCATGTACATGTACTTATTCACCAATCACCACCAATGATACACTGTTGCGACAAAGTAACGTTTTTTTCTTCATTTTTTTTCATTATACCACTTACACATCTCAATCAACACCTCATGCATGTACAATCATATTTACAATGCTAGCTATCTTTTAGTAGCCTGTTACCCGCACTAATTGAGGAGTCTCTCATTAACACAGAAATGCACCCCCCCCCCAAAAAAAAACATTTTTTTTTCCTTTAATGTTCAAATATATATATATTTTTTTCAGAAAATAAGGATTTGAGGATACCAGTATATGTTCGATTTTTAAAGCAAACAAGTATCCTGGTCAAAGCTAGTATTTTGCTTGAATTGAATTAAGAATGGTCGAGTACCGATATGAGATATCGGTATCATATCTTATTTCAAGGTATCGTACTCGCGACGTTGAAGTTCTTGTGGCCGTTTTTCGGTCAGATACTAGAAATTTGAAATTTGAAGAACAGAAAATTGCCTTCAATTTAATGCAGTTTTAAGGAAAATGCTACATTGGATATATAGGTCTCTATTTACAATTATATGTCATTGTATTTGGGGAGAAATGTTATGTATCAAAATTACTAGTGGTATCAGGACAAAAGTGGTTTCAAACATCCCTAGAATTAAGGTACGTAATACTCTCATTTTCTTTTTGCCTCTGTTTACTTCAGCTCATCTTGAACTCACTGTCCACAGTTCACTTAGTCAGTCTCTCTCTCTCTCTCTCTCTCTCTCTCTCTCTCTCTCTCTCTGTCTCTGTCTGTCTGTCTGTCTGTCTCTCTCTCTCTCTCTCTCTCTCAGTACCATATGGTGTACCATGGTACATTTAGCTTGTCACTGATAATGGATGGCCATGGAAGCCCAGTTTTGCTTTAAGCGCTAGCTTGCTGCTTGCTGCCTCAACATACTGTGTGTGTGCGGGGGTGTGTGTGTGTATTATATGATGGCTACTGATGCTCTCGACTGTGGAATGAGGAATCATGAAGCAAAATCAACCCAAAAATTCCCTCACACACGCTGTGTGTCACTCACTCGTCTCTCTTCATGTGGTGCTCACTTCTGGGTGGTCACTACATTTGCATATTTAAATATTTAATAGGATGTTGGAGAGTTTTGTGGCCTTTATTTTCTGTTTAGAAATATGTTAAAATGTTTTTTCGATAAGAGACTGTGAAGAACACAGAAGTCCATATATGTATAGATCTGTATATTAATATATGAATCTGTGTATTTTACGTTCATTCGTTTTTCAAAAAAAAAAAAAATGCACCAAAATGAATAAACTGATAATGACTAATTTTCCAATTTCCGATTTTTTGTACAAATGACAATGGGAAAGGCGCGTAACTTGACCAAAGGACGTTTCATTTCGAATATTTTCACCCGCTGTAATGCATTGTGTTCTGTGCAAGGCTAAAGTCCACAAGCTAGCCGCCTGCAAGAATTCCACGTCCAATCTGAAACAATTTATCGAGGTAAGGTACAGTAAAGCTAAATAAACATTACCCTTTCGTTAGCTTGACCCTAGTTAATGCACTGATCTGAATATATAAGTGGATAGCCGATCAGACTACTGTATCCGGCATACATACAGATTAGATTTATACAGCTCGTAGGCAGTTAGTATAGGGGCAGGGGCGGGGGCGGGGGGTTTTGTGGCGGGGTGGTCACTATTTTTTTTTATAAGTGGAAAAAAAAAGAACAAGTGGACGGTATGTGACGCTTTTTTCTTTTATCGCTCAGTTCCGAAACCCCAATATTAGATTTGGCAGAGACAACTTTTGTTGAATTACAGTTATAATTCTTGAATTTAATCCTCCTGTAAACATCATTAAGCATATTATTTATTTATTTATTTTTATTATTTATACATGCAAGTTGTAAAATGTCTGAAGTTCTCTTGTTTATGTTTAACAAATTTAAAACATCATAAATCATTATCATGTTAATTGTAAACAGTGGCAGCTTTCTGTCAATTTTAAACCATTATATAATTAATTTTTCAATTCAATTTTACACTTTTATGGTTACAGTTTCCAACCAACATCCAGGCTAATTATATAGGGAAAAAATGGGAAAGTAAATATGTGTGGCATGGCACAGGATTTTTAAACATTACACAGGCTAAAAAAAAAGTGTGTGAAATGCTCTGCGTTTTTCTGGAGTGATGTCATGTACATTCTAATTTCTTTGGCATGTCGAAAATATGCATTGTGTTTTGGTCCAAAAAGCAGCGTATTTCGAAAATGACTTGTCACACCCAAGTAACTTATAGACATTGACACTGTCATGGTGGTCATTCCATGCAATTTGACCCGCGTCTTGCTTTGCATTTCTTTTTTAAAGCCTTTTTTTTCTTCGATCCACTCAGTCTTTCCAGTGTCCACTGTTATGTTGTCCTCCTCTCGCCGTCTTCTCTTCTCTCGCTGCAGCTGTGTTCTCCTTTTTCTCTCCAGCTGTTACAACCAATCATCTGCCCCACACACACACATACACACACACGCCGCCCCCTTCTCCACACATGCACACACACACACACACACGATAATTATAGAATATGTGTTCGGAGTGCCAGAAGATGTGAATAAACAAAAACAATTAAAAGAAAAAAATCTGACTCAACTTTCTAAATGAAAAGACTGAGGCACCAAAGTCAAGCCAAGTTTCTTCCAAATTTCATCTGTTTGATTTTTAATTTGACATGTCAAAAACAATGTTTACTGTGCTCTCTTCTATTAGATTTTTCTATTTGACCCATCTTACATTTCTCCCTTTTCATAATATGTTTTAATCATTAACTTGACTGACTTTGGCGCCGCCAGTCCAGTTCCCATTTAGTGATAATGTCATTGTGAGAGTGTTGTTGGTCTATTAGTGCCCAAAGTCAGCTGAAATGTGCTCCAGCTCCCCATCTCCCTGAACAGAATGGTAAAAAAAAAAAAAAAAATGGATGGATGGATATTTTCAATTATCAATCTTTACCTGAGTTTGTTGGTTTTGCTGCTTTCTGACTGTATCATAAAATCTTGGTGATATACATTTTGTTCATGCCATTTCAAGTTCAACAACTTATATAGAAATTGTCTGAGCAACGAGAAAAGAAAACTCAACAGAGCGATCGTACTGACTTAGTTGCATGCCATGTTTCACTCGGAATCACTGCCTTTATGTCCCGACCGTTAGTTTCCATGGTAGCAGACGGGGAGTAAAATGGTTCCCATGCATCCAGGGCAGTGCCATGGCAGTTGTTGGCACAGTCTGAATGGGACTGTGGGTGACCGCTTTAATTCCCAATTTATGTCTGTATAGGTTGAGAAAGCAGTGTGACGCGATCAGGGGGACTCCCTGAGCTACTACAAGACTAATGACAATATTTCTCCCTCTGTGAGAAAGTAAAATGGTTAATTTCACAGCTTGGTTTGTGTTTAAACCTATAGTGGATTTCTTCAACAATTAGTAAAGCTCTAATATGCTAATTAATCATAATTAATTGCATGACTTCAATAATTAACTCACAATTAATTGCAAATTAATTGCACATTTTATATGTAAATTTATATCTAAATTTACAATAAAACATGTTTTCCCCAAATTGTTCATTCTAATGTTAACTCATGTTGGAAGGACATGGTTTAGTTAACATCTAAATGTGACCTCTTGGACCTGTAAGAAGTTCAGCTTTGACATCACAAAGGTTTGATATCTTTTAGCACTTATCCTGATTAGGGTCATAACATAAGCCTATCCCAGTTGACCCTGAACTGGTCGCTATAGTCAAGCAAAGTGCACATATAGACAACCAACCATTTAACATGGAAACTAATTGGCTAATTTAGAGTCTTCAATTAAACTAACATTTATAGCTTTGGTATGTGCATGGGACAAAACCAGAAAGTCATGTAGGCCTACATGAGGAGAACATGGAAACACGTAAATCGGTTAAATCCTTGACATTGGGGTAGACAGTGATCGATTTAGCACGTGCTTCACTGTACCAGCCTCAATGGAAGATATGAAAAGCACAAATACATTAGTACAGTACAAAGTGACAGCTGGAAAATCATTGTTGGGCCGCACGTCTTGTTTACCTGACACTTGTCTCCATGTGTGCATCTTGTTGAAAGCAGGTGACGGCCATCTTTTTTTTTTGTCGCATTTGAAAACATGCTCGGTGACTTCTGTCCACCTCCTTCCATTCTTGACAATTCTCCTGCTGTCTATGTATTCCCACCCTTCTCATTTCCCTTGTCGAACCACGTCAGGCAAGTCTGTCCTGCTGGAATGAGGCCGCTCTGATCATCATCTCCCGAGAAGTGTGTGGGAGCAGATATGTCATTATGTGCAGTCAGGTGGTCATTCGGAAATCACACAAAGCATATCAGTGATGTGGTGGTCAGATGCTGTGCCACTCAAGTGACGGCCATGCAGGTGTTCATGCGTTGTCACATTAGTCTAAATACAGGTTTTAAGTTGGGAGTCAGGCCAAACACAACAGGGGGTGGAAGTAGAGAAAATACGGCGGTAAGTTGTAGTGGAAAGTTTGGTTGTACAGTGGATCACTGTTAAAAAAAAAAGAAGACTTATAATACACTGACACTGTCCAAGAGGAATTATACATTTTTCGAATACATGCACAGATAATTATTTTCCCAAGTGAAACAATTATGTGTACATACAAAGTTTACAGGAGCAGGCAAAGTTATTTCCACGTTAGTTCATATGTTAGTTTGACTATTGCTAAATTTGTATTTATTTATTTTTCATCATATCCCTTTAGTGACTTGTATGATTGTTAATCTTATAACATTAACTAGTATATTCCACAATCCATTACTCGCCTAAAATATAATTAGCAAACAATCCAATCTAACAATCAGGTTCACATGTAATTGTACAAATGATCATAATGTGTTTTTTTCTTTTTTTGTTTAGAAACATTTGAAGCATATTAAGCAACATGAAGTTTAATGGCCTAAGCTCACTTGCCACACGGCTAGAAAAAAGGGGGAGGTGCCCGAGAGATGAGGCGCCTCATTTTCACAAAATATTATTTCTACTCCTGCGTTACTCCTTCGTAGATATAATATGGTAAAAATATGAGCCCCGACGACGGACTTATAAAAGTCCGTGGCCCTGACAGCTGGACCGTACGTATTTACTTCCGCAAACACAGCGTTGTGAGTGACTTTGTATCTTTTTCTGCGCACGCGGGTCACTTTGCGGACACATTACGTTCACACAGCAGACAGAGTGAGGTCGCAATTAATAGGTAATGTGAACGCTTACTCCAAAAAAATTGGAATTGAGCATTAAGACCTGCAGTATGAACGTAGCCTAATACTCTAAACAAAAACAGTGCAGCTCAGCCTCTCGAAACTAGCAATATTCTTTTGACTTCACGTCATGCTGTATGTGTTAACTCATTTGTAATGGTATCACACAAATATAAATATCAGTCATGCATGCGCACGCACGCACACAAACTAGCGCAGTGAAATTCCAATTTCAGCAGCATTCACTTTTGGCCACTATTAAGTGAAGTAAAAAAAAAAGACAAATTACTGATGTCGCACTTTCTAGTAAAAACAAAGAACAAATAAGATATACTCTCACTGTCACATATTAATATTATAACTTTATTATTTTATGTTTTTGAGAATTGTTAATTTATTGGAGAATTTACTGCCAACAGTGTACATGTTTTTATATTTAATTATTTAATTAATTATTAACTCATTAACTGCCATTGACGGCTATAAACGTCAAAAATGTATTTTAACTATTTGTATTGGTTTAACATTTTTTTCCACTTTTGTTGAAAATCTAGATTTTTTAAATGTACATTTAGTTTTGTACATAAAATGTGTGATTAATCGCGAGTTAACTAGTGAAGTAATGCGATTAATTACGATTAAAAACTTTAATCGCCTGATGCCCCGAATTTTTAGTAATATTTTCTTTCTTTCTTTTTTTTTATTCATTGCCGTTGACGGCTATAAACGTAAAAAATTAGCTATTTCTATCAGTTTAACATTTTTTTCCCACTCTTGTTAACAAGAGTATGAAAACCTAGAATTTGTTATTGTACAATTAGAACATATAGAATTTGTGATTAATCGTGAGTTAACTAGTGAAGTCATGTGATTAATTACAATTAAAAACATTTAATTGCCTCTTGCCCCTAATTTTTAATAATCTTTTTTTTTATGAATTTATTTGAATGCCAGTGAATGAGTTAAATAATTATTGTTCCTGTTTGCACAATAGACGAGCCATTTTATGTTTTGCATGTTCTCAAATGTGAACCGAAATGTGAACTTCAAACCAAGGAACAGTTTTTGTTGAACTGTTTCAAACAATTAAAAAAACAATTATCTTAAGATTTCTACTACAAAAGGATGCGGCTAAACAGACAAAAGCCAGGAAAAATAATCATTGAGCTTGAGAAGAAACATTTTCAGTGCAGGGAGAATGAATTACCGTACAACAGAAGAGAAGGACACGTGTTTCGACACAACAGGTATGACAGTGTGTGATGCTGGACCCTAGTATTCTTTGACCTTTGACCCTCTAGTCTGACAACACCTGCCCTGTCATCCATCTCGAATGGATCTCCCCTCCTCCTCATGTCTTCCCATAAAGTGAAACAGGTTGCATGAGGAAGGAAGAATATACAGTAGTTACAATTTCCTCTTCGACCTAAAAAGCAGAATCACGAGACACATTCAGTAATCAATGGGGCACTTTTTGGCATTATTGATTGACTGCGTATGCATGAGATTCAAATAAAAAATTTACAATTTAAAAATAGACATTCATTTTATGTATTTATTTACTTACCCACTTATGATACTTATTAATTTATCTTGTGTGTTAATTTATTATTAGTTATTTAATTTACTTATTTACTTACCTACTTATGATATTTCTTAATTTGATATTTCGTTTGACCTGTCTTTATTGCATGACTGTTTTTTTTACTCCGTGTACAGCACTTAATATGCACCGATGTTTGTTTTAAAGTGCTTTGTAAAAAATAGAATTGTTTTTTTTAATTTTAACACCATGAGGTCAACAGGCACAGTAGTGAGTACATTATGAGCAATATTGACTACCACGTTACTCTCTGCCTCTGCTTTAAATCACCGGCATGATTATATTCAGGTTGTAGGGAAACAGAAAAGTCAGCTCGACGTTACCTTGCTCATACAGAAATACCCGCATAGCTATTGTTGTGCTTCATAATGACTCAATGATCCAAATTTTTGTTTTAAACAGTACGACATTGAACTGTGCGTGCGTGCGTGCGTGTGTGTGTGTGTGTGTGTGTGCGCGCACGCTGCAGATGAGTTCTGGCTGAAGTCATTATGCTACCTTGTTAACAAAATAGTGTACCAGTATGCTCATTGAGCAGCTCCATCTCGTCGTCTTAATAAGGTGCCCTTTAATTAACAGTAAATGCACTGTGTCATTCACCTTAGTACTGTACGGCTGGCATTAAAGGCTTTGACTTGCATTATGAGAAGAATGAGCCCGCAATGCACCTGACCACACCTCATTTAACGAGCAACACACACCCATAAGTGGACAGATGGGTACAAGTTCATCTGACAATTAAACAATGTCAGCTCCAAGTTGATTTTTTTTTTTATAATCTGTTTGTCAGGAACCATCAACAACTTTTATTGGCAGTAGAAATACGTCTTTACATGTTAATGATGTAAATGATGGAGGAAACAAGATTTATTTGTGTGTGTAATCCATAAATACATTTACAGGAGTAAAAGTCCAGTTTGAAGACGTGGAACATTTGTGTCTCAAAAAAGCACCACATGTATGTCAACCGAAACAGAAATTACATTTAACATAATGAAAATGTAAAAAAAAAATCATCCCTATTGTTTGTGCACACTAAGCAAAGAAACGGATGTTAATTCCTGTCACATTGGTTTATGCAAGAAGGACAATTTGGGAAATGAGAAGGGAATTTGTTTTTAATGTCTAACACGCTCTTGTCGTGTTTTGGGCCTCCTGTTAGTGACATGAAAAGCTTCTAGGTCACAAGCATGCGTATTTATTTAGTCAGACTGTGTGAGTGTGCCGCCTTATGCTGTGTCGTCTGCGCTGCTCATTGTGACGCACTTTAATACTTACCATATTGTGCTGCTAATTCAAAATTTCACACCTTTCCTCTTGTTGCTACCTCTCCCTTTGTCTGCCTGCGTCATTTCCCATCCGTCGCAAGCCCGAAGACAAGAGGAAACGTGTTAAATCCATCTCTAAGAGCCTTTTCAATTCAGCATTAGCAGTTGTCATCTGTCTGCCACACAATACCAGAACATAATTTAGCATCCTTTTTCTTTACTAAATATTGTCTCATCATTGATAGAAGAACTCCAAACACACGCATACATTTAGTTGTAGGTAATCCTGAATGTTTTTTACGGCAGATTTTGTTCTTTTGTGTGTGCGTGTTTCATTGTCTTGCGAGCATAATTAGAGTATGTTATTTTCTTTGTTTGTTTTTGGAGAAACAAAAGCTTAGTGCCTCGTGGATGTTAACTCCAGATGCTATTGTGGCCAAGGTTTGGGTGGAAGTGCTGCCCAAAATCCTCAACACAAAGACAATGATTATTGTGAGGAAAATATACAACCTGGAATCCTTTGAAATTTTCATTCAGCAACAATTATGAAAGGAGGACTCGGAGGTAGCGTAGACCAAAAGCAAGGTGATATAGAAAAAAACAAAAACAAACCAAAAAGAAGCATAGCAACACAATAGTCTTCCTAAACCTCCTGCAGAGTTTCAGGTGCCATGTTTATTTCCCACCTCCCAAAAGATCAGAGCAAACCAAAGACAGATTGATAAATTCACCGACGACTATGAGTGATGCCAAACGGAGTCAGGCCCCAACCAAAGTAAATGCCATGCCATGGATCGAGAATAGAGAAGGAGAAAAGGGAAGAAGCGATGTAAGGGTGGAGGGGGGAGAAGATTTGGGGCTCTAATGCCAGCCTTATGCGTCTTTTAGTCGTTTCCGCCGCCGGGGCTTGGCACCGACGCGCCACTGTCAGCCCGCCAACAAAAATCTGCAGTGCCTGCCGCATTTCAGCAGCCCTGTTTTGTCTGAGAGCAACACACAGCGACACATTTATACCCGTTGTACATAATTACGCTTTGCTTTCACATAATTTTCACTAAAGAATTTTAATGTCAGGTCATATGTAATTCAAATCGAGAGAAAAAGTTAGTCATAAATCATTTTATTTTTCATTTTCTTTGTATAAAAAAAAATCATGAGGATTTGTACTAGTGTTTTTCGTCATTCTTAAAATACACAATGCTACTTAGGTGTATTAATTTGAAAATAGTTGAAAGTTGCCGTAGTGCGGCCTCATTTGTTGTTTGTGCTGTTTATCCATTGTTGCCCGGTGGAGGAGGGGTTGATGTACGTGTTCGGATGGGGTTTGGATAATGAGGACTTTTTGGCACCGAGGACAGGGGGACTGGCCTTTGGGCCTCTCTCACACACACAGAGAACAAGTGCTACGGCGGCTGGAAAATTTCGGACACAATTTTTTTATTATTATTATTATTATTTTAATTAATAATTATTATTTTATTTTTTTTGTATCAATTGTGTAAGCCATATAAATGTAGCTTATATCTCCCCTCTGATTGACTGGCCACCGGTCCACGGTGTAGCCGGCCTTTTGGCATTCAGCTCGGATAGTCTCCTGTTCCCCGAGACCCTCAACAGGAAATGGATGATTGGATAGATCAATGACATCGTCCGAAATAATACTGTGGCCATATCAGCTGTCTCGTGCTGCGCGGTAAGGCTGAAGGTAGAGACGGACAGATGTGAGCTGGATGCGGCGTCTCTTGAGTCAATCTCGACGCTCGTATACGTTCATCTGTTGTTTGATGTATTCACTCGCTCCAGTGCCAAGAGAAAAATGCCTGCTGGGAGTATTGGGGGGGTCTGTTCGACGAGGGTTACTCATCGGCCGTCGTCTGTTAAATTAACATTGATTCCAAATGAATATTATGCTTTACGTGGGAATACATATATTGAATTTCAATTTCAACGCTAGAAGAGTTTTTGGTTGTCTGGTTGTATGTGATACACATTTGAGAGAGTGTGTGTGTGTGTGTGTGTATCAGTGAGTGTGACACTACCTTTTAGACTTTGTGGAAACTTCTGGACCGGTGCCCAGCGATGTCATGGAAACGCTTGAATCGCTCAGAATGATTCATGTCTGCGCAGAGCAACCATCACACCCTCCCCCATAACACACACACACACATGCACGCACACACCGAACACACACACACAAGCACACAGGAAGAGGGAGTTAAACCCTTCTTCTAGCCATCTTCCTTCCCCCTTTACCACCCTTCTCTCCTCTACCCCTTTTATTTCTTTGCCGTCATCGCACCATCCTCGGCAAATCACACTATTAGTCATATTGTTTATTCAAATCGACTCATTATATGCATGTCAAAGGAGATCATGTCTTCTAAATGATTCCTTTCACGCCAACAAAGACTTGACGTATCTCTCATGCTCGGAAAGAAAGAGTCTAGACATTGGCATTGATTCTGTGAGCAACTCCATCCTGCAGCATCTTTTTCTTCATTCTGATTAAGAGCAATGAATGCCAACAGACAATAGATGTCAAACAGGATAGACAGGAAACGGGGCTACAGTACAGTAATAAGTTTGTTCGTTGTTGTGAAATTTAAAAAAAAATCTGAAATAAAAGTAGGAAGTGTTGAGCAAAATACAGAGCAGTGGTTTCAACACTTATGAAAAATATTGCCTATTTTTTCCTACTGAAATGAAGATTATATTTATAGTTAGAGATGTTTGATGCCACTTTTTTTAAGAGAACTCATCTCTTGAGTAATCACCGATACTGATATCAAGTACCGACAAGTACTAGTGATACAGAACATTTTCAAAAATTCCCCACCCCAATTAAAACTTTGACAACAAATACCTATCATTACTGCTATGTGAAAAACTCGTAGGCCTATGTCCATTTTTTCTCTCAATTTTTTTGTTTTATATTTTGGGGAAATTCTGCATTCAGTTTCATCCCAAAAACATAAAAATTTAAAAATATATATATATTTTTTTTTTAAGACAAAAATGGACATAAGTGTCTTTCACATGGCAGCGATGCTATGCATTCCTATATAGCATTTTTCCTTAAATTGCATAACATTTTTAATTCTTCTAATTTCAAATTTATACAGCTACAAGATACCAGTATCAGCTGCCCTCGCAAGTACTGATACCTTGAAATAAGGTTTGGTATCGGCCAATACTGAGACCTGGTATTGGTTCTTGCGTAGCCCTATTTATAGTAACAGTTACTAATACGGATGTTCGATACCACTTTTTTTTTAGACCGATACCAGTACAAGTACTCAACTCTTCAGTAGTCACCAATATTGATGCCAAGTACTGATACCTATAGAACTTTTGATACATAACATTTTCTAAAAAACAATGACAGTGAAAAAGACCTATATAAATCCCAATATAGCATTTTTCCTTAAAAACTGCATGAAATGAATGGAAATTTTATGTTGTTGTTTTTTTTATGTTTTCAATTTGTTCATAAAATACATATTTTGTATAGAACACATGTTCCTGATCATTAGTAACAATACCCTGAAATAAAGCCTGTTATTGGCCCGGTACCAATACCTGTTCTCTGTACAAAAATGACTATTTCAAAATAAAACTATATCTACCAGATAAAAAAAGTCTGTGTGTACTGCAATCGAAACACAACTAAAAGTGACTACAAGAATGGAACTGACAAATAAACTCTTTGAGGAAAATACATCTTAATTGTCAGTTAATGAATATATTAACAATATGAGTAGGTGAAACTGAAATTGATTTTATTTTTTATTTTGTTTAACAAATATATTGTTTTTTTATTGAGATTTTAAAAAGCAGATGCTTTATTTATTTATTATTATTATTATTATTATTATTAGTAGTAGTATATTATAGTTTTCAGTTAACTATGGTCTGAGGTCCAAAAGGCAAAAAAAAAAAAAAAACATTAACACACACATCTAATAAAAGTATTCCGTTTCATTCAAAGTGTTTGAAACCTCTATGAATTTATGCCAAATTCTTTATATATTAGATACAATTGTTTTATATCTATGCTTGATGTGCTTGTTGTGGTTCTATATTTAGGACGTGGCACATTTTTAAAAGCAACGTAGCAATGGCAGGCCTGTTCAGAGAGCGTGTGGTGTTAGCTCATAGTCTGGCTGAGTATCATGGTTCCTCTCAACTTGCCGGGAGACACATAAGTTCCCTTATGTGTCTCCCGGCATTGTGGATTAGCGGGGATTTGGTCCTCTTTGCTCGCTGACTTCTCTATGGGCATTATCCAGCCCAGTGGACTGACCTCCCCTCCTCCACCTTTTGTACCTTTGCAGCCAGCACACTCTTAACAAGCAGTGCTCTGTTTGGGGGTCCTCAACACAGCCAGTTTGTTTGGATTTGTCACTGGGGTGGGGGCAAATGTTACCATTGGATTCCTTGGAGCAAGAGGAGAGGTCAGCAAAGTCAGGCTCATAAATGATCTTTGAATATGGTATTTTGATATTAGAGAGGTTTGCTATTTGTGATTTTATCAGTCTAGAAATTGGGCATTAAAATCCTACTATAAATAACAGGTTCGATACGACTTTTTTCTTCTTCAAATTTCTAGTTCCTGATCATAAAACGGCACTGGTATCAATACACCGATAATGGTATCAGCCGCCTTTGCGAGTACCGATACCTTGAAATAGGGCCGGGAATCGGCCCGATACCAATACGTATTGGCACTCGCCCATCCCTAATTTCTAGTAAACAAATATATTTATGCTTGGCTACTAGTAACATGTTGTTTTCACTTCAGCTATGATCTGATTGTCATTCTTTTCATAATGACCTTCAGTAGTGTTATCACAGGACAGCAACTACACTTTTTATTGTGGAAAGCATAAAAAGTTTGACACATATTGATCAAATGCATTTCAAATGTAATTTTAATTTGTCAGACTTGGATTTGAGTAACAAATTGTAAACTGGAAGAAATGGTATATGTATTGTATATCTCTCTATATATATATAGAGCTAGTGTTGTCTTGCCATTTAAGGAGGCCCTAATAAAAGCAATTTCCCTTGCGCTATCATCTCCCTGACAGGACTATAAAGCATCGAATCCCAAATTAACCCGCAAAATGCATTTTGAGTCGACCGGTTCGAAAGTGTCACAATAGCTTGAAAAATATAGGGACTGATGAATAAGTAAACACATGGGCAGTTAAGCACTTCCTAATTGTTTCTAGGACCTCACACTTCGTAAATCTTTTCCCCCTCCATAATTATTCAGGAATCTTTGAGTAAAGCATGTTTAAATCTGCGTTGTGTTCTTAAAATTCCTGCCAAGTCTATAATGGATGAGTCTGTCATTGAAAGATTCATTCATGCTTTATGTTCTAAATTGTTATGTGCTACATT
This sequence comes from Leptonotus elevatus, assembly GCF_054856555.1. Lineage (NCBI taxonomy): Eukaryota > Metazoa > Chordata > Actinopteri > Syngnathiformes > Syngnathidae > Leptonotus > Leptonotus elevatus. The sequence continues at coordinate 14,955,023 of NC_141253.1, forward strand.
TTGGCAAGTTGTTGAGCAATTTCACTTTAACTAATCGTTCATTTAAAATTAGGGCAAATATTAGTTAGGAAGTACTTGTTTGGTTGCTGGACTTCGAGAGTCATGAAGATGCATCTAAATGTCCAAGGTCCTTCTTCTGAGCTTGTGTTTGGGAAAGACATCCAGGGTTTGACAGTACAGGAAATGTTTGTATTTTTGTGGTCAAAGATTATTACTTCGAGATGAAATTCACAAAAAAGACCTTGTATTGGCAAAGAACATTCTGAGATTTTGTACCCTTTGTTCAGGTTTAACCTATTTTTTTTATATATATATATAAACAAGGCTGTGTGGAATCTGAATGAATTGAGAAATGTCTTGTAAACAATTTTTTTTACAAGTTCAAGGAGCCCAGGAATGACTTTTAGTTGTACTGAAGAGTGATTGAGACTGACGCCACTCGAACTGAATGCATTTTGTTGTATTATCTGTTTGTTGTTAATTAATTAATTAATTAATTAATTAATTAATTTATGTATTTATTTATTAATGTATGTATTTATTTATTTATTCATTTATACTCACTTGTCATCTGTGTAGTAAGTACAATGAAGACAAAATCATTTTGCAGGCAAGAATAAAATATGGACAAAAAAGACAACTCACAGTAATTCCTTTACTAATTTGTTACCCAAAAATCTATAAATACGTTCTATTTTTAATATAACCATGCTCCCAAAGACGTATTTATACGTTTTTACGTTGTTGTTTTTTTATGTTAGAGCGTACAGAAGGCTTTGAAGCAGCCTCTGAACTGCAGAGAACAGGTGGAGCAATGGTAGTTATTACAAAAACGGCCAGCAGGTGGCAGCAGAGTATAAGAGATCAACCAGGGCCATGTTGCAAAAAGCTCTTTCCCTCACTGTTTACACAGATTTGTGAATAATGATGAAACATAGCTATATTCTAATGCTAATTGCTACAAGACGGAAACAAATACAAATATCCTTTTTTTTTCCTGATGAAAGAACAGACACTAATCTTTTTTTTTTGGTAGGTTGCAGGTTTTTATAGTAATAGATATAACACAATATTCTGTGGGCTTTGCAAAATCAGTCAAAAGCCAGTAAAACAGCCGGGAGCGAAGGGGGTTGCTTCAGTAAAAATGGCTGGGAGTGAATGAGTTAAATATCTATTTGACAAAAATCATATCTATATATATATATATATATATATGTATATATATTTATATATCTCAGGTTACACTGTATAAGCACACGTTTACATGCGTGGGTCTGTTGTGTGCCAGTGATTGTCAGTACATGTACGTGTGTGTGGTGGGAGTGTGTGTGGGTAAGGGGGGTGTCTTTGTATATGTGCCAAACCAGTCCAGCTGGCATCAGTGGTAGCTGAAGTTGAGGCCCCTGGATCAGTCGCATGCACAACTACACACATGCACACACGCGCACACACTGTCAACCACATTCCCACTTACTACGCCTCTAATTATCAACCTCTTCTGCATCGACTACCATGTTGGCGTGTATTCAGCCCCATCTATACATGCCTGATTCAAACCCTTCACCATGTACACGCTTCATTTTCCTCCACACACGCTCGCTATAAAGCCCCTTCATTTCATCGCGTATGCCTGCACCAACCACAGAATGTAATTATACACTAGCAGCGGTTTGATATTTAGACTGGCTGAAGATTTAAGGCTTTATCCAAAAAGGTTTGCGTGGTAAAAATAGGCTTAAAGTGGTCCCGCAGTTCCGAGGAGAGCAGGAACGCCTGTTCAGAAGCTTGAGGGGAAATTAGCTGCTTTTTTTCTTTTTTTGTCAAAACGCTGCGGTGGTCTGGACATGCTCTCGATTTTTCAGACGCCTCTGTTTTCCCAGACACACATATTCAAATTGTGTATAAAAATGGTGGTCGGGTACCTGCCAACGGTCACGTGTGATCAGTACTTGGCGTGTGTTTAAGGAGCCAAGGGAGAGGTGGTTGTCATTTTTTATGTCAACAAAAAATTCAGAAGAGGGAGGTCAAAGCTTTTGGAGCCGACATACTGTACAAATGGATTACACATTGGAATTGCTGCATTACAAATGATATTGCTTAATCATTTTAAGATAATAACAATATAAATAATAGCTACTCTTGACTGATTTTACCCCTGTAGTCAGATCAAAAATGAGTCTTAAAGTGACTATTACTGTCAAAACAGATTGAACAAAGGAATATTTAATATACTACCAATCTAGCATTTTTGTATTTATTAGGTTCATATGAAAAACATTCCTTCACATGTGTGTGTGCTAAATATATCATTTGAACCCATGCAAGACTCTATATTGTTTCCCCAAATTATTTTCAATGTGCCATCGTCTAACGTTGTACACTCTCTTTTTTCTTCTGTCTGCAGGTAAAACAGACAGAAGTTCGTACTCGTATGGCAGAGAATCAAACCCGCACTGCCACCAGGTCAGTAGTTCTTGAAATGTCAATTTTGTGCTGCAATGAGTTTACTATTTTATTCCAAATTTAATAGTATAAATTGTATATGTTTATTTTTTATTTTATTGTGATCGGTGTCATTACACTTGCAAGTGTAGCTCTAAAGCTAACATTTAGAGCATTGCTAAGGAATAAAATAAAATGAAGTGCGCGATCCAAAAGTCAGTGACAAAGACAAACTATAAAAGTAGGAACAGCCGGATCACAAATAATTAATGGCACTACACATGAGGGCTACACAAATCTAAAGGAATGGCTAACAAGACATTACAGACAAAACGCTGCAGACTAAAATGCAATTAGCTCACAAAAAAACCGAAAACATACGAGACCGATACCTGTATATGCATAGCTAGCAGACAGTTTCATCAAAAATAAGTGATTCAAGACTTTTCATGGAAAAGTCCCCCCAAAAAATCATGCTCAGAAGCATGTCTAATTAGTATTATTGTATTTTTTGATGAATACCATTTTATTTTATGCATGCAAATTTGAATTGTAAAGAATACAATTATTATGATGCCAAAGTTTTTACTGAAAGTTCACATAAACTGCAAAGCAATGTCAATCTTCCTTTTAGCAGCAAATAACTACAGCTGAGTTGTTTTCTTTTTCTTGTTGAGAAAGATAACAAAAGTGTTCGGACATTAGAGAAACTGTGAATGAATTGTAATGTGGAATATTGACTCTCTCCAAAAAAAAAGAAAATAACCTCATTCTGAAATAAAAGATGATAATTCGGATCATATACAGATGCTAGTTTGATGTTACACAGGTTCCATCATAGTCAGGCTGTCCGCTGTGTTGCCTGAGACCGATGTCGCGGGTTTAATCAATTAAAGCTTATCAAAGGGATGTACGTCCTTGTGAAAGTCAGTGGAATGAAAAGATGTTAGAAAGCGTAATGAATATGTATTATATCTCCCTTTTCAGCACTGGTTTGTGCTTTGAATGAAGCTTCATTGATCCCTGAGGGACATTAGATCGTTTTATTTAACCGCTCAGTAACTGAGAGATACAGATGTCTCTAGTCACTACACCTTTCATTTGCAATGGAGCGTTTTATAGTTGAAAGTACAATAATAGTATAACAGTGCCAATACAACAGATGCTACTTGAATTTTGAACATACACGATAAAGATTGGTTTTCCTCTAGAAACTTTGGTTTTGATATTGACAATTTACCGATAGCTTTGGCTACATTTGGATTTGGATGTGAAGACGTGCTGACATAATCGGCCTTCAAACACAACCTGAATTTAGAGTGAATCTAAACACGATGATGAAACTCCTCTAAAAAGTTTTTCGTTGCAATCATTTAATGAATGAAGAAATGCCATTGTGATCAACTACAATGGAAGCATTCATGGTAGTCATTTGAAAGGGTGCCATTATACAAAAGCCTGTAGTGCCGCCTTCATAAGTTAAATCTGTGTTTCCCAATCTTTATTGAGGAAAGGTACATATTTGACATTAGCAAAATCTCACGAAATAACACCAAACAAAAACAGGTGAAGCGGCAGCAAATCAGGCCAAAATCTAGATAAGGCAAAAGATAATTGCATGTTATTACCGGTTGAACCAAATGTCATAGTGTAGAAATAAATACATGTAAACATTTCTACATTTCTGTGATGAGGGCAATTCAGAGTAGAATACATAATGCTCTAGTACCAACCTGCTGACACGAATAGATAAGAATGTAAGTGTAAGGTTAGAGATGTTGTCATTGGTAAGTGGATAATTTCTTGTGGCACACCTGATAGTCTCTCACGGCACACCAATGTGCCACAGCACAGCTGCCACATGTTTCAAAGGGGGAAACATACTCCTGCCATACAACATGTTTTAAATTAGGCAAGACAGATTCAATAATCAACCATTGTCCTTTTTCTGACAAGTGCAGATACTTTTTCAGTTGGGTTCATTATAATTGTGTATGTTTTACATTTTGTGCAGTTAATTGTATTTTATTGTAAATTTAAAAAACAAACAATTTATACATTCATATTACATGTTATTTATACTTTTATTTTAAAACAATTGTAATTTTAATCTCATGTTGGGTTTCATAGACACAAACATATATTTGTTGTGCAACTGAGAGGAGATAAGAAGCAAGTTATTTCCGTGACATGTCTCAATCATATCCTGTTTTATTAACACAAAGTTGTACAAGTATAGGAAGTATAGAGACCAAGCGTTGCTATTAATACCCATTTGGTAGAAGTTGTTGGCGGTGGCTTGCATGCTGCTGCTGATGACATGTTGTGACTTGACCCTTCTTCGAGATATGTATGTATCAATATTGTTGAATGCATATCATTTTGTATAAGGCATGCTATGGCACAGTCCTCTCTTCTTCCATGTTCCACTTTTTTCTGTCTGCCAGCTTTACATTTTTTAACGAATGATATCCATAACCTAATCGGAATTGTCTACATTTGAATCGCAATTCATCCACAAATGCATTTTTCTCCCACCCCGTAAATTCCCATTGTGGTCTTTGAAGCTTCTGTGTGGGTTTTCTGATGTCGGGTTAGGAAAAGCTTCCTGCCTTTTGGTTTGAGCTTTCCCTTTGTGTCACGAGGACGCAGCGTGGCCTTGACAAGCTCAGGAAAAGACACAAGCACACACATAACACAACAAACAAGCTTTGTGTCCAATTTTTATCCTGGAATCATTTCCACATATCGCTGCTGACAACTTTATTCAGCGAAATGTGTTGAATGTTAATATAGCTTTATTTAGTTGTTGATCTTTTGTCATATATTGTTCAGCAGTCTGTTATGCTGTGTGATTGTTTTGATGAGACAGATAGATGGATTGGTTAACCCCGTCTTCAATGCATCCATCCATGAATTCCGCCATTCATTATACATTGTCAGATATTTTATTTACAACCTCCTCTTATATGCAGCTGCGGTCTTGATGCGGGGTTACAACAAATGGTAAAGGATACAAATATGAAATGAATCAAACATCACTGCATCAGTGGCCATTTTCCTGCTGAGCTGCAGTCAAATTATCTTGCCACACAGTCTGAATGGCTCTTGATGGAAATTGTTTGGAAATGGCAGATAAATTTACATGCTGGGCTCAAGTCCAAAATCCTTTGGCTTCATCCTTGGCTGTTAGTGAAAATTCTGTCCCTGTAATAAAGGGAAGGGGAAAAAAACAGTAAAATAACATTTAGAGGAGAAGATGAGCTCACATGGTGACAGCTGGCAGATTCAAATGACTTCAGTTTAATCTGCAGTCAAATAGATTTGTACTATTTGAGTTTTGGGTTAATTTAGCTTTTAGTTTCGCACTTGGCTCCGGTGTTTGTTGAAGATTGTGAACGTTTTTTTTGTACTTGTTATTTTACGTCTACAATGTTTGTTTTTGTCAACCTGACCCCTACCGAGCTCTGTAACTTTTCAAGATCAAAAGCTTTATTTCTGTTTTGTAGCAAGCTTTATACACTGTATATTCATCTATACACATATTCAAATTCATGTGAACATATCCATCCAACCACAACACAAGACTTCAGAGGCACAAAAATGTATATTGTTTTTAAATGGTTTACCTTTGGCTAAGGGCAAAGTACTTAGGTCCTTAGTAGTAGTAGACATTTTTTGACTGGTACTTTTCTTTATTTGCAGTCAGATACCAGCAGACATTTGCAGTCATCGCACACCGCAAAAGTGACGTACGAATGAACACAATAGCATCTCGTTCTGCTTGACAAGGGTGCTAATGTTACATTCAGAATTTAATCAGGTTACATCTTTCTGTAGTTTATGTTCAAAGATTGGAACGTGAACAGCCGAGTGATTAAATAAAACAAGCAAAATCACATCAGCAAAACCAAAATAACATCCAGGTATCCCTTTGATTAATTTATGATTCCGAGGCACTCATTTTAGTGTTATTCTTCTGCTTCATGTTCGGAAGCTCCTTTGGATCTTATTGTGAAGCTCCATCTTTCCCATAGTTCCAGGAAGCTCTCGTCTCCACTGAGATGTCAGGCCATTTTTTCCCCTCTGGTTTTGTGCCATTGTGTATGCTTGTTTTTGTTTTTTTTATGTGCAGGGACACTGACAGGCCCATAGAATAGTCCTCTCGTTTTAAATGATTATTGGGGGCTGGGGAAATTGAACCTCTGCCAAAACTAGGAGCCCCAAACTAACCCATGCCCCTCCCCCTAAAAAAATTGTCAAACAGTTTTCAGAGGCCCTTGTTTGTGTGGCTGTACGGCTTCGGAACAAAGCAAGTATTTACTTCTACAGGACGTCTGTTTTATGTTTGTTTATATTAAGCACCATCAAGATCAAGTTTGTTCTTTCTTTACATTTTTTCTTTCACTTGATCTTAATCTGACTGATGCTTACATTGTTGCTTGATGAAGTCACATATTTTTCTCCATTCAAGCAAAACAAAGAGTACATCAATATCACATCACCATTTCGTGTAACAAGTTTTGATCCGGTTAACATGAAATGAAACCTCAGAGAGACCCCCAGTCTCTGTCAGTGAAGGTCTGTGATGTACACAACATCAAAGAGTATACACGCGTACAAGATAGAACAGCTGCAACGGACACAGAACATAACTGAGCTAGCGTGGCCATACGAAAGATCTCACTCACACACAGACACACATTTAAAAAATGAAAAGACACACTGCAAGTATACGCACATTTTTGCAGACACCAACACCTTCACAAGAGGAGCACTGCAAAAAGGACAGTCGAAAATTTAAGAAAAAAATATTGTAAAATAAGAAAAATCATTACTCCAAATAAGCAAAATTATTTGCCAACGGAACAAGAACGTTTTTCTTAAATATACCTGCAAAATTTAGAAAAAATAAGAAAATAATACTAGGCCCATATCAACCACAGAAGTCTCGAAAATAGTATTTTTAGACTAAAACCAAGTAATATTGACTTTTTTCAAGCTGTAATGTAGAAAACGATTTTCTTAAATTTCATATGTACTCATTTGTGTTTGGTCAACTTAACTGGAGTGTCAAACAGGGAGGAAACGGGTCCCATTTTAATTGTATTTGGTATGATCCAGGCAGAGATCGAACCCACAACCCCCAAGCCTAAAAATAGGCATTCAACCACTAGACCACTGAGCTGGTAATATATTGGCTGGAAAGAGGAAAAATGAGCTCATAAATATAACAAAACCAAGAGAAAATTGCTTACAATAAAGTGCTATATTGCAATTTAGTTTGATTGTTTTCACACTTGTATTTTTTTTCATTTATCTTACTACTTATCTTATTACTAGATAATGCAAAATCTTAAAATGAGAAAATTCAACTTATGAAACCCCAGTTCAGGGCCTTTGATGTTGGTTAGTCATCATGGAAATTGTGTGTTTTAAGCATCACAGTACTTAAAACTGGCTGTTAACACTCAAAGCTAAGACTGCTTGATCAAATAAGATAATTGAGTAATAAGTATTTAAAAATAAGCAGAATGATCCTGTCTGACAATTTTATTTTAAGTAAAAAATAACTTGTCAGAGCAAAATAAGAAAATTTAGGTTCCATTTAAGAAATTATGTGTCAGTTAAAATTTTAGTTTTTGCAGTGAAACTGCTCTTGATTCATGACTGATGGATTCTTATCTGGACAGATAAAGCAGCAGTACGCAGGCTCCAGCAAACCTTGAACTCGCCTAAAATGGGTTAGCGATCCAAACTTTTTAAAGTTGTTAAAAAAAAAAATCAAGTGACTTCAAACTCTATAACTCGTCACTGCTCAGCTCTATTTTTTCAGCTTGCACTAAAATCTTCATCAGGAAACCCCACACAATCAGATGTGACCACAAAAATTATGGAACAAAAAGTTTGATCAGAGATAGATTCAAAGTGATTAGGCCACATATAAATATATATTTTTTAGAGGCCGGGAGCAATATTCCGGGAAAAAAACTAGCAAATTTGCCACTTTATAAACTCGCAAATTGACCAGTTTTTTTCTCGCAAATTCACTTCGCAAATTTGCCACTTTATATAGATGCAGATTTGCGAGAAAAATAATCAAAAACTTACGAGAAATACACATAGCGTACTACTCGACTGTTTGTGCCAATACTTTTCGGTCGGGTTTCCAAATAAGAAGATAGTAATTGCTTTAGCATAGATTAACCATATCATGTTAAGCATTCGCTCTTTGAACCTTTTTGTACGGCCACTGGCCAGCAACAAAGACGCCTCGCTTTGCGAAGGTCCACACCCGGACGATCAAGCATTTAAGTTAATTTGTTAAAATGTATATTTACCTTTACATTTATTTTCACATTCATACATTTTGGTATTTTTTTTGGATAAGTATGTAAATTGATGTGTCGAATCTGCTGCTCTCCGTCATTCACTTGCATTTACCTATGTATGCTGGCATCTGATTGGTTAGTGTTAGTCAGCTGTTAGGGGATCAGGAAGTGTTGTCACTGGCTGCGGTAAATGACGAGTCAAGTTTTAATTTAAGAATGAATCCGTCTCCATCCTGCCTTTTCATTTTATAAACAGTGTCCCATTAACCACCAACGAATCCTCACATGATTAGGCTATAGCTACGCTACGTGTTTTTCTCGCAAATCTGCCACTATAAAGAGTTTTTTCTCGGAATATTGCCCCCGCCCTCTAAAATATATATATTTATACGTGGCACTAATACGCCGTCGTATAATTCAAAGCAACAAATTACTTTTATGAAAACAAAATTGTAGTCTTAGTCAATATACTTTTACCCACCTCACCACTGTTAGTACTTTTAATTTTTTGCCTCAATACCCTTATTGTCGCCTCCACTACCCACTGCCCCGCCTCCTCTTTTAGTTCTAATTGCATGCAAAAAGCTGGCAGATATGGTGAGGTGTAATGTGGTGTCTGATTCCTCTCTAAGTGTTCTTAAATGATTGCTATGTGTTTGTCAAGCCAAGCATTGAGTGCTTATTAAGGAGAATGCTTTGAACTGATGTCTGTGTGTGAGCGCATTCGTGTGCGCATGTGTGTGTGTTGGGTAGGGAATGTAGCAAATTGTCACTTTTGTGTCAACCCCTCACACACGAAGGTTTGCTTACAGTATGCAACATCATTTGGCTGCCACATGCATTGACGCTGATGCAATGAGCTTATCATCTACCTTGGTTATGATTAATTCCAAGCACTAGTGTCAACCTGTCTTCCTTGGTTTGGTCACAGGAAGTATTGGGCGAATTGCTTAAACTTCGTAGCTATACAGCAGGGCTGGACTGGCCATCTGGCGTACAGGGCAGATGCTCGGTGGGATGGTGTCTTTTGGGGCCGATGTGGTGCTGTTCAATTATTATTTAATTTTATTTCGAGCGAGCAATAGAGAGAGCAAACTGAACCAATCAACATCAATGGTTGAGTTACGTGATAGCCAAGAGGTGGTGATTATTTGTTAGTTAAATTCTGGAAAAGAAATACAGCAAGTCAGTCTTAAAGCTCAACTTCTTCATGTTTATTTAGTTTTAACAAAAAAAAGTAACTAAGTCTACAGGTTACTGTTAACAAAAGTTGAACACGTCAACTTGAAAGCACTCAAGTTAAAATCCGTCCAACAGCTGAGACCATGCTAAGTTCCTTTACTGAGGGAACTCCAATCATTTTATGCCAGTCTGTGTTGAAGCAGGTAGACAAAGTCATGCAATATTAAATGAATACATATCTTCCAATGTGTTATCAATGGCAGCCTAATTTGGCAGCAAATTAGTCGGGTCTGACTCAATTGTGCCCTCTGTTGATTGGTGCCAGATTGTGTCATCATGTTATGAGCCACGAAATACCATTGGTGAATTGTTCCGTCTAATTGAATTTAATAATAATAATAATAGTAATAATAATAATAATAATAATAATAATAATAATAATAATAATAATAATAATAATAATAATAATAATAATAATAATAATAATAATAATAATAAGTAGGGGTGTTAAAAAATCGATTCGGCAATATATCGCGATATTACAGCGCACAATTCTCGTATCGATTCAATATGCAGCCAAATTGATTTTTAGAGATCAATTTTTGATGCAAATATTCAACAAAATGTCTTAATTAGAGTTAGGGTTCACACTTTAAGCATGGAAGAATGTTATATTAATGGAACATTAAGCCTTTGTTAAGTACGATGGACCACAGTTTATAAGCCTGAAGTACATTTTCATACAAATCTTACAGTGTACATGAACAAGTTTATTGATTGGTATTTTCTAAATTTGAGAAGAATTTTTTTTTTACAATAATTGACTTATAGATTTGTATCGGTATTAATCAGTATCGAATCGAATCGTGACCTATGAATCGTGATACAGATCGAATCGCAAGCTACTAGGCAATTCAAACCCCTAATGATAATAATAATAATAATAATAATAATAATAATTAGGGGTGTTAAAAAAATCGATTCGGCAATATATTGCGATATTACAGCGCACAATTCTCGTATCGAGTCAATATGCAGCCGAATCAATTTTTAAAGATCAATTTTTTATGAAAATATTCAACAAAATGTCTTAATTAGAGTTAGGGTTCACACTTTAAGCATGGAAGAATGTTATATTAATGGAACATTAAGCCTTCAAATTGTATTTGTTTGTTTGTTAAATACGGTGGACCACAGTTTATAAGCCTGAAGTACATTTTCATACAAATCTTACAGTGTACATGTACAAGTTAAAAATCACAATAATTTAATTATAGATTTGTATCGGTATTAATCGGTATCGAATCAAATCGTGACCTATGAATCGTGATACAGATTGAATCGCAAGCTACTAGGCAATTCAAACCCCTAATAATAATAATAATAATAATAATCTATGTTTTTAAAATCCATCCACTTTCTATACGGCTTATTGTCATTAAAGTCACAGGTGAGCTGGAGCCTATCCAAGCTGAATTTGGACAAGAGGCGAAGTACACCTGCTCATCAAACTACCATTTACACTCACATCCACACCTATTATCCACCAATTTAGAGCCTTCAATTACTCTTCCGTGCATGTTTTTGGATGATGGAGGAAAAGCGAAGTACCTGAAGAATGCACAAACTTCACACGGGAAGGCCTCAGCTGAGGATCAAACTCGGGACCACTTGACTGTAAGGCATCCGTGGTAACTGCTACCCCACTGTGCTATCATTGAATCAATTTAATTCAATTAATTTTAATCACCTCTTAAACATTCCATTAACTGTGGTTGTGGCAAATTAGGTGTGATTTGTGGTTAAAGTGTCTTTGCCCTGAGTCTGGTGAGTTGTTGGTTTCTGCTGGTTTGAATTTCTCTGATATGCCTAAGGGTTTGAATCCCTCAGGAATGTATGCAAGCGTTTGATCGTGTATGTGTGTGTGTGCGCGCACTTGTCTGTATCAGCTGGAGCAAAGCTGGCATACAGGTGTGCCTGTGCCTGTGCCTCGCCAGCATTTCCTTGTAATTAATGGCATACTCTTTCTCTCTCTGTCTCTCTCTCTCTCTCCAATACAAATTGAGAAGAATGTAAAACTATACAGTTTACAGAATACACTATGCAAATGTTATAAACAGCGATGCCGGTAGCGCATTATATGCGAGCATATTAGCTTTGTGTTCAATTTGATATTTGAGGCAAATAGCATGCAAAATTTCTTCCTCTAAAACAGTGTTCAGGTATTCAGTAGATAGGAGCGCTTGATTTGCTCACTGAGAAGACCCGCACAACGTTTGCTTCATTACATTTTCAGCTTCATTCTTGGATTTTTTTTAACGTTATTGGATTTATTGATATGACATCATATATCCTAATATGGCCCCGATAATTATCTGGTTGATAATTATCATGCATCCCAACTTCCCAAACGTGTTGATGGTTTGAACTCTCAATTTTATGCTGAGAAGTCATATTTGATGGCTAAATGTCGGTCAAATGTCAAATTGTAAAACTGTCAAGTTAATGGTCTCATTCCAGTGAACTTCATTGTTGTCAAAACTGAACAGACTTCCACAGCTACTTTCTTGTTGTAAGTTTTTATTTCATGAACCGCAGCCAACAATGCAACGAAACAACTATTCTCATTGCTTCAGCAAGATGACAAGCCTAATCACCAAAGGTCAGATTCACAGAACTGTGCGAGTTGCATTCAGCCATATGTCTTGATGAGTGTCATGACAGAGACACTCCTCTGTGTCCCTCTCCGTGCGTCTGTCTGTGCGTTTCCCTCCCAGACTCTCTGGTAATCTATCTTAGTTCATTTCTTCTTTGTGAGCAGCTGGCCACGGAAAGCTCAGTCAGCTCTGCAAGAAACAGACCCCACTGTGTGCGGGTATTATGCGTATATGCGCGAGTGTCACATGCATACACATCCCAAATCTCAGTTAAACAATTCGGAGCACTTTATGTCAAACAAGAGGACGGCTCAAATGTTTTTTTTTAACTGACAACATTTACATGAACAAATGAATCGGGGTTACTTCTGTGAAGTGCAGTTTACATGCACTGGGTTCAATTTTATCTTTGGCCAAACGTGTGGCAGGGATGTTCCTTTAAGTCCGCGTTTACTGGTGGAGAAACTACTACTTTCCCTTCTTGGTGATAAAGTGAACAGTACAATAAAGTACAATTATACACCAACGTGCACTACTCTATATATCGTTAACATCGGGCTGAAAAACTCATAAGTCACAATTCTGAAAAAAAATAATAATATTTTTTTTCAAAAATCTGTACTATTGGTCATTCCACACGTGCAGGTGTTATATTCACAAATGATTGACCAATCTAAAGTGTTGAAAATGGCTTCCTCTCAAAAACGGCATGTTTGTTCAGCAATTGAACATTGCATCATCAAATGAGCAGACCGTTTTCAACACTGGTCAACAAATTTATACTGAATTTATTTATTTTTTATTATAGAAGCAAGTACACTTTTCTCGATGCATGTTTTGTGCTGTTTCCGAGTCTGCCCTTTTTTTTTTCCCTTAGCACATCAATAAAAAATTGCAATTATTGAGTAGGGAAGGACAAGTACTGATACCCTGTATGTAAAAAATTCTGTCATTGCTTTTTGGGGGAATTTCATGTACTCGTGGTATCGGTATTTTGTATCGGTGACTATTCAAGAGTTGAGTACTCCTACATCGTATCGGTCTGGGAAAAAAAAGTGCTATTGAGCATCCCTAATAGTTAGTAACATTTATGAATTAGGTGTTAGGTTCAGCAACAGGTGGCATTTTTTTCTGAATCATCACAGCTATGAATTACAACACATGGTAAAATCCTTTATAGGTCGAGCTTGATATGTTAAAAAAATAAAATAAAATAAAATAATTACTTTAAAAAAATCTGTGTTGAAGATACATTTAGGGATGCATTAAGCAATATCTGATTAAAATTTGCTGTTGACCTACTGTAAGTTGTAAAAGTAACACCCACGCATGTGGACTGACCACTAGTATTTCGGATCTCACAATATGGGTAATATATTATATATTCTAGATCATTATTTAACGGGCAGTGTGGCTCTGTTTTCGTAGCTGGAGCACAAGGAAATAATAACGTGTGACTCATAATGAATGTCAAGGTTGCTGTGTTAAATTGACTTGGGTTGGAATCCACAGTGACGTCATTGACGCGAGTACAGTATATCACAAGTAGGGACACTGAGACAAGCAGGTAAAATCGGGAGACAGTCAGACAGACAGATGGGCATTTTGTCTCTCCTCCAGCTCGTCTAGTTGCCAGGGCGACCGTCTGGCCTGGCTCAGTGCTCAAGTACAAGAGGAGGAAAAGAAAGAAAAGCACCACAATCAATGAGACTCTTTTTGTTTTAGTGGGAACCCCCTTTTAGCCTTAAATGACACACGGTCTCACGGCGCAAGATGACTGGGATGGTGTGTGTGTGTGTGTGTGTGAGCATGCGTGTGTGTGTGTGCCTTTGTGTCTGACTCCTTCTTGTGTGTAAGGCTGACTTTATTTAAGACAAGGACCCTTTTGTTTTAAGCGGGAGAATGGCACTGAGGCCGAGGCTGGCCCTGTAATTGGCCTACTTAGACCCTGTTTAGCATGAGAAAAGCCTTTTTTGGCTCACCAGTGCCAAGCTAACTCTTGTTTTCAGCCACAGAGAAGACCGGCGTGCTGATCAGAATTCAGATTAGTCTGAAAAACATCCACTACCACCCCACAAATACAGTTTTCCACCCTCTGCTTTATATACACTGCACGCTAATTACTTGACGACAAAGCTGGGGGGGGAAAAAAACCCTACAATTTAACAGAGTAGTGGAAGAGTCTATTTACAGAAGAAGGGAGGGGGGTTAGTTCTTTTTCACCTCTTTCTTCCTCACTAACTTTTTATGCCTCTCTTAAAGAAAAAAAAAGAAAAACCCTTCCCATCCATCTTTCCTTTTCGTCTGTTATTTGTGCCTTCACTCCTCTGCTGATCAGCGCGGCCGGCACTTGTTGCCGCGGAATGATTGAACTTAATTAGAGCGACAATGTGAGAGCTGTTTGGAAAGTCTGAGTTGTGAAACAGGGTCACAGTTAGAGGAGGGATGAGGCTGCGCAGAGGAGAAGTTAGAATCTGAGTCCCCGCACTGAGCAGCATGATGTTGCATTCTCGGAGGTACTGTAAATAGCTTCACAATGCTATATTTTCCCATCGTTATCTATACTGTCTTTATCTGTCTTTCCAGCTATGTATTCTACTATTATGGATTTCATAGTTTATTCGTTAGTTTACAAAGTTTTTCATTTGTAGCTGTTGTTGTTATTATTGTTATTAGTTGTTGTATTTGTTATGGAAGTACTATTTTCAAAATGGAGATTATTATAGAGACTGTTTGGTTTCATTTATTTCCCAGTTGTTTTAGTTTTATTGCCTGAGAGGAAAATCCTGGCAAGGACACGATATCAGCATTGGCAAAAGTAGTTTGTGGCTTTGATTCCTTGCTCAAGGGAACCTTAAAAGTGGGAAGAGTTAAGATTAGGATCTCTCTAACAACCAGTCCAATTATAGAAACACCCCACTTGGAACTTCCAAGCTCAAAGTGTGCTAGCTGAATCGGTAGCCTTAAAAAAAAGAAGAAAAGACAAGCCAAATACATTCACTCGCAGACCTTCAATGCAAAACAGATTTATGGTATCTTGAATTACCCATAGATACAGATAAAGATGATTTCATTATTTTTCCCAATGTTGCTTTATAGAGAACTATCAACTCAAAACTCCAGTGAACTTTTCCTAGTCAGACGTCAGAAATTTACAATTTCTCATTCTGGAATGTAGAATGATCTCATGCCGCCTTGTAACTTGTGTGAGTCAATCTATCTTTGCATTTATGTTGAAATCTGGAATATATTCATACCTGTGAGGACTTCTTCTTCTTTTTTATGCATACAAAATGGTTGAATTAACACACCCTCTCTTTGTGTCCCCCTATGCGTGTGGACCAGTCAATATTGGGTGGTGAGATGGGTTTGGGGAGCCCTGGTGCCACTTCGCCCACAAAGCCGCCCGGTCAGTACTACCAGCACTACAGCGCCAACCCCCGCAGGAGACCACTACATATGGACTCCATGGGTAAGACGGCACTTTTGATAGAAGAGTGTTGTACACAAAATAGTTACAAATAATTGTGTTTGGAAATTCCATCACTATGGTGCTTATTAATTAAACACTCATATTTTAGATCATTGAATTGAAGCCAGGGCATTTTCAAAAAAAAATTTGATTGTACAGTTACAGTATTTAGTCCATTCTTTACTAAAGTAAATATTTAGTGTGTATATTATTATTATTATTATTATTATTAAGTGACTTGTAAAAGTGCAAAACAAGACCATTTCTTATGAGGAAAACACATTTGAAGCAATAATTAAAGGCCCATGATCGAAATAATCACAACAAATGAATTATCTATTTTCTTTTTTCTGGGCATGCTTCAATATGATTTCATCTGTAATCTAATACCTATTGAACATCAACACAGTTGGAGTTTCTGTTAGCATTTAAAGAATCAAGACAATCATGACTTCTTTTTTTATTTTATTTGGTCATTTCCCTTCATTTGATTTTATCTGCTACAATTTTCCTGAATAGTAAAGAAAAAAAACCTGCAAGCAGATTGAAATAGATAATCAAAAATCTAATTATACAGTATACATTACCTGTTAAAACATTTCCACCTGCTTCAATGTAAGTTTGTCTTTTATTTATTCATGTATCCATTTATTTATTAATAACTGTTGATATTTTGTGTACGTGTGGCCACCTTGCTGTGTCTGTTTATAGGTGTGTTTGAAAAAGAGAAAACATCAGGACAGTAATGCTCAAGTGTAGCCTTGGTAATGTTTGCCTTGATAGGACATAGAAAACACACACACACACACACACGTGCGCGCACACAAATGATCCTGGGCCAATTTCCAAAAAAAACGTTCTTTCATTTTTCCCATCAAAGTCTTCCCCTTCCCAGTTAATGGACTGCTCCTTTGCTCCCTTTGAAAGAATAGAAAATACAGTCCTAATCCAAAATAATATAAATATAACCTCTTTTCCTTTATCAAAGCAAAAGGGGAAAGCAAACTAGCCCATCTTCTTGTAGCGAGTCTTTTTTTCTTCTTCTGCATCTTATTATGTTCCCCATTGTTTGCAGTCTTTGTAAATACATTGACAGGCAGTTTTTACAAGTGCCCTTGCTCTTTCCTTGTCGCCAGATTGATTCCATACAAACAAGAACTGTCCTTTAAAAAGAAACTGGCATGTTAAACCTTCATTATTGGTTTTATTGTGTTTTTTTTTTCTTTCAGAAATACACCCCAAAAAAGTACGGAAGGTCCCCCCAGGCTTGCCATCTTCAGTAAGTGATAACAATCCTCAGTATAATTGCTACTTTAAGGTTGTGTTATTAAAGACGTAGCTGCTGATGCTATGGTTTATAATTGCTGAGCTGCTTTTGCCAGAGAGCTGCACAGGCCTGATTTGATGACTGAATAACGAAACAAGGCTCCTTATTATTGTTTGGTTTAAAAAATTAAAAAAAAATAAAGGACAAAAAGACATTTGATTGCACAAAACCTTAATTGGTAATCACAACACATTAATTTTTACAAGATGACTGCAATGTTAGCAAACGGTGTCCTGCTGTTGTCTCTTTGTTCTTCAAGTCCAATTGATATGAGCATTGACTTTAACCTTCAAATAATATTGACAAGATTTCTGCTTTAATCAGTTGACAGGCTAGCTGAGTGCATTTTTTAAAAAACATTGTGGGTTTTTGGTTTTGGACTATTTGTTTCACAATCACTTGTATAACGGTCGTGTATAACGATAATCTTGTAATCGTGAAAAGAAGATACACTAAGTAGCCATAGGCAGGTAAAACATTCATCTTGACTTTTGATATGATGAGATCATCTGATTAAAGGGATTCTCTAAGAAATGAGTGAAGTCGAATGGATTTCTGGTAGATATGCTACTAAAACTAAAGGCAGCTGCTGCAAGATTTTTTTTGTTCTTGTTCTTTATTTGGGCTGGTGACTACTAAAAATGACTTGCTTTTATTTGAACGCATTCCGAATTTTAATTCCATCATTTTTGCTGGTTTTGTTTGTTTTCTCCATCAATCTCGCTCGTAGTTATTTTTATTCTTCAACGCTGACCTCATTAATCATCACTTAACGACTGCTGAATGCGCATGGTGTCAGCTGCCTATTTGGCTCAGCAGGAGTCCGGCTTTCTGTGACCTCGGCCTGCTTTGTCCCCGCTTCCTCCGCTCTTTCCTCTCTGGGCCTACATCATCATCCTTGTGTGTGCGTGCGCTTGTGTGTGTGCGTGTGTGTGTGTTTAAGAGGAGAGGAAGCGCAAATTGTTTCACAGATTGATGCTTTCGGTGGCTTTTGTGTAAGGAAACACGCTGTTTATTTGTTTTGTAATATGATAAGATTTCATACAAAACTGTGCTTACCTTGACTGGACAGCAGGAATCTTTTGGAAAATCGTTGTTAGTATTTAGATTTTTTTTTTTTAACAAGAAGAATTTAAGAAAGATCTTCAACCTGTGTGGGCCATAGATTTTTGAGCTAAGGTTTGAACTGTGACGCTGTAACACCTTTTTCTTTTGTAATTTGCTTGACCTCATTATCGTATAATGACAGACAGCTAAACAATTGGTAATGCTAATATCTACAAATGTCAAGAAAGACGTTAATGCTGAAGAGTCATGGTGTAATGCAAAATACTTTCATGACAGGCAGTTTTTACAAGTATTTTATAAATATGAGTCATATTTAACACATTTATGTTTTTTTTATGTTGAATTGTTTTTACTTTATTATTATTTATTTTATTCTTTTAAACAAACGATAACTCTAGGTTGTGTGTAATATGATGACAACCAGTTCAATTCCTTGGACAACTTGCATTGCCCACCTCTGTGTTGCTTGTAAAAAATAAAAAATAAATTGTAAATTTGATTATTATATTTAGTATTTAGGGTATAGATATCTGTGTGTAACGAGGTGCACAACTGCCGTAAATGGTTAGAAGTACATAAAGGTAAAAATAATCGGCAAACATTATCCATTTGGTCGATACTTTTGACTGATGTTTGAAGGCCACAATTTAATCAGTCATACAACTATTTTGTATTTTATATTTGTTATAAAATACTGTAGTGAATATACAGTGAACTGTGAAAGTGCGTAAATATAAATGTAAATTAAATATGAATTGTTCCATCAGCTTTGTCATTTAGACAATAATGTTTAGTATTTTGACAAGTGGCAATATTTTTGGGACACAAAAGATTTCAAGTTGAGGAGTAAAGTGAGAGAATATGTTCTGCATCCACCTGTAAGCCAACAGCAAACACTCACTCCATTCTGTTACATATGAAGTACATTGAAGGAATATTTACATAAAATGTCTGTTTCGGAAACCTACAATATAAGTGGCATTGGTCATAATTTGTTATATTTCAAAAATGTCAAACTATTGTGTGGCCATCACTTAAATTAAAAGATGTTCTTCAGGTTTGGAAGCATGTCAAATGCCCTTAATCACTACTCTCCCTATTGTCAATCGCACATGCTTCCAAAAAAAAAAAAAAGAAGCCATGTGGGTTGTGTGGGCAATCAATGGAGGTTGTCTTTGAATTTGAATTTATTTAGGTTTCTTATTTTTCCACTTCTTCTCCCCACGCTTCACATTTATTCTTATTTGTCAAATTTGGTTTGCTGAGTCAATGATTTACTTTGAGCATCAATTAAATCACACACGAGAGGAGAGCGTGGGATGTCTTTGTAATCAAAAGGAAATTAGGCTAACATTAGAATGTTGTACAATTCTCTCGATGTGCTCCTCTGACGGTGGTCCGTTTCAGAGGTTTGAAAATGGAAAGTGACAAAACTGAGCGCTCATAAAGATTAGCACGCAAAAGGCCAGCAAATATTCGTGATAGGAAAGAAAATAAATGAAACAGGAAGCAATTAACATGTACATTATATGCCACTGTTTTCACTTAATTCTATCTTTTATTTACTCATTGTTTTATTATTATTATTATTATTATTATTATTTATTTATTTTTGCCAGAAGCACACACACACGCACACCCACAGGCACATACTGTCACAACATTGTAGATGATAAAAGACATGAAAGATGTGATATAAACCTATGGTCTATGTAGGTAGGTGCTACCTACATCGTACCCTAGTAATAGTTACCAGACATTTCTCAAACATTTTGGAGCCAAGGCACACTTTTTTCACCACCCATAGAAACAACTCTTTAATTTTTTTAATGTTTATATATATATAAATGATCATCAATACGTCTAGAAATTGTGCTGAAAGAAGGACTTTGGCTATTTCGTTAGTGGCTTCAGGTCCGAGCATCTCATTTACAATGGCTTTGCTGAAGGGAAGTATTAATATCTCAGCCACACTGTGAGACTTTTTTGACTTATGCTGCATTCGAGGAAGGTGGGAAGTCGGATACGTCCCACGTGGATTCTCCGAGTTTCGAACCCCAAAGCGTTTGAGGCAAACGTAAACAACAAAGATGGCCAAATGCGATAAATTGTTTGTTGTTCTGGTTAATGCAGTCATTCCAAATCACGTTGTGTTACGTGAGCCTATTTCAAATAACTAATTAAAGTAACAATGCATAAATATCTGTTTAAAATATTAGAAATTATGTTTTGCCATTCACGGTCTGTCTCTCCGCAACTCGGCTGTACGAGTTCAAATGGGCGTTCCCGTGCTCACTTCCTGGTAGGAAGTCAGAAAATCACCTTGAATGCAGCATTAGCAACAAGTTCTGCAATGTGGTTGCTAACTTTGAGGGCTATCTTGTTTACCTATGTGGTGCAAAGATTAACTGGCTGTTTCACTTGACATGATGTTTGGCATTGCTATTGCTAGCTTGATTTTGTGAGGAATTAGGCTGTTTTACAGGGAGATATCCACTTCACTATGTCTTAGCTGAGTGGCAAATGTTAAGCTGCCGCACCGGAGGCGATGGGTACGAACCCCGCTCCAAGTAAAAAATAAAAAGATTGCGGAGCAAAAAATGGAAAACTTCAAAAGAGAGTAATGTTTTTTATTGTTTTAGTTTCTACCCATACAGAGGAGGCTTATGTTAAAATAGTTTTGTGTCTGAGTATCAAGTATCTCGAGGTCAGGCTGAGGGTGCTCTTTTTTTGGAAATGAAAATATGGTCACCCTAGGATACGTTGTACACTCGCCTGCCGACACACAAATTTGTAATCGGTGTGTGCGTCTCAATTTGCGACTGCCTGCCTACCCAAACCTAGAGCTCACTGCTCCCGCACTGGATCCAAGTATCGATAGAATCAATACTAATGTGAATATCGGTATCGGATGGATACCAGAGTGCTAGTATCGATATTTTACATGTGCTGTATTTATTTATTTTGGTTTCTCATGGGTCCCTCGCGCAATCCCTTTGTAACACACGCGCATGTGCCGGTCTGCCAATGACAGCGGTGGGCTTCACTGGCGGGAAGAAATAATGAATTTTACAGTGAATGACATAATATGACAATATTATGCCTGGTTTGCGCTTTTCCAACAACTAGTTGAGCTAGTGTGTAGCACAACATGTAAGTATTGTTTATGTAATGTGACTAGACTAGAGGAACTTCAGTGGCTGGCATTTCTCTGAGTGCAAAAGAGTGACAGAGACTAAGAATATGAAGATTATTACTACATTGCAAATTTAATTAACAGCCCATGTATATTTCCATTGAGGATATTATGGCATGTTTAAGAACCTAACAAGAAAGCCTAATTTGCACACAAAAAAAATGAAAAAAAATGAAAAAAATATTTAATAGGACAAATTATTTAAAATACCATAATATTATATTAAGTAGTACTTGTATCGTTATCGGTATCAACGATATTTGGTATAGATCGATACCAAAAGCTCAAGTATCGCACAGCTCTCTCTTGTAGTTCTGCAGGAGGTGCTCATGATATTTATGGAAGATGGACGCCCGGAGTTGTTAAGATTACTTTAAAAACATCTCACTCCCCTCATTGGTCGGGTTCGGGCATTTGGTGTTGGTGATTTGTGTGTGCCCTTATAACTCGTGTTATGGTGCGGACGGATAGAACGGGTTTCAACGGCGATGTATGTCGCTCAATTGCTCGTTAGCCGGGGGGGACGGCCATTTCTCATGCAACGGTATGCAGCATGCATGGAAAGACGACCTTGGATCTATTGCTAAATCGCTTTGTGCTTATAAAGACTAGTTATCCCCTTGGGAGGCAGTTCCAACACGAAAGCAAGTGGCCCCGTACTTCCTACTTAATTTCCTCCGTGACCACGCAGGGGTCACATGACTACAGGGAATGCACAAAAAGTGTTTCCATGACACTTTTGCGAAATACTTCTATTTTGACCTGTCTCAAAAACCTCATAAGAGCGTAAAAACTGTTTGCAATATTTGAGAGTTTTTTCGAAAATCACGTGTTTCCATTACCAGCTTGCTTTAGTGCAACTTGCCTTTTGTACAAAACTGAGGGTAATGGAAACGCACCTATAATAGTTAGTTACTCGACAACGGTACATGATTTGCGGATAATAATTCATTTGCTGTCATCAATTAGGTGGAATTTCCCATGGCACACCATGCTCTCTTTTTGCCTTTTGTTTTATCTAACTCCTTGGTCACTATTCAAAATGAGTGATTTATGCTTCTGATTTATATCACAGTTTAGATGGTCGAGTTGGCTTAGATGGTCTGTGTCTTATATCATCAGTCAGTCTTTAATTTGAACCTTTATCCCCTTGGAAATTATACATTAATTGACAGAATCTAGTGATTTGTGTTGTCTAATGAAATATTCTATTTTGCTCAGAAAGCAGTGTCCACTTGTATATAATGACCACAGTAAATTTCTCTCTCTCTCTCTCTCTCTCTCTCTCTCTCTCTCTCTCTCTCTCTCTCTCTCTCTCTCTCTCTCTCTCTCTCTCTCTCTCTCTCTCTCTCTCTCTCTCTCTCTCTGTCTCTCTCTCTCCACCCCCAGCCCCACTCCCCTGTCAGTTGTGGATTTGTTTAAAGTTGAAAGCGTTAATTAAATTAAACCAGGTCTTGCAGAAGGCACAGTAGGACAGCCAGCGGTCCCCAGTAGTCCACGGGTGGATGAGGGATGGTGGAGGGGTAAGGGGCATGGGGGGGGGGGGGGGGTGCGCAGGACAGGTTGTTTGGTGAACCACCATGCCCCCTTCAGGTGGTCCGAGGCATTACAGAGTCATGCTAAATCCCATTAGTCAACTAGGCTACTGATTAAAAATTGGTGTCAGTTTACAATGCTTTGTTTACTTTTTCTAAGAATTAAAAAAGAGCTCATTAAATTATTACGTTTTTTTTTTTATTGTGTGATACAATGAATCATGCATTAAACTAGTTCACATGTTCACAGCATGTTAAAAAAATTAATTATGTACGGAAACCCAAAATGTTAATTTTGTTCAACCACATTGGAACCGCCTTTTTGAGATCAATGGACCCGTTGATTAAACCCCACAAATACCAAAACACAATATAGATGTATATATTGTTAGTGCTATATGCAATGACTGTACCTTAATTCCTGATAGACTTTGCCACTATCACATGAAAATAGCATATTCCCTCTGTCCATCCAGATCACAGGTGATCTTGAGCCTAACAAGAAGCAGGTTGCCAGTCAATTACAGGGTCTTAATAATAACATGTCTGTGACCCATGCAGAAATTAATTTGTTTTATGTGGGCGTTTCTGTCTCATGGTCACTTGGCCCCTTATACTGCTAGGGCAATGCCGAGTATGGCTTTTGTTTCCATGACAGCGAGGGGCAAGGCTGTGGTATGTAGTTAAGCCCCCTGCCACTCCGTCCCAAATGACTGCAAACTGCAAAGAGCATGCAAGCACCTATAAATATAGCATCAATGTATTTTCACTCAAACTTCATCGCCACGCTCCAAATACTTTATATTTATTTAAATTTGAATACAAGCAATACAAAATATTAAAAAGTCAGTTTCCCATAACATTTCATATAGCTTTGTTTTCTATTTGTTGTTCCCCATTAATGCTGTACTATCTATTGGACTACTGATGTATTTGTCTTGTAAAGGTTAAGTGCATATGCCAAGGATGGATTACAAAACATGACCAGTAGCCTGAGGCTCTCTGACCTTTCACGGCCCCATGACATGTTGTTATGTAATAGCAGTAGTTTGTGGCCATTTGCTGGAATCAACCATAAAATAAATAAATAAAGGCAGAGTCTGTGTTTTTTAGTCCTAAATGAGGCCTCATGGATTGTCCTCATGGAGGATAAATTGGAAACAAACACACACACACAAAAAAAAAACCTCGGGCAGTGCAAAAGACGGATGCATGTTTTACCAATGTGGCCAGCCAAAGTGGTTTGAGTTGATGTTTGGCCGGTTGACAATTTGTTGTTGAAATCACCTAACTAAAAATGTGTTTTGGATTTGAATGAAACCTTCTCAGTCTGCGGAGATTTGTGTTCCTGTGCCATCCAAACAGGCCTCTCTCCCACACACATATGCAGCATGAAGGCCTGTCGCACATGTCAACCTTCACTCTGCATTCCTGAGCACATTTGGCTGGATGAGGCAGCATAAGTACACTATATGCACACAACTGCTGCTCAACATCACGGTTGTTATTATTGTCCATTTAGTAAACATATCGCCAACAAATCATCTTTACCCAAAAGGTAAAAGCTTTGTTTTTTTCCTCTCAGCTGATTATCCTGATGATCAGTTTTCTCAGTGAGAGTTAGCTTGCGCTCAACATCAGCAAAGTGTTCAGAGAGTGTTGCCCGCTGACAGCTAATTGCTCTGTGATCTTAACATGACAAGCTGTCAAAAGCTGTTTTCCACAATTTGTGATCCGAGGGGGAAAAAAACACGAGATCATTTGCGGCACTTGTTAAGCAGTTGATGATGTTTACAGCTGCAACTTCTGCTTGCTATGTCTCTATACAGAATTTTTTGAGTCAGTATTTACATTGCTTTTTGTTTTGTTTTGAACTAAAAGAGACACTAAAGTAATGGCAGTTTGATCTGAAAATCACACACAAAATGATTGTGATGGCACACATGTTAATAAGAAAAAGCCAATCTTCCAGTGCCATGGCAACAACAGATCACCTTTCTGAGTGTCTTGAATAGAGGCAGACCATCCCTGACAATTGCATGACTGACTTTTTTCAACATTTTATTAAACATGCATGGTAGATTCATCGAAGGCTGTGTAAATGTGAGTGTGAATGATTGCTGCTGCTCTATGTGCTCTGCGATTTGGCTGGCGACCAGTCGAAGGCGTATCCCGCCTCCTGGCCAAAGTTAGCTCGGATAGACTCCAGCTCACCAGCAACCTTAAATAATGACAACTGGTATTTTTTTTTAATGAAAGGACAGATGTTTTTCCATATAATAATAGGTAACTTTAGTTCAGACCATTACTAAATGGGATGCGTGCCACATCTGCAACATAAATCACGAGAGCATTACAACTTTGACATTGATTATCTTAATTTTACACATGCCTGACAGTCACAAATGTTCACGAATTACTTACAAATAGCCTTCCAGTTAATCAAACTTTTATGATGGTGACAGTTTGACCCTGGAATGGATTATTTCTTTTTTTATGATTTCTTTTAGCAAAAATCAGAACAGATTGCTAGTTAGTCCTTTGAGGATTACCATTTTAAAGGGGACATATGATGGAAAAATGTGCTCTTTAATGTATTGTATACAAATAATTGTCCCTCTCTCGAGTGTCTGAACCTTTTCGTATAATAATGTTCATTTGAGGTGCAAGTGTGTGTGTGGGTTGGGGGTGGGTTCATTTGTGTTTGGCAATGTCATCTGCCACAGCGCTAGAGTAATTGACAAGTGTATTTCTGTGATGAAATGGTGCCTCCAACAGTGGCGATGCAATTCAATCTCTCTAGGCACTCACTTTAGGTGTGTGTGTCTGTGTGTAGGAGTGATGTGTTTAAATTAGAATTATATCGGCATTAGCGTCTAATAAATGACACTAATTTGATTTCTTCTTGAAGTTGTAGGTGTGGCAGTTGTGTTTAGCGATGTGTCTTTGTACTGAAATGAAATGCGCAATAATGCAAATTGCGCAATCGCAAACTGGTAATTGAGACAGAAATTTTGAGACACCTCTTAAATATTCTCTCATGAGATGGTTTTTGAGAAGTGTAGATAAGCAAGTATATTGCAAAAATGTCGTGAAACACATTTTTTTTGCATTTGTTCTATAGCTACGTGACCCCGCGCAGTCACGTGCGTGGGACGTAAAGGAAGTAAAAGACCAATAGCCACGCGCTTTGCACACAAAGCAACAACATCTTGGAGGTTTTGCAAACAACTCTGGGTGTCCATCTTCTGTAAAGGAACCTCTCGCAAGAACATTTCATGAAATGTCATGAGAATTACGAGATCTCATGAGATGGGATGTTATGAGAATTATGCCTCACAAGCCAAACACTCAGAAACAGAAATTGTACTTAATTGTAATTGTATAAATACTGCTTTTATTTTGAGGAAAATAAAATGTAATGGAGATACAGCTATAAAGGAACTGTTTTACATTGAGGTAAAACACAATATATCTCCTTTGATGGTAAATATTATGATCCATACTTCACCTCACACGAATTGGACAGTCTTGATTTATCAAAGCAATGTTTGTTCTCTTTCTTACTGTTACTTCAAAAAAGCCTCCATCTGGTATCTGAATATCGTCTCAAATCTCACACACAAACAACAACGCCACCTCTTGTGGCTGTAATCCACACTGCTTCTGTAGATTACCTTCTTCTTCAATAATTTGTTCCGTTGTGGCTGAACTCTGTGAAAGGAAAACCTGTACACGAAGCAAAGTGCGTAGTTGTATTTCTTTCTGCACTGGACGATCTGCTAAGTGGAAAAATGACACAATTAATAAGTTAAAAATTATCTTAATTGTTAGTCAAGTACTCTGGTCATAAAAACGTAAGATGTTTGTGTTTGTGAGATGAGTGTGAATGTTGACTTAAAAATCCAATTCAATTTCATCAGTTGAGGAAACTAAAAAACTGCACATAGAACTAAAAAGATAACAGTCAGGAATCTCAATGGCAATATGTTTTAAGGTTAATATGGATCACAAACTTTGTTATATGGCATCAGCATATTGCTTCGTAAACCCGGGTGTTTTTTTCTTCACTTTTGGTAAAGTTTTAAATTCATCTGTGTCGTTCATCCATGTCATGTCTGTCGTGGCAGCTAGCTGGCGCTAAGCTAACATAGGAGGGGTAACTCTCTTGTCCAGCATCCAAGTTTGCAAACTCCCTTCGTGCTAGGACGGCCTCAGACAGCAAAGTAACGCCAATGGTGCTGGTGAAGTGAAAGTCAGCTGTGTGAACCACTACACCAATGATCTCATGATAAAACTCACATCTGTCCATCCATTTCCTTATTGGTGTCACAGGTGAGCTGGAGTCTATCCCAGCTCGATTTGAGTTGGAGGCAGGGTACACAGTGAACTAGTCAATTGCAGAGAAGAGAAATAGCATTTTCATTTGCAAGCAGGTACGTAGACGATCACACAAGCAATACTCCTTTGTCAACTTCGGTCAGATGACTTTGCTGCCCCACACAGTAGAGAAAGGATAGGACATATGGCAGGAATAGTCAGCAAAAAGTAAGGCAGACACACTGAGAAAACTATTATATCAAAAGTTTTACAATTCACAAAATTCATATCCTGATTAAAAACTAAAAACAATGTATGTGCTAATTGTTTTATTGTCTTTCAGCTTGAGTTTTCAAGTCAAGAAAAGTTTCTTGTCACAAGCTAGAAAACAAAAAATAATCACTTTTCTGTCATGAATACACTGTGATTAACACGGGTGTTGTTTCTTTTCATTCAACAAGTCACGAGAGGAAGTTGCATTCGGTTTTTCCTTCTTGTTGTTAACCCCACCATAGCATTTCCCCTCCAGTTTGTAGAATTTCTCAAAATGTTCCGTTTGTTAGGCTGAAAGGAAAATCACAGAAAAATCACCATAAGGGCTGCTTTGCATTTTTAATTAAGAAACTAACATATGAATATATTTGCATATTATTGAGTTGCAGATTAAATCATGCATACATAATTAGCGTGCAGCAGCGTGCGTTTGCCTCTCTCTCTCGCTCGGCTCTGTGCTGACTGACTTTTCCGACGGATGCCACACACGCATGCACACAAGCACTTTATTGAGACTCTCAAAGACTCACTTCACAGACACACGTACCCGCCCTCTCCAAACACTTTGTG
Organism: Leptonotus elevatus; assembly: GCF_054856555.1. Taxonomy (NCBI): domain Eukaryota; kingdom Metazoa; phylum Chordata; class Actinopteri; order Syngnathiformes; family Syngnathidae; genus Leptonotus; species Leptonotus elevatus. The sequence continues at coordinate 14,983,397 of NC_141253.1, forward strand.
TACTCTCTTCTACTCGGTTCAGTTTATGTTTCGAGGAAAATTAGCTGAGGCCATTCGTTATTTTTAAGCCTGATTAAAGTGGAGGGAGAAAAAGCAAATAAATCCTCTTTTAGTTGTTCATTCTTTTCATCTTGTTCAGTATGTAAACAAATTCATTTCACGTGCCATGTCAGACATTATTCTGCCACCAATTAATGTCATCCAATGACATGCAAGCATGACTGAAAAATATGGACAATTACTTATTTGTATTATACACACAATTTCCCTACTAATAAATACAACATGAATTACTTAACAATCACTTGTTAGTATTTTTAGGTGTCTTTAATTAAACAACTCCTGATTATTTATAGCTTCAGGGAGAACCTCATTAACATACTGCGTTGGATATCTTGTGACAACCTGACAGCTAGAGTGAGCCTATTAGCTCCACAAAGTTGTATGTGTGCAACAAAGGCAAAGTAAAGAGGCATAGTATTTGACCAAGGAAGACATTTTAATGTAGATCCAGGAATGTTGTGTATATTTCGTTGTGAAAGCTGATCAAGAGAAGACTTTAATGGCACCTACTGCCCTCTATCTCGTGTTTGCAATTGTGCAAAGATTATATGAGTACTCATTCTGGTATCGGTCTGAAAAATAAGTAGTATCAAACATCCCACTACATTATTACATTGAAAGTGTGCCACTAGTAGGCTTTGAAATTCATGCATTTATTCAATTGAGTTATTAATTGTAAAACCATAAATGACAAGGTAGCGTGATAGTCTGTCATAAAGTTCCCGCTTAAGTTCTCCACTGTTGTGCGAGGATGTGGGCGCAAGTGTGTGCCAAGTTAAACACAATGATGATGACAAGGAAGCTGGAGCCTGATAGGTAATCACATATTTGTGGAGCTACTAATTGCAGTCCAATTCCAAACAAAGAACAAAGTGGAAACTTGGCGCACGGGCACAGTGGAGAAAGGACAGCATAGCATGGTCAAGCAAACTGAGACAGACCTATAAAAACCCTATACCCTATAACCCTATGAAAAAAAAAAAAGCAGGATCATTAACATATCCTTAATCAGGCATGTGCATAGACATTTTGGGGGGAAGGTGCTTAAAATGATATTTGACTCATTGAGCCATTTTTAACAGTAATAAGATACTATTTTCTTTATAAATAATGTGATAACTTCATTAGGTTTTGAACAATTAATATATTTAAAAACTAATTTTGCCACTTGCTGTCAGACAGCAAGTGGGAAAATGTGTTTTTATGGGTATTAATTGTAAATGAAAAATGACCAAATTATCACATTGATTATAGACTAAATCTGATCTTATTACTGTTGAAAATGGCTCAATGAGTCAAGTATCCCTTTAAGCTCCCCCCTATAAAAAAGAAAGAAAAAGCACCCATTGTCAAATTAGTCACACAATTAGAAGAGAAGTAGAAGATGTGTTTAACTTCTATAATAATTTCTGTACATTACAAAGGAGGTGAGGGGAGTATATAAAAGTCTACACACCCTTGTTCAAATGGCTTGTGTGCACTATCACAAAAACTGAAATGAATATCCATCTGATATCAAAACACTTTGGGGGACGGGAATTGATGCCGGAGAGAGTATGTATGTATGTATTTATTTATTTTTTATTATTATTTTTTATTATTTTTAATTATTTTTGTTATTTTTAATTATTTTTAATTATTTTTAATTATTTTTAATTATTTTTAATTATTTTAATTATTTTTAATTATTTTTTATTATTTTTTATTCCTTTTTGTTATTTTTATTTTTTTATTATAATTTTTGTGTGTGTTGTATTCATTTTTATTATTATTATTATTATTATTTGTTTTATTATTTGTTATTATTTTTCATTATTTTTTATTATTTGTTATTATTTTTTATTCATTTTTTATGTTTTTTTTTTATTATAATTTTTGTGTGTGTTTTACTAATTTTTATTATTTATTTATTTTTTTATTAAATTTTTTGTATTTTGTATTTTGTATCTTGTATATTTTATTTTTGTATTTGTTGTATATTTAGTATTTTTTGTATTTTGTATTTTTGTATTTTTGAAATTTTTTTTTGTATTTTTATTTTTGTATTTTTATTTTTGTATTTTGTTATTTTATTTTGAAATATTGATGAATGAAAAAAGTGGGCACCAGTTAAATTAGATGTTTCTGATTCAGGGCAGAAGGGCTGGTGCCAGCGCACCATATCTGTGCACATGCCTGCTGCAAGAACACTATATAATTGGCTGTGATTATTTGGTAGTAACTGTCAGGTTAAAAAAAAATGACAAAGTAGAGAAACGTCTACAGTGTGACAAACTTTCTCTTCCTTCCTTTCACTATAAACGAGGCCAGTCAAGCTCAATGTTTTTGTCTGTGTGTGTGTGTGTGTGAGGCGGAAGAGGGAGCTAAAATGAACCAATAGCAAAGCAAGTGAGTAACAGTGGAGGATGCTGGAATTGGAAGGGATGTGAAGAGGACAGCCTATGAGAGGAAGCTCGGGTGTCAGATCAGGAAGGGAGTGAGGGGGAAGCAGAAGCGCAAATACAGGTGCATGTTGAGGAAGATCACAACGGCAAACAGGAGGGATCAGAAAGGGAAGGGTGGGACAATACAGCGGGAGTGACAGCAGGAAGATGAGTAAGCATTGGAAGAGATGGTGAGCAGACAAGAAGAAAGAGTTTGAGGGCCGCTTACTTGCCGCTGGCTGTTCTGTCTGTTTCTCTTTCAAAGCCACAAAGCCATTCCAACTTCATTCTCCTTTTATTGTCTAATCTTCCTCTTTTCCATCAACCATATCATTTTATTTTTTCCTTTTGGTCTAATTACTTCCTCGTTTGTCCCCTTCCATTTCCCCCCGTTCGTTATTCTATAATAATTTAATTTCTCCATCTCTTCCTCCTTATTATATCTTCTCCTCTCTAACTTCATTCCTTCCTTCCTCCTTCATTTGCTTTTTTTATTCCACTCTCTCTCTCTCATTCCTCCTCCTTTTCTGCTCCTCTCCCTGCTCCCATTTTGTGTCTTTGCCCTCCTAGTTCGTCTCCTCTTCACTCTTTGTCGTTGCTCGTGCAGATTTGTCGACCACGCAGCAGTTAGCCCAAATTGAAAATGTGCCTCTGCTATTTCCCCTCAACTGGTTCACTTTTTTAAAATTTGGTTTCTTTATACTTTTCCCCTTGATCTTCATTCCTCCCTCTCTTCATTTCCCATTCAGACTGGTTGGGTACAATGCTGGGAGGCTGCCAGTGCTGCAGACAGATGGTCCACTTATTAGATGTGCATCAGCCCTCCCTCCCCTTCCTGCAGCTCGCTTTTTAATCAAATTAAAGCCAAAGGAAGAGAGGGGAGCGATAGAGAGCGTGAGTGACAGAGAAGGAGAGCATGAGGTTTGGGAGGTCTGCTAGCTTGTTTTGGAGTCTACTATTTGTTTTAATAGGATGACTGATGATAATATTAAAATGAAATTTAGGGAGACTAATACGCAGGCTTGTCTGTTGTGGTGACTGCAAGTACATCTGTCTTCTGTTTGTCTCCAGTTTTTACTTCCACCATTTTTTTCCTTGTTTTTACTCTTCACGTCTTCGGTCGGCAGAAGCCACTCATTTTCGATGTAAAATCTGTCTCTGATGTGGCTCGTTTGCCACATATTGGGTGATGTCAAAGTGATGCCATCAGCATTATGTAACCTTGGGAGGTGACTGATATTAATCCAGTGCCACATAATGGGATTTGGATTACACGGGCCTCCGAAGGGAACATTTCTATCAAAATGTTAGAATGAAAACATGTGAAGTGTCTCTGTAGGAGACATTGATTTTACAAGTTGATGCATGTAGGTAGCTTAATAGCTTACTGTAGGTGGCAAGCATCTGTTGCTTTAATTTACGCCATCTTTTCTTATAGGAGCAAGGCCCTGAAGCTCAATGTGAAATCAGTGCATCGGATGCACATTATGAGCTTCTCTGAGGAATTTGGAGGGAAACTGGGAATGTTTGGACATGAAAAAGATAATAATATGAAGAGTAGGAAGAGAAAGTGCATGCAACTATGGTTAATTGCATCAATTCAAAATTGAGGAGAAAATGTGTTTTAAACTGTGATTTATGGCTAGGAATAACAATTTTCACTACATATTAATTTATGTCAGATATAAAACAACAATTCTGAATTTCAAAAACTAACAAAGGGTGTGACTATGAGTTGTGTACAAATGCCATAAGCAAATGAGCTTTAAAAATTGTTTATATATATATATGGTTTTTTTTATATATATATATATATATATATATATATATATATTTCAGTGTGACAAGTAGAAGCTTCAAAGTGGAAACTATGCTAATTTGTTGTCTTTGAAAAAAACTAAATTAAATAAAAAATCCATAAGAAACAATTTTGTCACAAAAACAGGCTTAAACTATCATAAAACATTTGTTTTTTGTGCATTCCTAACTATCATACTAGTGTAACTATTATTAAGAGTGGAAAAAAATAAACAATAAATTCTGTACTAACCCTGAACTTTGATGACAGTGATATGACAGATATTTGCTGGGACGTGATGAGAGAAATTACACTACTGGAAAATTCAGTTTTTTTACAATAAATAAATAAATAAAAATCGCAAACCGGTGAGGTTGAATATTATACCTGGGGCTTAAGTGAATTTTTTTTTCACACAAAAACTTTTTTAAAGAGACAGTGTGTATTATTTAGCGCCAACTAGTGGTGAACTAATAATTCATTCATTTTAAAAATGCACCATTAATTTCAATAATATGCAACAAAATATTACAGGAGACTGACAAGTTTTGCTGTCATGTTTCTGCTACGGATATCCGAAGGAGAAAAACTTTGCAAACGTAATTAGCCTCTGGTGATACTTGCAACTAGCGTCTGACCCAATGAGTCGACCGCCGCTTACCTTTCGCAGCTGGGGCCTGCAGGTGGCCATCGCTGAGTCCCGTCATTCAGACTCCCGCAGCTTTTCTCCTTCTGCTTTTCTCTCGCTAGCTTTTGCTAGCCGCTCTTGTTAGCCACTCCAGCTAGTTTAGTAAAATTTCCAACAGTGTCATAGAATCAAAAACCCAAATAAGTAAGTAAGTAAGTCAGTCAGTAAGTCAGTCAGTCAGTAAGTAAGTCTCCCTTTAATTATCACAAAAAACATCCGACCAGTAGAAATTAAACTAAATATCCCTTTTTCATGGAATGTTTGTCATAGTTGTTAAAGTAAAATAAGAGACTATGCAAAACAATCCCTATATGTATCATCTTTGTGCGCCCAAAAACGAAGACAACAGGAAACAATCATTTAATAAATAAAACAAAAACAGATGGCGTTTCTCATCCCCAATGGCACTATCGAATTTGGTTTTCAGTATTTCTTCCTCACAGTGAATTCATTTAAATATTTTGGTGAGTAATTCCTCCAAAGTCAACAACTGCACCTTTTTCCTATTAATCACATCCCACTTCTGCCTGCTGATATTCAACGAGACAGGACAGACCCTTCACAGCTCGTCTGTATGTCAGATTGATAAACAAGCTACAAATCAATAGCAGTATGAGTAAAGTTAATTTTCTCAACGGAATCATACCAAACACCTTCATAACAACATTTTAGGGGTCACCCAGCCACAGATTTTTATGGCACTCATCAATAATAGATCATAATTTGATACTAGGAAATTTGATCAGAAATAATAATCACTTCCAGGGTCAAACTGTCGCCTACATAAAACATTTATTAAAGGTAGACACGATTTTAATTAACATTACATCATGCTTAGCAATCCTACGTGTAAATATAAATTAAACAATGACAGTTAAAGACTCTCTTTCAATGACACATAATGAAGGTATAGTGTCACAACATAACGCTGGTGGAATTTTGAATCTCCGAATAAACTTTGGAGGTTGCACTGCATTTTGTGGCCACTGTCAAATGTCAATTGCATCTAATGACATGTTGTCTTTGTGCAGTCACGCTGCTCGCACTTCAGACAGTTGCTGTAAAATGCTGTGAATAACACGCACCCGTGTAGAATACCAAAAAAATACAAATAAATCACCCTTGAAATGCAGTTTTTTTCTCTTTACTTGTGTGTAATTATGTAATACCATCACCAGAGTGAATTATATGAATGAGGGATGTTTGATACCGCTTGTTTCGTTTTATGTTTTTTAGGCTAATAACAGTACAAGTACTCAACTCTTGAGTAGTCAACAATGCTGATACCAAGTACCGATACGTCTAGTACTTTTGATACATAAAATGTTACCTAAAAAACAATGGCGGATCATTTTAAAGAAAGTCCGAGCATTTTTCATTAAATTGCATGAAATTCATGTTATTCTATTCTTTTAATTTGGAGTTCCTGATCGTAAAAGGACAAGTGGGCAGCCAATACTGGTATCAGCTGCTATCTCGAGTACCGATACCTTGAAACAAGGCCTGATATCGACTTGTTACCGATACTTGGTATCAGTACTCACCCATCCCTAATATGAATGAACATTCAAAAGATACTAATAAAGTGTAAATGCTTTTAAATCCAGGATAAAAACTATGCTAGTTTCCCGTACCTATGAATAAAGTCTTTCAAAGTGTTTTTAAAATCTAGTTTTTAAAAATCAGGTTGATGCACTGTACGCTGGTGTAGTAGTTTTGGTAAGCTATTTAAAAAAAACAACAACTTTAGTTTGCTTTTAAATCTTTTAAACTCTATAACTGCTTTATATGTTGAACTTTTAATTACAGTATGCGAAGCAAATTGAGTTACGTTGTGTATGAAATGTGCTACAAGTATAAATGAGTGATTCTTGTTTTTTAAGCTCTTGGTAATTAATGCCTAGGTACTGGTTTGCATGTGGAAAATATGTGTTTCTTTTTATGCAAGTTCCCTGTATAAAATCCCCCTCGATTTAGGATCTTATTTGTTGTTAGTTGTTGGTTGTTTTGTTTTGTTTTCAAAATAATGACTGTTATTCATGGTATTTTACAGTAATTAAAGAAAATAAATAACACATCCTCTTGACAGCAATTAAAAAGATTCTAATATGAGACATGGAAACACAGAGATGCATGCTATTAAATTGATTCATGTTTATTTTACGATACAAGCTCACGTAGAAGTTATAGTCCACAGGACATATTATGTAGGCTACAGTAAGAATGTACAAGATTTGTATTCTTTAAATCTCTGTAGTAGAGCTCCAACAGTTGGAGAAAAGGTTAAATGTGGTGGTTCTATTTTTTATTGAAAGAGAGACACAATTCCAATAAGTAATATTAATTATTATAAATGGCAACATAATATTTCTAATTGATGGGAAATTGTGTATCCAAATACCCCAAAAAATGCAATAAACTTTAACTTATTATTCCTTATTTGGAAAATGTAATGAGGATGGATTTGAGGAGGAAACAGCAGAGGGGAGAAGGAATGAAATAAGTGAAATAAAATTGTGAAACAGGAGGAGGTCAAGTGGATTTATGGAGGAAGCGTGTGGACAAAAAAAGACAGAAAAAAAGGAGAAAACAAGTGGAGATTTTATGGTGAAGGGGAAGAGAAATGGATGTGCAGGGAAAAAAAGGAGGAGAAAAAAAGAGAGCATTGGAGACGCTGGAGGAGTGTGGAAAAAGTGAACGGGCCACTTCAAAGGCGGCGGCGTGCGAGTGGGGTGGGGGCGAGGTGGAGGGGGACTAGGAGGTGCTTTCCAGATTTCGCTGTGGAAAGTTGAAAGAGTGGAGGCAACTGCGCGCGTGTCCGCGAGCATCTGCGTGCACGTTACTCCCGCTCGCGTTTACTTCCGTGTGCGCGCGCCACGGATGGGGAGGGGGACGGGGACGGGGGGCGGTGTAGCCGATGTTGTGGTGGCGGCGGCAGAGAGGAGGGAGGGGCACCCCGCGCTCTCTCTCCCTGCCCACTTTGCATATTCCACGCGCCTCGGCTCGGCCATATGGGAAAATGCAACTGAAGGAATTGTCGGGCGAAAAAAAAGCGCGCAGGCAGGGACACGCGAGCGGAGCGGGAAAGAGTTTGACTTCATAACAACACGGCGAGGAAAAGTTAGCGCGCGACACGGGGGGAAAAAAAGAGGCTCGGCTGGAAAGGCGCGAGGACAGCAGGCGATCAAGGACAAGTCAAAAAAATAGAGAGAGATCGACAGCACGCAAACCGGAAAGAAAGAGCTGAGAGAAGGGGGCGAAGTCGAGCTTTTCTTGTTTCTGCGGAGGATAGGAACGATGTATTGTGCGTACACCATCCCGGGGATGACAGGCAGCTCACTCATGTACTACTACAACGGCAAAGCGGTAAGGACTCATCCCTCTTCTCCTTATTATTATTTTTTTTACTTCCATGTGAGCATCTAAGGAGGGAAAATGAGGTGTGAACGTGAAGTGTGTTGAGTTCACGCTCCAACTTCGAGCGCGTCAAGGTGCGACAGTCACTTCTTGCTGGCCCTCTCTGCGTGATTGGGACGCGTTCAAGTGCGCGCGCGTGCGTGTGAATGTGTGTGCGCGCGCATGTGTGCGTGACAGAGAAGGTATGTGGGGACGGGACACGAAATGCAGTGTGTTTGTTGTGCGTTGCGTGCGTTTCTCTTGATTATTTAGCAGTTTTGCGTCAAGGTCGCAAATCTCAACCGAAATAATCCAGCGCGCAGATTTATTTCGCTTCTCTCTCGCTCTCCTCATCACTTATTTCAAATTATCTAAATGGATGTGCACTTCTAAATAGATAAGTCTTATTAGGCAAAGGAGCATTGTCAACTGGAGTGACATGCGTGTAAAATAGAAAATGTTTCAAGATTGGTATATTTTTATATTATTTTCCTGAAATCGGCAATGAAGATGAAATGAAGATTTCTGTGCATTAAAATAATATCAATATGGTATTTAAATGCATTTGTTAAATACTACATTTTCACAATTCCTATTTAATTTAAATTTTTTTTATAAAGTGTGACCATTAGAATGATGCCAGTGGAATATGTGTTAGCATACAATTAAATACACGTAGATATAAAATGTTTTCTATATTTTAATTTTAAATTACCCGTTTAAAAAAAAAAGTCCCCTAAAAAAAGTTATGAGGTGTTTAAACTCTGGTGAACCTGTCAGACTCCTCCTTGACCCTCACCCGTAAAACGTAAGTGGATGGGGTGGGGAGGAGGGGGGAGGCGCAAATTGAGGGGAAACTAGATGAATTTCACGGCTTTCTCGAAGGAAGCAGCGTTGGGAGGTGTAAATTAAGATGGAAGGTTCTAATTTTCTGCAGATTCACCTGTCAGGGAAGTGTTAGCTCTCCTCAGATCTGCCTGCGTTTTGTGGCACTTTTGACTGCCACTTTTCATGTTGAAAGGAATAAAAGAAAATCCATGCATTGCCAAACAAGTGAAATGTTCCAAATTCAAACAAATTAAAATCATCACAATAGATAATTGTCATGTTGAAATTTATTGACATCATCTTATCACAGACGAAAAAGAAAAATGATTATGATATTAATTAAAAACAAAAAAAGCAGTTGTAAGATTGTAGCACCCTATAATGTCATAATTTCCTGAATATGTAATAACGCTTGAAAATGTAACAATAAGATGCACTTAACTCGACCGCAAATGTAATAAAACCCAATAATAATGTAATACAAATCTTGACTGATCTTAATAACATAATATTTTTTTTTTACTAATAATGTAATACCTTTTTAAATTGTGCGCCGTTTCTATAACAGCACAAAAACTCTGATGTGACAGTGAATTTAACACATCGTTGATTGTTGAAGAATGAAACATGAACAAAACATTATTCAATAAAAAAAGAACAGGTACATTTAACTGTAACACTTAACACTCCCAGAAGTCTTTGTGGCAGAGTAGTTCTAATCCAGTGGGTGGAGCTTACTTTGATTAACTCTCTGCAGGGGTTGGTTTAACACTGAATAAATCAACTATGTCAAATAACTCCAACACCGACCTCCATTTAAATCAAACAGAATACCAAACTAAATACCCTTTGGTGGTTGAAATCAACTCGGAACTATTTAACACCGAAATTTAACACTCCAGTTTTTAGTTTTTTGTTGTTGCTGTAAATGTATATAACAGTTTTAGATTCTCAAAACACAAAATGTAGAATTTTGGACTGAAAATTATTGTACCGTGTCTGTCAAGTTTTACATGATCAGTAAAAAAGAAAAGAAAATAAATCCCAAATGTTACTGCAATATCAGTCAGGATTAAAAAATAATAATAATATTATTGGTGAAATTATGACTATGTTGGGATTGATTACATTTTGATCTAGTTAAGTGCAAATGTTATTACTACATTTCCAACAAATGATTACATTACAGCGTGCTGCAAAGCAAAAATGTGTCAAATACATTTAATATTTTTTCTTTACTAGCAAATATACTTGATGTCAGCTTTGCATGCGTTTTATTTCATTCAGTCGGGCTATTGTACTATTTTCATTTGCCAGCATGTCGAGAGAGTGACTTCAGTGCGCTTCCACAAAGCCTCCTTTTGTAAAACCACTCACCGACACTCGGCCTGTGTATGCCTGACGCCTGACAGGTCTTCGGCCTCTGTCACTTCTTTCAGTCAACTACGGGCCACGGGTTCCCGAAGCCTCACACTTTTTATACCCTCTTTCTCCTTTCGCCTCCTTTTTATCTTCTCTCGGGTTCCGAGCTCTCCAGCTCAGCGCTGCCACGGGGCTCGGTGTGGCAGCGCTTTGTTTGGTGGCTGGCTGTAGGATGGCACATTGTGCCGACGGTCTTGATCCGGTGCCAAGCTCCTTTCTATCCACCCCCTGCAAGCCTCCCCACCCCCCAACCCCCCCTGCCCTCCTCCACTGTCTCACTCTCGCTGTCTGCATCACAGCTTGTTTACACTCCATGTCTGTTGGCAAAAAGAAAAACACCCGAATCAGAGAAAGTAACACTGTGATAACCAAATGTTGTTTGTCTTCTCGTATCCTGTATTTGGAGGTTTTCGCAAGGCCGAGTTTGAGTTTTGGGCACGGTGTGGCTGTGTGGAGGGAGTGGGTTGTGAGTTGTCGGGGGACAGACATGCCCGGACGGATGTGCCGCCGGGCCCGCAGAGACCAAACACTGAAAAGCTGGAAGTGGGGTTTTGGCTCGGGAGTGCGCGTGGGGGAGGAGAGGCCAGGAGGAGAAGAGGAGGGTGAGGGCCGAGGCCTGCCTGCCTGCCTGCCTGCCTGCCTGCCTGCGCTTCGGTTAGCGGCTGTCAGCTCGCTAACTTAAGCTCCAGCAGCTTAATGAGGCAACAGCAAGCTCGGATAAAACAAAAGGCCTCATTTAAAAGCGGGCTGGCCAGCCGGCTATTGTTATGCTAACAGCACATTTGAATATTCACGAAGTTTTAATTAGGAGGGTCCCGTAGCTGCCTGCCAAAATCCTGCAGTCTGCTGTCACTGTGCTGCTGCAGCAAAAACACTTTTAACACTTAAACTGGCCATGTTAAGCGTGCCTCAAGTTTACTTACCGCATTCATTGCTTTTTGGCAATTTTTTAAATTAATTCAATTAAAATGTATTTTTCCTGGATTTATCTACATCACCTAACCGCACCAAAATCACTCACATCAATTGAATGGAAAAGTATTTGTTTACTAATTTTACCTATTAATCCTTTAGTCCAATGTGCTGGTTCCAAAAAAAGGTCAGAGGTCAAGGCCTAACCATAGCGATGGAATTACTATTTATTCGCTAGGTAGATTCATTGAAAGTAAAATAATATTTTAAATTGTTACTGCATTTGGGCCTTCAAGCATATATATTACAATTTATGGATGTAAATTGCAATGAAGGCTGATACCAATATCAGGAGCTCTCTTTAAGATCAGGAACATAAGGCACACACATCGGACAGATGCCTAGTAAGAATTTATTTTAAAATCATGTTATTGTGTTCTATATGAAATATATATTTTCTGAACAAATGTAAAAAAAGATAATCCGAATTTGCCATTATTTCATGCAATTTTTTTTTTAGGAGAAATGCTTTATTGGGATATATTGATTATTTTTAAATCATCTGTTGTATTGTTTTTTTTGTATATGTGTGCATATCCAATTTACTCATGGTATCAGTACTTGGTATCGGTGACCTACCCGTGAATGGTATTGAACATCCCTAATTATATTGATAATTATATCAATCCATTCATTTTTCTATACCCGCTTATCCTATTCTGGGGTTTGAATGACTTCACATTATTGAATGTGTGTGCGTGTGTGTGTGTGTGTGTGCGTGTGTGTGTGTGTGTGTGTGTGTGTGTGTGTGTGTGTGTGTGTGTGTGTGTGTGTGTGTGTGTGTGTGTGTGTGTGTGTGTGTGTGTGTGTGTGGGGGTGTGTGTGTGTGTGTGTGTGTGCGCGCATGTGCTGGTCATCATGTACATTGTGTTTGTGGACATCCTGTGTGCGTGGTACGCTGGAAATAGAGCACAGCATGTTGTGCAGACTTTATAAATAGAAACATTTGTAAGTGTGTGTGTGTGTGTGTGTGCGTGCGGACCTCTGACTCCTTCTGCCTCCCTTGTACTGTGTGTACCGCGCTAAAAATTCATCTTTGATAGAGTGTGTATTTACAGACCATCATAAATATGCACGGTAAAAAAAGGAATAAATGGGCACTGAAGGGCTTTGACCTTGCTTTGCTGCCAGAGAGAAACAAGACTGGATGAAAACAAATGTGTATTTTAAAGTGTACTGTATGTTGTTAATTCAGTCTTTGGTGTATCAGTTGGGTCATTTAGATTTTCTCTGACGTCTTTAGGGTTTGTTTCGTAGTGTGTGTGTGTGTGTGGGGGGGGTGGGGGGTGTGGGGGGTGTGTATGTGTGTGTGTGTGTATATACTGCCTGGTTTAGACCGTAATCCGTCTGCATCAGATTATCTGACTGATGGTGCTGATACAGACAGTCACACGAAGTATTAAGTGTATGTATTTGTGTATGTGCTTATATTAAAAATATATATACTTGAGGTGACAATTGTTTTATTCTCACATCACTTTTTTTGTAGTTAAAATAACTCAGCAAACAGATCAGGTGATTATTCAATATTTATTCTTTGAAAGATGTCTTCCCTCTCTCGTGATTTTGTCTCATTATTACTAATGTTGAGAAAAGGTCATTAGAAGATCATTAGTGACGTGCAATTGTCAAATATGAATGTCAGACTGGGTTGTGATGTCAGCGATAATGAGGCTTCTTGTTGAATCTGTTTCTCTCTCTCTGTTTTAATTTGCTTGAAAACCGGTAAATTAATACAACTATTATTGTTATTATTATTATTATTAGTAGGACATATGGGGCCTTCTTCGATGGTATTTTTGTAGTTGCCTGATAATAAATGAAATGCATTCAGTGCTCTGTGCACTTTTGAGCCAACTGTGCACACTTCACTCTCTGTCTTTATAAACCCGTGCCTTTAATGTGTAAGGTCACTACTGCCAAACGACGTGTAGCATGTGCACGAGCACACACACACACACACACACACTCACGCAAGCAAGCAGACAAGCCGCCATTGCGCACATTTTAAGGCAGGGATGCGACGCGCGAGAATGACAGTCGCATAGCAGAATAGAGAAGCATTCTTGGGATAGCTGGGAATTTCCACCTTCAGCTGTCCAATGAGAACAGACTCTCTTTCAGCGAGTGGCAGGTTTGATACCCAGTGACTGAGTGAGCGCCTGCCAGCTCGCTCAAACCTCTGAAAATCAAGGTCAGCTGGCAGACGGAGACAGGCAACAGCAGAAGCAGATGATGATGATGGTTCATTTATGCGCTTGGTTGACTGCAGACCGTCAAGGTACAAAAGGACTTTTAACAGCACGTGACAAGCCCTGTGCCAAACGCTGTGGATGTCATCAGACCTGCATTTACCTGCTCAATGATGTCTCCAATTGCCTGAATACTGTTTTGTTAACGAATATGCAGGGAGTAGCCATATTTACTAGGCCTCGACCGATTAATCGGCCGGCTGATTAAATCGGCCAAAATAATCAGCCAATTTATGCAGTTTTACAGCAGTTGTGCACAAATCATTGTTTCATTGTTTATTACGCATAAATCTATACAATGACCTTGTGTCCTTAAATATATATATCGGAATTTGTTGATGAGGTCATTCTATGGACCTGTCATTCAAAACAAAACAAAGCTTACATTTTAAGCAGTGAGGCGAGTAATGCAAGTTGTGCAAGGAAATGACAATTTGAACAAATGAAAAAAAAAAAAAGAAGTAAAATCAAATAAAAGCTTAGTGCAACGTAAATCATACATGAATGTATTAAATATGGCACACACTCGACTACTGGTAAAATACATATGACAAGGATGAATGTCCTTCTAACTTCATTAATTAAATGCATTGCCACGCAATGAATTCTGGGAACCGAAAAGGAAAGTTATTTTTCTTATTAAAGTATTTACAGTTGACACAAAGCTTTTTGCAGGGAATAGGAATTATTTTATTTTTTTAATTAACCATCCGATTAATCAGTAATCAGTATTTTTTTCTGCCCAAAATTAGGATCGACATCGGCCTTTAAATAGATTTTTCTGCAATGATTCCATTTTGTTACTAAAGCACTTTGATGCAAAAACCTTACGCTGGTTAAACATGGTCTACAATCCAAAATTAATATCAACAGTGATTGAAACTCAACTGCTAATTTTCCTGTGTCATGTCATGTTTTATATGTTAACAACATTAATACTTGAATATCATATTTATATCTAATTTTCAAGTATTTAATATCCTTTAATATGCTGCCATTGAACTGAGAAGCATGCGTGGACGCGATGCTCATATATGAACTGAGCACAAGCTTTGCTGCAGGAAAGCAAGCTTAAGTAAATGAACATTTTTGGCTGAAGAACAAAGCGCAGCTATGCGCCTCTCTTTTGTGTTGTTTACAGCGTGGACTCGGTGGACAACGACACACAAGCACGCACACATGAAACACTCCCAGTATTTATTGCCGACGTGGAAAACGCTCGGCTTATTGTTTTGTTCAGCATACGTCTGTGTGTTTTTGTGTTTGTGAGTGTGTTTAATGGGTCAGTCATGCTGTGGCAAGCGTGGTCTCACAGATAATCACCGGACAGCTGTCACACTTTACACAAAAACAACAAAAGTGTAACGTAGTAAAATGGGACGGCGATGTAAATGCGTTTTAGCATGCAGTCAGACAGGTGTTTTCTACACGCGAGGTTTGCGTGTGTGTGGTTTGAATCAAAAACGACATCAAGAGAGAGAAAATAAAGAAGAATGCTGCAACTCCAAAGTGTTGCGCTAATCAGCTCTTTGATCGGGCTCCTTTGTTTTTCTAGCCTAATAATGTAGTGCTGATTGTGTTGCTGGCAGCTATTGAGCTTCCATGTGTTAACTATTAAGGTTTCATAGTGGCAGTTTAAGCACACTGCAGCTGAAAATAGCATTTTTTTCCTTTTTTTTCCTACTGATTGACGGTTTACGCTGTCAAATGCATGAGCTAGCTCCATCCGGTCAAAACGCCTTTCAGCGAAAATACAGATCAATATATCAGGTTAAAGTAAAGTTGATTAATCCGCATTTTTAATGTATTCCTGTGCGCCTGTCCTCACTTTCTCGCTGTCGATAAATGAGAGACTAGCGTATTGCGTGCTCTAAATAATAAAATGGCCCTATTTTCGTGACCATGGCAAGTCTAGTGCAAAGTGCAGTCTTGGTATTTTCTCTCTATGCACAGTTTGAAATGGGCGTAAAACGTTTGTTCCATTATGTGCCGTTGTGGGATGGAACGCAGCTGACTCCCGGGCCAATCAAAGCGGCTCCCATCATTCCCATTAAAATCAGGGGGATGGAAGCACACGCATGCTTCACATTGCGGAGGCGGAAATTGACCGGCTGGGGTCCAAGAGATAAGATTGGTTTGCACAAATTGTGTTTATTCAGTAAACTGCACACCTAAAAATGTACCTATAGCAGCAATGTTCTTATTCTTGTGTAAAAAAAAAAACACAAGAGCACCATTCCAGATTTCACAATTTGACTTTTTTTTTTCAAGTTGTTGTTTTTTTAGGTCATTGCGGAAACAACAAATCTACTGTTATTCGTTCACAAACAATAAAAAAAAAAAAGAAGAAGATGTTTAAGAGCAAGTGTTTTGTATCACATGTGCAGTCTTGGCCTCAGTGTGCACAAATACATTCCATACCCCTTTCTTATTGCTTTTGGCACAACTGATGAACGCTCCAGTCCAATCCTGGCCAGCATGAGCAGTCTTGAGCTTTCGTCTGTCTGTCTGTCTGTCTGTCATCACCATTAAAGTGAGCAACAGTTCTTTTGAAATGAATCATGCACGTGGTATGAACACATCCGGTGATGTAAGCCAGCAGCCGGATGAGCTAATCGCTGCACAGGCTCTCTCAACATGACGAGGTCAGAGGTTAAAATCCCTACAAGCCAAAATGATGGAGATGAAGGATTAAATGTATTAATGTATGCTGATATGTCACTTTAACCCCCACCCCTCTCTCTTTCTCTCTCTCTCTCTCTCTCTCTCTCTCTCTCTCTCTCTCTCTCTCTCTCTCTCTCTCTCTCTCTCTCTCTCGTTCAGTCTGTCTGTCTCTCTGTCTCACTCACTCTCTCTTGCTCTCTTTCTGTTGTCTTTCTTTCTCACACTCTCTCTCCTTCTGTCTTTCTGTCTTTCTCTGTCTCTCTCTCACTCTCTCTCTTGGTCAGTCTGTCCGTCTCTCTGTCTCACTTGCTCTCTCTTGATCTCTTTCTGTCTTTCTCACTTATTCTCTCTCTCTCTGTCTCTCTCTCTCACTCTCTCTCGCTTGGTCAGTCTGTCTCACTCGCTCTCTCTTGCTCACCTTCTGTCTTTCTCACTTATTCTCTCTCACTCGATTGCTCTTTCTCTCTTTCTGTCACTCTCTCTGTTGTTCTCTCTCTCTTTTTTTCTCTCTCTCCCGCTCTCTCTCACGTTCAGTTTATCTGTCTCTCTGTCTCTCTCTTTTGCTCTCTCTCTTGTTCAGTTTGTCTGTCTCTCTGTCTCACTCGCTTTCTCCTGCAATCTTTCTGTCATCTTTCTTTCTCACACTCTCTTTCTTTCTGTCTTTCTCACTCATTCTCTTTCACTCGATCACTCTTTCTTTCTCTCTGTCTTTATGTCTCTCTCTCCCGCTCTCTCTCTCTCTCTCGATCAGTTCATCTGTCTCTCTGTCTCACTCGTACTCTCTCCTCCTCTCTTTCTGTCTCTCTGTCTTTCCTTTTCACACTCTCTCTCTTCCTCTCTCATTCTCTCTCATCTCGATCGCCTTTTCTCTCTTTTTGTCTGTCGTTCTGTCTCTCTCTCTATGTCTCTCTCTCTATTAGTGCTGGGCGATATGACAATATTATCGTGAAGACGCTAAAAAAGTTCTTATCGTGTCATTTTTTTAATATCGTGTCGATCAGCATTTGTCATTTACAGCAAACAAAATTAGTGACAGAACGCTTGTTTGACGGACAAAAGCATTCATTTGCATGCTTACTTCACACAGCTGTCCGTCGGTGGCAGCCTGAACAACACATAACCGTGAATCATGATGATACATAGTGTGGTCATACATTACAAGCTTACGGTGACAACTATCATCCACCCATACATACATTATTTGAACCACTTAAAGTCAATGAAAATTAATAGAAAACAAGGTGGGTAAATGCAAATAACAGCAAACCCGTAATTATTAACAACTGAAAAAAAGACACCAAAAAAAATGCTGGGTACTCCTTTGCTCCTTTCGGCTAACACGAGGTTTTCGCATAGCAGTCCGCGTGTCTACACGACGTGCATTTTTAGCCTCATTAAAACAAAGATTTTTAAGTTTTTCCCCAAATTGAACGGCGGGGGCAGCCCCAAAAGCTTTGCTGGGATGCTTACGTTACCTACAAGCGGCAAGCAGGTACTCAAGTCGAGATGAGAACTGTTCTACTAGCATAGCAACGAGCATTCGGCTGGCTAATACGGCACATAAACACGTTGCGCTTTCGCTCCTAGCGGTAGTAATGATAGCCTCCATGGCGGCGTATAAAAGTTGCAAGTACCGACATTCTCACGAAGCCATTACGAGGAGTGGTTAACAAGCGAGAAAGACGGAGAAGCTGTGCTAGCTGCTATGCTAACCGGCTAGTGTTATCGTGGACATGGCATTAATGTGTTTGGATGATCAAATACGCTTTTCACAAAAGTCTTGTTGGAAAATGGAGAATGTCCAACTTTGAACAGCAATATAGCAGGCAATTTAAAGAGTATCTGGAGAGAGAAATTAATGCTACACAATTAGCAAATTCATGCTACACACTTTGGTAAACAGGAAGTGATGTGATTGTTCCGGTGTTCCGGCGTCACATACGTCAGCCGGGAGGAGAATTAAACGTTTATTAATATTGATAAGCCAGTCAGAAATGGATATAATAAAGTGAATATATATAACATCACTAAAGGTTGTTTTCACAATGCAGTCCTGAGTTTTGATTTTGAAATCTATACAATAAATGTTCTCAAAATTACATTGCACATTAGAGCTCATCATTTTGTATTTTTTTGTATTAATTTCTGTCTGAATTTTTTTTTATGAATGCAATTTGTGAAAAATATGTCAATGTGCCTCTTCTGTTTGCATTTCATAATTTTATATAATTTTTCCATATCGCCCAGAACTACTCTTTATTGCTCTCACTCTTGTCTGTCTTTTCATGTCTCTCTCTCTCTGTCTCTCTCTCTTTTTGTCTCACTCGCTTTATCTTTCTCCCTCTTTCTTGCTCTCTCTCAGTCTCTCACTTTCCATCTCACTTTCTGTCACTCTCTCTCTTATCGGTCGGGCAGTCTCTCTTTCTCTCTCTCTCTCTCTCTCTCTCTCTCTCTCTCTCTCTCTCTCTCTCTATATATATATATATATATATATATATATATATAAAGTATGTGCTGAGTACAGCATTAGAACAACTGACTGCTTTTGAAATGATCAAGTTGTTCCTTTTGGTCCAAATCAACCTTTCATTTCTCTAGACACGATTGTGATTTTTTTTATTTTTTTTTATGTATTTATTTTTGATCGGGAGTTTATATGGCAGCCATCTTAATGTGTGTGGCATCTGGTATGTGTGGCGAATGCTATGGTTGCCATGTTGCCATGGTGAATTTGAGCCGGGCACATGTTGCCAGTCTGCGTCACTATGGTAATAGGTTCACTGTGACCCAGCATCTCAGGGTACAGCTCACTGCTCTCCTTCTGCAGTCTCTTCAATAATTGACGTCGCGGCCGCCATCTTAGCATTTGGCTGCGTTCAGTTGCCTGCCAGCACGTTGCCTTGGCAACGATGTTCTTTCGACCTGGTGCTCCAGTGACACCGGTCACGTTCTACTACATAAACTTTTGGAGCTGGCATTCACACATGGTATTAAAATGCCTTGGCATCCATTTTAGAACGATGATGCTATGTTTTAAAGGTATGCGGAAAGAAGAATGTCTTGCTACAAGAAAATAAGACAACTATTGTAGCGAATTATATTCTGTCAGTAAAGAAACTGATAGCTCACTGACAGTCTACAGGACATCGTGTGTGTCCATATGTAGGAGTTTGTGTGTACACTGCCTCCCACAGGCTTCTGACAGCTTAAACTGTTGGGGAGAGCAGTGGTCTCATTGGCTGTGTGCCTTGCAACTGGTTTTGTGATTTTGTTTTCAGGCCAATTGCCACCAAGTAAAGAAAATGTGTACGCGTGAAAGTTGTATGTCCGGATACTTACATCTAGACACATTTATAAATGTTTATAATCTGTTTTTGCGTGTTTTCTCTTGAAGACCACGTTTATTACCAATATATACGAAATATACTTTTAGGAATTATGGCCGAAAGTTTAATCTTTGTTTTATCAGACTATACATTTTCCCACGTGAGAATTCATGTCTGGTTTGCAAAATGTAGCACATGGCTTGTATGTTTTTCTTTGAAAAATGTCGTCTTGCCACCCAACCACAAAGCTCGTAAATGTGATGAAGATGGAAGATTGGTGTCACATATACTAAATAGCCATTACTTGCCCGAAATTCCTGTAGCTCCTTCAATATTGCTGTCACCCTCTTGTCAGCCACCCTGACTAGTGTCTTCTTGTCTTTTCATGAATTTTGGAAGGTGTACACATTTATGCAACCACATACCTTGGTTGTTTACTATTAAATCCCATCTTTATAAGATTTTCCAAAAACTATTGAGCTTATTAACAGGTTATAAGTGACATTAGTGATGAAAAAAAAAGGTTCGAAATGATTTGTCTGAGTGTCATTTTTTATACCACAGGGATGTTCAGACTTTTCATATCTGCTATATACTGAACACACTGTAACAAATTTCTGTAAAATCTACAGTAAAAAATTACAGCATATTGTTGTTTTTTTATTTGTACAGTATTAACTGTATACAGCAGTGCATTATGGGTAAAACAAAGTACAGTAATTTGCTGTATAATTAAAATACTGTAAATTTTACAGCATCTATGTTTTGGCATGTAAAATTTTACATGTGGATTACAGGTAAATATTGTAAAGATTGTTGGATTTTGGCGGGTATCTATATAGGAGAAGATGCAAACCTTGTATTGTCACCGGAGCAAGGACAAGAGTGATATTTTAGCGCAAGGGCAGTCTGCATTGTCTTCACATCGCATTTCTCCGGTAAACAGGCATTACAGCTAGCATTCATTTATGCACTCGGCTGCAGAACGACTTTACAACAAGGCCGGCGTGGTGGTTGACTTGTTAGCTCATACGCCTCCCAGTGCTGCGGACGTGAGATCGAGTCCGGGCTTCGGTCTTCCGGGGTGGAGTTTGCATGTTCTCCTCGTGCCTGTGTGGTTTTTCTCCGGATGCTCTGGTCTCCTCCCACATTCTAAAGAAATGCATGTCTGGTTCATTGAGCACTCTAAGTTGTCCCTAGGTGTGGATGGTTGTTTGTCTCTGTGTGCCCTGCAATTGGCCGGCAGCCCGTTCAGGGTGTACCCCACCACTCTCCTAAAGTCAGCTGGCATAGACTTCAGCATGACCTTGTGAGGAAAAGCACTATAGAAAATGGATTATAGACACTCATTGTAGGAAAAGTTAATTTATTTGTATTTCACACACTGACTTCTACTTTCTTCTTTCATCTTCGAATATGTTTATTTTTTTGTAAAGCGTAAAAAAACTAAAAAAAACGTACAGATAGTTGTCACCATCAATATACAACAAATTGTCAATATACAAGAAACCATTGTTTGTTTCTCTTTCGATTTCCTGTGTATGTTAACCTAAGAAAATAATTGCTAGCATGTTTGGCCTCGGTAACTGTTAACATGGCAAATGTCTCCTAAAAGCAGCTATTTATGTTGTGTTGTTACTTCTATAATACACCGCATCTCTGTGTCTCGTTTCGACCTTAATACCGGAGTAGTCAGGGAGGCAGGAAGCATAGTTTTATTCATCGCATGGTCACAAGTTTGACCTTCTACCTTGCTTTTATGTCTAAGTAACCTTGAGCATTATGCTGAATATTAATTTACAGCAGTGATAAAGTGGTTAGCACATACCCCTCACACTTCAAATGTTTCTAATTGCAGATTTTTTTTCTCTCACTGTCACACAAACACAATTTTCCTGTGTGGTCTTGTCTGCTCCAGGCCAAATTGTCTTTTCCTTACTTGAATTTGGCTATTTATGAGGTCAAGATCCTAAAGGAGGAAAAAATTCCTTCAAACCGGGCCAGATGTCTTGTTGGCTATTTTAAAAGGAGCAGTCACACACGTGTTGAACTCTTGATCCTCCATCACAAACACACATTTCCTTTAGCCCCGATGCACATCTGTGTGTATCAAGCATAGTAATACTGTAGTGATAAAACCACTTGCAGGTAGTGTCGCTTGAGTATGTAGTATAGTAGACTTCACTTTTTGTGCGTCTGAGTGTGCTTTTGAGCAATTTTCCTGCTAACAGTTGCTGGCAGTCATCAGCATGTGGCAGTGATTAAATCAAAGGAAATTGGTGAAACAGAAGTGGAAAAAAAACGTCTGTGTGAATTCTTTGCCAAAAAAAGTCCTGGTGGTTGAAAGGAAAATGGGAGCCTAATAAAATGAGTATGGAAGAGACTTGTAAAGAGCCGTCACCTGTGGAGAAGGGTTTTTGTTCTCCGGCTCAAAAAGCAGCATTCACACACACAGGTAAAAAAAAAAACACACGCACACACACACGTTGAGCAAGGTTCTCATGTGTGCCAGCAGACATGCAAAACCACCTCGTTACTCACCCGCACAGATGGGGAAGGCATTCAGAGACACACACTTGTGCACACACAGATGTGGAAAGCAGTCACACACACATACACATGTTCATATTTATTATTTGGAGCAAAAACAGCACGATGAAGCTCAGCTAAAATTGGATTTAACCTATTAATCCATTATGAAATTGAATAGATTTTTATATGGATGTTCGATGCCATGTTTTTAAACCGATACCATGTACCGATACCAAAAGTACTTTTGATACATAAAACTTAAAATCATTTTAAAGCAATACTTGTCTATCCCAATATCACAGTTTTCCATAAAATTGTATGAAGTTAATGGCAAGTTTCTATTTTTCTAATTTCTAACTTCACACCATCGCGACTACCGATACCTTGAAATAAGGCCTGCTATCAGTCCGATACAGATAACTTTAACTTTGCCATGTTTGTGGGAGAGCTCGTTCAGTTAATGAAGCCTTTGCTGCTCTGAGAAGCCACAGTGTGATTCGTTATTTCCTTCCTCTGATGGGTATTTGGCTCCTCAGACACTCACGTCAACACACACTCCCAAACACACACACTCACATGCTCCCAGACCGCTGGCTATTTCCTGTGTCAGGGGGGTATTATAAAGTCACATTATGTTCGCTATGAGCCTCCATATTCCCCACTTTTGTAATCGTGTGTGTGTGTGTTGAGAACAGACCTCTCAATTTCCTGAGAAAGATGATGTGGAAGCCCATGATATCACACACACACACACACACACACACACACACACACACACACACACACACACACACACACACACACACACACACACACACACACACACACACACACAAACTAAATGGATGGATGGGTGGATGTATTTCAGAGATACTGCAGCAGTGGTTCTTAACCGGGGTTTGATCGAACCCCAGGGGTTTAGTGTGTCTCAGGGGGTTCAAAACACACATCCGACTCAAATGATTCATGATAATACGCACCTCTTGACCATCATTGGCTGCAGGTGATCACGTTACATTGCTTGGCCTGTCCGTGCTGCAGGGAATTTGGTGCGCTTGGTTAAGTAGTTTGCTTGTGGCTGTTGTGATGGTACATCGTGTTATTTATTTGTTATTGTAATCCCTTCATCCTATGTCGAGCAAAAAAAAAGAAATGGTTGGATGAATATGTGCAATATGAATGCACATGTATAACGGAATGTATGGTGTTCCACAGGGTTCAATTCTGGGGCCTATGCTGTTTTCATTGTATCTGCTTCTACAAAGCTCAGTGTCAACAATGTAATACATTTCAGTTTTCACTTTAATCTGGAGTCTCTGATGATGTTGTGGTCCATTTCTGTCTCACTCTGTGCCCTGTGTGTAGTCCACATTACACCTGAAGTCACCTGGATCGTCTCCAGCTCCCTGGGATCCAATCAGGATGGATAGAAATATTTGTCATGTGTAGTTTAATATCTAATTAGGCCATCAAATCTTAATCTGCGTGCATCAATCAGCCTTGATGCTGAAAAGAACAACATTTCATTTCAGTCATCTACTCAAATCATTAAGTTCTTCATCCAAGGTTGTCATTGGTAGCCTTTCCACTTCCGTTGTTTGTTTTCACTCACCCACAAAATAAAGTGAATGGAGGAGGTGTGGTCTCAAGTGGAAGTATTTACTTTGAGAACAGTTCGGGCAGCAAATGGAAATACATGTTTATAAACATGGTGTTGTAAAGATACATATATTTTTCGGTGTTATACAACCATACTGTGTTATAGTTTTTGAAATTCTTGGAATAACAGGTTCTGAGTACAAAGTCATCCATCAGCATAGATTAGTATCATCCACGTCCACAGTACATATAGAGAAAGCAGCTGAAAGCACACACACTCCCAGAGCTGATGTGTGTAATTAGTGGTCATTTTAAACGCTGCAACGTCACTGACTGTCTGAATCTTTGATGTTGTGGAAGTTGGCAAGAGAAAACGCCATCTTGAATTCATTTAATTGTATTTATGGGCTAAAATATAACACCACAACTGCTCCTACTTTTTGCTTTCTGTTTCCATTGGGATTAAATTCCCTACCCTAGCAGGGCTTTTATAGTTAACCTTTGTTTCATCTTAAATAATACTTTTGTCTTAGCAAGGGCTTTGGGTTTTGCACTTTACACTCTTAGCTCAACAGTGAACTCAGATAACTTTTGAGGGAATGGAAGAGGAGCTGCTAAATAGGTTAGTGGTGCTGGAGAACACCACTAAATAATAGATAAACAGTCTGCTGCCTCACGAGAGAGAAGAAGAGGAGTGGGGAAGGTGAAGAGAAGCGGGTTAAGACCTCTGATCCTTAATAAGCAATTTGCTTGTATTTCTATTTTCACTGAAAGTAAAATTTGGTTTTGTTATTTTAAACTCGCCTTTTTTAGGGTGAAAACCAATATTTGCTAAAATGACCTGAAGTCAAAATGTTTGCCGCTCGCCTCATAAGGAAGTTGAGCCATGTGATTTCTCATTAGCCATTAAAAGGATGAGGTAACGTCACATGTTAAGAATGGTAATGAGTCAAAATTGCGAATACGTTAGAAGAGTAAAGTAAATTCCATTTATCCATTTTAGGTCACGGGTGATCTGAAACCAAATCCCAGATGACAGTAGACCCTGGACTGATTCCAGTCCATCAGACTTAAAATTACACCTAACCTAACACGCATTTCTTTGGAATGCGGGAGTACCCGCAGAAAACGCATACAAAAACCCAGATAGCAAACAGGGCCCTATTTTTGTGCCCAGCTGAAGTCTCGTGCAAAGTGCTGTTTAACTGTGCGCATTGGTGGCGTTTTCTTTCTTTTGATATTTTCCTAGACTTTAGTAGAATTGGACTTATGGGAGCATTTGCATTGTGAGATGGAATGCGGCCGACTCCTGGCCAATCAAAGTGGCTCCCCTCCTTCCCATTAAAATCAGGCGGTGTAAGTACACATATGCTTGACATTGCGAAAGCAGATATCGAGTCGCTGTGGCCCGAGAGATGAGATTGGCACGTGTAAAGTGCGTTTATCCAGGTAAACTGCAAGATCGCACTTGCGGATAGTCGGCTGCACATGTGACGGCCGCAATCTGTCTGCATGTGCCTCGATCAAATATTTGTAATTTGTTATTTTATATATATATATAATGCAATCACTTGACAGCACTATATAAATATATATATATATATATATATATATATATATATATATATATATATATATATATATATATATATATATATATATATATATATATATATATATATATATATATATATATATATACACACATACACACACACACACACACACACACACACAGATTGTGACGTCGTCAGCTTTCCTTAGCTCACTCTCACTTGCGTATCACACCTTTCTCCTTTGCTCTTGCTCTGTTGCCCCCCTACTGTTTTCTGTCTAACTCGCCCCCCTTCAGTCACAGGTGCCGAACGCTTAGAAAGCACACACGTACACACGCACACACACACACATACATAGACATGCTGAGTCCACTTATCTTCACATAGGGGGCTCTAATCAATCCACAGGAAGCCAAAGCTCCACGAGGAGAGAGGAAGAGGGGGATAGAACGAGTGTGTGTGTGCGCGTGCAAGTGTGTGTTTGTGAGAAGGTTACGCATGTTTTCAATTACTCACACGTATTTTTTACAGATGTGTGTGTGTGTACGAGCGTGTTTTTCGTCTTTACCCCTCAATGTATTTGATTGCTTCCTGTCCTGTTTAATTATCTGTCACCTAATATTTGACTAATATCTCCTTTTTCACATTTGAAGATTTTTTGAATTGATTTCATTGCTCTTTAATGTTTCTCTGCTGTTGTGCTTTGTGTTTTTGTTTTTTTTCCTTTCCAAAATCTTCCTCATTCTGGACTTCTTCATATGGACTCAATTAGGCAGCCATGCTCAAAATGAATGAGTGTGTGTGTGCGTACATCTGCTTCACATTAGCCCAATTGCAGGTTGGTAGAATAAAGGGCTCGGCTCGGTGGGATTTCCTTCCGCTTTCTCACAAACACGTGCGCATACGCACACGCGCATGCACACAATTTTTCCTTCCATGTGTTTTGAATCAGAGACATAATTAACCTTCAGAGGGCTCCGAGACCACGGCTCAGATCTCCTCTATAAAAATACATCCAAAAAACAGAAAGCCCCCCCTAAAATATGTTTGATCTGTCTGCGGCATGTTTGAGTCACTTAACCACGTCTGCCTCAGGTCTGGATCTGAGTGCAGAATTATGGCAGGGGGGGGGGGGGGGGGGTTGAATCAGACAGGTAGACAGATAGGTCAGGTCAGTGTCTCGAGATACTCGAGACAACTGAAAAAAAATGATACAAGCAATTGTACGTTAAACTAATACACTTCTGTCTGGAACCGGCCACTGTTTGTACCCTGTGGTGCTGAAATGTTTGTGAGGGATGAAAGCGAACGTAGCCATTTAGGAATGAGAAGGCAGGAGGATGCAGAGAGGGAAACAAAGAGAAAAAAATGGATCGGCACAGGTGCAGCGGGCTGTGTGTGTGCGTGTTGTTTTGTGTTTGTGTACGTGTGTGTGTGTGTGTGTGTGTGTGTGTGTGTGTGTGTGTGTGTGTGTGTGTGTGTGTGTGTGTGTGTGTCTGTCAAGAGGTTTCGTGACTGCTCCTTTGAGTGTTCACATTCCAGCACATCTGCTTTGAATGAAGTGTGGTAAACTATGTGTGTGTAAGTGTGTGTCTGTTTGTCAGCGAGTGAGATGGTTATAAGGAAAATCTGTCTGATTTACATGCAGTGTGCTGGCTGTGGTAATGTATGTTTAACTAAGTTATTTTTTTTTATGTTTATTTCCTGTGTTTAAGACAACAAGATTTGAGCTCCAAAGAGAGCAGAACGATTGAATTCAGAAAGAGATGTGAGTTGTTTTAAGCACAAGCTGACGAATGAGATCATGTAAGGCAGTGCAAACATGCACTTGCAATATTTTCTAGACTTGAAAAAACATTTTTTTTAATTGATAACAATGCTGCATTCCTGAAAACATGAAAGATCAAAATGTTCAGGCCTCCAACTAGGCAACATGCACTGGAATGCCAATCAAAGAATGTTCGATATATATATATATATATATATATATATATATATATATATATATATATATATATATATATATATATATATATATATATATATATATAAATACAAATTATATATATATATAATTTGTATTTTATTTATTTATTTTATTTTATTTTATTTTATTTTCAGAACGATACCAGTATGAGTATGAGTCTCTGATACCAATACCAAATACATATTCCACTAGTACTTTTGATACATATAATTTCCTCCCCAAAAAACAGAAATAATTTAAAAGAAAGACCTGTATATCCCAATATTGCATTTCTCCTTAAATTTGCATGAAATTAATGGCAATTTTAAATTTTTCTAGTTCCTGATTGTCAAACGGTCATAAAATCACGCATCCCTAATAATCTGTTACTGGATATCAGTATTTATCACTATGTGAATGAACATTATGTAACTCTGTGTCAAATAATTTGGTAAGATTTAGAAGAACAAGTAAAGTGAGAGCTCACTACCAATAAAATGGAAATGTATTACTGCCAATCTACTATTTTTTTCTCAGCATAATCAAATATCTCCAATGCTATAATTGTCCTTATGAGGTCATGAGACAAGTTTTGTCATTATTGTCTGCTGAAATGCTAAACTTGTTCCAAGTGAGCGATGTTTAAATTCCCAGCAGTCCAGAAAGCAGCACTCGTCCTGTTTGAACAGATTATAAGTGTAACAAAAAACGCTTTGAACCAGAAAATTGCTTTTTGATTTAAAAGATGCAACAACATTGAATTGAACAAAATGGAATTGTTCCACTTAGAAATATATCGAGACATTTATTGAATTGTCTTTTATTGGAGATATATATCTTAGATTTAGGAAATGGTACATTTACAGTACAGACTAATTCATTCAAATGTACAGTATGTAAAATGATGACCAAAAAGTCATTGCGTCATACATTTTCAAACTGAATTGAATTGAATTCGGGAATCACACTGAGCTGAACTTTCTTATTGAACAGTCCTTGAATTGTTTTACACCCCACATATCGAAAACCGTATCAAATCATCTCACCCCTAATGAATACCTTAATATTTCATTCTTAACATGTTCTACTATTTGGCAAGTACTACCGTAATATAGGTCACACTTTTTTCCATAAGTTGGCTGTTCCTGCGACTTATACTCCAGAGTGGCTAAGACATGAAAAAAATATATGGGTATATCATTTCACAGATGGCCACAAGAGGGCACTCTCACCTTCAGCACTGATATCTCCTACTTCTTAACAATTAAAAATGTAAGCAGTAAATGTTAGCTGACAAAGACAACTGAGAACAACTGAACACAAATGCCCCTCAAAAGAAAATCATATTCTGCAGACCGCAAGCTGTAAGTAGTGAACCTTCATTGTGTTAGCGTATCTTACACCTCGTCAGCCTGTTCTCTATTCTTTTATTAATGTTATAACTTGTCTTCCAAGATGACGTAAGGTCTATTTTTGGTAGTTTGTAAAATAAATTACCCGCAAAAAATGCGACTTATACTCCAGTGCAACTTATGTATGTTTTTTTTCTACCTAATTATGCATTTTTGGCCTGGTGCGACTTATACTTCGGAGCGACTTATGGTCCGGAAAATACGGTCATCGATAAAGACAAAGGTAGAAGAAGAGGCCAAAGTGGTCCTCCACACATTTGGAGATAATACTGAAAGAAAATGTCAAACAAGAAACAAAAGTCAATATTTAGTTTATTTATTTATTTAGTTTATTTATTTATTTATTTATTTTCCTCAATGACATCCCTGTGGGACAAAATGCATTGCCGTCGCTGTCAAAAGAATCATGTACAATGTGTCACCAGTCCTTATACTGTACTGTGATATTCATATCTGATCATATTTCCATTACATATCCAGTTAGTTATGATGTCTTACATAACGGAAAGCATGAGTCTTTTCACATATCTTCTGATTCCCAATGATGTCTCATGATTTATTGTTAATGTTACAGTAAAATAATTCCAAAGTACTCCAACAACTGGACCAAAATAGTAATTTGTGAAGATGCAAACACGACAGTCACTGTACTGAAAACTCTTCGGCATCACTCGGAACTGTTTTTTTTTTTTTGTTGTTTCTTTTACCTGTGATTCAGATTAGTGAGCACACAGCTGGTTGCTGCTTGTGTGCGGGGTGTGTGTGTCTGAGCCCCATGAGGAATCAGTTTTCAGTGGAATGTGTCTTTATTTTCTCCCGCCGTTGCCTAGGGCGATGCTTTGATGCAATCTGTGATGTTCTGTGAACACGGGTTTCACTGGCTTTTATTAGGCTTTGTATTGCTGGTTCGTCATGGATTGCAACAGGTTGAACTATTGTCATGAGTCCATGTTGTCCATTATGGACAATATATGGCTGTCAAAGCAACAGTGGTTGGTTTGTGGTACAGTGCTATCGGCGGCTATTACTGCTTTGATCTGTTTCTAAGAGGTTGTTTATACGTGACAGAATAAAATATGATTCAAGTGTTATTCTGAACATTCAGAAGACAACATTTTGGAGATTGTTTTTTGAAAACAACACTTTCCATGCACAGTAAAGGCTGAAAATGGTAATCTGTTCAAATGCAGGACAAGCATCTGGGTTTGTGACATCACAGTCGTAACTACAATGGCGGAACAAGATGTTATTGTAGCCAAGTTTTCATTTACTTTACGATTATATTGTTTGTTGAGTCTTCACTTCCTACATGTCACATATCGTTGCCGTCAGTTTTTTTCAATCATTAACATTGCGTCATCAAAGAGAACGAGCCATTTTCAACACTTTATATTGGTCAATAATTCGTAAAGATGACACCCACGTGTGGACTGATCAAAAGTATAGATTTTTTTTAAATAATAAATTTGCCAAATTGTGATTTACCAATGGCCCAATGCCAGCCATATTGAAAAGACTGCTTTGTCCAGGTGGATCAGCAGTTGGTTGTAGTTTTTGTTCAAATTGCTGCTTTCATTCGCCTTTTTCACATTGCTTATTGAAGTTGATTTTTTGTGTGCCTTTTCTCAGGTCATTGTGTGAAACCGTGTCATAATAGTTTTTTGTTTTATTTTCATTATAGCTAGTGTTTATTTATTTTTGTTGTTTGTTTTTTAAATATAGTTTGTTTTAATTAGTTATCAGAGCTTGTTTTTCAGAAATGATTTGTTTTAGTTGAGTTTTTATTAGTTTTAGTAATAGTTTTTGCTTTTTTTAAATGTGTCTTTAAGTAAAAAAAAAAAAAGTATTGTATAGCTAAATAAAACTAAACTAAATAGATAAATAAATAGTCACAGTCTGTGTAGCTTCTCAGGAAGGCAATTGGATTTTTATGTTATGGGGTGGTTGAAGGGTTAGAAAATGGATGGACTAATGGTTGGTTTCTGCCTTCAGGACTCAAACTAATTTTAATTATTTTTTGTTGTTGTTGTTGACGTTTTACCTTTTGGTTGATTTGAATTACTTTGTAATTATAATTGAATAGAACCTTGGTACTGGTGCCACTGAACTAAGATTTTTAAAATGTGAAATATAGAATGTATAGAGAAGTAGTTAAATGCATTTTTTTTTAAATGTGTCACTGCTTGTAAAAATGTTGTGCAGTTTTAATGTGCTGTTTGTTCCCTAATTTACTAAATAGAATTCAAGTGCTCTCATCACACTGGATTCATGAACTCACCATTTGCTCTCTGACATTTTGACATACTGAATTTGAATGTAAAACATGTTACAGAATATTTATGCCTTTAAGAGTGATGGTTGGTGTTAAAAAAATTTACATTTCTATTATTGTCGTTTTGACAGGCTACCAATGAGGTTTCAGATTTCTTATAAAAAAAAATCTTGACGTCTTAAGTTTTGCAGTTGTGAAATAAGTGACAACACTATTAAGAGCTTTCTGTCTTGGCATCGAATCAGCTTACTGTGGGAATACTAATACGGATGTGATGTGTGTGTGTGTGTGTGTGTGTGTGTGTGTGTGTGTGTGTGTGTGTGTGTGTGTGTGTGTGTGTGTGTTTGTGTGTGCTGGAAAAGAGCCTGTTATTGGGTCCCTTTGCATTCTTTATACTTGAACAAACTCTGCACCTGTTTCTGTATGTCCAACTCAACACACACAAATCACATCCTTTCGTCACCAGTTGAAACAACATATTCAATGGGAAAATATGTCTCTGGGACATAAATTCAAATTCTTTAAACACAGGAAAAACATGTCTCTCTGTGTGTGTTTTTTTCCAATGCCGTTTATGTCAATAAATGTGGTTTTATGATCAGAGCGTTCAGTTCTCAAAGGAGAAGAGGGGGAGTGGGTTTGAGGGGATCCAAGTTCAGCTCTAATCTCAACTACAGACGTGTGTGCCTGCGTTTGTGTGTGTGTGCCTGATTGTTGGAAACGAAAAATTCAGCAGAAGCTCTCCCAGCACTCTTTATCCATGTATTTTTTTTAGGATGATTTAATGGCTTTTGTCTTAAGGGTGCCTTCACACATGTGGTTCACTTTCTCAGGTCCACTGCAGTTGAAACAATGTACCTGATTTGCTCTTATTGGTAAATGGAGTATACTTACATAGCGCTTTATCTACACAATATATTGTCCAAAGCGCTTTACCAAGCCTCATATTCACTTTCTTGAAAACATCCGAGAGTACAAAGACTGTATGCAGCCGACACGCTAACGCAGCCGTGTCAAACTACTTTAGTTTAAAATAACTTTCACACTGCAGGTCTTAATGCTCAATTCCGATTTGTGGGTGAAATTTGATTTTTTAATTGCGACCTCAGTCTGTCTGCTGTGTGAACGTAATGTGTCCGCAAAGTGACACGCATGCGCAGAAGATAAAATGTCACTCACAACGTTGTGATTATGGAAGTAAATACATATGGTCCAGCGTGTCAGGGCCAGGGACTTTTATAAGTCCGTCGTCGGGGCTCATATTTTTACCATCTCATAATTACAGAGGAGTGATCCGTGAGGAGGAAGAAGTAATATTTTATGAAAATGAAGCGAGCCTTTTTGAGCTCCTCATTTTTTTCCAAGCTATTTTGTTTGACGCACTGAACGGGAGTTGAATTTCCTGCTCACTTCCATCCCGCATGTTAAAAGTGAAGAGTTGAGGGCAAAGAAAGCTGATGTCAATAACGCAACAGCACTCGGCTCTTTTGCTTAACACTCCCGTCACTACTCGCTCCAACCTCTCCTAACAATGATGTCACGTCATTGCCGCGCGTAATAAATGAGCCGTCTGCGTGGTTACATTACTAATATCACCATAAATGCTTCATGTTTCAAGTGAGGTTAAATTAAAGTCAAATATAGTCACAACTGTTACTTAAAACAACTTTGCCGATTCACGTACGTCTCCCAAGTAGTACCCCCACTCTTGCGGAGCGCATTTTGGACTTTTGATTACGTAGAGGTCGGATATATGCGACCTGGCGGTTCAAACTGAGGTAGCATTGCAAGAAATCGGATACGTATCCGATCTAGGACCAAACATGAAAGTGACCCAGTTAGGATATGAAAAAAGTCGGATTTGAGTTCTTCAGACTGACATAAAAAAAAAAATCTGATACAGGTCGCATTTGGGCAAAAAAATCTGATCTACAGTGTGAATGTAGCATTACTTTTACATCCAGGATCCCTCGCCCATACCCTGGCCGACAGCAGAACCCTTTTTTTTTTGCTTTCAACTCGTGTGACATCAAATCCACAACTGAATTATTATTATTATTATTATTATTATTATTATTATTATTATTATTATTATTATTATTATTATTATTATTATTATTATTATTATTATTATTATTATTATTTCAATCTCTTAGGCGTTTATTCCGATTTTTAAAACCCGAAATGGAAGCAACGTTTTGACATTCCTTTCTTTCCCTTGCTTGCTGGCAATACCTCGATGTGTCAAGGCCATGCTTGACCCATGATTAAAGCTTGTTATATTAGGTGTCAGGGTCGTACTAATCCTCACTTTGTTCCTTTGCTTCCATCAGAGGGGCTTATGTTTCAAATTTCATCTCTAGAGGCTTCTGACGCAGCACCACATAATGAAATCACATATTAATAACTCAATGGAGCCGTTTGTGTTCATCCATTCACACACCTGTGCGCGTCTGGCTGTCGTATGCCTCCATTCGGATCGTTTGTCCTTTAGACATTGTGCACATAGCTAATTAAAATAAAATGAGAGCAGTTCTCCCTTGCAGCAATAAAAGCAAGACGTTTAGCATGAACAATAAGCCGGATTCTTAATATGAAAAGATATTGGTTGGTTTTATTTGTAAGCGACTGCTGTTTTTAATAGTCATTTTCCGGAAGGCAAGACACTTTTGTAGTGCCCCCAAGTGTTTGTTTTTTCATCTTTAGGTCATCTGTCTGTGTTTCATTGTTGCATCTGTCGCCCATTTGTTTTGTATTCACATGCAAGCACTCAAAAGTTCAAATATTAGCAACCATGTATTTCTTTTATAGGAAATAAGTGTTGTGAGAGATGGTGGGGAGACTTCTAACAGTTGTTCCAGGTCTTGCGTCATTCGGCACGAGCCCGTGTCATGGCTGAGTGTTTGCACGCTATATACGTACACGCACGCACTTGCAAACACGCACAAGCAGAGGAATGTAATAGGGAGCCCCCTTCGTCTTCTCATGTGGCCGCCGTGTTAGTGGGGAAGAACGTCACCTGCCTTGAGTGATAACAGGCCTCTACCTCGGCATGGAGTCTCACATTTGACTGAATTTTTGGTGCAAGACTGCCATGCTTCTGCTGCTCCCCCTCTGAGAAGAAAATCACCGCTTTGTTCCTCATTTGCACATCAAACCAGGCTCGAGTAAGAGGAGGACAGAAAACGTGTTATGACTCTTTGTTAAACACCGTTTTAGTCACAACTAATGGCTAGGTCAGCGAGGTCAAGTGAATGGTTATTCTCACAAGAATTTGGAGGCAAACTATAAGTTAAACACAAGACAATAATGTTCAGTCCAACAGGCTCCGCAGATATAAACATTTGTCCCGCTTTTGCTTTCCAAGAAGAATGAGGCATTCACCAATGTATATTTTCTCAAGAAGACTCCACAGAATATTTACATCACTATAATGTTATTTATACATGTATATTTGAAATGTGTATTGATAGAGCAATGAAACCGTTACACGCATTTTTGCGATTACACAATTGGATATCATTATAAACAGGTAGTCCTCAACTTAAGAACACAATGTGTTCCGAGAGGCTGTTTGTAAGTTGAGACACATTCAATTTTGTTTTAAAATTAAATTTGATTAAATTAAAACTAAAAGTAATAATAATAAATTAATTTAAATATATACAGCATATACTGTACAAACATACATTGTACTCTCTATTCATAAATTTAATTTAAAAAATAATTTCTAAAGTTTCTTTTATACATTGTACTATACCATAATAAAAATGAAAACAAAAACACTTACATAGATGGTGGTGGAGGAAGAAGAGGTAGATGGCGGAGTTATTATTGAGTGGAGAGTTCAAGTGAGACTACTGAGACGGAAGTGCAACATTAGCCATCTTCTCACCACTGTCTAACTTATTGATTATGGCAAAGGTTGTTTCCATGGAGATTGGCAGAACGGGGAACTACAATACCGTAGTGTATTATGTGGCACGTTAATGAACTTGCAAGCACACAACGGCATTTTACCTTCGTAAGTCGAACATTTGTAACTTGAAGACTACCTGCATTCATCATTATAATAACTACTCTATATTTACATGTAATATTCTTTGTAAATACCACTTTTTCTTTCCTAATGTGGAAAAAAAGCACAATGGAATGTTTGAACGTTATAGTTAAGTCATTTGAACATATTGGTCAAATGTAGGCCAAATGCTAAAAACGTTTTTTTTTGTAAAGCCATGAATTTTGCATGCGGTACGTTTAAATGACTTAGCCAAGTCAGAACTGTTTACTCCATATTGGCAGTTCCATGCTTCCATAAAAGAAAATAGCGTCAGAAAATATTACATCAAAGCTGTTGTATCGTACTACATCCCAGCATGTATTTATGCATTCACATCTGCTACCTATCCCTATTAAGAACAACTGCAAAAGGTGCACTTTATCCTATCTAGTCAGTTTCTGAAATTGGGAAATTATACTTCTCACTGTGTGTGATTGGTCACCCGTCTTTGTGCTGGCATGTGATTGCCTTGTGACAAGTCCAAGTTGTAATCCACCTTTCACCCTAAAGTCACTTGGCATTAGGCTTCTCTCCGTAATGCTGAACAAGATAAGTGGTGTGGAAAATTGATGGATGGCTGCTTTGATAGACTTTGGATAAAGATCTCAGGCTCAGGCCCTAGAAAACGTGTAACATTAAGCGCCCCTTTAGGAACAAGTGTATTTATTGATGTGCCAGTCAAGCATCAATCAAGTGGCGTCACCCAATAGAAAGGACATACTGTCCGAGTGACAGTGATTATTTCTAAGATGTTTGTGTGTTGTTGTTGCAGGTATACGCTCCATCTGCCAGCACAGCCGACTACAACAGGGATTCACCGGGCTATCCCAACTCCAAACCAACCAGTGCTGGTTTCCCAAGCTCATTCTTTATGCCAGGTACGCTCACTGTAGAACAAAAAAATGGAGCGTCATATTAAAAAAAATACAATTGTTGTTTGGGTTTTGTTTTGTTTTTACTTGAAATGTGCTTGAATTTGCCATCTCCACAAGAATGGAAAATGTTAGATGAGAAGTTGTGTGCTAGGTAAAACTAAATATATGTATTTGTATTGTGTCAACCAGAAATATATGCAATTTGTTTTGTTTTGTTTTTTTCTAAAAGATGAAAAGTAGGGGGTTAGATTCACTGATATGTTTATCGACAATTCCACAAAATAGTTAAATTGCGTGAGGGGCAGATTTTGCTATGTGGCCAAAACATATTTGGTATCAATGAACAAGAGTCAAACCACATCATGCCTGCTGTAGAAGTGTAGAATGTCAATTATATTATTCCTTTTTTTGCATTCAGGGCCAGGAAAGGGGAGAGTTTTTTTTTTGTCAAAATAGAGGAGGGGATTATTATATTGTATGTAATCTGCTGGGACAGTGACCTTCATTCAACAACCATTCTTAAGAACAAATGTAGAGAAGAATACTCCACA
Organism: Leptonotus elevatus; assembly: GCF_054856555.1. Lineage (NCBI taxonomy): Eukaryota > Metazoa > Chordata > Actinopteri > Syngnathiformes > Syngnathidae > Leptonotus > Leptonotus elevatus. The sequence goes on from NC_141253.1 coordinate 15,020,052, forward strand.
GAATACTCGCTATATCATTTTACGACTATATTATGAATACATATGTTCATCATTGTTATCAACACTTCAATTAAATTTAAGAACAATTCCTAAATCAAATTCTTCTTTTCTTGTGCACTCTGTATACAGATGATTTAATGTGTTACTTTAACTGATCTGAAACCAAAAAGAAGCTCACCATTATTACAGTATATCACTTGCCCTTTTATTTGATTCATTATTAGATGGTCACCACAGCGGCGAACCCTGGAGCAGCAGTAGCAGCAATATTAGCCAACAGGGTTACCACGGCAGCATGTTGGGAGGGGCGAACTCCGCCCATGGCCCCTCCCAGAGCTCCTCCTACTGCGGGGTTCACCCTCATGATAGACTGGTGAGGCGAGATCTTATTGACTTTCCAACTACCATGTTTTTCAGATGCCAATCTAATCATCACAGATTTTATCATAGGGATGTTTGATACCACTATATATCCCAATTTTTCCTTAAAAATGCATAAAACTATTGCCGATTTGCTTCATATTTACATACCTGCTCTAAGCACATCTGTTGACATGTAATCATTCAAATGAGTCTGTGCCTTCTTTTTGATGTTTCTGCGCAGAGCTACCCAGCACATTCATCAGCAGACATCAACTCCAGCCTTCCGCCCATGTCCAGCTTCCACCGAGGAGCGGGCAGCGGGAGCGGGGCCAATCACTACAGCACCGCCTCTTGCTCCACCGCTCCTACCAACGGCACAGACAGCATTATGGGTAAGAACCAATGCTGGAGCTCATTTTCTTTGCACGTGATCGCTCACACTGCAGAATTGTGGCTTAATCTTTATCGGTTTTGAAATACTGTGTTATTCAGGACTTGAACAAATTAAGCATCATAGATGTACTTCTTATTTGTAAATCCTCCTTCAAAGCACCAAAGAAACAAATCAGAGGAAGTAAAAAAAAAATAATCCTTGACAACAATATGTTCTATGCTCCCCCACGGGTCTAAACACGGTATTCTGCTTCCTGAGTTCAGTCATGTGACATTCGTTACCTGAGCCCTGAGCAACTCTGAGGTCATTTTCAGTCGACAACAAATGGCAAAATGGCCACCCCCTGAGATGGACAAAAACTAGTGTATTTTGCTGCTTGGCTCATATTCCACAAATGCAATATTAATAAGAAGATCATACATTTGCACTAGTGGGGCTGCATAGAACATTTATTTTTGGGGGTAGACTTCCCCTTACAGGTCTAAGTTTCTTTGTATGTTCAGTGATATGAATGATAAAACAATATAATTCCTTTGTGGATGCTATAGGTTAGCAATATGCTAATGAGTTTGAGTTTAGTTTATTAAAATAACTGTGTGCAGTAACATTAAAAAGATGGCTGCACCATGCTAGTGTACATCTGTAGTCCCCATAAAATAACAAAGCAAGTTCAAATTACATACAAATAACATATACGAAGTACCAAATACATGTAATAAGCAGACCCCATCAGGTGCATTTATTAAGCAGGAAATATAGCATTTTGTTCTTTGTGTATTTAAGTTAACAACTAAAACATAAAGTTGAAAGTACTTTAAAATATAAAGTAATGACATTCATGGCAACAAAATTAACAAAGGAAGGAAAAACATTTGCCGAGTTGTTTTTTTTCTTCTATCTTTAAGTTGGGAGACAATATGAGGCCCAATTAGTAAACTCTGATTTCTTTATTGTGAAATGCAGGAAAGTCAGTTTTCTCAAGAGCAAAACTTAAAATATGTTGTTGAATTCAACTTGAGTTTTTATCGAAGATGTTATGCTTTGGTGGTGGACCCAAAAGCAGAGATGCTAACTCAGTAAAAAAAAAAAACTATTTAAAGATATGGTCCAAATGATTTGTTTTGGTCTGTCCAGCAAGCGACTCTCAGTGGCATACGCAAATGTTGCTGTGCGAACGTACGCTCCTGATTGGTGGACTGTTTTTTCGGACGCATTAGGAGTTTGAGTCCTGTGTCTTGTCTTGTCTGCATATGCAGATTTGGTTGTACGAACGTGTGTTCCTGATTGGTGGGTTGCTTTCACGCTCGTCCCTGGTTGGCTGCTTCCTTGAGCATCAGTTTTGACAGTGTTGTGTTTACAAACAGCAACGGAAAAACTTCGGACCATGACTTTAATTTCAAAATAACAAGAAGGCAAACAAGGTACTTGGAATAATAAAAATAATGAATAAACAAAAGTCTGAAAAAACAGGATACAAAAGTAACTACACTAGGACGAAGACTTGACATGACTAGGTACAAAACGATAAACAAGCACACAAGAAACCAGACGTGACAAGGACAATGAAACGACAAGGACGGAATGAAAGCAGGGAACTAATGCTGCATTTGAGGAAACTGGGAAGTCGGACTTTTACAACTCCATACCAGATAGTATGCACAGGAACGCCCCTTTAAACTCAAAAATCAGAGTTGCGAAATCGGGAAAAAAAGGACCGCGACCGGTTTAAATCTCACGTTATTCAACAATGGCAAAGACAGTAAATGGCAAAGCATAATTTACACGATTATAAACCGATTTATCTATTTATTTATTATAACACTAATTGAGTTTTCGAAAAAAGGTTACTTTACGTAACCCAACGTGATTTCGACTGACTGTGTTAACCAGAACAACAAAACAATTTATCGTAATCAGCCATCTTTGTTGTCTACATTCACTTCAAACGGAACTGGGAGATTCTAAGTGTTCCATGTCTGACTTCCGACCTTTCTCGAATGAAGCATGAACACAAACAAATTGACGAGACAACGAGAGACACCTGGACAAGACACGCATGACAAAGGGCGCTGATTGGATGACATAAGGGACCGGGTTGAGAAGCACAGGTGGACACAATAAAACGAGACGGACAGTGGCACAAAGAAAAACAAATGTGACAATGTGACAATACACATATCATGACTGAAGATTGTGGCGTTGACATTTTCAGTTCAAATGGTGAACTGTATTGGCCACAAGAGCTATCATAGTGTTATGTGAAAATATCCCATTCCAATAACAATCATTGGGAGCATAGATTTAGTAAGTAAAAACATAGAAAAATAAATCAATATTTGCATGGATTGCTTTTATCATGACATGGACACATAAACGCCAATTGAGTTTCAGGAAACAGCAAATACGATTTTGTCTCCACCTTGACATCGACACACACATGCACACATGTATATGCACAACATGCCATATGGGCCCATTGCTTTGAGTCCAATAGAACAAATAGGAAAGCAATAAGAAACAGATTTAAAGTTTGTTTTCATGGAAAGACATCTGCAACATTCCAGAAAGTTATTGCGTGTGTGCACGCACGCACACACATGCATAGCTCACTGTGAGTGATTTGGAAGGAAACATGTGGAAAGACAGAGAAATGATGCACACAGAAATTAAGCGGAATAAAATATTAGTAGTCACAGGGCCTAAAAACATTGGCTAAAAAGTCAAATGTGAACATCATTCCTGTGTTGGGAACGATAACTTGTTGTTTTTTTGGAGTGTTTTTTCATAGAGTAAGCCACAGAGAGTTAAAATATTTATGATACTTCAAAATCATTCAATTATGTCATGTCAAACGGATTTATGTTATTTTATTATAAAATAAAACATACAGGCAGGAAATAGAGTTCGAATTCCCGTTTCTCTTTGAAGAGATCAGGTAGGCAGACAGAAAAATGCCATTTTCATCTCCTCCTTTGTGGCTATGATCTCTCACTTATGAAAAAAAGATGTCCCCCTGCATATGTTCTAGATTTTGCATCAAGTCCAGATCGGAGTTCATGTGTGAGGTTTACGGTGGTAATCTCTTGGATGCTTTAATAGGCCAGTAGTGTGGCATGAGTGAGACAGGCTTAACCCCAAAACATATGCTGCTTCCTTTCGCTCTTTCTTCCTGTCTCACTCTCCTAATATGTCTTCTCTTAGTTTGTAACCACTGAAGGAAATCCAGTCCTGCCAATCTCTTTAATGCATTCGTTTGCCATGATATGCATTTTTTTTTCTTTCTTTTTATGCGATTGTGTGTGAGCCGATGTCTAACTTGTGTGTATGAGCGTAAACTTTCCATCTGGGATCTGCTATCAGGAGATATGAGTTGTGAGCATGTCAGACTCTGTCTGCCTGTGTGTGTGTGTGTGTGTGTGTGTGTGTGTGTGTGTGTGTGTGTGTGTGTGTGTGTGTGTGTGTGTGTGTGTGTGTGTGTGTGTGTGTGTGTGTGTGTGTGTGTGTGTGTGTGTGTGTGTGTGTGTGTGTGTGTGTGTGTGTGTGTGTGTGTGTTTGTGAGTGGAAGTTCATCTGGTACATTGAGGTCACATCCTTCCTCTTTGGCATCAGCACACTGCAAGTGTGTGAAACAGATTTGGTTGTACAGTAAATCCTCGCTATTTGCGAGGGTTAGGGACCGAGACCCCTCCACAAACAGCAAAAGTTTGCCAATTATCGATGTTTGGGTCTCGGGTCTGTGCCGTTGCAATATGCATCTCGACTCAAATGCACTACCAATGATCAGATACATTAAATACTTACTTTAAAGATACTCAGAAGGAATATACACACAGGCAAATATCAAGTTGATTTGACATTTCTAGTGGATTGATTTTATAGGAAAAATGGCAGACAAACAATTTGTACATTCGTCCTGGGTTATGCTATGACGTACACAAGCAGCAGAGACTACTGCAGTGGTGTGCTGGTTTAACTAGTGGCCATGTTCACCGAACCTTGCCCAAAATAATGGGTGGGTCACATTTATAAATAACCACAAACAAATATTCCACGGATGAGACTGTATCGATGTGTGAGGTAACAACTGATGTGTCATGATTTCATCCTAGATTTTCATCAATTCAGAGCTGTTCTATTTATCCCACTAAAATATTTTACAATTGTCTTTATTGATTGTTTAGATATGATCCCAAATGTTTTAATAATATTTCAAACTCACTTTTAAAACATTACTCTTGGGAGAGAAAAAAAATGGCTCTTACCCAACTCGCATTTAGCCCATTTTGGGGGGTGCTTCAGTACAATAGCAACCAAAGCACCCCCAACATTTTAGAGTATACTGTATATATATATATATATATATTTATTTTTTTTACTGTGTGTTCTTTTTCACAAGCTAGAAACTTATAGCTATAATATATATAAACCATAGAGTTTAAAAGTCACATTTAAGCAACAAAAATACAGTACACCCCCCCATTAGATTGAAAATGGTTTGATCCACTTCGACCCCTCCTCTCCTGCAGACGAACAGGAGCGCGTCCTCCTCCTCCTCAGTCCATTCACGGAGTATATCTGTCCAGTCGAGTGAAATTAAGTGTTCCTTACTTACACCAGGATATGGAAAAAGTTTTTTTTTTTACCTTCTACCACTCAACACCAACGCATTATTTTCATTACTCGTCTGCTTTTTTGCTCCTCAATCATGTTGCTACTTCCTAAATTCCTAATGAGGGAAACTTACTAACGTGTGGGTGTGCGTGCGTGCGTGTGTGTGTGTGTGTGGGCGTGTGTGTGTGTGTGTGTGTGTGTAAAGAAAAAAGTAGCCTCGTGGAGTAAGTAAGTCATGGACATAAGATTGTTTTTCAACAAAGCTCAATTTTGAAGTATTTGTATTAAAGACAAGATGTAAAGTAGTGCTTAAGTCAATTTGTTTTGTTAATATGTTTTATGATATGTCTGCACTTCACCCATACACAGACTTGTACATGCATTATTAATATTATTTAGTAGATTCAAGCGCATTTCTTGTTTGATGTGTATGTTATGTATGTTTTTTTAATAACATAGTACAGACAAGCAATATATAGTCAAAAAACAAACATTCTGTTCATACATTTTATATGTTGTACGTTTCATTTCAAAGAACGTTTAAAAAACAAGTTAAAGGTCTATTTTTTGTTAATTCTCACTGTAAACTGTGGGGAGCTTGTTTACTGCAGAAGCACGCATACTGTACTGTTAATGCGTATGTTGAGGATCTGTTGTATATATATTTTTAAAAAAAAGTACCATTCCTCAAAAATTACGGTTGGGATATGTTAATATTTTAAGTCCTTCTCCTTTGCATACCTTTTATTACATCCGGTTTACTCACTGACTTCCCATGCGGCTTTTGGATAGGGAAGTACCCCAAAACCACAACAAGCGACCTATTATACCTAAACCAAGTTTTTGAGAATAAAAATAAATAAATAGTTGAATGGCAAATTGGCAAGGGTTGATTATTCGAATTGTATGTTGTGTGTGACACACAAATGTGGTTGATTCAAGTTTGGAAAGTGCACTTTTGTTGGATGTGTAGCATAATTCGATTTGATTACTAATTACCAATCTACCGAAGCTTGGGACTGCCGATGTGGAGTAAACAGTTTTGACTGGGCCTGCTACAGAGTCGTTCAAATGTTTCGATAAAGCCATTTGAAGGTCTTGGTAAAGTTGTTCAAATGTTTTGGTAAAGTTATTCGAACATTTTGATCAAGTTGCTCGAATGTTTTAATAAAATCGTTCAAACGTATTGGTAAAATTTAGGCCAGATACTAAAAACATAGCATTTTTTCCCATAATGACACAAGGTATTTACTTTCGCATACAAAATGTTATGTTTTCAGCGTTTAGTCTACATTTTACCCATACATTTGAAATGACTTAGCATTACGGTCAAACGACATTTAAAACTGTTTACACCACACTTTCGTACCAATCCACATTTTTTCCAATAAATTTGTCTTAGGGAAACTCAAAAATGAGGTTTTGACCAAATTCAGTGCATGATTATGTGCAAAATTAGACTCAGTTCTTATGACAACAACCTTTCTGGTTTTGCTGTCCTGTCAATTGCAAATGTATCTTTTTCATGTACTACAAGGAATGTTGCAAGAATTTGTAGTTTGAATGTAGTAGCATCCCTTTTTGCAAGACTACATCCTTCTCCCTCCCCTGTTCATATGTGTGCGTGTTTGCGTGCATGTGTATGTGTCACAGCTAACCGAGCACAGAGTGCAGCATCCACTAGCTCTCAGACAGGAGACGCCTTAGGAAAAGCACTTGCATCGGTAAGTACAGCACAAAAACACACACGCCTATGACAGACCTGTTTAGTCTCTCATTAACATTATAATATTATTAAAAACATATATCACAATTAATTATTCTTTCCAGGTTTTACAAGCCACCTGAGTCCCTTTTCTTGTATATTTTTGTTTCTTCAGATCTACTCCCCAGACCACACAAACAACAGCTACTCGTCCAATCCCTCGACTCCAGTGGGCTCCCCGCCCACCCTCACAGGTAGACACATGAAGTTTGACATCCATCAAATACACACCAACGACATCACAACACAAACAACCAAAGAAGGGAGAAACAGCATTCAGTCTCTCTCTCTCTCTCTCTCTCTCTCTCTCTCTCTCTCTCTCTCCATATATATATATATATACATATATATATTAGGGGTGTGAATTGCCTAGTACCTGGCGATTCAATTTGTATCACGATTCATAGGTCACGATTCGATTCAATACCGATTAATCCAGATACGAATCTATAAATTGATTATTGCGATTTATTTATTTTTACTCAAATTTAGAAAATACTAATCAGTCAACTTAACATGTACACTGTAACATTTGTATGAAGATGTATTTATTTATCTGAAAATTCAGGCTTATAACTGAGCCACTCAATTTAACAAACAGGTTGCAGTCTGTTTCATGTTTGAACAGCACTGAAATCAAGTATTAAGGCTTAATGTTCCATTAATATAACATTCTTCCATGCTTAATGTGTGAATCCTAACCCTAAGTAAGACGTTTTGTTGAATATTCCCATAAAAAAATTGATGTTTAAAAATCGATTTGGCCGCATATCGAATCAATTCGAGAATTGTGCGCTGTAATATTGCGATTTATTGCCGAATCAAGTTTTTGTAACACCCCTAATATATATATCTATATATATCTATATAGATAGATATATTATTATTATTATTTTTTTAATATATCATTAGATTTGACTGTGATAGACTTGAAATTGTTTAAAAGCCCGAATAATGTTCTATCAGATCCAATTGAGATTGGCATAAAATAAAACGATCACAATGCTTACCTGTTTGTGTCTTTTCTCCCCCTCTCTTCTTCCCGCTCCTTAAAGTGAAAAATGACTCCTAATAATAGTTGTGTTGAATTTGTCTCTAATTGTGGCAGTGACATACATGGTTTTGTATTCCTCCTCCAAGCCTTGTGACAGATAGCTCTAATTACGAGCACCACTTGGACAAATTGTTCACAAACCTACAGGCTCTGTGAGCTTGAGCCCACCCCTCCCCATCTCTCTTCCTCCCTCACTCCCCCCGCTTCACTATTATAGCTGGTTGGGCTCCTGCTTGCATAACCATAATTGGTGTTTATGATCATGTCAAAGTCGCTCTACTTTTTACAAATTAGAATTGAAACCTATTAGCGCAAACTACATGCAAATTGATATCCAAGGCTAATAATGCTGCAAGGATGTTTGACAGTGTTGGACTGAAAACAATTATAGATATTTGTATTTGCACATGAATGTACCCAGGTGATTGTATAATCATTAGCATGTAGAAATTAGCATGTAATCTGAATAAAGGCAAAGGGAGAACAAACAAAAAGGGATACATGGGCTAATGAGATGAATCCAGCGATAAAAAGCCAAGATTGAGAGTTAAGACATACGAGGAAGTGATACACGTGCTGTAAAAGATTTGAGAAAAGGGAAATGGCAGAGTTTTCATTTTGAGGGCTCTTGAGTAAACTTCATTTCTTGATACACCTGTCTGTCATGCGGTGTTCCAACAGCAAACATGCTTGGATACCTCTGCTGTTATATGTGGTATCTTAGTTTTAGTGTTGTACCTACATCACATCAGTTTCTTCTCAATACTGATTTATTGTGTGTCAATGGTTGCAACATCAAATTCAAAACACGTTTGCTGGGATTTTCAACCCTTGCCGAAAAATGATACATTTGAGATGTGCCCCTATTACTAATATTACAATTTCAGAAATGCATAGTGCTTAATCTTCAACTATTAGATAACCTAAGAAAGAATGATATCCAGTTTTTGTTTACATCATAGTCGTTTGTTTGAGGGAGGGGAGGAGGGAGGGGAGGAGGGAGGGAGTAATAATTGGAAAGAATTTTGGGCCTTTTACATTTGTTGAATTGCAGTTTTTGATGTATGTTTTCCAAATAGAGATGATTTAACTTTGTGTTTACTAGTTAGATGTGTTATCAACATGGAAAACCGATAGCTACATCTTAAAACAATCAATATGGAGCCGAGAGAAGATGTAAAATCAATCAGAGCCATTGCTCAAATATTGACAAAAGGAAAACAGCAAGTAAAATACTGTAGAAGAAAATAGAGATGACAAAATTTGTGCAGAGGCTACAAACCACTCACTAGCAAAAGGCCTTGCTCAAAGGCACGTTGACAGCAGGCTAGCATATATTAAATTGTTGCTTTTTTTTGTCAAACTGCTGCAGTTTCAAAGACAATTCCTACAGATGATAAATTGAGACTCCTTATGATTGTTTCGTACACTCAAAATCGATTTTTTTTGGGACCGTTAAAACCTAAAATTATTTTTAGGCTGTCTGATACAGTACATATATCCATCCATCAATTTTCTACAGCGCTTGACCTCATTAGGGTAGCAGATGAGCTAGATCCAGTCTCAGCTGACTTTGACTGTGTGGAGTTTGCATGTGTGTGTTGTGTCCTGATACTGCAATTTCTCCTCTCTTTTAAAAAACTAAAGACTTGAAATTGTCCTCATCAATTCAAATGTTCTTCCACAATTTAATTTGGTTCCCTCCTTCGAATTAATTTGTGCGCTTCTCCAACCAAAGAATAATACTGTCAACCCTTGATGCTGTTGAAGCTTGCTTCTCCCCTTAAAACCTCTTGTTAATGTAAATTCAACAAGTGTCTCTCATCTCAATCTACCAGCTAATGAGACCTGTCGATTTGGATAAAACCTTTTCAGAGGGAAAATACACAAACTAGATCCCCAAAGCATGTTTTTCTTGCTGAGGGCCCATGCTAATCAGACAGACACTTCGACTGTTTTCAAAGAAACACATCAGATATTATTTGCATGTAATAAGATGAGTTGGTTTGTTTTTGTCCTTTTTGTCACTGGGTCTTTTATGTTTCAACATTACAAGTGGAAATGATTAGAGACCTCTTGCGTATAAAGATGCTTTGTCTGTCAACACCAAACCTTTCTTCTTCCTACATGTCATCCATAATCTACATCAGATTTTCAAAATTAAAAACTGAGACACTACAATTTAGCACTTCATTGGAAATGTAAAGTGCATTACAAATACAATGTATTATTATTATTATTATTATTATTATTAATAATAATAATAATAAGAAGAATTTTCCTGAAAATCAAATCTACAATAAATTCTCACTAGGAACTATGTATGAAAAATTTAATCTCTCATCAGTCTGATCGTGTTATTGCTTAGGCTAATGCTAAATGCTATCTTGTTTGACAGTTCAACAGATGTAAATTATCAAAGCACTCACCATTATCCGTTTTTTTTCTTGGTCCCGGCAACTATTGGAAGCTAAATTGTAACATTGGAAATATAGCCTACCACCAGAAAAGCTCACCTAATGATTTTTAGACACGGAAACAGGAAGTAGTTCTAGTTCCAGTATGATGAAAACATGCATGCTCGCGATTTAACAGTTAAATTCCTTTTTAATTGGTTTATCATATCAGCACTGTGACAATTGTGTGATTGACATGCACATTGCCCAAACAATTGCCTTGCACCACAAAAAATTATAATTAAAATAAAATAAAATGTGATGCCAGGATGGGACCTGCATAATTGTGGGATAAAACAATGGGGCTGGGACGCAAAGCTCAAAACTGGACTGACCTGTTTAAATGTGACCGTCTGGTCACCCTTGGATGGACATGTTTAAAAAATGGCGTTAGTTTACTATCAAAGCAAAATGAATGCTCACCAGTCAATTATTATACATTGTAGTGTCTACTATAGTTAACATCAACATGACAGTAAGTGTCTAAATGGCCATACCTAAAAAAAACAAAATAATAAAAATAAAAAGGCTAATGGCTAATGAGCTGGACACCGAATGAGAAGAAGAAACTATATTCTTGCAACACTGTCAACAATTGTCGTAAAAATGTGCTGCCATGTGAAAAGAAAATACAGTAATGAGAGTAAGCCAGTGGAGTCTGAGCTTGTGTGTTAAACATCTTCAATGTTCAAATGTTTTAGAGCATATTGAGTAGCTACCAATGATTCTCATTGAGAAACATGAACATGTCAATAGTCTTAGTCAGTTGAGCAACTAAAATCACTGAATGCAGATGACATGCTATTTTTGCTAGCTTTTTCTTTGTACTGTTCTTCTTTTTCTTCTTCTTCTTCTTCAACGGTATTTAATTTATTTTATTTTATTGTGGCGAGAAAAGGTCTTACATAAAATGTGATGTTTTTCTCTTCATGATTTTGTAATACAAGCTATTAATTTAACCCCAACTGATCACTGCCAAGTCGTGAAATACATGATGCCCATAGCGCTTTGTTCTATACAAACAAACAAAACATATGATCAACATTTTACTGACAACCACGAATGGTCCTCCTGGCCTTCTTTGTATAATTATCCTTCTGTCGTAGTGTCATGCAGCTAATTATTTTTAGCTAGTATATACCGTATCTATGATATCTCATCTGCATTATGAAACTGTGAAGTTAACTGCAATTATCTCCGTGTGAATCCTTATTTTGATGCTGTGATGGCCTCCCCTCCTCATAATGTCTGGTTCTCTCTCCCAGCCGCCAGTTCAGCTGTCTGGTCCAGGAATGGCGGACAGGGAGCATCGTCGCCAAACTATGAGGCTCCACTGCACTCGCTGGTACGCACACCCACACCTCCACAGTGTCTAAAGTATATATGAGGTGTTTCTTAAGAGTCTGACTTCACACTTGATTGTATTTTCGCAGCTTTGCCTTCCAACAGTGAAACTTTTTCACCCATCACAATTCTGAGAATAGGAAAAGGTCTCAAAGCTAACAATAGCTTAATAACTTGAAAATTGTTGAGAAAAGTGTCCCTCGGTAAACAGAGCTGTATATGTTTAAGGTTTCTAACCCCCATCTTATGTTGTTAACCTGCAGCAAAGTCGCATCGAGGACCGTTTGGAGCGTTTGGACGATGCCATCCATGTGCTGCGAAGCCACGCTGTCGGCCCATCAACAGCCATGACCAGCGGGCACAGTGACATGCACAACCTAATTGGGGCTGCACACACACACAACGGCTCTATGGGCTCTCTGGGAAGCGGCTACGGGACTGGACTGCTGCCAGGCAACAGACACTCACTCATGGTAGGACCCGATGATATTTTTTATATATTGATCACGTGCAAAGATGGCGAATAGTTCACTTTCGACTAGAAAACATGGGTACAAGTTTTGTCTTTTATGTCGACTTGAAACAGTAAACAGCTGGGTGACATAAGGAGATGTGGGAGGGTTTGGAGGAGAGGAACATTACGAAACGCATAAACACTCTCAGATGCCCGAACATGTTCATTCAGGGCAAGTTGATCTATTTTTGTTTGTGCACATTGCGATACCACTTTTTTTTTTTCAGACCAATACCAGTACGAGTATTCAACTATTGAGTAGTCACTGATACCGTTAGCAAGTGCAAACACCGCTAATCATTTTAAAACATTTCCCACAAAATCAATAACAGGAAAGACCTACCATAAAATCCGATGTATAATACGCACCCCAAAAATCACCATTAAATGGTTGTTGTTTTCTCTGTACACATTATTAAGACGGTCCCCTGATTTGCTGGCATCCTTTATTATACTGCCCAACATTTATTTATTTATTTACTTAGTTAAGTATTTATTTATTTGTAGTGCCAAGGACATTTTAATTATTTGAGTAATTCTGGGCTGCTGAATCAGAAAATTTCATACATTTTCTTTGAATTGGTTATAGCTTTTTCAGTTATGTATTGATTTGTTTTTTTGACAGTTGATTGATCATTGAGGGATATCAAAAAGGCTTGTCATTTATTTTCTAATAAAAGTGAAACAAGCTTGTTGTTTACTGCTAATATTGCCTAATTTTTCAGATTTTTTCCCCCTGATATTTTAGATAAATCTCTCCCCATAGATTTTGGTTGATGTAATGAAAGGACATCTGTAGCGATTTTGCCGGCTTAAACAGCACATTTGAGTAAGCCTGGTTTATTAAAAAGTGATCAGTAGGAACGGCAACTGTGTCGGGCAGAGTTTGTCTGTTAAATTGAGTAAACGGAGTTTGTCTATTAAAAGTAATCTCTCGGGAATCGCTCTCTTGCTTCATTAAAGGCTAGCTAACAACTAGCTGCAACGCTGGAGATGCTAATGCTGTCAACAGCCGCTGTATAGTACAATGTTAGCATAAATAAATAGTTTTTTTTGGCGTCTTGGAACTTGATTTCAGGAAAACGTTGTTTTGTTGACTGTGGGTGGCAAAAGTTTGCAAGACACCGCAACCAGAGTGACTAAAAAAAGCCAAGTCAGCGGTCACGCCGCGAAACGCTGCCGCGAATAACTTCAACATAAAAGCGACCAAAGCACCAATATTAAAGTATAACTGCATTTGCAAAGTTGGCCTCACCACTGGTAGGCCTACTTAATTTATATATATATATATATATATATAGTATTATTTATTTTACATGAGAAAAAATAATGTCTTATTCACTGGATTTTACGGTATATGTCCCAATGTAGCATTTTTGCTTAAAATTGCTTGAAATTAATGGCTTTTTTCTATTATTGTAATTTCTACTTCACGATGCCCTCGTGAATTTGATACTTTGAAATAAGGCCAGGTATCGGCTCAATACCAATAGCTCGTATCGGCACTTGCCCATCCCTACAATTAGACAATTGTAGCCAAACTAAAGTTGAACTGTCATAGCAGACATCACTGTGATGAAATGAAATGTCCAAGCCTCAAACATAAAACACATTTTCAATATCACAGTGCTCCTCCTTACTGTGCTTATTATCTAAAACTTTCTGTCCATTTGAGTTAACACAAACACTCCGCTGTTGATTTTGCTTGTAATGATGTACAACTCAACACATTTCCACAAAAGCTGGTGATGGTGAGCAGAAGAAATGCAGGCCCACATGATAGAGGAATTTGTCTTTCAGCTTTGGCAGAGGTACTGATGCTATATTGTAATACACGCTCAACTTGCGGCGACGTTAGCAACACTATGCACTGGAGTAGTTCAGCAGCTTTGTCGCACTCCCACTGGTCTAGGCGGTAGTATTTACTTGCAAGTGTTTTCTCTTAATGGAGAACACCTGCTGTAGAGGCGTGTGCGTGCGTGCGTGCGTGCGTGCTTGTGTGTGCGTGTCACCTGGGTCTCAGTACTGCATCTTTGTCTCAGACAAACACATTTTCTTGTCACCTCTGTCTTTATTCCAACTAGTAAGCATATTGCTTCTGTTGTGCACATAATGTTAAAGAGATGTGTTCAGCTTTAAAATGATGAGGATGCACAAATCTCTGGCTTGAGACTCACCCAAACACCTGGTTTCCTCATCACAGATGTCTGCGCATGATAATCTTCTCACAGTGGGTGTGGTTTTGCCGAACACGTCATTGCGTGTTATGTCAGCGCTCGGTGAGTCGCATTGTTGGAGTCGGGACAGGATGCGGCCGTGATTACCTTTTACTGCTTTTCCCTGCTTCATTCAAACATAATCGCAGGAACTGAATCACATGATGTGTAGTGCTACTTAATGGAGAAGAAAAAACAAACAAGTTATTTTCAAAAAGTAATATCTGATATCATCAGGTTGAAGTTTTTCTTCCCAAATGTGGATACAAATCTGTGGGATGTTTTTCAATGTGGCTGCAGTGTAAACGGACGGGTTGGATGCACCTGCTCAATACGAACCTGATGTCACCACATAACACAATACAACAGTAATTATAGTCATATATTCTTAATCCTCTCCCAAGAACAACAATTAGTGCTGAACTGATGATCTGAGGAGCTGAGACATCTCAATGTCCATTATATCCATTTGTGTCTTATACTGCCCCCAGGTGGCCAACTAATCGATTTAATGGGAGAAAAACTGTTTATTTTTATTTCATTTAACTCAAACTCCATTTTTCTATAGTATAGAACTATATGCTAAATGAATGCTTTTTTCCCCTCATTAAAATAACAATTGCAACAATTTTTATTGGTATTCTGGGGGAAGGCTGGAATGGAATAATTGCATTTCCATTTGTTTCATTGGGAAAAGATTATTTGAGAGACAAGATTTTTTGGATTTTGAGCATTGTCACGGAATGAATTAAACTCATATCTCAAGGCACCATTTTTTTTTATTTTCTCTTTCCCTTACTCACATGCACCCACGTACACGTACACACACACGCACACACACCCCCACACACACAGCTGTATGTAGTTTGGCTTTGTTTGGGAGAGACGCCTGCAGACTGAGGTCATAACTCTGGGAAAACAGGTGGCAGACGGATGTGGGTGAGAGAGAAGGAGAAATGGAGAGAGAGAGAGAAATACTTAGCCATGAACTCAACTTACATGCGTACATACACATTAGACTGCATTAGACATACATATACAGTACACTACTCATAGATTTGGTTTGTTGTCATCCATTTTAAAATGCTGTAACTTTTTCAAACCAACAATAGAAAAGCAAAATGCAATATTAATTAATAAAATATTATTCCTATGACCAATTACAGCGTAATGTGAACAATATTATGACCACCGTTCTTCCTTCACTGCTTTAAATGTATTCTTAAAGGTACTAAAGAATGCATTGGTCTTTTGACACGTTGTTAAACTGCATGATTGCTTCCACATGTGCTCTTATCTCATTCTGATTGAAAGCACATGTGAGATGTTCATAATTAGCATAGCTTAAAACCTAGCCAACACCCATAAATGTACAGGTTGGCTGCTCGGTCTCACTGACAAAAGTCTGAAGTTAGAATAACTAATTTATTGTATACCCATCTCTTTTTCTCGACATTCTTTTTCAAGCACGGCCCAAAAAAACAAAACAAAAAACAGAATAAGCTAAAAAGTTGTACTTTGCTCAAAGTCTTGCGAGATTTACTAGAAGTAAAAGACAACAGCACTCACAAGTCTTGTGCATGGTTAGAGGCATAATTTGAATTTCACTCTTTTTTGGCCTTTAAATCAGGGATGTTGTGACACTGGGGTCAGAAATCTGTGTGTCTCCAGCGTTTTATTTGATATTCTAAAATATATTAATCAATTATTTTCTCAGCCCGTTTTTTTAATCTGTACAAATGGCAATAAATTGTATTCTATTGTAATTCTATTCTATTCAACACCCCTAAAATGGGCTATATGCGCCTATGGTTCAGTATTTGTGCTTGCAAATGAAATGCAAAATAAAATCTGTCTTCATCCAGAGTACAACTGTGCTTTTTCTTAGACCTTATTTCTACCATTGACATCCATTTGATAGTTGAATACTGAATTTATAGAAATACTTTGCTACAACATTGCATGTAAATGTACACATCTCTGTGGTATGGTAATATTGCCCCTTTGTATTTGTATGTAATGAATATTTATAAACAAAAGAAAGTGTTAGTCACTTGACTTTTTGATTTTATAGTCCGTGACATCATTACATTAAAGAGCTTAAACAACCTCTATAATTTTGTAATACAATATGTGCCCAAAGAAAAAGTGAAAAATGAGAAAGGCTTGTGAGAAAAGTAAACAATATGTGATTATATTATACACTGTATAAAACGTATGCATGTGTTTGCATGCAGATATAGCATTAGCAGGTGCTTTCCTTCAATTTATATTGTTCTACAGTTTACATGTATTTGTAAATAATAATAATAATAATAATAATTAAAAATTTAATATAATATTCACTGACGGCTTTTATTTCTGCAATGTGTGACTGCTCAAGTATGTTTTTGTTTGTTTGTTTTAAATCTTCCTGGTAAGGTTTTCCGATATATTAACCAAAAATATTGGGGATGGGCATTTGATTTAATACCTGTGATCGACAAAAACATTGAAGTGATAATAAAGAAAAATATATTTGTTTAAATATATATGTTTTAATATGATAGATAACAGTTAACTGACCGTTTTAGACAGTAAACTTGTTGATCTCGATTCAACAGCACTTCATTTTGCCTCAGTTCTAATGTTGAGATGTGATTATTCAACAACCAATTCCACGCAAAATCTGAATGAGCATTTGATTGATTACTATGCTCATGCCGAATAATCATAAAAGCTATTAAACTATCAATTTTATTTCAATGTAAATGTAATGGTAAATGAGAAGTTAATGTAAAATGCTAATACATAAACTCATCAGACTTTAGATCACGGATGACACATGCAACCCGCAACCACACTCTGAGTGGCCTCTTGATTAATTAAAGGAAATAATAATAAATATATATATTTTTTTCAACAAAAGCAATAATTCCTTAAATGACACTGATAAAAAAAAGAGTTGCTAACAAAAGTTTGAATGATATCTGCATTCTGCAGGATTATCATTATCATCTTCCTTGAACCTGGTGAATGATGAGGTTTGAGGGTGTGGCTCCAATTCACGGCAACAGTGCACGCCACTCAAGCAGCAGATCAGTTTGTGTAATTTATTTATATTCTTCACTGCCGTCTGTCTCCTCGTCTTCCCTTCCTCATTGAACTAAATTAAGGAAGAGAGAAGGAAGGCTCGTTAAAATATAAAAGCCCTCCATTAAAAATGTACGCCACCCTCTCTTTCTCCTCGCTGCTGCCATTTTACATTTGGGAATCCAGGCAATGATGAAAGACAGAGATTGAGGGAAGAAAAGTCAGAGAGAAGGAGGAGTGGCAAATCATACATTAGGGAGCACACAGATGTATGGACGGACAGATGGAGGACAATATACGGCAACGACGAATGATGCTCATCATGCCAAGTGACGCATGGGCCGACATTTTGTGACACGAAACATTTTGTGCATGCAGCGAGAGGGGACGTAGGCATGTGGTTGGCAAGACGTTGTTGTTAGCCTGCGGGATTAACAAACAGACAGGATTTGTATTCAGCACAACTTTATTCACACTTGGGTTACAATGCTACCAATGCACCAACAAAAACCTCAAACACCGTCTGCCTTAATGTCAAAAAACAAATATATTCATGATGTTGCATACTGTTGCAACTGCTCTGCTTGCTGTCTGCGTGGTGAAAATAGCAAGAATATTTGTGTTAATATTGTAATTATTTAAAAATGTCCCCCAAAATGATCTGATTTTCTCCTTCACCACTCCATTCTTTACGCTCAGTGGCTGGTTTGCCCAATGAGCCAAGTCTGCCCTTGGGATAACATCTGCAGCAACCCCTTTAGGCTTCAACTGCTGGCCACTAAATTAGTCACAGCAAATGAATATGTTTGGGGGAATTTTTGTAAGGTAGCCTATCCTCTGCAATAATTCTGCAAGGGTCTGGCTCAATTATTATTATTATTATTATTATTATTATTATTATTATTATTATTATTATTATTATTATTATTATTATTATTATTATTATTATTATTGGAGCATATAAACATGAACCCAAAGACGACAATAAACCACACTATTGCATAACCACACCAAAAGTTGCAGTATTAGCGACAGCTATCAACCACAGCTAGCAAACTTTCCTTTAAAATTGCAGAGGAAGGATGAGATGTCAAACGTGAAACTCTGCTCTGGTGATGTGCACTGCAAAGCCTTGCATTCAGCTTTCATGTCAATTTTTACAAAGTTTAATTGAGGGTTTTAAGACGTGGCCTGAGTCCACTTTTACACAATACCATCCTGACGTCCCGGTGTCCCGGTGTTATTTTTTTTCTTAGTCCAGTCAGCAAGACAATGGACCATATGCCACGGAGGCGGGAGTTTTGACTTCCGGGTTTTCACCCATCAACTTTGTATTTGTTTCCGGTTTGCGACGTGTGGGCCGCGTCCCAGTACTTGCGCTTACGCCTTTGTGCCCCTCGGTTGCGCGTTCCCGAGGCTTCCGAGTGTGTAGTGTCTGTCTCAGTGTCTGAAGCATTTCAAATAGCCGAAACGCCCTCCCGCCGATGAGTGAGAGGCGCGGTTGGGGGGCGCAGGGGTGGGGGTGCGAGTGTTGGAACGCGGCCAACAGTGGCCGGAAACGGCAATGATGTGTAAAACCCGGAAGTCCGTGGCATCTACCTCATTGTTTGGGTCATGTGTGTGTATGTCAAACACACAGTTGCATGTTACAATGCAGGGCAAACAGCACAGCCAGTTTCTAATAGCTGCCAGGACTGAGCAAAAAAGATTGGATCATTTTGAGTACACTCGCTTGTTTAGCGCTGATGAACTGTCAATCAAAATAGCATTTTGCATTAACTAAAGTAAAAACATAGTATAACCAGATTGACTAGCAATTAAATTGGTTAAAAATACACAGTAAATTCTGTAGCGTAAATTTGAGGAACAAAGTCACGACCTTCAGCTTGGGAAACTGACACTCTACCACCTAATTTATGCCCCTCCTACTGTTTGCTTATATCATAGATGAGACCAAAAACGATGTTTATGGTCTCTTGGAGTTAGGAAGTTTCCAGCTGACATGAGCGATATACTAACACACAGCAGGAGCTGCGTGGCTCAGGGAGTAGATTGGCTGTCTCCTAAGCTGAAGGTCGTGAGTTCGTTCCTCAACCCTTGAGTGACTTTTATTTTTCCAATTATTTATTTTACTCTCTTCCAAGTGTAAATATTACTCTAAAACGGAGTCTATTTGGTCCCACTCTAAATAGAGTAAAATCTACTAGTTTTGATGAGAATTTATTGTATGCGGTGTTTGAATTTCAGTGAAATTATGATCTGTTCTTTTTTTATTTTTTTTAAATATGAAAAAAAAAAGAACTATGTTAACTTTCAATAATTCCAGCAAACAGCAAGTGTAAATTGACGTTTAATTGGAAACAAGTCACAATTCAGACAACACATTCGACAGAAAACAACTCATCATCTTAACAATATTTATCCTGCTCATATAAAAAATACATATACATACTGTGTATGTTTTAAATACTTTAATTCTGCAACGCCTAGATCAGCGACAACTGACACTGACAAGCTGCCGTCTGCATACATTACAGTCCTGTACACCATGCTTCATGACTCTTAATTCTTTTGTTGATCTGAAAGTACAACAAAGATCTTTAAAAGCATAGGATGTAAGACCATTCTTAAAGATGCCGACAGGGAAGCTGGCATCATACTACACACATGCGCGTGCGCACACAAACTCAGATCTCTTGCCAAAACAGTGAGTCCCCGCTGGAAGCTGCTTGCTGCCCTGGGAATTAGAAATCCCACAATCAAACATATGGGCATTAAGATAATTGTCAGTTGTTGTGTTGCCGTGTGCGTGCGTGTCCGACAGATGGATAGGATTCATCCAAGCACGCGTGCGCACACATACACACACGCACACACACGCACACACATGCACCCCACTCACTGTATGCCCCTGCAAACACAAAAAGAGACCACACACACAAGTCCAAAACATACATGTCATGACGGGCAGATTCGATGGGACAGTAACACGCCTTTTAAGTTTGAGCTCTTAGAAAGGTAGATGATGCCCTCAATAGGCCAAAGACGGAACTGCAACTCTTGGGAATCAAAGAACCGAAGCAGATTTTTAAGCTCTTACCAATATGTGCAAATTCCTAAACACAAAGCAAACTTACAACTTACTCGTACTATTTATTCACCAGTAAGTTAAGTAAACTAGTGAGGCTGAGGTTAAGTATTATGTTATCTATACATAAAATAAAATGTGTTGCCATGAGTAAAATGCACTCACCAAGCTATACAATACAATCTATTTGTGAGACTTACAAAACCAATACAAATCACTATTTTAAAAATCGTATTTCTCATCTGGCCAAGCAGCAGCGTCATATTTCCCTTCTCTTTGTCTCCCAGGTGAGCTCCCACAGAGAAGACGGCAGTATGGGCGCTTTACGTGGCGGACACTCCATGGCGGCGGGTCAGGTGCCTCAGCTGCCTGCTCAGTCCGCCACCTCGCCAGACCTCAGCCAACCCGACCCTTACCGTGGTAAGTACCATCATCCTGTAAGGGAATACTAATTAATTAACGTTTGTGTTGCTGTACCGAAAATGTGTTTGTTTGTGTTCTTAAAGGATATCTTAACAGCACACTACAAAATTAACAATAGCCCATAAAATAATTGTGAAAAGTCCAATGAATGACCATGACAATGAAAAATAAAATAAAATTGTGAAAGTCAATTAAAAAATACTTAAACTTCAAATTGGAAAAAGACTGTATTAATGTATATATTATGCATTTCTGTGGTTGCAGGGTGGAGGTGAATAAGTCATTCATAAATCATGAAGAAACATAAAAACTGACTTTGCGATTAGGTCATTTCAGGCAAAAGTAGACACACACGTGAAGTCAGAGCTCAGCTGGCAAAGCTCACATTTACTGAGTACTAAAACACTAAATAAATATACGCTATGAATATGGAGGAGGGAAGTGTATATGAGCGCAATGTGAAACAAATTAGCTCTGAGCTCTTTTTAAAGGCTGCAAATGAGTTTGCTGGCAGCAAAGTTCAGCAAGCAGCAACCACAGCCAAGTGTGTAATGAGGTGAGAGAGAGTGAAACACACACTCAAGCAGAAAAAAAAGAGACATTGCGCCTCATTTTAACACACACACACACACACACACACACGATGTAATGGAGGTGTTCAAGGCTGTGGAAAAAAAGGGACTATGACATCTTCCGGCAGGCATCAATTCAAAATCACTGATTAATAATGTGTCTATTATATTTGATTTATTTTACATGAGATAATACATTGTGATTGGCTGGTGACCAGTCCAGGATGTGCCCCGCCTCTCACCCAAAGTCAGCTGGGATAGGTGGTCCTAAAGAGGACAAAATTAATGGTTGGATAATCTAATTAACTATTTACATTATTTCCATATGTAAATAGTTGATTTACTCAAATGTAGTATTTAATGCAAAATGTATATAAATGAATAAGACTTTTGTTATTGATTGATACTTCAGCTCGGATATATTTTCTATTCAAAGAGCGCTTTTGTTTAGGGTTTTGCAGGACAAGTGGTCCATTAAAAACAAAAAGCAGTAACAATTTCAATTTCTTTTAAGTTTTTATCAACATAATATAGTTTTTTTTGTTAACAATCATTCAAGCACGGACTATAAATGTCAATCATCAAAAAAACGTCTACACATAATTCTTGACAATAATATAAAACCAGTGAAAATGAGAAAGTTGTGACAAGAACAGAAACAAAAAAAAACATTCATTAAATGTAACACACATCCCCAAATTGACAAATGTGTCGAGTCTCCTCCCATGTCTGGGTTCATTCAAACATTCAGACAGCACAAAGTCACTTTCACATTCAACTCATTGAAATGCATCTATTTGTCCACAAACTAACAGTAATTGTACTGACGGCCACATGCGAGCCAAACACAGGCTGTCACTCAAAAGTGAACACAAAATGCCTCCAGTCAGGCAGACGGCGATTCAAAATGGCCGACAGTTGGTGGTGTATGTGTGGGAACAGAGGAGAGTGTTCTGTGTTGACAGAGAATTTGGCAGCCGCCCAGTTACCGATCCATACAGACGTCAAATAAAGACTTAACTGTTCTACTGAGAGAGACTGACAGGAGGCAAGAGCAGCATTTACATTTGCACTACAGCTTGCATGCAATCAAATTGCACTGTGGCTTTCACAATACTCTCCTTTTGTTCAACATTTTCCACTTCATCCCGACATAAAACTTTAGTTAGTTGCTGTAATGGCCGTTTTCATTTGAATTCTAGTGTCTTTAAAAATCCCAACTTTCTTTGGCTGTTTCAGATCATACGAATCTATCAGAAATCATAGTGTGTGATAGAGCTGTCAAAATTCATCGATTAATCAACAAGTAATCGATTATCAAATTAATCGACAACTATTTTAATAATTGAGTAATCGTTTGGAGCCATTTTGTAATTTAAAATTGTCCAAATCCTCTGATTTCAGTACATCAACATTAACTATCCACTAGGGGTGTTTAACAAAATCGATTCGGCAATATATTGCAATATTACAGTGCGCAATTCTTGAATCGATTTGAATAAATTTTCCATCTTTATATCAAAGATTATGTGCATTTGATAGGCTATGCTTTAGAACATCGCCATATCATGCAACGGAAATTCATCGTTTGAATCCTGGAAAAAACAGTGGCCAATACTTCCCACTTGTGAAATGTTACGGCAGAACCGTTTTAATGAATGAATGCTTTAACCTGATAATAGTCATATTCTTATTATAATTATTATTATTATTATTACTATTATGATTGTAACATGGAAGTATTATATGTTGGCTGCAAAAAAATGAACGTGAGTCAGTTAATTTACAGAATACATGCACGTCATGGCGCATGGTCAAGGTTCGATACCACTTTTTTTCCGACCGATACTCAACCCTTTAGTAGTCACCGATACTGATACCAGATACCGATACCACCAGTAAATAAAATTCCCCACCCAAAAATGACAGATGATTTTAAAGAAAGACCTCACGTTTATACCCCAATATATAACTTGTCCTTAACATTGCATGAAATTAATGGCAATTCATATAATTTCAAATTTCTAGTTCCTGATCGTAAAACGGCTGCAGGAGGGCGGCCGATAATGGTATCGGTCACCGCCGCGAGTGCCAATACCTTCAAATAAGACTGTATTGGCACCGATACCTGGTATCGGTCGTCGCCCATTATGTCAGGATGGTACCACCTTTGCCTCAATTGGAGCCAGGAAAAACCCTGATCTATGAAAATGACTTTGTAACATAAACAAGTAGATTGACATGATAAAAACATTTTTAGTAAGACTTATTACAAACTGTATTTTCCTGCATTTTATTTATTTATGTATTTATTTTTGGCAGTATGGCATTTTCTATATTCCTTTCATTGGAAGATCTCTTTGTTTTTTGTTTTTTTGTTTTTTTGTGCAGCTCTATCCGGAGGCCTTCAGGGCCAGAGCACCTCCTCCATCAGCTCAGAGATCAAGTCCGAGGATGAGGGCGATGAGAACCTCTTGCAGGACTCCAAGCCTTTGGACCCCAAGAACGAAGACATTGACAGCAAGGATCTCAAAGGAATTGATAGGTCAAGATCTAGGTAACCCGCCAACCTCTTAGACGTTCGCTTCTATCAAAACTCTCATTAGGCTGGTTTCCCAAATCACCTCCTGAGTGGACAATCGCTATTATTTAGCAAATGTCTTTTTTTGTAAAATATTTGTAATGTATTTTCTGAAAACGTGATATGGTTTTCAGAGAAGACTTGAACAAGGAAGGGCTTGGATTAGTGAGTGGTTTTGGGACCCAGCCTTCAGACTTTTGATGAAGTGACCAAGTGTGATGAGAAGCAGCTAAATAAATGCGCTAATACTGAGGCATTTTGCTCGAAAACCACCGGGCAGCTCTGTTTTTGGAAACATGGCCGCTGCTAATTGATTTGAGTTAAGCCAGTGCTTTTGGCAGCCACGCACAGCAGCACTGTTGAGACAAAACAGAGCTTTCCGGTGGACAAGAAGCTCTTGTTTGATCCCGTCGGTCTCTCCATGGTCTTGAGCCTGGTTTTAACTGTTTCTCACACAGCAGAGTAGAACCCACCATCAATTTTCTCAAAGAAGTGCTTACGTTGCATTCAGGGCATTGGAAATCAGCACCAAACGATGTTTGATCGCAATTCGAGGTGCTCCACTGAATACTTTTATAATGAATCCATCCGAAGTACAATACAGTGTTTCTTTGCTACTTTGAGGTTCACATATTGTGGATTCACTCCATAGTGGATTTTTATTTTGGTCCATAACTCATACATTGCAAGATTTACCTGGTGATTACTCCATTAAATTATTTATTTATGCTGCTAGCTTTGTAATATTTGACTACCGTAAATAAAAACGGGGTTTTCCTTCATTCAACTAGAGCTGTCGAAATGAATCCATTAATCGACAAGTAATCGATTATCAAATTAATCAACAACTACTTTAATAATTGAGTAATCGTTTCAATCGAGCCATTTTTTTATTTAAAATTGTCCAAATCCTCCGATTTTAGCATATCAACAGTAATTGTTCACTGATTTCTGTAGTCCTTCATTAAAGAAGACTCATTATCTTCTGTCTTTAATCAAAATAAGACATTTGCAAATTCTGTTTTTACTTTAGAAAACAATGCCCGAACTGGTAACATCAATCCCTATTTTTTATTTTTTTATTATTGTTATTTTTTCACTATACAAATGCAAAGTACAAAATAAACACCCATCACTGGCTAATAAACAGTAATCTGGGGGGAAACATTTTTGTAATACAGTACACTTTAATGCAAAATTTAAATGAATCTGATTTGTCGATTAATCGATTGACTAATCAATAGATTAATCCATTCTAAAAGCACTACATTTAACACAATCTATAAAAAAAAATTAACAAAATGTCAAATAAATTGTTAAAGAAGCATAGCATACGTTTTTTAATATTTTTGATTTTTATCTTCTTTTAATTCTTATTAGCAAGTCAGTTGTCCCAACATAAGCAATTTTTTTTCTCGTTACCCCGCAGACCTGAGTTTGGTTGAAGTAACAATGAAAACAGTGAGTTCAGTTGTACTTGAAGTATATAACATTGTATTCACATTGCTTTTGATCAATCCTAATCCACAAATCCCTCATAGTCCTCATGATCGTCTGTATCCGAAACAAACAATTGGACAAGTTCTCCATCAAACATGCCAGGCTCCGTCTCACTGTTAGAGTCAGTCTCGTCCTGTCCTCGGAAATGATACCGGCTTTTGCGTTTCGCCCAAGCATTTAGGATCCTTTGACAAATTGTGGCGTAACTTGCACGGTGCTGCCTCACAGTCTTGGTAAAGCTGGGAGGAGGGGCTGGAGAACTAAGTTGACTCTTCCATGCTCTCATGTCTGCCCTCAGTCAGATCCGCCTTTCTTGTATATAAGCAATGTGTCGCGGGAAGTCCTCCCACACAGTCAGTCAGATTTTGGACCTTGGACCACGCACAAGACCACTATTAGGCGCACCGTCGATTTTTGAGAAAATTTAAGACTTTGAAGTGTGCCTTATAGTCGTGAAAATACGGTACCTCTACTTCACGGAAATTCACCACCAATTATTTGAATAGCACTAGATAACAAATGTAGTATTTTAATTTATCAATAATATCAGATAATAGATGGATGGATCACAATCAATATCACCATATCAGTTTCCTACCCTGGATGCAGCTCAGCAGCCTTCACTCCTCCAGTAATAAAGTGTTCAATGTGATTTTTTTTCTCCTGGAGGTAAAATGAAATCAGAACCATTTGGATCCCCGACCCAGAGACTTGTACATGATGGTGGCGGTCATGATACTGATGATTTCACAACCTCTATTTTCTCTTCACTGTTGAGTGAAAAGAAATGACCTTTAAACCTTTAAACTGAACTTCCATCCTCAAATCTTACTCCCGCACCCCCACCTCCTTCTCACCAACACCACTGGCCACCATAGCAACAACGATGACGAGGACCTGTCACCAGAGCAGAAGATGGAGCGCGAGCGAGAACGGAGAATGGCCAACAACGCGCGAGAGCGCTTGCGAGTACGCGACATCAACGAGGCGTTCAAGGAGCTCGGCAGGATGGTCCAGTTGCACTTAAAGAGCGATAAGCCGCAGACCAAGTTACTAATCCTTCACCAGGCCGTTGCAGTCATCCTCAGTCTTGAGCAACAAGTCCGAGGTCAGTGGGATACACAAAAATCAACCACATAATATATACACTAATTTACAAATGTAACAACAAATGTATTTACTATTTTCTCATTCGTTTTGTTTATAATAAAGGAATAATGCTATAGTCATCATTCTTAAAATAACCTTATTTAATTAGCTCACACATTGACAAAGTATTTTGAGCCATTGGCAGACAGGATACTTTTCATATAGGCAACTCATAGGTAATATTCAAAAATTTCAGGATAGTGATTTTTTTTGGTTGCATTAAATGTCAATTATAATCATTAACATAACAGAAAATAAAATCCATTAATATTTCATTCTGTAGTAAATCTATAGAGTACACAGGAGGGGTCGCACACCTTTTTGAATATGATGAACACTGAACACATTTCTACCAATTACCTTTCATTACAGTATATCTTATTATTAATAATGATTGATATTTGTTCTTTCTTTTTTGATCGCTTCTGTTTGGTTACGGTTCACAGGTTTGTGTTGGTGTGCAACTATTTGAAAATCAATAAAACTGCAAGTGAGAAAAAAAGATAAATGTTCATCTGTGAGAGTGATCATGTAACTAGCAATAATAATTTAACAAGTTAGGGGAAAATACATATCAATATGCAACACTTTTTTCTATAAATCTCTGTTAATTTTTTCATTTTCAATTGGTCACTTTGGCAACATTCCCAGGAAATCACAATTCCATTTCCACTAGCCACTAACACTAAATTAGCTATTTTTAGAACAGACCTGAGGGTTACTAATGTGGTCCTTGAAGGTGACCAGCTGATGACAAGTTGACAACTCATACTTAACAGTGTGAGTTTCGCTTTTTGATTTCAAATACTGTAATAAAAAAAAATAAAAAAAATTAAAATTAAAATTAAAATTAAAAATTTAATTAAAACGTTTTTTTTTTTTAAATGAAATAAATAAATACAATTATTGGAATGGACATGTGTATAGAGATGTGCATTTATTCATTTATCAGGCTTTTTTTTAACAGTAAATTCTTTGTGAGCTATTTTTTCATATTTTACAAAATTTGCCAGGGATTTTTCCCCCCAATTAAATCTGCCAAGGATTATTTTTTTCAAGGAAAGGGAAAAAAAAGGGCAAAAATAAAATAATTCCAACCTAGCCACAAAGGTAGTAAGTAACTTGGAGATTCTGCTTTTCAGTACATAGTCCATTTACATAGTATACTGTGTCTGATGAAGAGCTCAATGACATATGGGCTGGTAATACACAGTGTGCCAGGAGAGGGCAGCAATGCCACCTTTTGCCAAGGTTTCTCCTTCTTGGCTTCAAGGTCACCACTGATATGATAATTCCTGGCAGGAGGTGATTGTTTTAGCATAAGTAATCCATCTGACAGTTTCTGTGTCCTTTACAGAGAGAAACTTGAACCCGAAAGCGGCCTGCCTGAAGCGCCGCGAGGAGGAGAAGGTCACTGTGGCATCGGACGGGACTCCCCTCTCGCTAGCTGCAGCACACCATGCCGCCATGGGCGATGGGTCAAACCCATTGGGACAAATGTAAAATGCAGCAACATCTTCTCCTCAATAAATGGTCAGAAGATTTCACTTATTCACTAATCTGCTGTTGTACCTTTAACTCAAAGCCAAATTGAATACTTGATTTAAAAAACATTATAATTTATATATATTTATATATATATATTATATATATTATATATATATTTATATTTGTCTTTGGACTTTTAAACAGCTTGTAGTTTTGATATAAATAAAACAAATAAATAAATAAAAACGTGAGCAAGAGATGCTATTATTGAACATTTCTAATAGTAACTATAATTTCTAATTATAGTATGATGCCATCTCCTTATCCAAAGCAG
Organism: Leptonotus elevatus; assembly: GCF_054856555.1. NCBI lineage: Eukaryota > Metazoa > Chordata > Actinopteri > Syngnathiformes > Syngnathidae > Leptonotus > Leptonotus elevatus. The sequence continues at coordinate 15,048,976 of NC_141253.1, forward strand.
TCTTGAAAATGGCATGAAATTCAAACAGTCCAAAGCCCATTCTCCAAATTTTCACCTTTTGGTTGAATTAACTTTTGTTGTTCAGTTCCTGACAAGTAAATGTGTACAGAGCTGATGATACAACAGCTGGACAAAAGAAACCAGACAAGGTTTCGTTTCGGTCTAGTTTGGGTACATTGTAACAACAGATTGGCAGTAAGTGTGATTTTGATGTGTGACTTTATGTTCTGTCATTATTATTACTTTTTTTTTTTTATAGAAAAACTTTGTATTTGTAGTTCTGTTCTTGGCTGTGCAACACATTTGCAACTACAATAATCAAAAAAAGAGTACACATTCACATAAATTAGGTGGAGAGATCACTTGAGAAGTACGATCAGTGGTAATAAGTCTTAGCTTTCAAGAATCACCAGTTGTATATTGCTGAGGACAACACTCCCCATAGAGTAATATGAAGCAAACACATACTAAAATGCATACAAATATGTATTCAATCTTACATTAATGAATCAAAGTAAATGCAAAAATATTTTTCCTGTCCAATAAAAAGTTGATTTGTCCAACACACCCACATAACAGATACAGGGAGTCTTCAGTCTATGACAGCAATAACATACAATGTTCTGATGTCATATACTGTACATAAACATAAACATATATACTAGGGGTGTCAAAATGATTACATTATTTTGAGTTCATTTAAAGTTCCTTTAACGCCACTATATATATAAATATATATATATATATGTATATATATATATAAATATATATATATATGTATATATATATATAAATATATATATATATGTATATATATATATAAATATATATATATATGAATATATATATATATATATATATATATATATATATATATATTACGCGTGATTAATGACCGCCTGGGTAAATTCCAGTCGCAACGCAGCAGACACATCTACGTCAAAATTTGTGGAGCCTGGGGTCAATTTTAAAAATGTGCAGAATTTCACAAGTTGCTTCATGTTATAGATTATATAGCTCTTACTATGAAAAGAAAATGCACTGGGCTGTTACCAACGTTTTACAAATGAAATTATGCCATCTAGTGGCGGAAAAATTACCTCAACACAAATCAATATTCACACACATATTTTTTTTTATGGTACATCGTTTTAATTTTAACTCAATTTTAGGAATTATTATGTATCAATGACTAAAAAAATGCAGCCATATTTCTATTAGTTTAACATTTTTTCCACTTTTATGTTAACAAGAGTATGAAAACTTTAATTTTTTAAAACTATTTTATTGTACATTTTTGTGCATTTAGATCAGATATAACATTTGCAATTAATCGCGAGTTAACTATTGAAGTCATGTGATTAATTACGATTTAAAAAATGTATTGCCTGACACCCCTAATATATACACAAACGTACATATTTGAGAGATGATCACTCCATATATATTTTTAATAGAGAATTTCATTGAAATATTTATAAACATGTATAAAATAATAATAATAATAATATTAGTGTATAATCAATCAATCAATTACTTTAGTCATCTTCTGATGGATATTAAAAAGCAGCATTTTTACAGTTGCAATAAATAATCTATAAAACACATGCACATACATTAAAACATAACTCATGTAAGAATTTTTGTTTTTGTTTTTTTACACTCAAACAGCAGAAACAGCAAAGTCTTTTAGAATTTAAAAAAAACATAAATGTATATTGTATATATAAATATATATACAATATACATTATTATTATTATTTATATTATTATTACATATATATATATATTGTATATTTATATATTTTTTCAAATACACAGTGCTGTTATTCATTAAAACAAATGGCTTTACTGCCAATTCCATTCTTGATGATGTGTGTATGTATGTATTTCTTTCTCTCTCTCCAGGTCCAAGGTGCCAGAGTTCATTAAAATGATGAGTGACCACTTCCTCTGACAGTGTTTCCACGACAGCCCGAAAGTCAATCAAACCCGCTGTTGCTTCGGCCAGACCAATCAAGATTCTCCGGACCAATCACATCGGCCTCAGTGTTTCCTCCCATGTCTTCTAATCCTCCTCCTCACCTTTGCCTCCTTCTTCTATCAAGAAAACAAAGTGCACAGTCGCGGGTTGATTTTGTGAACTCCTACAATGCGGAGACGCCCAATGGCCGATGCAACGTGGCTACTTTGAGGGAGATTTTGTCATGAAGTTACTGCAAAGGGAAAACAAAACAATGGATTGACCAATCATTTAAGAAATTCTTCTACTTTTACAACTGTCACCATTCCCACTTTTAAGAACATTGGGCTTCTACAGTAAATAAGATATGTGTAGTACTGTATATGTATAAATATATCAAAAAACAACTGGACTTATACGGTGAGGAGCATAGAGAGTAGGGGAGGCAAACGAAACATATCAAGTATTTGAAGAGATTTTTTAGAGCCTCAGCATGTGTCTGACTGAACGGCAAACTAATGCCACACTGTGGATGAAGCTGTGCCTGACGTCCTCTTGGATGCAAAACAGTCAAACAGTCAGACGGATTCACAAGGAGAAACAACGCAAACAAAATAAAACAAACACTCTTACAGATTAAGTATGGCTACAAAAAAAAAGAAGGCATTTTTTAGGATTCTAAAATCTTTGCGATGGCAATGGTAAAAATACTTTTTAACCTAAAAGACGTTAAAAAGAAACCTCCCCTCTCGATGTTCACAAATGTTTCATGCAAATAACCATATCATAACCATCCATCCTTTTCCTATAGCGCTTATTCTCATGATGGTTGTGGATGATGCTCTTCCAGCTGACTTTGGGTGAGAGGCGGCGTAAACCCCGTATTGGTCAGCATATCAGAATAACCAGATTGCCAAAATTGGAAAGCCAGATTATACTGTAAAAACCAGTGCAGACCTACGACGGTGTATTAGGGCCATGTATATATTTTTAGAGGGAGTAATATTCCAAGAAAAAAACTTGCACATTTGCCACTTTATAAAGTGGCAAATTTGCGAATTTATAAAATTGCAAATTTACGAAAGAAAAAAAACATGTACATTTGGCAGTTTATAAAGGCAAATTTGGAAATTTAAATAAAATAAAAAAGGCAAATTTACGAGAGAAAAAAACAAATACATATAGCGTAGCTATAGTCTAATGTGAGGATCCGTTGGTGGTTAGTGGGACACTTTTAATAAAATGAAAAGGCAGGATGGAGACGAATTTATTCTGGATTTAAACGGCAGTTAGAGCGACAATACTTCCTGATCTCCTATCAGCTGACTAACACTAACCAATAAGAAGCTAGCATACTTTAGGTAAATGCAAGTGAATGATGGAGAGCAGCAGATTCGACACATCAATTTAGCTACTTATTTTTAAAAAAAAAATACCAAAATGTATGAATGTGTAAATATATAATTCTGGAAACATAAATGTACAAGTAAATATACATTTTAACAAATGAACTTAAATGCTTGATCCTCAGACTGTGTACCTTCGCAAAGCGAGGCGTCTTCACCGCTGGCAGTACCCAACGCTCCAAAGTGCAAATGCTTAACATGATATGGTTCATCTCTGCTAAAGCAATTTAAAAAAATCTCACAAATCTGCCACTTTATAAAGTCTCAAACTTGCCATTTCATTTTTTTCTCTGAATTTTGCCCCCACCCTCTAAAAAATACGTATATATTTATACATGTGGTCTTAATACGGCATCGTTCAAACCTAATGGGCACTTGAACGCAAATGAATAAATTTACTGATTGGCTGGCGTATTTCAATCACTGGGAGTTGGGAAATTGCGGGGGGAAAAAGACAAAACAATATTTGCGAATGCAAAAGCTGGCCTCTTTGAAAACTTTCTGCATATCTTTGCATTAAAAAAGGGCAATAGGATGAAAAAAACAAGATGGAATATGGCTGAGTATTGAAATGTATCTTATTACGCATTCTGCACATTCCACAAATTCACCAGTCAAGGGAGTGCTGAGGAAGTCAGACTAGGAGTCAAATGGACCAACTTCCATAAGAGTGTCAATGGACAAAGAGAATATCAGATCATATGGAGACAAACGAACAATCATCAGTTAGGGACTACAGCATGAGGGAATAAATTCCAATGCCTTGTTGATTGCTTCATAATAGAAACCAACACTCATCAAAAACTAAACCCTCTCACATTTCCAAGAACCTCAAATTAGTGGGGGTTTTATTTGAAAGTTTTTTCTGGTTTAGTTAGTGTACTCAGTAAATTCTGTAGTGTAAATTTTACTCTAAACTGAGTCTATTTGGTCCCACTCTAAATAGAGTCAAATGTATAAGGGAGTAGAGATAAAAAGTCACTCAAGGGTTGAGGAACAAACCCACAACTTCAGGTTAGGAGACAGCCAATCTACTCCCTGAGCCACACAGCTCAATGTTTTTGGTCTCCTCTTAGATATAAGCAAACGGTAGGAGTGGCATTGCTCAGGTGGTAGAGTGTCAGTCTCTCAAACTGAGAGTTGTGAGTTTGTTCCTAAACCCTCGTGTTATTTTATTTTATTTTTACTCTCTTCCAAGTGTAATTTTTACTCTATTTAGAGTGGGAACAAATAGACCCAGTTTCAACTCTAAACTTAAGAGTAAAATTTACTGTGTAGCTATTAAGTTGGCATCACCTTCATGTTTGGTTTTTCTCCTGATGGTATTTTGGTCTATAGATCTTTGGGTGCTAGTTTCATCTCTGGTCAAGCATTCCCATCAGAAAAGAACAATCTCAAATTGGGTGCAATCCACAGTTGCCGTATCTGTCCGCACATCTGCTATTGTTTGCCCATGAGCCACACTGAAGTCCACTGAGGAAGGTGCAGTCGGTCAATACAGTGGACCTTCGATGTTCAAATCCAACCCTGGCTTTGTTTCAGATTTTGAAGGCGTTTTGACTTGATGATGTTCATCCGCTTTTGATCAGAGGTGCCAAATGCAGGTCCAGAAAGTAAGAACCTAAGAAGCACCTGTGGCTGAAGCCAAACTGTGGCAGCGTTTTTACTTTCTGCACCTGGATTTGACACATTTGCTTTTGATTGTGGTTGATTGGCAGTAGTTTGATCATCATTACCTTTTGCCTCTTTGAAATACAAACTGGAAAGGGTGTTGTCTCTTCATCTGTTTCCAGTTCTCACCCGGGTTCTAGATTCCATTTCCATTTTTGGACCATATTTTTAGTTCAGACCATCAAACTGTTTGGGGCCCACTGTACTTTTCAGTCAAACTCTTATACGGACATGTCCTGTGATTTCCTTTCACGTAGACTCATCAACATTGTCTGAGCAGTGATTTGAAGTATCACTATGAAATACTGTACTACATTAAAAAAAAAAAAAAAAAACTTATGGCCTGTGCCTGATGGCATCAGGTTGCAGTGAATGTCAAACAGAGATCAACCCTCTTGTAATAGACAAGGCTAACTACAATATTGTTTCAAATCAAAAACTCTTTCACCTTCATCAGTTTTAAATCTTTGAAAGCCAATATGTTTGATTCTCAATCTCAGTGCTGTCCTTTCTGCTGATCCAAGCCTTACGAGCCCGGAGATTGAGATCTACCCCGCCGCCGCCGCCCTAACCCCCAGAGTGGTCCCAGAGATGCAATTTGAACATTCACACTTCTACCAATGTGCCTTTTTAGAGTTCATATCATCGGAGTTGCCAGAGGAGAACCTGGTCTTTCATAGGATGCAAGCTTAGGGAAACTTGTGGTTGGTCATTAGGTTCTATGCAGTCAGGTTTTTGTACCAGACCTGGGAATTTAAAAAAAACTAAAAAAAAGTTTGAAAAAAATAAATTAAAAAAAGTATTTTTTTGGATTAAAAAAAAGCCACAAAAATAAAGTGTATTTGATGTACTGTATGATTATGTGTAACTAGAGCGTGTTCTGACACTTGATTTAGCAAAACCCTCGCCCCAGTTCTCCCTGCCCCTTGGAAGACATCCATTATCCCGATTCCAGCCCAATTCTCATGGTGAACGCGTCTCTTCTTGTAATATAGCTGATCAGCTTTTTATCAATATTTGATGGGCTTTTCCTTGAGCCAATGTAGTCTCCAGTACAACGTGTGTGGTTGTATGTTGTAAAGCGCTTTTTTCTCCTCTCATTTTTTTTAAGGAAAATAATTTTCTTGTTCATTTTTATTTGTATGTTCTGGTTTACATGTCTATTACAGAAAATGTAAGAAAATAGAAATAAAAATAAAAAATCAACACCATTTGCTATCATTAGTGTTTTGTCAATTTTGGCAAGGTAAAATCCGACTCAATCAACAGCAAGGCACGGAAACTGGAAAATAATCTATTTGAATAGATCAATTTATATATAAATGTACAAAAAATATATACAATATATAAGGAGGGTGACATTTTCCATTTTTTTGTGTTTTTTTCTGTTGCAAAAGAGTGTTTGCTTGGGGCGGAATTCATTTTCCAAAGACTGAACTGTCAGGCCCCCAGTGTTACAAATCATCAATGAACTCTTGTTATTTCTTCTTATGTTGCCATGACAACCTCTGCCTCTGACTAATATGGCGCCCCGCACAGGACAAAATGGCACCGGAGGTCCAACAGCTACACTCACTGCTACCCATCATAGCAGTGACACACAGACATTGTAAATTGTATGCAACAAAACGGCAAACCGAACCCATATTTTGAAATTGTGTATGTAAAAGTTATATTTTTACATGTAGATGTTGTTATTTGTGTTCTTAGAAATTGTTTTTTTTTTTCCTTCTTTTTCCGGGGGTTAATTTCAAAAAGTGTGTATGTTTAAAAAAAAAAATGTCATATTGAATTCATTGTAAAAAACTGAAATTCCCAAACTTTTTTTTTTAAAGTCATAGGACAGATGCTGATAAGATGAAAACAGATATACAGTTTGGTATTTGTCCAAATCCCCATGCCTCATAATATGTCCATTGTAATTGTATTTTTTGCAGATACATGTAAATAGTCACAAATCAAATTCTGTGAGGTTTCAGTGGGGTGAGGACTTGCCTGTGAGATGTGACGATGATGACGATGATGATGATGATGTTGATGATGAAGCTGTTTTTAATAAAATAGTATTTGTCTGGTTACAACAGCCACTTGCCAACTCTCCATTGTCAGTTGTACGCGGTTCTGTTGTTGGGGGCAAAAATTCGCATTATAAAATTGGATTATCCACTGACATATTTGACACAGCAGAACCTTGACTGTGTACTGAATGAAATTGATGTTAATTTACTTGAAGTTGAGACAAAATGTTACCAGATATACCCAAAGAAAGTCCACATATTGAAATGACTCTTGTGGCTATGGGCCTGCTCTGACTCCTGTGCATTTATTTCTTCAAGAAGTAAATGAACGTCCTGCAGAACACGATTCGTAATCAAGTTTTGTAAAAAAAAATAATAATAATAGCATTGGAGTTTTCTTATACAAATGAAGAAATTGTCAGCAAACAATCGTATCAGCTATTTCCCCAAAAATATTTCAGATGTTGTGTAAGGCAGTTTCAGTTTGTTTTCAATGTTTGCCATTACAATTGACTTTTGTGTCAAAAGGCCATGCTGCTTTAAATCGGACCTAGATTGAACGCTAGGGTTGAATCTGTCAGTGTAAAATAAATGTGTTTTTAAGTAATGTTATTTTTGCAACATTTAATTTCATGTTTTCTATTTGTTTTATGATCATATCCTTTCACATTATCGTCATTTTATGTTACCCTGTTAGCCAATGTGTTTTTATTTCTTCTCCCTCCTTGTTGTACATACTCATCTCATTTCTCTTTTTCCGTGACTGTGCCAAGAGCTTTGTAATCTGTTACTCTGTACCAGTTTTACTGCAATAATGAGTTGAATTCAAAAATCTCCACAATTGTCCTTTGTTGTCACCACTAATTATGATTTATAGTAACATTTAAATAAGAAATGGTAATATGTGGATCACACATTTTAAAAGTGGTCCATGCAAATTACGTTTTTAAATGCATTTTTCTATGGAAAAAAATTTATAATCTAAAAGCATACAAAAATGACATGCAAACTATTAAGTCTTGAGTATCTTTTTCTGCCTTCATAGTAACTGAAGATAGAAAACAGAAAAAAAAATCTAGGGTTTATTAGATTCTGGTATATTTTTACTTTTATACACTATAAACATTGCAACAACATTACATTAGCTTAGCTGTGGTTTCCTTTAGGGTTCAGCTGCCATCCCCTCAATAGAAATTCAACACCACCATCCAACAACTTTATTAACACTAGTCCGATCGTATTCAGTAGCGTGCGTGTGTCGTAGTAATAAATCCACCGCTGTCATTTCATATTTCAATAACATATGGATTGAGTGTTTGTTTTGGTTTGGATCATGCTACAGTACATTCTTAAAGGATCCCAAAACATATCAGATTGTCTCAAGTCAAGTTTATTTGTATTGCCCTTAACCACAAAAGAATCAAATAAGCCAAGCACACAGTTGACAAAGATTAGTGACATAGCTGATCTAAACCCCCCAACCGGGAAAGGAAATAGTCAACCCTATGAAGAATTCCGAACATCCAGGCATTTCTGATACTACCCGCAACGCAACGCGCCTTACTTGGTGAAAACAAACAGCGTATTATATTGTTTTGCCTGTGACGAGCATACAAAGCTCTCAGAAAATCATGCCTAAAAGTTGTGTGGTTGGATGTTCCAACCATAACATGATGAAAACTAAGTTATTATTCCCCATCTTTTCCATGGACCCTGAATGTCGGACAAAAAGCGTAAACCCAGTGAAAGAGTGAAAACGAATAGTTCAAAATGGAGGCTAACCAAGACCACAATGCTTTGCAGTGAGCACTTCCTAAGTGGTAAGAATCGATTCTGGCTGTCATAAAACATATTATTTTGTGTTCTACATATTTTAGGCATTAACCAGCTCGCATCATTATCCATATAAATGGCATAAAGCCCCCTCCACCCTCCTCGGGGTGATGTCTAACCAGTAATCTGAGTAACAGGAGGGCAAACCTACGGGTTAAAAACATACAAATAGGCAAAACATCACTCTAATTGCCCAAATCTCTGAAATTATTGATGAAAATGTTCTTACTGTTTCTATAAAATATTTAAATGTTTTTCTCTAAAGGTTTGGCACATTTCTTGAAACTGAAATGATATTTTCAAAATACCATGGACAAATCCCAAAACTACCTTACAATTGGTCTCAACTCAATGGCATTTCTCATTGCTTTCATCAAATTGCCTTGTCTTTGTACATGTCTCAATTGCCTCTGTGGATCTGTGCAAATGGTTGTGTACATTTTGCCCACAGTTAGCACAATCTGCATCACATTTAGCACCTTTTCCAAATGAATCGATCTCGCTGATCGAACTGGATTAGTTGTTTTTCAGTCTAATGTGAAAAACAAGTGATATACTAGCACACAGCAGGAGCTGCGTGGCTCAGGGCGTCGATCGGCTGTCTCCCAAGCTGAAGGTCGTGAGTTCGTTCCTCAACTCTTGAGTGACTTTTATTCTTCTTCTTTTTTTTTCAATTCCTTATTTTACTCTCTTCCAAGTGTAAATATTACTCTAAAACTGAGTCTATTTGGTCCCACTCTAGAGTCAAATTTACTCAGCAGAATTTACTGTGTAGTGAAAGTGTTACAGTAGTAGTACAGTAGTGGTTCTTCATTTACGCTGTGCGCTAGATATAATTTTAGTTATAGGCATAAATGTAAGTCTGTTTGGCCAAATGAGCTTGCAGTTTTGAAAATGTCATCTCCGTTTCAAGAAATGTGCCAAACCTATGGAGAAAAACTGTAATAGAGTGTAGACTGGCTAGCAGGCTAACTCAACTTGAGATCAAACCACCACAGCGCCGTGCTAGCTAACGAGCCATATGCTAGTCTTCTGACATATTTTAGCTCTCAAGTCGCATATTTAAATTTTCTACGGAACAGTTATTACATTATTAGCATGATGTACAATATTCAGATGACCTAAGAACTACTTGTGTACAAAAGTGATTTTGATTCTTTAATTTTTAATAATGTAATAATGTACAAGTGCCTCTTGGCTGTTTGTAAGGACATTCATCAAATTTTCGACCAAATAAATCCAATTTCTGTTCATATAGCAATTGCCTCTGCAGGCAGTTTGTTTTCTTAGTCAAATGACATTAAATCGCTTTTTCAAATCAAAATTATCCTCGCAAATCAAATTGCAACAATCCAAAGTTAAAATACTTTTCAATAAGCGGTAAGACGGCCATTCTACTATTTAGAAAATAGTAGAATGCGGAGAATTACCCCTTCCAGAATGACCAAGCGGCAATGGATGCCAAGTGGGCAACATTTCACACATATTCAACTAGAACATAGGTGTCAAACTCCAGTCCTCGAGGGCCGCTGTGCTGCAGGTTTTGGAGGTTCCCCCTTCTAACACAAGCTGATTCCAATCAGCAGGATCGTTATCAGGCTTATGCAGAGCTTGCTGATAAGCTGATCATTTATCAGCTGTGTTGGAGAACGGAATCATCCAAAACCTGCAGGACTGCGGCCCTCCAGGACCGGAGTTTGTACAACGTGAGACTCCACATCCATTGATTATTGTGCAAGAAATGCTTTATGGCATAACAACCATGGTTAAATTACAGTATGTTCTGTCTTGATGCATGCGACAGGACACACTTTTATTGTCTTATACTGGTTACAAAATATCAATTGCTCAACACATGCTGTAAAACTAGAAAGAAGAACACATAAATATTAAGTTAAATGTGGTCCCCTTATCTTTATGAGTTGTTAATGATTTTTTAATTGATCTGTAGGAATTTTCACTTTACTAGCCATTCAATACACTGAACATATTAGAAGTTACAGGGGCTTCTCAGTATAAGATGGTTCCATAATGTGTCCCCTGCAGATGAGGATGTTTAGGATCATCATGGTGGGCCAAAGTCGGATCCTTCTCGTCCACATGGAGAGCAGCCAGTTGAGGTGACTTGAGTTTTTACAATAGATGACTCCTGAACGCTTTGCTGATGACGAGCTCCAGCCATGCCGAACTGGGGAGTGCAACTCAAATGTGACAACTTCCCTTTTTGTATAGGCCAGTTTACTGTAACAGAACATATCTTTTCTACGACTGATGTTTTTGTTTGGATTGGACGAGGCACTTGCGAAAGCACTCGAAATTACAAGTGTGGTGACCTCGGTGACAGTATGAGTATTGTTTGCTTTACCGTCTATATACTGACCTTCTCACCTTTCATATGAATAGCTGTTTTGTTGCTGTTTCCAAATCTATTTGAACAGTCAACTAATTGTTTGAGATAAGGCTGGTCATACTGTTTGGCATTCCAGCTACCTGCTCTCTTTAAAAGGTGCATTGTAGTGATGGGCAAAACTCTTACAAAAAGAGTGACATCCCATACTGTCATTATTTTTAATACTGATGTGCCTGGTGATAAATAGACATATTTGGTGAAACTTTCACTTCTTGTTTCTTGTTATTAAGTTTATGGGGAAGGGGCTGTATACACAACATTCTACACCTACTGGAGTTAATTGCGATACACTCAGAAGTGTTAAAACACAAGCGTTAAGTGTAGGTTGCTCGAGTTGATTTTTTTTAAACACTGATACTAGTGTAGAGTATTATCACCAACCCCTCAGTATTTACCAGTGTGGATTTTTTACACAATACAGTGTTGAAGTAACACTGGTTCAGTGTAAAATAAAGTAATACACACACAAAAGGGTTACATTTACACTCATCGGTGTGGACACAAACACTTTTCTAGTGTTAGATTTAACATTCTCAGTGTTAAGCTAACACTGGTCATTTTGCCGTGTAGGCTACTTATCTATCTGCATAAAGCGAAAGACAGTTTTAATTAAACTTTGTGACAATGTCATACCACTAACATAACACTGAATTAGGGGCGCTGTGAGGTTGTGGTTTCGATCCTCACCCCTGGTGACCATGTTGAAGTGTCCTTGAGCAAGACACTGAACCCCGATTTGCTCCCGGTGGACTGCGTAGTTGCAGTAGTTGACCACTGGTGTGTGAATGTGTGCGGGAATGGGTGAATGAGGCATTTGTAGAAAAAAGCGCTATATACAAAAGCAGTCCATTTACCAATTAGTGTTAATTTCGTTAACAAAAACTAAACAACACTATTTTCATTAACACACATTTTTCACCGGATAAAAACTAGACTAGACGAGACTAAAACAATAAAATTAAAACAATAACTGGGACTAAATCATTATGCATTTTCAACGACTAATGAAGACGGGACGCAAATGTATTTCACTTAATAAAAACTGGACTAAAATCGATGGACGTTTTAGTTCGTGAACAGAAACTATATTAACTAAATTATATGATTTTGTAAAATCTTGTCTCTGCTAATCTGTCACGTGACACACACCCTTTAAAATCTTCAGCTAGCGAGTGCAACATGCACAAATACATGGATTCACGGTGAAAGGTAAAAAACAAATAAGAGAAGTAAATTATAGTTATAACGTAACATTAATCCAATGGCTTTAACCTTCCAACAATAATGTTAATGCGACTGCTCACTAATGCTGGCTAATTTACTAGCTCGTAGCATAGAGACATAATAGCCACTTGACGATATACTGTAATTGTGTGTGAAGTTGTTTTTCACCAAAAGACGAGAGAAAATTGTATGTGTAATGTTTTGAATCCGAAATATTCAACATTATCTGCTGACAAATTTACAGAGCTAAAATGATTGTCCTGACTAAAACTAGACAAATAAAATGATGTTTTCTTGGACTAAAATAAAGACAAAAATGCTAGATTTATAATCAACTAAAAGTTGACTAAATAAATGCGGGTTAAAGTTGACTAAATAAATGCGGGTTAAAGTTGACTAATTATAATAAAAACTAACGAGCGTGATTGAAACGGTACTAAAACCGAGACGACATCTAAATGATAAAATTGATACTACATTACTACAAATAATTGATACTACAAATGAACACTTTATAATACATTCAGTATACATTATGTGTGTCGTTTTAGATCAACAATAACACTACAACTCAACATTTTGTAGAACTCAACTACAGATAAGTATAACCCTGAGCAAATTCTCTGTTGGTTTACCATGGCATCATTGTTTAATTATGATAGCATTTACGTCCACTGCCAATATTGAGTGATATATTTTTGCTGCTTTTGGTTGGTCGTCGGATTATATGCTTTTGTCAAACGTAATTCCTAAAAAAAATAAAAAAATAAGTCAATTCATCTGCAACACCTGACTAAATAAATTATATGAATGAGTAAATCCCATCAGGGGTTCAGTTTGAACTCATGTCTTTGAGTTTTGTTACTGGAATCGTTTTTTTAAGGGTTCTCGTCAAGTTCAAGACCAAAACAACTGCCGAGAATTGACAGATGAACTTTTCGCCACAGAGAAAACAGGAGAAGAAACCTACTAAGAACTTTTACGCATTGCACAAAAGCAAGCTGTTTGCCTGCATAAGTGCTGAAATGAATCAGCCAGCTATCAGCTGAGGGAGTTATCAGTGTGAGTAAAGGTTGTGTTTGTGGGACGCTCCCAACTTCAGAATTTCACTCCAGTCACACCCTGAACAACAGGTGACACAACCACATGTGTCGCTCTCTACTGAAGAAGGAAGAAAAACAATTTATATAATAGGGATTTTTCTACTGAGTATTAAGATTTTTTTTTTTAAATGTTAATGCTAGTTCATTACAATATATTTATTTAATGTTCAAGGTTGATTGCAAATGCTTAAGAGCCACTGGCCAGGGGCCACTTCCTGATTTATTCAATACCAGAAACACTGATTTGAAAAATACAAGTCAAGATGATTTGAAGTGTATATTTTAATTTATGCAGATTAACTAAATTTTTAGAGTTATTCGTACTTCAATGGTTGCCTGAACTCTGGTGCTCATGGACATCAACAAATTCTGTTTCCTCTGCTGAGATACTTTGCGAGACCTACATTGCAACCACCGGCAGTTTGCTGCTTGTTTGTGCATCTTGCTGTCGTCACGTTTGCCTTCATTAATGGGAACACGTGGAGTTGGGATCAGGCCGCTAAATTGACCATTGGAGAATCCACAATTTCTGTTGACTAAACAAAGTTTTCATGATTTTTTTTTTATTGAATATTTTGTCCCGTTACAGATCTGCACTGTGAAGCTGGCATCAGTTTTGTAGCATTTATTGTACATGACACACATTAACTCATTCACTGCCATTGATGGCTTTAGACGTCAAAAATTCATTTGAACTATTTCTATTAGTTTAACATTTTTTTCCCACTTTTGTTGACAAGAGTATAAAAACTTTTTTGTTAACAGAACAGAAATACAATTTGTGATTTTTTTTAATTATTTTTTTTGATCAGGGGCAGACAAAACAAGTTTTAGTTCTTTCTGTCCCCTTTCATTATTTTGCTTTACTTGGAATTTGAATATTTGTTTCTTTAAAATACGATTATTAAAAATAAAAAAATTTAAATAAAAAAATGAAAGAAGAAAAGATTATTAAGAATTAGGAGCGTGAGGAGATTAAATTGTTTCCGTAATTAATCGCATGACTTCACTAGTTAGCTCACGATTAATCAAAAATTCTATATCTGTTCTAAATGTACAATAATCTTTTCTAGGTTTTCATACTCTTGTTAACAAAAGTGGAAAAAAAATGTAAACTAATAGAAATAGTTCAAATACATTTTTGATGTCTATGGCCGTCAATGGCAGTGAATGAGTTAATGACCTGCAGATACAACTAGTCACAGTGAATTTTTGGGAGTAATAAATATTAGTCTTTAATGGTCATGTTAGTTGTTTGATCTCTGGCCAATGCAGCATGCTTTTTACTTTCTTAAGATGAAAGTGAAGGCATCAGGAACAGAGAAACAAGCAGCAAGTGAAGGTTGCTGTGGTGATGGCCTGGCAAAGAATCTCCAAACAGGAAATTGGAGATGTTAACAAAATATATTGTGATCAAATCAATTAATGTATTATAATGTGAAATTATTCCTCACGTTCCAACTGTAATTATGCCATTATTCACATTTTTAAACCAAGCAGAACAAAAAGTAAGGAAATGTGTGGTTATTATTACTGGCGGCCGTGGCTCAGGGTGTAGAGACGGTCGTTCAGTAACCAGAAGGTTGGCTGTTTGATCTCAGCTTTCCCCAAGTCGTGTGTCGTCGTGTCCTTGGGCAAGGCACTTCACACACATTGCCTCTAGTGCTACTCACACTGGTGTATGGAAGGTGCGAATGTTTGGTGGTGGTCGGAGGGGCCGTAGGTGCACACTGGCAGCCACGCTTCCGTCAGCCTGCCCCAGGGCAGCTGTGGCTACTTAAGTATCTTACCGCCACTACAGTGTGAATGTGTGAGGCATGAATAATGTATCCATTGTGAAGCGTCTTTGAGTATCTGATGATATAGAAAAAGTGCTATATAAATCAGATTTATTATTATTAATATTATTATTATAGTATACATTTAATTAGTTTTAATTAGTTTTCAGAGCAGCTTTTTTTATTTGGTTATTTTTTAACTTTTTCTTAGTTTTGGCTGTTTTTTTTTAAATACTAATTTTTAGTTTAGTTTTTGTCAGTTTTAATATAAGTTTTCTTTTCTTTTTTATTACAATTTTGTGTATAGTAAAAATAACCATTCATCTATAAATCTGTATAACAGTCTATTGAGTTGTATATACTAGTGAATTGCAGTGAAGTGCAATGCTGTCAGTACCCGCCAACTGTTGTTAAATATTTTCCCGGGCCAGTTTTTGTTTCCAGTCTATCCCTACCATGGAGACCCTAAGTATATAATATTAGATTGTATTTTAAAGAGCGGTTTGTTTCTTGTTGCCACATTTTTTACTTTTAATGAAAAATTTTCTAGGGCAAAATTTTGTCAATTTGACCTACCTGTACCCCAACATCCTTTTCAATTTTGAAGACAAAATACACAATTCAAAATCATTTTTATTTCTTCAGATTAAGTAGTGTCAACCTGTTGAATGGGTGTGCTTCTCCAGCTCATGCACGGAAGAATGTGAGGCGTGGTTACCAGTTTTGAGCAACACGACGCAATTCTGTGTTCAGGCCAACGTCCTAGCAACGTGCTGCTGTTTAACCAACACTTGACTTCAGGAGCTTCCACACCTCACCTGTAAACTCTCTTTACAAGAATATGTTTATTTTCTGACCATGAACAAGAGAACATTAACCACAACAGATTCGGCGATTCGGAGAAGGAAGGGAGACCGCTTCCATGGCAGTATTTTAAAGAATTGTTTTATGTTGTCAAAGAATCATTTGTGAAATGCATTGTGTCCTGTCTAAAAATCAAAAGCACCGGGAGTTAAAACAATTTCCCCATCTAATTAGAAAAAAACTAAACATGCAAGTAAAGTGTTTTTTTTTCTCCAGTTGTTATTATTATTTTTGCTATGTTGTTTTGTTTTGCTTATACAGGACGTGTTTAGCTAGTTCAGTATAAACCCATAATTCTTATTATTACTTCCAAAAGAAGGCAACTATATTCTGCACAATTCATTGTCTGGTTTGCCAAGTTAGGGAAATGGATATTGTATATAATCAACAACAAAAATGCACATTTACTTCTGGACTTTAGGTAAATTTTAATCGGTTTGCTCAAGTAAAGAAATTGAGTTCAGTATTTCTACTGTTGCCATATAATGTTCTAATTTCTGTACTTAGTATGAATACTTTTGCCCCTATAGATAGATAGATAGATAGATAGATAGATAGATAGATAGATAGATAGATAGATAGATAGATAGATAGATAGATAGATAGATAGATAGATAGATAGATAGATAGATAGATAGATAGATAGATAGATAGATAGATAGATAGATAGATAGATAGATAGATAGATAGATAGATAGATAGATAGATAGATAGATAACCCCTCTAGTGGGTTCATTCGCTCTCCTCCATTCTTCCCTCATCAGATACCTGGTTAAGCAACACTTACTGAGCATGCGTCAGTGACGTCACCCCCCTCCGTAGACGCAAGCTCCTTCCGCACGCTTTCGCGGAATGCTGCAGGTGCAGCCTGCCGCCCCACCCACCACACAAACTTCTGACAGGCGAAGTAGTGCAGCTTGTCAGTGTGTAGAAGAGCACCGCAGAGGCACCGGAAACTGGTAAGAAGTTATTGACGCATTAACTTGAAGAGTTTTCACTGCGACAAGTTCGTTTTGGTGGCGTTCGGTACGTGGCTTTTGCTGGCGTGACCCGGTCGGGACTAATAACTTTTTCGGACGTATTCTGGATAGTCAGTTGCTGAGCAGACACAACTCTTTAAGCGTGAGATGCAAACTTTGACGTTCAACAACCGTGAAAGTTGTCATGGCTGATTATAAGTACAGAGGAAGACGCCGATGCCATCGTAATAGTTTGGGTGGGTTGTTAAGAGCGAAGCTGAACTGAATTTTCAAAAAGTTACTTTTAATTTTATTCACGATTCCACAGAGGAATTTCATAATTGTTTACAGTGGACACTTTCAGTCCTATGCTGTATATCACAGACACACCAACCACTTGCAGAATGAAATAAGATCCAATACAAGAGATGCACTTAAAAAAAAAAAATGCCATCAGATATATTCACTTTTAGATGACACTGCCAACACTGCTGTTATGTTCTCTTTGGCATAGAACTGCATAATCATGACTGGTCTCAGGGTAGCAATGCCATCCCACTCATAATAATACTAATAACAAAATTGACATCACTTGTTAATATAATAATAACATTGATGTATATATCACCTTTCCCGGGGCACTAGCAGTTAATCTAACGTTGTGAGAGATTGTTAATGTTAACGTGACTGGGGAGAACCCCTCCCAAAGTTTAGCTGAGACAGTGGAACGACAAACATCATAGTAAGATAGCGTTGTAACTAAGGGTCACGGTTGGGGCATCATTAGGAAACTATCGTGATCAGATAGGGAGGGGAAGATAAACAACCATGCCTTTACTTAATAATAATACTTCCCGCAAGATGTTGAAGGTTGTAAGCTACTGAGACCGTTCTGGCATAGGTGGGACAATTCAAGAATCATCTTCATTTGTTCAGTGGCTTAAATATGCAGTATGTTATTATTGTTCCCTCAAAGCGAAGCTCTATGTTGAGTCAGAGGGCGAGTCTGACTGTACTCTGCACTGGGCACCGATAAGGAAGCTGCACAAAAGGAATTTGTATCTCACCTGGGAGGGGGCTCGCTAATGTCCCCTACTTCAGCTCACGTGAAGCCACACATTCTACGTACTGAGCTTATGACAACTACCAGAATTGTTCTTTGTTGGTTTGAAACACATTTGAGTTGTAGAGTGAGACTATATGGCATGTTATAAAATGGCTGCAAATATGTCAATGTTGATATATTACTGTGTATCTATTGTAAGTACATAATTGCATTTCTGGCTTCTTATGGCAGAGAGTTTGGCCGTTAATGCCAGTCAAGCAAAAAACAATCATTCAGTTAGTTGTTCAGACATGTCAAGTCAAGAAAGCAGCCAACTTTGACATTTTTATTTTCACTTCTTTTTTCTTTGACACCTATGGGCTAGAACACGTTACAGAAAAAATTAATTTTGTCCACAGATGGAATTTACAAAAGACTGTAAAACAATCATAATACACTGATTTCCATCAAAAAACAGCTTGACAGATATGTGCTGCTGTATAAAGACTCCTAAGCTGCCTTGCGGCATACTGCAGGTGAAACATTGTCACGGTGTCCTCTCGCAGTGGCAGACGCGAAAATCAGTCATGCAAGTGAAAGTCTTTTCCCAAGTTGAGGAATGCTGAAAGTCAACTCTGTATCAGCTGTTAGCATCTACAAGTCTGCCTTTGGCTCTTTACTGCATCTTAGCTAGTGTCAAAACGTGTCTGTTAATGTTGAAATGTGATGAGTTGTGGTAGTAGTAATCGTAGTAAATATCAAAAGTTCTTTACAAGTGTAGGGCATAGAAAATGTTGGTCCACTGAGCTCCAACACAAGAGGTAGATTCAATACTGTATGTTGCCTTAACAAATATTTAAAAATGCTCACTTTTGATTGTTTAACATAATATTTTACATTGCTAAGCTGTTTGTATGTGTGCAAGGTTCAAATAAATGGTTTTGCATTAGGGATAGACCGATAATTGTCCCGGCCGATAATCGGCGCCAATATTCAGCATTTTATGAATATCGACATCGGCCTCTTTTTTTGTTTTGATGGCCAATATATTAAAAACTGTTATTTTTGCTCCGACGGGCGCTTTTCTCTTCCGTCTGCTCTGAGTCAGCGGCTGTTGACTCCCTGCATCATTGGCCTGCCCACAGCACCATCTGATTGGTTGCTCGTGCAGTGCTAGCAGCCAATAAGCATTTTGCAAGGCCCTCAGAATATTGCGTTCTATTGCTATAAAAAACATGGAGCCTACCAAAAGAAAGATTAGAGTCTCTTCTTTCATCAGAAAAAAAAGTATATTTTCTAGTTTCAGTTTTGCAGTAATTAGCATTAGAATATAGCTGTGAGTAAATTAGCTTTTCTTTTTACATGCATGGCCCTGGATGATCTCCTTTGCTCTGCTGCCACCTTCTGGTCTTTTGTGTAATAACTACAATTTCTTCCACCGTTCTTTGCAGTTGAGAGGCTGCATCAAAGCCTTCTATATGCTCTCGCATTAAAACAAAAAAAAAAAAAAACATTAAAAACATATAAATACGTCTTTGGGACACTCAAAATATTAAAATAGAACATATTTATAAATTTTTGGGAGCAAATGAGTTAATAAGCGGCTCAGAGGATGAATGAATGAATGATATACAAACAGTATAAAATATTTATATTATTAGTAATATGTTTTGTTTGTTTTCACAATAGATTCCTGAATTTTGATTTTGACTTTTGATCTGCACAATAAATGTTCTCAATTATATACTCTACAGTAGATCATTTTTTTTGTTTTTTTGTTTTTTTTTGCTTCTAGACAAAAGCAGTGTGCTGTTGTACACAATGTTAAATTTAAGAAATTGTAACTCTTGATTATATAAAATGTAAAACAAATTGTTCATTAATTGTATTATAACCTTATAATAAACCCTTGCTTTAGGTTATTGGGCTTAATGTGCAAAAATAAATAAAAATAAATTCACAAAACTGCTCCGCAAAGCAAATCAAAATAAGAATTAAATAGCCTTTGTTGTGCAAATTAATTATTTCAAATGGGTTTTTTTTGCATTCATATCGCAGAATACCGTAAATAGAATATTGTAAACTCATTACAGTCTGATGCAATTCTAACATACTACAAACCGATCATTTATTACATAAACCTATCGTTAGTCATGCTGAATATTATACCGAGCCTGTATATTAGATTTAAATGTATACCCATATCCTTGGTTGTTCTGCCTGAAAGCCATTAATATAAGATACAAGTATCAAAAATCTGCTGATGTGTAGGGATTGGTCCTCATTCACATCTCTCACGCACACACACACACACACACACACCCTTTCTCTCTCGCTCTCTCTCGTTCTCTCACAGTATTTCTCACTGTCGCTTTATTGTGTTTAATGGGCCCGCATTCTTTCCCTTGACTTCAGTACAGACAGTTAACCGACCAGACCAACGAGAAAGCACAACTCTTGGCCCTCACACACCCACTGTACTGTATTTAAATTCGAGCTATTCAAATAAGCCTTATTATCAAGAGTCACATGTAAATTTGGTGTTATGAAGTATAGAAAAGTAACGACAGTAATGAATAAGAGTCTCAATTTTAAGTAACTATTTGTTGTTCGTTTTGTTCTGACTCTTGTTCCACTCGATCGCCGTCACTCCTTCCTGTACCCCCAACCACTCTCTCTCTCTCGCTTGCTCTCTCCCTTCTCACACACACACACCACATTATTTCTCAAAAAGGGGTTCGAAACTACACAGTCTGAATTCGTCAATGGTTTCTCCCTGTTTTTGGATCAGAGCTTAGCTGTCTCCATGTTTTTATACAATATGATACACTTGGTCTGATCTGCATGTTGCAGGTAAGGATGCAACATTTCGTTACATGTGGTGACGGTTTACAAATAGTTGCCATACACACCATTAGGCGCACCTGCACAAGAGCTGTTTCAAACATTATTCGTTTAGGAAGATATTCATGTAGCTGTAGTTGAGTCATGTTGAACTGCACTGCAGAGTTCTTATTATTATGGTTACCTTTTTTACCTACAAGTTCACTTAGTGTGTAAAGCAGAAAATAATCATACAAAATAGGAAATACATGTTTGGCTTAAGTGCCCATTTTGCAGTAACTGTGACAGTTTTCTGTTGTGGCGTGCAAGCGCTGCCTCTTGCTTGATTTTTCATTCAGGGTGTTGCCAGTCTGTCATCTATCAGGATGGCTTAAGGTGTCTTTGTTATTTTTTGTCGTTCTCCTCTACTTCTTCTATTGTGTTTGTAATCGTAATGTCACACCATTCAGGCACATGGGCATGAGTGCACACATTTCTGCTACATGATTAAAAAAAATATATATATATATTGATTGGCATATAAATATGTCACAATAAAACTGTGATCCAAACCAAATTTTTGCTGCATATGGACCTGAGAAATGTTGTCCTTACCATCTAATTGGATGTTTGCATCATATAGTATGTCATTGCTGTGCATTTGTAATTGCCATGTTCCTCAATGGTCATTGGATGGTTTGTAGGTTGAAAAGATATGAATGCTCATGTCCTCAAATGCGGTATCGGGCTGGATGAGCTCATGGTCACTAAGTGAACAAGCCGCCCATTATGTGCTGTATCAGTTTTTAGCATACTTCAAATGTCAAGTCTTCTGGTATGAGAAACACCCTTAGGTGGCATTTGGTGCCCATCAATCATTAATGCTGTGGAATTCATGTAGAGCAGGAGAATGTTGTCGGTTCAATCCAGTCACCAAGTATAAGTTTCAGTCTACTGCTCATAATGATGATCACAAATGATGATACAGGTAAGACACTAATCAGTTTGAGTTCTTATGACTATATCTCAAAATATTGTTAAGATACTTCCGATTAGCAAACCGCCTTATTAATTCCTCATATTCCAACCATATATATATATATATATATATATATATATACATATAAACAACTGCGAAAACGTGGACGCACAGGTGTGCACACTCGTATAGCTTTATCATTAGCATTAATGGTGGAAAAAGTGTTAAAATTATTTTATTTGGTCTGATTATATCGCAATAACATTTGAACAGGGGTGTGTAGACTTTTTATCAGTCATGTCTGTCGGTCTCTCTGTCTCTTTACAAGAACAAATGTTTTGTGTTTATGTTTTTTTATTACAATGTGTACAGTTTGAATGACTGAAAATTATTTCTCATTTTAAGCGTTACTATCCAGTCCAGTTGTACCCTAACTGATCCAGATCGTTTACGTGATTTATTTCCTTCATATTGATCTGTTGAAGTTTGCACAACACAACTAATGAAATCACAGTCGGACTGAAATTGACTTAATGGCCCAATCTGCCAGTCAAGGATGAATCATGGAAAGTAGGAAGTTGGATGGATGTTCAAGGTATGTTAGAAATGAGGGCGTGAGCAGAATGCCATCACACATGAAATAGTTTGGATTGCTAGCATCACATACTGTTCCACCAAATATTTGCAATATTTGATGATCGTGTGTGTGTGCGTGTGTACAATTTTAAACAAGGGCTCCCTCAGTGAAATGTGAATTTTTGTTTTACAGAGTAAAAATGTGCAGGGATGTCTTCAAGCCCACTTTCTCTGCATCTCATGCTTTTGCCTGATTGAGCGTTGTCACTCTGTGACGTGGCTGAGATGAGAACACAATATGTCGCAGTCATTCTCCTGCTCTTGACTTTAAATGCAGTCCATCGCTGATTAATACTTACACCCTGTTATTACATTGACAGCCCCGTAGCTTTTAATAGCTGTTATCTATCCAAACAGTGATTTATGGAAAGAGCCGCATGCTTAGTGGACGATACATTCGCTTACCGGTATGTAGCAGCCCAACAAACAATTTGCATCAAACTGCCACATTTTGAAGTGTTATTTTTACATCGGTAATTAATGTTGCGGTTTATATTGACCCGATATGAGGATGCTTGATTTCCCATCCGACATTCCTGCAATGTGTTAAAATAGCCATGCTGGCATAGTTTGTCATTGTGTATTATTGGTTTGAGGGTTCTTCTGCTCTAAGCTGCTGAACTGGATAAGTGAGAAGGTAACAGCATGAACTGTATTTCTTTTTTTTTTTCCAGCATCTTTGCTAAAACTGAAGTTGGTTAGCAAGGTAGTTAAGGTTGTCGATCCAAAATAATATTAGTGCCAGTCTAGTTTCTCTTGACTATAATTTTGAGCTTGTATACAACATCTTTATTAATGTTGTCATGTCGTGTCTGTTCAGTGTGGGCATATAGTATCGTATCGAATAAGGGTTAGGGTAAGGTTAGCTTTACACTTTATTGTCACTCATTCTGGCCTGGCAAGCGTCGAAGCTAGCATAACTTTCTCAAGGTTCGTGGCGATGCTACAAATCTTTTCTAAATCGAAAGCGGGTGCGGAGCTTGAAGAAACAACTCGAAACAATTTTTGATTTATTTATCTTTGGGAAATGATCTGAAGGGAGGTACTTTGACTTTTACTACCAATATTACCCATGAATCATCTGGGATTTCAGTGTGGGACAGAGGTTAGAAGTTTAGACGTGCAAATCGATTTGGGAGGTGAGAATGAAGCTACAAGGGAGTCACAGAAGAAATAATTCTGTGCAGATTAGTTTGCTACTTGTTAGAAGTGGCTACAAATACCTCTAATGTCAACAAAAAACTTTGCAGTCCCCCCCCCCCCCCCCCCCCCCCCTACCATGAAAGCAAATCTACAAACCAACCAAGAGCAGACTTTGTTTACATTGCAGTAATGTGCTCGCTGGACTGTGAAGGTAAGCCAACTTGGATGAATGAATTTCTTAGACGATGTTTAACTTGCTTCATGCATTAGTGAAATAGACTGAAACATCACCCATGGCAAAGCTTCATCGTACTGGCAAAAGTATTGGGAGGAATAGAAAGTATGAAGTTGTCTCCATTTGAGTGCTTTCACTCTTCTGTGAAGAATTTCTACAGTCAAGTTGGAACATTAAAATACCTTACCCAGGTTGTTTGTAATTAAGATTGTCCAAAATGTTTTAAAGCAAAGTATAGTTCAACATTGATATCTGTGATAGCATGTTCAGAAAAATAAGTTTTATTTTTTATTTTTTTGTTTTTGTTTTGTTTTAACCCGCCTAAAAAGCCATCCTATATTAGATCCTACAGTATGTCTGACTTAACAAACCTGTTATGTTGTGTTTGTATTACCCTGCAGTCAGTCAGAAGCCAAATATTAACTGCTGCTAGTTTTAGCTACATGCAAATGAGAGTTAGGGAGCTAGCTAGTTAATAATCATATATTTCTAATTAACAATTCTGTTGGAGAGCACATTTTGGAGTAGTGATGTCATTGTTTCAATTGAATTGAAAAGTCATTGTCCATCATTCATTTAGGCAGTGTGTATAAACACAACATTACAAACATTAATAGTGCAAATATCAATAGCATCGAATTCCCTTAAACAAAGTTTAGAGGTATTGCCCATTTGTCACGTGACTGCCCTATGACGGACGGCGGAAGGAAATGATTGTTGAATGTAAGTGGACGTGACCCGGAGCGACTTAGTGACTTAGCGACTGTTATTTTACAAATGAAAAGTTATTATTGCCCATCGAGCCATGGAATCTATTACTTAAACCGAAGGTCGCCTGTCAGTGGAAGTTGCACATTCAGTCGGGACTCACAGAGCCCGATATTTACTTAAGTTGGAGATCGCTAGTTTACAAACAGCCCTTTACCTTCTGTCGCCTGCCGTTTTTGCCAAGTTAATCAAATCGCCGACTTAGCTGGAATTCAGAGCGCACGACCTATATCATTATGTAGTCAATGCCGTCTCTTCTCCTTACACCGGGGCTGATTTGAAAGCTTGTCGCTGATTGAGTCTCTGGAACGAGATGCTACGCTCGCACCCCAAATTCCCCATTAAACAGTCAAATACACTTCATAGTTTTGAAGAAGGTACATTTTAAAACTAAGCTGTGTGGACGCCAACTATCTGGCTCGTTAATGTGATTTGAAACACGCAATTCGACACCTATGTTGCAATCTTTGTTAGAGTGTACGTTTACTAGTAAAATGCATGAACATTTATCTACTAATTACATTACATTACATTCATCTGCTTCTTCCTCTGGTCGTTGAATCGGAGATTGATGTCTGTGGATCTCATTCTGCTTCATCTAT
The DNA here is from genome assembly GCF_054856555.1 of Leptonotus elevatus. NCBI lineage: Eukaryota > Metazoa > Chordata > Actinopteri > Syngnathiformes > Syngnathidae > Leptonotus > Leptonotus elevatus. The sequence continues at coordinate 15,074,436 of NC_141253.1, forward strand.
CCTTCCTTCCTTTCCTCAGTCTCTCCTTTGGTCTCTTGAGGTCTCCCTAATTTGTTGGAATTTAGATGTTTCTGGGGTTGGTGAAAGACTGGTTGGTAACCCGGTGGGTAGTAGGTGATATCTGGTCGGTGCTGGATTTCACTTTCCTTTCTTTTCTTTGATCCTTCCTCGGGTCTCCTGACAACCTCACGACTCTAACTGGATTCTGAAGTATTCGGTTTAGGTGAACGGCATGGGATTTTTAATAGGTTTTAGGTGAATTAATGAGTGCACACTCACACGCACGCACCCCTGCGCGTGCACACACACACACACATGCACATACTCAAGCACATACAAAATAAAAATTTAAAACAAAAAAGAGAGAGAGAGAGAGCAATGATGATGACATGTCGAATCGGTAAAATTACCGAATGAACAATACCACCGCTCCTGATTGGTGGGCTGGTTTCACACGTGTTCCTGGTTGGCTACTGTCCTCAGCTTCCTTGAGCATCAGCTTTGAATGTTGTGTTTACAAACAGAAATGGTAAAACATCGGACTGTACCTTTAAGCCGATTCAGTATCAAAATAATGACATTCCCACAACAACGCCATCTTGGCCCGTCCCATAATCACTGTGACGTAATGCATGCTGTAACATACCACTTTTAGTTTTTGACTATTTTCCTGGTGTATTTTGCTCTAAAATGACATATGGCGATGTTAAGTATTGTCTTAATTTAGATTTAGATTTAGGAAAAAACGAGTTGCTGTAAGACATTTACTGTGGCAGTGACTGGAAACTGCAGCAAGCCTGAGAGCCCGTAATGAGCCTTCTATGAAAATCTCTACGTCCGAAAACCGTGATTGATCCTCAACAACATTAATGTGCACATGTGCATGCCCAAATCATACTCTGAAAATAATAGAATGAAAATCGCAATAGTTTGGATTTTATGCATGGGAGTTTGCTCCCAATGTTGCCTCTTCATAGGCAACGGTTTACATCTTCTATAAAATTCAACATATTGGGGTTATCCTTCTAATATTTTCGGAATATGAAGTGAGCGTGGGTATACATGTAAACAAAGATTTTGGTGGTAATCAATCAAGGTTTTTGTATGCTAAGTGACATTAAAAGTTTGTTCTCTAGGAGGCATATGAATAGAAAATTATTGGGACTTATAAAAAAAAGATATATATTTTTTTTTTTTCAAGAGAGAGCTCAGTATGTGAGTATGTGCATGTGCGGGTGTGTGCGTGCATGTGAGTGTGTGCTCATTAATTCACCTAAAATCTATTAAAAATCCCATACCGTTCACCTAAACCGAATCCAGCTAGAGTCGTGAGGTTGTCAGGAGACCCGAGGAAGGATCAAAGAAACATCTAAATTCCAACCAATTAGGGACACCTCAAGAGACCAAAGGAAAGACTGAGGAAAGGAAGGAAGGATAGATGAAGCAGAGTGAGATCCACAGACATCAGCTTCCACCGATTCAACGGCCAGAGGAAGAAGCAGATTGTGTTTGAATTTCGGTTCTTTGGTTCTAATATTTTTGGAGTATAATTTGGGCGTGCACACTGAATTGCTTGTGTTCCTGAAATTAGCCTGTTTTGATGGACTCATTTATGTGGGCAACTCCTGACATCACATGAAAGTGGTGGATCTTCACCCAGCCTATCTTTCAAGTCATTGGTATAGAAACACAGTGTAAGAGGCAGCATTCTCTTAATTTTCCCAATTTTCATGACACATCCATCTTTGACGAATGTTGATTTCTTGTCAGGGTTCGTCCAAGGTTGCAGTGTTCGCTAAACGTTCGGCAGACATTTGCCTAGAGTTGTAACGTTTTTTCTTGTCGCAAGGCAATTTTGAATATAGTCAAAATTTGACAAGAAAAAAACTTTTTTAAAAGTTGGGGGATGTTTAGCGACCGTTAAGCAAATGTTGCAATCTTGAATGAACCCTGATCGAACCTTCATCTTTGCAACACTGAAAATGCAGACTGTATAAACTTGCTTACCTCAAACCTGAATAATTCAGCAAACCTTGACTTTTATTCCATCTCTTTTGCCTTTCCATCCCCCTCAACATATTTCTCCATCCATATAGTGTAGGTCATGAAACCCATTTTCCCATGTTGTAATTTCTCCCCCTAATGGCTGTTTGCGAGTTGTAATTATTCATCTCCGTTGTGGAGAAATTGCCACCAAGCTTCTCCTGAAATGCATCTTGGTGAATTTTTGCATTTTATAGCGCCTTGTTTTTTTTTCCCCTTCAAGTTTTAATGAGTGTTGTTTTGCATTATGCAGTACCTTCAGGCTTCAATTTGGCATCTGGGAGTGTTGGCTTGACTCCAAAACTGTGGTCACCCAGTGCTTATTACTCATTAAGCCTCGTCAGAGGGCCGAGTGGGTGCCGGCTTGGTGGGAGCTGCACTGCTTGGAGAGTAGATGTTGTTGTTGTTGTTGTTGTTGTTTGTCGATGTTCTACTTTTTGAAATGTTGCAAAAGATGAAAAGGTGAGAGTTTAAAATGCACACCGTATCTTTTATGCATGCCTGAACCTGCTCAATCTGTATACATCAGTAACACTACCGCTAATCAAATATGATTATGAAGTGGAACAATTATCATTTATTTTTAGCTACTTCTTTTTTGGGCTGATTATGAAAATCTGTGTAAGCTTGTGAGCAGTGGTCCCTGGAGAAGTTTGTATACTCTCAATTTTCACCTTTTATTTATTTATTTTTTCTGTAGTCCAGAAAAATGTCCTCTTTTAGAAACGGCGGCATGTAAAAATTACAAATCCATCATTAGTACTTGCTCACAATAATAACAGTTTGGTAACACAAGCAGCCGGAAATAATATAAACTGTATTTATCATGAGTATATGTTATGAAACCAATTACAATATTTAGTGAACAATAAACAAAAATAGTGAAAAAACAGTCTAGTTAGACTTCAGTATTGCTTTGTGCTGTCTTAAACTATTTGTCCCCATTTTTTATCTCGAGCATGTAGTTAGTGTGTAACCAGCAGCATCCCCCCCGGGAATCGAACCCACATCACGATCAAGTATTCTGTGTACGAGGGCAAATCAGTTCACCTGGGCTAAAATTTGGGTCACCGTGTGTGTCAGTTTCAATCCAAACATCTTATATTTTGGGGGTTTTCCGTACTATACCAAACAACCAGTTCTACATGAAACAATTTCCGTCGGCATGTTAAGCATAAATTACATATAAACATGTCATCGTTTTCTTTTTCTGGTGTTAAGGATGTGTTTGTCTATTGTCTGCACTACACAATATGTTGCTTAAAGAAGGTTCCCATTCACTCCCCCAAAACTGTTGTTGGGCAACCGTGAGAACTTTGCTGTGTGCACTGACTACTGAGAAGTGCCTTACACAGACTCACTTCACAATTGAATGAGGAAAGTGAAATGGACAACTTTACATTACAAATGCTTGTCCTTGTTTTTAAATAATGTGAAGAAAATGTTGCAGCTGGTGTTTTTGCACAACAATTCACAGTAGACTACTACTGTTTTTTTCTTTTTCATGTTTTACTGTATGTTAAGAATGACTACAGTGGGAAAAAAAATACACCACACAAGATCATGAAATGGAAGCTCATTAACAGATTGTTTTGAAAACAAGCACAATCTATGTACTTTGTTATTTAGATTTAGTGAAACATTTTCACAGACATTTGCTTATTAAAAGTGTTAACCGCGATCTATAAATGACCCTGGCGGGCATCTGCTTCCACTCCCACCCAGTTTCAAGTGCTTACTGGTTCAGAGTGCACGAGCGCACAAGTGACGTGCCAGACATGTGAGTCATGAGGAAAGCACGCTGGAGTGGAAATATATGAAAGTGTCATATATTTGCTTGCATACAGGGGCTGAATTTCAGAAAAATAGTGTCTTGCATTTTCTGTCATTCTTCGTTTGTATAATATTATACAGGTTAAATGACTTTGACACACAAATACTTTTTTTTTTTTGACTTTTTGCTATTTTACAACGCTTGCTTGGGGATTTATGAAACACTCTTGTTCGTACCTGTTTTTCTAAATCCCCTGTTTGGTCCTAATTAGCATTGGTAACCGCCCACCCCCTTTATAAGGGCCTGAGACTGTGTCCATTGCAGTGTGTATCAATTGTTGGGCTGTAAATAAGGGTTATTTAAATAATCAATTATTCTGTTGATTAAAAATAATAATAATAATTAATTAATTAATTTTAACCGATTAAAAAAAACATCTTAATATCTATCTCTTAATTCAAAAAGGGTAATTCACTTTCAATTGACAATGCAGAAAACACAAACAACAATCGCTTGTCATTAAGTTTCAAAATGTTCACGTACATGTTTGCAAATGTCTTATTTTGATTTAACATAATTTTTTTTCAATGCTTTCATGGTGAACTACTGTATAGAAATCTGAGACTATTTACTGGTGAGGCAGAAATTCCAAAATTCCAAGGATTTGGACAATTTGATGTGAAAGAAGATCTCTGAAATGAAATTACAATTATTTTGATCATCAATTAGTTGTCAGTTAATTGTTGCAACTTTAGTTAATTAACTTATTAATTAAGTTAATTATTAGTTAATTAATTTATAAATGGAAAAAAATAGACTACTTTGTAATTGAACGTTAACCACTTGAGGATATCCATCCATCCATTTACCGCTTATCCGGGGTCGGCTTTAGCAAGGAAGCCCAGACTTCCCTCTTCCCAGCCACTTCAACCAGCTCCTGCTACAGAGTCCCAAGGCGTTCGTTCCCAGGCCTGCCGAGAGACATAATCTCTCCAGCGTGTCCTAGGTCGTCACTTGAGAATATGATTGAGTTATGTAGTGAACTCTTGAACATTAAGTCTTCGTGGTTCAAGTAGACTTTTTACATCTACTGTACATCGGTGCATGCAGCACTCAGGCCAGCTCCGATAGCACTGGTCTCTCTCCAACATGACCCCCATGACATGATACTTTTTGTGTTCACCTGGATTTTGATGACCTTCATCTATTCATTTTAGCTGTATGCTAGTAGATTATATATGTCAACATTTGTGTACCCTTTGTCAACTTTAGTGAGTTATGACTCACTGTTGATGGCCCGGCTACTATTGTAGCTATTTCCAAGGAGTTTTCTTTTTGACATCATTTTCTGCCTCTGGCGTAACTTGCTTCGTTGTCATAAACAGACCTAAACTGACCCGTACTATCACGGTTTAGTATGACTACATCTTGAGTACTTAGTGTGGTTTCTTCTAATCTATTCATCTCGCAAGTGTTCACGTCATATCGGGCATGTCGATCAAGAGGCAGATATGAGGGCAGAAAAGACGAGTCAACAAAAAAAGGAAGTGAGATCTTCTTACATCATAGCTACCTGCCTGTTAAGGTGTGTCAGATCTGGCGTCCTGCCTCAGTGATCCGGCTGCACGGAGACACACCCTGGGGTGGGGATCCAAAATACAGGGCGGGGGCTGCTGACGGGAAAACCTGTGAACTCCGCACTATCTTCCAAATGAAGCATTGTTTGTTTAACCCCGCACAATTTGGAGGTGATTTCATACTATTGAGTTAGTTCCTATTTTCATTGGTACATTTTGTTGTAAGGTGGGAAGAAAAATGGCAGTCTGTTGTAGCTATAATGAAGACATATGCTTTGAGGAAGCTTTGGGAGTCATCCTCAATACAGCTGCTTTATTCTGTGTAATTTTGTTGGTGAAGAAAAAGTCATAGCGTCGACTTCTATACATGAACAAAATCCAAGTTACATTCTCTTTCTGCCAGTTCTATCTTTTGCTGACAATGCTTGTCTGTTGTAGTGGCTTGGGAGGTTGTCGTTAGGGTCGTCTCCATGTACACAGAAGTGCAGCCCACCCACTATCACCCATGCAAACAAGCCCCAGTGGTCTGCGCTCAGTCAGGAAATTACTTTTAAGTCATCCTGTCACCATGAATTCTTCACTCACTCCATTTCTTCTAGTGAGTATTCCGAAATGAAACATTACGGATTCGACTTTGAATATTCGTGGCAATAATAAGTTTTAGTCATACTGTATGTGTTGGGGTTGCTTTTGTGTTCAAGAGTGCAGTTGTTTGTTATGAGGCAGGTTTGGCATGGTTCATTAATCCTGTGGGTTCAAACCGAATGGGTGTATTTGTGCTAAAGACTACCATGACTATGTTACCAATTCACAGACATCCATGGAAAAAGTTTATTTTTCTCATCTACTAAATAATATCTCTGGTGTTTTTAATTGCAAGTTTCGTTTGGAAAGAATGAGGATTCTGCAGTAGATTCAGTGTATCAGCACAGCCTCGTCTAAGAGAAACATTTGTTTTTCCTTCTACTGTTACTTGGCAATAGGGCTGGGTATCGATCCCGATTTCCCAAATCGATTCGATTCAGAAGGGTCCGATTGGATTCGATTCACATTGATTTTCGAATCAATTAAGGATTAGGATAAGGGGAGTAACGGAATACATGTACCGCCGTTACGTAATCAGATTACAAACAAAAATTAACTGTATTCCGTTACAGTTACATGAAAAAAACATGTAATCAGATTCCAGGTACATTTATTAAAAATGGGGATACTTTTGAGGGATTACAATTCCTACGATGAGAGCGAGCGAGAGAGAGACTTGTTGACATCGCGTTGGGCACGCGGCCTGTTTAAAAGGGTTCACGGACAAAAGGAGGAAGTAAGTAGCGACCGGTATTTACAGTTTGGAACATACTTGTCTTGCTGAAGGACTGATTTTTCTTTAACTTCTTGCTCTTACTTGGTGCCTTATTATGGGAAAAAAAGAATATTTACATTTAAAATTGAATCCAATGCAGTTACATTAATCATGTATATTTTATTGAACATGACCTGATCAAAACAATAAATAATAATTGAAATTGATTGCAACCACAGCACTATGTAAATACAATGGCAAAAACACTGGGCTCCTCTTGAGGTACTCTGCATAACAGAAGGGCACATTGGATCAACGCTCGAGCAACGAGTTTTTATACATGAATATTTCCGTAGTTTAATTTTTTGTAAAATAAATTTCCCCGTGACGCGAGAAGGCACGTTAATTTGGGGGCGTTCATGGTTTTATAAGTCAATATATCGATTCAATATCGATATATCGATTTAAAAAAATATATATATATTTACCCAGCCCTACTAGGCAACATTTCCCAAAAGAGACTTGGTATGACCAAATTCCTGGCATGAAGTAAAACCAAAAATCGGGATCGACCAATAATCGGCAGGGCCGAATATGGGTGCCTATATTTAGCATTTTGAGGAATATCGGTTTCAGCCATTAAAAATAATAATAATGTGACGCTCATAACTTCCATGGCACATTATTAATAATTTTCTGTAAACGTTTTATAAGAGATGCTACTGACCCTGGAGACTCCCTGTACCTTTTTTGTCGTTTATTTTGTTTTATATTAAAAGAAAACTACATGAACGTTTAACATTTCAGCTATTTAGAAATTTTGGAAAAATTTATGTATTATCATAGAAAACAATAGGGAACTATGGTGTTGAGTTGTTTTCCGTTTTCTTTTTATTTATACATACTGATGACTCTGGGAACTCCACAAACTTTTTGTTAGAAATGTAAAATAAAGATGTCTATACATTTTGAAAATCTGAAAAATTGCTCAATATAATTCAAATTTTAAAGTTGGAATGTTTATTTAAAAAATGTTGGTCCCTATGTTTTTTTCCTTCTTTTTTTTTTTTTTTTTTTGTGCCTTTTACTGAAAATGAATATTGGTTCCATCAACCTCCTTGACTATACTAATAACCGGTAATGGTCCTGAAGGAAAAAAAAAACATATTATATCTAGTATTTAATTAGTAACTAGTTTTTAAAAAAAGCTTTCCTTGTTAAGATAAAAACATGCATAGCAACATACTCAACTGTATACATAGTCCATAAATACCAGTGTTTACATTCTGTGTATCGCACAATATACCTAGTGATATCATAACTGTCTTTCAAGTTGAACATCATTATCTCAATGTGTCACGACCATCCGGCCCACTCATGTTGTGAATGCCATCACTCATATTGTGAGTGAGGAATTAATTGCCATCTGTAAGTCTTCTATATGTACATTAATTAATTTCCTTCTTTAAGATGATCCTATAGGCAGACTAGCTTGGCTTCATCATTATCAGAAATAGAATCAACACTCACAATAATTAGATCTTCCTGTGCAGGCAGGAAATGTTTGCTGTAAAGTTTTGTATAAGAAGGAGCAGCCTTGAGGAATAACTGCACACGATGTAATTATTTCTCTTCATAGGTTAGCTAAAAATTTATAATATTTATTTTTGTGCTTCTGTGTACCAGCCCTGTTGGATCCGGGTGGGACATTCAACTATTTATTAAGTGTGTTAGTGTTCATTCAAATTGTGTTTTATTTGGAGAAAGGGATTTGCTGCATTTTAGCTGCCCTATTATTTCATACCTTAACGTCACAAAGAGATTCAGTAGATTTCTTTACAAGAAATGTTCACTGCTGGATAAATAAGGATACCACGGTGGAATCCTTATTTATCCAGCAGTGAGCATCGGAATTTCCACCGGTGGTTCAACATTTGAGTTATTTTGTAAAAACTAATGTGAATGAATCCAAATATTGTAATAAAAAATTCTTTTTTTCATAGTGTCCAGCGTTTGAAAAAAACAGAAGAGAATTCCCAGCTTCTCTCAACAAACTACGGCAGCTAATAGAAGAAAAAGTGCATATTATACATTGTGATATCACAGAGGACCAACAGGTAATTTATGGCACTTGAAGTTATTCCAAACCTTTACTGTATTTAACACAGCTGACCAATCAAAGCGGCTCACCTCATTCCGCTTCAAATCAGGGCGGTTGGCCGTGCATGAGATCAGCGAGCATAAAGTCTGTGTAACTTGCAAAATCTCCCGTTGCGGATGATGTATTCGGTTGTGCAAGTGACGTGGCCAATTGTAGACCGGTTTACTGACTTGCTGGCGGCAAAATATCACTTCCACTCTTAGACATGTTAGACTTCAATGAAATGTGTAAAAGGGATGCTGGAAGTCGGCTGGACACAGATCAGATACAGTGTGTGTTTTCCAACCTGGCAAAGGCGCACTTTTCATTTTGGTTGTATTTATGCAATCATGCGTGATGTGATGATATCACTTATGATGAAGGTTCAAACAGCAAAACATGCTTAGGGCATATCTTTAATTTTGGACTACATATTGTACAAATAAAGGTTCAAACAGCAAAACATGCTTAGGGCATATCTTTAATTTTGGACTACATATTGTACAAATAAAGGTTCAAACAGCAAAACATGCTTAGGGCATATCTTTAATTTTGGACTACATATTGTACACATTTTGCGGCATTTTCAACATTGTGGTACTGTAAAATAATCATTAGTTGCAGTGCTGGTGAATTGCAAAACCGAAGAAATGTGGTCCGCAAGGCCATATTGTCCGATTTAGAGCATACCAAACTGTACTCTTAATTACCTATGCCACCTTACGTATTTACAAAACGTGCTATAAAAAAAAAATCATGCATGCAAAGTTAGAATTATATATGGTAGTGATTCTCAAAGTGTGGTAGGACAACCACTGGTTGTGCACGGAACAACTTTATTTCTCATACGCTTATGATATTTTTTGTATATAATTTCAATTGTGCATGTTTTCCCCTCTTAAAAATACAATTTTGACTAGTACCATAACATTTGGGCATTAAGACATTCCGTGAAATAATAATAATAATATATATTACTATTTTATTTTTCTTAAAAATTATTGTTGTGGAATTGTTAGTAGTTAGGCGAGATGAATGAAACACTCCGGGAAGCAATTTGTCTTTTGGGTTTCTTTATATTTCAAGCTTCAAATATACACAAGGCTTAAAGAGCAGTCTACACAAAATTATTTGTTAGAGTGTGCTCCCTAAATTATCATGAGAAGATTCTTATTGCAGCCTGGTTAGGTTTTGGGAGGAGAAAAGGAGGGTCAGCTAGACAAGAAAGCAAGCAGTCTGTTCCGAACTGGCTTATCAGTCAAGGTCACTTTGATAGTGTTTCATGTACAAAAAGGGAAAACCGCATTGTTAAAGAAAATACACATGTCCACAATACAGTATAAACTTTTGTTAATAACAATATGATTTCCCCAAAAATCATATATAGAAGACAAAAATTAAATGTTTGTTTTTGAACATTTAGGTACAATTACATTTTGTATACAAATGTGCATATTGCTGGCGTCGGGGCCAAAGCCTTGCACCTCCAAAACAGTCACTTTTCAGAGAGCTGATTTTATTTTTACTAAAGTTTGAGAACCACTGGTGGATGGAATGTAATTAGACCGCCCATTTTAACATAATGAGTGTATACTACAAAACTCGAATTCTAATATTAACCACTAATGCAAGTATTCCTAACTTAATCAGTTTCAGTCTGAGATCTCTTGTGACGGCCAGTTTGAGCACATGACTCACAGGCGTTGAGCGTGATCAGCATGTTCTGCCAGGGTGACTCATCCAGTCTGCTGTCTCTCAGTCGACAGCCGCCATCGAAGGACTCCGTCACCGCGACAAGCTCAGACACGCCCACGCTACCTCCACCAACTTGAATCCGCCCACATCATGTCCTCATGCCTCTCCTCTGCTCTCTGGGCTCCGTGATCACCTCCTGCCTCCTCAGTCTGTCTGCCCTCTCCTCTTTTCTCCCGCAGCTGGTGATTCATGGCAAGCTTTGCTTTTACTCACCATGTTGCCTAACGTCTCGCAATCTGACACATTTGTCTGTGACAATGTTTCGCAAATGTACTTTTTCTGTTATTTACTGTCCTGATGAAATATTTAGTGGTTGTTTTTGGAATGTTGTGTGCTTTGTTAACATTTGTGATGCTTTTACTTTTTCACCTACAGCCTCTTTTTGTTGCTTGTTTTGGCAGATCTTCTTTACTGCTACTTAAAGGGGAAGCCAACCTAAACATTTTCTTTACAATAATATGTCCTATGCAGCACGACTAGTGTAAACACAATATTCTGATTAATATTGCATTTGCGGATTATTATTTGAGTTGCAAAATCCACCCGTTTTTTATACATCTCAGTGGGCGGCCATTTTGCCACTTTCTGATGACTGAAAATGACATCACAGTTGCTCAGTGCTCAGGTAATGATCAATCATGGCTCACTTGTTTTTGAAGCTGAGCCGTGATTGGTCGTTTTGCATCCAGCATTCAGCAGCAGTTATGTATTTTTTATTTTTTTTGTAAATGTAATAACCGTATTTTTCAGACCATAAGCCACACTTTTTCCATAGTTTGACTGGTCCTCAGGTGTAACTTATTTGTTTTTTTCTTCTTCATGATGCATTTTTTGACTGGATCGACTTAAACTACGGAGGGACGTATAGTCCGAAAAATATGGCATATATTTGTATGGTCCATTCAGTCATAAAGACCCTCTGAGGGAAACCATAACCTTTAATCTGACCTGCATTAAAAACAAAAACAAGAAGTGGCGAGAGGCCCGCCTCTCTGCCGAACGGTTTCCGCGACCGGCGCCGCGGGGCACGTTTTCTGCGGCCGGTGGCTTCCACAAGCAGCTCAGCAGCAAGGCAAGCCCCGGTCGGGCGGCGGTGGAACCTTCGTGAGAGAAAGAGCAGAGGTCCCCGCTTGGCCGGCAGTGAGACCAGCCAGTCCCCGCTCTCTCTCGGGGACCTTCGCAAGAGAGAGCGGGAACTGTCGGGTCTCACCGGCGCCGCGGGGCACGGCTTCCACGGTGGCAGCCTCCGCGAACAGCAAGGCAAAGCCGCAGGGCCCGCCTTGCAGCCGAGCGGCTTCCACGAACCAACGAGCAGAAACCAGCCATTCCCTGCTCTCTCGTGAAGGTCCACTGCCGCCAGCCAGTGCCGACCAGCTTCGGCGAGTATTAAAGTGAAGGTGGGGGGAGGGGTTACAAATTGTGTGGGTGGAGTTCGCGCTGAGCTAGTGACGTATGAAACCGAAAAAGGTGGGGTTAGTGACGTATAAAACCGATCTGCTGAAACAGCCCGTGTGCTGTTCGAGCTGTGTTGAACACTGCTATAGACAAGGGAAACATGGGTCGTTTTCCTCACAACTCCGAGAACTTAGTCAGGATGGCGGAATGCATATTATGACCAAAACCCCCCCAAAAAATTAGCATAGTATACATGTATAGTCATGCGAATTCTTTGTTTCAGGGTGTGGCGTTTGCGGAGGACGCTGGAGAAGGGCTGTGGAAGTTTGCTGTCTTAAGTAAGGAGTTGACCTTTCACCTCCAGCAGCTGCAGACAGAGACTGAATACGAGCTCAACAACATACAGACGCAGTGAGTGCAGAACTTTTATGGAGTATGTGAAAGCTACTGAGTGTTATAAGATGTGCTTATGGGTTGTCTTTTTTTTTTTTTTTTTACCACCAAAAATACAGTGGCAAGGCGTCCATATGTTGAGATGTTTGAATATATTTCTGGCAAAAGGGACAGACATTCAAAAATGTTTAAGCATGAAAAACATTTCTGCTTCAGTGCAACTCTTAATTGTTTTGTTTGAGATGAGGGGTTGGCTGTGTTGTGTTTGAACCTGTTAGGAGGCAGCTCATTGCGGCTTTGTAAGGTTTCGTCACATAGCTGAAACGCGACTGGGAAAGTTCCATTGTATCTTGTAACCGCAGCAGGTTTATGCTTTACGAGAAAAAACAGCAGGAATCCTGCCTGTACTTTAAGTACATTTAGTCTAATTACTCGAGTTGTAATCAGGCAAGCAAGTGAAGTACTGTAGCCAAAGTTCACTTGTGTGTTGTCCTTCTTTCCTTGAGGTTTTATCACATAAAATGTTCCCACATCTTAGGAATAAATTGGCTTGACTTTTTTATTCATCACCATAGTTGCATAAAGTACCAGTACTGTAATTACTTCCTACAATTCCAAAAGTTACTTTCCATTTTCTGAACATTTAAATTATGCTTTTTGAATGCTGGTGTTGTGTAATCTTGTCGGACTTTCAATTTGAGTTGTCACGTTGCAGGTTGAGTAATTGCAGGAGAATTTAATTACAAACTGCATTATCCCTTCTCACAATCCTTTTAATCCCACCCAATGATCACATTTCCATACTGCACTCTCCATGTTCAGAGCTTGGCATACTTCTTCAGCAGTAATGCTGATGAAAGGATACCTTAGGGGGACACATATAGTCTATCTGTATATGAAAAATGATGTAAATCGGTTTTGATTTGACCAACCGAATCGAATCGTTGCATCTTTGAAATGTGTCGACATATGTATTGAATCATCTTAATAAGAGATGTACACCAGCTAAGTCGGTTTGATAGTTTGGGCTTTGGAGAGGTTTTTATAGCTGTGCCATATTGAATCCCACTGAATGGAACCAAATTACATTTTTTAAATATTTACATCCCATCCCATGTACAAGAATCGTATTGAATCCCCTACCAGCCAATTTCCATACACATACATTATAATGCAAACATTCTGAAGAGGAAAATAAAAACAGTGCAAACTTGGTTCACAAAATGAATGAACCGATCAGTCCCTATTAAAATGAATGGAAATAGACCTAATCAATTGTTTTTATCAGTGTGTAGTTAAAAAGTAAAAAAAAAAAAAATGCTAATGTAAAAAAATGTTTACTCGCAAATCACTGAGCATTGTCTTAGGCGCCGAGCTCTTTTTTTATTTATGTACACCAACAATGATTTTCCTCTCTTCTATTGTTTGGTCTTTCTTTTGTCAAAACATTCACTCCTTTAGCCACATCTGCTACCTTTATTGCCTCTTTGTTCTGAACAATAGTACAGATGGTAGATTGCGCAACAAGAACACCATGTTTCATATATAGCTATTACTTCCTTATTTTTCTTACGGTAATATGATTAGGATTTTCAATAACACTCTTGCTAACATTTTTCATTTTCTTTTGAGCAATACTGAGTAAAATCTGTCCATCATTCCATTTTCTGAATTGCTTAGACCCGCCCAAAAAAAGATATCTAAAATGTGTGACACATTAACACAGCGTAAGAAAAAGCTCAACTGAGCCTTCCACGTTAACGGATTGAACCGAAGAACACTGCGTGAACCGAGGCAATATTTTGGGGAATATTGTGTGCATTAAGGTATTATACTGGCACTAACAGACATGGACTCTTAAACAAGACAGTTTGTAGAAAGTGAGTAGAGGAAAAGATCGTGGTTGGTCCCATTCATTTCAATGGGTAGGGTACGAGGGAACTTCTGCATGCTGCAGCTGCTTCCATTGGTCGGGAAGCAAATCGGATGTGTTCACTCCCACAATGGCGCAAACACCCCTTTCTAACTGCACCCATCTATGGAAATACCAAATGAAAGAAAACGCCACCCAGGCACGCAGTTAGACTGGGCACAAAATAGAAAATAGATAGATCTGAAGAAGCTCCTCCCCCACACCGGTTTCATTTCACAAGAAAGCCTTTTTTTATCCAACAAGCTATCATCACAAAATGAACATCCAGGTGCGCAAAGGTGAGAAAGAAAACAAGGTGATGATCCTCTCATCTCTTTTTGTCATTCTTCCCATTCTGTATAACAAAGAGCAGCACATGGAACGCCTCGGAGGAGAAACAGTTCATACTTGTTATTCGTGAACCTTATTTGGCCAATAACTGTGTTAATTACCGCAGGCGCTTTGCAATGCGGAACAACTCGAATCGCTTGTGGTTGCATAAATCATAAGGAAGACTTACATTCATAATTTGGTTTTAAGCTCAAGTCTGGGAAAACCTTGACTAAACTACGGATTGCTCACATTTTGCCACAACATGTTTTCACAAGAATTCAGGAGAAATGTCAACAGTTAACTATAGTTCATGTGAAAATGACTCTTTTTCTATTAGCAGCAATGCATGCCAACAAAAGCAGTCTTGTCATAGCATACAGCACTTTTGCCATTTTTCATGTTCAAAAGGTTATGGTTAGAAAGTAATCAAAAGAGCCGTTTTAAAAGTAACTCTCCAGAGCATGTTTGATTCCTATCAATTAAATGAAAAAGGAAAATGGAGCAGATGCAGCAGTAAAGAGAAAAAAAAACATGTTTATTTAACTCTAATTTGGCACTTTACTGGCCCTATTGTGTTTTAAGTGAATCTTCTGCTGTTGGTTGGTGATATCTGCCTCACCCTATTTGCTCCGTCTCTCTACGCTCCTGCCATGACAGGTACTTTGGCAGAAGAACACTTTCGATAGATCTTAACAGTCACGGCAGGCTAAAACACAGCTCTGGATTTAAGGTGTGCCAACAAAGTCTGCCCACCCGAATCACACAGTTTGATGACACATTTCCTGGAAATCTCCTAATTGCCCTGGAATGTTGGCCCTTGAATTAATGCACTGACATAATGTTTCAGGCTGGATCAAACAAGTTTAGAACTATAGAGGAACTGTACCGATTACGATGGCCCGCCCCTAAAGGATATTCACTCCTAATACACTTATTGTCATTTGTTTTTAAGGGTTTTCCTCTACATTTCATAATGACAGCATCAATTCGAGTTTGCGTTTAGTGTAGGAAAAGTGATTTGGCAGTGTGTAACACTTAGAGAGTCTTAGTGTACGCTTGAGTCAGGAGTAATCCTGTGACTTCATCCCATTCGACACATTTCTTAAGTTACTTTGTGCAGTCTCTTTGTAGGGGTGATAAGGAAAAGAAAAGAAATTGGGAAAATATGCTGTCTTGTAAGAACACAATCCCAAACAAGCGACATAGATATTTTTCATTTGCACCAAACTTTTAATGCGGGTTTAGTTCAAGACTTATTGACAGCAAAATGAAACATCAACAATTCATTAACAATTTGTATTTACCTAAAATGATATGAAATCCAGCTTCCAACGTGAAACAAAGTGGTGTTTAGCAGCTCAATATTGGGTCTATAAGACAGTATTTATTTGTTGTTGTATCATGTCTGGAAACATTCAGTTAATCATTATATTTACCAATATAATACAAAACATTAAAAACTGATTTTGTTTTTCACCTTGCTTTAACTTCTTAAATGGGAAGTCAACCCAAAATGTTTGCAAGAATATGTTTAATGCACTAGCCTTAAAAAAAAAAGAAAAAAGATGGCATTCTAATTAATATTGTGTTCGTGGAATATGAATGAAGCAAACAAAAAAACACCTGTTTTTATCCATCTCAGGGGGTTGCCATTTTGCCACTTGCTATTGACTGAAAACATCACAGGTGCTCAGGATTCAGCTAATCACAACTCGGCTTGCGAACATCACATGACCAAACTCATTAAACAGGTGAAACATGATTGGTCGTTACCTGAGCCCTGAGCAAATGTGATGTAATTTTCAGTCAACAGCAAGTGGCAAAAAGGCCGCCCCTTGAGATGGATAGAAATGGGTGTTTTTTGTTTTTCAGATTAATTCATATTCCACAAACGCAGTATTAATCCAATTACCATGTTTAGACTAGTTAGTGGAGCTTCATAGAACATATTGTAAAGCAAATGTTTGAGTTGACTTCCCCTTTGTCATCTCCATTAAGTGTAATGGAGGAAACGCAAGAATGACGTAATCAGCAATTTCTCATAACCTCATGTGGCATTTACTGCTAGGTATGTGTTGGCATGTTATGTATCAAAGAATCAATGACAAACTGGGGGCAGACGTCACACTATAGTTTTTCCTAAAACACAAACTCATAGATGGAAAAACCTTGGCTATAGGGGGTTCGATTTTTTCATTCAAACATGCATCTGTAGCTGTATTACTATTTGGAATTTTCACATTTTCAAGATTTTTTTTCAAAAACTTTCTTATAGATATATACAACACGCAATTTATGAATAAACACACAATGTATACGTACTACATGGTTGAAAATGATTCCTGTGACAGGCTGCAAGTGGTGAGATAGGCCAAAAGTAGCGCATAAAAAATGAAGAAACAAACAACTCCCACACATTTTTCACCTGCAATTGTGGTGTTTGTCACATACGTTCATATAATTATGGAGTCCTATTTTGCGAAAGCACCAAATCAGAACACACTGACAGCTGGCGGAATGTGTGCGTGTGTGTGTGCACGTTTCACGTGCATTTCACACATTGTTTTACCATGTGGCATATGCCTGTGTTTTTATCCCTTCATGTAAATGCACTGGAACTACACTCACACGTATGCACGCACAAATACGCACACACATTTCACTGTTAATTATGACATTTTCTCTGCGATTTATAATTTCCCTCCTCACTCGTCACACATTCCACATTTTTAATGAAGACTTGAATGCTTAAGATCAGTTTTGAATGACTTAAATGAAAAACATAGACGTAAAGTCTCTCTCTCCCCCGTTCTCTCTCTAGATAGATGGATGAATGGATGGATGGATGGACAGACGGATGGATGGATAGACGGATGGACGGATGGATAGATGAATGGATGGATAGATAGAGGGTTAGTGGGTTTATAGTGAATGACATTCTAGAGAAAATGCTGTAAACGCTGAAATATGTGTTTGTATTACATGTATTGCTCATGTTTAGTCCTCTTCATTGCCAACAGCTGTTTTTAAAACGATGATCGACATGTTTTCCTAATTTTTGACATGTTACGGACCATGCCAGTAACGGCATTGTGAAAATGAATGTCCCTTTTAAAAATATCCTGTTTTTGAATAAATTAATGGAAATTGAAGAATGTTTTGCTAAATCTGATTTGTTAATTAATTAATAAAATAAACATGATATTAATTGGGCATTTTAATAACATTAGGTGAAGCCCTATTCATTATCGTTTTGAGGCCAGAATTTTTGTGTCGACCAAAAAAGCCCATTAATAGCAGTCATTGCAGTAATGGCATTAAGAAGTAATGCTGAAATGAAATTACATAATATAATGGTTACTACTTACTTCAATAACTCCCTAACTCACAATAATGTTAAGGTGGCAAATGCATGTTTTTTAAATCAAAAAGTAATTGAACTATGCTTACACTGAAAAAGTTGGAAAGATAGTTTAATTACTGTTTTGTAATATTAATGAATATTGATTCGAGGGTTAACTGGCAAGCAAGTTAGTGGTCCATTTGGAAACCTCTTGTGTGCCTGTGTGTCATCAGACAACGAAAAGTTGAAGGCCGTCTGCAGCAGCTAACCTCTGAGTTGTTTGTTCTGCGCGAGAAGGAGAAGCAAATCCAGCAGGAATTCACAAGTAACCCAACCCTTCAGACGTCCATTGTGAGTGAACATGGCTGGGAAAACAAAACATAGCTGCAGTAGAATGTATGGATTAGCTGAATATTCATATAACGTACATCTTAATCCTCTCGTGTTGTAACCTCACACGAGCTGTCAACCTCTGACAAAAAAGTGTGATTATTGTCAATTTAGAATAAGCAGAAAGAAGAGAAGAACATTCAACCTACACTATTATTAGTGTAGTGTATTTTTATTACTATTATTATTATTACTATTAGTAAAATACTGCCTTCCTTTACCTTCCCTCCCAGTTGCATTTGAGGGCTTGTAAGGAGCTTCAGCCCTCAATTGCTGCTTGTCTGGTCCAGTTAGAGAAGCTTGTGTTCCAGAAGGAGGCACTGAGCACGCTCCGTGACCTTCTGACACAAGACTTGCACACATACCAGGAAGAGACGCACAGACTGACCTGTTTCACACGGAGAGTAAACAAAAACAGGTAAACAACACAAACATTTTACAATTCTTATTTGACATTTAGAGAAGCAAAGTAGACCTTTAATGAACACAGCAAATGCAATAATTGTTTTCATCATTCCCCCCCAAAAAATAAAAATGCAAAAAACACGGACAATGCAATTAAATTAAATTAAAGCTGATGTAATGCATACAGAGTTTACAGCTGGTGCTAATTCTCAATTAAAATCTACAACATTGCGGTACATATAAAATATGCATCTTTTAACTCATTTGCTCCCAAAAACGTATAAATGTGTTCTATTTTAAATATTATCATGCTCCCAAAGACGTATGTATACGTGTTTTGCGTTTTTATTTTTTGGATGCTAGAGGGTACAGAAGGCTTTGATGCAGCCTCTGAACTGAAGAGAATTCTTGAAGCAACGGTAGTTATTACTAAAACGGCCTGCAGATGTTTGCAGAGTAAAAGAGATCAACCAGGGCCATGTTGCAAACAAGCTATTTTCCTCACTGTTTTAAACAGATTTGTGAATAATGATGAAACTTAGCTTTATTATAATGCGAATTGCTGCAAAACGTAAACAGATAGAAATATACTTTTTTCCTGATGTAAGAAGACACTCTAATTTTTCTTTTGGTTGGTTCCATGTTTTTATAGAAATATAACTGAATATTATGTGGACATCAGTCAAAATTCACCCATCTTGGAGTGAATGCGTCAAGAAGGCCATACCACACAATTCGATAATAATCAATAATCCAATTTTGCATTTACAGTATATGACATAAAACCTTCACTCATAAAATAAACCACAATTTAAAAATAAAATAAGACATACCATAAACTTCATTGCCCTCAAATTGGTAAGCCCAGGCTGGCAGAGATGTGAGAGGGAGGACTGTGACGCTGTGGGAGTGGTCATAGCCAATCAAAGAGGTTCTTTTCAATCCCTTTAAATGCAGTGTGCTATTAAAGCACTCGAGCTTCTACATGGCGGAAGTGCCGTGCACGTTCATGCCCCCAATTGCTGCCCTGTGTGTTGGTTTAAAAAATATATATATAATACAATCATTCAGAAGGCTTGATACTCACTTTTTACATATTTATGAATTAAATATGTTGTGTTTGACAAGATTAAGATTAATTAAGATTTAGATCGACTTGCTGCTCCCAAATTGTGACTGCCAGGCACATTTCCATGTCACTCCCCCTGTTGGCAGAGACCGGTCTGCCAAATCAGCTAGCACACAAAGCGACCCTTGCGCTTATATATGAAAATCAGGATCCGTCGGCTTTTGTGTCATGGTGCAGATGTGCTGTGTATGAAAATAAAGCCCTCGAGGGTGATCTTGGCCTGTTTTATCTTTTTTAAAGTAAGATATCTTCGGAAAAAACATTTCAACATGATTGGTTAAAAAACAAATCTGATGAACAATATGGACCTATTTCATCGCAACGACATTTTGCTTCAGATTGGCTGATCTTGATTGTCTCTTTCTTCTTCAGGGCAGAAGAGGAAGAAGAGACTTCCAGCAGCAACCGCCCGAGTGGCCCCACTATGCAAGAGAAGAACGAGACAAACAACATGGTAGGGTGATAAACTCACGAGTTAACAAAATCATGTCTTTAATCATGTTTGTGAACGTACATGACAAAAAAAAACAGCAATTGATTCACAGGTCAGTCATCACTAGTTGAGGCTAACTATGTTTGTTGTAGTTCAGATGTGTGGTGGGATTTAGGTCAGGGTCCTCAAATTCTTGCACACCAAAGTATATTCAACCATACATTTATGCTACGTAGGCTATGTGCAGTGCATTCGAACAGAAAACACACATGGGATCATCCCAAAAGTCAATCAATGGCCACAATTTCTTGACACAATTTCACAACAACTAAAATTCACAAATTATTCAATTTTAAAATAATGTTACATATACATAAAGAAGCTAATGTGTTTTCAAACAGAACACGGTGTGTCTGTGTTCGCGTGTGTGTGTGTGTCTGGCATGGATCCAGCTGTTGTCAGTCTTTCTTAGACAGTTGGAGTAGATACAGAGGAAACATCTGCCTGCTCATCTGGCTCTGTCTGACTCACACACAAACAAACACGCACATTCCCACACACACATTTAGCATATTTCCCCAAAAAAAGGTAAAAGGCTGACACAGTTGTGACAGGTAACGATGAGGGGGGGGGGGGGGGGGGGGGGGGGATGCTTTTGAGTCTTATTATAACGGGAAAGCTGTCAAAGTGTCATCAGAGTTTAAGCAGAGAAGCTTAAACGCAAAGACTGTCAATGCAAACAGCACCGTGCAGACACAACAGAAAACCTTTGGGGTGAATGTGAAGACGGAAAAATGTAATCGCCTGATGCCCCTAATTTTTAATAATATTTTCTTCTTCTTTAAAAAAAATAAAAAATAAAAAGTAATTTTATTTTTATTTCTTGTTTTTAATCATCTTTTCATTTAAAAAAGAAAAAACAAGAAAAGATTATTAAAAATTAGGGGCATCATGCGATTAAATTTTTTAATCATAATTAATCGCATGAAAACTAATATCTGTTCTAATACAATAAAAAAAATTCTAGGTTTTCAAACTCTTGTTAACAAAAGTGGGAACAAATGTTTTACCAATAAAAATAGTTCAAATGAATTTTTGACGTCTATAGCCGTCAACGGCAGTGAATGAGTTAAGACAGATTCTTTGAGTGTTTGTAGTCACAGCAATTGTATATGAATTCTTTATATGCAGCTAACATAAATTAGTTTGCGGTAGAGTATTAAGGGGAATAAAAATACTGCATCCATGTGAAAATGGTAGAAAAATCACAAATAATTGTCCTCTTTTTATAGGGGTGGCTACAGGTGTGGCCAGAAAGTGACAACCATAGCAGCGCCCCTGGATGTATCTCAATATAAAATTAATTCATTATTACTGTTAATACTCAGATAAAGAGAGCACAGCCAGAGAGGTCATTATTATAGCAATAATCAGAAAATGACGGTTAAAATCCACATTTATTCCAGTTTTTATGTACTTTATTTATTAAACTACAGTTTGTTGGGTAAATGGAATGATTCCTCCGAGAAATGCAAACCAAAACAAAGGACAACTGAAGGTGGGTCATTTTGACCTGAAGGGCACGGGGAGTACCAGTACTGTGCAAACAATGACACGTGATTTGTTCTGTTGCTGTTTTCATTAAAATACCCAAATAATTTGCTCATAAAGTAAAAAGCTAATGATTGCATGCTGCTCAGTTGAGTGGGAACGGCAGCTCGGGCCGTTCAAACCCGCAGTCTCACGCTTGGACGTACTAATCTAGATGAGCCAATCCGGTCCTAAAAGAGGCTTTGTGACCTGTTCATCAGATTATTTGGCCTTAATCTGTTAGAAAATGAGCCA
Source organism: Leptonotus elevatus (assembly GCF_054856555.1). Lineage (NCBI taxonomy): Eukaryota > Metazoa > Chordata > Actinopteri > Syngnathiformes > Syngnathidae > Leptonotus > Leptonotus elevatus. The sequence goes on from NC_141253.1 coordinate 15,096,603, forward strand.
AGATTTGTGTAATCACACATCACAATGATTAGAGAAAAATCTAACATATTTAGATTCCATTTAATGAAAGGCCAGTGATATATATCCAGGATTTGTGCACTTGTTAGACCACACACGCACATGCACACGTACATGTGCCTTTGTGAAGGATCCATACTTGAATGCCACTTATAATGGGTACAATATAACATTGCAAATAAAGGGAAAAATAACATATATTTTTTTAAATATCCCTCTTTAGTTGGAGGAATTGTTCTGCATTTTTCATTGTTTTTGAGCTGTTAGCTGGAAAAAAAATCCAAGAACATCTGCGAATAAGAATAGCAGATTTACTGTATTTATTTATTTAGAATTCCTAAATTGCGCTGTGATGTGCAGTTATCCTGTTTTAAATTCATCCTTATTTAAATTATCCTTATTTAACCTATCATTGAGATGCATCTCATTAAATAGGCTTAGTAAAACTGGCTTTAGTCCAATGATAGCTCATTTTTATTATTCCCACGTAGGATAAAGAGAGATTCTGGATTTGGCCAGATTTAATCTAGTTGGTAATAAATGAAGGTTTTATTATGAGAGGGGAAAAAAATATCTTGATGAACACAGAAAAAAAAAAAGTCCTGTAATCATATACATTTTGGGTTGCATGTAATAAAGTATAACACATCTAAAAGTGATTTGAAAGGAAGATGATGCAGAAATAAATATAACTTCTGAAAGTATTATTCAAAGGTAAAAACATATATTTAAAAAAATAAAACACAAATCAAACCTGTAAAAAAAATCCCTGAAATAGATTTTAGGAAAACAATTTCATGAGTTGGAATATATTTTGCAGTCAGGTGGCCACAAACACCCAAATAATGAAAAGTTCGTTTGGCGACAGATGGATGTGCCTTGACAGTTGATAAAATGGATTGTTTTAAACTTTCAAAAAAAAAAAGTTGTATAGTTCCTATTGTCTTTTGTGCAGATGACTTTAATCTCTTTGCGGGTGCCTTGTAAACAAAGTCGACCATCAAAAGAAATCCCTGCAAACATTCCCGTCGCTTTTGGTTCCTAATCAAATTTGACTCACTACAATCACGGCTGGTTGGACATGAGGACGGAACATGCAGTTAACAGGGCTCGCCACCAGTTTAAACACTAACATGGCGGCAAGGATTCTTCGCAGCCTGTATGAGGCATCCTGCTTGTGGCGCAATAATATCTTTGTTTGGGCCACATGCACTAAGAAAAATTGAGGATGGTCCTGAAGCTATAAAAATATTTTATTTTATTTTTTCACAAAATGCCCCGTAAAATATTACTATGCATTCTTAATTTGTTAAAGATAAGGGACACAGTGGATGTATAGTCTAAAAAAAGTCAGAAAAAAAGATTTGATCAAGTTCTGAAGTTTGGCGTTCAAATCCAGACTTTTCTGTGTGGATATATATAATATAAGGACAGGGTTTCCGTCAGTCATTAAAAAGCATAAAAAGTCATTAAATAGGTTTTGCTAAATGAATGCCTTAATTGGTATTAAAAGGCATTAAATATGATGTCTAGAGGCATTTCAAATTTAAATAAAATGTTTGCAAAAAACATTGTGCATGCTTTATTTTGCATACAATGTTGTGCAAAGGAGGCACTATAACACAATTTAACAATTAACAAATACAAATAAATATATATGAATTTGTGGGGACTAATCACTAGTTTACAATTCATTTACAATTAACAAAATGGCGTGAGTCCATGAGTTGCTTCATGTTCCAAATACCAATTGGTCTGAATCTGAAAAGAAAAATGTAAAGTTCCTGTCACCAACATCCAACATGAAACAATAATATCACCTAGTGGCACAAAATTACCTCAACATTAATCTGAGTCAATGTTTCACACTCTGTTTAACTATTTGGTATATCGTTTAACAATGAAAAACTAACTAACTATAAAGTTAGTGCATCAACGAATTAAAAGATACAACCACATTGCATTTTTCCACTTTCGTTTTAATTTAGAGTATGAAAAGAGTATGAAAACCTTGATTTTTTTTAATTATATATATATATATTATATTGACAATAATTTTTGCTTCAATCTATAGATGTGCAAGGAGTTGTAATGATCTACTCCAGTCTGACTCGCTAATGCTAATTAGCGCGCTACTCGCGGCACTTTTATCACTCAAAAGATCGACTCCACGCTGAAAAAAAAAAAACTTTTATTGGAATAACTTTTTCCTTCTACTCTCTAATGTGGCTACACTTAACAGTGTATTAGAACGTGTGGAACCACACTGCCCCTCAGTGGCCAAACTGGGCACAACATGAACAGCGCTCCAAATAAAGGCACACACAGACAAAGGCAAGACAGTATACAATAATTTACATCAAATCTATTTTGGGACACTTAAAAACGATTCTGAATCGTACGAAATGAGAATCACGATTATTTTGAGAATATATTTTTTGGGCACACCCCTAATATATATATAGATGGATGGGTGGATAGATAGAGAGATAGAATGGGTAATTATAATATATTAACTGTATATGCATATACCTGTATAAACTGTATGTACGTATACGTGTATGTGTGTGCACATGTGTGTATATGCAGTGCGACGTGGACATTAAATTAGTTTTAAGGTGCATCAAAAAACATCATTAAAAACACATTAAATTTGATTTGTGGGTAACTGCAGAAATCCTGAAGGATTACAAGCCATCTTGTTGTCAAGAACGGAAATGTGCATCTTAAAAACCACGTGTTCTCAGAGGAGGGGGCAACCGCAGAAACCATCGTGATATCCATGTCCATGTCAGAATGAGTGCCCGGTTCACAGGGTGAAAATAACATTAAAATAATCAGCTTCAAATTAATCCTATTCCGTCCTGTGAACATGTTAATACTGTGGTGATGGAGGGTTATCCCAAACCCCAGATAGCCTTTTGACCCCAGCTTCCGTCCTCCCAGGGCTCGCCGCGGCTCCCATCCCATCCCAGCCTCCACTCGCCGTCCCACGGGGAGACGCGCAGGCGAGTCCCTGGATTAAGGCCACACCATGCTTTAAACCTTTGGAATAGTGCCACTTCATTTCTCTAAGTGGCATTGGCCTCGTTGTCGTGATTGTTAATTAAAGTTGGATTTAGTCGAGTGGTTGGTCGAAAAACAGTGACAAATGTTGCCATTTTCATTTCTTCTCGTCTCTTTTGAGTTATTAAGTTAAGTGGACTTTGGAGTCTACCTCTTTTATCGAATTATTTCGGTGAGAGACAGCCTGGTGTTTGTTTCGCTGGGAGATGTTTTTAGATGAGCGAGCAGATGTTGCAGTTTCTCAAGAGGGATTTATGTCAGGATTAGAACACACACACACACACACACCACACACACACGCACACACTCTGGGCTTCGTGTCATCATGAATATTGTGTATTTTTCAAACAAACAACAGAAGAGATAGAGGGGATAAGATAGAGGTCCCGATTTTAGAAACTCAGTAATGCCCATTAAAATACGATACTTATTTTCATTCTCAATAGAGTTTTTACTACTTTTTTCCTTTGGAATTTATAGAAATATATTAAGAAAATTATTAAAACATGTATGTATTTAAAATATTGCTGGATGTTGGCTTATAACTGATCTGCTCAAATTTACTTTCTCATAAGAAATGGAAATGTTTTCAGGATCAAACTATATTAACTTTAAAGGTAATATTTAACCTGTAACCGCACAAAGTTTTTTAGAAAGTACGAATAATACTTCAATATAATAGTGTAAAAATAGTAGCCGTGTCAAATATAAATAAAAATATCGCTTAGGCGCCATCTTGGTGTTTACATTTACATTTTCAAATGATCGCTTCTACAACATTCCTACGAATTCACTATGCCCCATCACGGGTGAGCTATTTTTAGAAAAGGCCCGTGGGCTACTCATGTGGTCCTTGGGGGCTACCTGGTGACCTCAGGCACCATTTTAGTGACCCCTTTCTTGTCTAATGGAAATAATGCTTTGCCACTATCACGTGGCATCTGCAGACCATTACCAACCGTTTTAGGTGAGTCTTGGTTACTCCCTCGCCGGTAGCAGGTTATCCGCTGTTCACTGTATTCCAGTGACAAATGTATGTTTTTCTCTCTTTAACAAAAAGGTGTAATTGTGTATTCGGTCATCATTTTCAAACCAGAGTTGATAACAAAACAAAACACTCATTTTTTATGCACCCATATTCATCAAAAACAGATCAAATACCAATTTTGAGATATTATATTATAGTATATAATAAAATATCACTGTAGCGTTTTGATTAAAAACTATTAATTGGTGAGTACCAATACTAGGTATCGTATATCGACCGATACCCGGCCTTATTTCAAGGAATATTTACTTGGTATTGGCTGCCCTCTTGTGGCCATTTTACAATCAGGAACGAGAAATGATCAAATAGAGGAATAGAAAATTGCCATTTATTTCATGTAATTTTAAGGTAAATGCTATATTAACCTCATAAGAATAGGTATTAGAGGTCTTTCTTTAAATCTGTCATTATTTTCATATTTCTAGTATTATTGGTACTTGGTATCAGTATTAGTGACTACTCAAGAGTTGAGTCTTCGTAATAATATATTTTTAATAAGTGGTTTCAAGTAGGGCTGCTCGATTATGGAAAAAATCAAAAAAAAAAATTATCATTGGAATCACAAATGATTTTTTTTGGGGTACAAAACAAGAAAATTTTTAAAATTTTAAAAATATTAAGACAAATAAAATTATTTGAAGCACTATGATTATGTAAGTTCATTTGGAACAAACAAGATTTATTAAATTAGTCATTTAAAAATAAAATAAAACGGTGCAAATACTGTATACAAATTTAAACATCTCAAAATGATGAATTATAATCTTTTATTTTTGTTTAAAATTATGCTGATTTTGTAATTGTGGAGTGTAATAATTGAAATTGTAATTGGATTTCGATGAATTGCACAGCCCTAGTTTCGAGCATCCCTATTAAAAACTGTCTGCCTGTTGTGGCCTGCACTTGAAATGTTGTGCAGTGTGTCTGCTGCTAATCCTTAACTTGATTTTGGCGGCTTGTTATTGTGTTCGCCTCTTTCAGCATACACCTGAGTCTCCTTCCTCCCAATCGCCACTTAGCCAACAGCAGACAGCCAACAAAGAAGAAGCCGAGCAGAACTGGAAAGCCAGTCAGAGGAAAGCAGGCCTCTCAAATATGCAGCGAAGCGGCAGCGTCAAAGACCTTATCAGTAAATTCTCTGGTCCAGAGCGTGACTTATATCTCGGGTCTACTCTGGGTCTCTGTTCAGGAGCAGGAAGAGCTCAAAAGTTCACTTCCTGTGAGACAAACCTGTCTCCTAAGTGCAAGTTGGCATTTAACAGTCCGCTTCCACGCATCTCTGTGACGCCTCCATTCAAGGAGGAAATTCAGCGAACCGCTGGTTCTGCTCAGACAGACACTGGAATTAGCCCGATAACCGCAAGTATTGATTGTCCAGTAGGGGGCAGCAGTCAGAGGACAGATTCAAACAAAACAGCAGACTCTGGTAGAGATTCGGTGGCGGACTCTGGCATGGGATCGGTAAGCAGAAAAATACATAAATAAAAAATCTTGCATGTTGCATGAAGACAAAATGACAGCATGGCACTGCATGTTCTTAAAATGCACAATAAAAATAAAAATAAATAAAAAGACGCCATGTAAACAAGTGGGAATGGACTACCAGGTAGATTCTAATCATGTCGTCAATAATCAAACTGATCAAATAGATTTAAAGTCTTTCTTTCCTCACTCCTGTCCTTCCTGTAGATTTTTTTTCATTGTAGATGATCCCCAAATGACCATTTTACTGCGGTTGTGGTAAAATGGACTTTTGAAGTTCCTGATTGGGTTTTTGTTGATTCGATGTTTGTGGCAAAGCAGCGACTTATTTTGGCTTCGAGGCAAATTCTGGATTTTCCATTTAACATGTCATGTCAATTATTCACATTCCCATCCAGAATGAGAGGCACATCGGTCTTGGTCAAAAATATTCTAAAACATCAGAAAACAAATGCTATTATAAAGGTTATGTTTGAAAAAATAAATAGTCAAAAGCCCTAAAGCCAGGCTAAGTCACTACTCATTGTGTTTAAACTACAGAAGTCGCAGCTCCCTCCATTTTATCTTTATGTTTGTACCTTTTTGTATTTGGTGTGTTTTAAAATAAAACTTCAAATATGTGCTACTCACAAAACGTTAGGGATGTTGGACTTTTGGGTCAAATTTTAGAATGAGCATAAGATGCACGATATTTTTTATAAGTGAACTTAATTTGACCTTCTCTCAATTTTGCCCAGCTGTTCAATGTTTCAGTACTTTTTGCACAATTTGCTGTTCTCTGTGGCACAGTTTTGTGTTGCGTTTTATTTTGTTTATTTTTCTTAACTTTTAAGGACATCTGCGTCTGTCGTGGCTGTGCAAAATTCAATGGAATCATTTGAACTGACTCCACCCCACAGGATGTCGAATTGAATTTGAATTGAAATTGAAGGAAGTGGAATTGAAGTGGAAGCTCTTTCTCATGTGGAAGAAGGACGACACACGTTGAATTCTAATGGCCGGCATGATGGAAGGGCTTGGTGATTCGGCTGACGTCTGACAATTACTATTTGTCTTTTGTTGACATGGGGAGGGGGTGTGTACGGCACACAAACTCCCAAACGGAAAGTCAGTGGCCACTTCTCTGAAAAATTACCATTTGATTCCTTGGAATGACTATAGGTGCATTCTTAAATTTCACTTGAACGCCGAATATCCATTTGTGAGTAGTGTATCCTCAATCCATGTGTTGTACTTATGAATTCAGTGGCGTACTGCTGTTTTCAGCAAGTTATGAAGCAGGATTTTGGATATCGGTTTGTCTATAGGAAAACAATTCTCAGGGTCTCCGTGACATGGAAGAACTGATTCAAGCATTCAGCACCATGACAAAAGTCCACAGTAGTAACATGTGGGAATAAAATGCAACTGCTTTCATTTTAGCTGAACAACATCAGCACACGACCACTAAAATCACCCTTGCGTGGTATAACGTTCCCGTGTGCATATGATAACCAAAACGATTCCTCTTATTCTCAGGAGCCTGAAAGCGAATCAAACAAACAGTCGGACAGCCTGTCCGAGGAAGAGCCCTCCACTCCTCGAACCGTGCCACCCAGCCCCAAATATCAGCTGTTCCTCGACAACGATCTGAAGACCAACGGCTTGAGTGGCAAGGATGCAGATGGTCCGGGAGGCGGAGGGTCACAGGGGGAGAACGGCCCCAGGCTGTCCCGGTGGGAGACCACTCGGCCGGGGATCAACAACTTCCAAGGGTCCATGGAGTCAGTCGCCTCGCGGGACTTTGAAATTGATCGGGTGGGTGGGGCTAATCAGTGCCCTTCCTTTGTGTGTCTGTGTGTGTGTGTGTGTGTGTGTGTGTGTGTGTGTGTGTTTTGGAGGGTATACGTGTGTGACTCACAGAAGGGAGAGCATTTATGTATGCAGGGGGGCGTGGGGAAAGGGGGTCTGCCTGTAGAGTGATTGACAATTCTAAGGGGCCGTAACAAACATTTTCTGGCATTGACGTGGCAAGATGGACAGTGAAGGTTTTTTTTTTTTGTCTTTACTGATGCATGACATATTTTTCTCACATGCACTGAAAAAAAATGTCTGTTGAATTTACTAAATTTTATTTCATCAAGTAGTTATAATACATAATAAAATCATCTGGATGCAGATACAATTTTTAAGTCGATGTAAACCCTCTTAAAAAAAATGGATCTGGTTTTATTTTGTGCAACTACTTTACAAAATAAAATTGAATAAATTCAACACACAATTCTTTTTCAGTACAGCTAATAGGTCCTATATCATAATCATATCAATCATATCATAATAATTTTTGCATTTTTCATTATAGCTTTTATATTTTCATTTTGACTTTTGTATTTCGAATTCACATAGTTTTCATATTTTTTTTACTTTTTATTTTTTTTAATGCTTTGTTTTAATTTTGTTTTAGCCCCTTCACATCCAATTTTTTTCTGCTGGGCAAAATTTATTTATTTTTGCTAATTTTGACTCTTTTCCCACATTAGAACAAATGTTTTTGGGGGGTTATCTCATGTTTTTAGTTGCTATAGTGGACACCAGGATAATATGGCTGTAACGTGTTGTAAACCTATAAGCTTATATGCAACATTTTTAACATTAACATCATGCAAATGTAAGATCCAATCATGAATTAAATTATGCCTTTTATTGGTTTAGACATGCGAATATGTCATGTCCACTGGGACCATCTATGGGTCTGAAGGGGTTAATTGGTTTTAGTAACAGTTCTCGTTTTTTTCCGTGCATTTTTTTTTTTAAATCTCACTAAGTGTTATGTGATAAAGTAAACTACAATTTAGAAACGACTGTTTGACCTTTCCCCTGCGCAGCAATACTGAAATAATTACATTTAAAATTAACCCTGAAAGATCACGTAAGGTATTAATTGACAAAGACGAAAGTGAAGGACATTTTCATTATAATAATACTTGGTTTTAGTTAGCTGGTAGCTTCAGTTTCTTCTCTTTTATTTAAATCATTTATATTTTCTTGACGAAATTTTTTTTTTAATTCTAATTTTGGCTATTTTGTTCATTGTCATTAACTATAATAACCTTATGGTGTATTTTAATCCCTGTTAGCGTTTTTTTTTTTTTTTTTATCCAGACTCTCACATTCCAAAAACATGCATAAATAATTAAATTGCCCACATGCAGGTGGGAATGTGAGTGCGTGGCCATTTATCCGTATGTGCCATGCAACTGACTGGGGACGGGTTCTGGGTGCAAACCGCCGGTCAAGTCCGCTGGGGTAGCCTCCTGCTAAACGTAAAGAAGACAATGGCTATAGAAAATGGATGGATGGATGTTGTCTGATGCACCTTACCTGTTGTCAAACACTGCCATCTGCTGGTCAAAATACAGATTTCATGTACCCTGTTGTTTCCATTCATCTATTTTCTCCCACTTTAGAATGAATATGTAAGGCAATGTATGCATATTTTTTCCTGGGTAAAGAGTCAAATAATTGCCATATAACAACTGTGTAAATGCTTTTTTTTGTGTTTTTTTTAACAGGCAATGTATCTTGAAAGCCCTCGAGTGTTCAACAGTCCCTACAGCATGAATGTGAACGCATCTGCTGATTATAACCCCATGTACCGAGCAAATGACTTTAAGGTTTGTAACATTTTTGCTCAAGAACTCTATTGCCAAAATAAATAGACAGACATAAAATTAAGGGAGATCAGGCCAAACATCTCACCAAGTAATCGATTAAAAATTGTATTTAGATATCAAAAGGAATTAGACTGTGCTTAACTTGACTGAACCTCACTTCCATCTTCATCCAGAGTGGAATTTCTCCCGCCACATCAGAGTTGAACCTGCACACCTTCAACAGTCGCAGCAACAGCCCTGTGCCAATGGGCGGGGGCGGGCCCATCCCCCCTCGCACGCGATATTCGGCCTACGATAATCTGCTGAAGAGGAGGAACGATGTTCCCAACCCTGTATGCTTCCAAACAAACATTGTGACATTTGACCTGAACTTACATTTAGCTTCTTATCATGTGGAATGACTGTACTGTATATTGCATTTCTTTTGCTCTAGGTGATGTCAACCCATTACAGCATGCGCTCTTCCACAATGGGAGGCCTTAGTAGAAAAGACTTTATTGAGGAATTGACCAAACAGTTGGACGACTGTCAGAAGGTGGGCCTCGCAATCAGAATGCTTATGAGCATTTTTGCATTGGTATGGGAGGTGATATTTTGTAATGATAGATCAAAATGTTTTTTTCCAATGCTGATACCGATATCAATATATGCATGCATGTAAATAAGCTGATATTTATTTGCGGTAAAAGGTAAAATATTAGCGTAAAAAAATATATATTTTAATTTTGAATTTATAAAGAATTGACAGATTTGTTTACAAAATCTAACAAAAAATTGCAGTGAGCTTCCAGGGTCATCAGCATGTGTTAAGATAAATTAAAAAATTAAGCAAGTAAATAGTTCCGTTAAGTTTTCTACTGTAAATGGTTTTCCAAAATTTCAACATAATTTATGAATTCAATTTTGTTTTAATTCTTAAAAATAGTTCCCAGTGTCAGCATATTTATTTTATGAAGTGGAAATTTAAATAGATCCATAAATGAAAAGTTCCTTGTATGTCACTGAGCGACAAATGCATGGGAATGTCGTTAATTTGGGGTTTTCGTCAGGGTTCGTAAAAGGTTTCAAAAGTAAAAAAATGTCTGAATATGTTCGCAATGTCTTTGCCACAAGTAAGAACTTACTTATCTTACAAATCCTCATGAAAACCCTAAATTTGCTTTGTGAGATACCAGCTTTATCGGCCTTCAAATTTGTAAAATGGCCGATGCTGAAATTTGTCAAAATGCCAAATACCGGTAAATACCAATAATCGGTATATCCCTAATATTTTGGACCTCAGGTATCCAAAATATTATAAATCACCTCTCAGTTTTGAATTGTTATGTCCAAGCAAATTGATCTGAAAACACCCTTTTGCTGTTGTTTGACACCTCATGTTCCTCTCCAGCGTAACCAGTTCCTAGAGGCCGAGAGTGTGGAGATGGAGAAAGAGAGGAACCAGATCAGGTGATCTCATCATGATCATTCTCAACCCACTTCGTGTTTATTTCTCTGAACGAGTTGTGTAAACTTTCCGGAATAGAATAGAAACGATAAAGACTGTACAATACTCGCCTCCAGGTTTGAAATGCGGGGCCTGCTGGTGAACAACGAAGACCTGCTGAGGACCAACACTCAGCTGGCCAATGAAATGAAGCGAATGCGAGAACAAATGATTGAGATGGAGCGAACCCATCAGGTTCTGGTGGAGAAGCAGAGAGAGATGGAGGTACAAAACGGATGCGTGGATCCGCACACAACTGTGGTGAGTGACTGATCTTCATGCGTGCAGATCGAGGTGAAGCAGGCCCGCGACATGATGGTGGAGGCCAACACTCAGGAATACGCCTTCGGCTTCCTCCAGCAGTCCCTTAAAAACAAGATCCAGGATGCTGAGGTACACGCAAAATAAAACACGCTTTGTGCTGATATGAATCGAGTAACTCGTTTTATACATCTGCAGTTCTGCTGAATCGAGTCAAAACTGCTGAACTGCTGTGTGTGTGTGCGTGCGCGCGTGCAGGACAACCTTGAGAAGCAGACGCTGCACTCGCAGACGCTGGCAGAGAAGCTGTGGCTGGCTGAGAGAGAACTGGAGGAGCTGGAGGTGGACAAAGACAGCAAAAGCAAGAAGACGTCTGAACTCAGCAGCACTGTCCTCAGACTGGAGACGGAGGTGCACTAATACACGCGTCACACGACCCAAGCTAAAAAAAATTTTTTTTTCATTTTTAATCATATCACAACTTTTTAGAGACCGCATGCACACACAGAAGAAGTTATGGCTATTCTTTTGAAATTGTCACTGATACCAAGTACTGATACCACTCGTACTTTTGATTAAAAAAATATATATATTTAAAAGACAGATAATTTTTAAGAAAGACCTATATATCCCAATACTGTATAGCAAGTTCTCTTAAAATTGCATGAAATTATGTTAATTTTAAATTCTCCTAATTTCTAGTTACTGATCGGAAAATGGCCACAAGAGAACATTGCCTTGTTACCTCTTTATGACTAAGTTCATACAAGTCCAACCTGTTTCTATACGTTAACTATTAATATACAGTAAGTAATACTGACCAGTACAGGAATCAGTATCAAGCTGATACGGGCCTTATTTGTTGGTACTGGGTACTTGTAGAAGCTGTCGATACCAGCCCCTGATACTACAGGCAAAAAAAATCTGACATTGAGTAAGTCCTCAGACAAACATAGAAAATGTACATCTCACCTCACAAAAAAAGATTTTTCATGTTCCAACCTTTTTGCCCTGCATAGTTTCATTTTACAATAAGTAATTTTTATATCATGCTTCACCTTATAATCATATTTATTTTATGTAAATATTTGTTTTTACATATTTATTTTACATATACATCAAGTAAATTTAAAATAATGTAATTATTTTTTTTTTTAAACAGTGTTAAATATAATATTTTTGTTTTGGAGTTTTTTTTTCTAGTGCTGTCAAAGTTAAAGTGTTAACTAATTAATTAATCACAAAAAAATTTGCATTAATCATGTATTAACACAGATTCATCACATTATTAATTTTGACCACAGATGATCCTTAAAATGACAGCGGATGGTTACATTAAAGGTAGCACAGGTTGTGTTTGAGCAATAAACATTAAAGTAAAGCATTACATAAATGATTCTGAATTTGTTTTCATGTCAAACTATTGATTTAATTTTGCAAGTAATTAACTGATTAGAAAAAGAGGAGGATGAGTGTGTGCAGTGAATACTTTTTCTTTTAAGACGTCCGCATAACAATAAATGTTGAAAAAATGAACGCATAACAGTTGGTCTTTAAATTTGGAGGGCAAAAATATTGATAAAAAGCCTTTTTAATGAAGTGATTAATCATGATTAATCCAAAATTTAAGATGTGATTAATCTGATTTAAACATTTTATTTGACTGCTCTATTTTTTTCTAAACCGTTCTAACCGTTAAGGCACCGGATCGATAAGCGGTATCGATATGAGTATATGATATCGTTAAAATCTGACCGATAACCATCCCTAAGTCCTCCTCTGCAGTAGTTGGCGCTATACTGCGGCAGTTTCATCATCTGCGTCAGAAATACAGGTCATTCTTTGTCATTGTATTGAATGTTTTTTTTTTTTTTATCAAAAGTTCTACAGATATTATAAAAAAAAAAAAGTGACATCAAGCTATGTGTGACTCGTGTGTCCAGCTGGCCGAGGCCCTGCAGACGTCCTCTCAGTCTGCGGCAGAGTTCAATCTTCAGCAGAAATTGCGTCAGGATGCCCAACTGAGGATGGAGGAGTTGGAGGAATCTTTGCTGGAGAAGGAGCAGGAGCTGCAAAGAGTTCATGCGCTCGTCATCAGGCTGCAAGGAGATGTGAGTCCGGACCTCGCGAAAGGCGAGGCGCTATAACGAGAATAATATTTGTGTGTGAACAATATGACACGGGTGTGACGCAGGTGTCCGGTAAGCTGATAGACAAGGAGCAGACGCTGGAGGAGGAGATCCAGCTGAGAGAGAGACTCCAGCTGCAGTGCAAGCAGGCAGAGAGGACGGTGTACGACCTCCAAGTGGAGCTGCAGACCACCATCCAGGCCAAGGACGACCTGGCCAAACAATTCAAGCAAGCTCAGGTATTCGGATCACTTGGGATTTGCTTTGATATAATACATTCAGATCTGATTTCAGAATCAGAAAAATGGCACGCGTATTTGTGCACTTTGTCTGTGTACAATCTGCTTAGCACAATGAAGGCAAATGCTGTATGTACGTCTCATATACAATACACGTATTCAGCTAGATTATACATGTATTAGCTCGTTTTTTATTTAGACCAGAATGAGCTATGATCCGGTACAAGTAGGTCAACAATTCCGTTTTAGGTAGCAATGACCCTGCAATTGGCGTCCTAGATGCATAGCGCCACTTGCTCAAACTTAGCTGGGAAAGGCTGCAGCTCACCCACAACCATGATCAGGACAAGCTTGCTTCGGGTTATATGGAAAATACGTTCGCATTGTTGTCGGTATACTTTGCACTGGTCTAAAACTGCATCCTATCACAATGGCATAGTGCATTTCATAAACAAGGTACACAATATGTTTCAGATCATTAAAAGTACAACATTTAAAAGCATTAAAAGCAAGTAAAGAAATAAAACTAAAACAAAAGTTACTAAAAGAATGTACATTGGAGGAACATAATTTTGCATGAATTGCTTTTTTAAAATGCTTTTAACCAGGATTTAAAAGCATTTATACTTGGGCTTGTTTTCACTTCATTTGGCAGTTTATTCCATTTGCGTGCGGCATAACAGCAAAATGCTGCTTCACCGTGTTTTATTTTCTTTTTTAACTCTGGGCTCCGATTGACTGAAGTCTGAAGACCTCACAGCCACACTGGGTTTACATTCTATGAGCATTTCTTTCATGTGTTCAGGACCTAAACCATTCAGTGATGTTTTCACTAGCATCCCAACTTTAAAATCTATTCTACAGCTGCCAGTGCAAAACTGGAGTAATATGTTCTGATCTCGTTGTTTTGGGCAGAACCCAAGCTGTAGGTGTTTGATGCTCTTATTGAGGGAGTCCAGTCTACACTATTACAATAATTAAGATGACTGGAGATAAGAATAAATAAATCAATCAAATAAACATGGGCAACCTGGTCTGCTTTGAGCACGTTTTCCCGCAGTTTAAAGGCTGTTTTAGTGATTGATTATGACTGCTGAAAGTCAGATGGTAATCAATCAGCTGTTTGGGTGAAGTTTGCAACTATTAGTTTTTCTAGCTGTTGTGCATAATCTTGAAGTTGATATTGTGACTTTGTTACTGTTGTTCATACAGTATATGCTTACATGAATCACATATTGACAGCTATTTAGAAGCTTGACGTTCAAAAGTATCAAATAGAAAGATTCAAACTGAAATTTGAACCTTTTCAGCGATTCTCATTTCGTACAATTCTAATCGTTTTTAAATGTCCCAAAATCGATTTTATTTAAATTATTTTATACTGTCTTCCCTTTGTTTGTGTGTTTCTTTATTGGGAGCACTGTTCATGTTGTACCCAATTTGGCCACTTAGGGGCAGTGTAGTTCCACGCGGTCTGATACACTGTTAAGTTGAAGCCACATTAGAGAGTAGAAGGAAAAAGTCACGATCAAGTTATTCCAATAAAAGTTGGGGTTTTTTTTGCAGCGTGGAGCCGTTCTTTTGACTGATAAAAGTGCCGCGAGTAGAGCACTAATTAGCATTAGCGAGTCAGACTGGAGTAGATCATTACGATTGCTTGAACATCTATAAATTGAAGCAAAAATCAGTCAATCAAATCATTTTTAATCAAAAAATCGCTCTACATCGAAAATCGATTCTGGATCAAATTGCACACCCAAAAATCGGAATTGAATCGAATCATGAGACATTTAAAGATTCCTACCCCTACTTTTCATGGTAGTCTGGCCACTGTGCCATTTTATGATTATATTATGTTTTGGCAAATAAATTGCCAAGGGACACTGAAAATTCATGATTGTGGAAAAAATTTAATGTGCGCTTATAAAAAGCATATTTGTTCCTGTGTCTCTTTTAAATAATTTTTTTTCCTATAAGGATTTGTTTACATGCATGACCTAATGACTGAAAACCAAGATGTCCACTTGAATTAATCAGCCATGCATACCAACAGTTTGGGGTTAATGGGGTATTAATTATGTAAATTCTGTTTAGCAATCAGTGTGTAAATTCCATAATCCCCAAAAGTCATCATGTCACTATTTCTGAACATAGCGAATCTGTGCCATTTATGTATAACTTGCGTGTGCTCTGCCAATGAGGTCATGTCATGAACCCGACATAGTTACTTTCAAAAGGTTGTATTTCTTATTCTTAGGAGAAAATGATTGATCTCGAGAGTGATGTGGAGGAGCTGCACGATAGTGAGCAGAGATGGGCGGCCAAGCAAAAGAGAACTATTGAACAGGTACGCAAACTGCACACATGGAATGAGTTCACCATTTTTTTTTTCTGATTTGATCTGGTGAATTTTCTTTGACACATGTTCATGTTTCCTGTCAAGACTGAGCAGCTGCAGCTGAAGCTCATTCAGGAGAAAGATCTGAACGACCAACTGGAAACTGAAAAGGCTATCATTGAAAGACAGGTGTGTGTATGTGTGTATGGGATTTGCATATTATATTATATTTTATTAGATTATATTATATTATATTATATTTAGGGCTGTCAGGCGATTAACATTTTTAATCATAATTAATCGCATGAGTTCAATAGTTAACTCAAGATTAATCACAAATTTTATATCTGTTTTAAATGTACAATAAAATGTACAATACAATATTATCAATAAGTTTTTATACTCTTGTTAACATAAAAGTGGAAAAAAATGTTAAACTAATAGAAATATGGTTGTATCTTTTAGTCATTGATACAGTAATTCTTTAATAATTCATAAAATGTAGTTAGAACGATGTACTGTAAAAACAAACGTTGGTGACAGCTCAGTTCATTTTTCTATCTAATCTTTAACATGAAGTAACCTGTGAAATTCTGCACATTTTCAAAATTGTAAAATACAACTTGACCCCAGTCTCCACAAATATATGCATTATTATTACGTTTATTACTGCTAAGTTTTGATGTGGGCGTGTCTGCTGCATGCGACTGGAATTCCCCCCGTACAGGCTTTCCAAGTAAGGGGCGGTCATTAATCGCACGTGAAAAAAATGAGTGGTGTTAAAGGTACTTTAAATGAACTCAAAATTAACACACTCATTTTGATTTATCATATTATATCTTATAGATTTGCATATTATACACAGCCTATTTTCTACCTTGATGAAATTAGCACATATGAGACGGAAGCCCTATTTTATAATTAAAGTAGGGAAAAAAAGCGATCTTATTGCGCTCACATTACGGCAAGTGTTATCAAAAGTTGTCTGTGTCTGTCTGAAGTATCGTGAACTGCGTCTGGAGATCGATGAGCTTCAGAGCGCCAAACCTTTGGAGGACGTCATCTCCAAGACGGAGAGTCGTGTCAAAGAGCTGGAGAATGTTCTGAGAACTGAGGAGAGGTACTGCATCAAATGGACCCCCCCCCCCCCCCCCCCCTCTGTAAAAGAATTGCATAAAATGTGTGTTGGTATCTATTAGGGGTGTGAATTGCCTAGTACCTGCCCATTCAATTCGTATCACGATTCATAGGTCACGATTCGATTCGATACCGATTAATCCCGATACGAATCTATGAATTGATTATTTGATTTATTTACTTTTACTCAAATTTAGAAAATACAAATCAGTAAACGTGTACGTATACACTGTAAGATTTGTATGAAAATGTATTTATTTATCTGAAAATTCAGGCTTATAACTGAGCCACTGCATTTAACAAACAGGTTGCGGTCTGTTCCATGCTGGAACAGCACTGAAATCAAATATTAAGGCTTAATGTTCCATTAATATAACATTCTTCCATGCTTAATGTGTGAATCCTAACCCTAAGTAAGACGTTTTGTTGAATATTCCCATAAAAAAATGTATGTTTAAAAATCGATATCGAATCGATTCTAGAATTGCGCGCTGTGATATCGCGATATATTGCCAAATCGATTTTCTCTAACACCCCTAGTATCTATACATACAGTACAGTACAGTAATGCATATAGAGCATTATGTCATGCCCGCTTTCCATCTGTGTTCTTGGTAGGAACAAAGCCGTTCTTTCAAACACGATTGGTAAACTGGAGCGGAGGATCAATGAGCTGACCGATCAGATGGAGGAAGAGCACAGGATAGCTGCTGAGCAGAAAGACCTGGTGACACACACGCACACACATCATGGTCAAATAATGTTCATTTAAAGCTGACAGTGTTCTTGAAAAACATTCAAATCTGAATATATAGTGAAGGGGACCCTAAATATGAAATCTAAAGTCCTGTCGATCATGGTCCCAGTCTAACCTCATCTGTCAGTCTATCCGACACTACTGCAAAGAGAAAAGGGGCTTAGAGTTGATCCCTGATGCACTCCCAATGACTCTGTCGATCGGTCATGCAGATGGCCCAGAGAATCCGCTCGCTGAAGCGTCAGATGAACGAGGCCGAGGAGGAAGCCAGCAGGAGGGACGCTCAACTGCGTCACTGTCAACGGGAACTGGCCGAGGAGAGGGAAGCGAACGGACGGCTTCAGAGGCAGCTGCTCGACCAACACCTGCAAACTAAGTATGCTCGCGACATTTTAGTCCACTTTCCATCCTGCTTGTTAATATGTATTTGTTATCATAGTTAGTCAACCTCATCCCGTTTTTATTTAGTCAACTATAAGTCTAGCATTTTAGTCTTTATTTTAGTCCATAATTTGATTTGTCTCGTTTTAGTCAGCAAAAACTGTCAACGTTTTAGTCTAGTTTTGGTCAGGACAATAATTTTAGGCTCTGTATTTTTTTGTCAGCAGATAATGTTGAGCATTTCGGATCAAAAACTATTTCACCTAAAATGTTCTCTCATCTTTTTGATGAAAAAACAACTTGACACACAATTACAGTATATCAACAAGTGGCTACTATGGCTCCATGCTAGGAGCTAGTTAATTAGCCAACATTAGTTAGCGGTTGGATTAAAATTATTGTTGGAACGTTGTAGCCACTGGATTAATATTACGTTATAACTATAATTTTTTACCTCTTTTCTTCTTTTTTTTACCATTCACCGTGAATTCTCCTCCTGTCTGTCCCATGTGTTTGTGCATGTTGCACTCTCTAGTTGCAAATTTGAAAGGGGGCGTGTCACATGACAGTGTCACAGTGACAGGATTTTATTCAAAAATAGTTTTTGTCTCGTTTTTGTTCAGGAACTAAAATGTCTATAGATTTTAGTCCAGTTTTTAATTAAGTGAAGTACATTTCCATCTCATTTATTAGTTGACAAAAGCGCATAATGATTTTGTCCCAGACAGTTATTGTTTATTAACGAGGATTTTAGTCTAGTCTAGTCTAGTTTTAGTCCGGTCAAACAATATTTTTGTTTAGTTTTCGTTAACGAAATTAACACTACTCTCAACACACACACGGTCAATGGTAATAATAAATGAAAATTTCATGAAAATTAAATCTTTTCGAACCATGCCTCTTATCCATCTCTTCAATGTATCATCAATGTTCCTAACTACGGCCACATCCAGGAATGTTGGCACTAGTCCGGTGGATCTTAAATTTCTGATTAATATGCGCAAGTGTAGTCACAGGAACATCGAGTCCACATGTTGCGGGCGGCTGATGTAAGTGAGTCTTCTGCGCCTTTTCAAACAAAAATGTCAAAGTGTAATCGTTTGCCCTTTTAGGCGTAAGGAGACTCTGACAATTCGCCAGACTCTGGATAACCTGCGGCTGGACCTCAGCGTTGATGATGAAGATGAAGTAGCGCCACAACAGAAAGAAACGAAAGAAGAGAAGGTGCCGGAGCTGCTCAGTAAGGTCACTGAGGTTTAAAAGTCCACCGTCAATGTGTTTGAGGGAAAGGGCACGTGTCACAATCAGAAGATATCACACATGTTCTCTGGGATCAACTTTATTTGTATTTATGGGCCCCAATTCTATTTGAAAGCATGCATGCTTCTTTCAAATTGACATCACACAAAGAGCACAGTCACATTTGCCAAGCGTAACATTATTTGTAAACGAGCTCTCGTTGTATCACGATATCATAGACAGAAATCCCAGGTTTTAGAAAACAAATATTACATGTTGACCATGTACTATAATTATGCATTTTTATTTTTTGTATCACTATCAATAACTTTGTTTATGGATCGTTATCAATTTGAAATATAAACTCATAAGACACTTCATTAACTCATTAACTGCCATTGACGGCTATAGACGTCAAAAATTCATTTTAGCTATTTTTATTAGTTTAAATTATTTTTTCCATTTTTGTTAACAAGAGTATGAAAACCTAGATTTTTTTCGTACATTTAGAACAGATGTAAAATTTGTGATTAATCGTGAGTTAACTAGTGAAGGCATGCGATTAATTACGATTAAAATTTTTAATCATCTGATGCCCCTAATTTTTAATATCCTTTTCTTTAAAAAAAAAAAATATATATATATATTTTTTTTTTTTAATGGTTTTTTTGGGGGGGAAAAAATATAAAAAAATTAGGGGCGTCAGGTGATTATAATTTTATTTTACGTAATTAATCGCATGACTTTACTAGTTAACTCACGATTAATCAAAAATGTTATATCCATTCTAATACAATTTTTTTTAATAGGTTTTTATACTTTTGTTAACAATAGTGGGGAAAAATGTTAAACTAGAAAAAGTTATGAATGAAAATTAAAATGAATTTTTGACGTCTATAGCCGTCAATGGCAGTGAATGAGTTAAGTACACCTGCACAAGCTCTACTGCATGCGTTACTTCTCAAACTGTCTTTACAAAGGTAACAATGCTCAGTTTTGGTTGATACTGTTAGAGAGTTAACGATGTAACAATATGTTTTTTGTGTGTATGGTTGTAGTTTGTATAGTCGTAACAAACATTTGAATGTTTAAGATTAATTGGTAAAGTTAAGAGAATGTATGTTAAATTAAGTACTTCCACAATAATATTCCCAGAATAATCGAATGTATTTATTACTGTCCTGATTGACAAAGTCACCTTTGAAAGGTAGAGTTTCAAATGGGCCTAACAAAAAAGTACAAACCCACTATTCAATTTTCAGAAGTTGTTTTGTAAATTTTCATTTGCTACTTGGTGATAATTTGTCTCAGAAAAAAATGGGCTCAGTATAAAAAAAGTTGTTCATGTTAATTTTGCAGACAATCTTTAAGGAGGGTTTTTTAATGTTCAAAAGTGTTGTCACTATATTGGTCTTACTGGTTGTTACTACATTACAGGGTTATGACAAAACACTGTAAAAGTGCCGAGCGCGAGATTCACACAACTTTTACAAATTAATTTATACTGATGAATAAAAGTTGTGTTCAAGTTGCATTGCTAATTGCTTGTTGGGCAAAACAGGTTTGTAAAAATGTTGCTTGTAACGCTGTGCCTTAAATATTTTGGGAGGTGTATTGCTGAATATAAAAAAATAAATAAATGCGTTGCCTCAAACATCAACATCATTATGTGCTTATGATGTTTTTAACATCCAGACTGTATTGTGAAGTTTTAAAATGGAGTTAACATGGGGGTGAAAAATAGGCTTGCATTGATACCGTGAGTCTGAGGAGAATGACACTTCTTATATTTTGATCTTGGCCATTGTATTTTGCCTTCTTTGATACTTTAACTCACTGCCTCCTTTGGGCTCAGAGAGAAAGTGAGCTGTTTTTACATATATGCAGTATATCATACCTAATATTCAAATAATGTCAGCATTATGTCTATTTTGTTTACATTTACTGGTGTATTTACTTTCTATGCTGTTAGAAATAAAAGTCAATTTGATTTATGGAATTGATGCCATATTTCATTGCTGTTCTTTCTGCATTCCTTAAAAGAAACTACTACAATTATTTACAACAAATTAAAACATACTACTGTTTTTTGTTTTGTTGTGTTTTGTTTTTCATGTCAGTAAGCATGTATGCTGGTTATGCTCTTCATGTTGGATATTTATTGTTGTTATTCCACATTCCCTGTCTTTGGTGAGAAGTTTCCTGAATAAATTCTTCTCCACTGTAAACTTCTTGTTGTTGGTTCATTTAAAAAATAATAATCAGATAATGTTCTCATTTGAGGATTAATTTAGTTGATTTAGTTACTTGTGGCACAATTGCATTGTGGGCTTTCAGTGCATGCAGTCACACGTAAAGAATATAATAATAGTAATTACATAAAATTTGAGTTCTCTAGTCTGGTCTTTATGTTGATTTTCTTTTTGAATTGAATAAACCCCATGATTTCAATGACAAAATTGCAGAATTGTTGTAAGTGCTGTTGTACTACATGGGCAAGCTGCCAGCCTTATCTCAGCTTGTGCAAAAAGTCAGAAAAGCAGAAACAGCACGTTGCAACACCACCATCTGTTGGTAACATTACCGTACTGCACCAGAGGACGCTATAAGCGAAGTGCGCAACGCGTCTGATTAATTGTCCCATCTCATAGCTTCCTTTGTTGCTTTCCGCAAGTTTCGAATACTGTTTGGTAGCCCAAAAAAATTGCCTTACCCATAATGCCCCGCGCGGTCCGAGATGCCCATTTAGGTTATTAGGTTATATATATATATATTGGGTTGAGAAACACTGATCTAGGCTGCACTGTCTGAAAGTGACAATGTTTCTCCAGCTTACACCAACAGTGTCATGTCTCTGTCTGTGAAAAGATCAAACTCCCATTAAAAATACTCAAAACATATATGGTCATCTTTTTTTAAATGCTATACATGGTAGTTAAAACATAGCCTTAGTATACATGGTGTTGAAAAAAAAAACACCTTACACCGTAAACATGGTCGTTTTTGTTTTTTAAACACCTTACGGAGCCCCACCCCTGAAAAAGTAAAACTCGGACACTCCGAGTGGGATAAATCCGTCTTCAAACCTTCCTCGAATGCAGCATAAGACCGCCATTTTGACTTGTTACGTAAGCTTAGAATTGTCAATATCACTTTATCATCCAATAATCACTATTTGGTCAAGTGACCAAATAAGAAATTGATGTATTTTACAGGAAAGCAACGTTCCTCTAATTTATACTCTGTTGGGCAATAAAATTGGAAATTTGACCTAAAATAAGATACGCCTATAAAAAGAAAAAATGTTAAGCCAAGCATTACTTTTAAGCGACAGACGAGTGGATATTGTATATTTGTAAAGAAACATCTTCCCAGCAGGTGTCAGTGTGCGTCTTTGATTATTACAGTTCTGACGGTGAGACTCTAAGATAAGAATTTGATAGGGAGGGAGAGCCTGGAAACAGACAATCGTAGGATGCACAGAGTTCACTTGTGGTTCATCATCTGTAGACAATTTTATGTTAGTTATGAAGCTATGAACTCAAATTGTTGATTTGTCACCCTTCCAGCTTGATACTTTTCCAGCTACCCGCATCACAAAAGACAATGATTGTGTGTGTGTGTGTGTGTGTGTGTGTGTGTGTGTGTGTGTGTGTGTGTGTGTGTGTGTGTGTGTGCGTGCGTGTGCGTGTGTGTGTGGGGGGGGGGGTGTATTTTTACAGGTTTTGCCAGTTGTAAGTGTGGGAAATGAGCAAAATCAGCAACCCATTGCCTTTGTTGGGGAAGCCCCCCTTTTTCTTTTTTCTTTTTTTTTAACATGGTAACTTTACAGTTGTTAGTGTAGTTTAGAATTGCATGTGAAACCTCCACAAAAAATGCACAGTTTAAAACTAACAGATTTATTTGCAACACCAAATGCATCGCAGTCATTTCATTCTCAATGATTTCAAACATGCTGCCTGGCGGTGCCACAAACCTAAAAAGAAGAAAATCGAAAGAAATCGCACACAAGCATCAAACAAAACATTTACTAACTGCAGTCTTCTGAGAATTTTTACACAAAGAAGAGTTCCAAAAATAAAAGCTCTTAGAGGTACCTTGATTTTTTTATTTTTTTTTATCTGGCACATAAAACAATGTCATCCTCTCCTTCTGCTTCTGTGTTGTACTTCAAGAATGAATAATACATCAACATATTGAGTAGCTCACACACTTTACAGAGAATCCGAGAAGAGTTAGTAACAGGCACAAAATGACTCCTTAAACATTGTAAACTTTTCAAGAGGATATTGAAACTACACTTAAGATTGAGGTTCATGGAAAACATGCATCAAGTACATCAGTCAAGAAGACAAGTTGGAGAACGAAGCAAACAATACGTGAAGGGAGGCTTGGATCAAATATTTGCTTTGGAGTATGTGTTTGGGGGCGGGGATGCTTATCATTGATGCGTGGGAGAAAGTAAAGCTACAAACGCCTGAGCTAAAAAAAAGTATTTCATGAGAAAATCTCACGGGAAGTGAAGTCAAAACATGGAGGCTTTCATACCAAATACATGCATCGAATTCACTGAAGATACTAAAATGTCCCAAAGTGTGAATACATGTGAGTGTGAATGTTTGTTTGTCTATACTGTTTTATATGTCCACTCAGTAAGGTGGCCATACTTATTGAGATTTATATGGCACTCAATCAAACGTTGGCACTCACACACACACACGATGTGAAAGTAGTTTTTATCCGAGGTTTTGTGTCGTTGAAAAGAAATGCTTTTGTGTGAACTGTCTCTTTTTATTTTGATTTGGCACATTGGCAGATTAAAGGTGACACAGTGAAGCCAAAGCTTAAGGGCACATTAACCTCTCCAACAATTCCATGGTGTAAAACACACAAAAAACACACCATGTATTCTTGTGTATAGAAGTCGTTATGTATCAACCTTCCTAAAAGTGCCGTGGAACTCATGTGAGGATTAAGCAACAACAAACTGCTGACTCTTGGCTGCCACTGGTCTCAGCGCACTTTTCGGCTCGAAAGCCGTACAAATGCATCATTGGGGAAGCAATAAATACACAGAAAGCAAGCAAAAACGGTGATTCTCATTTCTTGAGTAAATCAACACGCATTTTCCATAATGTAAGGCAGATAGGTGTCATGATTTTAGGTACATGGTTGACATGCACCAAAAAAATGTAATGATCGAAAGTTAGATACATTGATCTGATGGAAAATGACAAAAAAAAATCTAGGCATGGCAACCAAGAAAAAACATCACTGCAGCTGTTTCACGTGGAGATATAAATAGGCATCCTATGTAATTATGGGAAAATAATAAATATACATTGCTAGTAGTCATTAGCACAAGGCAGAATTTTGACACTCTCCAGTGATAAACACCTACAGTAACTCCAAATGTGTTTGAAAACAATGTTTGTTTTTTTCCAGGTTCATTTTTCCAAAATCTTATCCAAATTAATCCAACTGCGTATATGTAAATATGCACAGTCTTAGGCCACCATGAAATCCATAGTTTAGTATAAATCTATATCACTCTCAACATGTATTGTATAGGTGGGATGCAAGGCTGCTCAATCTGACACAAAAAGAAATGAATTGAGTGGGCCTGCTGATTGAATTTCAACTAGTTTGAGAGAGGCAACCAAAACAGGAAGAAGCCTTTCCCTTGTTTTAAAGTGATGAAAAGATAAGACCATTTCACTTAAAACCACTAAGTAGCAGCAGTAAGGACCAGAAAACTATCCAAAGCTGAATTGACACTGCAGTACCTTGACTAACCATTAGAGGGAGAACTAGTGTTGCTCCAGTCCCATTGAGGCATTTAGGCAACATCATTTAATAGTGGAAAAGATAATAAGGTTATTTGTGTGTGGACGGGAGGAGATGAACAAGATGACACCAAAGAAGCATGCAAGCAAAGATGAGGAAAGACAGCGAAAGATTGGCGAGTTGAGAGCACACTTGGTCACTTCCTGAACGAGCTGTTGAGCTCTAGCATGCACATTTCTTCTCATCCGGCTGTGCAGTGGAGAGCTTTGTGGTCCCCGTGCCATTAGAAGGCTCCAAAGGCGGTTTGTCCACACACTGCTCCATCCTCTTCATGACCAGGTCCAACAGTGTGATCACCGCCTTTTCCACCTCCACCCCGGTCGCAGCGCTCGTCTCGAAATATGGGATCCTGTAAGCAACAAGTCAAGTTGGCAAGGTTTTTTTTTATAGTAGGGATGTCAGGCCAATATATTTTTTAAAAATTGTAATTAATTGCATGGCTTCAATAGTTAACTCACGATTAATCGCAAATTTTATATGTGTTCTAAATGTACAATAAAATATTTGTCGCTAAGTTTTCATACTCATGTTAACATAAAATGGGAACAAAATAATAGAAATGTGGCTGAATCTTTTAGTTATTGCTACCATAATTTCATAATAACTCATAAAATAGAGTTAAAATTAAAAAAAGATGTACTGTACTGTAAAAAAAGAGTGTGATATTGATTTGTGTTGGTTAATTTTCTGCCACTAGATGACATAATTGCATTTGACATTGGTAACAGCTCGGTGCATTTTTGTTTTCGTATTTATAAGAGCTATTTAATATTTAACATGAAGTGACTTGTGAAATTCTATTACTGCTTATTTATTGCTGCAAAATTTTGACATGGACGTTTCGACTGGAATTCCCCCAGTAGAGGCTTTCCAAGTAAGGGGCAGTCATTAATCGTGCGTTAAAAAAAAATGGGTGCGTTAAAGGAACTTTACATTAACTCAAAATGAACGCACTCATTTTGACACCCCTAATTTATATCTTAAAGTCTAAAAATCAAGAACAAATCTTTAAAATATTCTGTTCTATGCATCCCCACTAGTCTAAACATGACATTCTGATTAATATTGCATTTGTGGAACATGAATCGTTTTTAAGCCATCTCGGGGGGCGGCCATTTTGCCACTGTCAACTGAAAATGACATCACTAATTTACTATTAATCTCTATTAAGTGCCATCCTGTGGACGTACCCGTATTTATCTGCCAGCTCTTTTGCTTGTTTTTCTTGGACCTCGCGCTGGTCAGCCAGGTCTGCCTTGTTTCCCACCAAGACTATATCTGGGTTCTCACAGTAGGCGTTGGACTGCAGCTGGCCTGCAAGGCAACACAAGCAACCAATTGAGCTCTTATTTATCCAAACATTTCCACTTTTGTCTCCAGCTGTGATTTGACACAAAGGCAATGCAGTTAAAAAAAAAATTTGACTGTGACATCAACAACGTACTCATCCAGTTTCTGACATTGAGGAAGCTCTGCTGGCTGGTGAGATCAAACATCAGCAGGAAGCCCATGGCGTCTCTGAAGAACGCCGTAGTCAGGCTGCGGAACCTGGAACACAAGCCCAAACAAGGCTTGACCATCAATTAGGTTTTGGATACATTTACAACCCTTTGCTAATTTCCATAGTATTATACATGTACATTGAATGTTTTATTGTTAATAAAATACAAGGTTATTAATTCACATTTAGAATCGGATAGCACGTCCATATCTTTGCCATTAAAGTTCAATTTAAAGTTGCATTATGGAACTTTTTTCTCAAAAATAACTTTACAATAAGCTTTTTATTTGACCATTTATGACTGGAATGCCTTCTAATTAGTAGATTAACACCTTAGCTGTTCACAATTTGTACTCCTGCAAGCCTCTGGCCAATAGTTTTCATACTGGATTCGGGTTAGAATTTCCCGCGCCCTGTCTGCGGATGTGACGTAATGTGCGTGGCGTGTATGTGAAAAACGGTATGTGCAGTTTCATTTTTCATCAGCAGGTGGCAGTAGCGATTCGAAATGGAACATTCTACGTTCAGTAGCTTTAATGCACATTTGGGCTTCTTCTTCTGGTGTATGCATCTTGACCAACAGGGGGCAGTATAAATAAGACAGATAGACTCATGTGCGGTACAACAGTTTCTCAGGGCAGTAATAATACTAGTTCATCTTTGCAGAAGATAAAAGATCTATGCCGATCTGGATTTTTATATTGTCTATGTATGGCCGTATTGTGTTCAAATATCCATCACAAATAGCATAGATGCTATTTGTTAGTCCATGCCGATGGTGTGAATTTTTGATGGGTTGTAATATGTATTATCAAATACAAGTGCACTCTCATGAAACACATACTTACAAAAAAAAAATGGATTACATGTAAATGTCTTGAAGGTATTAAATGTAAACACTTTCCACACGAACACATGAAGAGGGCGTGCAATACATGCCAGATGTACTGTACGTAGGTGTATTGATTCTGTGTGATTAGTTTATCCCTTTGCCATTAAAAGCGCTACAAAGTATAATTAAAAACTTATGTAAGTGACTGAGTCATCCTTATGTGAGTCATCTAGCCTTGAAAAAAAAACATTTAACAGATCAAAGCCTTTTAATTAGTAAAGACCACACACATACTGTACATTATGCAGAGTGGACATAAATAATCTACTAAATTGTTTACAAGCAAACACAGCATACGTATACGTCAAATACGAGAAAATATGATGTGCGTATGCATCCAGTCATCTCTGTTGGTGGTAGGCCGGCTTTGATGCTTTTGGTTTCATTTTTCCCATCTGAATACCAAATAATCATTTGTAGATGCTCATGTGTATTTAAAACGGTGTTGTGTTGACAAATATAAGACTCGAGATGATAAAATGCATTTTATAGAATAAGCACCTGAGCCTATGTAGCTTGGATGAATCAATTTCCTCAAATAATAGTTTCAAAAAAGCCCACCTTTCCTGTCCAGCTGTGTCCCAGAGCTGTAGGTGAACCTTGAAGGTTTTTCCTGCTGTCATTCCATTCGGGTTGGAAGTTGTGTACATCTGAGAGAGAGAAGATTACCTGTTGAGTTACAGTTTTTCCAATTGGAGCAATAACTGAAAATTCCCACCATTTTCAGAAGGAAATGTTCACAATGGATCAGATTAAGTGTGACCACATCCTAAATATTAGTAATATTGATAAGGAATTGAATAGATGTGTGATGCAGTAGGTACGCTTATATGCTAACTTGAAGGGTATGAGAGTAGGAGCTATCAAATATGTTGGCATTTGGAGTGACAATGAAAATTCTATTGAACAATAAAGTATTTAGATAAACATAAAATGTTTTTGTGTTATGAATACACAAGTGAAAATAACATTTCACTTAATAATAAACTAAATGAACTGAATTTAAACTGTGTATAGCAGCAAAACTGCATTGTCTTCTCTAGTAACATTAGTAAGTGAGATTTTGAGCTGAGAGACAAAGTGACATCAAAACCACATTAGCACACTTGTGTAAGCCTGGTTTGGTAAAAATGAATTTGTATGGAATGCAACTATGTCAGGCAGTCATCATCAATGTGTGCTGAGTCATTTTCACCAATTAAACTGCCTTTGAAAAATAGTCCAATGGTTCGTCAGCATACTTGCTTAGCGGCTAGCTGTTAGCCGCTAATGCTGGAATCAGCCATTCCATTCTACAATGTCAGCCTAATTCATTAGATATTTTCCCCCGTCCCTATTAATAATGTTCTGTTACATAGTCCATTTAGATGCAAGTTTAAATGTGAAAGAGTAGTATATGTTTCTTTTAATAAAATAAATATATACAAAACAGCAGCTACGGCAACATGCTGGTTAGTGGTTAGGTTAATACCTCAGCCTGACAATCAAGAAGTCTGAAATTAGAATCTGGGCTTCAGCCTTCTTGTGGAGTTAGCATCTTCTCCTGATGCTACCATGCATGTTAGATTAATTGAAGACTCCAAATTGTCTTTAAGTGTGAATGTGAGTGTAAATGCTTGTTTGTCTATATGCTGGCTGGTGTAAATGGTAAATGGACAGAACTTATATAGTGCTTTCTACACCATATGGTGCACAAAGCGCTTTACAAAGCATTATTATTGATGGATACTGATCTGGTGAAGCCAAATACTGCGTATAGTATACATATACATGTACATTGACATGCACTCTTAACTCATTTGCTCCCAAAAATGTATAAATACGTTCTATTTTAAATGTTTTAAGTGTACCAAATACATATTTGTCCGTTTTTATGTTGTTGTTTTTTTATGCTAGAGCATACAGAAAGCTTTGCAGCCTCTCAACTGCAAAGAACGGTTGAAGAAAATACACAAACAACCAGCAGGCAGCAGAGCATAAGAGATCAACCACGGCCATGTTTAAAAAAAAGTTAATTTACTCACAATTCTAAATAGATTTGTGAATAACGATGAAACTTAGCTATATTAGTATGCTGATTGCTGCAAAACGGAAATATACTTTTTTTTCCTGATGAAAGAAGACAACTCTAATCTTTCTTTTGCTCGGTTCCATGTTTTTATAGCAATAGAACACAATATTCTGTGGGCTTTGCAAAATCAGTCACAATCCAGTATAGCAGCCTGGAGTGAAGGGGATTGCTTCAGTGAAAATGGCTGGGAGTGAATTTAATATGTTTTACTCTTGCAATCAAGAAGTGTCCATCTACAAAAGCATTACGAAATTCTTTATTTCAATCCATTTGCACTTATTTTTATCATGTACTAAATAAATCCTATGTCGATACATACAGAAGATCAGAGGATATTCTACCAAATGCATCCAAGTACACTTTACTGGCAGGCTATGTGATCATTTCATTGGTTTCCTTGGCAATCATGGAGTGGGAGGTGACCTATTTAATCCATGAGTCCAAAATTCTCCATTTTCCATCTGTAGACTACTTCAAGGAAGTGGTATCTCAACAGGCCTGAACACAGACACCGCTTGTGTTTGTGTATCTGTGGGAAGCCTCGGGCGTCATTCACACCTTTGACTGTCACAAATGAGACAGCGTCACTGTCACTAGTGAGACTGAGAGTCTGTCCATACACTTCTTTATCCCATGGGAAATTTGTGGTAACATTTACCAGGTGACCCCCCCAAAAAAAAGCGTGACAATCTTGAACTTAAAAATGAACAGTGCCAAGTATGTTTATTGTTCCACTCTTCTTCTGATGCTAAAATGTATGTAGTCAAGTGAAGTGAGAGAGACAACTACTGTAAATGGGAAATGAGAATTGAACCAATGTTTCTGTATGTGTTTCTCACCAACGGACAAACTATCAGCTGTTAGAAAACTACAGTCGGCTGTTTACTTTCCAACTCAGAGTGACATCACGCATGCAATGAGTCCAAGATTACAATTTCAGTGTCTCAGTCATCGACATCTATCAAAACGGCGCCCTCAAATTGGGTCATGGAGACTTCAATCTTGCTCCCTTCTCTCATCTAATAACAGCTTCACGCAGCATTTACAAGAAGAGGGAGCAAAACTGTGCTTGTATGATGAATACAGGTGTAAAGTGAGCTCTTGTAGTACAGGTAGTACAGACAATTTTCAGCTACTTATGATTGTATTGTTATCTATATTGTCTTTTATGTTTTATGTACATACATTTGCCAAACCAGCATTTTTGTTTTACTGTATATCGACCCGTTATATACCAGATAAGTTTTATTGTATGTTAACATTTACAGGAAAGCTGACGAAGATGAAGAGTTTTGTGTTTTCCCTCAGAACTTTGAGCGTTATCTCTTATTGACTATGTGATCATTCGAATAAAGATTGGTAGCATTTTCAGTTTCTCAGTGATGAATCGTAGTGGTTGAACTTGAGTTTACAGCAGAAATGTATTGTAATTATCAGAAATACTGAAGTGTCTGCCAGACGGTAAGAAGCAAACTAAATTAATTGTACATTTAAAAGCATTGTATTTTCTTATTGAGTAGCCCATAAAGGTCACAAAGAGGAGTCATCTAAGAATAGATAACTTGGGAAAAACTACCCTCTAAACAGCCGACGTCCAATGGACCGCCAGATCATGTCCAAATCGCGTCGGTCGGTCGTGGACCGTATTTCTACGTCCATATGACCACCAAAATAGGTTGACATATGACGTCTAACCATGGCCTAAATATGGACGTTGATGTGACGTCCCATACTCACCATGTTTGTACTTTGTACATGAGCACCAAAAAAGTATTAGATACGCTGCATTATTTGTGTTTTTAGAATTTTTTTAGTTAATAAAAAAATATATACGAATTTGTATTTTATTGTTAATCTTTTGGATTCGAAAGTTGACGTTTCGACGCACATGTGGAAATTCATTTTATCCTGCGTGTGGTATACAGTAATTATAGGCTCCACCTCTCTACACTCTCGCATATGTGCATTCAGAAAGGGTCCTGTTGATCTGCTCAAGGTAAGTTGCATTAAGATGCCCCTTTTATTTTCTTATAGCCACATTTATACTTTTCGTTTCAACGCTGTATTATGATCTAAACATTATCAATAGCAGGAGGACCTGCTGAGCTCCATTTTTTTTGGTCCATGTTTTGGCTGGGCGCTATGCTAGGTGCTAGGAGCTATAGCTAGCCACCACCGGTGTTAGTTGCCACTGTTTAATAATGGCCCGCCGTCCATTTTTAAGCAGCCTGTGACGTTATACTAAAAATAACATTTGTTTGTCACTAAAAATGTTTTATATACAAGTAGAGCTTTTTGAAATAAGCTCAAATGCAAATTAACTATTTAAAATCAAACAAAGTAACAACATTTGGTGTGGTGAATAAAGATATATATATTTTTTAAGTAATAATGGTTTCCTCCACTTTCTGGTCTGTGTCTTGGTTCAAATTGTAAGCATATCACATGAATCATTCCCAAGTAACTACTTTAAAAAATAGTCATCTTATAACAGATTGCTCATGTTTTGGTTCTGAAAGTAGGGATGAGATTTGCCTTCTGCTCAGTAGAGGGGAAGATGTTTTCTAGTGGGTTATAAAATCCTAAAGTGTTTGCCTTATAGAAAGCAGTTCACGTAGCAGTTTTTCAAAAAACACTGTAGTCTAATATATAAAGAACATACTTTAATTGCTTGATTGTGATGTCCTTGATAAATTAAAGTAAAAAAAAAAAATGCCCTTGGCATCCTTCAATTTTTCTGTATGTGGCCCTTGAAGGATAAAGCTTGGACATCCTTGGGCTATGTGTGTATGTGTATGTGTATGTGTATGTGTGTGTGTACAGCCACACCAGCATCTACATAAGTCAGTCCTGGAAATTCAGACAGCTGGGAACTAGCAACATTCCCATGTGGGTATTCACCTTTTCCAAATTAGAACAGTCACATGATTCCAAACAGAGATCCCAAACTCCCCCATGTAATCTGTTTAACTTGTGCTATTTCCACAATACACAAACATGACAACAACAACCTGTTTATTATCTGAAAAAAAAAAATGACATGCAAACGACATCAATTTGTTAATCTCCCAAAATGACAAGTCAATTTTGTCAAAAGGTCACCGAGATAAAGAAAGAAAAAAAAGCCTAGCATGATATGCATACATTAGTTAAATCAGCACATTATTTTCATCAGTCAAGAAGGGTTTTATTGTAGATGTTATTGCTGCATCAGATATGACAAAAATAAGCCACAATCATCTATAAGGAAGACCTAATATTATGATATAACTGTAACCCATTAAAATGACTGGCAGAGACAAGAAACATGGACACACATCCTGCTTTTGCTAGAGGCGGGCGGCCTTACCACTCTTTTTTCCCTGAAGTCGATGCCGACTGTGGTGATGAACTTGGGGTTAAACTTGTTATCTGTGTATCGGTACAGGAATGTTGTCTTCCCCACGCCAGAATCTCCCAGTGCAAGGAGCTTTATCAGGTAGTCATAATCCCCATCAGTCATAGTGATGACCAATAGAAACCTGGACAAGACAGAAGCAGACCCGTGTTAACACACAGACATTTTTAACCATGTGCATTTTCAACTGCTTAACAACAGTCCGCATTTTGTTACAAAAAAGAATGAATAACCTAAAAAGAATGAATAACCTAAGACGACGCAACCAGTGTTATGTGATGACAAAAATGTAAAACTAATAGTATTGTCTGTACTATTCGGCTTCCATCAAAGCCAAAAGGGAGCCGTGACTGATCTCTATTAGTACGGATAACAGTTTGATTGAAGAGGAATGTAGCGTATTTGAGATGATTCTCTCTTCTCTGCCGATGGCCTCAGGGTTAAATGTGGGAATGTTTGGATAGACTATCATACGACTCCAATTGACTCAGCTGAAACATGATTAGAGAGAGGCCATAGTTTAACTGGCAGAACTGCTCACAATCACACTAAGGACAAGCATACATATAAGGAAGGATTTTTCAAATTGCAATTTTTTTTAAAAATAAAACAAAATCTTTGGCTTAACCCACAGATAAAAACAAAACAACAACAACAACGGCAAAAGGGCATTTAAGAGTTGGGTTGCTCCGATAATCTCAACACAGCACCCCACACATCTAAAGACTATTTTCCACCAATGGTCAAGAATCCAGTCCTCTGAGGGAGAGCTCTCACGTGATCACATGGGACCTCACAAATATAAAGACGATGAGGCTCTTCCGGTTATGCACCGGTGGTTGCCGAGTGTTTCCTAAGAAGACCATAGGCGAGGTAATGTTGGCAAGGAAATACCTACTTCTTGCCGTCTGGGGAACGGACATTTATACAAAAAACGGTATTGAGTAGGCCGCCTACTGTCCAAAGATGTTGGGTTAGTCACTCTCCAGCATACCCGCGACCCAAGTGAGGCAGAATAAGCAATGGATGGACAACGGGCAAGGCATAACTTTGTTTTATTTACCGCCACTTCCTCTGATTGGCTACATTCCGTCACGTCACAGTCTGCGGAGTCAAATGGCTCGGGAGACGTCAGCTTCCCCCACAAGTGTAAAAATGTTGGGTCATAAATATTGATCATGTTCATTAGTTAAGATTGTCGGCCCGGCTCATTTTGATCCTATTGCTGGGACAAATCCTCATAACACACCTCAGACATGAGGATAATCTTATAAAACAGAAGATTGTCTGGCGTTTGACATCTTTGGTTGGGAAGTGGCAAAAACGGAACAAAAGCAACCCGATTATCTTTATGTGTTGTACCCGGCCTATCTCAGATCATGCTGAAAGCGCACCGATCAGGGCATGTGGTAAGATGGACAGCTAAATTATTCACCCCATTAGTATTTGATAAAATAAGACTTTTCAAGATGACAGGCACATGCAAGACGACAGGCGGGGGACGGCTAGCTTGTCAAGCTGAAGAAAAGACTCAAGAGCCTTTGTAAGCATACTGGGCTTTAGGTTTTGCATACTTGAAACGGACTTTTTGGAAAACTAAGTCTCAGATACAGACAATACTAAGCTTTTTAGCAATCGGCATAAATGAATTAGTGCTGGTTCTAAA
Organism: Leptonotus elevatus; assembly: GCF_054856555.1. Classification (NCBI taxonomy): domain Eukaryota; kingdom Metazoa; phylum Chordata; class Actinopteri; order Syngnathiformes; family Syngnathidae; genus Leptonotus; species Leptonotus elevatus. The sequence continues at coordinate 15,131,211 of NC_141253.1, forward strand.
CCTTGAGAAATTGTGAATGCATGCGTACCACTGCTCCTTATAACTCTCACATGGCATTGAAGAAGGGAGTGGCTGCTGTTAATATTTTAAGGCACTTGACATCCTGTGAACGCAATTTCAGTCCTTGATAGATCGCTGTAAAAAAAAAAAAATAATAAAAATAAAACATGAATGCAGAAGAGTGTTTTTACCCATCTCACTGTGTGTGGACTGTCGTGTTTCTGTCAAAATGTACATTATATTTAAAACTTCCATCATCCTTACTGATAATTAAGTTTACTTTGCAAAAGAAACACACACACAGAAGTAGCAGTAGTAGTAGTAGTATTAATAATAATAATAATAACTGCTGCAGTGATTTCAGTTTCATGTCTGTAAGTAAAGTTGTATAAATGACTAATTTTTGTATACATGTAATCTAACAATTATCATGTGGCGCCTGATTTCATGAAAAGGACCATGAAGGAGGGTGAATAAATGTGAGTAGTAGACTTTACACCGATCTGATCGGCTGGATCGGGATCGGATGACATCTAGTAATTTTATGCAAAATCGGTGATCGGCTGTAATGTCTTAATTCGCCCGATTGATCAATGACAACATTGATCTGCTCAACGAAATAAGACAATATATGTTGTATTTATTGTTTACCAGCATTTTTGAATATTTTTTTCTCCCATGCATTTCAACTGATGTCAATCATACGTGAGTTTTCGCTATTCGTGGGCCGGGCCACTCCCTATCACCTACAAATGGCGACGGTCGACTGTAGAGTAAATATAAAAATATTTTTTTGTTTTTTATTTAATAGATATATTGATCTATCTTCTGATTGTAACAGTGATCGGTTAATATAATCTTTTTCCCGAACACGATCGCTGATTGGCTGAAAATTTTTGACCGTGTCAATGTAGTGGGTAGTCTACTGATACGGGATGCTGTCATGTCTCAGTGGAGATCAGCAATACTGTAATTGATGTATTGCTGAATTATGAGGGTGGAAGTACTTTGTATGTAATCTAAGTGAGGTGACAATACATTACATTTACAACATCATACTAAGAGGAACCCCTAAATTCACCCTCCACACCATCTCCCACATAACAGAAATTTACAGGCTATCAGAAATACTGCTGCATAGAATTTTTTACACTGAGCTCGTAGTAGAAAAAGCAGTCCCAAGAGCAAGCTAAATCTTCTCTCTCAATAACAAGGAAGAACAAAACCATAAAGCACCACAGAGACATTAAAAATGCATGAAGAATCAAACACAACAGGGGAGATGGAAACAACCAGCAGTGTAGATGCAGACACAATGTGCAGCTCTATGAACAAATCATACAAAGCCAGTCAGGGCTTGTTGCAAGAAGATCGCATGAAGCCGGTAAAGAAACACAGAGAAATAAAACGGCTTTATCCACTGCTTTACACAAATTAAATGAAGTGCATAGACATCACATATTTTCACACAAATGCAGTGTCAATCATATCTTTTTATATAAAAATGTGAAATAAAGGTCATTCCTGTGTATAAGAACATTGCTCTTACTTCAAAAAAATACATGGAGAAGTTACATTTCATTAGTTCCTTTTATGGCCGGAAATAATATTGAATGTATTATCACCTCGTCGTTATATTCAGTCTGTACAATTGTCCCTGTATTTCATTTTTTATATATTTATTTTCAAAGGCAAATTTAATTTGAAAATTATGCCATGGAGAATTGGGAGAACCAAATGTAAATACGGTACTATATGCTTATATCTGTTAAGAGTGAAAATAAATAAATAAATAAAGATCCCTTTAGCAAGGAACATGAAGTAGAATCATTGCTTTGGTGGCTAAAAAACAAAACAGATCTATAACTTTTGAATTTTAAGAATAAAGCATTTTGTGCTTTCTTTGTTAATTAGATTAGTATTTGTCCATATTTAGCAGTGTGTGTGCGCGTGTGTGCGTGCGCGCGTGCATATAGATCACCAATCAATGTTGCATTTACAGTCACCCTTTTATTGACAAAACAGTCCAGAGAGATTTCATGAAAATGATTAGCAGAACAAATTGGAGGACACGCCTTCCTGTATTTTCCAACTTGGTATGATAACATTACAGACCAGTCAAGTGCTGGATACAAACAGATGTATGGCTGTATATGTTTTCAAATTGAAGATTAGTGCTCACTGGTCAATTGCACATGAAAAGGAGAGCTGACATTTGTCAGAGAAACCGAGGCTGATGTGTCCTCGAGAGTCGAGATCACCTTAAGCAAAGCAGACAACTGTTCTGCTCCAAAGACACCAGTGAAGGTCTTTGCTAAAGGCACCAATCTGCTTCCCAAAGTCAATAATCAATAACTGCTAAAGGGAATGAAGACTAACCCTTAATTATTTTGTCCAGACCTCCTCGGGGTTTCCTCGGCGGTTTTAAACCTTTCAGTGTTTCAGAACCTTTTAACCAAACACTGAGGCATTCATGATGACAGTGCCCGCTGGGTCCTTCTGCTTCACCAATCTGGAGCGTTTGAGAGCAGAAGGATTTCTTCACACCTTCACAATGTTTTCAACAAGAAAATCATTCATCTTAGCTTCTGCGTTTTTAGAAATTTCTGTAGGTCTAAGCAGATGGTGGCAAGGACTCATTTTTCTAACTACTTTGGAAAATTTATTTTTGGTATAGGTGGACATTAAGACCTACAATTCTGAAACAATAGCTTTAATTCATTGTTTGCACCCTTTGGATGTCCCACAGAGACACCCCCTCCTAACCCTCCATTTACTTAAGTCAATTTGTCCATTTGACCCCATGTTTAAATGAACTGCATTCATAGTGAATGACTCTTCTTAATGTAATGGGGACAACTAGGTAAAAATCCAGATCTATTTTCACTGTCCATCCACCCATCCATTCATGTTCTTCTGCTTATCTGGGGTCGACTCACGGGGAAAGCAGGTTTAGCAAGGAAGCCCAGACTTTGCTCTCCCCAGCCACTTCATACAGACACTTTCAGGCCAACCGAGACATATAGTCTTTCCAGCATGTCCTGGGTCCTCCCAGTGGTCTCCACCTAGTGGGATATGCCCAGAAAACCTCACCAGAGAGACGTCCAGGAGGCATCCTAACAAGATGCCCTAACCCCTTCGATGAGGAGGTGCACAGTAGAGCACCGTGATGATTGAGCTTCTCGTCTCTAAGGGTGTGCCCAAACATCGTCTGAAGAAAACTCATTTCAGCTGACTGTATTATGATCTTGTTCTTTGTGTCATGACCCAAAGTTCGTGACCATAGGTGAAGGTGGGGACATTTATGACTGGTAAATTGAGAGCTTCACCTTTTGGCTCCTTCTGATTTAGCTTAGACTGATACAGAGTCCTCATCCCTGCATGCACTGCACCAATCCGCTTGTTCATGTCCCGCTCCATTTTTCCCCTCACTTCTGAACAAGACCACTTGAAGCAGGATCTCATCCCCGACCACGTCCTCAGAATTGGAGGTGCTGAATTTTATCCCAACCGCTTCACACTTAGCTGTGAAGTAACTCCAATGATAGTTTGAGATTGCAGCTTGATGGAGCCAACAAAACCAAGAAAAAGTAATACAGTGCTTAGAGTCTTAGACCACCAAACCGGACCCCCTCAATGCCTTGGGTGTACCCAGGAATTCTATCCAAATACAACATGGACAGAATCGGTGAAAAGGGCAGCCTTGGCGGAGTCCAAGCTTTACTGGAAACTCTGATTTAATGCCAGAAACGCACTCTAAACTCTTGATCTACAGAAACCAAATTCCCCGTATCAGAGGATCCGGTACCCCAATAATCCTGAAAATCCCCTTCACAGAACTCCCCGGAAACACATAAGACATGTTATTGCAAGGAAAATGTTTGACCTGACTTCCGCTTTAAAGTCTCATAACACATCTAAAATCAGATGGTCAAATGAGTAAAACCAAATACGTAAAATTCTCCTTTTTTTAAGAAATGAAATCATTCTGGTTTATGGGCAGCTGTGGTCCAAAGAAACTGCTACGTCTAGCTCTATAGTGCATCTAAAAACTGCATTGTTCATAGACCTCATACTGTCTTTGGCTCAGTACAGTGCAAACATGCGTAGTAGCACATTAATGGCATCATTACAGATCTAAACGTCTCAACCAGTTCCTTCTATCTCTCCTTAATCCCACAGCAGGACAAACACAACAGAAAGCTAACACAGCTGGATGTGAAAGGTCAGCATGGATGATGCAGTTCCAGGAAGAACAACTCGAAAGCAGGCAGAAATTGATGGTTGCTGAGTTTTTAACTAATAAAGCAATCAATATGATGCAGTGCAGTTATACATCACTGCAAACTACGACAAATACTTGTACTGTATATCATTGTTAAATTAATAGCTATCTGACTAAGCATATCATTGACTTAGTGATGACACCATTTATTTATTTTCACACTTTTCTGCAATGTCAATTTGAAACAAGGTCCTGTTTTTGAATAAAGATGGAAATTTAAAAGTTGTTTTAATACTATTCATCGCAACAATAAATTGACTACTGGATCATTAAAATAATTGCTAGTTGCAGGCTTTCATCCCCAATTCTTCCATACTTTCGTGACTTTTTGTTTGTGGGTTATATGAGGCTATTTGATAACAGATTTTGTCAAGCAAATCAAAAAGAAAAAAATGAATAATTTGTGACAGTCCCAAGTGGAAAGGCTGGACTAATTGTCCATTATGTGCAAAGCTGTTTCTTTGCAGCACTGTCTGTTGCCATTAACAATGTATGGCTAAAACCTCAAAAGGTCTTTTCGCGGCCTGATACTGGCTCTTGTTGCAGCCAATAAAGTTTACATTGGCAGAGTTTATGGGTACAGACACTACAGAGGTGCAGTGGAACCTCAAGTGTGAAACTTAATTGGTTCTGTGAGACCTGAAATATTCATAAATGTTTCCCATTGAAATTAACAAAAACACAATTAATACGTTCCAGCCCCAAAACTAAGTTGTAGTTAAATTGTTTTGATTTATCTCACTATAGTTAACTAAGACAGTATTTCTTTGGAATCCATGTGGCTAATTCTGACATCCGTGTTTGGTTGAATGCATTGTACATGGGTGAAACTTTGGCCTTGTGACAATACATGAGGATGGTTAATTTTAATTTGACGTTATTACACAACATTAAAGAGATGCTGCAATACAATAAATAACATACACATACTATATATAGTATTTTCTGACGAAAATAAAATGATTTTTGGACTTCAATTAGGCTACCATATCAATCATTTGTGAGGATGATCATGGATGTGGAGGCGGAACTTCTGCCTACATATGCAAAGCATTCCCGCCCTACACCACGGAGATAACCAACGTGCAATGCGTTATTATGCACGTTGCCAATCATGGTTATGCAGTGCAAGAAGTTAACTACTTCATGCCAAGACAAGTTTTATACTGAAAACAGTATGTAAATATTTATTAATTTAAAAAATGTACTACAAAAATTTAGTGCGTAACTCGAATTGTTCGTATACAGGGACATTCCTAAATTGAGACTACGCTGTAATCGTCTTCTTCCCTCCTTTAATGTTGGAGGACATCTAGAAGTCGACATTATCCTTAAGAGTTAATCACCTTACTTCCAATTATGGCCAAGCTGCTAAAGGGTACATTGGAAATCATTTAACCTTTGACCCTCATCACAAAATCACTGGCTCATCTGCTCAATAGTTTGGCCTGCAAGACAACCATTATTCGACTGTGTTTGGAGGGTTAAGTTTGAGGAATATGAAAAAGATGTATTTGTGTCTCCATGACAGAAAAACTAAAAATAAATGTTATGAATATAAGAGTTCCCTGATGATTAGACACGAGATGCAGCATGTGGTGTAGGATAAACACCCTCTTGTTTCTTCATTGTGCAATTCTTAGAATAGTGGCACACTAACGGCTTTCTCTATGCCGATCGTTTCGTCTTGTCCACTGCTGAACCACAAAGGTAGCCAAAACTAATAAATTAAGGATCAGAAGAGAAGCCACAGAAAAGGCCATATACAGTACTGTATCCCATTCCACATGTATTGAAATGAAGCGCAATATTAGATCATTTGTGACTAACTCTGGCAAAAGGGTCCTCATGTGCCCAAAAAAAATCAAAATTGAGATATTGATATATTTAAATTCTGCACTTAATTTCCTTTAAAATGATATATAATACATGGACGTACCTCAAAAAATTGACAAAGTTACAGCAATTTTAATGTTGGAAGGTTGAAATCCTTAGTTTTGAGAAAAACGGGTTTAAAGTTTTGGTATTTGCATCTTTCAAATGTCCGTAGCAACCAGTACCTTAGGAAAAAGATATGAACCTGAAATTTTCAGGAGCTGTTAAAATATCAGGGAAAAGTCAGGTAAGGCTGTCGTCCCGAGATTTGAACGCTTTTGGAAGTTTGACCTCTCAACAGACGAAAATGGCATCAGCCATAGTTTGGTTATTTTATTGTTGCTCTTTGTGGTATTTCTTTAAATGAGGTCATAATACCGCAGTGGGAAATTTGATTTAATAATTTTGTGTGAATTAAAAGATTATTTGCAATTTGGTGTGGTCTGTGATAAGCAAGTTACTTGATACCATCATGGATGTTATGTCTCAAATCAAATGATCACATAAATGAAATCAAAATGTTATGATGGTTCAACAGAATGGAATTGAAGATTATCTCTGGATTACACAGCACGGTAACTGGACCGCCGACACGCTTCTACGACAAGGTATGATTGCGTTTTATGACGTTTCATCCATAGCCTACATTCATTATAGTGGACTTTGACTTTGGTGGTTGCTATGTCCATCCATCCATTCATTATCAGTACCGCTTATCCTCACAACATTTATATACATCATTTGTGAATGATGTTTGAGGCAGGAAATCCGGGGGGGAGGTTTTGGCTGTTCGGCGGCAGATTAATTAAAGGCTACGACAACAAACACAAATTCACTATGTATTTTTATGTACTTGTAGTACCGGCACAAACGCCATAACAAGGGTTACAACAACGCTTAAATATGGTGAGGTCACTATGGTAATGCTTATGAATGATACGAGCGACATAAAAACTGGGGCATTTTGTAGATATAACAATAAATGTGAAGTCACATTTTTATGTACCTATATTAGCGTCGCCCTCCTTAAATGCGCCATCATACCTAAGCACCACAGAACAAATATAAAGTCCATGAGTAACTCATTCATCATAACGCTAAATTAAGAGCTGTTCGCCGCAGAACCCTTCATGTGTGGGAATCACATGTAGCTTGTCTTTTTCTTCTTAGTCATGGGCTCCTGTGTTGTCTAATCACTGGGCCTTTTCTCCGTTGCAAACAAACTTTCCTAATATGTCAGTTTTTTACTCAGTTTGCCAACTTGTCGATTAGCATCAGTACTACGCAACTGAGATAATTAGCATGTTGACATAGGTCAAAAGTCCATCGTAAACAGAGAGAATCTGGTCACTTTTCAAAATAAAATATTTTTAAGCCTCGGCTTATCAATTAACCGGAAGTACAGTACGTTTTTTATTCTTTCAACTGCATGTGCGGCCCGGTCCAAAGTGACCTACGGCCCGGTACCGATCCATGGCTCAGTGGTTGGGAACTGCTGTACTAGATTATTTCCGCGAGCAAACAAAAGCCAGATGTGCACAATACATACAATACATAAAGAGCATACATTAATCTTCCAATTTTAAAAGAGAGAGAATTAATGTGAATAGAAGGTCCCTTATTTTTCAACTGAAGTTTTTATTCATTTCTTTTTGTTTTTCCTTGCCCTCTTGTGGTTAGATCAGCGGATGTGGTTAATATTTGTTGTGGGTGTGTGAAGCGCTTTGAGACTCTTTTGTGATTAAATGTGATATATATATAAACTTGACTTGATTTTGCGGTCGATGAATATCGTTACATTACTACTACTAATGAGACATTTTTAGTATTTTTTTCTTCTTCAAAGAAAAAAAAAGGAACTAAGTTGCCGACCACTGCTCTATGTTTAACACAGCAAGATAGACATTGGTCATAAAAAAAATAATCTGCAGAACCTGTTGCAGCTAGTGTGAGCTGCTAACACGGCTGTCTACATCTGTCCCTTATGTTCAAACAACACTAACAAATGGACACAAGTCACAGAACATCAAAATCAAAGTCATTTGTTCACACAAAAAAGGAAAAAAAAATACTTGTAAATACTGGCACCTGTGGAGTCTTTTCAAGCCTATGGAAATGGTAGCATAAAAAGTAAGTATCAGTACAATAATTAATACACCAGTAACAGCACTAAATATTAACGCAACACTTCTGCTCAGTCATAAGATCAGAATGTTATGACACTTAAACAGTGATGCACAGATTAGCGATAGATAGCTATAGTGTTATCAGCCTTTTCTTCTGATAACCAGCACACATGAATGCTTTGCAAACTTGTTGATTAGAGGTATTTGTGTTTAGTGATGTGCTTGTGGCTGCTGCCTCCACAAGCAAAAATAAAACTCAAATTGTTTAATTGTCTTTGTAGGTGCTTGGGTTATTTTTCTTCAAAATTAAAATTCTAATTTGTGTCTCAGAACAGATCTGACCCTGGTATTATGGTAACATAAAGGTGTATTTGTATAGTTGAGTGGGAAGAGGGACCAGTGACTCATTTTCAAGATACAGGATCGTAAAGCACATGCACGTCTCTATTAAATACCTCATAGAAAAGCAAAATGCAAAAGCAAATGTGATGCAACAGGAGTTACTCAAAAACACTCTCAGGCCTCCTGTCATTCCTGCAGCTATTGACTTTTCTAACATTGGCAGGCTTCAAAGACAACATGCTGCAGATGTGTTTTTCTCTGCAGTCAAACCTGTTTTAAAGTATCCCTGTACTTCTATTCTGCATAGCTGCTGACTGCTATGACTGACTACTTTTCATTGAACCAGATTGCCAGTCACCTTAAACAAAACTATTCAGTCAAGAGAACGTTTGCATTGCACACATTATGCCAAAGGAGTTTCATCATTCATATTTTATGATTCACTATACATTTGCTGCATCACGAGCAGTGAAAGAAAATGTTCTGAAACTGGTGAAAAAAAGAGATGAACTATTTGAAGGATTCGTCGTTCATCACGTTACTTCCAGTTTAGTAGTGATCAGCTGAATTTAGTGACCTTGCTTGATACGAACTGCAGTGCACAACAACAAGTAACAGTAATGCGAGTCCAAGCATCATCTCTCCGTTTAGTGAGAAAAATACGTAGCGAGCCTACAATAATAGGTCTACTGTGTCCTATTCAGTTACAAACTGCATTCTTTATTTGTTGCCTCCTTGTTTAGTGTCATCATCACCTCACTCATTGCTTACACGCATAACAAGATGCACACTCCAATTCAACAATGGAATGACACAGCTGACATGATAGTTTTCCCAGTTCTCAAAACAAATATTATGCAAGTACCCCTTTGGCATAGGAGTAACAAATCTATCACAAATCTATACCATTGGTCAGGCCACATGTGGGTGTTATTTTTTTTTTTACAAATTATTGACCAATGTAGAATTGTTGAAAATGTCTTTCTCTCTTTGATGATGCAATTTTAATGGATGAACAAACATGCTATTTTCGAGGTCTCCTCAAAAGTGACAATTTTGGGGGTACAAGGTTTCGGTCCAATGGCAGCGATATTTTGAAAATTAAAATATATTACGATAACCCTATGTACATTGGTTTAATAAAAAAAAACTAAAAAAAAACAGACATGCACATATTTTGTACTAAAAATAGCATTTTTGTCATACATCTGTTTAGGAAATGTGCGGTCCTATGTGCCACAAGAAGCGCTGATGAAAACTTCTAGCCCTCCATCGTTTAAGTTGCCCTACACTCATATTCACACCTACGAGAAATGTTATACATGCATGCGGTATGAAATTAGATTTATATATTATATACATTTATTATTACTACCACTGTTATTATAATCACAGATATTTACTATGGATGGATTTTCATATTATCATTATGATTTTTTCTTCAGAAGAAGAAAAAACTACACAAGCACAGGGAAAGCCTGCAAACACACACACGAGAAGCTGAGCTTCAAACTCCAAACCGATCAACTGAGGCAGCCAAGCACTCCTTCGCCATTTACCTTATATATGTAAATACAGTAAGTCTTATAAATTGTTGTGAGGGAACTAAAAAAAAGAATATTTCCAACATACTGGTTATTGCAGTGCTGATTATTTTGTATGCATGATTCATTTTTGGTTTAAATATACTTGCAAGAAGACACAGTATCTGATTATGTCTAATCTGATTACTGTAATTAGATCATGTCTGCAAAGTAAAAGGTGTTTCTGATATTTTGTGACCTCATTTAGCAGCATGAGAGAGGAAATATTATACAACTTATAGCACTGCAACCATACATTGTTACCAAAGCTAATGGCAACCACTATAAGAAACATACAGTATTGTCTTTTTAAGGGATCGTTTTTGTGTGTGACTTGACTGGTTTGAACACTTTTGGGTGAAAGACTAACCTAACATCACATGTTACAAAAACTCTAGTGTCTTTACAGTCCGTGATGCAAAATTGATGATTTAATTAAGAAAGCAGCATGATGCTAAATGAGTTTGACCGCCAATTCCAAAATGTACACACCCATTTTGTTCAACTTAAACCTCACAAACCGTTTCAAGAGTCGTTATTTGCTGCATATCATCACTTGATCACGAGACCCAACTGGAGAGAACATTCATGACCAGCCTCTGTCCCTGCAGGTCTGTTTCTTGCAAGTTCCAACACCAAAAGGCAAACAGCCTATCAGCCGTTTTCAAAGAAAAGGGCGTAATCAGATGCCACAGCCGCCCACAAACACACACACAGATACAAACAATCAAGTTGTGTCTTATGTCTTCGCTGCCTGCTACCTTTCGACAACCGCCCTCCCCCTGCATTCATCTAGTGGCTTGTCACATGCATCCATCGCCGTGGCTTCAAGGCCCAACTTACCATTCACTTGGTCCTCAGCTGATTCAACAGTGCCGGGTCCCGGAGGGGGAAAGGAGGCGTCAGGGAGCAGCTGACCAGCAGCCTCGCATCGACACACACCAACTAACTGTTTGCCTACCATTCAGCTGGAGGCAGACGAGGACGAGGAACTTTAACAGCCAACCAGCCAACAGCCACTCCCCGCCCACCACACGCAGCACCACCGAGTTATCTGATCAGCTGACTTGCTGGCCGGCTGCAGGGAAGGATGAATAACTCGGTTAAAGCGGCCAACCACCTTGCTCTGGCTGTTGTGGTGGTTAACTCGCTAATTCAATAAGTAGATAAAGGAGTGCAATGTACCAGTTGAATTACAATTCTATAACTGAATAAAAACTACTACTGGAACAGACAACAAGGAAGGAAAATTTTTTAAAGTAAACAAAAGAATGTACTCTATTGTGTTGCCTAGATAGACAAATATCTCATTAATTTTTTTGACTGACATGTTTACTCTTCAACTGCCCCATCCTGCTAACCATCTGATTTTTGTTTTTACCTACTGAGTTTTAGTAGTTTGAAGGTTTCTCTTTCAGCTTCCCCCTCTTTCTTCCTTCCTCCTCTGCTATTGTCTCTTCATTCTGTCTGACTTTACCACTGCTGTGCTGTGTAATTAGAGGGTGGGGCAAGGATATGGTAAACTAGCTCTCGTGGTGAACACACAAACAGACGCGCGCACGCACGCACATAATCATTTGGAGCAAGTGCAGTGGAGAGCAGCCTCAGGTTATGCAGGTGAAGTAGTAAAGCAGGAAGTACAGTATAAAAGACCTGAACTGTCACTGCAGATAATTTTTGAAAGCAGGAAATACATTCTGTATTTGTTACGCAAGTCAAATCACATGTTGCACAAGTAACAGCAACAAATAACCTAAGGCCAATGATAATGTGTCCAGAATGCGCGTTCTCTTATGTAATTTAATTTCAAATTAGTTAGATGACATTTCCAAGGGAATACAACAGTTTATCCACTAGATCAATCAGATTATATAAATATTCAGGACAAAACAATCTTTCAATAGTCTTTTCACTGCTGCATAGCTTCTGAGCACACCAACCTGTGCTACCTTAAAATCAATATTACGATTACATTGTTTAATCTTTGTTCAAATTTCACTAGCAGCTACACCGACTATAAAAGGGCAGAGTGTCCGAAGGTAAATTAATTACAACATCAAAGTTTTTGTATAGACAAGGTGTCACCAATCTTCTTGTGCACTCATTATTTCAAAGGTCTAGTTTCATACACGTGGCATTACAACAGGAGAACCGTCGCTTTGATAAGACACACATCCCCACACCACTGCCCACCATTCTCCATCATGATTCTACAACAGTTTTGTAGGACAGCCAGTGGGCAGATATTGTGGATTCTTAGGAAAAGGCAATTATTGTATGATTACTTTCTGCTACAGAAACGAAAAATAATATTATGTTTAGCTAGCATTTCACAATGGACAATAGATTGTAGCCACACTGACAATAATTAACAACAATGAATTAACTCATTTGCTGCCATTAACGACTATAGACGTCAAAAATTCATTTGAACTATTTCTATTAGTTTAAAATGTTTTCCCACTTTTGTTAACAAGAGTATGAAAACCTAGAATTTTTTTTATTGGTCATTTAGAACAGATATAAAATTTGTGATTAATTGTGAGTTAACTAGTGAAGTAATGCGATTAATTATGAATAAAAAATGTAATCGCCTGACGCCCCTAAATTTTAATAATGATTATTAAAAATGTTTAAAAAAATAATTAAAATTACTTCTTTAGATTATATTATAAAAAAAATTAGGGGCGTCAGGCGATTAAAAATGTTTGTAATTAATCGCATGACTTCACTAGTTAACTAATCACAAATTTTATATCTGTTCTAAATGTACAATAATTTTTTTCTAGGTTTTCATACTCTGGTTAACAAAAGTGGAAAAAATGTTAAACTAATAGAAATAGTTCAAATTATTTTTTGACGTCTATTGCCGTCAATGGCAGTGAATGAGTTAACAAGGTGTGTGGCAATTTTTATAAATCTTTGCAAATTTCAAATGATCACATCTCTTAATACATTTTTTTTAAAGATCACATTGACACCATTCCTTGGAAATCACAATGTCCCCTCACTGTTGAACTACTGTTAAAACAGGCACGTGGTCTATTCATGTGGTCCTTGGGTGCTTTCAGTGCCCGTGAGCAGCATATTCAAAATGCTTTTTCCAGGCTACATTTATCACTGAACATAGGCAAGACTAAATTTATGATCTTCACAGAAACCTCCCGCAAACAGAATATCCTTGAAATATTCGTATCTTAAAACTTCTGTTGTTCAATTCATGATCTGCTAAAATATCCTACAATCTGCCTCTATAGTTTATTAACTTTTGAAACATCAATACTAATTTCTCGAAAGTTAAACTTAAATTAAGCTCTCTACTGAAATAAATCGTCACAAACTCTTTCAGCTGAATTGTGTCTCATTTAAATGACTTTATAGATGTACTATGAAGACCCATCCATCCATTTTCTTAACCGCTTATTCCTCACAAGGGGAGTGCTGGAACCTATCCCAGCTGGCTTTGGGCAGTAGGCGGGGTACACCGTGAACTGGTTGCCAGCCAATCCAGGGCACTACTATAAAGATGAGCTTCAATAGCACTCTACAAAATAGACATGCTGTATATATGACTGGCTACTCAAGCACTGGCGCTTCCTTTGACACCCGCCACTGTGAAATGGAATCCCTGGTCAACTGGCCCACTCTTCACTCGCACAGACAAATTCACTGGTCCATGTTAATCTATAAACCGCTCATTGGCAAGACACCACACAAGATTCGCTCGCTGCTCACCATGCATTCCAACATCCACACGCGCCGTTCCAGCAGTTTTATTAAGTTAGGTTAGGGAGCCCCCACTGAACCCCCACTTATTACCTACTCACAGATTATTATTATTTATTTTATTGTATTAATTTTTAAAAAAAAAAAAAAATTGGGGGGGGGGGGGGCAAAATCTAATTTTTCGTGGAAATAGTTTTTTGATGATGCTTATTGTAGATTTCTTTAGTTAAAAAAATAAAAAATAAAATAATAATAATAGTGTTATCTTTATTTTACTGTACCAATTATCAGAATCGGTATATCAATAAATTATACAGTACATGGAATCCAAAAATTCCCTATCATCAAAAATATTTAAGTGTATTTTATTTTTAGTCTAACAGCCCAAATCGATCAATTCACTTTATGTCTTTGTCTTATTTGAGTGATGAACTGCTAGTGGTCAAAGTTAGCTGGAGATGTTATTCAGCCTGATGTAACCCAGTGTTTCCCACACCATGTTAATACTTGGGCGGGCCACCCAAGTAAACTGGCCACCACCCAAGAAGTTTTCAAGAAAATGTATAAAAAAATATATCTAAAAAGAAAAATAACGTGTCGCAACCGGATATACCACATGTAACGTTACTTGTGGATCGTGAGGCTAGAGGAGACGTAGGAACAGTAACTGAGACCTCCCCCATCCCATCACATCACATACCCCCCCATCCCATCCCATAACCCCCCTCGCCAGAATCCACCCACCCGAGTAGATTGCAAATCTGTGGGAAACAATGTAATACCAAGACTTGCTGCCGATTATGGTGACTACCTTTTTTAGGAAGACGGTGCACTGTCACAAAGGCATCTCGCTGTCGGGGGATATCAGACTCAAATTTATTTTCTCATAGTGCAAGTTTCCACTTCTTGGAACACTGGATGAGTTGAATAATGTTACCACTGAAGCGGTGTGCACTTTGGATATGCTGCAGAGAGTGGACAGAGCTAGATTATTGCATCCATTTTTGCAGAGTAACTCGTAGGGCACACATTGAGTATCTGCAATGCTACCCTTACATGAAATTGTAGGAAGACCTGCATAATGTAGCTACAAAATCTGACAGAATTTTCCAATAAAGTTCAATCTTTTATCTGTGAAAAGTATTAGTATTTTTGGGACATTCTCTATATACTGTACTTGTATAGCGCGTCAACCTGTCATTGGCCACATAACCAGCAGTGCAGGTTTTACCAATTCCGGTCGTTGAGGTCGGTTTTCAATGTTTCCACCTACCAACACACCTTATACTAAAGATCAGGCATGCTGATTAGCTGATTATATGAATCAAGTGTGTTAGTGGGTGGAAACATCCAAAACCTGCAGGACTCTGGACCTCAATGACCGGAATTGGTGAACCCTGCAGTAGTGACATCATGCGAAATAATGGATAGTTCACAGTATCATTTTGTTCCGCATGATATGTTGAAGAGATGTTTGCTATGGGCAAGCGCAGACACAAAAAGTCACTGGAGCAAACGTGAAAATTACAAAGACCGCATTCACCACATTTGAATATTGAACACTCTCTCGCTTTGAGGCGCTAAGTTCGAGCATTGCCATGTATTTAGTCCCATCACATCAGCGGGAACAGCTGCTGTAAACTGCCCTCAACTACAGCAAGGAAAAAGTTACAATCCCTCTGCTCCCATTACTACAACATGAAAAGGACATCGGGGCCCACAACAATGTGCTAAGATTTCAACATCAAACAAACATGTTGCACCGAGACGAGAGGATGGGAAGTCACAATTCCCAGTGAACCAGGAAAGGTCTTATTAATGTATTGAACAGAGCACAGATGCACATCTAACATGGAAATGAGCTCACAGGAAGGTGGTAAGACAAACACACACACACACACACAGCCGCACGCACACATACACAGCAGGCATCAGATTATGGTTCACTGGCCACCCCACAGTAATTGCTGCTATCCCTTTTGACGGCCGAATGAGAATAGTGCGAATGCTATGCAGGCTAGGGGAGCTTACCCTAGTATTGTATGTAATAATATTCCACTAGAAACGCTGAGAAAAAAACCCAATAACAATTGACAAAGTACACAAAGAATATATTTTCCCTGGAGAAAAAAAGGTGCAAAAGAAAAAGAACTAGGTCGCACCAAGGTAGACGTAACCTCAGTTACATGCACCCTAGCAGTGTATTTGTTTTTTGTCATTTTTGTTTGTCCATGGCAGGGTCCCACCTGTTTTCCATGTCTCCTTACACTAACACACCTGATTCAATGAGCAGGATCATTATCAGGCTTCTACAGATCTTGCTGATGAGCTGATCATTTGAATTGGCTGTGTTGGAGAAGGGAGACATGGAAAACAGGCAGGACAGTGGCTCTCGAGGACCAGGCTTCCTTACCCCTGGTCTATGGTGACCCAACACCATTTACTGCAGCCCGGTCATGGTGCAGCCGTAGAATATAGGTTTAGTTTTTTTATTATTATTATTATTATTATTGCTACCGTTATAGAACCGTCTTTGGTACTAGATTTTGCCATAAAAACAGACAGGCGCACAAACAGTAAGACATCGCTAGCCTAAGCAATTTGTCCAATTTCTGCACTTTCAGGAGGTAGCTGAACTTTTATTTGTGCATTCCGATCAGACAATGGAAGTAGTTAGCGAAGATTGCAAACGTAATTTTGAAACCTTATTACCAGCTGAATCATCAGGACCTCTTGACGTGGAGGCTGCATCGCTACTGGAATTCTATATATACACCTGTTATTTCATATAAAATGTAATGGTTCAGATTGAACAACAAAATCAGGTTGAAACAATTGGAAAGTAAAAATTGCTCAAGGAGGTTCACATACTTTTGAGCAGCACTGTATATATCAGGCTGGAAGTCAAGAGTCACAAGACAACAACGGCTTCTCACAAACAGAACGACATCTATTATGTGTTGAGACATTCGGAGGCATTATGTGACTCAAAGAACACAATGTGAAGTCCAGCCTGCACAATGGAGGTCATTGTAGCCCACCTGCTGATCGTCATGTTCTTCACTGACCATAACAAGGTCACCAAGCCAAGACTGATGACTAATGCTGATAGAATTACCGAGTGAGTTAAACTGGTGCCGTCGTAAACAACACATTGATTGATTATCGAAGACAGATAAAAGTGTCTTCACTCAAGAAGACGAAAAATAAGGCTCAAGTCTCTGTTTACAGTAGGAAGCAACCTTAAGCTTTATATTTTTACTAAAATGTCGAAAAAATTGTTAAACTGTCATAAAATCTATATTTGCAAAGCCACCTATACTTTTCCATTAATCAAGACATTCACACAAAACACACAAACTTTGCACATACTGTGAATACATTTTTCATTGAGATTAACCAAAAGAAGCTGATGGAAAAACAGGACAAAAGAATTGATGTGGCTACAGTTTAAAACATGTATGTACTTCCTACCTTTTGTTGATTGTCTCTACTGTATTTGTGTCTGCACTGTGTTTGTGAGAAAGCGGGAGAGAGTTTAGGATGAAGAAGTCATCATAACACTGGGGTGGCTTTGTTTATATTTTACAGCATGAAAAGAGGGTTGTTTTGAGTCATGTCATGTGTTTGTTATTTACTTTCATTTCATCATATTCTTCTCATGTCTATTGAGTTTTGTGTCTGTTTTCGTTTATTGTGTCTTATGACTTTTATTTCAAGTTGAAAATATTTGTGATAGACAGTGTTGAGCATAAGTGCTACATTTTGGTGGAAAAAAAGAAAAAGGAAAAATAAATAAATAAAAGGCTGTGTATTATTTTATAAATCATCGCTTCTTCTTCTTTTCCCTTCAGGGGTCGCCACAGCGAATCAGTTGCCTCCATCGAACCCTGTCCTCTGCATCCTCTGCTCTCACACAAATTATTTTAATGTCCTCTTTAAGTACATCAATAAACCTCCTCTTTGGTCTTCCTCTAGACCTCCTGCCTGGCATTTGGAAACTAAGCATCCTTCTGCCAATATACTCATTATCTCTCCTCTGGATATTTCCAAACCATCTCAGTCTGACTTCTCTGACTTGATCTCCAAAGCCTCTAACGTGCTGTCCATCTGATGTACTCATTCCTGATTCTATCCATCCTGGTCACTCCCGAAGAGAACCTCAGCATCTTCATCTCATCTCCAGCTCTGCCTCCTGTCTTTTCCTCAGTGGCACTATTTCCAGACCAAACAACATTGCTGGTCTCGCCCCGGTTTTATAAACCTTTCCTTTCATTTTAGCTGAAACTCTTCAATCACACATCACTCCTGACGCTTTTCTCCAACCGTTCCAGCCTGCCTGCACACGCTTCTTCACTTCTTTTCCACAGTCTACATTGCTCTGGACTGTTGACCCTAAATACTTAAACTCCTCCACCATGTTGGTGTCTGTAACCTCACTCTTCCACTTGGCTCCCTCCCATTCACACACACATACTCCGTCTATTTTATAAATCATCGCTTCTTTTTTCTCTCAATTTTTTTTTACATTTTTGGGATTTCTGCATTCATTTTCATCCCAAAAACATAAAAATGCAACAACAACAAAAGACAAAAATGGACATAAATGTTTTTCACATAGCAGCAACAAAAAGCTGCATTTGCAGTTTGGACATGGATAGTGTGTATTTTCATTGCTTTATTATTCCATATTAACTTGCACACAAAACAATTTAAAACAGCAACATTCAAAAAGATGGTTTGAAATGAGACTAGACCAGAATGCACTGCAGCCAACAAGGCACACAACGTTCTGGTGATGAAGTGATGCCTTCACTGTAATTTGTGCACATTGTAAATGTAAAATGACTCGACCTCATTAGGGTGTTCTTGGAAGTGTGTCTAGACTAAAAGAGAGTGTCATCATAACCAACATCATCCATTTTCTACACTGCACACAGTCGCATTCACACAGTCACTGAGTGGGAACTGAACCCACAGAGCTGATCGGAAGTCAGCAAATGACCCACTTCACCGTGTGTGTTTCGGAACCATGTACCGTATCTAAAGTGCTAGTGGTATTGTACTCGATATCTGTATCGGTGACTACTCGAGAATTTAGTGCTTGAACAGGTATTGATCTGAAGAAAAGTGATATTGATCATTTCCAACGACACACCTGATTATCTCTACACTCCACTGGTTGGAAATCACTGAATGTATGAAAAACATTGCTTAATATTTTGTTTAAATTTTGACTAAAACAGATAATTATTCCATATATATTGCTCTTGCATTGCTGGTGGCAAACGAAAGTCAACCAGCATGTTTTAATGGTTGCTGTATCCATTAAGAAATCAGAGAGAAGACCGCTTGTTGGCAACTCAACGACATTTTCAAATATGTGTGAATATTTTATTCCACCAGACTGGAAAATCCAAACCAAGAGCGGATGGAAATGAGGTGGATGTTTATCAGGAAGTTGCGCTGTCCCTCTGTGGATTCACCCTTTACTCAACATCATGTCATGAATTATGGATTCCTCCTCCAAACCACGCACATATGAAAATTAGCGTGACTGCATGTTGGAGGCAGCTATGTATTAAGATCAACTCGTTTGAGGGGAAATATCTTTTTGAGTTTAAAGTGTGTGTGATTAAGAGTGTGTGTGTGTGTGTGTGGAGGGGGTGGGGGGGAGGGGTTTGGTCTTTGAATTGGTTTCTCAAGTGATCCCAATTAAAGGAAGAAAAGAAGATTGTTCCACATTATTTAAAAAAAAAAGTCACCGTTTTTATACAGAATGGGGAAAAAGAATGATCGTATTGTTGATGAAAGTTTTTTGCAAAGGGAACATTGGGCACGTCATTAAAATCAGCATAATTTGTGTGTGACTCACTGGATAGTTTCATTCCAATAAAGTAATATTTAGGAATGTTTGTCAAGCAAAGGTTTAATATTTCCAGACAAGGCTACTGATGAGCAGCTAACAGGTTTTTGTGGCTGCTGTTGTCTTGGTAGCCCACAACCTTCTCAACGCTGGATTCTCTAAAAGATTGCAATCATGCATTAAACTGTATTTTGTCCTCCCAAAGCAATGCCAAAGAAAAACATTTGCAGTGGGCTCAGAAATGCACGATGAATAATGTTCAAACTCTTTCATGGTCCAGATTAGGGATGGATGGATTATACTGTAGGTCGGGCCGATTATCAGCGTCCATATTTGGGATTTTTATTTTTATTTATTTTTATTTTATTTTTTTAAATCAGACACCTGGTATGACATCAATTAAAAACTGTTAACTTCAGGGAAGGGAAAAATATCTTCTTCTTTTTTGATTGATTGATTGATTGATTGATTGATTGATTGATTGATTGATTGATTGATTGATTTCAGTTAAATTTATAAGAGATGCTGCTGCTCTCTACACCTTTTCATTTTGTTTCAAATTGAAATAAACATAAGTAAAAGTTTAACAATTCAGTAATTTGGAAAATTTGGATTTTTTTTTATTTACTGAAGAAAACTATAAGGAGCTATGTATCTGTTTAATTTCTTTAACTTTTTAAGACATGCTGATGATGAGAGCTCCCTAAACAATTTGTTGAAGAAGAAAAAAATTAAAATTTTGCAAATTCGAGCATTTGTTCAATAAACATATGATCAGATATTTAAACAAAGTGAAGAGTTGGAGTTTTTACTTATTTTATTTTTAATTTGATGCCAACAATTTCATGTTGGGGCCATCTTTCTGGTGTAGGAGTAGGGGAGCCGGGGGACAATGGGACATAGGGCATCCACACACACCCAGTCAATTCACAATTTTCCCCGCCCATTTACGGGCATGCTGAAGGGGCATCAAAATGTGCTAGAGGGGCATCAACCTCGGGACCCTTCCAGTCGCACCCCAAAACTTGTTGTGAAGTTGGCTAACTAACAAAACAAGCAACTAAAAAAGCAATACTACTAGCCCTTGCACATTTTAACTTGGCAGAGGTAAGCAAAGAAACATCTTGACTCAGTTTATACAGTACATGAACATTTTAAAATAAAAACAGTCTAAAATGTGGTGTGATTTTTGTACTTCGTTAACAGCAAAACGTTTGGGGTAAAAAAAACACAACACTGTCTCAAAATTGGAAGTGTTTTAAAATGCTACTGAATGTGTTCTAAAACAGCGGACGTTCGCACACGCAAGTATGTCACAATGTTGAAACACACTGCTGGTGTGTAAGTGTGTCACTCAAGATAATGAGCTGGATAAAAGTCCTCCAGCAAGGTATACATCTAATGTGACCATCTGAAATAAATTACGTAATCCCAGAACTCAAAATTTAAATCTAAACCAACACCTAGTGGAGTATTATAAATACACTTTTGAATAAGATCCCGAGGACACGCGTAGTTGCTGCACATACGGTACAGACACGGTAACTATGCAGAATTCAAAAGGGTAAATGATTAAGCTGCAGTGTGTGTGAATAGGAACTGGCAGTGGGCCTTCACCCAGCACTTTGCATTCACACAGGCATCTTATAAAAAGACACTGTTAGTGTTTTGTGTGTGTGTGTTTTTTGTTCTTCTTTTTGATCAGTAAGAAAATGTTCCATTATTTTCTAAAATAAAACAGCGGCAGTCAATTTGTGTACTTCCACAAAGAAAGCTGCTTTGCATAGGAACTCTTAAAAAACAAGTCATATATTTTAAGATACTGTATGTTATATAAAGTATGCTCTAAAATGTTAAAATAGCCATTCGAGGGTGACACGTTCAAAATATAAACTCATTTCTATGATGATTATTGCCTTTTGTGGTTCCTTACATGTTGCAGCATTTTTGCATTGAATATAAAACTTTAAGGTGAGTCGCTGTTTGTTTATGTTGTTGTGTTTTTGCAATATTGTGGTAATTCGGATGTGATAACTGATACTTTCATACCACAATAATAGTGGCATGAAATATTCATACTGTTTCACATTCAATTTGAACATTTACTAAAGTTATGAGTTGAGAACAGGATCACTCCACAGCATTTGGAATGACACACATGAATATGCTTATTTACATCGGTACAGTTAGCAATTGGAAGTTGTGCGATTTGACAGTTACAGCGACTAAAGACAAATAGCATATTTGTCTTCCTCCTTTGAGAGTTCCTAAGCAAGTGCAATAGGAGTCAAAGCAGCAGCATCGTGACCAGTAACTCTCTGCACTTGTAAAACATCTCCACACCTCTCCTCCTCCTCCTCCTCCTCCTCATTTTGTATCCCTTCTTCACCTTCTCTCCTTTCAGTCGTTCCGTCTCTGTCACCAGGCAACTAGCCTTTTCTCCCTTATGCTTTAATCGTTTTCTCTCTCATCTTTGCTACTCTCTTTTCTTTTACATTACTGTACTGTTTTTTGACACACACACACACACACACACACACGCACGCATGCACACACACACACACTTTTTCAACCTGCACATCAAGCTTTCATACTTGAGTGCTTTCTAAGTGAATGAACTCTAAATTGTGTTCAAAGCCTGAGACAATTTAGCAATTATTATGATGATTATGACTATGATTATTATTATTAGTATTATTTTGATTATTGGGCCAGAGAAGTGACGCAGGTTTCAGTGATGGCACAATATCTGATCTAAATTTTAAGTTGCCACGCCCACTCAAACGAATGTCCAAATAGTCACCGATTAATAAATCGAAACATGTTGACATTTCATCTGTTGAGGTTCAAGATCTGGCTAGTTTAGATCTCTTTTTTATGTGTTCTTTGTAGTGTTGTCACGATACCAATATTTTTGACTTTGATACTATACCTGCATAAAATACCTCGACAAAAATCAAAATCATCAGCAAAAGCAGCAAAATTATTTTTAATAATTCAAAACATTAGGATGTATACATGTTAATTTATGTAAATCGTGCATATATTTATGTATATACTGTATGTGCTTTCACATTGCATGCCATATTTATGAAATAATGTATTTGACTGCATTTGTTGTCATCCGTTTTAAATATTGGTAATACAGTGTGCGTGCCCGTCTCTGCTCTTCTCCATTACACATTATACATTACGCTTTTTCTTCTGCTTCTCCGTGAAAAACATTTGCTCTTGTTACAAAACGTCATGTCGGTTTACTTGCCGTAAGAAAAAAGTTCCATAGACACTTTGCGAGTCGTACTTCTCAACGAGGAGTGGACGGCCAGCGAGCGCGTCAGTGTTCAGTGTGTGAGGCCATCTTCCTAGTACTGGTACTAAAAAAACAAAATTTACCGAGCCGTTTTTGACGCCCAAAAATTGAGGTACCGATATTCCTTGCAACACTAGTTCTTTGAATTACAAATATTCACACCAAGTTCAGAGAACCACTGTCTCTATTAAAAAAAAAAAAAGGGGGGTGGGGTGGGGATATAGCCTATAAATTAAAACACAAGCAATATGTTAATGAAATTAATGGCTTTGTCATCAACTGTCAATGCAGAGACTGTTGAATGAATTCACCTGTAAAAATCCAAGATGTCCTGGATGCTGTTGCTCCAATTACTAAGATCATTTCATGCCGACCTAAAACACCTTGGAAGTGCGCTACGAAAACATAATAACTTTGAAATCGAAGTGCAGGAAAGCGGAGCGAAAGTGGAGAATAACCCAACTCCAAGTTCATTTTGACCTGTACAGACAATAGTGGGGTTTCCATTTTTATTCTAAATTTCAAGAAGTGTGAAAATAAAACTGAGGGGGTGGATTTTGAAGCGTATCGAAAAAAAGGAAAATGCTAATTTTGGCTATGGAAACAGGTTTTGCGATTAAGACACGTCACACGTAAGTTTGTAGTCGCAAAGCAATGTCAGACGATAAAGTAAGGTATGTTTGGGGGGGATAACGAAACTGAAATATTTTTGGAATTAATTAAAGAAGCGAATATTAATGCAATTTTAGATGGAAAAGAAACTACGGTTTATCAAGAATTACTTTCGCTGTCTGTTGTTCTTTTTTTTTAAATTACTGGAGGATCACATCTCTATGGTGTATACCGCCACCTACAGCGGCGGAGTCCCCTCTCAATATTCACAAAAGAAGAACAGATGAAAACGGCATAAGTGACACGTGCGTTTTGCGTATTATCAGTTAATTTGCTTTTTTTTTATGTAAACAATTGGATGGAAACCCCACAAATGTCTCTGTAATTTCAACAAAGAGTAAAAGCTAGATGAGACTTTTCTAAAATCATTAGTATGAACCTCAACAATACTCACACTATATTTACTGTGGTTGATAAACTCACAAATCCCATAAATCAAATAGCACCAGAACTCCTCTCAACAGATACATGCAATGAATTTGAATTTGCCTGCTACTTTAGTGAAAAAGTTCAATCCATCAAGTC
This sequence comes from Leptonotus elevatus, assembly GCF_054856555.1. Classification (NCBI taxonomy): domain Eukaryota; kingdom Metazoa; phylum Chordata; class Actinopteri; order Syngnathiformes; family Syngnathidae; genus Leptonotus; species Leptonotus elevatus. Next base: position 15,155,521 of record NC_141253.1, read on the forward strand.
AAACAGTCACAAACCAGCAAAATTGAGCAAAATTACATAAAACTTGAAATTAGACAGAATTTGATTCAGTGGATCAAAAAACTTTAAGATATTTGGTTCAGCAGTTGAAACCTTCCACTAGCTGTCTTGACTCAATACCACCTGACTTTCAAAACTATCGTGAAATCTGTTCAAACTGATTTACAACAAACAATCAACTGCAACTTTACACTGGCTCCCAGTCAGCTGTCGAATAGATTTCAAAATTCTGCTACTGGTCTATAAATCCCTGAATGGTTTGGGTCCTGAATACATTCAAGAACTGCTGACTGAAGATAAACCCAGTCAAGGTCTGAGATCTGCAGACATGGGTTAATTAGTGAAACCCAAAGTTCAAAAGTAAACATGGTGAAGTTGCATTTAGCTGTTATGCTGCACACAAATGGAATAAGCTGCCAACAGAAGCTCTGAGTGTATATGCTTTTAAAACCAGGTTAAAAACAACTTATGAATAAGGTCTTCTAAACATTTTTAAATCATGTTGTTGTTTTTTTATAATACTAGTACTTGCTTTTACGTTTTCTGTTAATGTGTCTTCTTTTAGTAATTTTGTAAGCCAATTTTGTTTTCTGCCGTTTTGTCTTTTCTTGTGTAAAGCACATTGACTTGCCTTGTGTATGAAATATACTACAAAAATAAAATTGCCTTTCCTTGCTTAAATTAGCGGCTGTAATTAAGCGATGACGGAAGCCCAATGCATATAAGGTTGACAGATTGACGATTACAATCTGCTTGGACTTGAAATATTGTATTGACGGATTAACAATGGCAAGATTCTTTTAGACAAACTGATTCTAATGATTCAGTAAGAACTGTCATAGCGACGAGCGTCATCCACAACAAGAGGGCAGGAGTTAAAGTATGACAATCTACTATTCGAGGAAGACTTATGAACTAAAGTACAGGAACAAAGTTTTAAAGACTGACAATAGAAAGATTCATCTTTATCAAAGGGGAGAATGAAATGACCTGTTCATAATCCCAAATATAAAAGTGCATCTGTGTGGAGGTCCTGTCATGGATTGGCTTTATGATTTTTTTGGGATTGATGATGGAACACATGATAGGAACAGCAAATTAAATCAAAAGTCTAAAGAAGCATGTCTTCCAATGATGCATTGTGAAGTTTGTCACTTTTTTTTTTTACTCGTGACTGCCACCTCTGGCCTAACGTGTAACTGCAGCCTCTGTGTCAAGATCATGCATGGTGCGCATGCGAGTACGTGCGCTCAAATAAAATAGTAATTTTTCTTGAAGTCTGAGCTGGAGTTTGTTTGGGCTGTGCTCGAAGATGGCCTCTTCTTGTTTTGTTTTTTTTTCCCCAATTTCCACCCCAGTTGTGTCGTATGCTAGCTAACATAACAGGTATAAGGCACCTGTTCCAACTCAAAAATGATTCTTTTTTTTTTTAATGAACCTTTTTTGAGCCAAGGCACATATTTCACATCAGAGGAACTCTTACAGCGCACCACTTTGTAAAATGATTCCAAAAAAGTGGCTATACAAGCTAATTATGGTTATCCACCTTCTGTCATCTAGTGGAAAAGCAATTGATTGTTTTGCCTGTTGCTATTCATGGTTAGCATACTTCATCAAAAGGATTTTTTAAATTAGAAAATATTTAATTTTATTTTGCGCTGACGGCCCGCTGAAGTGAACGAAGGTGGTGTCTCGACATGGGGAAATGAGCCCAAATTCCGCCGCCGTGGCAGCCGATAATTGGCCTGTGAGCAGAAGGCTTCGTGGCCGCCGAGAACTGCCAGAGAGCTCACACTTATGATCACATTGCATGTAGGGCCTGATGCCCAATTGAGTGCAGAAAGTGATCCAGCCAAGGAATTTTTGTTAGTTTTTTTTAAGGTAGAGTACAGTATTAAGGGTGTTTCGGTTTTCGGCACTGGTTACCTTTTGGCCGTGAATTTTCATTTTAGTGTATGTGCCTCCTGACTTTACAAAGCAATTGGGTCTCATTAACTTGCAAAAGTATACTTCAACTATACTGCAAGGAATCAAATTGGCAATCTTACAAACGATTTAGGAGCTGTGCACCAATCTCATCCAAAAAATAAAACTGATAGTTCATCAGACCTGCTACTGTAACAACTAGTGTTGTTCCGATACCGATACTGGTATCTGCAGAGGCCCCGATACTGCATTAAAACAGTGGTATCGGTGAGTACTAACAAGTAACATGCCGATACCATTCATTTTGACGCTAATATAGGACTTTGGATGTTTATGCACGACAGTCACTGATGTGTGACATGTTCACTGCATGCCGAGCTAAAATATCCTATTGCCCCTTGAATGCTCTGAACCAATGGCAGGACAGCTTTTTCATGTTGAGAAAAAAAGAAACTTAGATATCGGTATGGTATCGCCATCGGCTGATACTGCAAAGCTGGGTATCGGAATCGGGGGCCAAAAAATGGTATCGGCACAACACTAGTAACAACGGGCTGCCTGGAGACAAAGAGTTTTTATCTTCAGTACGATACCCTCAGTGTTCTATAGATCAACATGCAGGCTTAAGAGTCATTTTTAAAAAGCCCTACTTCATAAGGAGTGCCGCTCCATGAGAAGTTGTAATCATGGTGCTTTACGACTGAAGATAAAAGTGGCAGCTGAGGGGAAGAAAATGTACTTCCAAGGCAGCACAAGTACAAGCTCCAATATTGATCTGCAAGTATTTTTTGTCACATTCCTGAATTTCATACCCTGATTTATTCGTTTCCTGTTCTTTCTGTAGAGATTTCTATTTTTTATTCAAGGTCAACTATTTATTTGTAATTGTATTGTTTTTAAATCAATATATTGGCATCAATGTTCCCCTCTCCGCACATAGAAGCCAACACAGGGGGGGAAAAATGTAAGAAGAAACAAATTACTCAGAAACAATTGCTATGCTTCCTGCATTGCTGAGTGGTGGTACAGTAGCGCACCCTTTATTGGCTTGAGGCAGCTTTTTAATGTTTATGGCTACACATCATCAAGGCAGGAGCTCCGTGCGAATGGAAACACACAGCTGTGCCTTGCTGTGCTCTTACCGTCGGCCTCAAACACCAGTTAGCACACTGCAAAAGCAGAACCAAAGGGCTTTAAACGTCACCAATTTTGGTCATGCTTAGCTGGCAATAACCTTGTAATTCCTGGCAAGATCCTGCGTGGACATACACCTACTGTGGAGAGACTAAGGACTCCATTAAGTAAAAAATGAATAGAGTAACTACCTATATAGGAGGTCTGCTTTAGGAAAATGTCTGTGCTTTACAGTGGAATGGATACATTATTCATGCACTCACACTGCAGTGGCGGTAAACTACTTAAGTAGCCAGCAGCTGCCCTGGCGCAGGCTGACGGAAGCGTGGCTGCCAGCATGCGCCTACGGCCCCTCCGACCACCACCAAACATTCGCACCTTCCATCCACCAGCGTGAGTAGCACTGGAGGCAATGTGTGCCTTGCCCAAGGACACAACGACACATGAACTGGGGAGAACGAGTATCGAACAGCCAACCTTCTGGTTATTGAACGATCGGCTCTACACCCTGAGCCACGGCCGCCATTTTTAGTAAGTTCATAACAATTCCAGACCTTAAGGTGTCAACAGTTCCCCAAATCCTATCCAATCAGAGTACGCCTCCTTCTGGCGACGCCACTTCCACAAATTGGGCCTACAATGAGATGCATGCCAAGCCTCTAGGTGGCAGTAGTTAGCCAAATACTGCTCATCTCTTGACGTCACTTCACCATACGTCACACAAGCACGGACTGTCAGCCGCTGATCTGTATATATGCATCAGTGCTGTCAGCGCACAAAAGACTTTTTTTTTATTGATTAAAAAAATAAATAATGAGTACATCATAAACGGAGCATAGAGGAAAACAAAGAGGACAAATACAAAATCTTAAAAAGCTTCCACGGCACCTTTTTTTCCTTTTTTTTTTTGTTTAACAACTTGAGGTATGTGATTGAGTGACGTGTGTAGAGGACAACGTAAAACTTTGTTTACTGGCGGACACACGTGACCACGGAGACGGAGAAATAAGCAAAAATCTTTGGCCAGAGTTTTAAGAAAACTTTGTTTGTAATGGAAAAAATCCCCGCGGACGTGTGGATGAGCTGGCAAGCCGCAGAAAAATATCTCCTGTTTGCAAAAAAAACGGCTACGTGTATACATGGCCTTATTATTTATCAGCTGTGAGAAAAGTTGGCCTCATTTTTTACTTTCTTTTGGAAGATTAAGTGCAACATGAGAAATGGTTCTTTCTTAGCCAAATGGTTTGACAGCCTTAAATCAGTCGTAAATGGAATAGAAATGTACTGCTATTGAATTAATTTAAAAACATAAACTTTTATGTTTCAATTTTATTCTGTGCTGTGGTTAAATTTTACACTTTTGAATAAAGAATAATGTTGGTGATGAAAGAGGTTCTAAACCAAAGTTAAAAGTTAACTTCCTGTTAGAATGAATCTGTCAGTTTCAGTCTAAAGAGTTTGTTTCACACGATCGTTTCAACAAGCCAATTGCGGGTTGGGGGGCAGTCGCTATCAATAGACGTGGCGGGTGACTGGACAAACATTCTGTCTGTCACATCCGTTGTCGGTCCATTCCACAAGTTCCACAAACTACACCTAGTACATAGCAAGCCTCTCATGCAGCCAATTGGGAGAAAAAGTGTACAAATGTGTTCTCCATCAAGAACTTTCAATGGCATTCTTTGCTTTTGCTTGTCTTTAGAAACCATGTTCTCATGTCGCAATGTAAACATCCACGCATGACATGACTTTACTATTGTTGAAAAGCTTAGAGTTGTTGTGTACTTGCAAAAAGAGCATATTGTAATTGGGGAAATCATACTTTTTCCAGTGGCTATACATGGACTATGTAGCTAGCCATTGTCCTTATACTGTACAGTATTTGTGAAAACATGGTTATGCCTTGGCCTATGTAAATAAACATTAATCCAACCTCCCAGATTAGTTCTTCAAAGACATACTTCTCTTAATTAATTCTGTCTAAACTCAGAATTATCGCTCGGGCTGCACTTGACCTGAGGAGTACAAGAGTGGCCATGTGCTCACAACCTCGTGTAAGTCTTTCTTCCTATGCATTAATCATCTTCAAGAATGAATCCTGCTGTTCCTGGTCATTAGTCAGCAGGTGGCAGCAGTGTGAGGAAGAAGAAAAGACTAAGTCAGACGACAACAGGAAGGAGGTTGAAGCTCGGGATGGAAGATAACCAGGAAATATCCCAACTACTACACTATGTGTGTGTGTGTGTGGGTGTCCTGACTCTTGTCCCATGTTTTGCTATAGTTACTATTCTTATTAGGGGTGTGCCAAAAAAATCGATTCTCATAAGAATCACGATTCAGAATCGATTTTAAATGTCACAAAATCGATTTTATTTAAATTATTTTATACTGTTTTCCCTTTGTTTGTGTGTGCCTTTATTTGGAAAGCTGTGCATGTTGTACCTGATTTGGCCACTTAGAGGCAGTGTGGTTCCACGGGGTCTGATACACTGTTAAGTTGTAGCCACATTAGAGAGTAGAAGGTAAAAGTAGAAGGTAAAAGTCTCGATCAAGTTATTCCAATAAAGGTTTTTTTTCCCAACGTGGAGCCGTTCTTTTGAGAGATAAAAGCGCTGAGAGTAGAGCACTAATTAGCATTAGCGAGTCAGACTGGAGTAGATCATTACGATTCCTTGAACATCTATAAATTGAAGCAAAAATCATTGTCAATCAAATCATTTTGAATCAAAAATCGCCCCTAATCGAAAATTGATTCTGAATCGAATCGCACACCCAAAAATCGGAATCGAATCGAATCGTGAGACATTCAAAGATTCCCACCCCTAATGACTATCCATCTTAAAATTGTAGTAGAGATGTGAAACAGCATATCTGCAAAAAGCTCAGGGGACACCAACTGCATTAGCAACCCAATATAGGAAGCTTGCACTAATTACCCATTCAATCTCCATCAAGAGATTTAGGAGTCAACAAAAACCTTGAGTCTGACAACAAATGCAAAAAAATTACTCATTATTGTCGTAGCGTATGGGGGGACATCTGTGTTGTCAAACACCAGCTCAGAACATTTGGACATTTGTATTTTTTCCCAAAATAAAAGTAGATACTTATTGTTCTAAGTATGTGCTTACTGTTCTTATAGTGTGTTGTGTACTTGAGATGGCCAACAGCACACAACACCTGAGCTAGATCAGTGGTGCGCAAACAATGGCCAGGGGGCCAGGGGGCCATTTGCGGCACAGCATATAACTAAAAATGACATTTGACACGGTCCACAAGGCTTGTTTGAAATAAGTAAGTAAGTAATTAATAAATAACGGTGGAGGTGGCCAGAGTGAGAAGTGATGCCACCACTAATAAATTAATTGATATACTGTAGAGCTTTTCTAGATATGCAAAGATGCAAATAAACTATTATGACTAAAATAATAAATTATTTTCAAAAACAATGGTGAATAAGATACTTTTAAAATCAAAAATGGTTTCTTCCACTTTCTGCTCTGCTCTGTGTTTTTTGTTGTTTTTTGTTCTGAAGGTAGAAATGGGATTTGATCACTGTTCAGAGCTGATCTTGATGAGTGGGATACAGTGCAGTCAGCCATCCTAAAATCTTCAAAATCCTTAACTAATTTGTCTTATCACATTTAATAGAAAGCTGAAAATTAAATTAAATTAAATCAATATAATTCCTTGGTCGCTAGCTTGATTTCCGTGTGTTTCATAAATTAAAACAATTCAAAGCTGCCCTCGCATCCTTCAATGTTTCTGTATGGAGCCCTCAAATGAAAAAGTTTGAAGACCCCTAAACTAGACTATTCGCAACAAGTCAAAGTCCCATTGTAGCACATGATTGTAATTTTATGAAGATGTAGTACTGTGAAATGACACCGTGCAGTTAACGTTTTCAAAAATAATCAGTCCCAATGTTTGTGGGGAAAAATACATGTCACTGTCAAATGTCCTACACTTGATAGTATTTGTTAAATGTGAACTCTGCTGATTTTACATTATCTCCCACAATGCAATGCAGTACAACAGTTCAGTCCTGTAGATAAAAATTAGATTGCAACAAATTGGATTTCCTGTTAGAATCAGCCACAGTTACCTTTGTTTTTTCATGCCACAGTAACCTACTTCAAACATATATTTGAAATTATTCCTAATTGTCAAAAATCTGACTTTGAGAGAAACAAGGAATCAAGACCCAACTGTTGATCCAATATTCCATATCTATTTCCTTCCTTAATTGCAGCTCAGTCCCAAGATAAATTCCACATAAGCTGCAAAAAGCAAACTGCAAGGACACTCTGCTCTGAGATTTGTCAATTTGGAATCACTGTTTTCTTTTCTCTTTTTTAAGCACGTCGGTTCGTTGCATTTGCGGCATATTAAAAACAAACAAAAAAACACTGGCTTGTAGATGCTGCAGAGCCGCTGTTCCACTCCACAGCTGAGCCCCTATCATCACTGCGCCTGCCGGGTTATGACTCATAGCCCGCCGCCTGCCTTCTACTGATGCTCCAAGCCACAAGTAACACGGAAACGCTCCAGTAAACAACCCCCCGTCAACGAGGCAGCAGTATCGGGCGTGTGAGTCGCTGCGAGCGGATTGTAAAGACGTTTCGTCTCGTGGTCTTACCTTTGACGTTCGAGAAACTCAGATCTCCCTCGCAGGTGGCTGCTGCTCTCTGGCCAGTTCGTCTCCTCTTCCTCCTCCTCCAAGACGTCGCATCGCTCCCACGGTTCTTTATAGAGAGGGAATTCCGCGCACAGAGCGGCCGAGGTGCACAGAAGTCAGTTTAAGTCTCAACTAAGGGACACACTAACAAGTGGACCTCCGAATTATGGAGGAAAGCTTGCTTTTCCTGGGGTGGAGGGTTGACGTTGTTGACGCATTCAAGGACACCTCGGAAATTTGAATGTTATCTCTCCATGCGTTTGGTAGAGTGCGAAATATTAATTAGTTCTTGGCAAATTAGTTGAGAATTTTATTCTTCACGTAAGAATAAATAGTATGAAATGTAATGTCATAAATAGTAATGTAATAGACACAAAGCAGTTTGAAAAATCATTTGAGAACACCATTACTTTGTAGTTTACAATCAGACAGGTTATTGCTCCTCTTTGGCAATGTCACTCCAGAGTTAGCTGTAATGTTTTTAATTGTGTTTTAAAATACAATTTATAGTAGTACTAATAATACGGTATTGCATTCCGTTTTCAGCGGGAAATACCATTTGTCAACAGCTGAAATAAAGTGAGGGGCCTGCCAGGGTCCTAGTGCTCAGCCATTAGTCATTTCTATCTGCTTCAATGTTCAACAGGTGTTGACATGCGGTCAGTGATACTATTTTGATGCTGATGAAGGTGAACATGATTTTTTTTTTCAAACTGTATTTGTATAAATTTTTGATACGATATTACTTTAATATTTGTATTGACAGAGCTTGGCAGTGGAAGCAATTGCACGTTAGTGTTATGGTGCTGTATGATCACATTACCTCTAAGTCAAGATTGCTGGGAAATATATGTAGACGTTACTGATTTTCTCTTAATTATAGGTATAGAAAATGCATCTGTAGGAATGTGCAAATGCTCAAAAAAATGTCTGAAAGAATAAACAGAAGCTGTGTGTGTGTGTGTGTGTGTGTGTGTGTGTGTGTGTGTGTGTGTTTGCCTTTGTGTATTATGAGGACATGTCACCTGAATACACGCAACACTGCGAGGACATTTTGAATTATGAGGACACAGCCCATGTCCTCATAATTCATTCAATGCAGAAGTGCTCCTAGGGGTGTAGAAGGCTTAAATCCAAAGTTTTAGCCAATGTCCTTGTAAACCATAAATACGTGAATATGTGTATTTTTGTGTATTTGATGACGCCCCCTGTGGAAGGTCCTTGTAATGCACCACTTCATGAATAATTCACACCAGTGTATATTTCACAGCATTTGATTGGCTGACCGTCACCTGTCCCCACAATTACGCACATGTCCCCATAATTCAGTTTTTTCTCAAAATGCTGTGTATTGTGAATGTTTGTGTGTAGACTCAGAGCCTTCTTTTTTTTTTTTTTTTTTGCAGCCACCAATTCCTAAGTAGATAAATTAAATAATGAAATACACTATGACATTTAATTATATATTTCAGCATTTAATTCTTGCAGTGGTTGTTTATTTGAAAATGTACAATGGTTACCAGCTGTTTATCACATCACTTTGAACAGCTGGAGGCAGAGACAGAGAAACTGTCAGTGCCGTACATTGATTCATCATTTAACATCCCACCCTGCCTTTACAGTATAACATCTTTCTGTACACCAGTGGCAAAATGTTTTGAGAATGACATTGATTTTCTTAAAATCTGCAGTGCTGACTTATTATTATTGTTTTTTTTATAGCAATTTGCATGTATGAATGTTATAGTGATTAGATGAATTGCAAATTCCCTATTTGCCATGAAAATTAAAGTAATTTCCTTTAGTGACCTTACAAACTTTAAGTGAAGAAGGCTTCAGGGCACCCAAGAAAATCCAGCAAATGCCAGGACTATCTCCCAAAGTTGATTCAGCTGCGGGATAAGGACATCACCACCAGTGTAGAGCTTGCTCAGGAATGGCAGTAAGCAGGTATGAGTCAATCTACACCCATGGTGAGGGAGTAAGACTTTTGGAGGATGGCCTGGTGTGACCAGTGAAAAAGGGATTCCATAAATACAGACCAAAATAAGGGAAAAAAGATTAAAGTTATTTTTCTCTGATTAACCCCCTTTCCAACTGCTTGGGGCATCTGGAAAAATGCTTGTCTGTTGAAGAAAAGGTGAGCGCTACCATTAGTCCTGCTTCATGCCAACAGTAAAGCTTCATGTGACCATTTGTTTGCAAGGTTGCTTCTTAGCCAAGAAATTGGGCTCGCTCACAATTTTGCCAAAGAACACATGCATCCATTACTGAAGTATAATACCAAAACATCCTAGGACCGCAACTGTGTGACAGCAGCAAGGTTATTTTATTTACTAAAGCAAATAAACATTTTCATTAATGAAAAAAAAAAAAAAAAAAAAACGTTTTTAAAAAAACAAAACTAAAATCACATTTTACAATTAAAAAATTATCTATAATTCTAGCAATAATATCCTTTGTTTTCGTCTGTGGTAATTAATTTAGTATATGAGCCTTTGGGGTTAATTTTAAATGTGCTCTTTTTTTTTTTTACTGTAAATCATACAATAGCCACTCTTATCAACAATGTTCATAATCCAACAACTGAACCAATTTGTTGATTTAAATGTGATTTATTATATTGTCCGGAGTACGGAAGTGACGTCATCTAGCAGCACCGAAAGAGAACCGCCCCCGGCTCTAATTACTTCACGTGACGTCCACTCAACGCAGATGGCTTGCAGCTGTGCTAATGAGGTAGGTTTAAAGTTCGACATTTTTCCTCCAAATTGTTTTTTTTATGTTGGTCGCTCGTGTACATTGCGCCTTGCAATTTCGCGGCAATGAATTATAATGCAAGTTCAGTGTAAGTGCAGCAAAATAAAAAGTCTGTTGATTATGATGGATGCAGATAATTATTTAGAATTGCTATGCTTTTGTTAGCGACGGTTAGCATAGCAAAGCTAACCGTCTGTTGAGTAAGATAAATGCTAATTTTATTTTTTAAGAGGAAAGCCATAACAGGGTGGATTGATAGGCTGGTTTGTGATGTGAAAATATACAAAGGAAAATACTGGTAAACGTTTTATGTCCCTGTATGGTGGAGTAATGAAGTTAATTACTCTGAATAAAAGGCTGACCATCCTAACTTAGTATGTGTCATTATGTCATTAATTTAATTTACAGTTACTCTTGTTTGTTCTAAACAATGGCTTAGTAATCACTTATAATTTGGTAAATTGCTGTATTTGTGTTTACTTACATTTGTTCTTTCAATACAAATATTTCAGTAAAGTCTGTTAGTGTTCATTACATTTCATTTATGTAAATGTTTAGCAGAGCTGTATTTTATTTTGTTTGGCACATTTACTGTACACTGTACAGGCTTTCAAGGTACACTGAAAGTCAACTTCAAAACATCTGCGTCAAGTTACCTATCAAACTAATTGAAACTCATTTTTTCTATAGCTTTAGATCATTATCTTCAGTAACATGTCAGTCATGAGGCGACAGAGAGCAAAAGTTAAGCCCAAAGACGAGGCAGCATACTTTTCATCCTTGGCTAAAGACAAGGATGGCTTCACCATAAAATATATCAATTCATTCAAAGGTGAGTATTGGTAAAATATTCTTTAGTATGGGCCTAGTTTTCATTATTGTTATAATGAAATATTTCTGATGTATCCTTTTTTCTATGTAAGGTCGAGGAGTGTTCAGTTGCTGCTCCTTTCAGAAGGGAGACTTTCTCATTGAATATCGAGGAGAACTTGTAAGCAAACAGGAACGTGAAAACAGGCTGAGAGTTTATCATGATGCCCTGAAGGTTTTCATGTTTGAATTTCGCTATGATGGAAAAACACTATGGTATGTTTATATGGTGTTGTCATACTTAATTTTGGCTTTTTTTGGGAGTCGCCCTAAAAAATATAAACACCTGCAGGCTGCTACTTTGTATAGTGATTTTACTATGTTGTAAAACATAAGTTAAGTTAAGTTGACTATTTTGGGAAGAAATAGCAAATTAATTTACTCATAGTGTGACTTGCTCAACTTTATTTCTAAAGGACTATAAAATAACCATAGCCGCATACATAATGCTGTACATGGAATAAATATCAGTCATGCAATAAAGACGGGTAGAACAAAATAACACAAAACGAGTGAATAAATAAATCTTAGACATATTAGATGTCAACGTATTTTCTGTGAGTGTTCAATACTCAAATTAAGTCAAATACATATCATTACCAGAATGTATCAATAGTGTGCAGTTTTCAAAATAGACTACAGTGACTTAAATTTGAGTTCTCAACTATGTTAAAGTAAATTCCATTTAATGTTCAGAAGCGTTGAATGCTTGATTCTCTTTTTGGTGGATGAGTAAAACTAAAGTCAACTTATAGTTGTACTTGAAAGCATACCCGAGGGTTGTGTAAACTTATGTGAGCACATTATAATGGTGAGAAACCGGCTTAATGTCCATAAAATACAAAATACTGTGGCAATTGTTTTGATATTTTCCAGAGGTTGAAGTTGACATTAGTAGAGATGTGCTTGTGAATTTTGGTGACTATTAATAGCATTTTAGTGTCATTAAGCGACGTTAAGCTTTTGTACATTTACAGTTGTGCTCATAAGTTTACACACCCCAAGGGTATGTAAACTTTCAAGCAACTGTAACTTTCTCTAATTATAACAATTGCGGCACCTGCTAATTTAATCTGAAACATTTTCTGACAGTAATAACCCCCCAAAAATGGTGAACAGTTTAAGTGGAATGAACATTTGTCTCAAAAATCTTAATGTTAAATGATACCTTTTATCAAGAGAGAATGGGAGTACCTCGATCATTCGAATACTGTGAAAACTGTAGTCAAATCCGTGTTTTATTCTGTTTAATTTGTAAATAGAAACAAACATGGCGACAACTATTGGTGGTGCAAAGAATCACAAAAGTCACGGTTCGGATCGGATAGTTTTTCGGATCAGCAGAAAAGAGATAGAAGCTTGCTTTCATTTATTCTGTAAAACTCTTATTGCCCAGTAAATTAAACAAAAAATCAACACAACCTTTTTAATATGGCTGTTTAGGATTTAAGAACACAACTTTAAGCGCAATATGAGGCAGAAACATTATTTTATATATTGTCCATGCATAAAATAACAAGGTATTAATGGCTTAAAGTTGTGTTCCTAAAATCTAAATGGCCATATTTGACATGTTGAGTTTATTTTTATTTTGAATTGATCATCGTAAGCACGGTTATTTATTTATTTATTTATTCTGAATTTAAGCATAGTGCTCATGGTCAAACTGCATGGTATTACAGTGGCTTAAATGTTTATTTTAGGAATAACATTTCTAGTTTTTGATGAACACTCAGACCTACTATGCCTACGGTACGTAAATCAAATTTAGCTTCACTCAGTTTCATGAAGTTAAACATATTTTCTGACCTAAAATAACTAATTTAAAATTAGTGTCCAGATGTTGATAAACTGAGTTGGGTATACTTTTTTTTAATAATAATTTTGTATTTTACCATTGACATTATAGTGGAAGAGGTGGGGGTTATTAATACATATCATGTGTGCTTGTCTTTATAGTTTTATTAATTTTGTCTTTTTTAATTTATTTAACAATTTCAGCATTGATGCAGCCAGAGAGGATAATTCACTTGGGAGACTCGTCAATGATGAACACATCAGCCCAAACAGCAAAATGCAGAGAATCACTGTAGACGGACAGCCCCATCTCTGTTTGTTTGCGACAAAGGACATTGAGCCAGGGGAGGAAATAACCTACAACTATGGCAATTTTGATTTTCCATGGAGACTAAAGGTAGAGACAAGTTAATTTTCACAAAGAGTTAACGGCTTGCTGTTTGAATTTAGGTTAATTTCCCAGTATTGTCACTATGAACAGGTGCATCTTTGGTGAAATACTGAAAATACCTATTGTTTATTTACATGATTATGCCTCAGCAACATAAAAAAACCCAAAAAACAAATAGGAACACAGTAGCCCATAATTAAAAATGTTAAGAGCGGTATATGGAAATTTAGTGGACACTGTAATTGAATTGCAAAGTAAAATATAGAATTTCTCCTCCCGTGTCACTGCATTACTGATTTAAAAACTTGCATAAACTGTCTACAGGGATTTTTAGTAACATTTTATCGTGCAAGTTTTGACAAAACAAAAAAAGGATTAATTATGATTATACAATGAAACTTTGAACCACTGAGCCAATGGAAACACCCGACGGTAAAAATACTGGCCAACTCTTTTGTCACTGTTATTTACAAAAACACAATTATTTTCTCAATATCATTATTATTTTTTATATTATAATTTTTTTTACAATATTGTGACTTTTTTTTCTCAGTTATCGTGAGTATCGCCAACCTCACATCATGTTAATTATCATATCTTGATTTCTTATCATGACATTTGGATATTGTGTCATACATGTGACATACTAGAATTACTGGTCGCACATTCATGATTACATGAAATTGCATTATAACAGTCTTGTCTTAGTAAAAATTGTATTGTATTGGTATTTTTCTATTCATCTGCATCAGGTTTCCACTGAAAAACAACCTGATGAAGACAGAGCTATCACAGACTGCCCCAAAGTTGACCAGGTGACGAGATTTATTTTTTAATGTTGAAATCGGTTTTCAGAAGCAAGAAATTAGTGGAGGGTGGAGATACAAGGGCTGCACAATATATGGAAAAAATCTTGGCGCACGAATGGCTCATGCAATATGTTTATTGCAAAGACATGTAACAAAGGAATATTGGATTGATTGATTGACTTTAGTCTGGGGCTGAGCGATATGGCCAAAAAAAGAAATAAAAAGTCTTTAAAACCAACCATCCAACAATCTGCCACCACTTGTGCAAAATTACAACTCACAATAACATCTGGATGTAATGGAACATAATAGCTTTTAATAATCCAGAAGACAAAATTCGATTTCACGCTTTAGCAAATTTTCAACTATTACATTTTAAAAATGACGATTAAGCTAATTAATTTGATTTATTGCCCAGCCCTAGTTGAGTTTGATTTTGACCAATCAGAGACTAGCTTAATTGCGCATCGCCATACAAGAGAACCATTCACAATACTTTATTCTATTCATTGTACTGTAACTGTGTTAATGCACAGGTACAGTCTTGTGTGTTACTAAGAACAGAATTTTAGTTGTATTTTTCTCTTCATCTGCACCAGGTTTCAATTGAAGCACAACTTGATGAAGAGACAGCTGTGATAGAATGTGCCAAAGTTGACCAGGTGACTTGATTTCTCTTTGCATGTTGATGTTGAAATATTTTTTCGAAGCAAGACCCTGCACGGTATTTGAAAAAAATATATTGTCACACAAACGGCTCATGCAATATGTGTATTGCAAAGACATGTAACAAATTAATATTGGATTGCATACTTTAGTCTGACTTTGACCAATCAGAGACTAGCTTAATTGCACATCGCCATACAAGAGAATTGTATCGACGACCTTTACTAACAAAAAATAACTTAATTTGAAAGGATTTGATCTGCGCAGCCATCGCAGATACATAGTCCTCACAATGTTGTAGATGTGAATAACTGACACTCTGAGGACAGTGTATTTATACACTTAGTGTAAAATACGTTTTCAGGGCTTGGCTTTACAGATACAGTCCTCACAATTCATACTCTGGTCAGGTTTGGACTCTGTGAGGACTGTGTGTGTTTTCTGTTGTTTCATTGTGAAAAATAGATATCATCAATTTACTCAAACCTCTAATGCTGGTGGATTTATGTGATGCATTTATTTTTGTAATGGCAAATAAAATGTGTCTGCATTCACAATACTTTATTCTATTCATTGTACTGTAACTGTGTTAATGCACAGGTACAGTCTTGTGTGTTACTAAGAACAGAATTTTAGTTGTATTTTTCTCTTCATCTGCACCAGGTTTCAATTGAAGCACAACTTGATGAAGAGACAGCTGTGATAGAATGTGCCAAAGTTGACCAGGTGACTTGATTTCTCTTTGCATGTTGATGTTGAAATATTTTTTCGAAGCAAGACCCTGCACGGTATTTGAAAAAAATATATTGTCACACAAACGGCTCATGCAATATGTGTATTGCAAAGACATGTAACAAATTAATATTGGATTGCATACTTTAGTCTGACTTTGACCAATCAGAGACTAGCTTAATTGCACATCGCCATACAAGAGAATTGTATCGACGACCTTTACTAACAAAAAATAACTTAATTTGAAAGGATTTGATCTGCGCAGCCATCGCAGATACATAGTCCTCACAATGTTGTAGATGTGAATAACTGACACTCTGAGGACAGTGTATTTATACACTTAGTGTAAAATACGTTTTCAGGGCTTGGCTTTACAGATACAGTCCTCACAATTCATACTCTGGTCAGGTTTGGACTCTGTGAGGACTGTGTGTGTTTTCTGTTGTTTCATTGTGAAAAATAGATATCATCAATTTACTCAAACCTCTAATGCTGGTGGATTTATGTGATGCATTTATTTTTGTAATGGCAAATAAAATGTGTCTGCATTCACAATACTTTATTCTATTCATTGTACTGTAAATGTGTTAATGCACAGGTACAGTCTTGTGTGTTACTAAGAACAGAATTTTAGTTGTATTTTTCTCTTCATCTGCACCAGGTTTCAATTGAAGCACAACTTGATGAAGAGACAGCTGTGATAGAATGTGCCAAAGTTGACCAGGTGACTTGATTTCTCTTTGCATGTTGATGTTGAAATATTTTTTAGAAGCAAGACCCTGCACGGTATTTGAAAAAAATATATTGTCACACGAACGGCTCATGCAATATGTGTATTGCAAAGACATGTAACAAATTAATATTGGATTGCATACTTTAGTCTGACTTTGACCAATCAGAGACTAGCTTAATTGCACATCGCCATACAAGAGAATTGTATCGACGACCTTTACTAACAAAAAATAACTTAATTTGAAAGGATTTGATCTGCGCAGCCATCGCAGATACATAGTCCTCACAATGTTGTAGATGTGAATAACTGACACTCTGAGGACAGTGTATTTATACACTTAGTGTAAAATACGTTTTCAGGGCTTGGCTTTACAGATACAGTCCTCACAATTCATACTCTGGTCAGGTTTGGACTCTGTGAGGACTGTGTGTGTTTTCTGTTGTTTCATTGTGAAAAATAGATATCATCAATTTACTCAAACCTCTAATGCTGGTGGATTTATGTGATGCATTTATTTTTGTAATGGCAAATAAAATGTGTCTGCATTCACAATACTTTATTCTATTCATTGTACTGTAACTGTGTTAATGCACAGGTACAGTCTTGTGTGTTACTAAGAACAGAATTTTAGTTGTATTTTTCTCTTCATCTGCACCAGGTTTCAATTGAAGCACAACTTGATGAAGAGACAGCTGTGATAGAATGTGCCAAAGTTGACCAGGTGACTTGATTTCTCTTTGCATGTTGATGTTGAAATATTTTTTAGAAGCAAGACCCTGCACGGTATTTGAAAAAAATATATTGTCACACAAACGGCTCATGCAATATGTGTATTGCAAAAACATGTAACAAATTAATATTGGATTGCATACTTTAGTCTGACTTTGACCAATCAGAGACTATCTTAATTGCGCATCGCCATCGTTGTTAAACAACCTTCAGGGCCCACACATGGTATGAGCCGCCATCTGATAACATGCTTTATTGTATGATTTGCGGCTTGTTGGCCAAACCTTGCAATTAATTATTTTTATTTTATTTTTAAAATATTCCACCTACAGATGATCCACAAGAAGGAACATCCAGAGGTATGGTTAAGAGTTACAATGTACTTCTGTGTGTTGTTTGCGCATTCCGACGGACTTTCAGACTTCCGACATCGGATTGGGGCATCAAGGCTTGGGAGGCACATATTGACCGTACCGCAAATGCCATGCAAGCATATGTCTGATAACGATACTTGGGCACCCCCGCACTACTAAATTATTATGTAAAGAAGAGTATCATGTTTAGTTCAAATTCTGTTGTAATACTACATTGAGCTATATTGTACTTTCTACAGGAACCGAGACATTGTGGCAGCCTGTTAAACAACCTTCAGGGCCCAAGGCCAAAAAAGCCAGGAAGACAAAGCCTCGTGGACATCACGGTAAATTACACAGACATACTATATAATAATGTACCACTTAAGCCTGGTTGACACGGTAGGATTTTAAAATTGTCGGCCGACTTCCAAACTGTGAGAGACGCCACGTGAAGAGAAAAAAATCACAAGAGTAACAGTTTTGAACGTACCGTTTGTGGTGTGCAGCCACACTGCACAATCAAACACACACACGAACAAAGTTCATTAATGAATGTGATACTAAAGTCCTGCAAAACCTCTTGAGTCAACAAACATACAGAATCAGTCACGATACTTCCTGGTTTGTTTTCAGCCGAAAAAGCGTCGTAAAAAGAAATGGTATTTAAAGCAGTGTAAATTGGCTCTGGGTGGCGAGGCATCACTTGCCCTTGGTGCTGCTGGCGCGGGTTCGCTTCCCGCCCGGAGACCACGTTTGTTCGTGTAGTATGTATGTGGATAAAAAAAAAAGTGTAATAGCGCAAGCACAGACTTTCTACTGCTCCATGACTGTATTGATTTTGGATTTCCCACCATCGTACTCGTCGGCTTGCTTTCGGATTGGCTGCGCTGTGGTTTTAACCTTGCTCTGCAAGATGAATTCTGGTGGTATTTTGTGAGTTACAAACTCCGAAGAATACATCTTGTACCAAGCCTGTTGATTTCCACCGATCCATGGTTCGGACCATTCCCCCCCTTGACGAGAACAAATACGACATTTTCATCTGTGGCTGTGATTGGTCAAAACAAATGTGCACAATGCTGCATCGTCCAATCAGCTCAAAGTATTGTACAGAATGTCCCACCTTACCCAAGCAAATCCCTGCGGAGCAGTCCCAGATTGATATTGTATATATTAACTTCCTTGAGTGAATCACAATATCAATCTGGCTATTGCCAGGTTACGTTTTTGTCCTCGGGGCACTCTGCACATGGAGTGAAGCTGGGCCAAAACAATCTAACATGTTGAATATCCCCAATTTCAAGTTGGAGGTCCTTCCTAGGGCCGATATCTGTATGAGCCGTGTGTGGCGTCAGCACACAGGACACACGGCAGGATTATCTGTTATGATTATCGTTTGGATGTCGGCAGGGGAAGTTTGGGGCTAAACTCTGGCCAATTCTCCGGCCATGTGAACCAGGCTTAATGTACCGCAGTAAAAATTAACAAGGATGAAATTATAATACATTTGTATGTACGCTTGGTCGCCATGGGACATGTACATGCACCAGCTCAGACTTGATCGGACATGATTATAGACTGCGCTTATATCTGAATTAATAAATGCAGCGTCATGTAATGGCATACATTTGCTCATCCAGTGATTCCTAATAAGTGTGCCGTGGCACAGTGCGCCATGAGAGCACTTATGGTGTGTTCTGGGGAAATAAAATTTTACTTAATTGGTCAACCACACCTCCCGCCCATTGACAGATGGGATGGGCTCAAGCATGCTTGCGACCCTCGAGAGAATATGGATGGATGGTCAGAAAATGATTTAGAATATATAATGAATGCTTGTTACACCATCTATGCCAGGAATGTATAGTGATAGAACAAATGAAGGCTCTTCCTTGGATGACAAAAGATAAATACAGTGGTACCTCAGAGTTTGAACATTCCTGTGAACTGTTCAAAGTCTTTGTTTTGTTTCTTAAATGTTGTTCAGTTTTTGCGGTAACATTAATTGCCCTACAGGGACATAAATAGAATTTAACTTGAAATTGTTTTCCATAGGAAATAATGTAAATGCAATTAATCAGTTCCCAAGCTCCCTAAACAGAACATTTGTATTTTAATTTATTTGTTATTTAATTTAACGTGTACAGTAAAAACAAAAAAACCTGACCTTTTTTGTTGTGGTGTGATTGCATCAGTGGATAAAAAAATGCACTCTCAAATGTACAGACCCCGTTATAAATTCCTCATGATTGCTATGTTAATGCAAGCTTTAGTTCAGTGCGGAGTTTGTGTATTTTACATTGGGCATATTGTTAGACTACTAAGGGGTCCTTGCATGCGCTGTTTAACGTCAGGCACATTATTAAACAGCTACGGAGGGGTCTTTGCGCCAGTATTTACGAAAGTAGTCACGATAGGTGCGATAATCTCCTTTCTTAAATCCACTGTAGTTTGTTTTTCCTTGCTTCCCCTGGCACTATTGTCTTTTTTTGGGCCCATGGCATAGAAAATTACCATGGAAAAATCAAAATGCACTCACGACTGTACGGGGCATCTCACGCTCTGACTTGTTATGAGCAGCGCCTCGTCTCGACTACCGTGATGTGAGCATTCGGCATCAGCCTGCTTCTCTAGGCTACCCTTTCAAGGTACATTCAGCTTTGCTTGGGTGTTTGAAACTCCGAGGCATTTTTACTCTTTTTTTGGGGGGGGGTTCAAAGTCCGATTTGTACGAGCTCCAAGACATTCGAACTCCGAGGTTCCACTGTGATTGATATGTGTATTCACATCTTGTGACATTTTTGTTTGGGGTGTACCATGAGATTTTTCAGACTTAAAATGTACCCTGGCTTAGTCAGTCGTGAATCACTGTTAACGGTGACTATTGTGAGTTGAGATGGCATGTGTTGGTAAAAACTGAAAATGGTCTTTACTGTTGATATACAGTACATTTTGTGTTTCTAACAAATTATTTATTTTTCATAGAACTTCTCACAAATGAAATTGACGATCTTCGGAGAAAGAAAAAGCATCCTTGGTCTCCAGCTGAGGTTTCTGCTGTGATGAAGCATTTCAAAGACCTTATTAAGGAGGGGAAGTTTGCCACAAAAATACAATGTGATCTGTGCAAGACTGCAGAGCACCCTATCCTGGCAAATCGCACTGTTCAAAATATAAGAGACTTTGTACGCAATCGAGGTACTTCAATCAAAAAGAAAAGTGGCAAGTAAGCGGCCGCTTCGTTCTATGTTATCACTTTTAAGAGCTACCTAAGTTTAAGATGAGGCAGTCATGTTTTATAGAATAAAATGTTCAATGTTCAAGTTTAAGATGAGGCAGTCATGTTTAAAAGAATAAAATGTTCAATGTTCACTGACTCTTTTGCATCTGGTTTCATGTCTAGCTTATCCATTACAAAGCTGTACTTTACCTTGATAACCTGTTCTCACATTAGAAGCATTGTTTTATTAAAATACCAGTTTCAGTCGGTCCTAAAATTGTAAGTTGTAACATGGTGCTCAAGGACCAGGTATGACTTTGCATTTCACAGTATTGCTGTGCACAACAATGTGTCCTCATATCAGGTAAGTCATTACACATCAATGCCATTTTAGTTTGTGTAAAGTCAGAATGCCAGAACTTTCAAGTCACTTCAGTGACATGGTTGCTGTGTGTTGTGTAAACTTTGTCCTTGTAATGTGAGTTGGTCCTCATAATTACCATTTTTGTAATGGGCGTGGCTTATTTAGGTCATTATCTATGTCCTCACAATTACGGATTTTTTCAGGTTTTTCTTTTTTTCGTGTGTTGAGTTTTTTCAAGTTTTGAAGTGAAATTTCCCTGGACAACCCCAAAAAAATTTTTTGGGTGAAAGTCCCATCTCTCTGGCATTAGCAGAAAGGGGTGTCCCTGTAATACACAATTAAACCGGTTTGGAAAAAATGTCCTCATAATACACAGAGGCAAGTATGGGTGTGTGTGTGTGTGTGTGTGTGTGTGTGTGTGTGTGTGTGTGTGTGTGTGTGTGTGTGTGTGTGTGTGTGTGTGTGTGTGTGTGTGTGTGTGTGTGTGTGTGTGTGTGTGTGTGTGTGTGTGTGTGTGTGCATGCGTGTAATACCCATGCAGTGTATATAGGCCAGATACTTCGTTTACTGGTACTGGCAATGGGGAATATGGCATTTTATTGTCCTGAACACTCACTCTTTATTGACTCTGACTCCATTACATGAAGTGCCATCCTACTGCTTTTGTACCACTAACAGTACTGAGCTTTAAAGCATTTCCTATCTAGTGCCATTTCTACGCTACCCAAAAATCAGTATTTATGTAATGTATCTTAATGCTGACAAACACAATATTTTCTTCATGCTTTTTCTACTGACTGCTCCTCATATGATATTTAAATTTTTAATTGTGTTAGTTGCATCTCCGTTGTCATGGATACCACCCTTCCTTGCATGATGTGTCCAAGCAAAGCTTTACTAAACCACATTGCATGTGTGTGTGCTCAAGTGTGCGCTGGGCAGAAGACAAGCGCATTTAACTGAATTCACCTTTGAGTGTGTGCTTCTGTGTGTCATCCATGCTGATCCCAAGCCATGGTTAAAATGTGACCGCCCTATTGCCATGGAGACATGAAAGCAGCTTTAACAGGTTGTGTTTTATTTTAATACAGAAAGAATTGTATCACAGACTTACTGTATGTCTGTGTCACAGACTTACTGTATGACTGCATACTCATTTTATATTTACATACCCACCAGTAGTCAAAAATTTAGACACACTTCCTCATTTGATCACATTAAAAAGAATCTCGGACCTGGGAACTATACCCTTACTCTATAAAACCCATCTTCAAAAAAAATAATTAACGCTGATATAGGCCTATATAAAATGTAATGTTTTATTTCGCGGAGCTGATCAATGACATCATTGGTCGATAGGGCAAATTAAGACCTTACAGCGAATCACTGATTTTGCAGTCTAGTATTTGTCCTCTTTTCAAAAATAAAAAGTAAAAAAATTCAAAGTTCCCTCACATATTTTAGATTGCAGCAAAACCCGTGTCCGACAGTTGTAGTGTTTTTGGTGGTGGTTGGACTATATGGAGGACCAAAACTGCCAACATTTTTAATAAATAAATGACTAAATAAATGAGTAAAAGTGAAAATAAAAACGGATATAAAAATATAATTCGAAAATAAAATCCATATATATATATATATATATACATACACACACTAAAAAATACATTTGTATTTAATATTTGAATTATATTTTTTATATCCGTTTTTATTTTCAATTTTAGTCATTTATTTATTTTCAAATTTGGCAGTTTTTGTCCATACTGCCAGGACGAAATGTAATTCAAATGAGGGGGCGGTCCTAAGCGTTGCAAACTGCCTTTTACTGGTCGAGTGAGCGGAACAAGGAAGTCTCGACGGCTTGCATTGGAGAACTCCAGCAATGGACGACTAACTTGTCCACTGTCACCTCGACTTGTTGTCGAGCAACTCAAGTCGCAAGTTGTGGTGACAGACTAGAGGACCAGATAGTCGTCCATTGCTGGAGCTCTCATGCAAGCTGGCGAGACTTCCTCACTCGACCAATGAAAGGCAGTTTGCAACGACGGAGTGCAACTCAAGACACGCTTAGGACCGCCCCCTCATTTGAATAACATTTATTTATTTTTTTATTTTGGCAGTTTTGGTCCTCCATATACACCTTGGAGTCTCTGGACTGATTGACTGTCAGTCTGTAACAATCAGCAGTACGGCCGATCAACCTGCGCGCATTACAAGTCACAGAATAAACAATTAAAGCAAGTTTGATGGTAGCTGACATGAGCTTCTAAAAAATATATAATAATAATAAATAAATAAAAGATAACTGACACTGTTATTTATATGTACATGGCAATCAGTGATTGCATTATAGTGGTCTATATTTCTTGATCAGTGGACACATCTCCTGGTTGCTGACAGATTTGTGGGGCCCACTGACAAGCAACAACATTCCTCATTGCAAGACAGAATGTTAAAAAAAACAGACATAAGTATTGGTTGCATTTATTTTGTTGATTTATTTTGTGATTAGGGCTCAGAAGAACTAAATTACAGATAATTGATCATTCAGCAATCTCCTCTGTGGTGGGACTCATGGGGGGGGGGAAACACTTAAAAAAAGGCCACACCTTTTAAAAATCATCATCATCATCATCATCATCATCATCATCATCATCATCATCAGTCATCATCAGCCATCACTTTTCAAAAACGCTGGCCCTGCCCAGAGGTGAAGAGAGCTGGAAGTCTGGCAAATGAACGTTATGCACAACCACTATATTCAAGCGGGACATCTAGTGGTGAAATTTAGACTAATTTTAAGGATCATCGCTGAATTTATTTAAGGAGATTGTAGGCACATTTGGGGGTGAAATGGCAAATCATTTAGTAGTAGTTGTTGTTGAAAAAAACCGAGGTTAATAAATCATGATAAAACAAATTTATCCAGCTCAACCATCAACAATGCGCTTATTATTTAATTTTTATGGGGCCTAACTATTCAAAAGTTTATGGTTTGATGCAACTCTATTACAGATAGGCTAACCAGAAAAACGTTTTTTTAATGTCGAATTTATAAATTTTAAAGAATGCTCCATTTTTATTAAACAATTTAATGTTAATCTTGCTCAACTTCAGTGACAGCCAGGGTTGCAAACAAACGGTTATGTTAAAATGTTTGCTAGCTGTACAGCTGCTGAAGAAACTAACCTATATAATAAACACGTCCGTATTTTGTAAATGGATTGTGTGAGATTTCCTGAGGAATTAGGGAGCGGGACCTTTCACTGATCGTTGCGTCAACTCGGACCTATTTAACTGTAGCGCAAGAAAGTACGGAAGTAAACCGTGTTTCCCATATCTATGGTGGCGGGTGCATTTAACGCCATTCTCGTTTAAACATTAATTTGAAGAAAGAGAATGGCAGTCAGCGCGGTACATCTGGAGTCGGACGCCTTCCTGGTGTGTATGAATCACGCTTTGAGCACGGAGAAAGAAGAAGTGATGGGTTTGTGCATCGGAGAGGTAGAAGTCACCCGGATCGTCCACATCCACTCCGTTATCATCCTTCGTCGCTCAGACAAGAGGAAAGACCGGGTGGAGATCTCTCCGGAGCAGTTGTCTGCCGCCTCCACGGAGGCCGAGAGGCTGGCCGACATGACGGGCAGGCCGATGCGAGTGGTAGGCTGGTACCACTCCCATCCGCACATCACCGTGTGGCCGTCGCACGTCGACGTCCGGACTCAGGCGATGTACCAAATGCTTGATCAGGGCTTCGTGGGCCTCATCTTCTCCTGCTTCATCGAGGACAAAAACACCAAGACGGGCCGCGTCTTGTACACCTGCTTCCAGTCGGTCCAGGCCCAAAAGGGTTCCGAGTACGAGCGTGTGGAGATCCCCATCCACGTCGTCCCGCGCGAGGCTATCGGTAAAGTTTGCCTGGAGTCGGCCGTGGAGCTGCCGCGGATTCTGTGTCAGGAAGAACAGGATACATACCGCAAGATCCACAGCTTGGCCCACTTGGACCCGGTCACCAAGATCCACAACGGATCTGTGTTCACCAAGAACCTCTGCAGCCAAATGTCGGCGGTGAGCGGACCGCTGCTCCAGTGGCTAGAGGACCGTCTGGAGCAGAACAAGCAGAGCATCGAGGAGCTGCAGCTGGAGAAGGAGAGGCTGACGCAGGAACTGAGCGCCCTCTGAGTGGGGGTGGGCACTGGGTGGATTTCTGTTTGTGTTTTAAAACAAATGAGACCACTTAACATGCAGTGGCCAAACAGCGACCTTCTAACCTATCTATGTTTGAATAAGCATCATTTGAAAGAAATGTGCCTTTGGAGTTTGGACTGTTGGGTGCACTGTTGTACGTACTGTATATAAAGATTATGGGATGTAAAAGCTCTTGGTCTTGTTTTTTGATGTACCATACAAAAGTCAAACCAATCCGTACTTGAAAATGAAACTTCACACCTTTCACTGCTAACCGAAAAAAACTAATACTGGTAGTAAGAATTAAGAAACATAATGGATGAAGGGGGGATGGTGGATCAGTAAAAATGAAGAGGTTCTGAACAAAATTTTTGAAACAAAAACACGTTTGAAAATATGAATGAAATCTTCAAGGTGTTTTTTTAAATAAATTAGAAAGAAAAAGAAAATAATTCTCTTAATGCTAAATGTTTACATAAACTCCAAAGTGACAAATTGTATTGCAGCTACTGTATGAATATCAACAATTCTGAGCTTTCATTTTACATAAACACCAGTTCAGGTTTTGTTATTTTCCTGTCATTAATGACAACTTTTCTGTAGTCAAATTAAGTGGATGCCAATGAAGGAAGTAAAAATTACAAGGAAGCAGCACACCGGTTTGACAGTTGCAAATCTGCCCAGTTCCTCTACTTCATTAGGAAGGTAAACGCAGGTGCATTTTTGACGAGGTTTACCACAACAACAAAACAATTTGGACAAGAATGAACATGTTGACCTTAAAATCTGAGGTCATTCAAAATGAGCATTCTTCAATTATGTTTACCAACAGATTTAGGGATTTTCCTGTTGGGCCGAATTGGTCCTTGGCCACCCACTCTCTCTTGTTCACATTAACACAACTAATGAATATTTTATTAGTTAGAATTCTATTCATTTCTTAATTGCAACATTAACACTATTATAGCAATATTAAATGGACCCGTTGACAGCCAGTAAACATTTTATTTATTTGTTAGAGTTGGGAGTTTTTTTTTAACTTTGGCTCCTGCAAAATGAAAAGGACATTGAACAATAATAACAGTTGCTGTATAATTTGTGTCTCACATGGCTGTTGCCGATTGGTTTAACACACCAATTGTAACGACGCCTCAATAGACAGATACTACAGTGATAGAAAACTATACTGAACTATGTTGGCTAACACCTGGCTGCTATACTAACTTTTTCCTAAACACTTTTATACTGTATTCAGAACATGCTAAGGAAATTCCACCATGGCTGTAGTCAAGGGTAAAATGAGAAAGAAAAAAAGCTAGTGTTTGGTATGCTAACTTACAGTAGGCCTCTATCAGGTAGCAACTTGAACACAGTAAGCACAAAAGAATACCGATGGGAACTCTTTGATTTCAATATTTTGAACATGACACAAATACAAACAATAGACAATGAAACATTAGACAACACATATGTAATGCTAACAGCTGGTATAGTAATAACTATAGAAAATTCAAAGCGCAAAAGCAGACTTATGGAATATGATCATCCATCTTTTTTTTATTTTATTTTTTTAAACCTGCATATTAAGAGTCGTAGGTGAGCTGAAGCGTAATCCAGGTGAGTTTGGGTAAGAGGTGGGATACTGTATAATATATAGTATCTCACCTCTCACCCAGGGTATACCCTAACCTTGTGGCTCCTCCCCAGCAAATCAGTCATGGATATTCATCCATTTCTGTAGCACTTCCTCATTAGGGTTGCGGTTGAGCTTTAGCCACCCCGACGGACACTGGATGGGACGCGGGACAGGTATATACTGCACCTATTGTCCCAAATTACTCTTGAGACTACATATGAAATGTATAAGAAACTGATGTTACATTCGTACCTTTAATGGTCAATAGACAGAATGCCAAGATTGTATACAATGTTTTGTTTAATTAAATTGGGTGGGAAAGAAAATATTGCACCTGCTAACAGAATGACTTAATATATATTTCGTTGAGAAATATCTCCAACATTTCCTTTCATTAATAAATTATTGGCAATGCAAAGTCAAAAAAAACAAAAAAGTAATAGAAATGATCAAATATTAATATTGGACTTAATTTTTCATCAATTTGTCTACTGAACAGTAGCAGTAGTAGTGATTTGCTTCGTAAGCAGGCCTATAATAATGAAAAATGTAATTACATTTTTAGTCATCCGTCTCACTATCACTTGTGTCCTCAGTACCAGGTATAAGTTTTCCTTTTCTGCTTAGTTTATGGACTGTCGGAATGGACCGACGAGGGATTGGCGGTAAATGAACATGGCCAGCGGGAAGCATGTGTCCTCCAGAAGATCCATGATCGGTGATCTCTTTGGATAGCTTCTCTATCTGCTCGGCTTGCTTTTTCACCAGTTCCTGAAGACACCAGATCTGACCTCTGTCTGCTCGCATACTGCAGGCCTGAAGATGCTTGCCCTGAGCACACACAAGTACAGAGGTTCAGTCTGACATGTTATGACACAGAGATGCGGTAGCAGGGGCTGTAGCCCTGTCAGAAATCGGTGTAGACTCAATTAAGCCCCTCCAGCATTTTATTTTATTTTCTAAAATAGATTTATAAATTATTTCCTCAGCCCCCTATGCATTGGTTAAGTCCACTTTTAGCCCTGGGAGAAAGAAAAATCCTGGAGCCACCCCTCTTATGACAACAATAAAATGCTCTAAGATTCTAATTCACCCCAAAAAATAAAATCTAAACATTTGTTCAAGTTGATTGGTTTAATGTATTTTTGCTATTTTCTTCATATCAAAATGCGGTTGACATTGTTTTTAATTTTCATACATCTACCAGTTCTCAAAGTGGGGAACCCAAATACCACCCTCTAGTGGTAAGCAAAATAATCACTGCATTATTTAATTTACTTTTTAAGTTCAGTATGTTTCCATTTAATCTTGAAACATTTTTTTTTTTTTACTTTTATTTGCACTATATTCCAAATTAATTTTTTTTTTAAGAACACTTTTTTTTTTCCTGTAATGGTGCAGCGTGGCTTACAATATTATTGCATTTACTTTTAGGAATAAAACCTATGTGTCACTTTTGATGAACACTTACACCTGCTGTGTTTCTGTATTTCAATGTTGGTCGTGGTGTTGGTGCGTATGTGAGGTGGTACTTGGTGGAAAATGTTTGAGGAGCACTGATCATGAGAACATGCAAACACATTTGAGGGTGGCACATTTGTAATTTAATTACAATTTTCTTTTGTCTTGTGTAAAGTTTCATCTCCAGCTCCTTCTTCTGTTCAAAGAGGCTATTCAAAGATTGGAGACGCTGCGAGTTGCTCCTTGTCATCACCACCAGAGCCTCACGAGAATTTTGTACTTTTTTCTAAATGTCACAGAAAAAAAACAGAAACGTGAAATTTATCCAAGAAGACTCACGTACACAAAAGCAAAATTGAGCTTACATCCCATTGTTTGATGTCTTTGGCATTTGCAATTTCTCGCAACATTCTCTCCTGCTTCTGCTCTGTAGCCGTCTTGTTGACACACAGGGTCTGCAGAACCTCCAAATCTACCTCTCTGCCAAACCTTGTCATCATCAGCTGGTGACACAGCTTCTCCAGCGCTGCACCAAAATTACAAACAAATTCAAGTGAATATTCCAGAATTGGGAGATGGAGGCCTTCAGGTGTTTTTTTTTTGGTCTTACACTCGATCTGATTGGCCATTTCTTTGCGTTCTTTGATGAGCCTGATGTGCTGCTGACGGGCCTGATGGTATACCTCTGTCTGCTGATTCTTCTCTAGAGCCAACTCGTTCACTCGCTCTTGCAGCCGTCGTAGTTCCATCTTTGTGAGCACCAACGCCGAGCTGAGGTCCGAAGGTTCTTGGCGAGTGATGTCAATCTCAATCTGAAAACCAGCAGACAACAGATGACTTAATATCGCTGACGCCTGTGAACACTTAAAAAAAATTAATAATAAATCATTGCGACAACACGTTTTCTTAACCTGGTGCAGCCGAAGAGGAACCACAACATCTAGTTGGTTCATTTTCTGCTGTTTCTCTCTGTTGACTTCCTCCAAGTCATCCTCTGCTGCCTTAAGACTAATTTTCACTGATTTCATCTGCAAGTCCATAGTTCAAAAATTAGCGAGTACAAAAAAATGTTGGGTTGCAATTAGGCATGGGTTGTTATTAGATTCTGATGGTATGACATGAGCAAAAATGTCGTGGTGCCATAATATTAAGATTACTGATCTAAAATGTCCTTTTTTAAATATGCGTGTAAATAAAACAGCATTTTTTTGTTCATTTAACACAATATATTTTATTTTTAAACAAAATATAGAATATTTGGTACATTACGAAACATGTACCATGTAAAGTAAAAAAAAACAACAAAACGAATTCATGAGTTAATAAATAAATATTCTTCTGTTTTAACACTTAAAAGCAAGTCAGTGTCTCATCACTGGTGAGTTATTTTTAGAACAAACTGGTGGGCTACTCATGTTGTCCTTTGGGCTAACTAGTACACGCTGGCACATACGTGTACAGGTGTTTTTTTTAAAGGACAATGCAAAAGGCACCTGTGTAACTGTAAATGTGTCTCTTTCCTCTAACCTCCCTCTGTACCGCCTCCTCCGTGCTCGCAGAGAAGCAGAAAAAAGGCACTCGCATCCAATTATCTTCAAAGAGGCAGTTTGTTTACTCAACTCTGCAAGCAGCCAATCATATTGTGCGTTGCTTATAAGAAGTCCCCTCAAAAAAGGAAATAAGAGCTCACTATTATAACGGACAGTATTAGTGGTTATTGAAACCTTGACTTTTTCACTACAGTAAATTGTCAAAATGGTTATTGACTAAAGCCGAGTTGTAATTTCATTGAACGTATCAAGTACATTTTCTGAAACTTTTCTTGACAAGTGTATCTAGGGAATTTTACTAATACAGTATAAGAAATAAAAAAAAATCTTACTAGTTTACTTAGTATTTTAAAGCAAAACTGGAGAACTTTCAGTTTTCATAGATTTTGGCGGCTCCATATGGACAATAGCAGTAGTGTTTTGCTTGAAGGAAGACCACATTTCCCATGAGGACCAGCGTATAGCACCGTCTTTGACCTCACGCCAGCGCATGAAAGCCAGGCCAATGCTGATTCTTGACTGTCCTTTTACCCAGACAAAACTTATAATTTCTTCGTTTGTTTTGCAGCTTCTGCCATGACAACAGTAATCACGCAAAGACGTTTGGATTGACTTCAGTCTTCGTAACAAATGGGGTAAGGGGGAAGTGGTGTATGCCGTAATGTAATAAGCACATTTGTGGGTGTTTTTGTGTGTGTGTGTGTGGCAGGGTTCCTGCCACCCTCCTCAAAGTTGCTTAGTGCCAGTAAAAGCAATACAGATGCTCTCAAGCCATGGCAAAGGTACCATTCAACTAGTTGCAAAAAAGTTACGAAAATATTTGCTGAAGGTTGAAAAGTTCCTTAGTGTTTCTTTAATCATTACTTTCATTGACCAAAAGACACCAAGGTAGGCGTCCCATTGGCCCCGCCTTCCGCATGGCCCTGCTCTGACCTTCTTTACGAAGGTGTCACACTCCTTCTCCAGCTGTTCGGCATTCTTCTTCTCCTCTGCCAGCTGCTCCTCCAGGTCCAGGCGACGTTCACGCAGCTCCAGTATGTCGTCAAACAGTTTTGGGTCACACCCTGTGGCACACCAATACTTTTAGTGTAATTATTGCTACTATACTAGTTTTAAAAATGCACTTAAAACCTTTCTTTGTAAGACATTTTCATTTATAAATTAGTTTTATGTGTTCCTGCGACCTTTAGCTAGATTCACTTGTTTTAACATTTTTATTATTGTAGCACTTTGAGAACGTATGTATTGTTATTATTATTATTACTACTATTTGTAGGTCTCGATGGACACACCAACAAGTCTTCATTTTTTACCTGTCTCATGGTGACTTTCAGCGATACATTTACCAATTAAGGTTTACTTAGACAAATAAAACAATTAAAATAATTTAGATATGATCAAATTCAATTTTATTATTATTATATATACTCTATTGTTATTTATCTTTGATCAACAATGCATCTTTAATTTTATTTTGGATCAACAGGTAAACATTTTGGTCCATCAGAACTTTTAAATCCAGGCAAGGCAAGATTACTTGCAATGCACATTTTGTACATTAAAGATGAATTGACTTGACATTTCATGTACAAGACAACTCAAAGTGCTTTACATCAAACATTAAAATCATTACAGAAAAAGAAACAATAAATTTAAGAAATGGCAAAAAACATGAAAAAATCATTAAAAATAATTTGATCAAAAACATTAAAACCCTGCTTCAGTCTACATAAATTAAAAGAGAGTGTGCAAATGGGGATTAAAAAATAAAAGAGGGACTCATGAGACGCAAAGGTGGGCAAACCCGGTCCTTGAGGGCTGTAGTCCAGGTTTTGGATGTTTCCCTTCTCCAACACACCTGATTCATATGATCAGCTCATCAGCAAGGTCTGCATAAGCCTGATAACGATCCTGTTCATTGGAATCAGCTGTGTTGGAGGAGGGAAACCTCTAAAATCTGCAGGACTCCGGCCCTCGAAGACCGGAATTGGCCACCCCGCAATAATGTTTTCAGCCCTGATTTAAATGAGCTGACATTTTGAGCAGTCCTCAGGTATTCCGGGAGTTTGTTCCACAGGTGAGGACTACATGAACTAAATGCTGCTGTGTTCCCAGAACCAGAAACAAACAATAGTACCAGAAGACCTGAGGGGTCTGGATGCTAATGCATACATTTTGCATGTATTTTGGTCCAAGACCATTTAGAAGGTTTATAGTCCAGCAGTAAGATTTTAAAACCTCTTTGACTAACATGAAGCCAGTATAGTGATAGTGAAAGCATGAAGACATTTTCTTGTTGAGGCAGAAAACCCTTAATTCAAGCTATGTTTTTCAAATTGCAATAGGCATATTTAGTAATATCTGAAAAGTGGTTGTTGAAATCCAGGTCTGGGTCAATAATTACACCAAGATTTCTGGCTTGATTTGTACCTTTCAATTACATAGAGACTGATCTTGGACCTTCTTTTTTTTCTTGTTTGAATTGAGCTGGAGATAATTCTGGTCCATAGCCATGTGATGACACTGAAATGTAAAGTGTATCATCTGCATAAATATGATATAGGAGAAATTATGATCCTCTATAATCTGAGCAAGGGGCAGCATGTAGATAGTGAATACAAATGGTCCAAGAATGGGACCTTGTGGAACCCCACATGTGACCTTTGAGACTCATGTTTCAAATCTAATATTACTCAAATGGGTTAACCTCCTAAGGCCCAAGCAGTTTTTTACATGCAAAGTGCTGTCCACGTATGTGGCCACTAAACCTTAGGAGGTTTTAATCTGGTTATAAAATTTTAGTTGAGCAATTTAATAGTTCGCATTAAATCAATGAAATTTTGTAGCTCTTTTCAATGAACCCAACAACACAATGCTGTTGCTGGCATGGGCATCATTTTACAAAGCACACTGAGCAAAACCCTATGTTGACCACTTCCAGGGAAAACACCCACAAACCTACATTGAGGGCATGCCACACCAAAAATTTAGAATTTAAGAATCCTTTTGGATTGGTGGAACGTCTTCAACTAACACAAACAGTCCAGTTGCTTTGATTCAAACTTTGCAGATTACCATGACCCGGATGACTGAGGATCTACACAGCCTGACCTGAAGGGCATTCCTCCACAGCTCCATCTCCATCTAATCCGTCCCAATCGTCATCGTCGTCGTCATCCCAGTTTTCATAATCGTCAAAGTCATCATTGCTATCTTCATCCTCATCTGCAAAATGATTTGATCATTTTAACAAACAGGTCAAATTCTAAGATCAAAGCATCCCATTACCTTCACTTCCGTCCTCCTTTTTCTTGGTACGTTTTATCTTCTTCTTGTAAACTTTGGTCAGATACTCTTCAAAGTTGTTGTCATCGCCCAGCAAGGCATGGAAGGCCACAGTATTTGATTTGTCTTTCTCCTGCCGTTTTGCAATATCTTTACGTTTCAGTTCCAGCGCCTTCCTAGACTTCTCCAGCTCAGACTGTTACAAAAGGGACAAACACGTCTGCATTATACACAATGGAAATTACGTGCTTAAAGGCAGAGGTGGCAATTCTAGGTCCCTGCCACGGTTTGGCTTTAGCCACAGGTGATTCATTTGCTACCTCTGCTTTACGATACTAAGGTTTGCTTGGGTTCATCCAACAGAGGAATGCTACAAACACAACAAAACAAAACACTATTGTGTCAAATTCTGCAAATCTAGCAAAGGTTCTGAAGTGAGAAATACAAATTTAAAATTACAGGCACGGTCCACACTTGAAAATGACTTATGAATGTATTAGATTAGGTCTCTTAATAATTAGCTAGGCCGTTGTGTCGCTGTGACCTGACCTTCTGGCATGGCATCATCCTATCTAGTTGAGACCATCGGGTCACACATTGTCACATGGGCTAGGCAGAGCAGAGACAGTACTAGAAACCATTTTGGACAGATTAGACCTTCATTCGCATCCATCAGAAAAAACTCCACAGCTGTGTACTCAAATCTTTTTGACATTCCCTCAAGAGGTCAACCGAGTGAGTGGTCACTGATAATATTGCAAGCATTAAAGATAAAAATGACCTTTCAAATGATTTCTCACCAGTAGCTCATCCTCCTCCTTCAGACGTTTGTCAAGCTTATCCTGCAGAATCTTTTCACTTTTGTCCACCTCCTTGAGCAGCAGTAGCTCCTGATAGAGAGTCAACTGACGGAGATTGCCAAGTTTTAGCTTCCAGTCCAGCATCTGTACTTTCTCAAGACACGTCATGTGCTCCTTATCAAATTGATCCACCGAGCTCTTCATCTAGTAAAGAAGAAAACAATAAATTCATGGATTACGGCCAAAGATCTTGAGATTCAATCAAAACTTAAACAGACCTGCTCCAGGAGAACATCCTGCATGTCAAGCAATGCGTCCTTGTCCACATTCTGCAGTTCCTCCACACTTAGTTCTTCTCCTTCCTCCCCTGCGGTCTCCTCTGCTGATAAATCTGATATATTTTCCAATCCTTCAATCTCCTTTTCCAGCTCATCCACCACACTCATCCCACCCTCTTCATCCTCCAGCTTTTTATTCTTTAACCTGTTTGAATATATCAAATATTCTCTCAATAGTCAGCTTCTTTCAAACTACTGACGTGAAACATGTCTCTGGCACCTTTTCTCCCTCAGTTCCCGGTATTTCTCGAGAATGGCTCGGGTGCATCGTAGGTTCTTCTCTGGTACTTCCTCAGCTCGTAGAGTGGGCACGGGGTTTGGCTGGTAGTGGAACTGTGATGGCAAACAACTCTGGACCCTCTGGAGCTGTTTGACCTGGGCTTGCAGTTTTGATACAAGTAGAAGTTTGGAGTCCCGCAAGGTCACAATCTCTTTGTTCATCTCAATCTGTTTTTCACGAATCTGGTGGGATGAATGCAATCATTTAGAAAAACCTGCTGTGAATGTCATTTCGTTTTTATTTTATATGTGACTTACATTGTCCTCCAGGTGGATCATCTCAACTTTTTTTTTGACTGCACTCATTCGTAGATGTTTTGGCACGGTGAAGTTTTTGTCTGTTTTAAGTTTCAAGTCTCCAATGCCCTCTTTTGCTTCACAGATGGCCTGTACATCAAGTGGATCTTCACAGTCCTTATGTGGCTTCTCTGCATAACTGAGATACCAAAGGGAACCCATGAGTTACAGCTAGAGTATGATCTTAAGGTGAACTCTTCTAGCCCAGAGCCGTAATTTTGTTAGATACCACTCACAGTTTGTCCCATTCTTCTTTCCTCTTCGCAATCTTGGCTCGTGCTTGTTCAGCTTTCTCCGCAGCTTTTTGGAGCCTTTCAACCTGCCGGTCTGCCACCTGTACCGCAGCACGGGTCACAGGGGTATGAGGTGCTTCTTCCTCTGAGGAGCACACATCAACAATAAAATATGTATTTGACATATTGTAACAGTCTGCAGTATGGCACCACACCACAAGGCGCCTCCTTGTTTTTGTTATTCCTATGCAGCACTTCTGTGTTTTGGTCATCAGTGTATTTGATGTTGTGGACTTGTACGCCTAATCGTGATACCAAGAAGCCTTATTTTATTATTATTAATAAAGTAAACCTGTGGACTTCCAGTCCCTTTGTTTGCTCTCCAATTTTTATGCTATCCAGCAGTGCCGTCCATGGCTGATCAGCCACCGCGCGTTACAAAAAAACACAAACACATAACAACTCTCTCACCATCTGTGTCACTACTGTCCTTTTCAGTTTCGTCTACGGGTTTTTGACGTTCAACCACATCGGACCCATTAACATCAGAAGCGCTGTCCTCTTCGAGCTGGGCTGAAGAAAGACTTGGAATACGGTAGGTGGAGACACTGTGGTCAGTGCGAATGGCGAACACAGTGACAATGTTGGACTCTGAAGAGTCACCGAACCTGGAAATAACAAACGCCGAAAAGGCTTTTCATTGTGATTGCAGGCTGGATGTTGTGTCAGTATGTGAAAGGAAGGTTATCATGTGAACCAAGCCTTATTAGTGATTTAGTCAGTACAGTACCAGTCTTGTAGCTTTTTGAGCGCTAAATGGGAATGCTCCTCTCGCCAGCTC
The DNA here is from genome assembly GCF_054856555.1 of Leptonotus elevatus. NCBI lineage: Eukaryota > Metazoa > Chordata > Actinopteri > Syngnathiformes > Syngnathidae > Leptonotus > Leptonotus elevatus. Next base: position 15,191,612 of record NC_141253.1, read on the forward strand.
ATCTGGTATTGGACTTCGTCTAATCGTCGGATTTTCTCTCTCTCAGCTTGCTCTTCGAAACGTTGGTCTAGCAGCAGTTGCTACTTACAAGAAAACCAAGAGACTTTTACTGGCCTATGTGAAGCGAGCCAAAGGACAGGTGGTAAAAATACAGTACATCCATGATTCATGTATAACGCAGTGGCAGACAATAAAGCTCTGCACACTATTGTCATGTAATAATAGCATAATTTATGTCCAATAATTATACAAAATATGTACGTTAACTGATTCCCTAGCGAGTGTCTACATGTATACCATAGGAGTCAGTTGAATATGTTCTGGCAGATTAAGGTTGTCATTCAGTAGTATTTTAAACTTGTTCTGGAGCGCAGCAAGTCTTTTCCGTTTGGCTACAATCTTCTTGTCAGCTTCCCGACGTTGCCGGTCTTTCTCGACCTTCTGTTTGGCCGTCTCTATACTGGAAGGAGGGAGAATCTGAGTTTAAGGGCCATATTGTCATGCCCAGTGAAATTTCAGTGTAAAGTGCAATCTAACTGTGTGCATGGGTGGAGTTTTTTGGTATTTTTGTAGACGTGTGCACTGTGCATTTGGAAATGGGTATTTATGCCGTTGTGGGACTGGGGGACTAAACACAGCCAACTTGATTCTAGGGCAATCAAAGCAGCTCCCCTCATTCCTTTCAAATTCAGCGTAGAAGAGGTCTACATGTTGGAAGTGTGATGGAAAAGCTGGAATTCATACAGGAGATCTGTGCGCTCAAAGTATATTTGTAAGGGATTGCAAAAAGCTCAGTCTCTACTTGCGGATAATGTAAAGCTGGCTGCTACCCCCTTACTTTAAAAAATATATTCAAGATGATAATAATTATTATTATTATGCATTCAATTAATTCAGATGATGGATCGATGGATTTCTACAATGATTCAGAAAGTTAAATGCATGTTGATGTCATTGTCATATTTAAATTGAGAAATACGATGACATCCACCACACATATCAGCGGATCACAGAATCTGAGAGTCTGCCCGCACCTGAATAAAATCCACCAAAATTGCGTTACATCACCTGCGCCACAACTTTGACCTGGTTCACCCGGTTTAAAGGCTAGTCTAGTTTCTGTTACCAAATAGTCGGGTGCGCCGGTGGCATGTCATTTAAAATGCCTTCGGTCCACCGGAAAAACCCACTGGGGCACAGAGGTGTTTGCCAAATCTCCTAATATGGTAAACTAGATTTGCTCCAGCACGGAAATGCAACAGTTTTTACACCAAGCACCACGTGCACCTATCTACGAAAATGGGGACCTTAAAGTTAAGGATTCACTCCGGCATGGAAATGCACCAGTTTTTACACCAAGCACCACATGCACCTGTCTACGAAAATGGCGACCTTAAAGTTAAGGATTCATTCCAATACATTGCATAATTTAAATGTAAAAATATGAAATGCTGTATTCCACAAAAGAAACATTAATTTGATTAACAAGGGCATGGCTACTGCAAAATTTCACGAGTGTTTATTCATACTCAACCTGTATGCTGCTGGATCATCAATGTCTTTGGGTAACACTTCATTCTCCATACCCACCTGTTAGAAGAATAACATTGTGTCACTTTTAATTAACATTTTACAACTACTCATGTATCAACATTCAACCATTTTTCTTACACCTGTGTGGAGTAACTCCTGGCTGCAGAGCGCAGATGGGGTGGCTGAACGTGGGGGTGGACCTGCGCATTTGACTCCGCACACATACACACTCACATTTCGCGCAAACGACCTAAAACGTGATCCTAAACTGGTTCTGTTTTTTGGGTTGTGCTTAATATAACTCATAATAGTAGCAGAATGATGTATAGATAGATAGATAGATAGATAGATAGATAGATAGATAGATAGATAGATAGATAGATAGATAGATAGATAGATAGATAGATAGATAGATAGATAGATAGATAGATAGATAGATAGTTATACTTTTTTGTCAGATACAGGATCTGAATTTGTATTTGCATTAAAACAGGAGCATCGTCATAAACACATTCAAGTCAAACAAATAAAGACAAAATCCCGACTACTGTTAAGGTCTCACTGATTTTGCGTGTTTTTTACAAAGCTCCTTGTTTAGTTTTTAGGATTGACTGATGCACAAAGGACTGTTTGAGTCCCGGCATTCGTCATAATGACAGAGGGGGGCGTTTACCAGCTAGATTCTGTTGATGATGAAAGATGGGTGCCAATGAATCAATTATGGATTAACTTCCTGTTGGAGAATGAATTCTGAAGTTTACTAAACTATTTTGTATCGCAATTTATCCCCCCCAAAAATAATCTGAACTAATCAGGACAAAATAATGACCCAAAAAACACAGCCAACACAACAAAAGACTTCATCAGGGAGAAAAGGGTAGACTGTCAATCACTGGTCCTTAACCCAATGGAGAATGTATTTTACCTCTAGTAGGAAGAAACCCCACAAACAAGAACTGAAAGAGAATGTGGTAAAGGCCTGGAAAAACATTTCAAATGAAGAATGCAACAGTCTGGTATGAAGTCAATGTGTCATAGGCTTGATGCAGTTATTGCAAATAAGAGTTATGCCAAAATGTTATTCACTACAAGTCAATTGTTTAGGTCTGTTCCAATACTTTTATTCACTTGAAAAGCGGGTAGCTTCAAACTAAAGGTGCTCTGTCCTGACTGGGTTGAATAAATACCATGAAATAAAAGCTGGAGTTCTTTTGTCTTATATTCAGCTTTTGATCTGAAACCCAAATGTATTCAGTATACAGCAAAAACAAAGGAATTGTTCCAATTTTTAACTACAGAATAATTAAAAAGACGTTCTTCCCGGAAAGTGTTCACTCACCCTTGGTGAAGGAACCTTTGCCTTTTTCCTCTGCAAGCTTTTCTGCAGCTCCTCATGAGGAAGCAGGCTGAAGGAGAAGATGTTGCCATCATCTCCTGCTGTCAGCACAAACTGGTCGTCATGGCTACAACAGATGTGCCGCAGGTGTCCATAATTGCTGTCGTGAATGCTCAGTTCCCAGTATGCCTGCATGGAGCTTAAGGCGTCATCGTCAGGATCCAGAGGATAAGCTCTGATGGAGCCTGAGTGCATGCCGCACAGCATCAGCTGCCTGTTGGAACTGTGGCACAAATAACCAAACATAACTGTGACCTGATGAAAACTACAGAAAGTATGTCTTGCTATTCATTTATCACACCTAATTGAATTTTAACAAAAAAATACCTGAAGGTGACTGAACAAATGGGGTCACCATCAGCATTATGGATAGCCAGGAAGTCAAACGGGTCCACCGGACATTTTTCTGAATTCTCATCCTGATTCTCAGAAAACTTACAGTGGTACAAGAAACCGGAGTCAAATCCTCCCTAAAGAAGAGACAAATCATTGAAACTGTTTTGAATTCAGCAGCACAGACGGTAAGGAACTGCTACCTATCATCAAGAATTCTCACACTAAAAAAAAGCAGTACTCTCTAGCCACCCCACTGAAAGAGAATACTGCTTATCCTGCTGTGCGATAAATTATACTTCCCTATGAATATGTGGTGGATGCAAATGGTTTAGGTCAGGGGTGGCCAAGTTCGGTCCTCGAGCGCACCTATCCAGCCTGTTTTGCATGTCTCCCTCCTTCAGCACAGCTGAATCTAATGATCAGCTCATCAGCAAGCTTTGCAGAAGCCTGATAACGATCCTGATCATGAATCAGGTGTGTTAGTGGAGAGAAACATGGAAAACAGGCTGGATAGTGGCTCTTGAGGACCGAACTTGGCCACCTCTGTTTTAGGTCATAAAAAACAATTGTTATTTTGAGTTTTTGTACACGAACCACTGAGAGCCAAAATTGGCCAGCCTGGGAGAAGAAACCACAGTAAAGAGGACTTGGAGGGTCAGGTATATAAATACGGGGCAACGGCTCCTCTTCCTCTTCCTCCTCTTCGTCCATCATGTCGTTTTCTTCTCGTTCCTTCATTCGCTGTTCCTTTAATTCTTGTCGTCTTGCTATTTCTTCCTCTCTCTGAAAACCACGCATGCAACTCAGTATTTTATTTTATTTTAGTTTTACACAGAAAAGAGTGACATGAATATGATTACACTGGGGAACAATTTGAAAAAAAAAAAGAGTTCGATTTTGATGCTGATTAAAACTGATGTTAATGCTGATTACAAAATTGCAGTCACTTTTTTTTTCTAGCATGTTAAGTTTTTTTCTCCACAGTTAACCTTCCAGATAAGCAAAATTCCACTGATTAGCTTAAGTCATTTATAGTGACGTTGCAACTTGTTTGTGCAGTCACAATTGAGACGCTGAGAAGTACTATCAATATATGCAAACAGAAAGCATATCATAGTCGGAATTAAGAGGATTTGTGCTGTGCCAACTTTTCTCTTCACCCTGTAACTATGGGCATACCAATGTAAGTTCTATTTAATTTTATGCTGTTTTTTTTTTTAAGTTTTCAAAGCTTGTACCGTATTTTCCGCACTATAGGGCGCACCTAATAGCCTTTAATTTTTTCAAAAACCGACAGTGTGATTTATAATCCGATGTGCCTTATATGCGGATCAATATTGGTTAAGTAAGCTCTATCTAGTGGATGCTTAACGCAACCCCAGCCACTACAGTAGCTTCTATTCTATGCACCTTATAATGCGGTGTGCCTTATATATGGAAAAAGTTGTTTCATATATATTCATATATTCATTGAAGGTGCGCCTTATAATCCGATGCGCCTTATAGTGCGAAAAAATATGGTAAATTGTAACTATTCCATCTTGGTGTTTTATTTACATACATACACATTTCTTTCTCTTTTCTTTTTTTATGAAACCTGGGATCCTATAGCTCAAAAACTTGAGATCAGCTTTGAATTCTGCACCCAAAAATTAATTAAAAACAGCTTATAAGACATACCACCACAAACAAATTTGTTCCCAAGTGTTATTTAACTTGATGTTAAAAAATATAAAATCTAATTCATGTAATACCCTGATTCGAGATTTGATACTTTTGAAGCGGAAGGTTCTTCTGGGCAGTTCAAGCAGTTGATAAGATGTGGCTGTCTGCAGAGTTTCAGGGTCAGGACACGGTACCTCCACAATATGACCACTTAGACAAAAGATTAGGAGACTCTTTTCAGCCTAGGTAAAAATAGGAATTTGTTTAATTGCATATTTAAAAAAAGCCATTGTGCTGTCTTTCAAAATGAAATACAGACTTACATGGGAAGGAGGTGACCACTCCATCACTTGTACTGGTCCAGGAACACAGACAAAACCAATCGGCTCATATTTTTCTCCAACAGTGAAGAAGAACACAGTGCAGTCTGAGCTCTGAGGATTAAGGTAGAGGTGAGAGATCAGCGAAACAATTGAAACTATTACGTCAGCATAAGATGAACGAAGAAGTCTAATAATTAACTCTCGAATGCTCCATTGAAGTTAAGACTCCTTACCCCGGTGGCCAAGACCGTTCCATTACGTTCATAAGCGACAGTGGTTACAGTGGCATTATGAGGTTTGAAGGCTTGTTTGAGGCGCAGCTGAGCCTCAACATTTTGCCTGGTTACTATTTGAAGGCCTGAGGGGTCATAAAGCTCCAATAAGCGCACCACTCCATCTTCAAAGCCAGTCACTAGTAAACTTCCAGTTTGAGTCACCTAGAGATGGACAAAAAAAAGAGGCAGTTTAATCTGTGTCTGTCTCTCGTTATTGGGAAGGAACAAATCCCGCACCGTTCCACTTACCGAAGGTGGGGCCCAGTGGAGAGCAGTTCCACCTCGAGTGAAGAAGCTACAGGTTAGTTCTCTTTTTGCCAAAAAGTCAAAGACTCTGACTGAACCTGGACAAAAATAGGAAGGTTGAACAGGTAGGAAGGTACAATGTATGTCTGTATGCAGGTATGTATGAACATTGTACAGTATAGATTAGAAATACCAACTCACGGTCCAAAGCAGTTGTGGCCATGAGATAACTATTCTTTGAGACATCAAGGCCGTTGATAGGCCCAGCATGGCTGGAATACAGGCACACGGGATCAGGAGTCTGTTCACAGAGACATTAAAACCATCTTTTAATATCAGTGTAAACACTTCCGCTAGATCAGGGTCAGTGTTTGCTTATGTAAATTGTATGAGGTGATTTTTTTAATTCAACATTAATTTGGATTTTTAAATAAACTGCGGGTATCAGAAGGTTTGACCAAATCAGATTACAAAATCAATGATATACAATATAAGGTATGTTGTGATATTTTGCACAAAACACTAGAAACTGGAACTGAAAGACAGATGGCAGATTGGCCATTTTAGTCAAAAATGTTACAAATAAATCATACACAGCAAATATGTTGATGGGTATTCAAAAAGGTCTTAATTTTAAAATCATTAAGAATGGGGGAACCTTACTGAGTATGTAAAGGAAAGATCCACTTTCCAAATGGCTCCATTAGAATCCTACAAGACCACAAAGAAAACCAGTCATTTCACTTGGGCAAAGCTCATGTGAAAAACATATTTTAGTAAGTGTCTGATGACTGCTGACCTGCACAAACCAAACAGTAGATTCGGCCTGGGAGCTTTTTACTACTGAAAAGATGCAAACGTGGCGCCCAACTGCAAGCTCATTGATGGGCTCCAACTCAAACTTGCTGTTTTCGCTGCTACTGTCTGCAGCGTCGATGGTCTCGAAGTCCCAGCCCTGCAGGGTTAAAGGCGCAGTGAAATTTCTGTTTAACATTAGATTGTGAAATGCAGCATTGCCTGCTTTTGACATTGTTAAATATAGAATTGAACACAAGGCACAAAAGGTAATTTGTCTATGTATTTTACCCGGATCATTCCATCAGCGCCAAAGGTCATCAGCTGTCCATCTTCTAAGGCAAAAGGTTGGACAACCCCTGCATGACAACAATGTCCTCCCTTGCTGCAGAGCTCCACTTTAATAGCATTTCCATCCCACAACAGCAGGTTGCCCCAGTTTGAGCCAGACAACACCTGAAAAGAAGGACAGTGGTCAGATAACAATTTGTTGTCGTGAAGCACACAGATGATTTGTTTCAACAAAACAGGTTTAATAACCCAGTAGAGTATGACTTTCACTTACTGCAGATGGATGGCTCAATAATCAGGTAATTGAGTAACAAAATACCCAAAGAATTTTGTAAATCAATCTTAAATGTATTTGTCATTAAATAAGTCACATTTTGACAAAAAAAAAAAGAAGATCAGCAGGATACTGACCTTTCCATCAGGAAGTTCAACGTAGCCTTCAATATCTGTAGCTGCAGTTTTTCCAAAATGGCCAATAAGCCCCTCCAATTTGAGACCAGTAAATGTGCTGGCCATTTTCCAGAACCTGGGGAGAGAAGGAATTTAAATGTGAAAGATTAACATACTATGACATTTTACAACTAATGTTATTATGATTTTGGCCTGCAAATGATCGGTCACATGAAAAAGAAGTTTACAATATATTTGGGAAATGTCTGCCTCCTTCACTTCCCATCTAATAAGAACTAATGAGAACCACAGCGACCCTCTCTAGTGATAACTTGAAACAGTCAACCCATCAATACTTGCAGTTTGACACCCACAGATTTGCATGTTCTCTGATTAATTTTTCAATACAGATTTTTTTTATTTTGGGGTTTTCCAGTATTCTCCCCATTAGCCTTATTTTTCATAGAAAACGCGTTTGAATATTCAATAGTTTTTGTTTTAAATATTTTTTTTGTTTGCAACACCCCCCCCCCCACACACACACACACACACACAATTTATTGCTTATTCTTTCTATTCTGGTGCAACAAAACTTACTTTGCATCTAGAAATATTTACCTGTGTTCCATATATTAATATTTGAATGCCAAACCCAAATATATTAATTCTAGATAAATCAAAGATAAAGGAATTGACCTCAGTGTTCCAATTCTTTTGGAGGGAAGTGTACAGTCTGTATTAAGCCTTATTGTGAGCCATGAAAATTACAAGGTGGGACCTGGCTATAACAAAAATTTATGCATATAGCTTTTCAGTGGATTAAGCGTTGTATCCTTTACTTGATATGTCCAGATCCTGATGATGTCAGTAGGCCAGGGTTGTATGGGGAGAAAGTCCCTCTGTAAACCTCCTGAGAAATAGCTTTGCACCTGAGCATGACCTCCTCCTGCATCCAGTTCCACACTGTCAGCATGTAGTCAGGTGCACTGCCCAGGCTGGCCAGCAGACTCCCATCACTATTAAAGTTCACAGAGCAGAACGCAAGCTCTGTACCATCTAGACACAGGAAACACATGATCGGACACAAGCCCTCAAGGGAAATAAATGATAAAAATGATGGATTGTGGTTCTATTTACCTCTTAGGATGCGGTATGCTTTTAATGAAGGATATTTATATATTATCAGGATGGGTTTTTGTCCCTTTTCTGCTACCACTAAATGATCTTTATCATGGTTAACCTGTGAAAACAAATGCTAATCACTAGCAGGAACAAGCTCTCATTTTCATTCTTGCTATTAAACACTATCCCCCAGTCGGGTGGCAACATAATTGCTTTTATTGCACAAACTTGAACTGTTCTTTTCACCACAACACAAAATATATCACTGTTATGTTCAGTCAGATTCTGTTTTCATAGATATGGTTTGTTAATAGGGTCTGATATGAGCTTATCCAGTATACTTTACCGCAATGGCGCCAATTCCAGCACCACTGCATGAGCGCAGGTATTTTTGCTGCTTGGTGCAAACATCAAGCAGGATGAGTAGCTGACCAGCTATATAAACCAGAGTTCTGTCATCCAGCAGCTGCAGGTTTGCTCTCCGGCCACAGTCGTAGCCAAATGAATGACTTCAAGAAAAACAAATTAAGATAGAAATAACATGGCATCAAAGTCCAATTATATAAATATATTTTGGGTTTAAAATAATTATAAAAAAATTACGAGAGGAACATGAGGTTCTCTGGTATGTCAGACTCTGGTGTGATGAATGGCTTGGAGCACAGCTCCTCATAATTGTAGCACATGTCAACAGGTAAAAGCTGTTTTTCACTCTTTTCTTCCTTCTCATCCTGCAACTCTGTGCCTTCCTGTGCAAGAGAGACATACCTCAGTAATCGTTCAATTTGTCTTTTTTTTTTTTTTAATAGCATATAGGAGACACAATGTTGCTATTCTCACAAACACATCTTATAAATCATAACTATTTCCAGAAAAGTCTACGGACTGGTGGCTTGGTAGATCACAAGAGTAATGTCTCCTCAATGGCTGTTGACATACAAGTAGATCACAATAACCACACCTCTGTACTAATCACTTTCAGCAATATAGCAGGTCTTGTGTGTAGCCTACAAAAGAGTTACATGTTTTCGTATGTTGGGATGCGCCACGGTGCTGATCATATATGAATATTTGTTCAATAATAATTTTTTAAAGCATTGTTTTGTTACAATTTACTGATAAGTAATACAAAGTAGAACAAAACTAACCTCAGCCATTAGGTAAAGGGAAAAAACAAAACAAAAATGACGCTTGTTGATTTATTATATTTAAAATATTATAATTATTATTTAAATTACAGCTACAATTGATGGTCCGGTATCAACTCAAACGTATTTCCCCATGAGAGGAAAAATATGGCGAATTGAGCATAAAAGTCTTGACGCGCACATATGCAGGTTCTCACGTCTATGACGTCACAGTTAGCAATAGCATCATAATCCAGCATGAGACGGATACTAAGAAACGAGATTGATCTACAGCCAAATTAAGTGAAGGAAACTAAACACATTTTTAGCTCCAACAAAAGGGTGAGTCACGCTTTGCTTAAGCTTCTGTTTCTCTTAGTAAAAGAAAACAGAACTAATAATTACCAGTAAACTAGCGTCACTTTCTTATGCTCTTCTTCCAGGGGAGGTCGTTGCTTGCAAGAAGTTCATTTCCAGTCCAATTTAGATGAGTAGGGCGGATAGGGCGTGTGTGTTTGACAAATTAAAACAAACCGCGAAGATCACAATGACCGCTTACGTACACTTCCACAATTTAAAACCATCGGTTTAAAAACTGAGTCTAGACGGAGATGGCAAAACACTACTGAAGAAGTAAAGATAATTAGGCTATAGATATACAAACATGTATGTAGAAAAAAATAAGTAAAAGTAAACATACAAGTTCATTTAATTTAATCTCTATTTATCCAGATAGAACATTTACAACAATTTCTTACTTATAATGTTGATCTGGTCCTATGATAATATAGGTTACCAAAAAGTAGTAGGCCTATACTTGAAGTACATAATATAGAGTATACTTATGTTTATTTTTCTTTAAGTAAAGTCCTTGAGACTAAATTGGAACACTAACACTTAAAAGTATACTTAAGTATATTAATAAGTATACTTAAGCATACTTTCAAGTATATTTAAGTACACTATTAAGTATACTTGAAGGTTTTGTGGTACACTTATGTCCACAGTTTAGTTTACAGCAAAAAGGCCAGTGATGAATTGACAGGAATCAAACCAGCAAACACTGGTGCTAAAGGTAGCAACCTTAACCTCTAGGCTATCCAGCCACATGATCTTTAGGGCTTAATAAATAAATTAGAGCTGTCAAAGATTTTTTTTTCTAGATTAATCACATCTTACAATTTTGATTAATCACGATTATTCGCTTAGTAAAAAAAGGCTTTTTTCTCAACATTTTTTCCCCACCAAATTTGAAGAGCACCAGTTATGTGTTAATTCTTTCGACATTTAATGTTATGAGGACGAACCACTGCACACACTCATCCTCCTCTTTTTCAAATCAGTTAATTACTTGCATAATTTTAAATGGAAAAAAAATACCCCAATATTTTGACATAAACAAATATTCTAAATGTGATACGCAAACATTTATTAAATTATTTACTTTAATGCATGTAGTTGTGTTTATTGCTCAAACACAACCTGTGCTACCTTAAACGTAGCCATCCGCTGTCACGCTAAAGGTTATAATCTATGGTCAAAATAAATAGTGAGATTAATATACATGAATTCATGATTAATGCGATAATTTTTTGTGATTAATTAATTTGTTAAAACTTTAACTTTGACAGCACTAAAATAAATGTAACCTATAATTTTGGTTCCTTAGCAAGTGCCTTCTAAGTATATACTACTGCAGGGGTGCCCAAGTTCGGTCCCCTATCCAGCCTGTTTTCCATGTTTCTCTCCACTAACACACCTGATTCATGACCAGGACCGTTACCAGGCTTCTGCAAAGCTTGCTGATTAGCTGATTAGATTCAGCTGCACTGCAGGAGAAAAACATGGAAAACAGGGGCTCTCAAGGACTGGACTTTGGCACCACTATACTACAGTAAGTAAACATTTAGTATATGTTTTAGTATACTTGGTTACAAGTACACTTAACATTTACTTGGTGAAGTATACTTCCAGAAAGTACAAGAAAATAAACTGGAAGTATACTCTCCTAATTTTGAGTATACTTCAAGCATACTTAAATATACATCTTTTTGGTAAGGGTTGTTCACATTCAACTCCTTTACCTAAATAAAAGAACAGAAGAACAGACTGAAAAGTAGGAGACCTAACCTAAGAAAGTCAAAATGTTCTTAACAATAATATTTTCTCTGTGACCCTACTAGACTAAACATGATATTCTGATCACTATAGTTTTATGGAACATGAATTAAGCTGAAAAATTCACTTGTTTTTATCCATCTCAGAGGGCGACAAATTTGGCTTGTTTTGCCACTTGCTGTCGACTGAAAATGATATCACAGTGTCTGAGGGCTCAGCTTGTGAACATCACATGACCAAACCCAGAAAACAGGTGAGCCGTGATGGTCATTCGTTAGAAATTATCATTGAACAGTCTCGTCTAATGCACAGTCAGAAAAAAAAAAAGAGTGATTGAGCTTTGCTTTCCTGACATATGGCAACATATGCAGCCACCGTTACTCATCATATGATGAGGCTGTACACTCTGTGATGTGGATTGCTTTCTAAAAAACTGACATCATGCGATAGGGTTCTCACGGTAGGCATGAATTTATTGGCCGGTGCAGAAAATGTTTCTCTTAAACACACTTGAAACCAAAATTGTAATCAGTGGTATAGCAGAAATTAAACAAATAATAACAAAACATTTATTTTTGACAGTATTAATCAGAATGAAAAATTGTCATGAGAAAAACTGATCAGTGGGTGATCCAACTTGTGTTAGACAATTTAGCAAATAATAATGCTGAGAACATTTGGGTAGCTACTTGATGACCTTAAGGAATTCTCCTTTTGTGACCCTACATTCAGTTGTATGCCTTCCTGTCTCTAAGATTAACATTTGGTGTACCTGGTTTCCTTATGTGTGTCTGTACTGTTGGGTTGGCTAAATGAGCAAGTGGAGGCAGCTTAGTCTGACTGGTTGGTAGGTCATAGGGTCCTTTATGGGACAGAAGGCTGATTTCTCTACTGAGATTCTCCATCTGCTGCGACTGCTTTCTCACCAGCTCTTGAAGACTCAATATTTCATTTCTGTCGGCTCGCCTTCTGCAGCCTTGAAGCTGTTTTCCCTGAGAACACACATATACAGTATTAGCAAGAAAAAATGTGTTGACGGTGTAAAGTGAACCTTAATACTTGGGCATTTTTATGAAAGCCGGTCAGAGTCTTATTAGGATGCCTGGTAAAAATTCGGTCTATTTTAAGTCCCTCTATTCCATTACCATCTTTTAATATCAAACCCAAATGTTATGAGTCTACAGTCCAAATTAAGAAATGTCTAACTGAAATTACAGAACAGTATACCCAAAGCCTTACTTACTTACTGCATAATGTCAATGTGCGAATGTGGTAACTCACAATTTTCTTCTGCCTTGCATCGAGTTTCTGTTCCAGCTCCTTCTTCTGCTCGAAGAGACTATTCAAGCAGAGAAGTCGTTCTGTGTTACTCCTTGTCATCTCCATCAGAGCCTGACGAGCTTTTTCCACTTTGACCTGTGAAAAGCATGCATGTAAACAAACATAGACGAGAGGTGAATGTCAAATCTTTATGGACTGCTCGAACTATCACACGCAAAGGTCCACGTACATCCCACTGTTTGATGTCTTTGGCATATGCAACTTCTTGAAGGAGTTTTTCCTGCTTCAACTCCTCAACTGTCCTATTACCAGACAGCGTCTGCAGAACTTCCAGATCTACCTCTCTGCCAAACTTTGTCATCATTAGCTGGTTGCAAAGTTTCTCCAGCACTACATCGAAACACAAAATAATTTGATTAGTGCATCTGGGTTCTGCTAGTTGGGGGCCCTCTGGTTTTGTTTCTACTTGGGTCTTACACTGAATCTCAGAGTTCATGTCCTTGCGTTCTTGAAGGAGCCTGATATGCTGCTGCCTGGCTTGATTGTAGACTTCTGCCTGCTGTTGCTTTTCAACCTCCAACTGCTTCACTCGCTCCTGCAGACGTTTCAGCTCTGACCTGTTGAGTACCAATGCCGGGCTGAGGTCTGAAGGCACCTGGACTGCAATATCAAACTCAATCTTGAAGAAAAGGGAAAGCAAATTATGTGTTGGCAGAAAAATTGAGAGAAGAAACTTGTCGCTTTTCTTGAATGCATAATAAAACCCTCTGTTCTCTTTACCTGGTGCAGTCTTAACGGAACCACGACATCTAGTTGGTTCATCTTATGCTGTTTCTCTCTGTTGGATTGCTCCAAGTCATCTTCTGCTGCCTTGCGACTGATTTTCACTGATTTGAGCTGTTGGTTCAAACAAATAAGCACAATTTGACTTCTCTATGTGTGTATAATTGTCACTGTTTAAAAAAAAAAAAGAGCAATATTTGCTTGAAAAAACTTAATAAAACGGTTTTTTTCACACAGAAATTCTAAGTAAAATTTACAAGGAGAGTTTTGAGCATGTTTTACCAGTTTATTTAAAGGGGGGGAGTTACTCAAGCAGTGAGGAACGAACTTGTGACCTTCAGCTTGGAAGACAACCACTCTACCACCCTGAGCCATGCCACTCTTGCTTTTTGCTACAATACTGCATTGTTGGTGTGCCCAAAATGAGACAAAAAATGGTCTCTTGGAGGTACAAGGATTCCGCCTGACATTGTCAATATACTAACACACTGCAGGAGTGGCATGGCTCAGATGGTAGAGTGGCTGTCTCCCAACCTAAAGGTTGTGGGTTCGTTCCTCAACCCTTGAATAGCTTCTTCTTCTTTTTTAATAAACTGGCAAAATGTACTTCAAACTCTCCTTGTAAAAATTACTAGTTTTTTTTTTTAAAGTAAATATTACTTGGTTTTTTTCCCCCATTCAAGCAAATAGCACTATGGATGGAGGGATATGAGCCCCTCAGATTCATAATGACCTTGATCCATCCCCTCCACTGACCCTCCCTGTATATGGTGCACTGTGGCAAATTTGAGTGACAAACACTTCAGGTAATGTTAGTCATTCTAAATTACATTTGGCCTGGCATTTGTGTGCTACAATAATTTTCTTTTCAAGATCCACATGAATATCAGAAATTTTAATGAGAACAGCTTCCATAAAAGTCGGATCTCCAACTCAGAAATTCCGTTTTTTATTTTCTTGTTCCCACTATAATTTCCCCATTGTGGCAAGCAATTAAATCACATCCATGTAACATTTAATGAGCCTCTGACCTTCTTAACAAGGGAGTCACACTCCCTCTCAAGAACGTCAACACTCTTCTTCTCCTCTGTCAGCAGCTCTTCGAGGTCCAGTCGACGTTCACGAAGCTGCAGTATATGTGCATACAACTTTGGCTCACAGCCTGTGACCAAAAGTACACCCGGAGGATGTGCTTAGTTGTATTTTGGGTAATTCATTAAGCATCCGCCATAGGTTGTGTAAACAATCACTATATGCACTTAGAAGGAAAGTAAACTACTGACCGGGAGGGCATTCCTCTGCAGCAGCTTCTCCCTCCAATGCATCCCAATCATCATCATCGTCCCAGTTTTCATAATTGTCAAAGTCGTCCTCATCCTCCTCTTCTGCAAAATACATTTGGACTGGAGCATGAAAACAAAAACACAAATCTTCCAATCCACTTATTCTGTGAAACCTCCCCTCACCTTCACCTGAGTTATCCTTCTTCTTGATACGTTTTATTTTCCTTTTGAAAACTTTTGTGAGGTACTCTTCAAAGGTCTTGTCGTCAACCAGCGAGGCATGAAAGGCTTTTGTTACAGCCTTTTCTTTGTCCTGCACTTTGGTTATGGCTTTATACTTCAGTTCCAGCGCTTCCTTATACTCCTCCAACTTATACTTTAATAAAAGCATTAAACAAGAAATCTGCATGAGGCAACATCTACAGTATAGTATATCTCAAGTGGATTTAGAAATCACGTGTGATAAATAAAGCCAAGTTTGTATACAAATGAAGAAAATGTACTCCAGAAATGGTCCACGTTGAAAATTAAAGAATGGTGAGACACTGCAGGTGACAATTTTCTCACCATTAAGTTGTTCTCCTCCTTCACACGTATGTCAAGCTTCTCTTGCAGAATCTTCTCACTCTTGTCCATCTCCTTAAGGAGCAGCAGTTCCTGATAGAGTGACAGCTGACGAAGGTTGCCAAGTTTTAGCCTCCAGTCCAGCATCCGTACCTTCTGAAGACACATCATGTGCTCCTTGTCAAAGTCAGTCACCATGCTCTCCATCTAGTGGTTTGAAAAAAACAACGCACTTTGTAATTTACGTTTCCTTTTTTATCTGAAAATTAATGAATGAAAGTGTGATCTAAAATTAAGCTATATAGCAGACCTTTTCCAGGAGAGAGTCTTGCATATACAGCAATTTGCTCTCCTCCTTGCTCAGCTGTGCTGCTTCATCCCCTTTAGGTTCTTCTTCTTCTCGTTCTTCAATGAAAGCAGATAAATCTATCACTTCCTCCATTCTTTCCATTTCATTTTCCAGTTGCTGTCGCAAACCAACGCTTCCCTGCTGTTCCTCCAGCTCTGTGCACTGAAACCTGTAGTGGGTAAATTTTTGAGGGGGGGGGGGGAAACGTCATGAGTAAGAAAACAAATCATTGTAAGAATAGTGCAGAAAATGCGAGTTGTCTTTCCCATGAACTAAACTCTGAACAACACTATCTTTAACTACAGATAGCAAATGTGAAATGTAGCTTCAGCACCTCTGGTTCCTCAGCAAACGGTATTTCTCTAGGATGGGCCGGGTGCATCGTATCTTGTCTGGGATTTCCTCTGGACGTACAGTGGGTAGTGGGGGTGGACACCGTTGAAGATGGGATGGCAGAAGACTCTGGACCTTCTGGAGCTGCTTAGCCTCAGCCCACATTTTTGATGAAAGTAGAAGTTTGGAGTCTCGCAAGGCCATGATCTCTTGGTTCATCTCAGTCTGTATCTTACGTATCTGGTGGGATGGATCATTGCAATTATTTCTAAAAGTCGTGCCTGTAACTGATAAGTTTTCATCAAGATCATTGATGGGCAATCCTGGCACTTGAGGTCCGGAATCCTGCAGGTTTTAGATGCTTCCCTCCTCCAACATATATGATTCTAACGATCAGGATTGGTGAGTTGGAGAAGGGAAACATCTAAAACCTTCATTAATCTGGCCCTTGAGGACCAAGGCTGTCCATAACTGATCTTGATCATTAGCATTTGAAGTTACAAAAAATCTGGAGCAAGTTGATGCTCTGAATTTAATGTGTATAAGAATACAGTGCTTGTGCTTTACATTGCCCTCCAGGTCCGTCATCTGTGCTTTCTTTTTGTCCGCATTCATTCTGAAGTGTTTTGGTACATTGTGTTTGTCTGTTTTAAGTTTCAAGTCCCCAACACTCTCTTTGGCTTCACAAATGGCCTGCACATCGTGTGGATCTTCACAGTTCTTCTTGGGTTTCTCTGTATAACTGAGATGCCAATTAAGTGGTTAATGTTGCATTAGCAGTAATCATTCAAATCATTGGACAGAAGTTTTCAGTGTGGAACTTCTTGCAGAAAGATCAGCAGCGCGACTTACAATTTGTCCCATTCCTGATTCCTCTTTTCGATCTTGGCACGTGCCTGTTCAGCTTTCTTTGCGGCCTTTCTGAGCCTCTCTATCTGCCGATCTGCAAGCTTTACTCCTGAAGATCGAGACACCAGGAGGTGTGGCACATCTTCCTCTGGTGAACACACATCAGCAATCACTTACTGTACTAATGTACAATATTCGACGGGTAAAACAAATACTTGTCTCACCATCTGTTTCATGACTGAATTTTGTAGTTTGATCTTTGGATTTTCTGCGTTCATCTGGAGCAATTTCTTTGCTGCTGGTCTCTCTGTAACTGCTCTGCTGTTGCGCCTGCCCTGAAGAAAGTGCTGGAATACGATAGGTGGAGACTCTGTGGTCAGTGCGGATGGCAAACACAGTGACTATGTTAGACTCCAAAGAACCATTGAACCTGAAAGTAAAACAGACCAAAAAGGCTTTTCAGCATGGTTGCAGGATTTGACGTTTAGTCTTGACATCTGGGTTGAATGAATCCATCCAAATCCCAAAATAAATATTACCATTTGTCTAGAGAAGTAACTTATAAATGAAAAGTATTTGGTCAGACTGTGATAAAAGCCATAATTGGTTAGTACCACTCCTGTAGTTTTTTCAATGCAATATGAGAGCGTTGCTCTTCCCAGCTCATCTGTTCTTGGACCTCTTTTAATTTCTGGGTCTTCTCCCTCAAAGCTTGCTCTTCAAAACACTTGTCCAGTTGCAACTCCTGCTTACAAATAAATTACAAAGAGATAGGAACCAAGTTACTTGGCTTTACTTGAATTTAGAATTGTTCATCTCATAGTCAAAATGTTACTGTTGTGTGTGTGTGTACCGTAAGTGACAGCCGGGAGTGTTCTGGCAGGTCAAGGTTGTCCTTGAGCAGTTTTTTGAACACATTCTGAATCTCAGCTAGCCTTCTACGCTTGTCAGATTTCTTCTTCTCAGCTTCCCGACACTGATGGTCTTTCTCCAACTTCTGTTTGAACATCTCTATGCTGGGTGGGCAGATAAAATCTGAATCACTTAGATGATTTTTTTGAAACACAACTAACTGCACTCTGGAAATCTTAAATTTACATCAGTAAAAGTTTGTCTAACCTGCAATTTATTCACCTCTAATCCTGTTGCTGGACCTGAAATCTATTCCCAGCTAACTTTAAGGGTGATCAGTGGTTTAGACTTTGAACTGATGTATAGGCTTGGAGCTACACCGGGTTAGAGGTCGCTCTAGCCCTACCTAAAATCTCTAGTAAAGAAGATTTATTACTGGGCTATTCATGTCTAACTGCATGAAACACACCATCTTATACAATTACACTACCCAATGCACAGGTAAGGTGATATCTACTAACAACTGAGTCATACTCAACCTGTCAGCCGCTGGGTCATCAATGTCCTGTGCCAAATCTTCATTCTCAAGACCGTCCTAATTGAAGGATCACAATATATTACATTTTGATGGTATTCTATCAAATTGCTAATCTGTTAATCATCATAAATGGATCTATGTCTGCACAGTGTAATTTGAAAGCTTCTTTGTTGAAAAAGATGGCTAACCCTTGGAGAAGGAACAATGGCCCTTTTCCTCTGCAGGCCTTTTTGCAGCTCCTCATGAGGAAGCATGTTGAAGGAGAAAATATTCCCATCATCTCCTGCTGTCAGCACAAACTGGTCATCATAGCTGCAGCATATGTGCCACAGGTGTCCATAATTGCTGTCGTGGATGCTCAATTCCCAGTATGCCTGCATAGAGGTTAGGGTGTGGTTGTCCGGATCAAGAGGGTAAACCCTGATGGAGCCTGAGTGCATGCCACATAGCATTAGCTGCCGGTTGGAGCTGTGGAAAAAAACAAAAAACAAACATAAGCCTGACCTGATCACTATGGAGCAAAACCTGTATTTTCACTTTAGTTTCTTCAGTCCTCATACTTGAAGGTGACTGAACAAATAGCATCATCCTCAGCATTCAGGACAGTCAGGACGTCAAATGGCTCATCCTGACGTTGGTCTGGATCCTCATCCTGATTCTCAGAGAACTTGCAATGGTACAAGAAACCTGAGTCATACCCTCCCTGGAGACAAAAAGTAATGTAAATTAAGCAGGTATGCAAAATAATTATTGTAATTTCTGTAAATGTGGGTGTGTCAACAAATTGGTCTTTATTTAATGTGTCTGCATGTATGTGTACCATAGAGAGCCAGAATTGTCCAGGCTGGGAGTAGAAACCACAGTGAAGAGGACTACGAGGGTTAGGGATGAAAATGGGGGGTAACTCCTCTTCCAGCGGTTCCTCTTCCACAACTTGATGCTCCTCTTGCGTTTTCTGCTGCTTCACCTTTAAAGCTTGTTGCCTTGCTATTTCCTCTTCTCTCTGCAACGCATGGATACGAGTCATGCTAGTCGTGAGTTTTGTTTATTTAAATGTAGTCAAGAATTATTAGCATACATTTTATTGTTTAGCTTGTAAATGAAGAACTGTTGTTGTAAAACAATATGATTAACATGTAGTGAAACCCCAACAAAGATGTGAAGCGAAACCTTGATTTGAGATTTGATGCTCTTAAAGTAGAAGGATCTTCTGGGCAGTTCCAGCAGTTGGTACGATTTGGTTGGCTTCAGGGTACTCTGATCAGGACATGGTACCTCCACAATATAACCATTCTGACACAGGATTAGTAACCTGTTTTCATGCTGTACAAGATTGGGAATTAGTAAATGTTTTTCATGTTGTGCAATAGTAATACATTTTGCACAGTCAAAATATACTTCCCTTCAAACAGAGACTTACATGGAAATGAGGTGACCACTCCAGTAACTGCACTGGTCCGGGAACATGGACAAAACCCATTGGCTCATATTTTTCTCCAACAGTAAAGAAGAACACAGTGCTATCTGAGCTCTGGGGATAAAGATAAAGGCTGAATATAGTTTAAAAAAAAACACTCAACTCATGACAGCCCACTAATATCAAACAAAATGTAGAAAAAACATCAGCTTAGTAACTTCATGAATTTCTGTTTCCGCTTGATCAAAGGAAAAGTCCTCCAGACAAAATAAAACTGTTCTGATAAACTGCACTGAAAATCTCTGAGTGGATTATAAAAGGTGCTTTACCCCAGTGGCTAATATTTTCCCGTTGCACTCATATGCAACAGCTGTTACATGGGCGCTATGCGGCTTGAAAGCTTGTTTGAGTCGAATGTGGGCATCTCCTTTGTTGTTGTGCAACCCTGTGGGGTCAAAAATCTCCAGCAAGCGAACCACCCCATCTTCAAATCCTGTCACCAATAAACCTCCAATGTGATTCACCTGCAAAAATTTTTTTTGATTATTCTCATTACTCAAATTTTATGGAAATGAATTGGTAGTAAATTAATGCATGTCATACTAACCGAAGGTGGTGCCCAGTGAAGAGCAGTTCCACCTTGATTGAATCGGCTACAAATGAGTTCTGTTTTTGCAAGAAAGTCAAAGACTCTGACAGAACCTGGAAAATAGAATATCCAGAAACATAGCAGCAGGTGTATTGTGACAGTAGTTTGAAATTATATTGACAGATGGACACAATTGTTGGAATCCTTTCTATAAAGAATGATAAACCTACAGTGGTCATTGAAATTGTTTTAAACTGACAAACGAGAGAACATTATTTGTACTCAAAAGGAAGATGAAGCTAGGGTTGATTATAATTGTAATTATTACGTTTGTCAGTGGCCATTGGGGATTTTTTAGTCTTTAACAACATCCCAATCATATAAAAATACGGACTCACGATCCAGAGCAGTCGTGGCCATTAGATGACTTTTCTTTGACACGTCAAGACCTTTGATTGGTCCAGCATGGAAGGATAACAGGCACTGTGGATCAGGAGTCTGTTCAGAGATTTCAGTTAGATGAAGTCATTCAAGTGTGCTCAGGTTGCTGTAGAGTACTAGTTACTAGAGCAGAGCATACTTATTCAATGTCCCACTCTAAACGTCATTTTGGACTAGCTATGTTGACTAGTCCATACAAATTGTATCAACCAACACAAATCATATTCAACATTTGTTTAACCATTTAAGGTAATGGCTATGGGATGGACTTCTTTCTTCTTCTTTCTAGCGTTCATATAACAGTTCTCATGTTCTGCAAAAACCTACTTCAACTTAGCCAATCATATTTTTGCATCAGGTTCCTTCATTTTCCCTATCTTTAGCAGCACTTCTCAAAGCCTATTTGGCAATGCACTTTGTAAGCCCACACAGTTATGGCAAAACTTTTCTCAGTCTGTTCCTCATTGGTTCCCATTAAGTTTGTTCTTTCTTGTGGTTTGTCTTTCCGGACCTTGCTCTGTAGTGGTGCCCAGTACAAAAGATGTAGAAGACTTATCATGCAAATTGGATCATTTGTAGGGCAAGTTCCACAATTTGGTCATCATACTCTTCATTCAACATGATCCTTTAAAATTTCAATTTGATTCAGAAGTGAAGATAAACGATGCTTTATTAATTGCGTAGATGAGCCTTACAGTGTATGTGAATGAAAGATCCAGTTTCCAAATAGCTCCATTGGAATCCTACGAGATAAAAGAGATTAGGTTTGAGTTATTCGCTGAAGTGCGATTTATGCATTTTTGTGAAAGATGACTGGTGACCTGAGCAAACCAAACAGTAGAGTCAGGCTGGGAGCTTTTCACTATTGAGGAGAGACATGCATGGCGCCCAACTGTCATCTCATTAATGGGTTCCATCTCAAACTTGCCGCTTTCACTGCTACTGTCTGCATTGTCGATTGTCTCAAAGTCCCAGCCCTGCAGGCTCAAAGGGAGGTTGCAATGTCATATTGGGCCATTGTAGCCTTTCAATTATGCAGTAATCTCTGCTTTACCCGGATCACTCCATCAGAGCCAATGGTCATCAGTTGCCCGTCCTCCAAGGCAAAAGGTTGGACAACCCCTGCATGACAACATTGTCCTCCCTTGCTGCAGAGCTCTACTTTAATGGCATTTCCATCCCACAAAAGCAGGTTACCCCAGCTTGAGCCAGACACCACCTAAGAGGATGGACAATGGTTAAAGTCCTGCATTGTTGTTGTTGAGCCACACCAGCACCTTCCTTAAATAAACCCAACCTGCCATATATGTAGAGCACAAACCTTTCCGTCGGGAAGCTCTATGTAGCCTTCAATATCTGTAGCTGCAGTTTTTCCAAAATGGCCCATAAGTCCTTCCAATTTGAGACCTGTAAATGTGCTGGCCATTCTCCAGAACCTAGGCAGAGACAATATTTGAATCATAAATGGACATTGAAAGAACTGGGTCTTTTCTTGTTGAATTTATTGGCAGGTTCTGACAGTATGATAATATCCAACTTTTTTTATTTTTATAATGACTTGAAACATTTCTATAATGACTCCATCAACAGAACACATACAATTTAAGAAGAGTAAATATTTTGTCCTTTACTTGATGTGTCCAGATCCTGATGATGTCAGTAGGCCAGGGTTGTATGGAGAGAAGCTCACTCGGTAAACATCCTGAGAAATTGCTTTGCACCTGAGCATTACCTCCTCCTGTCTCCACTTCCACACTGTCAGCATGTAGTCTGGTGCACTGCCCAGGGTGGCCAGGAGACTTCCATCGCTGTTAAAGTTCACAGAGCCGAATGCAAGCTCTGTACCTTCTACGCACAGGAAACACATGATCAGGCACAAGACCTCAATGGAAATAATGATTGGATTGTGGTTCTAATCACCTCTCAGGATGCGGTATGCTTGTAATGAAGAAGATTCATATACTATCAGGATGGGCTTTTTACCCTTTTCTGCCACGACAAAGTACTCTTGGCTTGGGTGTACCTATACATACACAAGAAAAATATTAATACACAGACACGTTGCAAGGATGGAGAATAAATTGAAGGGTCTACACGCATATATTAGTGTCCCAAGGATTTTCTAGGTTTCAAAGTATGCTGATAGCACTCAAGACTTGAATTTTACTTGAACACCTTCACAGGAACAGGCCTATCCATCAATTTCCTATACTGCTTAAGCACTCCAGGGCCAATGAAAGAAATGGAGTCCATTTCACCTGAATTTGATACGGTGGACCACAGTATTCTGTTGGCTCGTTTGCAGCAGTGAGCATTGGCGGTAGTACTCTCTAGTGGTTTAGATTCCAATTGGCTGGAAGAACTTTATGTGTTATCCTTGGTTTTTCTAAGTCCCGCACTGCCCCACTGTCATATGGTGTTCCATAGGGTTCAATTCTGGGCTTTCTGCAGTTTTCACTGTATCTGCTGACCCTGTGTTTAATCTCAACAAAACTTGGTATTTCTTTCCACTGCTATACGGATGAAAGTCCGTTGTCCCAGACACATTCTCACTGAGGCCACGTTTGTTTGCAGGAAATCAAGGCCTGGATGGCGATGAATTTCAATGAAAATAAAACAAAGTATTGTTTAGTGTTTGCGGTGTTGACTATTTTTATGTTATCAATCTACTGTTTTAACAGTTTTGTTGTATGACTAATGTTTGCTCCATGTGCTGTATTGGTTGTTTTAAAGTGCTCTATAAATAAAGTTGAGTTGAATTTGTGAAACCAACCTTCCAATTACCTAATGACTATCATGACAACATATTCTCCAGCTGCAGAGAATAGATCAACTGATCACGACCTGATGTTGTTTTAGTTCCTCTGGTGGGAGAGGACACATGCCAGGCCTGGCAGAACCGAACTTGTAAAGGTCTGTTCGCCTGTCCTGGGGGAGGTGTGAGACATTGAGTCTGAGTGGGCCAATGGTGGCCAGCTGGAGCTGTGGCCATGAGGTTGTTGGTCCCTGTCATGGTGGTCAAGCGTAATAGGGAATTCTATTGGCCTGCTTGGTCTGCAGATAAGAAAAAATAAATTCATCTTCCAAACAACTTCGATGAGATTCTGATTCACCAATTACTAAGTGAGGACGAATACTTCAAGGACCTCAATTCCTTGCGTTTCTAAGAGGAAGCAGTCTGGGCTCTCTTATCTCTGGGACTCAGGTTGCTCACAGCGTTTCTATTGGCTCACTTATAATTGCTCTTGTATATTTCCCTCATTCTTACCCCTATTGCACCAATTCCACGGCCACTGCAGGAGCGGATGTATCTCTGCTGCTTGGTGGAAACATCAAGCAGGATCAGCATCTGACCAGCAATATAGATCAGAGTTCTGTTTTCCAGCAGCTGAAGGTTTGCTCTGCGCCTACAGTCGTAGCCAAAAGAGTGACTTCGAGAAGACAGAATCAAGGTTCATGATTACATTTTTGAAAATGTTTTACTTTAGAGCAACCTAACATGAAATCAAGGCCAGCTTTTTATAGTAATAGCTGCATCTCTAGTGAAGGATCTTGGATGGTTTAGAATAAAAATATAATCTCAATATGAGTGTATCATCAAGTGTGTTGTTTTGATGGGGAAAATACAAGAGTGTATAGACAGCATTCTAAGATGCCTGTAACTTAATTTTAAATAATCTTTTTCATTTATTGCACTTAAATTAATTGAGCAAGTGTGTCAAAATTACAATTAAGAACAGTTTTTTTTTTGTAGTTCCAAAAGAACTTTTCCTGGATGGGCATACTTTTTGACATGTCACTGAAAGGGGGTTCCTGCAAAAAAGAAAAAAAAATACATGAAGGATACGAGAGTTTCAGGAGGTTCTTTGGGAAGTCAGAGTCGGGTGTGATGAACGGTCTTGAATAAAGCTGCTCATATTTGTAGCACATGTCTGCAGAGCGTTGTTTCCCCTCAGCAGATATCCCACTGTGATCACAAGCCCCTCCGGTGACAATAAAAACAAACATCTATTGACAGTTATCGTCACTCATCAATTATATCATTTTACAGAAGGCAAGCATAAGCACCATCACAACATTAAATCTAATGTAATAACTGTCTGTTTTTGACTAGTTTACCAAGTTCATGTGTTTTATGTTAATTTGTTCAGTTTTTTTTATTAATATGTTTCATTCATAATTACATTTTTTAACAAGCATTTGAAGTTACTGGCCTGTTTGTCTTCTATTGTTCCAGCTATAGCTATATAAACGTTAATATGTGGTAAATACTGTCATTCAGGCATAATGTGTGTGTGCTGTCACCATTTTCACTGGCATCGTGAATTGAGGGGGTTGTAGACATTTTCACTCCTGGTGGTCCTGAAACTAAACAAGAAAAAAAAAAAGGGGGGGAGCAGCAATTCATTGTTGGCCACATGATTACACATTAAATCTATGCAAAACGCGGTCGGCTGCGCTTACGTTTTTTTCACTTGAGCGTTGCAATTTCAGCGCGTCTCATGTCCAAACTTTTCTGTCCTGTTACGTTGGGTCTGTAGCCAGGCAACAGGAAGCCTGTAGGCTACTGTAGTCCACGCCCAGTGTTTTATTCTTTTTTCCTTCTTTCTTTTCTTTTTTTTTTAACACAGGCCATTTAAAACCACTTGGGAGATTTGAAGGACTAGAAGTAATTACAATTTTGTTTTCAATAAGCAAATTAGCAACTCCTAAATATTAATTGTAACCTTTAAAGCGTGATACTCAAATGCACCACTGAAAATATTGTTTCACAATCGTGTACGCTTCCCTTGCTGACTTCAGAACAGAATAAAATAACTTTAACTAATTCAGCAGAACCACGTTTGTGTAACGTGAACCCAAATCACATTACATTCGCATTTATCGCTTCTGTTTTGTGCGGCATCACTGTCGTAAAGATGTCAACGTTTTACGGCAGCAAACGCTGAGTTTGATTGGAGCTTCAGTGTCGTAAATCGTAGCGGTAAAACACGCATGGGCAGTTTGAGACGGCGTGTCTGTAAATCTGCAATTAACGTAAGTAAGCGTATCAAACTACTAACATAATCAGTGGTGTTATCATTTGATGTGTGTTATTATTAGCTCTCAAGTGTGTGTGAATTATTTGAGGGATTGGTTATTTTGGTTGTCGAGAGTGGCATAAATCCATTACACTCGATAAAAAATGGCGACAGTACCTTCAATGTATTTTACCTAAGAAATTAGTTACATAGTTTAGCATATGCAGTTTATTTCTCCTCCACTTGTCACGAGTTCTTTAAACTAGTTTTCCCCCGAGACTGATTTCCCTGAACCGTCCTATTTTAACTGTTAGTATTCAATATTGAATTAGCTAATTCAGGTAATTTAATTAACTTTCCATACTTTATCAAAAATAATCTTAATCCTGTCAAGTTTTAAGACTTTAAACATCTGGGACTGTAAATGTGTACTGTATAAATATTTTTCCTGAACATGTTTCTCTTGTGTAGAATGGAAGCTAAACCCAAAACACCCTTTATCCCCAAAGGAGGAAAGAAGTTGAAACAGAAAGGCAAGGGTAAGATGAAAACACTGTTAAACAACTAAATACTCATTTTGAAAGTTTGAACCTAATGTGGTCATTGACATGTCGCTATACAGATTCTCCTGGGAAAGCACCTGGTACTAAGTTAACTGGCAAAAAGCCCTTCAAACCTTACAACAAGGACATAAAGGGCAAAGTGGGAAAGAGTGGCGATAACACTAAGAAACAACAAACATTTGTTAAAGGTGGAAGAGGGACAAAGAGAAAATTCCCTGTTGGCGAAGAGGATGGAGGTAAGAAATTTCAAATTCCACACACTTATATTAGAGAACGTTAAGGATAAGAAGGAAACACTGTTAAACAACTACCGGTAAATGCTCATTTTGAAAGTTTGAACGGAATGCAGTCATTGACATGTCTCTTTACAGATTCTCGTGGGAAATCACCTAGATCACCTAGTAGTAAGCCAACTGCTAAAAAGCCCTTCAAACCTTACAACAAGGACATAAAGGGCAAAGTGGGGAAGAGTAGCAATAACACCAAGAAACAACAAACTTTTGTTAAAGGTGGAAAAGGGACAAAGAGAAAATTCTCTGTCGACGAAGGGGAAGGAGACAACGCAAAAGAAGATGGAGGTAAGAAATGTCAAATTCCACATACCTTGTACTTACATTAGATTAGAGAGAGAGAGATTAGAGCATGTTAATAGTGATTTTATTTTTATGTGTATGACCAGGTCCACAGGCAAGGAGGTTCAAGAAAGAAGATTTTAAGCCAAAGAAGAAGAAGCAGTCAGCACAGCAGACAGATGAAGAGCTGAACAAGAACAGGCTACAGAAGAAGAAAGACCTGAAAAATAGAAGACAGCAAGCAGATCGAAAGGACATGTACCAAATCATCAATCAGGCCAAACAAGTGTGGGGAGACCTAAGATTGTACGTAGATTCACTCAGGAAATAGTTTGAACTGGCTTTTGACCTCTGCTGAATATGAAGAAGCTAATTTGTGTGTCCTGCGTGCGTGTCCACAGGAAGAAGTGTGATGGCGGTTTGAAGAAGAAGTTGATGAAGGATCTTCATGACCTGATTAGGGGAAAGTACAAACAGGTATTTTCAAAACCAGTTTTTCAAACCCAATCTACGCCGGTTACATGCGCTTTGTGTCTGTATGTGCTGAGAGCCACCATCTCCCTCCACCAGATGGCGTATGCTCATGACTCTGTGCGAGTGCTGCAATGTTTTATCCAGTGGGGTAGTCACGAGCAGAGAAAGGAAGTGTTTGGCGAACTTAAAGGTGAGGTGTCAATCGTGGCCTGTATGGTTATCCATCCACCAGCCATCGCCACAAAAGGGTAGTCAACCCAAAATTCTCTCTACAATAAACTGTTACACAAAAATAAACACGACATTCTGGTTAATATTGCGTTCGTGGAATATAGATAAAGCAGCAAAATCCACCCGTATTTAACAATCGCAGGAGGTGGCCATTTTGTTACTTGCTGTCGACTGAAAATGATGTCAGTTTCTCAGGGCTCTGGAACTGACCAATCACAGTTCAGCTTGCAAACATCACATGACCAAAGTGAGCCGTGATTGGTCATTACCTGAGCCCTTAGCAACTGTGATGCCATTTTCGCTCAACAGCAAGTGGCAAAATGGCCGCCCTCTGAGATGGATAAAATAGGTGGATTTTGCTGCTAATTCAGGTTCTACAAACGCAATACTACAAGGTTGTGTTTAGACAAATGGGAGCACCAACATATTTTAAAAGTGTATTCAAGGAAGGATCTGCTCGAAAAGTAGAAGGTAAACGTTCCCGTTATTCACTTTTTTTTCTTTTCTTTTTTTAATGCGCATGCGGTAGACCTTCCTACCAGCTCTCTTGCTCGTCTGGAGGAAACGCCTACACTGTAACAATGGGGAGTGATATTTACTTGAAAAAGCCTAGTAAAGGTTGATGCACTCAGAAATTCGAAGTATATTTTTTAAGGAGTTTAACTAGTATTTTTGATGTGAAAAAAAATTTACTAGATTTTTTCCAAGTTAAACCAAATGTCGGGAATGTGCAAGCTCATCTTCATCCTCATCTTCATCAGTCTCTGCAGCCAGCCTCACTTCCTAGACTGATGTCCTCTTGCAGCTCAGCTATTTTCAAAGTATGCGGTGAGATTGGTGGAGCTACAACAATGAATTGCTGAATCCAAATCTCAGCGGCTACACTCTACAAATACTTAAACTGCACATGCTGCACTAGGAGCGAGCACGCACGACGTCGTTACAGTAGATTGATTGACGGGATTGAGAACCAATGGTTAAAATGATCGACCCGGAAGACACAGCAAAAAATGATCCTTGAATACACCCTTAATAAAATTTTGGAGTTGGCTTCCCCTTTAAATGTTGTTAAAGGGTTTTCATGACGGCGATAGTTTGAACCTTGAACAAGTCAATTCTCTTTACGTTATTTCTTATATGAAAATTGTTTTTTAAATGTTACAGGTACAATTAAAAAAATTTTGCCTTTTGACAACGTCCATTTGAAATTGAAACATTGCTTATTTGGAATGATTTGCTCATTAGTTCTGTTCATTTCGGGGAGGGGGGAGGATTTGCTCATGTATGTTGTCATCTTGTCTCCTGCAGATGATGTCCTTGCTTTGAGTAAGTCGCAGTACGGCAAACACGTGGTGAAAAAGATGCTGATGTACGGGTGAGTTGCTCTTCTATGAGCAGATGTCCCATTTTGACATTGTTTGCTCCTTTAACTTAATAACAACCATGTTGTACAAGTCTG
This sequence comes from Leptonotus elevatus, assembly GCF_054856555.1. Classification (NCBI taxonomy): domain Eukaryota; kingdom Metazoa; phylum Chordata; class Actinopteri; order Syngnathiformes; family Syngnathidae; genus Leptonotus; species Leptonotus elevatus. Next base: position 15,220,828 of record NC_141253.1, read on the forward strand.
ACAATAAATATTTCTAGAAAATTCAATATATGTAATTTTGCATCTGAGTAGTTAATGTTTAATGTAAAACTGGCTTTTTTTTTCATCCGTGCTAATATATTTATCAAAAAGCTTCATAACTTATCCATCACACTCTTAAAATAGGCTCGGTCAGGCTTTTTATCACAGAAATTCAAGAACTTCTCCCAACAACACTGTGTGTTGTATGATCTAGTATACAGTACTTCTACTTGGAAACTTGAATTCACATTTTGACTCTTCCATTAGCCGTTCTGCTGTGGATCGTCTGGTGCTCCTTGATCATCTAGATTTGAAGCAACATGTTACCTATTGTATTTGCACTACAGGAATAAGGAGCTGGTGGCGGCTGTGATGCAAACGTTTAAAGGTAACGTGCGGCAGATGCTTCGCCACGCTGCCGCTTCCGCCATCGTTGAGTACGCCTACAACGACAAAGCTGTGCTCGCGCAGAGACTCATGCTCACCGAGGAACTGTACGGAAACACCTTCATCATCTGTAAGGTACACAAGTACACAAACAAAAGGGCTTCCTAACTAGATGTATGACAAAAATGCTATTTTAGGTAAAGGCAAGATACATGTATATATGGAGAAAAGTTGACCAAGTTGGATAAGTCGACTTTAAAAATAGGTCGGCTAAAAGTTTGGGCTGTCCACGTTTTATATACTGACTTTTAGATACGAGTTTCTGTCTATTCCTTGCTCAGAGTTAGCTGAGAAGGCTCTGAAATCACTCCTAAGCTGACACTCCTTGCTAGGATTTTTTAGGCTAAATTAGGAGCTCTCTGAGATACTTCAGAGAACCTTAAGGAATACGGGCCCTGATCTTTATTTCTTCTGTTAGTGTACCATCTAGTGGCCGAATGGCAGATGTTATTTGTGTGCTTAAAAAAAAAGAAGCTCACTGACTTAGTACTTAGTGGTTTTTATTAAAGACAATACAGCACATTGAGCTTCATCAAAACCCAGGAAACAAGTTTCTGAACTTCTTAAAAAGCACTTGGTCCAAAATATAACCTGCCACTTGGTATTAGGTGTTCATCACTTAACCCGTCATGCACTAAAAGTGCCCGGAAAAAGACAGGAACAGAACATTATTAACCTCATGTAACTAACAGCTAGCTTAATAATAAATAAATAAAAAGACTGTGGTCATGGGAGGCCCAATCCCTGAGCGAGATCTAATCACGAGAGGTCCTTTCTGTGATGTGAACTTCACTTTGATTTAATTTATTTAAAATGTAATTATTTCGTTTTAGAGTCCAAACTGTAACTGCCGTAAGAATTTAAAAAATAATGTCATGTGCACACCCCATCTGTGTATATTTCTGGGGGCTCATTGCAAGAGACAGGCCAGCCCCCAGAACCAACTTAACAGGGTTACAGTTGCACTTTAATTCTTGATAGTATAGCATGACAACACACCTTAGACCTGTTTAGGTTAAATTGCATAATATCTCTCCTGTGCACACTCAACTTTCGATGACGCGAGTTAAGAATGTGTCACATGCTTCTGCCGTTTGTCAATGTGTGCAGACATCGGTGTGCAACACCATCGAGAAGGTTGCAGAAGCCAACCCGGACAAGCTGAACCAAATCATCATTAATATGAAGCAAATACTTACACCATTGGCACAGAAGTAAGACTACTGAAAGTGATTTATCATCCACCACGGAGAACATTATGACAAAAATATTGTGTTTTTTTTTTTCTTTTATTATTGTGAGCTTTGGTTTGAGTTGATGTGTTTGTTTGTTTTTAGAGGATGGCCAAACTAAAATTGAATCGAACTAGGATGTGAAAATGTGACGTCACCATGTGTTGTATTTTTTGTTTCAGAGAGCAGGTCATCAAACATTCTTTGGTCCACAAAGTCTTCCTGGACTTTTTCTTGTTAAGTCCTGACAAAGAGAGAGCGGTGAGTCTGTGGATAATTTGTATAGTATAACTGTGCACTGCGATTGGCTGCTACAGTATGGTTAGACAGTGAGTCTAGTCTGATTTGTTGACAGACAATTCACTTCATTACAGGAGATGATTGAGTCCATAAGGGAGGCAGCAGTCTACATGGCTCACACCCACGATGGAGCTCGAGTGGCCATGCACTGTCTGTGGCACGGGAATTCCAAGGTAAACACACACTGACCAAACCAATAACATAACAGGATTGCTTTGGCGCCATCTGTTGTGTCTTGTTGCCACGAAAACAATTTAAAGTGAGATGAAGGCATGTTGTTCTTTTCTGCCCTCTTGTGGCATCTTACGGAAATTACAAACCCTTTTTCAGGTCATCAATTAGGTGCAAATTTTTGCTATTTGTGTCAGAGCTGGGTCCTTTTACTGGGGGTGCACTGTAAATTTAGTACTTACTCTGTCTAAAGTTTATTTTCTGTTTCAGGACAGGAAAGTCATCATCAAAACAATGAAGACGTACATGGTGAAGTTTGCAACGGTGGGTTTCACACAAACTGGCTGTTTTAATGTGTTTGTCACTTTTAGGCAACTTTTCATAATTTTTCTTGTAGTGCTTAAACACAAATCAAATGAATTAAATATTTTTGTTGATGAAGTCTTGATGCAATTAAAACCGCTAAGAACAGATTTAACATTTGTCTCCTCAGGGGGAGTTTGGTCACCTGGTGCTTCTCGCCATATTTGACTGCGTTGATGACACCAAACTTGTCAAACAGGCTGTGTTATCTGTAAGTGTACCATCTGTTTCCGTTTTGTTCTTTGCTCTATCAAATGTCTTAAGATGGGCGTTTTACATGTTTCTCACTTGTCCAGGAACTCATGTCATCTTTGGATGGGGTCATCAGCAACAAGTATGGCAAGAAGGTTCTGCTGTACCTACTGAGCCCCAGAGACCCTGCGCACCTGCTGCCTGAGATCATCAAGGTGCTGCAAAAAGGAGATGGAAACACGCACAGGTCAGACAATGAAAATTATTATTTGTAGTCACTTTTTGGCGTGTTATTAATCACAACTGATGGAAAAGTTTTCATCTCTGTCTCTTTTCTTCTCCCATCAGTAAAAAGGACACAGCCCTTCGAAGGAAGGAGCTGCTTGAGGTGGTCTCCCCGCCGCTGCTAGATTATCTGCGCGACAATGCCGCCGCCATGGTCATGGACAAGGCCACCAGCGTGACAGTTAGTGACATTCTGGCGTCGGCCTGCGGCGACCTGCGACCCGCCATGGAGGCTGTAGCTCAGCTGGCCAATCAGGATCTAGTGCCAGGGGGCGTCGAAGGACAGGTGAGCGTGAGTGAATGAGGGCTGTTTTGTATTTAAAGGGGAAGTCAACAATTTCTTGACAATATGTAATATGTGAACTCACTAGTCTAAACATGACATTAATTACATTTGTGGAATATGAGTTATGAAGCAAAATCCAGCCGTTTTTATCCATCTCAGGTGGCGACCAGTCACAGCTCGGCTTAAAAAAAAAGAAGGTGAGATGTGAATGGTCGTTCCCTGAGCAACTGTCATCTTCAGTCGACACCAAGTGGCAAAATGGCCGCCTTCTGATATTGATAAAAGCTGTTAGACTTACGCCGCTTAACTCATATTCCACTAATGCAATATTAACCAGAATACTGTATTTAGACTAATGGGGCTGCATAGAACATATTATTGTGAAGAATTTTTGGGACTTGACTTCCCCTTTAAAATCATTAGGATACAAAAATGTTTTGAAAATAGCACTAAAAAGTGTTGATGTGCATCTCTCTTTTCTAGCTTCACATGGCAGAACATCCTGCAGGACACCTGGTACTCAAATGGCTCATAGAGCAGGACCTCACTCTGCTGGAGGCTGGCAAACAAGGTGATTTCATAACAAATAGCCTAAGCACGAGGTTTATATTCATGCTTAGCAGGATTTGACCTGGATGTCACCATTTTGAACACAATCTAAGGTCAGGTTAGTTTAAAAAATAAAAGCAGTACAACAAATACTGAATAAATGTCAGAGTTAAATATGACATGCAATCGCATCCAACTACGAGTAACACAACGCCCATAGACATGACAAGAATTAATGTCCTTACCTCATTAAATTTATTGTGCCACACATTGCAACTTTATGAACAAATGTGAAAAAAGATAATAAAAAATGGCCATTAATTTCATTCAATTTTAAGGAAAAATGCTATATTGGTGTTATATATACATATAGTCTTTAAAAGTATCTGTCGTTGGTTCAATAATTTAAAAAAATTATCAAAAGGAGTCGTATCTGTACATGATATCAATGACTACAAGAGTTGAGTACTCGTACTGGTATCAAACATCCCTACACCAAAATGGAGATTGAGGTTGCTTTAATGCAGTAGAATAATATTGTACAGCTGCGCCCTCTAGTGGCTGCAAGCACTATGCACAGTAAGTGCTAGGAACATTACTGCTGTTACATTATTTTTTGTTCTCTCAGCAATGCATTCTGCTGAACAATGATTTTACGGAACTTTTTTAAAATACCTTTAATACCTGACTACACACGAAACTCCAAATATTCATGTTCATTTTGTTTATTAATTTTAATCCCACTGTCTTTGCCAATGGAATGCTGAGTAACTTCTCTCCTCCTACCAGAGTGCTTTTCCAGGATCCTGGTTGACACTGTTGGGATGGAAAAACTGAGGAGTTGGAGCAAAGTCAACAGAGGAGCCATGGTCCTCTGCAGGTGTGTGCGTGTATTTGTGTTCATGCTCCACTCAAGTTATTGCAGAGTAGTCACAGTTGAGCGGCCTTGAGTTGAGGCATGGTGATTGGCTATTCATGAACATGAACAGTCACATCCTCGGTTAAATCTAGCAACCACATTATTTCACTTTATTTTTTTCTCTTATGGATTTGTACTTGTCACAGGTCACATTTTGATGAGATCATTATTGACGGAAAAAGTTTTGTAATGAATTATCTTTGTGTCACAAAAACCTGCCATTCAGACAGGGAAGTGTAAAATTATCCTACCACACCACAAATGCTTTTCCCAGGATAAAACTGTATTTGAAGCTGTGAGGACATTTTAAAAATGCGTCTTTACTGTCCGCAGCCTCCTAAACAGCTGCGACAAATCTGTGGTGGCAGACGTGAAGATAGCTCTGCAGGACTTTGAGCTCGACAGCACCAACAGCAGCAAGGGAGCTGAAATCCTGCGGGAAAATTTGAGAAAATAGACACGAGGGGTGACACTCGGCATCACTTTGGACCTGGAAGTAGGACTGTGTCACATCAGCAACTGATGAACGTTTCTTAACTATTGGTTACATATGTTGAACACCAAAACGTGTCCTGGGATGGTCACAGAACATCATGGACCAAGGCAGATGTTTGAGTATTTGTAAACATGTATGTACTCCAAAGTTAATTGGGGTCTTCTGCTTGAGGACCACTGAAAATCATCTCTGGGATGTGTAGCATAATCCAGTTTAACAAAAGAACCGCAAGCAGGAAAGCTTGCACGTAAATTGCTCCATGATGCTTTTGTTTTGCTGTTCCAAGTCAAAACTGCATCATAATATATGGTCAGATCAGTTCTGTTTAATGGTTCATAAACGGTAAATGCATGACATAGACAGTTTTGAAAATATATTTTTACGCTCATGTAAAGTTGTAACCAGTTTTGAATACATTTATTCTGAAATTGACTGACTTGATTTATTTAGAAGAGCAGCTGTGATTGCCGGCTTAACTTCCACTGGGAGATCAACTGCAAAACATGCTTACAAGTTGTTTTTCTTAAGAGTCACATTGCTGACTTTGCAGCCGGCCAAGAACTGTGCGAAAGGTTTGATTACTCTGGATGTTAATTCCCTCCGTTTGCAAATCCTTTGTAAAATAAGTGCGTGTGAATATTCCATCTGGTCAGTCTGGTGGCGCCTGTGACGCAAACGCACTTGCCTCCATGACAAATTAACGCGATATATCTCGCGCGCGTGTACTCTTAGCACGCACACACACACACATTAGACATGCCTCACTTTGCAATGTTGGTCCCTCTTAAGACATTGTGACACAGTCGGGCATTTAGAAAAGCGGAAGTATGAACGTCAGTGCAGGTCTATTGCAGACTATCAGGAAAGATATCACAAAGTTAGGACAAGGAGCAGACATTTTCACCCTCTTTTGCCAGGTCACGCGAGCAACAGTGGGTGTTGGAAAGGTATTAACATTAATTCTATATCCTTGTCGAGTTTAAAGTCCAGGTACTAGCAAAGGGCACACTAGTAGAACGGCTGTCATACTAGTTGCGTTGATCCAGTCCTAGTGCCACTTTTAAACTGAATCTGAAGTTTACAAATAATAAACACCCGGATCCACAAAACAAGCATTAGCCTTTTGATGACAAGCTCCACCCACATTAGATTTATGGAGAAAATGCTTTGCAAAAAAGTGTCATACACTCACTTGGGAAAATTACCAAGTAGGAGTTTTCCAAGTAGCCTATGGCTGCTTCAAACCAAAATGGCTAACTTCCTGTTGAATTTAGGGCATGGGTCCTTGAAACTTTTTTTTGTTTGTGTATCCTGTTATATAAAGAACAAATGGTGGTAGTAATAGTGGTCATAATTTAAAAAAAATAAAATAATTTAAACCAGTGTTTCCCCAGTATTATAGTCAAAATAGCACAATACTGCAAGCAATGTATGCCCCCAAAAGGTTCCTAATTGCCTAAAGTTGCCACAAGATGGTGACAAAGCACAAATTAAGCTCTTCCCTTCAGTCAACAGAGTTTACTGGAACTACAATGTCAAAATATTGTGCCCAAAAAAATAAATAAAAAAGGACATGTACAAAAAGCTTTAGATTTTCAGTGTGGAGTACGGTAGCCTTAAAAGCTCAAAAAGTCCAACAACTAGATTACAGGCCCAGGGTCAAAAGAACTTTGTGAGGTTTTGTAAATGGACGTCACGGACATGTGTGGTCAGTGTGGCCATGACAGCCTGCAAAAGCTTTTTTGACATTGGCCCGTCTCCCCTGTGCTGTGTCAGCCAATTGACCCTGCAGCCGAGACGCTCTCGACTGAACGGCGTCCTGATAACATTCCGCAAACTTCTTGGCCGCCCTTCGGGCGAAATGCACATCGCCGCGAGCCTTGGTGACGGCGGCGTATTCTTGTGACTTGAGCTTGCCGTAGTAGTCGGAGAACTTGTTGTAGAGGACGGAGATGGGCATGCCGTTGAGGATGATGCCGAAAGCGATGCAGGCGAAGGCAAAGAGGCGGCCCAGGTTAGTTTCTGGGAGCATGTCGCCGTAGCCGACCGTGGAAATGCTTACCTGTGGGAGTGGAGACACAAAGACGACAATGTCAGAAGCTTGGAGGATCTGTTACCACTTGATTTAATACATAAATGCAAGTTAAAATATGTAATGAATTGATCTAGATAAACTTGCTAAGTGGCTACATTTATTTTAGGAGTTTGAATTAAATGCTAATGAAGGGAATTACATCAACTTGATTTAGCATGTCATGTACACTCAAAAGTCACTGTTGGTTGGCTGAAAACAAAATTCAAGTTGGCATCACTCACTTTTCTCAACACCGACTCCATTTTGATGCTTTGAATACTCCCACATCATGTTCAAGCTGCAAATACCAGAATCTTGCTTTCTGTCCTCTATAATGTATTTGCGTAGTGACTTAACTCATTCACTGCCATTGACGGCTATGAACGACCAAAATTCATTTTAGCTATTTCTATTAGTTAAATTTTTTTCCCACTTTTGTTTAATAATAGTATGAAAACCTAGAATGTTTTTATTGTACATTTAGAACAGATATTAAATTTGTGATTAATCGCGAGTTAAGTAGTGAAGTCATGCGATTAATTACGATTAAAAACTTAATCGCCTGACACCACTAAATATTATTTTCTTTCTCTTTTTTTTTTTTAATTCATTCACTGCCATTGACGGCTATAAACGTCAAAAAATCATTTTAACTATTTAGATTTGTTTAACATTTTTTCCCACTTTTGTCAATAATAGTATGAAAACCTAGAATTTTTTTATTGTACATTTAGAACAGATGTAAAATTTGTGATTAATCGTGAGTTAACTAGCGAAGTCATGCGATTAATTACAACATCTCTTGCTTTTAATTTTTAATAATCTTTTTTTGTTTTGAATGGGCATTTTCTATTTCTAATTTGTTAGTTTTACATTAAAATACATGTGTATTTTATTACTAAAAAGTGTCTGCTGTTTACTGAGTATTGTCAACTCTTGCTCACTACTGCACCCTACAGGCAGTTAACTGCAGATAGTGGCGTAATGTGCTAACGATTTAGGAACGCTACTTGTACTGTATTTAGAAGCGCATGTGTTTGACAGTAACTAATGGAAGCATTTTAATTACACCTGTACTTTGATTATTTGTTTGGAAAAAGTTAGGCTACGTAACAAGCATAACCGACATCACTCATAATTAAGACAAGAAGCTAAAGTAGCCTAGCCTACTTTATAATATGAAAAAGTCAGTTGTAACGCATTTCTTTTGAGTTGCCAACTTAAAAATGTGTCCTTAACAGTTATTAAGTAAGCAGTACTTGATAATGTTTTACTGAAGAAGAAAAGCTATTTCATTCAAAGTAATGTTGTTTATTTCACTTTCAGACTTATGGTAATTGTTGCGTAAATTTTTTTTATAGGCTAAATTTATATACATACTTTAGAGTGTGTGGAACTGCTTAGGATTGTTATTATCACAAGTGTTTTCCGTTGACTGCTTCCAAATCTGCGTTTGCCGCAGTCAAAATAAAAAAAATGTATTTTTATTTTAGTAGTTTGAATTATTTCATTAGCTTTCATTAACAACCTTAATGAGTTTGTCATTGTAATGACTCACTGCGGCCCACCACCACGCAAGCGGCATGGAGGTGAATTTGGTGTTGGGAACGTCCCGCTCGACAGTGTACACCATGGCTGAAAACATGAAGATCCCCATGCCAATGAAGAGCAGCAAACAGCCCACCTAAACACACACACGCACGTAAACGATGTCACGACAGGTGGTCTGGGCTGAGGAGCATGAAATGGCGCGTGACCTGCTGGTAGCACTGCCTCAGAGTGAAGCCGAAGGCTCTGAGCCCCGTTGAGTGACGAGCCAGCTTCAGGATTCGAAAGATTCGCATCAATCGCATGATCTTCAGAACTTGGCCCAACTACAGAGAGAAAACATACAGAAGATACTTCAGCTTATGATAATGTAAAGAATATTATGAAAGAGATGATTTCAGCTACTTCTATTATAGATAGAAAAAATAAAGCCCATATCCTACTGAAAAACATTTGCAAGTGTTGACAACAAAAGGTATTCTCAGCTTCACTGCTAAATCTGTTTTATGGTTCCCAAATATCATGCATCCGGTTTTATTTATTTATTTTTTCAACCAATTTCACATTCAACAGTGGTGATCAAATCATTAAGGGTACCCCGGAGCCAAAAAAAAAAAAAAGTGTCATCTGCAAAAAAGAATGCAATTGACAGATTTAGACGCCATAGATGGATAAACAATTTAGGTCTGACTAGGTCCAAGATTGACTCTTGTGGCGTTACTTAAAGACACAGAATTTTCTTTTTTAAATCAATGATATGAGATAAGATACATATATATATATATATATAAGTAAAGCCTATCGAGCAACTGGAATGAAAGATGCAGGCTTTGCGATTTGAAAATGTCCTCGTACTACATTTTGATGTTGATTTGAATTTCATTAATTGTTCAGCCCTAATTCTGTCACTGGTTGTATCAAACTTATTACTAACTGGCAGGTTCAGATAGATATACTGTAAATAAATAAAAAGTAGTATGCAATTAAAAATTTTAATTGTAATTAATCGCATGATTTTAATAGTTAACTCACAATCAATCGTAAATTTTATATCTGTTCTAAATGTACACTAAAATGCACAATAAAAAAAATTCTAAGTTGTCATACTCTTGTTAACATAGGTGGAAAAATGTTAAACTAATAGAATACAGTAATTTCATTTGAAAAAAAATCTAAAATTAAAAAGATGTACTGAGCTGTGATAGTGTGAAGTGTAATATTGATTTGTTAGTCATTTTACTGCCACTAGCATAATTGCATTTGTAAGACATTGGTGACAGCTCTGTGCATTTTTCTTTTTATATTAAGAGCTATCTAATCTTTAACATGAAGTGCACATTTTTAAAATTGTAAAAATACAACTTGACCCCAGTCTCCACAAATATATGCATTATTATTAAATGTATTACTGCTAAATTTCGACGTGGACGTGTCTGCTGTGTTGCAACTGGAATTCCCCCCAATACAGACTTTCCAAGTAAGGGGAGGTCCTTAATTCATCCACTGCCATTGACAGCAATAGACGTCAAAAATTAATTTGAACTATTTCTATTAGTTTAACATTTTTTTCCATTTTTGTTAAGAGTATGAAAGCCTAGAATTTTTTTGGGTACATTTAAAACAGATATAAAATGTGTGATTAATCGTGAGTTAACTAGTGAAGTCATGCGATTAATTACAACGCCTCTTGCTTTTAATTTTTAATCATCCTTTTTTGTTTTGAATGAATTTATATATTTTTTTAATCTTTTTTTATTTTTTTTTAGAAAAGATTATTAAAAATTAGGGGCATCAGGCGATTAAAATGTGTTATCGTAATTAATCACATGACTTCACAGTTAACTCAACAATTAATCACAAATATTATATCTGTTCTAATACAATTAAAACAATTCTAGGTTTTCATACTCTTGTTAACAAAATTGGGAAAAACATTTTAACTAATAGAAATAGTTCAAAAACATTTTTGACGTCTATAGCAGAGTTAATGGCGCGATAATTAAAAAAAAAATTAAATTAACTCAAAATTAACACTAATTTTGCCCCCCCCCCCAAAAAAAACAAAAAAAACAATTGCACCATCATTTCTTTTGCTTCTTAGTGCAATGTCATGTTAATCCCAACAGTCACCGAGTGTGCCGTTTTTCACCTTTCCAACACGTGACATGGCCTCAATGTCCCCAGAATGGACGTGTGTGTCCTCTTCATCAAAACACTCCAAGACCATCTGCAAGTAGTGCGGCAAGATGGCGATCAGGTCGACAGAATTGACGACGCTGCGTCCAAAATTTCGGATGCTGGCGGTGGACAGCAAACGGAGAACATACTCCAGGGTGAAGAAGGCGATGCAGAAAGTCTCCACGTGCTCGCCGTAGAACCTGCCGCTTAACTGCCCTGATGGCAACTGGAACATAAAATCAGACAGTATTTTTTCCCCCACATTTTTGTAATCAGAACTGACTAGAATTCACTAACAAGTCTCATGACACTAGAGAGGGAATGACAAACTGTGCTAAATTTGGACATTTTCACTTGGGGGTGTGCTCACTTTTGTTGTATGGCTATCGAGAGAATTCAAGGGGTGTGTTCACTAATGTTTTGACATCATGTGGCATCTGTAAACAATGAAACACTTTTTTTTGGTTTCCCCCCTTAACACCTTATACTGCATCTCCTCAACGGTGTTCATCGTCATAGCAACCAGTGAGATCAGGACAAACATGGAGGACGCGACGGCCATCAGCTTGGCAGAAACGGAGGAGAACGGCTTTTCCATCATGTTCCAGATCTTCCAGCGCGTCCATCCAAAGATCATGTTTCGATACAAGGCCTCGTCCTCCTCCAGTGCCATTACCTCCACCTGCAGGACAGTAGAGAAACCCGGCACAGGGTTGACAAAATTGTGAATTGTAATATGATTGTTACTATTTATTTGATTATTTATATTTTCACACAGCGACTGTCCTGTGTTTCAGCCTGGAGACCCACAAGGCCACATTACCAGGTGTCAGGTTGTCATGCCAACACATCGCTTTGAGAGGGATCCTTTTGACTACATAAATACGAGCGTGCGTGGCAACTTGGAAATTTGGGACAGTTCGGAATTCCATCTTATTTACATGGAGATGTGTTAAATACCTCGGGACATAGCACTTTTTGTTTGAATCCACCCACTTTTCAAGTGAATAAAATATTTGGAGCAGACATAATTAAATTCACTTTACTTACAATAAATAAGATCAAAAGTGCACTTCCTGCTTCCATGACACTTGGACTTGATAAGACCAAACATTTATAAAATAAAATAATAAAAATTATGTTCTATCACCTCAACGTACATTTTTAAAAATATTTTCCTAGGTCTCGCTTTTGTGAATTCTATTACATTGGTCGCGCCACGCTGAACAGGACCCTGACATGTATCACTGCCATCTGTCTGCTATGGATATCCGACAGAGAAGAACTACAAGCGTAATGTTAGAGTAGACAATTCAGTAAAAACAAGAGAATTCCTCTCTCCTCCCTTCTGCAAGTTCCCATAGCTATAAATCAGATTAGAGAAAAACAATCATAATGAGCCTGTGACTCCCTTCTTCCGACCGGCAGAGACCGACCCCAGACTAAAACTCCCTTTTAGATAGCAAATGAAATAAACCCGTTGCCCTTTCTCTCATGAAAGTAACACAGATAAAAATACAATTCTATTCATTGAGCCATACTGCTATAACTAAATCCAAAACGGCTAAAATATAAATTGAAACTGAAAAACAATGTTAATAACTTAACAGTAATTAGCCTAGCCTCTGGTGGTGCTTGTAGCTAATGTCTGACCCAATGGGTCACCGCCGCTTGACTTCCACAGGCGGGGCTTGCAAATAATCGTTGCAGAGTCCCGTGATTCAGGCTCCTGCCGCTTGTTTCCCTCTGCTTTGCTCTCACTAGCCGCTCAAAGGCCACTCCAGCTAGTTCTTGCTAGCCACCCTTGTTAGCCACTCTAGTGAGTTCTGGCTAGCCGCTCTTTTTTTCTGCTAATGCTAGCTCCTGCTAGCTGTTGCTGACCGCTCACTCCAAATAAAAATAGGGAGTAATTGGTGGTAGGGTTGCGAAGTGTGATCTTTTTGAGGCAGCGTACTGAGTGTGCTTCAAATGTGTTGTATTTTATTCGTTTTTCATAAAAGTTGTCACTTCCACAATTAACTGCATATAGGCTGTATGAGAAATGTGAACATGCAGCTGTTCCTCCCACAACATGTGTTATTTATATGATCATTTTACAGTTTACAATTATATACATTTTCTTTTCTGTCAGGACAAACGTGAATTGTCTGGTTTTGAACCATCTGGCTCTCTTGATATTTCCATTGGAATGCTAAAGCTAGGGAAACTAGCGGATCTCTTCACACGCGTTATTAATCCCACTAGATTTCTCGGCAGGACACACCCTGCTGCAATATAATTGGATGCTACATCCAAGTAGAAAATCATATATTGGTCTTTATTCCTGCTTCCAGGTTGCCGAGGCGCACACACCGAGAAGGGCAGCATAAAGTGCATTGTATTGAATGAGAAGGTGTGACAAAAACTTTCATTATGTCAATCGTGAAAGAGAACACGAGAGGAATAAATGATGGTGGTCATGGGGCTATTTAAAACTGGAAAAACGCTCAGGCTTCCCTCGGCACCAGGGGCTGCTCCTCCATTTCTGAGGCCCACCTGACTTTGCATTTCGGATGCGTGTTATTTTACTGGTATGTTTTGTGAAAGGCCTGATTTTACAGACTAGCAGATATGTTGCACCAATGTTTCCTGAGTGTTACCATAAGTGAAATAATATAAAAAGAAATATTAAAAACACAGTGTCTAAAATGTAGGCTATACAAAAGTGATAAAAATATCAAATGTATTGGAATAAAAAAAGACAGCAGGCTTTGTGGTCAGACCTTGTAAATGCGAAGAAGAATATGTCCTATTTCCCAGAAATCTTGCACACCATTAGCTTTTCAAGAAATGACAATAGTCAAAATGCCAAATATTTGACATGCCATCCTAAAATGGGAAATTTCAAAGACGTCGGAGCGACATCATAACCAGTAACCTAACATAAACGTCAAGGTGAATGGTGGTATGACAAACTATCAGAGCAAGGACTTATCAGATGGGAACATAAGTGTGCCAAGAAGAAGCCTTTTCTCCTCACACCATCTGTCCACAAGAACCCTGATTTAGGTCAGACACACTCAGTCAACACGCAGATTACGTAAGAAAAACTGTGGAAGTGCGGATGGGTGGGGATGAGTTGCCATTTCGTGGTCAATATAACTCGTTTCATACTTTGTTTATATATTGTTAATGTGTTTGTTTGCATTGGATTCTATGATTGCTATTGTATGTTTTGATGTATAGGCATTCGTGATGGAATTCTTTTTAGTTGAGGGGTCTGCAACCTGCGGTTCTGGAGCCACATGTGGCACTTTAGTCCCAATTTCCTGTGACTCAGTGTCTGTCCGAATGAGTACAAATTAAAAAAAAAATTGATAAAATATTCATTAATGAATTGATGATTTTGAGTTAAAAAATGTATAATTAAATATTCAAAACATTTCCAAAATTGGAATTTGTTAGAACGAAAGTTGGATGAAAAATATTTCAAAATTAGCTAAAATTTCCAAAAAGTGACCATAAAAATGTTGAAAAAAGAAAAGGAAAAGCAGAAAATTACGGTAAGATGTCTTTGGAGTTGCCAAAAAAGTCAGAAAATGGATGAAATAAAACACAGAATGGAAAACGTTCAAAAAGTAACTATAAAATATTCCAAGAGCAAATTACCCAAAAATTGCAACAAAAAAAGTCAGAAATTTTTTTACATTTACATTTTTTAAAAAGGCAGAAAAACCCAGTTTAAAAAGTAACTAAAAAAGGTCAAATTACAAAAGAAGAAATCCAGAAAATTATCATAAAATGTCCACAAAATTGAAAAAAAAGAAAATAAATAAAAAAGGTTGGGATTTAAGAAAAGGCAGGAAAGAAAATGTTCAAAAAGTAACCATAAAATATCCCAAAACAAAAGAAGAAACCCCCAACATGACCATAAAATGTCCACAAAATTGCCCAAAATGTTATCAAACTACTGGTAAGTGTGAAAAATTACAAACACAAATCAAAAAACGGAAGACAATGAATCTCTACGTATTGGATGCTGCATATTTTTCTGTTCTGGTGCAGATCTAATTAGTTCTTGGGCCCTCAGTATATTCGACTAACACACCGTTTCCTTCGTCACATAATCCAAATGTTTTGCGGCTCCAGGCCTAAAATGACTC
This sequence comes from Leptonotus elevatus, assembly GCF_054856555.1. Lineage (NCBI taxonomy): Eukaryota > Metazoa > Chordata > Actinopteri > Syngnathiformes > Syngnathidae > Leptonotus > Leptonotus elevatus. The sequence goes on from NC_141253.1 coordinate 15,236,010, forward strand.
TTGACAGGAAAGGTTGCCGACCCCAATCTACTTATAAAAAAGTGAAACAGAATTCCTTCCCCGGACCGCGGAAGAGACACCAAGGCCGACCCACCTCTGCCATAAGCTGCTTCTGTATTTTCAGTTGCTCGTTCAGCTCGTCCTGCCTCTCCTCGAACGAGATGCGGCAGCAGCGCTGGCTGTTCTTGATCCTGACGCCCCAGTAGTTGATCTCCTCCAGGAAGTTACGGGGGCAAAGGTCATCTTTAATCCACAGCACGCCAGTCCTTGGCAGAAGGGACAAAGAAGAAGAAGATTACACATGATTGTCTTTTTTCATATTTGTGGCCTGTGTTTTGCTTCAATTCGGTGTCATTGCATCACAGCTTGTTTTTACCTATAAAAGTTGAAGATATTTTGGAAAATGGCGGGATCCCGGTCAAAGAAGAACTCATTGCTGTGCACAATGTAGTCATCACATAGTTCCAACTTCCTGTTATGGTCTGTGTATGTGGCGAGGCGACCAATCCGTGTTTTGGGATACCTGACAGCTAACCTGTAGGGTAGGTGGTATACCTGCAAAGTGGAAAAACAACATCATTTGGATTATGAGGTACAGTAGATGACAATAGTTTTCTTTATTTCACTCTGAAGTGAGTAAGTGCTGATTATCTGCAGGCTCAGTCTATTTAGGGCAGGGGTGTCAAACGTTTTCCTCTAAGGATGAAGGATGTAAGGGTCTATTTAGAATTATTTAGCTAGCAATATTCCAAGCAATTGCCGTTACTTTCAAGCATTTTTAAGGGAAAATGCTATATTTGGATATACAGGACTTATTTTAAAATGCTGTCATTTTTTGGGGGTAGAAATTGTATGTATCAAAGTACTAGTGATATTGGTACTTGATTGTTGTGTTGAGTTTTTGGGTATAAAAAAGGTCAACTCAAGTTGAAATCCTGTTCAAACTGAAAGTGTCCACATTAAAGCACATTACCATGCTGGATGGCGTCTGTCAGGTGATGTCATTTGTTAAGTGCTGGATTGACTGTTCAAAACAATTTGAACAAACGGTTAAAATGGGTCAAGTAGAAACTTACAGTTCCACCAACATTGATGTTGAGGGTGAAGTGCTTCGCGGGAGAAAGCAGAATGCAAGAGGGCGACACATCCTCCTCTTCTTCGTCCTCAGCATAGAGATCATAGACGTCTCTGCCTAGATCCTACACAAAGCAAATGTAGCCAGTTGTAAATTTTTGACGCTTATAGCCATCAATGGCAGTGAATGAGTTAACTTTGGTTCAAAAACAAAACAAAACAAAAAAACAATTAAAAAAAAAATGCAAACAAGCCCCCACCAAAAAAAAAACAATAAAAGAAAAGAAGATATATCAAGAGATGAAATGTCTGACCTGCATGGAATTCCATGGCTTCACAAAGATGCTGGTCAGCTCCACAAAGTCGTCGCGTTCCCGAAAGGCTGCAGTTTGGCTGCCGGTTTTGTAACCGGGGAACAAACTCCTGCTGCGAGCTCTCAGGCGTCTCAACATGCTTTGACTCTCATACATGAAAGTTTACACACACACGACGGAAATCATGCAAAAGTCAATTTTGTCAAAAGGGGGGGAAAAAAAGCATCGGAATGGATTCACATTGAACGCATCATCGCGAGACGCTCGATGGCATATGAACCCTGTTGAGGTTTGAAGTTGCTCTGAGATGATCTGGGTGCTTAGCCTGTTTTCGATGGTATTATCCTTTGGCTCATCCATCTCTTGATCCCTCTCCTTCCACTCAAACCATCATATAACTTGACCAATCAGGTTGACGTCGGCTGTATGAGATAGGGTGAGCATATTTTCATTTCCAAACTGATATTTAAATTATACTCAAAAATTTGATAAATTATAGTTTTTTTAACGTATGCATCCTTTATAGAGTCGAAAATGAAACACTCTTTTGAAGTCTTAGTTACTTCCCGCGATAGTCTTTTCCTCATCGCTCAGGACATCATTTGAATGCTCAGGAAGTGAGGTATGTGAAAGGCCGACCTACTTTTCTCTCAAAAAGATAAAATACTTTAATATATAACAACTGCACTTAATTAAAACTGGACAAAAATTTACGGACATTTTAGTTCATGAACAAAAACAAGAGGAAAATTATATGATTTTGTAAAATCTTGTCTCTGCTGATCTGTCACTGAAAAAAAAGAAGTAAATTTATAGTTATAACGAAACAATCCAACAGCTATAACCTTCCAACAATAATGTTAATTTGACCGCTAACTAATGCTGGCTAATTTACTAGCTCATAGCATGAAGCAATAGTAGCCACTTGTTGATATACTGCAATTGTGTGTGAAGTTGTTTTTCATCAAAAAGATGAGCACATTTTATATGAAATAAATTTTAGATTCGAAATGCTCAACATAATCTGCTGACCAAAAAAATTAATAAAGTACAGGGGTAAAATGTTTGTCTTGACTAAATCGTTGACCGTTTTTGTTGACTAAAACTAGACGAATACAATCATGTTTTTTTTTTTTAAAGAGTAAAATAAAGACGAAAATGCTAGATTTATAGTAGACTAAAAATGGACTAAATAAAAACCGGATGATGTTGGCTGATAAAAACTAGCAATCGTAATTCAAACTGGACTAAGACTAATTTTAAAAATGTTAGATGAAATTAACACTAAACGATAAACAATAAATAACATATTTAGGTTTATTTTGGCAAACTTTGGTAGAGCTAATGGCAACAAGCTCACTAAAACGAGTGGAAGAATCAAGACTGTGTAGATACAAGGGCTTTGGGATAAATGCTATCTTTGTGTATGACTTAGCCTACATGCTCTCAGAGTGTGCGTACGCGCTTTAAAATAAATCTGAATTTAACTTGTTCCATTTCAAACATTTTACACTATCATTCAATTTCCATGGAAAGGGGCTAAACTGAAGGTTTGATGTATTAGTCGCTTTGACAGCTTCTCTGTTGTTCATGAATGAAGATGAACTTTGGACTGAAATTGGATGATTTGTACCCAATGCAACAAGTTAGTTGTCCTTCCAGTGTGTTGACCCACATGCTTAATTTAATTAATGCACACCCTTGTGTTTAGAAACAACTTGGAGGTCTGGTGAAGTCAAGAATTCAATGAGAAGGCTGGCTGCACAGCCAGCGTTCATGACAAAAATTGTTTAGGCTTCTACGGCCTTTTACAAAGACAAATGTAAGCCTCTTAAAAAAAAACGTTTCTAAAATGGCATTCATCTAAAAGTAAACAGTTTACAGCACCTTAATTAAAGCACTAGCAAATAGTTTAAAAAAAACCTTTCAAATGCAAGGTCTGTTGATAAAATAAAAACAAATTTATAAAATGGTAAAACAAACAAACAGATAGAGTTATAGTTCTTAACCTGGGTTGGATTGAAGCCCAGGGGTTCAGTGAGTGAGTATCAGGGGTTCAGCGGAGGTCAAGGCACATTCTACTCATGAGATTTGTGATGATATGCCCCGCTTGGCCATCATCCAATGCAGGTGATCACACTACATTGCTTGGCCCATCTGTCCTGCATGAAATTTGGTGCACTCACTAGTTGACTTGACTGTTGTGATGGTATGTCGTGTGATTTCTTTAATGTAATCTCATCATACAAACAAGCAAAAAAAAAAAGGAAAAAAAAGTGGTTGGACAAACATGTGCGATATGAAAAAAATGTTATCCAACTAAAATTACATTTTCAAAACACATATTTAAATAAATAAGGGTTTGATGAATGTGCATAAGAAACTGGTGGTGTTCAGTACCTCCAACAAGGTTTACAACCACTGTGGTACACAAAGTAATGACAGGAAGCCGTGATTGGATCAATTCTCTGAATTAGAGTTTTAATTTAATTGGTTTGGAAAGCATTCCACCCCCCCCCCCCCCCCACAGATATGTCAAATGTTTAAACAACTGTACAAGGCTAGAAAAGATCCACATCCACAGCAAACATACAAAATAGCTTACCAAATTGTGTTACTTTTTTTCTCTCTCTCTCTCTCTGTTCAGTACATTTTAAACCTAACCCTGGTACAACAGACAACCATAGCAAAAAAGATTTCATGTCAAATGTATACAATCTTATTTACACAAAACATTTCATCAAAGTGCATTGAATAGAATCCTGATTGACAGTCTGAGATGATGGCAAAATATGTACAAGTGCTGAAAACCTGCTCTCAATAACCATAATAATAATAGATATTCAAAACAACTTACTCTAGGAGGTATTGCAAAAACTGAATATTTTTACTGAAGACATGGCCATACATAAAACAGCGCCTGTAGGTTTAAAAAGGCAAAGATGTAGTTCAGATCTCGTAAAACCTGTCCAGCAGACTCGATTTCAAGACCGACAGAGCAAAAGCAACACAATCCAAAGTATTTACAAAAATAAATAACATTTCTTTCAGATACTGTCACCACTGATAATGATTTAATGCACTCAGGAGGCATGTTGTCATACTGCGAGCGATGTTGAAACCCCCCCAGTGTGGGAACAAGGGGACGACGTGCTGCCATGAATTCCATTAACAAAAATGAGAAAGAAAAAAATAAATAAACCAACATGGTCATGACAGATCATCCTCTGTGCTCACTATTGAAATCTGAAAAGATAGAAAAAAAACATTCATTATGAAAATTATCTTATCTTAATGGCCACTCATTCAAACCGTATAACAGGGGTGCTAAACATACGGCCCGCGGGGCCAGAACCGGCCCGCCTGGGGGTCCAATTTGGCCCATGAGGAAGAAACAAACTGCAGTTTTCACAAAAATTAGCAGTAACTAATTTAACCCACTGGAGGGCACACTGACGACCTCTTAAATGACATTTTGAAATTTGGCTGCTTCTCAGCATTTCATGCAAAAATGTTTTGCTCATTTTTGCCAAGACATGCCAGGTTACTTTGCAATATGATAATAATTTGGAATATTTTGAAAATGCACTTATTTGCACCAATAAAATATATTCCATCATACTTCAAAAGCTGTACATTTGAGTGACAACAACAACAATAACACTCGACAAAAATATTTAAAGTATTTATGCAATGTGCATGTTTTAAGGTTTTGCATCAAGGTTGTACAAACTTTGGCTACGTTCATACTGCAGGCAAATGCAAATTTGACATTAATCCCACTTAAAACATGAAGCATAAAGTTGACATTTGTGGTGATGTATATATTTAGCCTCGCAGACGACTGATTTATTATGCGCGTCAATGACGTGACGTCATCAGTAGGGGAGAGAGAAAAAAGGAGAGGTCTTTGTGAGATGAGCTCGAAAAGACTCCTCATTTTCACAAAATATTTCCACCTCCTCCAGATATGAGAAGGTAAAAATATGAGCCCCGATGACGGACTTATAAAACTCCGTGGCCCTGACACGCTGCACCATACGCATATACTTCCGCAAACACAGCGTTGAGTGACTTTGTATCTTTTTCTGCGCATGCAGGTCACTTTGCGGTCGCATAACGTTCACAAAGCAGACAGACTGAGGTCGCAGTTAATGGGTAGTGTGAACGCTTACTTAAAAAAAAACAACAACTCTGATTTCACAAAATAAATAAAATAAATCTGATTTGAGCATTAAGACCTGCAGTGTTTGAGGGCCACTTTTAAAATTATTTAATACGCAATTTGATCTTTATACACTACAGTGTTTTTTGAAGATGAATTGTGTTGATTTTAGTCATAAATACGTTATTTGCATATTTAGATAGGATCTGCAGTATAATAAACCGACTGACTGCCTTGCGAGGAGTGTCAAATATTGTTTTTGTCATGTCATGGGCCAGTGAAAACTGATGGCGGGCTGCAAATGGCCCAGGGGCCATAGTTTGGACACCTCTGTTTGACCTGATAGCGGGATAACATTTGTAAAACTCATACATATAACTTGATGTTTATGGGGTTTGTTGAATGCTGTCACAAGAGTCATGTCAACAGCTGTGAGGATGACAGCTAAGGTTAATGTGGTTCTCTGCCTTGGAGCTTTGAGTGGGCCGAGGTTAATCTGCTTAATCTGTGTACAAGGGGGATGTGCCCTATGGATGTCAACAATGCACTAAAGATTAAGAAAGGCTGCAGATGTGAGTGGCGGTCATTAACAAGCAGTCTCAATCCTCTGTTGAGAAGAAATGATTTAACCTAGTTTCATCTAATGCTAAGGAACTCTGCACCAATTACTCAATTTCTTTACTTAGCAAAGTCTCCCTTTCAGGTCAGTTTGGGGGGAATCATGTGAGTTGTGGTTGTTTGTCGTTTCAGATGGAAGCCTTTGACTTACCGCTGGGTATGTGTGCCCCACATTGGCGCTGTGTCGTGTGATGTCAATGTTGAGGTCTTCTTCTGTGGTCTTCAGGTAGACCGGGTTGTCAAAGTTCATGCTTTTGTGGTTCTTCGATGTCCAGTTTCTCCACATCAAATACCCGCCTACTGCCGCCATGGCAAGCAGCACTGCGGGTGTGAGAATGGACACAAAGTTTTCAGGCAGTCATTGACAAAAATGACAAATGATGAAATGAGATGGTTAAATTGTGCCATCAGGTTAGAAACCATTAACACAACCTCCCTGGGTGAATTGCACAAGTGAAATACAATTCAAACAGAACCATAACTAATAGTTTTTTGTACATTCAGTAATTTCCTATACTTCAACATGCTTTAAAGAACACAAGAAAAATCAATGACAACTGCTTCAAGCAATTGAGATAACCCAGGACATATTTAGTAATGCTCTATGCAGCACAAAAGGTGATTTATTTTATTAATAATTATCATAACCTTTTGTATAACTATAACTAAGGTGTTGATTAGGGGTGCAGCAATTAATCAGTTTTACTAATTAACCGTGGTTTTTAAACGTCAGGATTAAATAACCGCGGCCGTTCAACAACACCGGTTATTTTCACTCAGGTGCGGCGCGAAACGAGCCATGCAGCATAGTTCATAGTTCTTCTGTTTCCACACGGCCCATTTAGCGGGCGCACAACAACACAGGGCTCAGCTTTGAACGCCGCCCGGAGAGAGTTGCGTACCCGACGGCTGTGGGTAAGGTTCCGTGGCGGCCGGTGTTTCGCAAAATGCACCCCCGCCGCCTCATACGTTGTTCGAGTTGCCCCTTGATTAATTACGCAAATAAACTAACTAAAGGAATAATAATTCTCAAAAAAACAATGCACCCTCATTGTTAAATTTTCGGGGAAAAACGCTATTAATGGAGATAAAATCTCCACCCAAAAAGAAAAAACACTAAATTAAAATAAAGAAGAACAAGAAGGAAAAAAGAGGGGGCACCAAAATGAGCTTCACGGGTGCCGAATTGCAAATATGCACTTAATGTTGATTTGCTGTTTTGGTGGCATCCGTTTCCGTGACGGGGTGCATGATTTTATCTCCATTAATACCCTTTTTTCCCGAGACTTTTGAAGCCGCGGGGCGCCATCTTAAGACTCCCAAGAAACGTATCTCAGCATACGCATTATGGCTGCAAAATGCTTACATGTGTAGCGGTAAACTGCGCAAAACACCAGTTTAAAGGCTGTGGATGAACATTTCACCTGTAAGTATGGTTAAAATGGAATTGAAAGAAAAAAAATATATAATTTTTTTTTAAGAGAGAAAAAGAGGGTACATGCCATCCACTTGTGTGCCGAGGCCCTATTTTCTGTCTAATCTGCGGTTTTAAAAGGCAGCAACTTAAAAATATATATATTTCCAGTTATATATTGGTGTTAAAAATAAATATTTTCAAAGAATGCTGATGTGATTTTTTTTTCTACGTCTACAAGAATAACTGTACAACCGCATTTTTTCCTCAGACAATTATCGTACACCAAAATCTTCTACCGTTGCACCCCTAGTGTTGATATGAATTTCATGAAATTGACTTACACAAGGGTAGTATGGCCCAAGCCGCTGCAGAACCTCTAGCTGTGGTGTTCACGTGAATCGACGTACTCACATTGGCTTCTGGAGAAAAAAAAAGTCCTTGTAAGAAAACCAAGTACATTATAACTTGAAGTGATTATTGTGGTATTTGTTATGAGACTGCCGTCTCGATTGTTCAGATAATTGTGTCAGTCATTAGTGGCATTTAAAGAGGGTGAAGGCTTTGGAAGGAAAATGGGAAAAAAAAACAACATACATCTACGAGTTGCGCACCAATCTACATTCTAGCCAACCCTTGAATAGTACCGGTAGCTATTTTTCTACTTCAAATAGCAAAAACTCTAAACAAACCACTCTTGATTTGAGTGACTAGTGAGTTTGTGACTGCATTGTCTGATTTAAGCACATGGGGAGAATAGCTCTAAGTTCATGCATGAGGGCAGTGGGGAGGACAGCACCAAACAACCTTGTACTCCTTTGAGAACCACACCAATATTGTTGTGTGTACCCTAGTAAGTTCTCGACTTATTTGAACAATGCGAGTGAAAGGGCACATCTCCCCTCTTGGCCCCATGCAAAAAGGACTTTGCAGTGATGTCAAGCAGTAAACAAGTGCCATGAATGCCAAACAGCTAAGCGCAAAGTAGAGTAGGAGAATTCATAAGTACTTAAGGCAGCTATTTCTGATCTTTTGTTTTCAGGTTTGACCTAGTCTCAAATGGTTGACAGTATTTGGAAACCTTCAGTCGCACACACACACAAACTTGGATAGCTTATGACCGCTAACAAAGAATTGTCACTAGTGAAGTTCTGCTGTAAATTAAAGAGAGAACCTGTGTGTGAACTTTCAATTTACGAGAACTCATTCCACAAATGCTATTTAGATTAGGAAACTAAACATCCCAGAAGAGATTCAATGATCACATTTAAAAGCCTCAAGTCTGAAACATTACAGCATTTGTGTTAAACTCCACAACCATCTTGAGTCAAGCAAGAAATTTGACTCATTACAGGCAAAAATCACATCTTACTCCAAACAAAACAGTAATATTAAAACTACAAGGGAAAGCTGGATCAAATGAGGTTCTAAAGATATAAATCAGTAAATAAGTCATAGAAAATAGAGCAAAGAGCAGCTGCGGCGATGATCACTGAAAAATTAACATTTAGGTTTTGTCCCTATAACAAAATGTGAAACAAACACTTGCCTAGCAGAGTTACGCAGTCAGAAAAAGGCAAAGCATCTTAGTTTATAGGAGAGTTGCGAGGAGCACAGCCCAACATCAGAAAGCAAAGCAGGCAACAGCTGATGCTTTTACCTGGGGAGGGTGGCAATAGAGGTTTCCCATCCTCTGAGGGACTTTTGGTAGAAGGGTCTGTCAAAGAATCAAGGGTTATATTTTATTTATTTATTTTTTACTGACTTCCAAATAGCCATGAGACTAATTATTATTTTTTTTTTACCATTGACACTTTTCCCCCTGTTCAGGGCTACGTAGCAAATTGTTTATTGGCAAGCACTGACTATGTCTTTAGGTTTTTGGCCAACCAAGTAAACGAGCACCCGCTCCCATGGGTACATACTACATACATATATTACACACCATTGTTTTTGATTATTTACAGTCTGGTGGGAGGGACCTGAATGAAAGTTTAGCATTTGTTTATAGCCTTCTGCTTACACTGCCACTCTCTGGTGGGAAACTGTATTGCAGCCAGGCTTTTTATGTCCTCCAAGTAATATCTTACCGAGGGGTTGTTTTACAGTCCTCAAGGCAGCGTTTGCAGCACACACTTGCTTACCAACTTTAGAGCCAAGGCACACATTTTACATCGGAAAGATCTCACAGAAGACAAGAGATTTTCCGACCCCGCTAATGGCCAATTTATAAGAGTGAATTGGAACATAATGTTAAATTCAAGATTTGTTAAAGTCCAAAATATTGGTTCAGCCTCAAATGGATGACAGTGCCTATCAGCTACCTTCCGTGAAAAAACACGATAAGGGGTAGTAAAAATGTCAGCAACAATTATCCACAGTTCCACTACAATTGCTGAACAAATGGGATAAATGCATTTGCTCGAGATTCAGCACACTATAAAAAGGCTTTTGGCTACAGCCCAACATTAAGAGATGGTGAAAGGCATCCTTGTCTCAAGCTATTAATTCAGCGCACTAAATTCGCTGAAGGGTGTGTTAACGCAATTATACACACAAACTTGCAATCCAATGTTTCAAGGCAATTTAGACTAACAAGGCATTTTTCTTTTGAGGAGCACAGTGGCACAGTTGTCAGGGAGATGTTCAGAGCTTTCTTTACACCAGTTGCTTAGTCTGCAGCTGAGAGTCTAATTAGGAGTTTATATGCACTGAATTCCGTTCCCAGGTTCTCACTGTCTATACATTAAAAACAAAAAAAACACTGGAAGAGCAGGCAGAAGGATGGCTCAACAAAAATCAGATGGAGCAGATTAGACTAGTATTCCCCAGTCACATTGTTATAAAAAAGGAGACTGATGGCATGGTGGTATATGAATGCTCATCTATTCCCAGAAAATTATCAAGATCTTTTGATTATGCAGGCACTGTATAGCTGTTGTACATAAGTAGCAACTTGACAAGTGGCTGCTATCTTAGTGGAATTTTCTAAAAAACAAAAATCAAACACCTCTAATAATTAATGTAAACCAATTGATTATTCAAGTATGCAACCTATTCTACTGCCCAAACTTGTTACAAAAATACTCTGAAACATCACTAATTTTGGGAGGCTGATTTGAAGAACACCTTGGAATTTCCATTCATATGAACTTAACCTTTTGACAAATTGGGGCATTTAAGAAACCCTTCATAAGAAGTTCAAAAGCAAATTCTGCGCTGCTAATTGCATCATATTTTCAAATAGCTTGGTGCGCGCTACATACGTTGAACTTGAAATGTAAATAAAAAATGTATTTCGACAGATCGTTTTGGGGAAATCTTGTTATGTTGCTAAAATAAATTACAGAACCAATTAAACCCATTTTATTAGCCTAGCTCTTGGTCACACAAGTACTAAAATCACCAGATACAACCTGGATGTCTCTTGCATTTGCTCTGCCTATGACTGTTATTGTTTTACACTTTTACAAATTCACAATTATAGGAGGAGCCCAATTGCATGACACCAGTACTGAATATTGAACTGGCTGGGACACAAACACAGGGAGATAAGCACTGAACACATTGCAATTCTGAGGAGGACTGCTGTATCAACAAGAAATAAAAGTAATAGGAGTCATAGTAGAAGTATATGAAATGGCGAAGACTTGAGTTTTGAAGGGGCTGAAAAATGTGATCGTAATCAGACAGGGCACAGTATGTGGCTGGCATGGCCGTATTTCAGACAACATGCATCGCATGATGATGTGGCAAAGCTGCACGACAACAGAACCATCAATGAACAAAAGACAACAGCACAACATACAAAATCACGCTCATTAGGCAAGTTTTAACTCACCAGGTCTACAGCGTAGACCATCAGCAGTCAATTCCTGTCCTGCTGGGCACAGACAAGTACATTTGGGGGAGTGTTTGTTGATCTGTGGTGCAGCTAGACACATGTAGCTGCAGCCTCCATTTGCACCTTTCTCTGCACACCAGTTAGTTCCTGCAAACAAATTTAGGTTTCTGGTTAGTTCATGTCCACATTTAGCAGTGTTGCCACTGAATTCATTTATACATTCTACCATCATTCCACCAGTTACCACAGAATATTGTGTTTTGTGACAATATAGGCACCATACATGGCAAAAGAATGGACTCTTATTTGACCAGAGGAGAAGAAAAACATGTATTTAGCTTTTAGTAAATCAGCAGCAGAACACAGTTTGTTTTAGCCCAAAACACCTATTTCTGACCAAAAAGCGAAGACAACAAATGCATATAAACACCAATGGCCATGAATGAGTCAAGGTATCTTGTCCAAAAAGTTATGTAAACAAATTGGAAACCACCCAATTTACTGTTTCATGAAACAATTTTGGGTGTCATTATATACACACATGAGTCTGTATATGTGCACACATTGTTTTTGTAATTGTGTTAGGTTCTTACCAGAAAGCTGAATGAGCTCATGATACACTATGATGTCCTGTGGATCATTCAGGTTGTTGGCTAGTGTCACAATGTCCATTCCAGTGAATTTGTTAGCTCCATAAATGGCTTTCTTCTCACCATCTGTCCAGAAGACGCGGTCCTGGAAAGAGGATCATGTCATGTACATTGTTTTGATTAAGAAAAAAATAAATAAAAAATAAATACAGTACATATTTGTCAGCACCTCAAAACAATGCTGCACATAAACTCAATCAAAGGATACCTACATTAGAGAAGCAAAAAATAAATGTACTTTTAGAAATAACTGAATTCTAATTACAAAAATTAACAGTAGACTAATAAGACGAAGCGAGTTTTGGCTTTTCCTCGTCAGATGTCTCCACAGCGAGTCACATGTTTGACACAGTTTGTATTTCCTGAAGCAACCCAACTACTTTTATCTGGTACATCAAAAAATATATTATTTGGTGTACCGAAAAAATGAATAAATAAAATGCAGATTGTTTCAGAAGAAAGAGCGCTCGCATGATAATTGTAGCCCTTACAGGTTACCTATTCCACATTACAAAAATATATATATATATTAAAAAAAAGAAAACAATATATGTAACTGACAAGAAAAAATTAAAATAAAAAAAAGGATACTGTTTTGTAAAAAGGAAACATGCCAAAGAACATGGCAGCAGTACCTCAAACACAGTGAGAGCAAAAGGATGAGCAAGGTAGTCTGAAGACTGTAGCACTTTCTTCCTGTTGTCACCATTCAGGTCGACACTGCAGAGCATATGCAGTTTTGAATCAACCCAGTACAGCCTGCCTTTGATTAGATCTAGATAAAAAACAGAGAGAAGATTAGAAAGGCATGACATTAAAAAAAATGTCAAAGGTAACAAAATATAGTCAAGAGAAATGTAGCTCAAAGGGTAATAATCTAATTTCAACTTGCTTTCACTGCTAATGAGAACATCCAAGGTAATTAAAAAAAATCAATCAAACATTAGAAAATGACTAAGAAGCTATTGGAAGACGTCAATTCAATGAAAGCAAAGCCACAAGTTAAAAATACACAAAAGTGCCATTGAAAAATTTGCCTTGCACATTGAAGAAACACTATCACAACAAACCTAGTCAACATTGTAGATGAACCACGAACCAAATCCTTCACCCACAAGTCATGTTTTCAGGTTAAGAACTTAAAATCGCAAACCACAAGTACTTTATGAGATCACAACTTGACCTGTAGACTTGTATGCACAGCTTTGTTCTTACCGAGGGTTATACCGTTTGGCCATTGGATGTCCGTTGCCACCAGAATCTGCCTATTGACTCCATTCATACCAGACTTCTCAATCTTGGCTGGCACACCCCAGTCTGACCAGTACAGAAACCTACAATTAACAAATACGGGGAAAAAAAGAAGAGATTGTACAGTAAACTGTATTGACATCTTCATTCCTGATAAGCACCTACCCCGACAGAGGATCCACGGCAATGGAAGCTGGTTCTTTGAGACCTCTACTAAACAGAATTTTTTGCTTCGTCCCATTAAAGTTTGCAACAGAAATAGTTTTAGTGCCTAGATCGGACCAGTACAGATTCTTGTATATCCAGTCCACGGCGATTCCAACGGGAGAGTGGACGTTTTCTATCACTTTGTTGTGGGTGCTCACATCGCCTCGTTTGTCCAGCAGAGTGCTGTCAAAAAAGACAAATGGGGTTTCAAATTGAAAAATTTCCTATCCATCACCTCATGCACAAGCTGTAATTTAGACCATTATCAGAAACAAGTGTAGCAATACAACAAGCCATTTAATATTTTAACAGAACGAATCACAGTTTATTAGCACGTTTGTAGTGCATCATATTTGGACTTGTAGTTAAAGGTAATCATAATATTGCAAACTGTTCTCAGTAGAATGCGATGCAGCTCAAGATTCACTGCATAGCCACATGAATAAACCAATAAATTAATAACCTGACAGCGGCAATCAAAATTGAGCAATATAGTTGTAAGAACAGTATTTTGGATACAGCTCCTACAATCGATTTGCAGACACTGAGGAAAGCTGCATCGAGTCACTGTTACGAAAAAAAAAAAGTGAGCACATTAGCTTTGTGAACACTACATGTGCACAAAGCATTACATACTACCACAGACCATTCCAAGTTTCTAGTGTTATTTGGAAAGGACAATTGTCACACCTTTGTTCGTTGAGCACACTGCCACTTGCTGTTCAATTGAATCAAGTAAAACTTGAATTGTCAAAGTTCTTAAAACAGAAAATTATTTTGGTGTCATGCTCACATCAAGTACTGCTAAACATTTTGTATGAGTTTAAAATAAAATGTTGCCTAAAAAAGTCTGGCAGCTGCACGACTAAATAATGGTGTCACATTACAGCATTTACACAAATATTAAGCTTGCAGTTTCACTTCACCATTTCAACACATTGGAAGAAAAAGAAAAAAGAAGTAGTAAATACAAAGCCTACATTTAAAGGGAGACTTAACTGTCTTCCCATTCATAATATCTCAATACTAGCTCAATGCATTTTAAATTCTACACAAACTAATTTAGCGCAGTTTTCCCAAACTTAACTTTTGGCACATACACAAGGTTTTACTGTGAAAAAAAAAACTGTTATAAGGATGGGCGAGTACTGATACTTTGTGTGCTGACCGCCGATTCCAGTCTTATTTTTAGTACTCTGGACGAGCCAAAGTACAAGTGCTAGTCAAGAGTTCAGTACTTTTACTGTATCAGCCTGAAAAAAGTGCTATCGAACATTCCTAAAAAATTGCAGGAGATAGATACATTTGTGAGCAAACAATGTGTCTGAGTAATGTGAGAGTAACCTAAATATGGCCTTCTGTCCCAGGTCAGCCCAAAATATCATCTGTTGGTCAATGTCTGCATCTAGAGCCACGGTGTTCCTCTGCTGCTCCACAATCTGAGTGTACTCCTTCCTCTCCAGACCCAGACGACGAACATCGCGGCGGTTTGTGAAAATCAGACTGGGCTCCTTACCTGAGAATAAAGAAGCACTTGTTAAGGACAGAAATTCTCAACTTTGTATCAACAGTCAAAACACACCTTGTGCTTGAAAAGCCTTTAAAATATATATATCATATCAAAAATAGGTTTCATATAATTATTTAACATAAAGGTCTAGAGCATTTGTGATTTGAAAAGCACTTCAACAGATTGTGGAACATTTTACATTACAAATCAAGTTTGGACACACTTTACTAGTAGAGTATTTTTGTGTGATTTTGGGGGGTGCTGGTAACTTCAATTGCTATTCTCATGGTTTCAAATTTTCATATGCCGTACTGCAACAAGTGAAGTCATGTTTGTACGTGTCGTGATATGAATAATTTCCATCCTCACAAAGATGTTTCCCACACATTACTGACATAACAAAATGGAGCTTCACTTTGCACTGCTGTTCTCATTCCTTACCACCAATCCTGTGGTCCTGTTGGTATAAATGTTTTAAAGACTAG
The DNA here is from genome assembly GCF_054856555.1 of Leptonotus elevatus. Lineage (NCBI taxonomy): Eukaryota > Metazoa > Chordata > Actinopteri > Syngnathiformes > Syngnathidae > Leptonotus > Leptonotus elevatus. Next base: position 15,251,542 of record NC_141253.1, read on the forward strand.
TGGTGATCAGAAGAGCCGGAGTTACATGGTGCTAGCCAACTAGCTACTACCAACTCTTTGTATTCTCAGACCCGTGTAGCTGTACGAACTACGTCCAAGTTTCCTCGTTAGCTGCACAAAGCATAGTTTGGTGGAGTATCCAGACGGGTGAGTAGAAAGTCTCCAAATTGGCTGCTTAGGAGACTAGATGCCAAAAAACGTGATTAGCAATTAGTCAACTTATAGCTTTGATGCAGCGTAGTAAAGTGGAATGCACTTGGGATCAAAACATTTCTGTGCATCTTTAATGCTGACGGCTGTTGGTAAGGTGTGTTAAGTTATTAACATTGTTTTTCAGTTTCAATTTATATTTTAGCCGTTTTGGATTTAGTTATAGCTGTGGAGCTCAATGAATGGGATTGTCTATTGTATCTGTCTCACTCCTGAGAAAATAAAGGAGTGTATGTGTCTGGTACCTGTCTCTGTCGGAAAGGGAGGCACAGGCTGGTTATTGTTTTTCTCTAATCTGATTTATAGCTATGGGAACTTGCAGAAGGGAGGAGAGAGGAATTCTCTTGTTTTTACTGAGTTGTAAACAAATGTACTGTGGGCTGACTTTTCTATGGACCCACTTTTCAATAAATAAGGATGTGCCGGAGAGCCTGACACAACATGGCTTCAGTGTCGTCAGCCTTTTGTCATCAGAAGCTTCTGATAATTATAATACCTTTGCAAAGGGACTTCTTCACCAGGATCTCACCATTCAGTTAATTGAACACGCAAAGAGTACAATACTTAATATTGTCTACTCTAACAGGTGCTAGAATAGGTGGGGCTAGATTTGATTAGGTCAGGCACTGAGGCACCACTCACCTACAGCCTTACATACTCCTGTAGTTGGATCCATTTGATAGCCATTGTGGCATTCACATTTGTATCCTCCCTTTAGGTTAATGCAGATCTGACTGCAGATGCCTGGGTTCAGACACTCATTGACGTCTGAAGAAAGAAGGGTAGAACGAGATCAGGAATTCAAACGGTTTCATGGAGCTGCTGGTGGTCATTAATTCCATAAGATCTAGTATTTGTCAAAAATGAGCAACAGAAATCGCTAAGCTGTTGGCAGCATTTCAAGAATTGCTAGATAATAATAGCAAGCAATGTTTTAAATAAATACTATTTGTGAACCAAAAAAAAGTCATACCTCCACAGGTCTTGTGGTCAATGAGCTGTAGCCCGGGTGTGCAGTCACACTCAAAGCTAATTGCCATGTCTTTGCAGATATGTGAGCAGCCACCATTGTTCATTAGGCACTCGTTGACATCTGCAGAAAAACACAAGACAGCAAATCAAAAACTGTTCATCCTAGTAATGGACACTGTTCTTTCCACCTGATAGTTAAATAATTGAAACATGTTCAACCGTAAAGCTTTTTTTTGTTGTTCTGTTGAATGACTGCTTTGACATTTTGTTTGAAAATGAACTATGATAATATTGGGGAACTAAAACAGGAGATACAGAAAAATCTAGGGATTATTTTTATTTTTTATTTTTTTTAAGTTTCAAAATTATGATGAGTTGGCTGACAGGAGAACACATGACTAATTTCCAGAGTCCATGACCCCATTAGTCAGACTTCTCCAACTGGGCCTCAAATTAAGCAAGGATTTGTTTTGTTTAACAATAAGCCGCTACCTGCACAAATAACACGTGGTCTACATTGGCTCAGTTACCGCTTGTGCAACATGCAGGAAGCATTTTAGGCTAATTAATAGATCATTTACACCCATCACAATAGGTACATCAATCTGCTCGACAATGTATTCTATGGATGTTGCAGTATTTCTACACTATTACTAGTTTGTGTAGTAAAACTCACCGCATTCGTTAATGGGTTCATCGCTCCAGTCTGGACAGTCACGGTTCTTGTTGCACACTTTGCTCATCTCGATACATTCCCCGCTGCGACATTTGAACCTTTCTGGTCCATGACACTGAGTCACTGTGAAGAGGGGAGATACACTAATTTGCACTACATTTACAATAGATTTATTGTCCTAATACGATGCATATTCCTTCATTACCTAGCTGCTAATGATGCAGATTTCAAGTAAGAAAATCTACACACTATAAAGGCGCACCTAAAAGCCTTTAATTTTCTCAAAAACTGACCTTGGCATCTTATAATCCAAAGCGCCTTAAATGTGGATCAATATTGGTTAAGTAAGATCCATCTAGTGGATGCTTAACGCAACCCCAGCTACTACAGTAGCTTCTATTCTATGCGCCTTATAATGAGGTGCTCCTTTTAAATAGGCTATTCATTGAAGGGGCGCCTTAAAATCCGATGCGCCTAATAGTGCAAAAAATACGGTAATTATGAAAGTAAATGTAAGATAGAAATTACCACCTTGTTTGCTTGAAAAGAAAACATAAGTATGCCGACTAATCTACTATAGTTCTGGCAATTGAACATCAGAACATTTTTATTTGGGGGTTGAGTTGTATTACAGCAGGAGGAAAAGGTATGTGCACACTTTGGAACGCATTCCATTTGTGCACAAATTGGTAATATGTAGTCTGATCATCTAAATCACAATAAACAGTCTGCTGAAACCAACACCACAAAAACAATTATAGGTTCTTATTTTTAAACAACATGTAAACATTCACAGGACAGTGGAAAAAGTAGGTGAATCCTTGGATTTAAAAATTTACCCCCTTTTGGCAGCAATAACTTCAACTCAACATTTGTTCAGACATGCACAATGATCAGGCACATTTTTGGACCATTCCTCTTTATAAATAAAAAAAACTGTTGCAGTGTGAACAAGATTCCTGGGATGATTTATGTGAATAGCTCGAGGTGATCTCGTTTAGGTCAGGACTGACCGGACTACTCCAAATGCACAGTTTCAACTTGTAAAACCATTGTGTTGAGTGGAATCTGTTTTGGATCATTGAACTGTTGCAACACCTATCCTTTTTTTAGCTTCAACTATTGGATAGATTGCAAAATATCTTAATAAACTTGCAAGCTGTCCAAGCCCTGAGGGAGCAAAGCACATGCATGACGGATTTGTCGCTGCATGCTTCACAGTTGGGATAAGGGTCTGATGTTTGTGTGCTGTGCAATTTCCCCTCCACGCATGGCCTCCGAAACAACTTTGGTTTTATCTGGCCACAATATACATAAAGAACGAAATGCCATATTTTGATAGACAGTAACAACTTCCTCCTTTGTGTTCTCCCCCGCACTGTGCTGAGCTCTTGCAGTCATCTTTTCATGACAGCTACTCCTCAGGAAAAGCAGCAACAGAGTTGAACATCAACAATTTTGTAACCAAGAGTTTTGTAAAGAGGAACAGTGCAAAATTCACCCTAAGCATTGTGCACGTCTTATTTTCAACTACAGTAAATATTTGGTTGATGTTATTGCTGCCAAGACGGTCATCTACAGTAGTTATTAAATCAAGGACTTCACTTGGAATTTCTTTCACCTCATGTAAATGTTAGGCAAATTCCAACGTGTTCACAAACTTTCTCCTCCCACTGTATTATTTCAGTTTTTTTAATGCTTTGTAAACTGCGCTTGTTTCTCTGACAAGATCAAATTATATTGTTGAAGACTTCACGTCCGCTAATTTCACACAATGTGATTCAAAGTGAAGGAAAGTCACAGCTGCACGTAGAAAATTGCGTATATGTAAAACAAAAATACGCAAAGATACTACTAAAGAGATCAGAACTCACGGTTTTTGCAGTTAAGCTCATCTGATCCATCAGTGCACTCTCTGATGCCGTTGCACTGTCTGTTGCCCAGAATGCAGTTTCCATCATCACATTTGAACTGATCTGCGCCACAGGTGCGTACAGCTGCAAACATCATACAACATTGCTCGAATCATATTAGACACCTCAAAAAAAGTTTTTCGGTCAGGAAAATATTTGTGTGATAACTAAAATGAACATTTTTGTTACATCTTTGACAGCCCGCAAATACAATTACAAATATATTATACAAATCAGCAAATAAGTGAAGGCTCAAGTGTCGAGCTGTGAACATGTACAGAAATTACAGTATGAAAAACAAGTAATATATTGGTACATACGACAGTTTGTTTCGTCGCTGCCATCTTTGCAATCAGGGTCCCCGTCACACCTCCACTTTTTGTGAATACACTCTCCTGAAAGGCATTGCATCTCACTAGTTAAGCATTTGGCTGGTGGGGTTGGGTGACGGCCACAATGAGACGGTGACTCATCAGACTGATCCTGCAGAAGAACATAAAAATAACTTGTAACAACATGTGGAGCAAAAACAACAGTATTGACTGAATTGGACAGTAGTTGGTGCAAACTAGTTGACGCAGGCCTGGCTGGGTGCAAGTGCAACTAAAAGGGACAGAATACATGTCACTCATGGATTAATTTAAATCATTTTCAGCCCAGTAAAAAAAAAAAAGTCAGTGATTATTTCAAATTAAGGGCAGGAATTTTATGTTGTGCTTGGTTCACATTTTCAACATTTGTCTTATTGTGAATTGGGGAGTACAGTGGTTAAGACTGTGGCAAATGAAAAGCAATTGATCGTTTTGAAGAATATTATTATTGCATTAGGAGTTCACAAAACCACACACTAATATGCAGGGAGTCCGCATGATATGTAAACTGTCAGACAGTCCAGATGCTTTAAAGTTATAAAAAAAAAAAAAAAAAAAAAAAAAAAAAAAAAAAAAACTTTCCTACCAGAGAATAATATGTAAATTCAGGGTCTGTCTCAGGCCTGGTACACACGAGAAGATATAAGAGATTACTGTATCTGTTAAACCACACATAAAGATGATTTGGTTTTTTTGTTTATCGATTTTGATTATACTATGTAGTGTGCTTTTGTAAAGAACACCACAGGACCAATTACGAAGATTCTGTTCCATACCATTCTAGAATCTAGTCCTCCAAGAGTGACATCTTATAAAATCTTAATTAAAAAATAATAAGAAACTAAGACCCAGTATGGAATGGTGGTAGTCTTGGGACATTCCCCTTACCTGGCAGTCAACATCCTCATCACACACCCAACTGTTCGGGATGCATGATGAATTTCCACACCGAAATTCACTTGGGCCACAGGACGAAGGCGTACACTCCACCTCATCTGAGCCATCACCGCAGTCATCCTCGCCATTGCAAACAAAGTTTCGGGAGATGCAGCGGTTGCTGGCACAGGTGAACTCGTTTGGAGCGCAGGTTACGTCGCCTGAAAATGCATATTCACACATGAACTGAAATTGTAACTTAAGGGGATTTTAATTTAGCAGTCAAAAATATTATGCAACCACAACAGCCATGACCTGTTCCTGCAGTTTCAAATCCCATCATATCAGGACTCTACACTAACTTTTGTACTGGTGCGACCAACTCCTTCAGTTGGTCGCACCAGGATTTGCCCATATCCTTTTTTGTGTGCGGTACAGCATGCCCACTGTAGCTGATGTAAAATTTTCTTAATAGGCATACTATTGTTTCGTATGATGAAGACTGACAGTAAGTCAATATGTATTTGAACAAGAAGTTTGTCTGCAAAAAAAGGTCAATTTTGTATAATTGGGGTATTGGGCTAATTTGTAACTATTCAATTCAGCTTGTGAACTGTTGATGGTGTGTTTGTGGCTCAGCATTGGCTCACATTTATTTTTGAGACAAACATCACACAGATTAAGATATTCACATGCACGTTCTAAACAACCCGCTAAGATGCTACACTGTCATCCCTAATGAACGGGAACAAGTCATCTCCTGTTTTTCATTGAAAAATTGGAAATTGAAAACCAGCCCTGATCTAATCTTCAATCATGTGCTTAATGAAAGTCTGACAAAACTAAATACAACTGCAAATTTGTGCTCAAACTTGCTTTGCCTTAAAGTCCTTGTTCTGCTACTTCTTAAAAGCCACTGCAGCGGCAGAGGTAGCACGAAGAATGTTTTCTGGTCAAGACAATGCAATGTTCGAACGCATCCAATCAGCAGCACCTGTTGAACGTTTCTAGCTGTACTGCTTGACGCAGAGTGCTCAAAGAGCTCTGCCGCACCAAATGGCCCTTTTGAAAAACGGTCACAGTTTTTCAACGGTGGGAGTGGAGGAGAGGACGCTCGGAATTTATTTTTGAACGCGCCCAAAGTTAAGGAGCCGACAGAGAAGGAGAATGGCTTAAGTAGTGAAAAAAAGTCTGTGACTTTCAACCACTGATACTGCAGAGGGAACATTAATACATGCACTTGCATTAGTACGACCGGATTATTATTATTTTTATCCCCACACACTGAAAAGTTGGCCGCATTTGCAAGCATATTGGTCACAGTCTCGAGTGTTGCATATGGTCATTGAGCATTGTGTGAAGCCCTCAAAAAGTTAATTCCATTTCTGGTGCCTATTTTTATTTAATTGTGTTTATGGTAGGTAATATTGATTTAAACCGATTTAATTTGATTGAGCAAGAGGGCAATTAAGTGCCTTCCTGGCAGTTGATTTCAATTAGTGGCAGCCAGACAAACAAACAAACATGACTTGTACCCAACGGATATACATTTACATAAATAAATCTGACAAAATAACTTCATGCATGCATAAAACAAACCCACTCCAACAACCATTGTAATACTCAAGTAAAAAATGAGTTGTGTCTCTGTTTATTGACTGTATATGTCAACCTACCACAGTTGACCTCATCTTCTCCGTTGTCACAGTCCTTTTCGCCATCACACTTCCAGAAGTTGGGGATACACTGAGTGGAACCTGCTCCACAACTAAACTCATTCAAACGGCATGTCCGCATGTCTGCATGAACATAAAACACATTCCACAAGTCAAAAAGTATTGCAGTGCTGTTTTGTTACACAGAATTGTTCTCATATTTCCATGTGCTATGGAAGTTAAGATCTTTCCCCAGTATACACATTTTTTCTGCTCTAGGTTAAAAAACAAACAATAGATTTCACATTTGAAAAGAACAGCTATCCATATATTTTGTTTTCCAAATGTCAGCAGATGTTACAAGAAACCAGCAGAAGAGAGAAGAATTAGAACGGCACAAAATACAACAAGCAATTTAACGGCAAAAATTAGTGTATATACCAATATTAAAATGCTAAATGTTTGGTTGTCTCAGTAGTACTGGCTGCACAGGTAAAGAATAGGACAAGGATCTTCAGCTTTTTTTTTTCTAGCTAGCTGTATTAATTTTGTTTTGAAAATGTGATCTTCCAGATTTATAAAAACTAGTATTACTATCATTATGAATACTATTTATTATTATTATTATTATTAATAATTGATTTGCAAAATGTGTATATGAATTAAATAATTAACTTATTAATACTAGGATTACATTATTGGCCACTTTGTATACCTCTTCCCTAGAAGTCAAAATGTTCATGCTGCTCGCGTTACCACACACTTAAACAGTACCTCAAATAAGTTTTTTTCAGGTTGTACGCATCAGACCTATACTGTATATTTTTTTTATGATGGAAGTTACATATAAATAACATTACTCTCACTATTAACATGTATTAAAGATCATTACAAAGGACATATGCATCTACAGTGTATTATTAACACAATGTCAAAATATTCTATTAGTTGTTTATTTTACTAATAAACAGTCTATTAAAGTCAGTAACAATAACAATGCAAGTGCAACATTTTCCATTACTAAGAATAAGAACAGCTGGACAAACAGCAGTGATTGTAACCAGTTGCACGTGCAGCTCAGCCCATGTACACTGCAGTTGGTATGCCTGTAACTTAATCATGTGCACATGAACAGAACCTTGTAAGGGAAAATAATTATTTAACAGTACACATACTAACACACTACCCATTGTAACCACGGCACTCTATTATCAGATACATTTATCAATCTTTGATGCACACACTTTGCTTGGTAAATGCTCCTCTTAACCCATATCTCAGACTTGCTCATTCATAGTATTAACATGCAATCCGATTAACCAATTATGAGTTAATATATGCAAATACACTGGATCTTTCTCAGTACCCATACCTTCATCACCATTTCAATGCACAACTTTGTATAAGACTAGTGTTCCACTATTCAGTATTAATTGTCAATCTAATTATGAAATATAGTTTGGTGAATGTAATACTCTGTATAATATTTTAGTAGTTAAAAAGTATAACAATGTGACAAAACCCAACTGAAAACTTGAGAATTTAAGTTGAGCTCTACTTTACTTACGGCAAATGTCTACACTTTCGTCTGACCCGTCCTCACAGTCTGGCTCCCCATCACATTGCCACCTCTTTGGAACACACTGGCCATTGCGACAGACAAAGTCTGTGTCTGGACAAACCTTCTTGACTGTTTGGATGAGGAGAAGGACAATCAGTTATTATCTTCTTTTATGTCATCCAGAATTTTATTTCCACTTTCGTATACAGGACAGGTGCTCGCTCGTCAAATTTTTTTTTTGAATATCCTCGAAAAAGTTGAATAATTTCCATAATTTCATTCAAAAAGTCAAACTTTCATAGATTATAGATTCAGGGCTCACAATTTAAGTGATTCCAAGTATTTATTTGTTTATCTTTACATTATTTGGGCTTCCATCTTATAAAGCCCACGAAAACAGGACGTCAAAAAAAAAAATTATACTGTGATGAAATCACCATGCATACTGCCCAGTGTTTTGCATGGTAAATATTCACATTTCCACTCTTTTTCACTATATTACTGAGAAATGGGTGGAAGTATGTGGCAAAAGCTTGAAGGCAAAAAATATATATATATAAATTTAAAAAATTACCAAAATATACATACCGTATACAAAATAAAAGGCAAATTTATTGGTCACACATTCACAAAAATAAAAATGATGAAAAAAAATGTAGTTTTCAGGGGCAAAATTACACTATTTATGGGCAGTCTACAGCCCTGCCACTGTTTCTTCACATGACCTAGATAAAAATAAAAAGGAGGTGGTGAAACTCTGGATAAGTTAAAAAAAAAAAAAGTGTGTATACACGTATATTAATGATTGGTTCAAAAGACATGCCATAAGCAGTACTCTGATGCGTCCCTCTCGTTCTACGCCAGTTCCAAATCTGATTAGATTAACAAGCATTTCTTACCACATGAGCGTTCGTCACTGCCATCACTGCAGTCCTCATCACCATCACACTTCCAAACAGACTGGATGCATCGACCATTTTCACATTGAAACTGGTTTGCCTCACATTCCGTTTTAGTTCCTGGAGGACATAAACAGATCGTGACAAAGTTTGCATCACTTTTACAGAAAGAGCAATTATTTTATAATGTTTAATGATCCCTGGAGTTCTTGTTTCAGTATACATCAACCTCATTATTATTATTTTTTTTAAATAGATAAGAAAGCAATTTTAAGTTCACATTTCAAATGTCTCATTGGCAGACTCAACTGAATTATTATTATTATGCATGCATCGACTTGCCGTAGGAAAAAAAAAAAAAGAAAAAAAAAAAGAGATGCCCACATTAGCAAACGGTTCTGCACCTATACGTTTTTTTTTGGGTGGGGGGACAAATTTATTTCTCCAAACCTTGCCATATGTTCCATCTATGCTTGGGTATGTATTCAAATTGAAAACTGTTGATTTAATAAGTCATAGCAAATCACAAGAAATAGAATAAACTACTTTCACAATTTGTGCAGTCTGTCATAATGGAGATGACGGTTGACCATGACCCAATAACTTAAAATATGACCATCTGACCTTGGTACTAATTCTAACCTGAACTGTATGACTATCCAAGAGGCTAAATGTACTCATGTCTCACATCATTCTCAAAATGATTTTGCCTCTTAAACAGATACTAAAATAATTAACAAAAATATGAAGTGGTTCATTACTTTAAACAAGACATTCAGAATTATTATTTTTTTTTTTTAAATGCTCGTCTACAAATTCAAGTTATGCAAGTTAAGTCTAAGAAGGTCCTATGAAACAGTACATACTCAGATCTGTGAAATGTTCAATGTACTGCCACCTTTAACTATTTATGTAGTCACCATTAGCATGCAAGGTTAATCTACAGCAATTTAGGCAGTCAGAAATCATAATACTGAACATGAGAGTAATATATGCTGAGCTTTAACTACACACAGTTTCAGTCGCCTCAACAACAATTTCAAAGAATGAATTCAAAATGGTACATAAGAATAAACAACCATCACATGGTAAACATGCATTTTCTGAACTAAATAAAAATAAAACAAACACGATGTTGCACTTATGTATTCTGCTAAAAATAGGTTGTCAAGTCTATACTGCTGTCACGTTCAAGCAATTTTCCCCAGTAACACAAACTGTTGCAATGTGTTCCCCTCCTCCTCTTCCAGTCCACCACCCCGCCCACTTCAGGAGCCAAGCACACCCCCACACTGCGTGCGCGCTCATGTAGCTGAGGATCTGGGTCTAGCATGCCATCATACTGACTGTGGAGGGAAGCTACATCCATTTTAATCAGGGCAAGCATTGCTGCTGATCTAATTTGTGAGACGCCTTGCTCAGAGACTCTTAATTTAGCTCTACGATCTTCTGGGTTTTTCTTCTTTAGGAGGCAATTGTTCAGGTATTAAAATTGTGTAAATTACAAGCCACAATAACACTAAATACCAAAGACTGAAAGAAAGAAATAAATGCAAGTGAAAAAGACAAACTGTCCTTCTCGAAAGCATTTGATAAATGAGCCTGCATTTCCTTGGACAGATTTGCAGAAACGGACTGTATGACCAATGTGCCGATGTATACACACATTGAATGCACATAACAAGGAGGGGAAAAGAAACAATGATAAAATCTGATGTAATATATCAGTCAATTGACATTTCATGAGAAGATGTTTAAAAAAAACAATTTCAAAAAACGATGTGACTAAGGAACTAAAATGAGTGCTTAAGGTGAGCATATCCAAATCGCTGGCTATTTGGCTTTGGCAGAGGTCTGAGTCCAACAATTCCAATCTAGTCAGCTTTGTCAAGATTGAATAATCTGAAACATAAAGTTACATTTGCTTGTGTGCTTAAGCTCGCTGTATATATACACCGATAATTGGATCAATTTTGAGGCCCTGCTTCCAATCATAGTCAGCAAAGGCCCGTTTATTGGCTGCAGTGTTCTGTTCAAAAGTGTGTCTCCTCCTCCAGCACACAGTACATTTATTGAAAATCAGTGAATACAAGAAAATCCCTCTCTCCTCCCATCAGCAAGTTCCCATAGGTATAAATCAGATTAGAATACATCAGCCTGTCCTTGGACTCTCCTCGACCGACTGAGACCGGCACTAGGCTACACTCCCTTCTAGATAACATGGAAAAGAAACTTGTTGCCCTTCTCTTCTCAGGCGAGAGAGACAGATAAGAATACAATAGACAATACTATTCATTGAGCTATACTGAGTTAACATAATTATACCTACATCTACACAGTTATAACTAAATTCAAAATGGTTAAAATATAAAGTAAAACAGTAAAAAATGTTAACAATGTCAACAGTTCTGAATGTGGAGATACGATTCTGCTGCTGCTCAGTACCGTCTATGGTTATGGGTTAGAGGGCTATGGCCATTGGCCAACCTAAAATCCTGAAAAATATTGGACTCTTTGCATGATCACTGATCCGTTTGATTTATTTATTCATTCATTTTTCCTTTCTTTCTTTGTTATATACACATAAATTACATACCACCACTATTGACAGCAGATAGGAACCAAACCCTGACATGAATAGCGGAAATCCACAAGTAATTGACACCCTCAATAAAAAAATAAATATATTTTTTAATAAAATACAATAAAGACTCATTTTTTATGGATGCCACAAAATGACAGCAAAGCGCTTAAAACAGAGGCGATGATAATTCACCACGATGAGGCATCTAGCATGTTGTACACAATCATGAACATGTCACATAAATGGCTGTCTTCAGTATTTGTACACAAATCACTTTCACAGGTGAACCATGAATATGCAAATTTGTGCAGGCCGAAAGGCACATAACACTGAGGCTCACTGTTGCTGCGCATTTCTTTACCAACCTACACAGATTGATTGGTTTTAGCTTAAATTTTAACGTTAATGTAAATTAATTAAAGCTACTGAATGCAGAAAATTCAATTTTGAATCGCTACTGCCACCTGTAGACAAAAAATTTAACTGCACACATACTTCTTCACATACACAAAGCACACATGACTTCACATCTGCAGACAGAGAGCGGGTGGGACATTCAAACCCAAATCCAGTCTGTGAACAACTCAGGTGTTAGCCTACTAATTAGAAGATGCTTCAGTCACAAATTGTCTAATAAAAAGGCTATTGTAAAGATATTTTTGGCCAAATTATTACAGAGAGCAGAATGCCAAAGCGGCCCTTGTAACCTTCAATTTATCTGTCAGCTGGCCTTGGAAGAAAAGTTGTATACACTCCTGCTCTAAACTGTCTTTTGTTGTGAATTGTTGGCAGTCCTCCTGAGCCACTACCCAGCCGGTTATCCATGTATCCCTCCTCCAACATAGCTGAATCAAATTATCATGATCACTATCAGAATTCTGCATGTGATTCAGGTGTGTTGAAGGTGGGAACATTGATTACAGGCTGGACAAAGGCTCTCAAGCACTGGACTTTGAGACCCCTGGTCCAGAGGGTACACCGCCTCTTTCCCAAAGTCTGCAGAGATGTATCAGTAACCTAACGAGGATAGGCGCTATAGGAAATGGATGGCTAGTTAATTCATTTGCCTCTGCAATAAATGTTGAATTATTAAAATACTTTATATACATACATCCTGCATCCATGCTTTCATGTTAAACGGTTGCTCTGAAAAGGTTCTATTTGAACTCAGAGATTTAGCATTGGAAACTGGTTGGATTGATCTGCAATGCTACCTTTGTTGCCAAGCACAGTACAGTAACACACATTTTATGCAAATTAATCACTGAACAAATGAAGCTCAGTTGTATTTAAGTTTTTTTTGTACACATTTCCTATATATTGGCACAGTGTTAATGTATCTTACAGTGACTTAGTTTCCCCAAACATTTGCACTTACTACAGCATTTTAATGTATGTCAAGATCATGACGTTTGTATTGGAGCGCGAGTATTTTTTCAAGTGGTACTTGTGTTAAAGATTTGATAACTACAAGCGCTTAAAAAAAAAAAAAACACACACATTCCGTAAAATAAATTGAGTAATTCATACAAAATGCCACGTTAATCAGAGCTCGATTGAAATCACATGCGGCAGGTGAACTCATCTGTCGCCATGCACCTGTCAGTGATGATTGTAAAGTACTGTCAATTTCATACCAGAACTCATCGTGACCCATTTCGAATCAGTATATAACAATTGTAATACAAATGGTAGTGGGTGATCCCGCAGTATTATTAAATGAGCTGTACACACATATGAACAGCAGGCGTTTTACGGAAAGGAGGAAATTGACAAGGATAATTAGACACGAGTCAGCGCAGCACAGACGAAACAGGCCTGCTTCGAACCTCATTCCAATAAATCCGAAATCATTTGCAATCATTTGTATATAATAATATCGTGCCATGTGCCAACAAAATGGGGTCATGCTTGCACGGCCCCGTCGCCAACAATAAAGGCAAAGGAACAGCACAGCCAAGCTGGGTCATTCAAATCAGGGGGCAGCACTAAGACAGGTGTTCAAGCCCGGCGACATTAGCTAACATTACCGACTGGACGCTGCGAGCGTTGCCTTCATGGCGAGTGTCAACACTTACCGCGAACGGCTGTGTATTGTTGGAGGCATATTAGCAGCGGCAGGAGCAGGATTCCGGGTGTGGAAGCGACCATGTCTCGCCGTGGAAACGTGCGGTTGCTTGGTTGCTAGCCGAGCGCTCGCGGGCTGCCTGCTTAGCTGCTGCTGTGCTGTGCTGTGCTGTGCTGTGCTCCGCTCGGCTTTCTTGCGGCTGCTTGGCGCTGCCCTGCTTGGTCTTTGGGTCTGTTGCGGTTCAAGCGCCCACCACATATACACGTACACGTGCGCGCTCTCGCATATGCACCCGGACATACACACTCCCACGCACGTAAGCACGTACGCAAACACAAATTGACGCACGGCGGAGTGACCAGCACGCGCTCTACGGAGCCAACGAGATGGTCACGCGCCTCACTGGTCGCCAGTGGACCCGTTTACTCGATTCCACACTAAATCCATGTCATAAATTTGACGTTTAAGGCCGGTACAGGTGATCGGTTAGCTGGTGTAATACCGGCCGTCAAGGCCAAGGTGGATTTTCCCCTCCTTCTCTACGTCTTGTTAACCCTTAACGATCCGCAATCAAATGACAGACTCCCCCCTCTCGCCCCCCTTATTCATTAATACAAAAATACTGAATGTTTTTGACAGCGTTATCAACAATAAGCGTCATGACAAGTACACGTACAAGTAAACGTAACGTATATTTAAAAACACACATGTTGAAATTTACTCACAGAGCCAAGCATTAAATAAAGACAATAACTTAATATTATTATCTACAGTACAGCAGTGATTCTCCAACTTAAATAAGTAACACCTATTGTTCTCCAAGTTGTGGTCAATATTAAAATACAGTATACAAGGCACGTGTGTTTACAAAAAAGAGATACATAAATAATTAAATAAAATGCATGAATAAAAATATAATTGTAATACACTGTAATATTATGCACAGTTTTGTGCTTAATGTGGAAGTTAAAACAGAACAGTATTTAGAAAAGTATTAAATTAAAATGTACTGCATATAAAGGTCAATATTATATATATATATATATATATATATATATATATATATATATATATATATATATATATATATATATATATATATATATATATATTTTTTATCATTTTGCATACCACTAGAGGGTGCACGCGTACCGTTATGTTACCCGTACCACTACCACCACTGCTGATGATCAACCTATTTCACTACTTAGTATTAGCCATTGAGTTCATACTTCACATTAAAGATACAAAATGGTGTTGATGAAATGAGCCATATTAATTTCTTAATTTAATACAAGCTAGGGGCAAAATATTGTACTGTATTTTCATTGTTAAATTAATTCCGCTGTAATATCCTCTCTCCACCATTTCATTATAAATTGTATGCGATGAACATGGTTCACAAAGTGGTTGGCATATTTTCCTCACAGTCAAGAGGTTATGGGTTTGATTCCCAGCTCAAGATGTCTATTATGCCCGCGCCCTGGGAATGACTGGCGACCAGTCCAATGTGTACAGCCTCTTGCCCAAAGTCAGCTGGGATAGGATTCAGCTGATCTGCAAAATGTATGTGGGCAAATGGCATACAAAATGCATGCAATGAAGTGTCTTTAATTTTTGCATTTCCAGAGGGAATATTTATTATATTATTCCTTTTTTTCCCTGTATTTTATTCACTACTTACAGTCTTAACTAAAAGTCAATTTGAAACCGAACAAACCTTTGACTATTCGAGGGTTGCTTGTTGCCAAATTGTAGACTCTTTTTCTATCAGAGGATTGAACCTCATCCTTGGTGATGGCTGATGGCTGCAGATACCCCCTAAAGCTTGTTCTGCCCTAGATTCTTACATTCTTTGGGGGGGGGGGGGGGCTCACAAGCCACTGAACTATTCTGCATTTGTTGACTGCCAACATCAATTTATCTTGCAGATGTAATGATTATTCCTCATGAATTACACTGCATATACTGCAGATGACTGAATAATACTCTATGCACGGCAGTTCTGCATTTATATTATTTATTGGTTTATTGTTACATAATTTAAAAAACTATGGTTGAGGAATTCAATCAAACGCTTTATACCACAGGGATTCACTTTGTTTCCAATTGCCACTGTTTTTGTTTGCAGGACAACTGTCTCAACTTGGACAAATATGTCATTTTACAAGCCCCAAATGGTATACAAGTTCATGATATTTATGTAAAAGGGTTGCTGAAACTATATACACACACACTAATGACACAACAAGACACACCTGGGGCAAGACACAAGTGGCTGAGGGCACGGATTGGTTGACACGAGGAAGGGCAGGATTACACTCAACAAGACCAAGGGAGACACACAACCAAAAACAGAAACCAAATATGACAGTTGTCTCTTCTAAAATAGATAACTCCACATTAGCGTGTCATGCCTTTAACAGTGTGACAACACTGGAAAGGCAGAACAGCTGCAAATATGACCAGCCAAAATAACAGGGGCATTTCATAAATAATCTATAAATAATGCAGCATTTTCTCACTGCATGATACATAATAAAGTACAGGAAAAAAATAGGTGTGTATTCACTGCTCAGCCTTAATTTAAGAATCATATGTCAAAAAATGCCCTTCTTCATTTTCTTACTTAACAACATTCTTGGACTTGAAATAAAAAAATATAGTATGCAAAAATTATTATACTGTTGCTTAGCACGTTGACACCGACATGGTGCCATATACAGGATAATCATCACAAAAACACGGTAGTGCCAGATAGCATAACAAACTTTTCAAGGTGAAGAAGTCCCATTTTATCTTGAAAACTACATGAACTATTAGGTGTGATCTGGAAAGAAACATATACCGTTCATCCTATTTTTCTTTTTAAACACTTCAGCACCATAGACAGCGACTGCAGTCATCTGGAAACATCATCTGACTGGTTTGGTGGCACATACACAACCGATAATGCTTTGATGAATAGGTCACCATACTTGTTGAATAATTGCTTATTCCCTTTTTTCCCCCTTTCTAAAATATTCAATTTTTTTTTATACATTTAATTGAGTGATAGTGTGACTTCTAAAACGAAATAAAAAACTAATTTGACAGTGAGATCGTTGGGAAATCATGATGTGTACACCAGTTGGCAACCGATACAGAAATAGAGAAAGCGCGAGATCTATTCATGTTTTGAAGATAGTACCAACTGGAAGCTTGTCATATGTCTGTTTCCTGAAGAAGGTTAGCTAGTCAGAGCAGGGGCTGGCAACTCTAAATGTTGAAAGAGCCATATTGGACCAAAAATAAATAAATAAATGAATAAATACATTTAAAAAAATCTGTCTGGAGCCACAAATAATTGAAAGCCTTATGGGGTAGATGCTACGGACTTTCGACTTCGGGGCTTTACACATCAGCGTCGTTTCCGGCCACTGATGACTGCGTTCCAACACTCCACCCCACCTAAGCCCCCCAACTGCGTACTCTGTACTTAAGTGTTTTAAAAACAAACTGTTTTGGGAAGATTATCAAAGAATAGTGATATTTTGCCACATCAGCACAATAATAGGTTAATGTGATTTTGCAAAAATATGTGTCTGTTCCTGAGAAAGAACTATTTGAACTTTTCTTTTGTGTTTCGAAAAAGCAAAAACAACAGCAGGCCCGTTTCATATAATCTCATTTATATATATATAAAAAAATGACATTCATATTTACATTTGCATTCAGTTTTACATCTTATAACATACATCACGGACAGCAAATATAAATATAGAGTGATGACCAGCATTGCTACACTGCATGTAGAAAAGTAGCTCATTCTATGACACCCCTAGCCAGCCATTGTCAGGTTCTTAGATTTAAAACAAAATAGTGCACATAGACACTACTTTCTTGTATCGACAGCGATGTTATATTTCTCCACAGGAATATTCCGTGAAATACCGTATAGTAAAACACAAGACACAATTTCACATTTGCCCGCCATACTAATGTGTAGATCTAGAGTTGGCTCCATCTTGTTTTGTTTTCTCTACCTGAGTGTCACAGAATATTAAACCAGCAACAAGAGACAACATGTCAGTCATTCTAATACCTACGGTGATGATTCAATTCTGAATTTAAAGCAGGCTTTGTCTCCATGCTAGTCAGCATCTTAACATTGCAAGTTCTCCCTCTTGTTTAACGTGGTGCTTTATGAGTAAGGTTTCTGCAGGCAAAGGGAGCCCTGGTGAGGAAGAGGATGGCTGTAGTAGTGTTCGATCAGGGATGACAGAGTGGGGAAGGTCACATCACTGTCCAGAAATACCTGCTCACCCTGTGTTTTACAGAGGACATTACATTTCAATGTGTGAGGTTTCATTGTGGGATCTGTCATTTTAGATGGGCAAATATGAAAGGTAACAGGAGTTTTGTGTACCTCTTCAAACAACCGGTAGTTTCTGGCTTTGCCCACGCTGACATCCCATACCACCAACACCTAAATCGGTACATCGCATATTTTGTTAAGACATTACAATTGTTGTACAATCAAATAAAACAATCAGCTGTTGGCGAAAAACTGGCATGCCAAATATTAGTACAGCATATACAATTTGATATACGCTTTTATTCTATTTTGAAATTGCAGTCTTGAAATCTTTTGTACCTTGGAGGTTTTGGTTCCGGAGTTTCTAATGCCATAAAGTCCATCTTGTGGAACGTCACAGCTCTCCTTAAATAATCTACAGGAGCAAAAGTCACCCAGTTTTTAGTAGTGAAAGCAATAAGCATGATCCAATACAATAATACGGTAGAGTCTTTAAATTTACATTTAAAACATTAATATCATTCAAAACATCAGTGTCATACTTCTCTACAAAGCTGGTTTCCGTCGAGTCAATGAAAACGGATTCTGGTAGATGCATCTGCAAATTAAAAAAAAATTGCTAGCTTCAATTTATACGTATATGGGTTTTCTCATGATGACTTCCTGATAGACCCCCCTCTCCCTATCAGGGAGGCTGAGGAGTGTGATCCCCCTGCAGTTGGAACATACTCTCCGAGGCAAGGGGGACCCTTTTTGGGTCTCATGGGTGCAGGCCTGGTCTCGCATTGAGCTCTATCTAAGGGGGCGGGGGGTCTGATGACCGGCGTTTCGGTAAGAAAAAACGTGATCTACTGATATTGCTAACCACAACCCTTTGTGGTTAGCAATATATCTGTGAGCCGTGCTTTGTCTGGTCCCTCACTTACGACCTGTTTGCCATGGGGGACCCTGCCAGGTGCATAAAGCATAGCTTAGCTCCTAGGATCATTGCAAGGCACACAAACCAAGTTACCATTCAAAGGTGACGGTTCACACAGGGGTAATTCAAGTATCGTTATTGGAAATAAATCATGCTAACGTAACAAGATTCAAATTTTTTCCTACATTATCATAATCCTCATCTGACACATCTCCTTCAGTGCACTTGGTCAAGTCGTGTTTCTTCTTGAACTTCTTAGCAGTCTTGTCTCCTGATGAACGGAAACTTTGACCTTCTGGGGCTGCTCTTCTGGTGGGAAAACACATTACAAATAGCAGGACCGCTTCCACAAGAATACACTGCAGTACAAACAACACAAAACGCACTTTTATTTTGGGGGAAATTCCGTTGAATAATAAGTATAAATTGAACCGGTGAGTGTGTGGTACAATAGCAGGCTAATATGTGGCAAGCAGGTAAGAGGATTGAATGGGTTTGAATTTCTGTGTTATTTGCATGTTCTACCTCGACTTGTGTTGTCGTTTTATGCTTCACTCCATGACTTGTAGACACACAATAAAATCACAAAAAGTATTTTAAATCCATGTTTTGTCAAATCTTGTTACCTGCAGTTTTTTGGTATTTGTTTAGGTGCAATAAACTGTATATCAATATTCCGGCAATACATTATGGGCTCTATTTTTTGCTAAAAGCAGGTCTAAGTTGTGGTGCAGGTGGTGCAATATAATTTTCATGGGTTTAATCGAGGTGCAGGAAGACAAATTCTGAGCTCTGCAGAGGCGTGTGGTGGATGTCATTGCATTTCATTCATAAATATGACAAAAGCGTGCAATCTGAATAATTGTACAAATCAATTCATTGAATGCATTATTATTATTACCATCAATTATCATGATGAATTTCAAGTGTAACACTAGCCAAAGATGTTTGAATGGTTTCTAGGTAATCTTGGGCTGCTGAGTCTGAAATTGACATCTGCTTCTTTGAGCAGGCTGCAGTTTTTGAAACATCAATATTTTTTTCAATTAATTGGTTGATACGGGGATATCAAAAATGCTCATTGTTTTATTCTCTAATAAAAGTGAAACAAGTTTATTTGTTTTAAAGTGTTTATGTGTAATCTGAATTAATACAAGTAAAAAATAATCCAAGGTTAATTAATTGTGTTTTACTTAACTTCTAGTTTTTGCCATGGTATCATTTCAGTATAGGTGTCGATGTAATCTATGCAGGTATAGTATCGAAGTCAAAATGTTAGTATTGTGACAACAATAGTATAGTATAGTATAGTATAGTATAGTATAGCATAGCATAGTATACTGTAGTACATAAGCGGAATTAAAAATATTTTAGTCACACTTTCTTCTTCACTTGTGCTGCTAATTCTGGTGTGCACACCTTGGCCACCTGGGGGCAGTATAGGAGAGCGAGATAGATACTGTTCATTGAGACGCCTCAACTCCGTTTTTGCTCATTGATATGGTGCTAATATTAGTCATTCTTCGCAAAGGATGGAATATAGGCCAGTGAGCATTGTTAAATGGTCTGTCTACATGTGTTGGAGAAACGTTTATGTTGAGATATTCATTGCTTGAAGGGTATCAGCACCGCCACAACATAGATGCTATTTGCTAGTTGTGTAATGACAGTTTCCCATTGCATGTTAGCATTCCGGTAGAGGAGGTTATGCATGGTTGCTTTAAATACATAATGTGTATTTTTTTTTTATGTTTAGTTTGACAGTAACCCTTATCTGAGAATGGCAATAAACAGCTTGAAGACTCTTTATTTTTTATTTTTTTTATTTTTTACTAATTATATCTGCCAAACAAACTGAATGTGAATGTATGCGAGTAAAACTTACTGGAGGGGCGTGCCTGTCTGTCTGGGCTTGGTTAAAGGCAGTGGAGGCTGAACTGGTGGAGCTTTCGATGCATTTGCACTCTTGTTGTGCAGTCCAGTTTGAAGAAGAGGAGATCTAGGTGCGTGACAGGGTACCAGTGGGTAGCCGGAGGGTGTTTCAGTCAGCAACAGGGGGTATGCCATTCGAGGTTTTGGGGTTGGGCCTTCAAAATTTGCAGGCTTGGTCACTGGTCGGCTTGGCTTGATGCGGAGGTTGCTGGATTTACTGACACGAGACAGGTTGCTTCCGGCATCACGAGAGAAGTCTGAATCACTGACTACCATCCTGCTTTCCAGCTGGTCACAAATAGGCAAGGTGGCGGGGGTTTGTACTGAGATTGCTGATGGAGGTCTGTGGTGTCTTCTGTCAATTCCTGGCCCAACCACAGACTGTGCCCTGCTTTTAAGAGGCCGCTGTGAATTTGGGGGAGGAAGAGGTGGTGGGATAGGAGAGGAGTGATTGTGCAGCTGCGAGGCGAAGGGGGGAGGAGGAGGCGGACCTTTGTTTGGGTCCTTTAGAATGGGAGGGGGTATAGAAGGCAGGGTTTTTTTGAGGTTTGCATTGGTTTGGCATCTGTTGTGTGATGGGACTGGAGGTGGTAGGCCTTTATGGATGTCTACACAGGATCCTTGATGTCGATGAGGTATCATTGGAACAGGAGGAGGGGGGTAAGAAGGTGGATGCCCAGTGGGTCGACCTGTGGAATTAGAACCAACATTTTCAATCAATTTTAGGCACTCATTTTTTTTCCTTTTAGGTACTTTTATTGTCAAAATGCATACAACGCTCTAAACACAGTTAGGTCAAAAAACAAAAACAAAAAAAACAATTTGGGTAAAAAATGGACCGATCAGCCACTTGATCAATGTGACCCAACTTTCTGGGTTATTTTGCACAAAACATATTTTGTATAAAGTAACCCTCCAAAATTGGGTCTGTTTGAGAAAACAAAATAAAAACAGAAACAAAATAAATTAGAGAATTGGGGGACGTTGGGTCAAATTAGCGTATCAAAGTAGTGGATCGGTCCATTTTTGAGCCCAAATTGGGATTCAATTATTTTTTTTTTACCCAACTGTTTTTAGGGTGTACCAGGTTGTTTATATATATATATATATATATATATATATATATATATATATATATATATATATATATATATATATATATATATATATATATATATAAATAAACAGTGTATAAACAGTAAATAAACAACAACGATTTTGTGTGGGGTCGTTTAATTTTGACCCATTATGGTACAACCCCAAAAAGTTGTGTTGCCGTTTTTGATCCAATTTTTTTTTTCCATATTTTTTTTACTCAACTGGTTTTAGAGTGTATGTACACAAGTAAATGGAAAAAATATATTTTTTATTTTTTTGGGGGTTAGCTGAATGAAAACTACTGTCATGCGGTAACGATGATGTAAGTGCCCAGTAATGCCAGAGAAAATTGGGTAACCCCAACGCACCAGCTTCTTTGGGAACCTCGAGGTAAAAAAAAAAAATCATCCTAGGGTTAGAACTGTTCCATATAAATGAAGAAACCAGTTTGTCTAATTGTTTGAATGTTTTCATAGAGATATATATTGGAATCATCTGAAACACATAAAGGAATCTAGTCATTTTAACCGTATTGAGCCGACCTGCAAGTGAGATTGGCAAGGCCGACCATCTCCCCAAATCTTGTTTTGTTTGCTCGAATAATGGCTTAAAACTGTGCCTCTCCAAGTTCCCCATCTTACGGGAAACTTTAATTCCTATACGATACTTGAACATGTCTCGTTCTACTTTAAATGGAAAAGCTGAATAATATATTATACTTCAGTGAGCATCAGTTATAATGGCTTCGATACTGTACTTTGATTTATACTGTGGAGATAATGTGTGTTGCACTCACTTGTACATGTTGGTAAACAGTCATCGTCTGGTTTCAGATAGTCTTCCTCATCTTCATCATCATCATCCTCACCATAATCTACATGCAGAGAGGATTGGGTAGCTCAGTGGCAAATTTGATCCAAAATCAATTTCCTCTGCATGTCCTACCAGTGTCTGCATTATTGATTGGGTGTTTAATATCCAAAGGCCTCTCGATGGTCCCATAGAAACTGTCTGCATCTGAATCGGAGTCACTATGGCAACAAAGACAAAGTTACTAAGTGATTATATGCAGAAAGCAAATGAAACATAAAAATTGCCACCCTGGAGAATTGGAATGGGTTTAATTGGGTTACCTTGGAATCTGGGACTCTTTTCTGTCATTATAATGATCAATCTCCCGTCGTAAGGCTCGCATCCATTTCTGTGTAGCAAATAAAACATGTAACAGGTTACGTTGGTGTGCATATGCAGTAAATTTTTTTACCTAGTTCATCCCTATATAACGGTATTCTGTCTCTTTTTTTCCTTTTCTTTTTTACAGCTATGACGTGTGGGTATGATTTCTCCTACCCTCCTCTCATCTTCACCAGCTGCAGAGAAAAGCCACGTCCTGTGTTTTTTACTGAAGTGGATCATCTTAAATGGGAAAACATTGTTAGATGTTGTCTCCTCCGCTGCTCTCATCACTCTGTGGGAGGGGGGTGGGGGGGTGAACATAGCATAGCATTTAATGCATTTTTAAAAAGCCAACTCTCCATAAGGAACATTTGAACAAAAAAAAAAAAAGAGAGAGAGAGATAGAGACGCTGCTGACCTATTGTAACCATTTAATGAGAATGCTCCCTGTGGTGCAGGAGACGTACTACTTTTAAAGTAGTACACACAGCCCTTGTGGACGATGATATACCTCAATGGCCCTGAAAGAAAAGAAAACATTTTTCGCTCACTGGCCTTTAAGTACACTTGATAATAGGGGTGTTTGATGCCACTTTTTCAAGGCTAGTACGAGTGCTCAACTCTTGAGTAGTCACTGATACCGATACCAAGTACCGATAAATAGTACTTTTCTATCCAATTTTCTATTTCTCTAAATTCTGATGTCTAGTTCCTGATTGTAAAACGTCCACAAGAGGGAGACCAATACTGGTTTGGAATCAGCCCTGGTATCGGTTCTTGCCCATCCCTATTTGATAAACAGTTAGATTGAAAAAAATAACTCACTTTGGGTAAAAACGTTGATCCAGTACTTTCTATGTTGTTTTGTACAAAACGACCACATTTTTGGGTTGTTTTGTGCAAAAGAATCCAGAAAGTCCTTTAAAAATTATTTTTTTACCCGAATTGGGTTATTTCTTGTCATCATGACGCGTGCTTGTTTCATTTTTCCTTGTGTCCCTGGTGACATTGTCTGTCTCGTCAAGTTTTATCATGTCCACCCGTGCTTGTCATCCCGGTTTATGTCATTTAATCAGCTCTATCAGCCCCGCGTGTCTTACTGGTGGCTCTCGTTGTCTTGTTAGTACAGTGTTCCCTCCTTTTATACTATGGTTAGGCTCCAAAAAATGCCCGCAATCAATGAAATCCACGAAGTAGTTAGCTTTATGTTTTACATTTATTATAAATGTTTTAAGGCTCTAAAACCCCTCACCAAACAGTTTATACACTTTATCATTGAGGCATTTACATGTTTTCACATTTCTCTCTTGTTTAAACAATATCAATGTAAAACTTTCATGAATGTTATAAATTAGGTACATTACTGTGTAAAAAACAAAAACAAACAAGCTAAATTGCATTAAAAAAATCTGCGAAACAGCAAGGCCGCGAAAAGTGAACCACGTTATAGCGAGGGAACACTATGTGTATTTAATTCCCTGCTTTCTTTCAGTCCCGTTGGTTTATTGTCGATGACATGTCATGTCCTTGCCACGCGTGGTCCCCGTGTTTGCTTCCTCAGTTCTATTTTAGTTTTGTCTATGTTAATGTTTGGGTTAGTTACGTTCTCCCTGTTAATTTGAACTTTTGTTAATTCAGCATTTTTGATTCTTCCAAGTACCTTTTAGCCTGTTTGTTCTTTTGATAATAAATACTCCCGAGTCCCGACCTGCTTCGCCACCTTGTTTACCTGCACTAAGGTCCACACTTTTTGAGTTATTATTTTTTGTACACAACAACCCAATTTTTTAGTTTAGTGCAAAACAACCCAATTTTGGTGGGTAGTTTTGTACAACACAGCTACATTTTTCGGGTTGTTTTTGAGTTATTTATTTAACTATTAATGTTATTTATTTTTTGGGGTGTTGTTTTTTTGTACACAACCCAATTTTTTAGTTTATTACAAAACAATCCAATTTTACGGAATAGGTTTGAACAAAAGCAAGCCAATTTTTCGGGTTGTTTTGTGGGTTATTTATTTTGACCCAATGTTTTTGGGTTGAACGTAGAACCCAAAAAGTTGGGTCAATCACTTTTTGACCCATATCAGGTTATTTTAGGCCCAACTGTTTTTAGAGTGTATGTTTTGATCAATAGCAAGAGCTGTATATGTAATTCTAACTTCACAAAGTAATAATAATGGTTAACGCTGATGTTCCTATATTATAGCTATCGATAAAACAGGTTGTTAGAGATGTTGCGTTGCATTGCATTGTAGTGCTGGATAGTTAATACTTGTCTGTTAGAATAAAAAATAAATAAATTATCTCTGTTGAGGAAAATTATTTGATACAGCTCTTTGCAGCTAATAAGAGGCCACTTCCAACCCAGGACATGACAAAGTATTTCCATGTATATAGGCCACGCTAGATGCCTTACGATGGCCAGCCAATTGTGTGGTCTGTGGCTTCTGGTTCTGGATTAGAACGAGTGTCTCTGGTTGATTAAACTACTGGTTAAACTTTTCTTGACTCCTGTCTCATCATCCACAACAGCTTTTGCCGCAAAAGGTTTTGTCAATATTTACTCACATCTCATGAGACTAAACTGGCTGGCTCCCTTTTTGTGGAGGTATCCCGCCATAGAAACTCCTCCAGGCATTGTTAGGAGGTTCTGTGCTCCGATGGCTCGCATTGGCACAGGCCAACACACCTCCAGAGATGACATGGTTCTGCATGGGAAGGAAGAGGATGAATGACAATCAATGACAATGAACGTGAGTCCCGATTTTGGTAGTTAAAGACAAGTCGTAACTTAAGGATAACTTAAACTAGTATAGCAGTCAGTAAGAATAAGAACATCCCTGCGCTAAAGTTTAAAAAAATGAAATTGTGGAGCATGAGCTATTGCAATAAACCATGTGTGCTCTGACAAAAAAATGGTCAGTAGTTGTATATCCTTTATTGGGAAGTTTAAATACATTCATCAAAAATAAATAAAGGAGAAGCATATTTTCAATATTTTATATAGTTTATCTGTATTCAAATGACTATCCTTTGCTGCAATAAGAATGGCATGATTAAGTTTCTTAATTGCAAGGCAATGCAAGGCATATAGCACCTATACACAAGGTAATTTAATGTTCTTCAACGTTCACATGATTAAAAATCCAACATTTAAAGGCATTTACAAACAAGTCCGAGTGCGTGGAAGAAGATAGCAAATACTGTATATTGCCTGTGCGTGCAGTGTAGCTGGGGACAATGTATGAAGCTGAGACATGAATCAAAGCAGTGTTACCCATTTGTTGGTTTGTGGACAAGCATATGGACACCTTCTTAAAATAGTCTTTTATTTCCAGATTTTTCTGGAAACACGAAAAATTTAACCATTTGCATCACGAGGAGACAATTTAGGCAAATAAATATTTTTTTTACCAATTATTTTAAGAGGGTGACGATATGTGCCCTGTGCAAAAACAAGTACAATAAAAAAAAATACTGGCAGTACATGTCACGATGAGGGTGGAGGACCCAAATGCAGGGAGGCAGGAGAACCACGGCAGGGATGCATGTTATACTGAACACGATTTATTTAACAAAAACACGAACAAGGGAACTGGGTAAAACCCTAAATAAACAAAACCAACAAAGTTCTGAAAAGACCAAAAAGCAAAGTAACAACAAAACACCAGAGCGGTGACAACGACAATGATCCAACAAAGACTGAACGAAACCAGGAAACTAAATACAAGCCAACTGACAAGATAACGAGAGACACCTGGACAAGACACAAGTGGCTGGGGGAGATGATTGGATGACACAAGGGAGTACAGGTGCAAACAAAACCTAACAAGCAAGACAGGACACAAAGCCAAAACAACAAACCTAAGCATGATATACACAAATCATAACAGTACACAGGCTAAATCTATTAATCTTTATCTCATCATTATACTCGTATTCCTAAATGTCATGACTCATGACTTCTAAAAGAATATCAAATATCACTGCAATAATTGGCAACATCCTTCTTAGCGCCAGATGAACTCCACAAGCACAGATCTCGCACATTCCTTTGCGTCAGATGTGACAAAGTTTGACCTGTATAGTTTGCTGCCTACCTTCTGTCACGCTTTATCTTGATGCTCTTCACAGCAGATTGACAGTAGAGACGACCGCCGTGTACGCCAATGCTGGCAAGAGCTCTACGGCAGGACCTTTTACCGGACCCAGATGAAGTCCACTAGACTCCTTTTGCCTTTCCACTTCCTCCCTTGAGGTCGACATAGTTACATTTCTCTCTTACTGGAAACTTTTCTCATGCATGCCCTCCCTCACACACCTAACT
This sequence comes from Leptonotus elevatus, assembly GCF_054856555.1. Lineage (NCBI taxonomy): Eukaryota > Metazoa > Chordata > Actinopteri > Syngnathiformes > Syngnathidae > Leptonotus > Leptonotus elevatus. The sequence continues at coordinate 15,279,078 of NC_141253.1, forward strand.
GAGATAGACTCCTGACTCAAACAGGAAACATTCATGCCCAGAGTCTTTCAGCTGAGGTTTCATGTAATGTGTGTGTGTGGCGAGTGCATGTGTGTTAAAATAAACATCCCAAGTCAAGCTCTTCATCCTCAAATGAGTTTACGTTTAACTTGCAGTTTATCAGCAGATCCCAGAGGACGAAGGGTGGATGATAATGTGATGATGTGTAGTTTAAGAATGAAGGCATTACTCCCTTTTGCCGTCACAGTACAGAAATGTATAAATATTTGACTTGATGTGCTGCGATCCAACTGCATTCTTAAAAATAGTATGATATGATGACAAGTGAGTTTTTGTAATATTATCATGGCAATAGCATTAGGTACAAATGTCGTGTTAATTAAGTATATTATTATTATTGTTTTTTTGCCAAAGAGGTGCTGATAAACGTAATTCCGGAAACGTCACCAGGTGGCAGGATCACACTGCAAATAATTTCAGCTGCCTTTAAGGCAGGGATGGCAAACTGCAGGTTTTAGAGGTCTCGCTACTCGGACTGCAGCTGATTCCAATTAACAGGATCGTTATCACGCTTATGCAGAGCTTGCTGATGAGCTGATCATTAATCAGCTGCGTTGCAAAAGGGAAATATACAAAACCTGCAGGACTCCCTCACATCCCTGCTTTAAGGGGTGAGTGGTTCATTGCTTTTGGTTGCTAATTATTTGAATGTTGTCTGAAACAAGCAAATCCACTTCATTTTCTATTAGAACAAATTAATTACCCACCAGCATCACAGAGAAAAACACTCGATCACTGTGTGTTACAGAAATAAATCCACAGAGCATGAGCCCAAAGTCCCGTTTGAAGTGCACCAAAAACATAATGAGAGTATGAGTCAACTTATGATTTGGAATGCTGACAACTTTTTGGTCAAAAGTCAAACCATGAGTCAACCCTCAGGAATGATAGGCATGTCAGCCTATTGGAGGCTGAAATGGAATGCAGATAAAAGATGAAAAGCCACTCAATCATCGGGGTGGAGCGGCTGCAAGAAGACATACAGAAGAGATATGTTTGGTTTGTTCTCTGGCGTGAACACCACCACTATCATCATCTCAGTGTGGCAGAGGTCCGGGTTCTCCTTCTGTTTATCAACTGGAGGGTTGGATTTCCTGCCCCTCCTCAGTCGAAAATCCAACCCTCAGGCAGCAGACCAAACTAAAACATAATGGTGCAGTAACTGTTTGACAGTTTCAGTTTTAAAACACATATTACTATGATTGTATTGTTATCTCTTTTCTGTTAGAAATAATTCTGATATTATTATTAAGATCACACAACTACTTCACAATTAGCTACAGTCTATTGCTGCTTCTTACTAACACGCACCTCTACTGAAACCAACCAACCTTCCATTTTCTGTATTGCTAATCCTCTCAGGGCCAAAGTGAGCTGGTGCCTATCTCCGCTGACTTGGGCCAATAAGTGGTTTACACCCTGGACTGGTTGTCAGCCAATCGCTGGGCACATATAGACAAGCATTCACCCTCACATTAATATATAAACAAACCTAAACATCATCTAGAGTCATCAGTGAAGCTGCATGTTTTTGGAATCAACCCAAAAGGAATAATAACATTTATTTTGTTGATTAAGTAGCTCTTGGAGTTGTATTTTTCGCACATATAGGTGGCAGTAGACTAAATGAAGCAGGTCTAAGTTGTGGCGCAGGTGGTGTAATGCGATTTTGGGTAATTTGATAGAAGTGCAGACAGAAATATTCTGCACTCTGGATGGTGGATGTCATCATATTTCATTCATAAGTATAACTAGCAATGGTTCTTAACTTGAGTTCAATCGAAACCCGGGGGGTTTGGTGAGTCAGTCTCACGGGTTCGGCATAGGTCAAGACACACACCTGATTCATATGATTTGTGATGATACACCCCGCTCGGCCATCATTAGTCAGGTTTCCATCCGAATGTTTTGAAATTTGTATGCGAATTTTGTGAAAATGCGCAAAACGGTTATGCGACTTATGCCCGTTTCCAACCGCTCTTCTTTTGCAAATATGTGCCGCGAGATGACGTTGTAGTGGCGGAAATATTTCACAATGGGGAGTTCCAGGTGGGAATGTTGGTTTTGACGGACTGAACGGAAGTCTTGTTGGCTTCTGTCCCGCATGTAAGTGAAGTGTGTCGTTACATTGAGAGCTGATGTTAATAAAGCCATCTAAAATTGCATTAATGTTTTTTTTTCTTTAATTAATTATAAAAATAATCGTGTTTATTCGTCTCCCCAAACATATCTTACTTTATCATCCACCATTTATTGTGACTACAAACGTGCGTGTGCGCAAAAACTTTGTTGTGAATTTTGGGCCTTTTTTAGAATTTCTGCTGTTTCCATTCAGTTTATTTTTCACAATTCTTGAAAATTTGAATACAAATAGCTAGATGGAAACGTACCTGTTGGCTGCTATCTGTGCTGCAGGGAATTTCATGCGCTCAATAGTCAACTTATGGCTGTTGTGATGGTACGTTGTGTGATTTTTTTTCTTTCTAATCCCTTCGCAATAACTAATTAACTATGAGCAAAAAAAAAAAGGCCAGATGAATATGTACGATATGAATTCACATGTATAACAAAACGTATGGTAATCCATAGGGTTAAATTCTGGGCTAACCCCTAGGTTCTATCATAAGAAAACAGCAGTTGTTGTTTTAACATGCTCTATAAATGTTGAGTTGAGTGATGGGAGACGGAGTTTTAACTGCATGATTTGTAATGCCAAGTAGAGCAATTATAGTCCAGCTCAACTAGCTCTCTAGCAAAACTAGGAACAAGCTGCATGGAAATGAAGAATACAAGAACATATTCTGAATTTGAGGTGAAGAGAGCGAGATTCAATGAAAATTCTGTTCATTTTATTCGACAGTAAACCCTGTAGCTATGTGATGTGTTTAAAAAAAAATCACATTTTAGTTTGCGATAAAGAAGTGTTCGGTGAATGCGTACAGGAAACTGGTGTGGTTCAGTACCTCCAACAAGGTTAAGAAACACTGAACTACAGTCTGCATCAAACCCATTGTAAGCAATTCAGTGAATGCATTATTATTATTATCTACCTGACTGCGACACAGCTATGTGGCGGGGGGTTGGGGTATCACACACGGACACGAACGATCAGGGTGATCCTGCATAGATTCCAGCGAGTCCATTTATGCTTCTAAACCATGCAACTCTCATGCATTCAATTTAAAGGGAATGAGAGGTGTCACTTGGCCGAGAACCTAGTTAGCTGTGTTCACACCCACAACAGTGCAAATGCATGTTTCGAACTGCACACCTGCAAAAAATACCAAAAGAAAGAAAACCCCACCCATGGAAGATTTAGACCACACTTTGTACTAGACTTGTGCTGGGCACGAAAATGGGGCCCTTCCTGTTAATAGTTATATACACAATTCATTTTTATATTTTGTTGTTGTTGCATTTTATTAAATTACAATGAAACATCCATTTTGAAAATGAAAGCATCACTTTCTTAATGTACTTTTTGCCAAAATAAACAAATAACTAAATTTAAAAAAATCACCTCAATTCACTCAATCTGACCATTTAAGATTATCTACATTTCCTGTGACTAAAATAAAGAAGTTAAATGCCTTATTTTCAAACATGTACATTATACAGTATAGCCTAGATAATGTTAAAAGTATGCACTTGTACTGTCACTTCACACATGGAAAAATATAGAATGCATATTATTGCAACCAACTGTCGTCGCACAGTAAATAAAAACTCATACGTACATATTGAAGCAAACAATGAGGTAAAGTGAAAGAGCACAAGGCAGGAAGACAAGTAAGATGTCATGCCCATCCTCCCCCCTGACAGAGGTTTCAAACTGAGACACTTCCTGGAAATCTCCCATTTTCTAACACAAACCAATTGCCTAACAACAACTGACTTGGCATGGAGTGTTATCTCAAACAGATAACAATATCCACAGTAAGTAACATCTGACTGAAACAGTATTACTGACATCTATGAAAACACATGCCACAAAAGCAATGCCCACGTCTGACTTTATATACTGTATATGCACGCCATATCACATAAGTAATTTCAGAACAATGATTGCTGATGATGAGTGCATTTATCCTAAATAACCCAATTTTGCTCACTGAACTGAAGACTGTAATGCACGCTGACATCTGGACTGATCTGATATCCCATGCAATATTGACGGCAGTACGTGTAACCTCAGTTCCCCCAAACATCTTGAAAAAATCCCAAATTGTATGAGTGGGTATTCAATTTGAGATGTTCCACTAAATCTCAATAAGATCTGAAACAAGAGGTGTGCTTAAGACTATAAACGCAATGCTGCTGGATTAATAACGTTAGTTGAGAATTTCCTAAAATTTTAATTCAAAGAACTTCTGAGAAACCGCACACTTGATTGACAGTCTTACTGAGAGACCTACTTTATTTTCTTACTTACTCACTGACTTAGTGTAGTGGGGAAAAACTTGAATTGGACAACAATAATACAAATGGCACAAAATTGGTAAAAAATACTATATATATATTAATCACAAACATTTATCGCATTAATTATGAATTAACGCAGATTAATCGCACTATTAATTTTGACCATAGATTAGCCTTTAGCGTGACAGAGGATGGCTACGTTTAAGGTAGCACAGGTTGTGTTTGAGCAATAAACAAAACTACACATATTAAAGTAAAGCATTTAATGAATGTTTGCGTATCACATTTAGAATATTTGTTCATGTCAAAATATCGGGGTCATTTTTTTCCATTTTAAATTATGCAAGTAATTAACTGATTAGAAAAAGAGGAGGATGAGAGTGTGCAGTGGATACATTTTTTTTGAAGACGTCCTCATTAAATGTCAAAATAATTAACACATAACCGGTGCTCTTCAAATTGGGCGTGAAAAAAAAATGTAGATAAAAACAGCCTTTTTTATTCAGCGATTAATCGTGATTAATCAAAATTCTGTGATTGATCTGATTACAATTTTTTTATCGTTTGACAGCTCAAATATATATATATATATATATATATATATATATATATATATATATATATATATATATATATATACACACACACAGTATATAAAACCCATCACTACCCAAGAATGCACAAAAAGTAAAGAACAGCATACACCACAGTACCAGGAAAGTCCTTACTCACATGACATCCCTCTGTTCATGAAAACACATCCTGGTGCTCGGCTTGGAGCTCCACATAGAATTCTTCCTCACAGATGGAACATACATGCCAGTGCTAGAAAATCCCAGTACAGCATATTTTCTTGCCTCTCGTGGCTTGATGGAAGTTAAATATCTAGTTGAATTGAGCAAGAGTTGGGTAGGTGGAATCCATTTTGAGATAAGAGACGGAAGAATCAGACCAGGTTGCCAATGTTGTGAGATGAGAGACGGTGTGGTTAGAAGGACATATTGAAGAAGAAAAGGTGAATAAGTTGTGTCTTCCCTTAATTCTGCGGAGAGGGTTTGAAGTCTTCGATCTCTGTCAGTCATTTCCTGCAGGGGTTTCCTTGTGATTGGTCGGCTGCCTGAAGCGTTTTCCTTCCTGCCTAGTGTAAGTCACAATATGATTGGTTCGCAGAACGAACCCACACCTCTACACAAACATGCCCTTCATGCTGTCACAAAGGACCTGAGAAAGACGGGGGGACTTTCCATCCGTTGCAGCCAGAAACACTGCTGTCAACCAAAAGAGCTGTTCCTTTCAGGTGACTTACCAGAAGAACTCTATTGTGGAGCCACAGTAGCCGCAAGTGACCCTGATCCTGTCAACCCGTATAATGATGTTTATGTGTTATGTTCCATAATGATACAATAACACACATCTTATACAGAACCAAATCTCTCAGTGAAGCTTTGTCACATCTCACAGATTTAGTTTGATGTGAGTTTTGCACTCTACTGCACTTCCAACTTCCTTCCTGACTCTGAAACTCAGATAAACATCTTGGGTTTGTTGGAAATATAAAACTGTAGCGAACAGGAGAAATGTGGCTAAAGGAAGCGGGTATGAATGCCAAGACTCAGCAAAGCACAAAAACAGAGTTGTTATACTAAGTGCAACAATCGGGGCCCGGTTGTTCAGTTCTCGGTTATTTGAACCATTAGTTAACCCCTAACTGATGGTCACATTCTTAAACCGCCGTTTGCTAACCAACTGTTAGCGTTGTTCAAAACATGGTTGGTAATGTTATTAGTAAACAACGCCGTTAAAGTGTAAAGTTAGCGGCACTTTTTAGCGCCAATATATCAAACAACTACTCATTACGTTTACTTCCAAACGATCCCGAGCACTATTTTCCATTTATACTACCGGTATATCTAATTGAATCAAATTACAGACTGTTAAGTTATCGTGGTGAGAGAAAATATAGACATTTTATGGATACACAGATGCAATGTTGACCTATTTTCAATGTTTGTTTTTGACTTCATTTGATAAGATCAAAATGTTTTTTTTTTTACTGGTATGGCACTTTTCCAGCTATAAAGGGACTTCATCAGGAGTAACTGGGGGTTCAATATCTCGCTCATCTTGTTTGACATGGTCACAAGGGCCACGGATCAAATCACCAACCTCTGGGTTGGGAAACGAGCACTCTACCACTGAGCCATGCCACTGAATAAATCTGAATAAATCTATGAAATATGTTTTCCAGACTTAACAAAAGCTTCTGAAAATATGGATAAAGTAGGATTCATTTCAATTCACCAACTTGAGCGTTCACCAGTGGTAAAAAAAATTAGCTGTGGTCGTTAGGTGTGGTAACTTTAACACGGTGCTTCTCAATTTGTTTTTGCTACCCCCCTGGAGGAAAAAAAAAATAATATATATATATATATATTTTTTTTTTTTCTTAAGAGCTCAGTATTGTTCATTCGGAAATGTCATCATCATTGCTCTTTTTTTTTTTTTTTTTTTTTTTTTAATATATATATATATATATATATATATATATATTTTTTTTTTGTGTGTGTGTGGGTGAGTATGTGTATGTGCGTGCGTGCGTGCGTGCGTGTATTTGTTAGCTCACCAGAAAACCTATTAGAAAAAAATCTCATACCGTTCACCTAAACCGAACACCAGGAGACCCGAGGGGACCGAAGAAAACCAAGGAAGGTGAAATCCAGCACCGACCAGACACCCCCCACCAGAACTCCTCCCCAGCCCAAGAAACATCCAGACCCCAACAAATCCAAAAAACATAAAATCAGGGAGGCCTCAAGAGACCAAAGGAGAGACCGAGAAAAGGAAGGAAGGACAGACGAAGCCGCGTGAGATCCGCAGACACCAGCCTCCACCGATTCAATAACCTGAGGAGGAAACAGATTGTGTCTGAGTTTCGGTAGATGCTGGTGTGGTGGATCTGGCATGCATGAAAATCTCCACCAAAGAGGGGAGCCGTCGACCCCCGCCGGAACAGAGCAAGCGCAACACCTCAGGGCCCCCCAGGCCGCGGCAGCGCCAAAGGACGACCCCCGGGCCCCGCCAGGGCCACCGGCCGGAGAGCAAACCCAGGAGCAGGAGCGCCCCCCGCCCCAACACGGCCCGCGCCCCCGGCCCAACGCAGCAGGACGGGGCACTGCAGGCCCACCAGGCACCCCACCGGCCCCCAACCCCCGCCCCCCCACGACCCCCCACCCCCCATCCACCCCCGCCACCCACCCCAACCCAGCCCCAGCCGCCCCCACGCCCCCAATCCCCCAGACACCCCCCACCCCCAGCACCCCCCCACCCCGCAACCCCACCACCGCCCCCCCCGCCAACAAAGCCCCCCCCCCCGACCCCACCCCAACCAACCGGCAGCCCCCCAACCCCCGACTCCCAGCCCCCGGGGACCACCCGCACCCAGGCACCGGCGCCGAAGAGGGGCCGGACAGCGGAGCGGAGAGGGCAGCCGCGCCCACCCCACCCCCCGCCGTGTGGAAGGACGGAACACCGGGGGCAGAAGGGGGAGATGGGGGCACCGGAGGGCGGCCGACACCCCCGAACCCCAGGCCCAGCGGGGGAAGGCCCCGGTCGTCACCCCAGCGTTCTTTGTGAAAATTAACCCCTGTTACTGAGTCCGCCAGCTCGCGGACTGGCGAACTCTACCCCTAGGGGACCGCAGCACTGCTCTATACTGCGGCCCCCAACCGATGGCACCCCCACAAGCACCCCCCCCACCCACAAGTTGTGTGGTGTATTAAAATTGGAGGGGAGTTGTAGGGTGAAGACGGTGTTTCCACCCTACCCCACCCCCCAAAGTGTGTTATGTGCCCTATATGTCTATAAAAGTGTATTGTGCAAACCTAGTGTAGTGAGTTAAGAGGAGTGACCAGCGGGGCCCTCCCCAACCGGGCGGGGGCAGGAGGCGCACCGGCCCACCAAGCCCCCACCCACCCCACCAGGACCCCGGCGGGCATATGGGACCCGTCCGGCGGGGCGATAGGGCTCGGCCCCCGGATACTGGGTCCCGCCCGAGGTGTCAGGACGCCCACCGGAGCGGGGCGGGCACGACACCAAACCCCAGCCACCCCCGCCGGCCCCCATAGCACCGAGACCCGGGCCATGGATGGAGCCCCCGGCCCAGGGGAGGGGAAGGAAGGCGTACCGGGGAAGGGGAAGGGAGGAGGGAAGGGGACAACAAGAAGGGCAGGGGGCAGCGGCAGGGACGCAAGGAGAGGGGGAGAGGAGGAGGAAGGGTGACGAGGGAGAGGGGACAGGGAGGCGGAGGACGGGCGGGGAGAGGCGAGGAGGGAGAGGCAGCAAGGGGGAGGAAGGGGGAGGGGAGAGGGAACCACCGGGCACCCCGGCGGCCCACAGGCCCCGAACCGCGTCGCCGGGCCCAGAGCGACGGACCGCGCCGGAACGGCGCCGCCCCCGACACCAGGGAAAGCCCCGCAACGTAGCACCCCCCAAGAGACCCAGGGAACGGCCAAGACGCAGCCGCCACCCAGCAGCCAACAGAGGGGCAGACCCGCCCACTCCCCGCCAGGGGGGACAGCACCCACAGAATTAACCCACTGGCATGCCGTGAATCCGAATATCAACCCCTGGTGCCCATCGGAGGTGAATCCGCTCGATCCCGCTGGCAGCAGCCGGGTTCCTGACTATAGAAACACAACCATTAGTTACAAATTGCCTAATACAGAAACATCAATGCAAGTTATAACGCTGCTGTGGCTCTCGCTAACAGGCAGAATTAAAATCCAAGTTTAGGTTAAAAAATTCGATATACGTAGACCATGTTTCTTTAAATTTTGACATTTGGTTTTTATTTGAGGCAGATATTTTTTCCATTAAAATATGATTTATGAGGAGGTTAGACCATTGGTCGATATTCAAAGTTTGTTTATTTTTCCAGTTAACAAGAATTGTTTTTTTTGCGATAGTAAGGGCTACAAGTATAGATTGAAATTGTTTATGTGGTAAGTCAATTGTTGTTAAGTCACCTAGCAAACACAAGTTTGGAGAGAACGGTATCCTACAGTCCAAGACAGCGGAAAGTTTTTCTAAGACTTTAGTCCAGAAACACATAACCGGAGTACATAACCATAAAGCATGAAAATAAGTGTCTGTAGTGTTTTGTAAACACTGGAGACAAATGTCGGAGTCTGAGAGTCCCATTTTCTTCATCATATATTGAGTAATGTATGTTCTGTGAATAATTTTATATTGGATAAGTTGTAAATTTGTGTGTTTTGTCATTTTAAAAACATTTTCACAAACTTGAATCCAAAAGACAGATTCCGGAGCTATAGACAAGTCTGTTTCCCATTTTGAGATGGGTAAAGACGTTTTATCAGTATATGAAAGTAACTTATATATTTTTGAGAGTTTTTTTGTTGTTGTCGGAGAAAGCTTGGTAATATCTTTAGCTAAAACAGGCGGTTGGAGCGTACCCTGGAGTGTTGGAATTTGTTTCTTTATCATACTTTTAACTTGCAAATAATGTAAAAAGTTTCCGTTTTTTATTTTATATTTTTGGAGCAAGGATGTATATGATATAAACATATTATCTGAGAAGAGATGGTGGAGATGTGTAATTCCTTTCTGCTCCCACACATTCAAATAAAACGATTGGTTGTTAATTTGAAAGTCGGGGTTATGCCATAGGGGAGAAAGCCCGCTGGGCTCCACTTGGGCTTTTGTCATTTCTAGTGCCTTCCACCAGGCAGTCAGGGTGGCGGAAATCATTGGATTTTTAAAGCAGTTATGTCGCTTAATCGATGTTGTAATAAAGAGTAAATCTAGGAGTCTGAGGTTATTACAATCCTTCTGTTCTAGTTCCAGCCAATAGTTAGTATCTCTATTGGGTTGTGCCCATAAAATAATATATTGTAGCTGGTTGGCTATATAATAGTGCATAAAATTTGGTGCCTCTAGACCTCCTTTGGATTTATTTTTCTGAAGAGTAGATAGACTAATCTTTGCTTCTTTTTTTTTTCCAGTAAAATTTTGTAACGGCTGAGTCCAACAACTGGAACCAGTTAGCCGTAGGTTTAAATGGAATCATTGAGAAAAAATAGTTTATTTTGGGTAAAACTTTCATTTTAATAGTGGCTATTCGTCCTATTAGAGAAATAGGAAGATTATTCCAGCGCTCCAAGTCACTATAAATGCTATCCAGAAGTGGAGTGAAATTTAAATTAACTAAATCAGTTAATTTAGGTGAGATTTTTATGCCTAAGTATTTTAAATTACCTATAGGAAATGAGTAGTATGGGTCCTGGCTTGCAGGGTTCCATGAATTTTCTGTAATAGGTAGAAGTGTTGATTTTGTCCAGTTAATAGAATAGTCTGATAACTGTGAGAATTTAGTTATTAAGTTAAATACTTCCCCTAACGAAATGGCAGGCTTTTCTAAATAAAGTAAAATATCATCGGCATATAGATTAATTTTATGTTCTGTTACCCCAGAGTGAATTCCTTGAATCATTCTTTCCTGGCGTATGGCTAATGCAAGCGGTTCAATAAATATTGCAAATAATAAAGGCGACAGTGGGCATCCCTGTCTTGTGCCTCTCTGTAGAGTAAAACTCTTAGATATAATCCCATTAGTAGTAACAGTAGCTTTAGGAGAATCATATAATACTGACACCCAGTGAATAAATGACTTCCCAAAGCCAAATTTATTTAAAACAGCAAAGAGGAAGGACCAGTTAACTTTATCAAAAGCTTTTTCTGCATCCAATGATATAATAACTGCCTTTTTATCATGCCGCTGTGACATACTAATAAGGTTAAAGAGCCTTCTAATATTATTATTAGTAGTAGTAGCTCTTTAATAAAGCCTGTTTGGTCGCTATGAATGATTGTCGGGATTACTGTTTCTAATCTAGATGTAAAAGTCTTAGTGATCATTTTAATATCAGTGTTAATTAGTGAAATCGGACGGTAACTTGATGGAAGGGTGGGGTCTTTTTCTGGCTTTAATAAAAGTTTAATTGCTGCTGTATTCATGTGTGGGCGTATGTGACCATTAGTTTTAATTTCTGTTACTACTCTTAAGAATAGTGGAGCAAGCATTGACCAGAAGTGCTTTAAAAATATAGCCGGATAACCATCCGGGCCGGGTGCTTTGCCATTTGGCATACTATCTAGAGCACTGTACAACTCGTTTATAGTAAGTGGTGCATCTAACATATCTTTATATTCAGTAGTTACCTGAGGTATACTTAAGCTACTGAGGAATGCCTCAATATGCTCTGGGTTAGGTTTATTAGTTTCTGAGTATAAGTTGTGATAATAATTATAAAAAATTTGATTAATTTCTTCTGGTGATTGTGTACATTCACCAGTTGTACCTTTAATAGCCGTTATAAGCGATTTTTCCCGATTACGTTGAAGTTGGTTTGCAAGAAATTTACCTGATTTGTTATTATATTCAAAGTTGTTGTATCTCAATTGTTGTATTATAAACTCTGTCTTTTTAGTTAACATATCGTCTAACTGTATTTTTGTATTTTGTAAGTCAGTCCATATTTGGTTATTTGGGTTTATTGCGTACTCATCCGTCAGTTGTTTAATTTTATCTTCCAAGTCTTTTTCTAATTTTTGATCCTGTTTCTTTTTATAAGATGAATATGATATAATTTTACCTCTAATTACTGCTTTCCCGGCTTCCCAGAGAAGAGCTGGAGATAGGTCTGGAGAGTCATTTATTTCCAAAAAGTCTGCCCATTCTTTTCTTATAATTTTGTCAAATTCTGCGTCAGGAAAAATATATTTAACGATAAATAGAATCCTTTGTTTATAAAATTGCGGTAAGTAATCCTCTGCAGAGGAGCTAATACTCCTTGTGCGTTCTCTGACAGTGAGAGCGTTACTGCCATTTACTGTATTGGATGTGCAATTACACTTTATTCTAGTTTAGCAACAAAAAAACATGCACACCCCCTGGCATCACAACCCCCGGGGGGGGGGGGGGCACCCCTAATTGAGAAGCTTTAACGCCAAGTTAACATTTGCTTAAAGTTAACCGAGTTTTGAACAACAACAAATCAGTTTGGAACGGGCACAGAACAAAAAGTGAATAGGCCCCACATATGAGCACACAGTTTTCACCCTGGTCAACCACATCATCCTCAAGTGGAAGTCTACTTGTAGTTCTTTCTAAACAAACTTTACACATGTCGATCCTCTGCATGGACCCCAGTGAGTCTATTTCTGCTTACGCAATATCAACGTCTGTGTGTGCATCTCTCCTGCCCTTTCATTGGCCAGAAAGTAAGTCAGATGTTCACCCCCACAATGGCGCAAACATACCTTTCTCCATGCGCCCGTCTATATAAATACCAAAAGAAACAAAACTCCACCCATGTGCACAGTTGGACTGCATTTTGCGCAAGAGTTGCGCTTGGCACGAAAATGGGGCCCATAGAGAGAGACAATCATTTAGATTAATTTCAAATTTCACAGCGTGACTTGATGGGAACTAAACCCAAGCTGCCTGCATAGAAGCTGAGTGATCCAGTGAACCATTAGACCACCCATGACCTATTTAACATAAAACTTAATCATGTCTTTGTTACTTTGCCAATGTTAATGTCTATATCCATCAACCATATCTTTAATTCAGTTGATTTTCACAAAACATGTAACAACTAGAATGCTAGAGACAAACAAAAATGTTTCTTCTGTAATTTAACAAACAAACGGCCATAAAAATGAACTCTAAACAATGTTGAATTTAAGTCGGTATTACTTTATAGGTAGTATATAAGTATTAGTATGTACATAGCAGATAACGGGACTATCAGACATTTGAAAGTGTGACTACTTCCTGTTACAGTAAGTTACACTTACACTGCGTCTCAAACCACAAGGCCTTTGTCTGTCAGCAAGTAAAACTGCGGCACGAGCAGACAGCTAAAGTCTCATGAATTCAACTGAAATCATTCCATATCTTTTGGTTTTCAATGTGATGCTGAGTGCTGAAGTTCCATTTATTTATTTCATTAATAACTATGCAACAAATATGATAAATATAGTGTTAGTACTGTGCATATAGGCCTATTAAAATAGACTGGATGGGTTGTAGCACATGTAGTTAGATGAGTCTGGATATCCTGTCAGTGATATTTCCACAATTAACCACATGTACAAAATAGGTGATAGCTCTGGTGAGAATGCAGGCCACTTTCCAGGATTTCTTGTATTCCTGTCTACATCATAATCCCACAAACGACATTTCTTTCATCAGGCACTGCTAGCTGTCCGCTTTTATTTGTCCACTCAGGCAGATGTTACGATGCTATGAGCAAATCCTGCGAGGGCCAACAGCACTCGGCTGCGCTTCCCTCAGACAGATTTAGAGTCCTTGTTTTTATTTTATTTTAAAGAAACATTAATGCAACCCAACTGTTCTATTATATGTCTGGGTGGCCCATCTCAGACAGCCTCTCGTGTCACCAAATGTGGCAACCCTGGTTGCCTGGTGTGGTCACACGTCTGTACTCCTTAAGCTTGGGAAAACACATTTCCGGCTACATTTCCATTACGTGTGTATGCGTGCAGCTGAGTTTGGTAATGTAAACGGGTGGCAGGTGGGGTTATTTTGTTTTTCGTTTTTAGCCCAACTTCAAAGGGGTGAATAACTACCATGTCAAAGCCAAAAGGTAAGCAGAGCTGAATTGAGATTTGTTAGATGGGCGGATTAGCATCAGATAACAGCTTTAGCATTTGAAAAGTGGCATTTGCTTGATTGTAAAGGGAGGTTGTCGCCCTGGTACCTAAGATGATGCATACTGGCAGAGATGTATCGAAATAAAGTGTTGCATATTGTTATTTATCTGTTTCCTCATTGTTGTGAGAAGTCATGACCATGATTAATGTTTTCACATAAATGAATATCATAAGGAATCATAATAACATTTTATTATAATATTATTAAAGATCATTTGAGCAAATGTGTTATTCCATAAGTGTGTTTTAAACTGGTAGCCCTTTACATTAATCAGTAAAGAGAAGTAGTTCTCATTTTCAAATTGGTGGTGAGCTTGATATAGATACTAATTTCCTGAATCAATTCTTCTTTTTTTTTATCCACAAGAGTTCAGTTTTATTCAATTAAGATTTGTTTTCAATTCAATTTAATATTGATTCGTATACATAATATACTGCAAAAAATAAAAAATAAAGGAACAAAGTTTTCCCTTAATTGTTTTGAGCAGTGTATATGCTATGTATATACAGTATGTACTGCAAAAAATAAATAAATAAAATAAAAACAATTAAGGGAACACTTTGTTCTGTTAATTTACTCAGAAAACCAGCCAGTAGGTCTACAAACTTGTTTTCTGAGTCCCCAGACTCCAAACCCAGACTCTGAAACTGCACCTTTCAGAGTGGCCTTTTATTGTGGGCAGTCTAAGGCACACCTGTGCAGTAATCACGGTGTCTAGTCAGCATCTTGATAGGGAACACATGTGAGGTGGATTGGAATATCTCGGCAAAGTAGAAGTGCCCACTATCACAGATTTAGACTGGTTTGAGAACAATATTTGTGGAAAAATAGTGATATTTTTGTGTAGTATGTGGAAGAAGTTTTAGATCTTTGAGTTCATCTCATAAAAAATGGCAGCAAAAACAAAAGTGTTGCGTTCAAATTTTTCTTGAGTATAATTGAGCTTATTTGTATTAATACGTATACAATATAAACACTGATGTGTTACACAAACATTGACATTAGCAAGGATGAGATGAAAATATTATTTTCATAATTGTAATTCAATAATTGTAAATATACATCTAAAATATTTTGAATAATTTTAATTGAAATAAACGAGGTATTCTGTAAATGTAACAAAATACTTTTAAATTCCTTTACGATACAAAAACTAATTTATTAATGATATTTTCTCATGAATTTATGGGTGAATTTTGTGGGTGGACCAATTATTTTGGTTACATGAATCAATATCTGATTCTGAGAAAAGAAGATCTATTCAATGTGATTATTGGATTTTTTTTTAAACATTCCTATGATTAACCCTCCCTTCCATGTCGTCACTGGCCTTCACTCACTCATGTTTTGCACTCATTTTTAACCTAGCATTATTATTAATGGTTGTTTGTCTCTGTGTGCCCTGCAATTGGCTGGCAACCAGTTTAGAGTGTACCCCGCCTACTGCCCGAAGCCAGCTGGGATAGGCTCAGCGCCCCCCGTGACCCTTGTGAGCACAAGCGGTTAAGAAAAAGGATGGATGGATTATTATTGTTATTATTTATATACAGACTATTATTTTAATTTCATAGTGTGTGTGTCTTGGCTGCCCAGCTAGTGTGAATTCTAGATATATATATATATATTTTTTTTGTGTTGCCATGTCAATATAATCTGCACAGTGCCTTCAGAGTAAGAAGCGCTGGTACATAATGCACTATTAGCAATAGCTGTTTTTGTGTGTGTGTGTTTTTTTAAGATAGAAAAAAACTGTCAAATTAATTGAAATGCTTTGCATGAGACTTTTTTTTAATCCTTTGATTGGTTGATCAGACCTGACTAGTGTAACAATGTGCACAATGGGTGACCGACAACAACAAAATGTAGTATTCGAAGTGGTGCATGCTAAATAGGACATATTACCTTTTGTAACGATGCTTTTCTATGCATTATATATTGACAATATTTTTAAAAAGCGCCATTTTTCTAACAAGCAGAGAAAGCAGACAAAAAGGTGTAATTAACTCTCAGAGATGTTTTACAACTTTTTCATAAGCAAGAAACATTGAAGTAAATGCCAAAGGAAAGTATAAAAGTTAAGTATTAAGTATGATAAATGAGATTTCAATTTGGAAAGAAACTCACCCATCTAGTGTATCGTCAGTTGAGCAGCTCCTCTGCGTGTGTCGTTGCAGCTCTCAGTCCTGCTGAGTTCCAGCCCAGATCACTTCCTGACACGGCTTTTCAGAGCTAATGTGCACCGCGTCAGGGCTCCATTCGCCACAAGAAAAAAATAGCTGTGGTTTTCATTCAGATGGTTAAACAATTACACCAGCGAAACAAAACACAGTTCCAAATCCCTACTACAAGTGTGCCGGTTTGACAGCAGTCAAATTCTGAACTTCCTCTTTACAGATAACTCCCTCAAACATCTGTTCATAAATGATGTCATAAACACGCACGCTAGGAGCTACAAGTTGAATAACCTCGGACATCAAGTTTGAAAATTATTTTTAGATTAGAATTGATATTCGACTTAGACTAAAAGTCGTTTTCTATTACCAACATTAAAAACATTATTAAACATCTATTCATTATTATTTTTTGTCAATTGTAGCTAATGCAATTGCATTTTCACACAATGTATGTAAGTGTTTATTTCCCCATAACTTTCTTCAGAACTGGAAGTGCTAGTGATTATTTCACCCAGATACCGACTTGATAAAAGTTACAGCATAAAGAATTTTGAACACCTCTCATAGACAATGGATCCCCCCCCCCCCCCCCCCAAGATCCTGTCTTTAGCATTGTGTTACTTCTCATGATTGTTTTCAAGACAAAACCTGAAAGGATGGCCAGAGGCATTGGTCTGATCTAAAAATAAGACTACAGCTCTCAAGCAGAAATACTGACAAAGCTGAAAGCAAGTCTAGAAGCAGAAATTGGTTGAAGGGGCATTCCTTTTAAACAAGGCCAAATGCCAAAATGGTAGCTTTAAAGTAGCCAGAATAAACTATATCGCCATGAATGAATTTGGGAAATAATTCCTGGAGGCAGGTTCCAAGTTGGAAGGGTAAAAACCAATCATAGTGTCATATTTTGGGTTTTGGCCTGATTCTGTCTCACCCTGTCTCGGTGGGCGGATTTCCATAGCCACACCTTCCTGCTATCAAGTAACTTTATAAAAAGATTCACAAAATAAGTATTATGGAATATTATTTTGATATCTAACACAAAACAAAAAAGCTGAGAGAGAGAATATACGGTGGTCGCTATTTCTCAGCATGCATTCTTGTCTGTTCTTACATCCTTGTGATCTCATGAAATGTCATCAGTCTCGGCCCAATTACTGTTCCAGGAGAAAGTACGCATAAAGGAAAAACACATGGAATATCTGGAAGTTGTTCTTGTCAGCCATCTTAGTGGTTGCCAACCTTTTTTGGCTTGTGTACCCCCAAACCTTTTTGTCCTAGGCTATTATGAGCACACCCTCACTTATGCATGTTGATGATTTTCCATAAGTAGAACTTAAAGGGGAAGTCAAACTTAAACATTTCTTGACAACAATATGTTATATGTGACCTCACTAGTCTAAACATGACATTCTGATTAATATTACATTTGTGAAATATGAATTATGCAGCAAAATCCAGCCGTTTTTATCCCATTTTGCCACTTGCTGTTGACTGAAGAAGGCATCACAGTTGCTCAGGGCTCAGGCAACCACCAATCACAGCTCACCTGTTGCTGAGTTGTGATTGGCTGTTACCTGTGACCAGATCAACTGTGATGTCATTTTCACTCGACAGCAAGTGGCAAAGTTGCTGATATTGATAAAAATGGCTGGATTTTGCTGCTTAACTCATATTCCACAAAAAAACAATATTAACCAGAATACCATATTTAGACCAGTGGGGCTGCATAGAACACCATTTTTGGGGGGTTGATTTCCCCTTTAACCCAACTGATAATTATTAAATGAAACTAATTTTATTTTTGTTTCCTTAATTTTAACTTGTAATGCATTCTTTTGATTTTACACCTACAAATAAAAATATTAGTTTGAATATAAATAAGTACAGTAATAGCTATAAATAAAAACAAATACTAATCAGAATAAAAAAAAACTGCCTTAACTCTTATGACAGTTACCACAAAAACTTTAAACAGGCGTTTAAACTTTAAATATCATGAATAATACACTTAATAACACAATCTCATTCATTCATTCATTCATTCATTCATCCATCCACCCATTCTCCGATCCACTTTTTATACAAAATACAATATGAATATATAATATGAATGTGTGAATGAATGAATAAATGAACGAACAAATGAATGAATAAAGTCTATTTCTCTTTTTGGAGGAGGAGAGTCCTCCTCGTTTTAGCCCTTTCTCTGCTTATCAAGAAGGAGAAAAGAAAAAGGTAATTGGAGGCAATTAACTCCAAAGAGGAGGCTGTTCAGCAACCCTGCAAACATGACGAGTGTCTGTTGTCATTTTGGTGTGGCTGTGTCATATTATTGATCTTGGAACTAGATTATTAAATGTTTGCATGTAACCCTTGAAAGGTGCTCATGTACAGCAAGGGTTACGCCGCATGCGTGCCCCTTGTTGAGAAACACTGGCTTAAAACCAAGGAGCATCAATTGGATGCTTGTCAAGGCTCGGCTGGGAAATTATCCCAAGAGGCATTTTGTGCTGCTGTTGCGGAAATAGATCAGTGTATACAGCTGTTCCTATTACAAAGAGACTCACGTTCTTAGGAAGGACGTTCTTGAATATGTGTACTTCACGAGAGTTCACGAGGCCGTACATGGCATTCTTCATCTTGAGAAACTGCCTTTGTTACTGTTCCAACCTTTTTCTGCTTTGTGGTCCATTCTTTGGCCTTGGCTGGTCCTTACACCTGGTGGTGATGATGATGCGTACAATGACACAAACAGCGAGAATCTGGCAAAAAGATAAAATGAAATCTACAGTGATTAGTCATTGAAAACTTACATTTGTGTAAAAACAAAAGCATTTTGGCTATAGGACAGTAGCCTAGTAACCACAAATGTGAAATTGACAATGAGCAGCATTATACAGGCAAAAAACAAAACAAAAACACAAAACCTTAACAAAACACAGTCCAAATGAAAATCAACACTTCAGGTGGAACTCAATGGGTGGCTTTCAAGCATAATAGAAGTTCAGGCAAATGGAGATAAAACAAATAAGATTGTGGTTTTGGAAGAGGAACTGAGGGCTATCACCCAAGGCCAGTTTTTCCCCTCGTACCATTCTTTGGCACAATCAACCCTCCCTTCCCGTACACCCTCTGGCCTGCACTTACACATACAGCACACTTACACTCATTTGTACCTCAGCATTGTGCCGCTTATTCTGATGTTTATTTTGCAAGTTGGCTTTTGCCATTGTCAAATATTATACTATTGTCATATCATAACTGGTAGAAGGTACACAACACATCCATATGAGCAATTGTAACAGGCCCACAATGAAAATGGCAAGGAGGAGTTTTCCATCCAATGTAGTTAGCACATACATTAAGAGTTAGCTTAGCTTCTTCAACTAATGAAGCTTTTAGCCGTCAACTGTAATGGCAATATCATTGTTAACATTCACCACTTCCTTAGACTCTCATTGTCTAACTGTAACTGTTTCTATCATGTGCCTAAAATAGGCAGTTGTTTGATAAGAATGGTAGGCCGGGGTTAATGATTAGCATACTGCATGTCTCAGCAGAAAAATGGGCTGAGGTGTGTAGGTGAATATGTGACTCTAGAAGGTAGGTGGTGTCAAGTCAAGTCATCTTTATTCATTGGTGGTGTGAAAAGCTACGCACTGTTGGTAGAACAGTGTGATACTGAAACGGCTTCAGTATATTTTAGCACACTCTCATTTCACATCTTTCATCAATATTATTCTTATTTTGGCCTTACAAAATACAAATAAAATTCCAAGTGAAATTCCTTTCAAGGTATAAATGCTGCCTCAGATTGTCTGTATTATTATTATTATTATTATTATTATTTCACACCCATAATATATATGGGTCTGATGATTACCAACCCCATTTGTGTGCTATCAACAGTTATGCTAGTAGCACGTTACAAGTAATGTATTACACCAAAATGTGCATGTGTTCCAGCAACGACTAAACTACCTTAATTATTCTCAGGTAAATAATCAGATTAAAGTTGCTCATCAAACTCATATATTACTATGTTGTATTTATATCTCTAGTTTGATGCCTGAATTTCAGCTGCAAAACACTTTTCACCACAAAAGATAATTACCATTAATTGCCACCGAGTTACAGCAATGAGCAACATTTGACAAGATTCTAAAACAGCACAAGCAGTATTTTTCCTCCACGGTGGTCTCTCACACACATAATGTTATGTGCATGCAACACAACTAATAGTTAGCGATTAATAAAATACAGAAGGATATCTGATTCCTACCTGACACTATAATTCACTAGAGCCACTCCACAAACTGCTGTACATAATGGAAAAAGTAAGAAAGAGGAAGTCTGGTATTTACAGCTTTAATTGAGGCATTGTGGGAACTTTCATGTTTAGGCGTAGTGATGTCAGGCATGCACATGCCACATTTTCAGTGCATTGGCAACTCACATGTCAATACATAAACAACAATGGTGGACAAAGAGAAATTCACATTTTCAAGATGGGAATACGATCACTATTGTTTGCATTGGTGATAGTGACAAAATAAAAAAATACTAAGGATTTTTACGCACTCTGTGCTGTTGTTAAAGTGTTATCTACCGTCAAAAACTTACTTAAAACAAAACAAAACATGGAAGCAGCGCAGCATGCATTCAAAAATAGAGAAAGTCTCACCAGATTGTCTGACTACACACAATGTACATTATAAATGTAAATTTTTTGCCATTAAAATATAAATAGTAAAGTAAATATGTCAGGTAAAAAAACATTGCTTTTATATAATACATATATTTTTTATTGATGTTAAGTAAAATATAGAAACGGTCTTTATTTTATTTATTGACATTATTTTAAACATGAAAACAAATCCAATTAATTTTAAATAAAATCAGGAAAGAATGACGAAAGCTAGAAAAAAGGTGAGCTGTGATGTTCACAAGATGAGTCCTTAGGTACTGTGATGTCATTTTGAGTCAACAACATGAGGAAAAATGGCCGTCCCCTGAGATGGATAAAAATTTGAAGATTTGTCTGCTTAATTCATATTCCACTAAAGCAATATTAATTAGAATGCTGTGCTTAGACTAGTAGGGAGCAAAATTATGTGGTGTGTTTCCGTAATTAACACAGAACAAGAAAACTAAAATAACCTCAAACCTAACAGCTTCCTGTGTTCAAAGAATAAATGTCAAAGACAATTGTCACTACAGAACAGAGATTTGTGTTCTCAAGGAAGATTTGAGAAGAGAGCTCAGACATTTTTGGACTGTCAAATCAATAATATTTTTCAACGTGTATAGAATTAACAAAATACTCAGGTGCGCTGAAGCTCAATTTTTTTTTCCAGATAATTTTGTGCTTTAACCCGATTCCACCATTTTGACCCTTTGAAGACACTTAGTTTTACTTCTTGCTTGACTAAGCCAAGGAGTAAAGTCCACATTAATAAAAGCTGAAACAAAACTTAATCGAACGTAACACTTCCCATTTGTTTGTTGCTTCGTGCATCATGCATCTTTCCATACACACACGCGTGCATTCACACACACCCACACACCCACACACACCCACCCGCACACCCGCACACCCACACACCCACACACACACACTAGTGTATTTTATGTTAGGGAGCAATTGCTTTTCATGTTAAAAGAGAGTCATTAACCACTCAGGATATGTACCAGGATACATTCCTTAAATTATAATCTTGAGATCCAGTCTGCAATTTTGATTTATTAGTTCAGCGGTGGCTAAATTCAATCCTCGAGAGCCACTATCCAGCCTGTTTCTCATGTCTGCCTCCTTCAGCGAAGCTGAATCTAATGATCAAAGCCTGGACTCGATCTCACGTCCTCTGCACTGGGAGGGGGACGTGCTAACCAGTCAGCCACCGTGCCGCCGATCATGAATCAATTCAATTCAATATTTATTTGTCATTGCAAATAAAATGGTTATAAACAACGAGATAGCGTTATGAGCCCCAAATACTGGCATAGTTTCAATAGAAAACAGAACAATTGCTGGATAGTGGCTCTTGAGGACCAAACTTGGCCAACGCTGTATTAGTTCATATCACAGACATTTAACTTTTGGGCAAATTTAATTAGGAAAGTAGTACAGTATAATCTCAGTGCCCTGGAAACACTGTCCATTTCCATCCATTTTCTGAGCCGCTTATTCCTCACAAAGGTCGCTGGAGTGCTGGAGCCTAACCCAGCTGGCTTCGGGCAGTAGGCGGGGTACATCCTGAACTGGTTGCCAGACAATCCAGGGCACACACGGACAAACAACCATTCACACTCACAAACACACCTAGGGACAATTCAGAGCGCTCAATTAACCTGCCATGCATGTCTTTGGAATAAGGGAGGAAACCGGAATACCCGGAGAAAACCCACGAGAACATGCAAACTCCACCCAGGAAGGCCGAAGCATGTACTCGATCTCACATCCTTTGCACTGGGAGGCGGACGGGCTAACCAGTCAACCACCGTGCCGCCTCCTAGAAATACTGGTTGAGTATAGTAGTACGTAACAGATGTGTGGACTAGAGTCATGTGATTTGGACTCGAGTCAGACTCAAGTCATGAATTTGACAACTCTAGACTCGACTTGAAATTTTTTAAAAAGACTTGCAACTCAACTTGGACTTTTACAACAATGACTTGTGACTTCACTTGGTCTTGAGCCCTTTGACTTTAAAAGACTTGCCTCTTCCACCAAAAAAAATAAATAAAAAATGTATGTTAACGAATAAATTCAGTCTCAGTGTGTGTGTACGTGTGCGAGCTGGGCTGGCACAGCACCGTCATTCAGACATGTCAAAGAAGCCGCAAAAGCGCAAACACACGCCGCCCACGCAAAGGCAAACTTCAAAATAAAGCTGACCAAATAATACATTGACACCAATGCAACAGCCTTGGCAGAGTTTACGTTGAAGTCTGCCTGCATGGCATTATTGACGTTTTTATTGAAATTACATATTTTCTACCACCATTATCATAACGCCACCTAAAAAGTATATTAAATAGCTAATTTAGGACGCAAAGTAACCGCAAGTTATTTACGCCGTCATTGTATGATACGGCGCAAGCCTCCGGCAATCGTAGCTAGTAACTAGTTAGCATTAGCATCGGGTGCCTGGCTGACTGCAGTAGTTTGACAGCTGTTGCTTGGCTCGCTTTCTTTTCTTATTGTTTTTAATATTGTCGACCTATGCTACTCTCCATGATTAAACGAAGGGAATGTACCTTAAATTGCACTTAAATGTATTTTTCATTATTAAAAACAAATAAATAGAACTATGCCTTCATTTTTCATTATTAAAAACAAATAAATAGAACTATGCCTTCATTTTTCATTATTAAAAACAAATAAATAGAACTATGCCTTTATTTCTAATTAGTTTATAAAACACTAGCTTAAAACAAAACAAAAAATGGAAACAAAAAAGTCTAATATGACCATTTGGATTTTAGGAACATGACTTCAAGTGCATTACAAGTGCAATATAACGTAAGGCAGGATACCTTGTTATTTTATACATAGGCCATGTATAAAATAATTATGTATCTTGTCTTATCTTGCACTTAAAGTTGTGTTCCTAAATCCTAATGGCCACGTTCTGAGTTTATATATATATATATATATTTTTTAATTTAATGGGCAAAAGCATTTCATAAAAGCTTGAGACATACTTGCGACTTGCAAAACAATGACTTACTCCCACCTCTGGTATGTAATAAGTGTTATGCTCAAAAGTCTTTGCTGTCAACAAACATCTTGGTTTAAAACCTCTGCCTCTGTTGCCCACCAGTTAGCATTTGAGCACAAAATGAATTTGAACTGAGACCACATTTCCTTTTGATTTGGCTAGGGAAAAACAAATGTGTATATTTTGTCAAAGGGGATGTTATTGTTTCCCCTGTAGTGACAGAAAGCGTGTCCAACATGAACCGTTGGTTCAACCCACGCTTCTCACAGTCTCAGAAAGATCAACACACACTGCACCATTTTTAGCAGTCACAGGAAACATGTCAAACCACAACAGCGACAATGAGCGGACTCTCTGACTCATGTCTTCCTTGTATGCAGTTTTTTCTTCCGATTTTTAGTCCTCTCTACAATTTATTAAATTCAATTAAAATAATGCTTTTTCCTCATTTTACCCAGTTATGTGACTGATAATGACTTTTAAACTTATGTCAAAAAATTAATTCTATGATTTATTTTTATTTTTTTACATTTGACATGGACACATGCATAATCAACATAATTTTGCGCTCACTAGCTCAGAACATGACTTCGGGTATACAGAAATGCAATTTTATCCAATTATTGCTGACCGATTTGATTCAGTAGGTGACTGACTGAATTGTCTAATAATACACCACAAGCCTCGAATACGGACTACGGCCTAATTGTGTGGCGTTTGCATGTTCTACCAGTACTTGGGTGTGTGTGGGGGTTTTCTGCAGGTACTCCGGCTTCCTTACTCATTCCAAAATAATAGTTACATTGAAAACTCTGACTTGTCCTTTGGTGTGAATGTGAATGTGGCTGGTGAGCAGTTTAGGCTCCAACATGGCTGTGACCCTTGTGAGGAAAAGTGGAACAGAAAAGGAATGGATTTTTTTGTACTATACAATGCAAATTATGTGTGTGTATATATATATATATATATATATAAATCGATTCGGCAATATATAACGATATTACAGCGCACAATTCTCGAATCAATGCGATATGCGGACGAATCGATGTTTAATATGTCAATTTTTTAATGGAAATATTCAACAAAACGTCTTACATAGGGTTAGGGTTTACACGTTAAGCATGGAAAAATTTTATATTAATGGAACAATAACCCTTAATATTTTATTTCAATGCTGTTCAAACATGAAATGGATAGCAACAGGTTGTTTAATAAATACAGTGGCTCACAGTTATAAGCCTAAGGCAATTCATACCCATTATATATATATACATATATATATATACATATATATATATATATATATATATATATATATATATATATATATATATATATATATATATATATATATATATATATATATATATACATATATATATATATGTATATATATATATATATATATATATATATATATATATATATATTGATTATTGATTGAGTCTATTACCAATAATAATAATAATAATAATAATAACCATTGTTTATAATAATTGCATAATTAATATTTACAATAATATTCAAAAATGTTACAATGCCATATATCATTGAGGAATGATGCTGCCCTCTAGTGTGACAGTTCAGATACAACAACAGAGTACTGTACAATGTTATATAAAATAAAAAGGCCAATAAATACTGTATTGTATTTTAAAGTGAACAATGGTGACATGCAGTGGTAACATTTAGATATTGCAGGGTGTCCACACAAGATTCCATTTAGAACAGTTTCTCAGTAATTGTCAAGTAATATACAGTAAACTTGTTCATGACAAAGGCTAAGCTGTAATGGCTTTTAAATAGATAATGTTGACAAATATTAAGCGAAAAACACTTATTTCTTGTGTGCTGTGGGGAAAAAAAGTTGATTAGAATTAGTGTGTGCGTGTGTTCACGCTCACACACACACACGCACGCACGCACGCACGCGTGCACACACGCACACACATGCAAACATAGGAGGCAGACATACAGCATAGTATGTGGCAATCCGTCTTCTTCTGCTGACTATTCCCAGATCCAGACATTTAGAGTGTATATTTAGCTCCCTCTCTCATCTCACCCCAGTAAAATCTTTGGCACCTTGACTGGAAAGTTTTTGTGCTTTTTTGTGTTTCAATAAAAGACACACACGCACACTCTAGTCAGTTATGTAACATCATAGTGTTATGAAACTTGTAAGGACAAACAATTATTTGGTCATAAACCACAGGTGAGGGTATGACGGGACAGGGAGTTAATACTACTGCTTTATAAACTCATTTTGAGCAACACAATATGCTTTGATTTTATGTTTCTTTGATAGTTAACACATACTATTTAGAAGCTCTTTTACTGAATTGATATTTTAATGTTAAAATATAATTATTAATTGTATCAAAAAACGGTATAAAAACGAAAGAAAAAAAGCCATCTGACCATTTTAGTTTGTCCTCGTTCAGGTTGCAGGTGAGTTGAAGCCTAAAGCCCAGCTTACTTTGGCAGAGAAAGGTAGACATGCTAATCACTACCCTACAGTATTGCCTTGAAAAAGTCAATACTATTTATTGATTAAGATATTTTTTTTAAGGATGCATTCTGTCTGGAACACCTCATTCCTCCTGTTCCTAACTGTTTAATTTCTAAAAATTGAATTTAATTTGAATTGAAGTCAGCATGACAGCATCCAATTATGCTGGACAGTCTCTGAGACATTTCAGATGAATTTCAATCTAAAAAATAATAATTGCTGTATAGACCATCAATGTACATATATATACAACAGTACAGTATATGTAAATGTCATTTACAGTTGAGGAATTATGTCTTCATAGCAGGATGGCAACAGAAGCAATAATGTATATAATGTAGGAATTAGTCAGCATTAATGTTGCTGATGATTATACAAACAAGCTGTGAGAAAAGAGTGATTCACACATTCCCAGCTCACCCTATTTTACGTTCCGTACCAAAAGCTCACACCTACGAGCATAAAATGATGCCAAGCACAAATACATGTCAGCTAATGTAATTATGTCAAGTGGTGTAATGGAAGAAAAAACAAAAACAGGACGGTTAGTGACGTCTTTAAGAGCATGTTTAAGTATATTTAAAGGGAACATCCCTGGAGTCTGAGCCAAACCTCAGATGACACAGACAATTCAAAATGCCCACTCATGTAACCCAAAAACACACAAAACATGTAGTTCCAGTAAGACAGACAAAAAAACGAACAAAAAAAATCTAATGTGCAGCACTTGTCATGATTGCCTTTTTGTGCATGGCAGGTCTGTTTTCTCCTGGCAGGTCAGGCGGGTGGGTGTGGCTGGCAGCTGGTGGGACACACCTGGGCTCAATTCTCAAATCTAGCGTTCATAGTTTTTGCATTAACAAACAAAGCTAACATACGAATGGATGCTGTAATTAATTGTTTCCTTGTTGAATGTTGAACAGCGAGTGGTGCTTCGTGCATTTTTATCTGGTAAAGATGTTCGTTGTTTTTTTTTCTTTCGAAGACGAGACCGAAGACGACATTTTCATCTGTTGCCGTGATTGGTCAAAACAAGATGCTGCGTTGTCCAATCAGCTCAAAGTATTGTGCAGAATGTCCCTCCTTTTCCGAACGGAACTGCAGAGTGAAGTTCCAGATTGATAATGTGAAGAACTTGATACTGTAGATCATAGTAAGGAATTAAGGAATTATATGATATTATATGAGATATGGAAAATAGGTCTGATATACAAATAGATGAAAACTTACCAAGATGACTGATAGTCATCTAGTTTAACCATATGGAATCAAACTAATTGTAAATCACTCGTGGGGCTCCCCAAGGGTTGGCCCTGAACTATTCATATTATACTTCAATGATAATTGCTGTACCATGAACCCTGAAACAGCATAATGTGGAAAATGAGTTAAATACTTTAAAAACACAGGTTTGACACTAACAAATGAATGAACAAGTGTATGGAAAATATGTTTCTTAGAGTATTAATTGATGTGAAACCCTGTTGCATATCAGACATGGAAAATAAAGAAAGAAAAGCAAATGTCTGTCAAATTTAGGCTATTTTTGCTGTTTTGTCAGTCAAAAATCATTCATTCATCAGTCATTTTATAAGCCAGTAAAAATAAGACAAAGGACATCATTTTAATTTTTTTTTTTTTGTCATTTATCCATTTTCCTATACAGCTTGCGGGTTGTGGAGAGCTGGAGCCTATCCCAGTCAACATCAGACAAAACACAGACTACACCCTTGATTCGTCGCCATCGCCAGTCAATCACAGGCTAGCAAACCATTCACATGGTCATTGACAACGAAACCCATGCAGCCGGCACAAAAGTCAGGCAAATGAATGCACCACTATACTACCAATGGTTCCTTTAATTGATATAATTTAAAATGAATAGTTTCATTAAGTTGAAAACAGGACACTGTTTCAAAAGCAACACTGTTAGAGCAATAGGTGAATCAGCTGTTTTGGGAGTAGATCAGCTGTCTAAATAAAAGTACCAGGCCACTTCATGCTGTTAAATCAGGAAGAGGTTGGAGACCTACATCTTACCGTAACTGCAAAGCCGCATAACCTGCCAGTACTTCTTACATCTTAGTCATGCGTTGTTCTATTTCCAATTGTTTTTTATTTTTCTTTCGGCATGTTCAAAAAGGTTGTTGCAGGTCACAGAGGTGGACTTTTGGCCCGAGAGTCACACAAAGGAAGTGGCCATATAAGGTTGTTTCCTCGGCCCTGCAGCAGGGCCTCGTCTCAGGGAGTGTCAGCCTCGACTGTGTGGTGCTCTATAATTACACTTGGCTGATCCAATGGGAGCCACATGAGTGTTAGTTCTACTTTTCCTAAAATGTTTCAAATTAGAGCTGGAACACACGTGCATAAACATGTAATCACATGCTCACGTATGTAAAGGAAGACCATGTTTAAAACGGTATACAGGATAAGCTTGCATAACACCTCCTTGTCTGGACATAATTTGACACCAACGCACACTCTGTTGTGTATAAGTGGGGAATGTAAAATTACAATGAAACAAACGCTCTTTAATTTAGGACAGCAATAAAAACAATAAGAACAGTGACAACCAAATTTGTGAAAAAGTAGTTAAAATAGACACATACGGATCGTTACACTAATTGAAAAGTGTAATGTGGTGGATTTGCTGTGGCGCTATCTCAGTCTCCAGAAATCTCCAAAAACGCCACGAAAAGTCACTAGTTTCGTTGCTTGTCGCCTTTTGGGAAAATAGTTGCTTGAGGTGTCGGAAAGGTCACTAAATAAGGCCACTTAAGTTGGCAACAAGAGTTGCCACTTGCGTCCCTGCCACCAGTCACGTAGTAAATGATTTAACTGAGACCAAACTGCCCACAAAACTGAGTGAGGCAAATGGATACTCAGTATGCTGTAGTTCTTTAATGACTGTTAAAGTCAATGGGACGCCAAATTTGAATATGTTGTATTAAACAATATATATGCCACAATGAACGGTTCCTTGAATCAATACATATTAACCGAGTATTTCATTTTCTGAGTCTTCTCAGCTGGGCTCTTGCCGCAGCCAAGCTGGATATGACTGAAAAATGCATAATAATATTATTTTAGTTAACTAAAACTAACAAAATAACTACAACAAAAATTCAAAAAACAATTTAATTAACGAAAAAAAAAAAAAACGAACTGAAACTACATTGACAAAACAAACTAAAACTAACTATAATTTTAGTGAAAATGTCCTTAGTCCTCATCTTGGTGATTGATTTAATGCATGAGCCTTTTGGGTTGATTTTAAATGTGATTTAAGTATTTTTATTTCGATATTAGCCAGTTTTGAAAGTGTGTCACACAGAAGTGACATCGTCTAGGTGACAATTTTGCTTGTTTGACTTTTGGCTCCAATATCTCGCCTTGCCTGCTTTTTAATATAATTCAGCTGAAACGCATCGCTAGGTAAGAAGTGTTTTTTTTTTTTTTTTTTATCTTACCATGGTGTTTATTAAATATTGCACACAAGTAATACACAATGTAAAAAAAATAAAAAGAAATTATTAAAACTAAACTAAAACTAAGCATTTTTTTTTAAATAACTAAAACCAATATAAACTAACAGAGCCACTCTGAAAACTAATGAAAACTGACTATATTTAAAAACAAATCTCAAAATAAAATAAAAACTAACTATAATGAAAATTCCAAAACTACCCTGGCCTGCAGACAAATTGGGAATTTTATAAGAAAACAGCAGAATCAGGAATGAAATTAAGAGTGAAGTATTTTTTTAAGTTTCATCATTAAAGCTACTGAATGCAGAAAATTCAATTTGGAATCGCTACTGCCACCTGTTGATAAAAAAATAAAACTGCACACACACTTCTTCACGTACACAATGCACGCATGACGTCACATCCGCAGACAGAGAGCAGGAAATTTGAACCCAAGTTCAGGCTGAAAACTATTGGCCAGAGGCTTGCAGGAGTATCCACTGTGAACAGCTAAAGTGTTAATTTACTAATTAGAAGATGTTTCATAAAAAAACAAATACAAATGCTATTGTAAAGATTTTTTTTGAGAAAATAGTTACAGAGAGCAGCTCTAAGGCCAGTATATGCTAGCTGCTGATCTGACTGATTCCAGTTGGTTGGATTGTGGTCAATGACTGGACTTTTTTCTGAGCTTTTATGATCTGTTCATAAGTATAAAAGGGTATAAACAACTCAAACCATGGGACAGTACGCTGACCAGTCTGGGGTAAGTCCCAAGTGTAATGGTGGTTTCACAGTTATTCCCCAGCTCTACAATGCATACAGGTAGACTCAGATCAGTATTTTGAACATTCTTAATGGTTACATATGTACATATGATACTGTCCAAGTTGACCAATATTAATAATAGTAAGTAAAATTTATTAAGCATTTGGTCATAGCGATGAAAGCGTAAAGTGAACATGCATCATAATAGTATCATTTTTGTTATACAATGAAGTTAACTGCTTTAAAGAACAACTCAATCACCTACATTTTGATAAGATAATCACTTTAGGAGGCTGTTTATTCTTGTAAAAAAGAAAAGAAAAAGAAAGTAGAAATGTTGGAGGTGGCACGGTGGCTGACTGGTTAGCACGTCCACCTCCCAGTCCAGAGGACGTGAGATCGAGTCCAGGCTTCGGCCTTCCTGGGCCTGGGTAGAGTTTACATGTTCTCCCCGTGTGTGCGTGGGTTTCCTCCTGGTTCTCTGGTTTCCTCCCACATTCCAAAGACATGCATGGCAGGTTAATTGAACACTCTAAATAGTCCATAGGTGTGATTGTGAGTGTGGATGGTTGTTTGTCTCTGTGTGCCCTGCGATTGGCTGTCAACCAGTTCAGGGTGTACCCCGCCTACAGCCCGAAGCCAGCTGGGATAGGCTCCAGTGACCCTTGTGAGGACAAGCGGTTAAGAAAATGGATGGATAGAAATATTGGCAAAGTGTCAGTCCCTTGACACTTAGGAAATATTCTCACATGGTCATGAAAACAGTTTGAAAGGTTTTCCTGTAGGTGGGGTAATGTTCAATGAAAGCTATATTGTATCACCTCAGAGTTTTGACTTTCTAGAATCCACTAGACTGTCTGTATTCAATTTCAAATATTTCTATATAAATATCCTTTATGGAAAGACACAAACCTAATTTAGTTTTATGCTGGGGCATACTGATGAGATTTATTTAGTGCACGAGGCTCCACCCATCACACTATTTTTGGGTGATACAGTTAAATGCACACATCCCCTCTGCGGTTAAAAACAATTATGGAAGCATTTGAGCTCCACTGAAAGTCCAGTTTGCGCTTGCATTTGAATGTGATGCTGTGATTATAATCAGTTTGAAGCATTTATTTCGTCATTGGCATTGCAGCCTTGTAAACATATCAACCCTCAGCTTAATTAACTCCATACCACATAGAAACATATTCTCTAATAAAAAGACTGTTGGACGGCTAATCTATCTATCTATCTATCTATCTATCTATCTATCTATCTATCTATCTATCTATCTATCTATCTATCTATCTATCTATCTAGCTATCTATCTAGCTAGCTATCTAGCTAGCTATCTAGCTAGCTATATAGCAGGGGCACATTGTACAGAATATATATTGTGGTGATATTTATTTTTATTTTGTCTTCATGAGCATACTCAATATTGGAGTAATCCAAAAGTAATCCAAAAGTAATCCAGTTACATGACTTTAATATTATGGTACTTGGATTATGTTACTAACTACATTTTTTAGCAGGTAACTTGTAACTGTAACGGATTACATTTTAAAAGCAACCCTCCCAACCCTGGTCGGGGAGGGTTATAATGCCATAACCCGGCAAGGAAGTTTCATTTGAGCCTGAGCTCCACTCCATCGCCTTTCACCAGCATACTGTGCGTCGGGCAAACGGGGCTGCTGGGGACATACGTGAAGCATATACTGTACCTATTGCTTCAATGTAAAATTGTGGCAGTTATAGGCATTGACTGCTCAGACATTTCCCATTATGAGCCTCACTTCTCCTGTTCAATTATTCTCTCTCCATTGATGACTCGGCAAAGTATCTTTTGTCATTTCAACGGCTACAAAAGATGCACCGTGCTGTGCTCTCTTCTGCTTTTTAATCTTGTTGGTCAAACTACAAAATCAGAACAACAACTTTCTGACCCACGTTCACTTCTTGTCATAAAGCTACTACATCTTTAGATCTTCATCCATCTGCTATAACCTCGAGTCAAGCCACGACTGGTCCCTGGTTTTCCTTTCCAGATATCTTTTGGGAAACAATAACCTGATGGAGCCGCAATGACGGGGGTTTCCTCACTGTGATTTTCATAGTTTATAATGCTGGCTTGGAGACCAATGGGAGGGACCACAGTGATGTGTCCCACAATGAAAATGTACCAAATGCACACCACAATGAAGATGTGTGAGGTTATGCTGTTTTAAAAGAGTAAACTCTACTCTTCCCTATAAAACAAACTCTAAATAATGTCTCTACTTTCACAATGAAGGTAATGATAGGAAAAAAAACATCAATGCTCATCATGTATTACATAAAAACTATTTGCGGTTATTTTTTAAAATGAGACTTAGTAACAAATAGCAACAATGGAGCAAAATAAAGATAAGAGTATTATTGAGCTGTTGGCCAAACCATTTTACACCTCCGTTACGATTGGATGAATTGGAGAAGGGCTTCACAAAAAAAAAAAACCTGTATAGTTGACCCCTGTATACTTAGTCAGTACCCACAGATTTGCACATTTGTACAATTGTTTTCATTGTTTTTTTCAATATTTTTAAATATGTTTGGGTCCGGCCTCCCCTTTTTAAATTTAAATTCCCCACCATTTTTTTCGGGGACTGTCTATAAGCATTTTGGAAAAATATTGTGGCTTTGTAAAAACATATACGTATAATCCCATAATTTATTATCCCGTGAATAACCTGCACCTGTGTATAACCCCCCCCCCCCACACTTTTCCAAAATCGCCCTTAAAAATGATGATCTCTCTCATCTCTTCTCTTTTCAGTCCTCATTTCTCCTTCTCTGCCTCTCTTTTCTTAAGCGCGTAAAAGTCTGGTTTGAGTCTGACCACAACACAACCACAGCGGCCATCCTTACAGACACAAATAACCCATGCAGCCCCTCTGCAGCCACACCCTTAAACAAAAATACTTCTGACTGTGCATGGCCCCTGCGGGAATTCAATTTTGTGCAAAAAAATAATTCCATCATTCCAGAAAACACATTATTTCAATATGACACAAAAACATGCTGGTGTTTTAATCCAGCATTTCGTCCCTGAAAAGGCGAATTATTGCAACACTGACCAATTGCACAAATTACAATTACATTGGCTAACTGTTTTGATTCCACCACCAAGACCTATTGAAAAATATTGACATGATGCATTTTGTTGCAAGAATCTTAGTCACTACAAAAACTTTACTCAGATGAGTTTGCAACACACAGTTCACTATAAATCATAAACTGTACAAAAACAAAGCTACATTTTCCACCCAATAATTCTCCGGGCAACATGCACTCCCAGCCACAACTATGAAGAACACACCCTGGTGAGGCAAACGAAATGTTGCCAATCAAACGCAGTCATGCTGTAAACCGTCCAGCATGAACAGAAAGGAAGATGCTATCCAAAGCCACGTTTGTGTTTTTTGAATAAAATATCAATTCTCTGTCAACCAATGAACACACTGACATGCGCTTAGCTCTTTCCTTCACGTGGCATAACACCATAATGGACCAAAGTTATTTTGGTACCCTCCACTTACAATGTTGATTACGTATTGTTAGCCTTAGAGACTATTGATATTTTTAAGAGGAGGCTCAAGATAACCTCACAAGCCAGATTGATAATTGTGATTCACTCAAGGGAGTTCTTCAAATTATCAATCTGGAACTTCACTCGGCAGATCCGTTCTTGAAAAGAGGGACTTGCTGTACAATACTTTGAGCTGATTGGACGATGCGGCATCTTTGCATGTTTGTTTTGACCAATCAAGGCAGCGGGTGAAAATGTCGTCGTCGGTTTCGTCTTAGGGGGGCGGGGAAAAAAGCACGAACATCTTTACCAGATAAAAATGCACGAAGCGCCTCTAGCTGTTCAATATTTAACAAAAAAACCAGTGAGTAATTCTGCAAGA
Source organism: Leptonotus elevatus (assembly GCF_054856555.1). Classification (NCBI taxonomy): domain Eukaryota; kingdom Metazoa; phylum Chordata; class Actinopteri; order Syngnathiformes; family Syngnathidae; genus Leptonotus; species Leptonotus elevatus. Next base: position 15,313,903 of record NC_141253.1, read on the forward strand.
ACAGAATTAATTGCAGCGTCCATTCAGCTGTTAGGTTTGTTTGTTTCCCCCTGCCATCGGCGCTTCTTGGTTTCGGTTTTTGGTGGGATGGGTGTTTTTGTTTTGTTTTAATTGTTAAACACCTTGAGTTGCTTTTTAATGTATGGGAGGTGCTATTTAAATAAAGTTTGATTGATTGATTGATAAATTATAAGTCACTTGTTTGCATTGGGTATTTGTCTGGCTGCTTTATCTTTAGAACAATCATCCGACTGTGCCTTTTGTGAGACAACTCAGCTCCCAAGAGTAATAACAATGTTGAGGAGAAAGACTTGTCTGAAGCACTTGCCAAACCAACACAGTTCTGAGTGGAGAAATTTGATGGCTGCATGTGGGGTATAATTCCACAGTCATCAACTTGGAATCAGATCTGGGAACTGAAGCTCCGGAACACTTCCGCTGTCTGTATATTTGTCTTCTTTTTTTTTTTTTTTTCAAATGAGGCTGGGGCTGGATTGCACAAACACTTCTTGTGTGGACCAAAAACATCCTCTTTGACAGTGTATAGTTTTTGTTGTGGTGTTTCTGTGTTTCAGCAATTGTCCCGGGCAGCTGGTCCCCCACTGCTGTGTGAAATACCTCCAGTTGGTGAGGAACGGATGTCCTTCCTTTGACTGTTGTTGACCATGACAGGCACGACGAGCCATCTGCGTTGCTGTGTTGTTTGAGCCACCCTGCTTTTTATAGAAAAATATTATTTTCTGACATTACTGTATACTTTCCTATGTGCTTTGACAATGCATGCCACAGACTAACAAGTTTTGCTGCAAATTCGTTGGACTATTTTCTGCTGTGGAAACAAAATATTTTTCCTTTGTGACACAGGTGACCTAAAAAGGTTTTGATTTGACAACAGTGGTCATCTGAAAATTTATTTTGATCAAAAAAACATTTTACAGGATCAGTCTACAGTATTTGATCCACTTATCTCTACTCTAACTCCGTCTGCAGTTTGTAACGTCCGCTGCCAATTGTTAATTTGACTTGACCCAAACTATTACTAGTTTTCGACACAATACTCTTAATTGCAACATAACACCGTTAGAGGAAAACGCTGAAGAAGTTCAGATTAACATGTGATTGTGAAACATGCATATTCCTTTGTTCCATCCTATAAATGGCAACAGTGACTGGAAACCAGACAGACCTCTGATTAATCACAAAACAAACAATCATGCTGTTGAATGAACAAATCACTCCCTAGTTTATCCCTCCACCCTTATCCAGACTCACACATCACTGTCCACCTACCAATTGCATTACACAAATGTGAATAATTGTGCAGCACGGGGAAAAAATAGTGTGGTACAAATGCAACTTCCAGCAAAATTTTGATAGAAAACTCCCGGGCTATTCAGAAGGAGTCGAAGCAATAACAATTGCCATTTGTGTTGTTATAGCATAATAATGCACACTGCTCAAACGGTTTTGCACCTTTCTACAGTCATCTAAAAAGCAGAAAAACTATTGATATTGTACTTTCCTGAAAAGAAAAGATTTAAGCTGTTGATGTTTCTTTTTTAAAGTTGATAAATATGTAGGGGAGAGCGGGGCTAGTTGTTTCACGGGTAAGTTGTCAAATTGTAATTTTATTCTCCACCAGAGGGCACAACGAAAAAGTGGAATATTAGTTTTCTTCATATAAATAGTCAGGTGTTGTGTACTTTCTGAGAAGAGAATTGCACATTGTGAGCTGAGATGAGTGGCAGTTATCGTTTTTGCACAACCCAAAGTAAAAATTTTCAACTTCATATATTTTGAAACAGGCGTCGTACATAGACAAATTCTAGCAGCAAATCACGTGGACTTGTTAGAGGAGAGATTCAGGCATCTTGTCATTCCTCAGTCACAGCTCTTTTTTAAGCTAACTGTGAACTAGAGCAAGTAATAGCCAACATGGTAGTTTGTCTCAGTCACTTTGGGGTTTGTTGTCACATATGCTAAGAATGGGCCAATAAAAATGCACCTCTGGCAACTCTGTTTACGTTGCAGAATTGTTTTTCAGATGATGATTCTGAAGAGTGAGGAAATTAGTTTGACGGGTTGTGTTCCATTGTTTAAAAATGGATTTTGCAGTTGTTGGAACCACAGTATGCCCACGTCAGGACTGTTTAAGTTTCACGATGATCCATCCATTAACTGAAAAGCTTTTTATTTTATTTATTTTTTTAAGTTTAATCTCAAATTTCCAGTTTAAGGGAAACAAAACAGGCATTTGAGGCTGAGAGCTATGCTCTACATGCCAGTAGTTCCTAAAGACTTTATTTCTGTTTCATAGTATTTTATGTTAATGTTGCTCAATGACTATGGTAAATGTTCAAGATCAATGATAAACAATTTCTCTGGCTGTAAAAACAAACAAAAAACAAACAAACAGGAGAACAAGCATCATTTTGTCCTTGTTTTATTAGTTGCAAAATCCAATGTGACATCTTACCCCATATAGTGTGACAACTTACCCATTGGTGGGGCAACATTTCACATGTTCACTCCCTGTATTTGGTGGCTTATAACTCTGCACTGACACAAATAATGAAAATAACATGAATACAAAAAATATACCTAAGACTTGGGTCTTTCATTTGGTATACATTTTGTTTATATATGATATATTGATTCAAATAAATTTATAACAATATAAAAAGTGATACAACTAGCCCCGGTCTCCCCTACTGTTCAAATAAACCCAATAGTTTTGCATTTTACTTTGCATATTAAAACAAATAAACTAACCAACTAACTATCTAACTATCTAACTAACTAGATTAATTTAAAAAAAAAACTAAACTAAATCGAAGCATTTTCGGAAAAAAAACCTAATAACAAAAAACCTAGCTAAAAAATGATTTAAAAGTAACTGAATTAAAACAAAATCAAAATGAAATATAAACTAACTATTGTATAATTAAAAATCCAAAGCTGTTATAACCCTGTTCCCACATTACAAAAAAATTAAATTAAATAAAAATGCATGTATCATTTTAACTGCGGATTACAGCAATTAGTTGTGTATGTGACTGTGAATAGTTGTTTATACGGTATATACCCCTGCTCCAGCACACTCACAACCCTTCAGAGGGCAAGCAGTATAAAAAATGGATGAATGGAAGACAACTACTCTACCGAAAGCACAGTGCGCTCTGATTAATATATATATATATTTTTTTTTTTTTTAGAAAATTGCTTCTTATCATACTGATGATGACAAGCAAGTTATACCGATCATGAGATTTCAAATAGTAGTTCTACTTGATCCATCTAGAAATGTAACATGAAATTCCCTTGTTTTGAAAATAAAAATGATTAGTGACTAACGTGCCTTAATGGAAACAAGAAGTGAGACAATATAGCCAGGCCAGACACAAGAATAACACCACCCACCCAATCATCATGGAACATTGTGAGAGACAATAATAATGACAGCAGACATATGCTACGTTATTGTAGCACAGTCAGATGATACTTCTGTAACCTTTGTTGTCATTTTAAGTACACCTGTGTCACTTCGTCTAACATCTGCATTTCCATATCATCACAATAAACAATAGCAGAATGATACATTGGCAACATTTAGTTACGTTGTTGATCATGTTGTAGTTCATTTGCCTGATTTCTGAGCAGGCAGGATGTTTTCAGTTTCCACTCAGTGACGTCTTAAATGTGAGTGACTGCCGGCCTGTTTAGGGTGTAGACACATTTTGCCTGAAGTCAGCTGGGATAGACTCCACCTGCCTACAACACTAAATATGATAAGTAGTATAAAAATATATATATTGAAACATTCTATATTATTATAGTTATTATAAAGATAATGCGAACAAGTTCAAAATGAAGCAATGGGGGGAGGTAGGAGATAGGAAATGTTCTTACTGTTTCGTGGTAGGCAGAATGAAATCATGCAAAACATTTTGTAGTCTATAAAATAGGGGTGTTAGGCGGTTAAATTTTTTAATCATAATTAATCGCATGACTTCAATAGTTAACCCCAGATTAATTGCAAATTTTATGTCTGTTCTAAAAGTACAATAAAATGCACAATATTTTTTTTCAGTTTTCATACTCTTGTTAACGTAAAAGTCGGGGAAAATGTTAAAGAAATATGGTTGCATCTTTTCGTCATTGATACGGTAATTTAATAATTTATGCAATTGAGTTAAAATTAAAAAGATGTAGCCTACTGCACTGTAAAAAAACTAGTGTGATATTGATTTGTGCTGAGGTCAATTTTCTGCCACTAGATGGCACAATTGCATTTGTATGACATTGATGACAGCTCAATGCATAATTATTTTCATAATAAGAGCTATCTAATCTTTACATTAAGTAAATTGTGAAATTCTGCACAATTTTAAAATTTAAAAATACAACTTGACCCCAGTATCCACAAATATACGCATTATTATTTAATTTATTGCTAAATTTTGACTTGTCTGCTGCATTGCGATTGTAGTTCCCCCAGTACAGGTTTTCCAAGTAAGGGGCGGTCATTAATCATTAATCGTGCATTTAAAAAAAAAAGGAACTTTAAATTAAATTCAAAATTAATGCAGTAATTTTGACACCCCTATAGTATAAATATGTTAAGAGAAGTACTTTATACAATCGATATTATGTAATCACTTTTTTATTTTGGTGGGCAGGTTACGGAACGTGCCTGGGAGGTGGGACATGTTACATTAACACTAATCAGAGTTGACTGCAGTATACAAGAAATAATGATGTGAACTTTAGCTTGAGCATGACAGAGACGAATGTATGCTGCTTTCCCATATTGCAATTTAGTAAATTTTACAGGACCAATTATAACCACTGGCACTTTCACACCTGTGGGCAATCTACATTCTTCAGTACATGTTTTTTAAATGTGGGTGGATGCTGGAGTACATGTGGGAAATCCACTTAAGTGCAGAGAGAACATAATTGTGATGACGTAACGCATCACATTTATTTGTACCAACCAAACAGAATGCCCTTTAAAAACACATGTGTACCAATTAAAAACATTTGTCGTTTGTTCTTTTAAGGGTCCACGTCTGACATATTTAGTTAAACATGCAGGATAAGCCCACAGAAAATGGGCAACGCCAACACAATCTGGTTAGTCTCTTTACTTGACAGTTTAAGATGAATCAGTCTGCTCTCTCAGACATTTTGTCAATTATTCCTCAGTCAGACATTTTTCTGTCTGTCTGTCATTGTCATAGGGCTTGTTGGTGTTTTTTTTGGGTCTTTTTTTTGTCTACACCATGCCAGAGCACTTTCTTAGATTAATAAAATTCTCTATATGTGTGTATGTGTATGTTAGCCCCCACACCACAAACCAAAGGAAGAGTGGGGGAGACAGACAAGAGGTGGACCATGGAGCGGTTAACCTCATGACATCACAGTCGCTGCTCTGATTGGCTCCCGACAGATGCGTGCAGATTTAAAGGCCAGCAGGGAGACTGCAGTAGCATCACAGGGCAGCGCACAGCATCCAGGAAACATAACTGCCATCAACCTTCTTCTCTCTGCCAATTTTTCCTACTCCTAACAAGGTAAGTACAAATTTATCAAATGTGAATGATAACATGTATGTTTTGGAGGGACTGTTTGATGGAGCTGATACTTGTTTGCTATTTACTGCTTTTAATGGCTGCAAGAACATGTACTGGATAACATCTGGAATGTAGTAGCAGGATTAGAGTGGAACTGAATTGCATACTACTGCATCAGGGCACCCCAACAAATGGATGTAAATAAATACATTTCCTGTAGCTCCTTGAATAGCAAAGTACAATTACACTCTCAGTAGACAGTCAAATAATTCACAATTTGTCAAAAAACTGCAAGACACCTGATTTTGTCTTTACAGCTCCCCATCAGAACATTGGGGGGAGTAAAGTGAGCCTGGCCAACAGCAAGGTCTTGCCTGTGAGACAGAGTGCTTGAAAATCCCCGTGACCTGTGTAGGAAGCCAAAAAAAAATCAGACAAGTGGCGGTTGAGCAGCAATAGATTATAGGCATGGTTTTGGAATGAGATGTTAGTTTTTGCTTTGTATGCCTGCTTCCCTTGTGTGTGTAGTGCTTGGCTGTTCAGTTGTTCCCATATTTTTGGGTCTCGTGGCGGATGCACTTTAATTTAACTTGCAATTTAGCTCTTTTCATGGTGTGTTTTGAACACGGTTACACAAATAGTTAATTACACAACCAGAGTCCAAACCAAAACAGGCCATTTCTGTTGGCCTGACATACCCATACATGTATTGGCGTTCATGTGAGGCTGCGATTGTCACTGCTTGAAATTGTCTTGAATGTCCATGGTACAGTATGTACTTTTCAAAGTAGAACAAACTTTGACAGAAGCCATGGGTCACATTATGATGTGCAGGAACCTCTTTATGGACTTCAGTTAGAATATTTTTTCTTTGAAAGTGCATGATTTTGATAATCCTGAGGAGATCTGCCATCTTCATTGGAATATATTGATTATTTTTTTAAATAAGTAATATGAACAAAAACAAGATGTTTAATCAACAAGAGCTTTCAAAATTTCAGGGCATTGTTTGTAGCGGAATATTTTCAATATTGGGTGTTGACAATTGACTGAGAAAATGTTTAAGAGTAACACAAAAGCCATGTGGGGGACCATGGCTTCCATTGAAAGCAATTAAAGTCATATCACAAAAAAATATTGCATCAATCATGTATTAACGCAGATAATGATAATTTCGTCGACGAAAAATTTTCGTCATATGTTTCGTCACCCCAAAAATGTTTCAGTCGAAAATGAAACGATAACTAAAATTGACTGACAATTTCGTCAATGACAAAAATGAAAATGAAAACAACACAGTGGCGGAAAAATTCACACAATCCATTCAGGAAACGCGGGTTGGAGAAAAGAACCACTCAGAAACTGTTCAGTGTTCACTGCACTTTATTTATTGCTCAAACATGTTGTGCAGCTGTAAAATTAATCTCAAGCATTTATGCACTTTTTTTTATTTAGGGGAAAACTAAGTTATAAAACAGCATATTATTGTTAATTCATCATGTTTCATTAAAACAATTAATAAAGACATTGTATTAAATGTGTCGTGCGTGTGAAACTACAGTTACAAATCGGTGTGTTTTAATTTTTTTGGTATAAAAGTTGAAATGTATGTTAAAGGAAAGTATCGACTAAATTGTCAATTTTGTCAACTAAACTTGCTCTTTATTTCCGTCGACTAAAATTGGATTAAAACTAAAATATAATCAGATGGCTATATTATGATTAAAATTGTAATACATTTTAGTCAAAAGACTATAACTAAAACTAAATAAAAATTTATTGTCAAAATTAACACTAAATCACACTTTTAATTTTGACCGCAGATACAGAGGATGGTCATGTTAAAGGTAGTGCGGATTGTGTTCGAGCAATAACCATAACTACATGCATCTTTTTTTCATTTTATGCAAGTAATTAAAACTGATTCGAAAAAGAGGAGGATGAGAGCGTGCAGTGGATCAAAATATGTGGAAGACATCCTCATAGCATTAAATGTCGAAAGAATTAACACATAATGGGTGCTCGTCAAATTTGGCGGGTCAAAAAATGTTGATAAAAAGCCTTTTTAATTAATTGATTAACCATGATTAATCAAAATTCTAACATGTGATTACAGTAATTTCTGGACTATAAACTGCTACTTTTTTTGACCCTGCAGCTAATACAAAGGTGTGGCTTATCCATCAGATCACAAGGGGGCGCACTATAAAGGAAGCACAAGACCGTCAGGCAGAGCAAAACAAACCAAGGGAGCCCAAATACAGCAGGAGAGACAGAACAAGAGCGAGACAATTTGCGCCTTCATTATAGAAAAGAAAGTAGCGGGAACCCGGTGCGGTAACATTAAAACACCTGCGGCTTACAGTCGGGTGCGGCTTATATGTATAACAAACTTGAGTATTCCCCAAATGTAGCTAGCATGGCTTATATTCAGGTGTGCCTTATAGTCCAGACATTACTGTAATCTGATTAATAACTGTATTCGTTTGACAGCTCTAATATATATATATATATATTGCTTTCAAAATGTATTTCATTGTTTCAATTCATCATTGGTGCTTCTATTTTTCTTTTGTTCTTCTAGACACCAAACAGACACCATGAAAGTGGCATTTGTTTTTGTTCTGCTCTTTGCTGCAGTTCTCTGCCGACCAGTGAGTCATTTCTTCTTTGTTGTCTTTGTTTTCCATCCATTTCAACTGAGTTGAGTTTAATTGTATGAAATATGACAGTTCAATTGCTTAGATTAGAAGCTCCTACTAAGCAGCCAATCAAATAAAGTGATGCCATTTCTATATTGCTCATTTTTTCATAATATCGGTGGATATCTATGATATTCTATGTGTATATGTTTTTTTAATCTCTCTCAGGAATCCACACAATTTCCTTGGCAATTACTCTAGTTTTATCTTATTTTATAATAATTATGATTGCTTGCTTTTCAGGCAAGAAAATTTTCTGACAGTTCAGCAGAGAGCTCTGAAGAAGTGGTGGGTATAAAGTCAGATGGACAGACAGACCGACAGTGAGACATCCACATTGACTCAATTTTGCCTACAGGTCAGACGACCTGCGCCTTCTTCACTCTTCAGGAGAAAGATGGCCGAGTTAACTCGCTTCCGTGTGTCACCATTCAGGGTACAACATTCCTGCAATTCATACGAAAAACAGACATTTTACGTTTTAAATGTGTTTGCTCAGATAAAACTATTGAAAGAATGTAACTGAACTCCCACTGATGTTCTTACAGCTATTCCAGAAATTTTTAGCACCCGTTGTTGTCGGTTCAGATGAAAGCTCTGATGAGGTAAGACATGAAGAATACATTTCAATCCTACGATACAATGCCAAGAATATTCATCTTGTATAATTTATCAGTGAATCTTTGGATTTTGGCATGTTTTTGTAGCAGGCAGCAGTGGAGATTCCATCTATAATCAACTTTGAAACTACAGATGACGCTGCAACAGACACACCCTCCGTTGACAACCAAGATGAACCAAATAAAGACAGTGATGATGATGACGATGATGATGATGAATCAGAGGAGAGCGTGAGTAGTTAAAGCAAAATTTATTTTCAAGTATTTGATTAGGCATTGTGTATAAAGAATAAAAGCGCAAATATCCATGGCATCTTATTCCCTGAATTTTTTTAACAGATTATGAATCTAAATAATAACATACTCTGAGCACGTGATCGCTGTGCCGTATCCGTTGCATAGACAATGTCCACCTTCGTTCATTTAAATGTGAGTTTCCTGGGCAAGAAAAATGCCATCTTATAACACCAAATACTGTGCCAATACAGGTCGGTGTAATCCTCAGCATTTCAGGTTTCAGACTGCTTCTAATGTAAGCACGCTGATGCGTGCATCAAAATGTAGCAAAGTAAAAGTTGGCTGCACATTTGATGTTTGATATTCACTATTACCGTCCAGGTTAGGGAACATCCACAAATTACATTTTCCAGGTTTACGTAATAATGTTAAATAGTGGGACAAATCACCATAAAACAAACAAAAGTTCTGTTTTTTTTTCCCATTTTGAATTTTCGGCTAGTATAGCATTCAAAATGAAACAACCAAACAAACAAAAAAACAACTTTTGCTTGTTTTTTTGTGATTTGTCTCACATATGTCACCCTGGAATATGTCATTTGTGGACGGTCTCTAACTTTTACCCGCTATGGAAACTCCTCACTATTGGCCACAGTTTCGTCTTCACTTTTGGCTGGAGTCCCCTTTGGCTGTACTGATTTTGAATAAGTGTGTTGCATGTTGCTGTAGGCCGTTAATTCTCCCTTTTATGTTCACCGTGGGATGCAATAGTTCCTCATGAGTGTCTTTGTAGTCATTCAAAGCCATGTGTTTTTATGCTCGTTTACATCACAAGTTATGTCATGATGACCATGTGACTATACCTAATGCAAAAATATCCCTAAAAAGTGCTATAAAATCATAATTGCTCAACATAAATTGGTGATTTGCTTCAGGGAAGAGTTTAAATCAATATTGATGGAACAATAACGGCAATATTGTGATATCACAATATTAAAATTGCAACGATATTGTTGTCGTCTGGTGGTTAGTTTGTTAATACTGTTTAATTTTAATTAGGAATGTTTTGGCCACTGTGGCAGTTTTCTCTCACATAAATCCGTCAGCAAATATTTGTCAACATCTTCATCCAAAAACATTACTTTTCAGCCGATTCAGCCAAACACAGCCTTGTGGACTACATTGACAATAATACTTTGCAACGCTGAGCCAAAAGGAGTCACATGACATGGCCAAACCTATTTCTTTGTCACTGCTGTAATGTACAAAAACACAATATTGTGTTTTTCCCTTCTTCTTCTTTTTTTTTTACAGTATCGTGAGCTTTTTTTTTAATATATATATCACTAACCTCCCCACATCATTGTTTGGATATCATTACAAACCTTTTGCAGAATAGCTGGTTCATTTTTAATAAATGGTGTGTACCTTTAAAACAAATTATGCCGTCCAACATATTTAATTCTGGGTTGAAACCTCAGCACACGCCTTTCTGTGTAAAGTTTGCATGTGTTCTTCATGTTTGCAAGGCAATTCCTTTGGGTACTTAGGCTCACTCACACATTCTTAAGACATGCATGTTAGACTCATTGAAGACTATAATTTCCCTACAGGCGGGACTGTGAGAATGTATGGTTATTAGCACGTGTTACCAAAGTCAGCTGGATTAGGCTTCAGCTCAGCCATGATCCTGAGCAGGATAAGCACTATAAAATGAATGACTCAATCATTCATTTAAAAAGCATTTTTCACTATATTAGGTTATATAGATGTCTCGCTGTTTTATTGCTATGTGCAGTTCCAGACTAGATGTGCTTTTTCCCTCCAGGAAAGTGAAGAAGAAGATGAGGAAGATGAAGAAGAGAGCTCAGAGTCGGGCGAGTCTTCCACTGTCGCTCCCGAGACGGTGACCCCTGTAATTGTGACGGAGGAACCCCTGTTGCCCACCATTGTCACAGACACAGATTCAGGCCGCGGTGACAGCATGGGAGGATACCCCAGTGAATACAAGAGTTATGCCTATGGGGAGAAGAGCTACCACAAAGCTCCCTCTTCGTACAAGTCCTATGAATATGTTGACACAGGAAAAAAATCGGGTTATGACATGCCCATTGACAATGAGGTGGAGAAGTCACCAGAGGTGTACAAGAGTGAGGTCAGTTGAATTATCTTCAAATACAATATATTGTTGCAAGCTATTTTTATGGGTGTTCAGCTCTGAATGCAAAAAAATGTTTAATTGTTTTAAATGCAAGGGGGGAATCAATCAAAGCACAAATTATACATCTACATGAAACTGAGAGCAAAAAAAAAACTTTGTTTTAAGAGGGGTCATTTATTCCTCATTCGGTGGTTATATCAGTAATGTGGTGGCTATATTTACAAGACCTCATTATCCTGCTTGCTCCAACTGTATGATTGTGGTATAAAAATGGAAGCTTTTTTCCACAGTCAAAATTGTAGTGTACTGTCATCAGCCAGTGCCGTACTGGAAAATAATATCAGTTCCTCAGCCACTCTGTATCAAATCAAGAAATTAATACCTAGTACTTCTTCCGTCTCTGACATGGCTTTTCTATATGTGACCCACTCTGGCTAAAGGGTCCGCACGTCAAGATTAGTTTTGAGTAGTTCCTAAAAGTCCAGGGTCAATATATTTTCCTTAAGGTAGCCTACTAGTTGCTATTGGCCTTTGAAAGATGTATGTACCAAAACTTGAAATCAGTTTTTCTCAAATCAAGGGATTTCAACCTGGCAACATTTTTAATGCTGTAACTTCGCTACCTTGTAGAATTAGAATGTAGGAATATCTCAATTTGCATTTTTGACCCATGAGGAACATTTAGCCAAAGCTAATCACCGGGGCTGTACAGGCACTTTTTTTTTTTTAATGGCCCTGGCATTTTGACTTGGCCCAGCCCGACTCCTGCCTAACATTTAGTTCTGCCACTGATGTTTATTGATGATGTTTCAGTTTGCTATCTATATTTGAACTGGATTAACAGACCGGCCCCTCTAAATTGTGTGCCAGTCTCTTGGGTTAAAATGTAGGAAAATAATAATTAAAAAGCACTGCATCTGCCCCAAAAGAGGCCAGCCCACTTGGTATCTGCCCTGTATGCCAGATGGCCAATCCAGCCCTGCTGATCACATGGGGGCGGCGCGGCTAAGTGTTATGGTGGTTGTCTCCCATTCCAGAGGTTGTGGGTTCGACCCCATACCATTGTGACCATGTTAAAGTATTCTTGAGTAGGTGAATGCGTAATTGAATGTAAAGCGCTTTGAGGGCTTTGAAAGGTAGAAAAGCACTACATAAATGAAGTACCATTTACCATATGTACAGTTCTGGATTTAGAAAAGAAAAAACACTGCATAATGATAATTTACTCAGCAAACAGAACATCTTTGTCTTCTTCCATAAAATACTGACAACACAATTCTAAATTCAAATGTTTTAATCTACAGATCTAACACTAAAAAGTCATTGTTGTAGTGGTACACTTGACTGATTCAAACAGTGTGACATCATTCCCACTCATTGATGTTATGAATGCTTGTTCGTCTTGCTCACTGTGTTTGACTGGCAACTGGTCTAGGATTTAGAGGCTCTGAACAGGATTGTTGAAAAAAGACGGATAGATGCCAAAAACGGGCCAATGTTTTTAGGTCTTTTTTTTTTTCTATAACTGTAGGTATATAAGTATATATAAATAATTATTGTGACTAAGAACGCAGTGATTTAACACCAGCTTTTACATGCAACACTTTGCCAAGCCTTTTACTAAGACTCAAGACCACCAAAGTTGTTTCTTGCCTTCTGCAAAACCAAAGTAAGCGAATATTGCAAAACCAGTAATGCCCCGGGTGCAAACTTTCAAAGGAAGAAGGAAGAAAATACAGTAGTCGAAATACTCAGGGGCATAATTTAAGAAAATCCAAATTACAGCGTTTCAACAGGCGCCGTGAAATGGATTCTCTTTAAATGAGTCCCAGTCCATCTGGCTGTAGCCAGCTATGAGCTGTCCTGAATTGATGTGTTCCTTCGAATCCTCATGTTTGCGTTAAGTCTGTAAGTAACCATATTGATGCCCTCAAACAAACACGCACTCTGACACTGATGGCTCACTTATGTATAGCAACATAAAATGCAAAAGCCTTAAGTATCAGTAAATCATACAGAAAGGACTGATGACCATGTACAGCGGAAAAATTAAGTAATATAGCAGGAATATAGGTACTTTCAGTGAAACAGCCCAAAGCAACACACACTTTTGTGTTGCCAATGTGATGACGTGTGTCAAGTTCTGGCATCTTCTATATGTACAGTGTACTATTTGATACGACAACAAACAACACCCATGAAATTATAATTTACAGAAAAAAAGGTCTTGTATTTACCCTGCAACTGTGTGTAAAACTGCAATAATTCTCCTATTCCTTGCTTCAGACTTATCAGGAGCACTCTGACAAACTGGAGGAAGACACCAGCACTCCTGGGAATCAAGATGCTCATCCAGTGGAGGAGGAGGAGGATGATGGCATGAACGATAGCGGAAGCTCCGCAGATGTGGAGGAGGAAGAGGAGTCTGAACACGAGCAGAGCAGCGAGGAGGCCACAGCCACGCCCGGAGCAGCTGACAGCGATTCTGACGAGAGTGACAGCCTGGAGAGTGACTCAGATGAGCAGGGGACGGGCCCTGAACCAGCCACTGACATGCCGGCGGTCATAACCGCCAAATAAATCGTCCAGGAAGTCAGGTGGCGTCCCACAGATTGGTATTCCGGTGCAATCGGAGACAACAACATTTACGGCAGGGACAATCTAAGACAGACAATGCTTCTATATTGACCGAGTTTAAAGACCATTTTTGAGCTCATTGGCAAAACTTTATTTGTCTAATTCAAATTGATGTGCTGTATTCAAAATCCTGAACCCGTGGTGTCCAAACATTGATGAAAAAAAAAGAAAAAAAAGATGAATCAGGAAGAAAATATTCGCGCCAGGACAACACAGCATTAAATCAAAACATGATGTGGTTCCAAACTTTGAAGCCATGTATTTACCTCGTGTGGGGTTTAGCTTAATTGTTGCTTGCTATAGTATCAAATCTGCTGATGTCCTCAGTTCTTACTTTACACTACATGTGGATCCCCCTCCATGTTTATTGTAATGTATTATTTTGTACCATTTCTAAAATATAAATAAAATTATTTTACTTAAATCCACCCTGCATACGGCTTGTTTATTTTTGCTACAAATGGGAGCAAATCTAAATAAAATACATATCAAATAACCTAAATTAGCTTTGTTCACATTAAATCATGACATTGATGAATCAGTCAAAATTGCACCGTATCACTGAAAGTTGAAAGTTGTACATACCTTCTGATTAAACAGTATTAGCAAGTGTGTCAAACTTTTGAATGGTTACTGCACGTGTTGTGTATTCATGTCATCATTATGTCTGGTTTTATACTTAATTGTGACTGCAAGTGTGGGGAAAGAGTGAACTCCGAGTTGACTGTGAATGAATGATAAATAAATCATCACATGTTAATAATACGATCAGAAGAATGGTTGTTTTTACTGTCATGAACATTTATGAATTTCTCTCTTGCTATATCTCTTCACACTTCCCCACTTGCAGTGTGACCACGTGACTTACTATAAAGAGCAAATATTCTTTAACTATTTGAAATAGTGCAAGGAGATAACATATTACATCGTGAAATATTAACTACCTCAAAATGATCGATCTTAAATCTGCGGTTCCAAAACTTTTTTCGTCTTGAGCCTTTTTATCACCCCTAACTCGTACATGCTGCTGATTCTCCAAAAGTAGAACATTTTGTAACACAACGGAAGGTATTTTATTTTGTCTCTTTAATTTGAATATTAAATTCTCCAGTACGGTCTTCTTAATTCAAATTAAACATAAAAAATAATGTATTTTTTGAAAGTACATAATACAATTTAAAAACTAATGAAATCCAAATAAATATAATAAAGCCTGCCTTTGATGTATATAATAACTCTTGTAAGATTTTACCCCCAAAAAACTTGACCTACTTAAAAAAAAAACAAGTTTATTTTTAAACACGCATTTTATCTTCAGAATATTAAAGACAGAATAATATTCAGATCCACTTTAGCTTACACCGGGCTGTACCACAGGTTATTGAAGCAAGTTGTAGAGCATAGAGCATATAGCCTTGGTAAGTATTTAAAATAAAGCTTTGAAATAATTTTTTTTTTAAATCAAGCAATTGTTCTCACTTTCGAAAATATATCCACTGAAAGCTTTTCCACGCCGAGACAACAAGGCGCTCTAAAGCCATGCCAGCCTGAAGCCTCAATCCATACAGACATCACAAATGGACAAAAGACTAACTATAGACTATTATAGCTGAATTATCCCCCAACTGCCTTCTTGTTCATAAACCTCGCATGATAGATTTCCAGTCGACAAATTTTTAGAAATGTGTGTATAAATAGAAAAAGAGATCTTTATATTACATTTATATACACGCAATGATAAAGCATGTTATGTATCCCTTTAATTTATGGCTTTCCCACTAGATGGCATTAGAAACTTTGAATACTACCATACTGAAATCAACTGACCAGACAGCATTTGGTACATCTGCACAATCAAATAAGAGAAAGTACAAGAGAAGAATTTAGCCTTCAGACAAAACATAAATAATTGTTGACAAGCACAATGTATTTGATTTGGTGTCCTCTGTTTCCTCTGTATACAGTAATACAAGGTCTGCCTGTCACTGTCAACACGAGAGAGAAGTTAATTGAAACAGTATTTTTGTGTAGTGTTCAAATTGTGTAATATGACCATATAATGACTTGAATGCAAGCACTGTACGGCAAAAATAATTTCAAACAGTAAATAACGTAACTATTATCTTTACCATTGCTAAACTCTTCTTGTACTGGATCTCATTAGATGCTGCAAGTTTGCCTTAGACCAGTGGGTGTGTTGTTTTTATTTCACCACACGCATTGTGTAGGTACTGTGACAAAATAAAAAAAATTTAAATATAGATTTTTTGTTGAACATAATATTGATATATGGGACTTAAATGTGCGGTATGTATATCTGCATATGAAAACAATTACTGTACATTAGCCCAGTTTTTATTAACAAATCTGAAGTTTTAAAATAAATACAATATTAAGTAATATTAACATTATTATCCTGATTTTCTGGCAGCCACAATGTTTGATTAGATATACTAATAAAATTGGTTCTCGATAACAATGATTCATTTCAATCAACTTTTAGTCCACAATCATGACATTTTTAGGATATTTATTCTTTGTGCTCCATAGTTAGTTGTCTCCTCTTCTTTCAGTGATGCTCACTTCTGTGGAGACGCTTCCAGTCACATCTTCAGGAGGTGTGGTCGTCCCTGTCTCATCTGAGCTTGTGGTGGCAGGTTTGGGCGTGGGGGTGTTTCTGTCTTCTGCGGTTGTCATGGTGGGATCTGTGATAGGAACTTCCTCAGAGGATTCCTCAGAGGACTCCTCGGAAGACTCCTCAGATGATTCCTCAGAAGACTCCTCGGACGATTCCTCGGAAGACTCCTCAGATGATTCCTCAGAAGACTCCTCGGACGATTCCTCAGAAGACTCCTCGGACGATTCCTCAGAAGACTCCTCGGATGATTCCTTAGAAGACTCCTCGGACGATTCCTCCGGGGAAAGCTCGGTGGACCCCTCAGATTTGTCAGGCGTTTCCTCAGAGAACTCTTCTGATGACTCCTCAGAAGATTCTGGCAATGGCTCCTCGGATGGCAATTCAACGGACACCTCAGAGGACTCGCTTTCAGAGACGTCTCTAGACTCCCATGACTCATTTGACTGAGAAGACTCAGAAGAAAGACTCAAGTTGTCCCTAGCTGGTGATTCTTGTTTTTGGTTATTTTCGGTGATGTCAGCAACCTGATGCCAGGCCTCATCAACCTTTAGAGAGAATATCAAAGCAAAGAATATCATGTAGCCAATATGCATACACAGCAAAAAGTCCAATGTTTATGTACCTCCACTAGAGCTGATTTTAGCACTTGTTCAGAGTTGATATAGCTCTACACTCTCCAGAGTTAAATCAACACTTTTAAAGTAGTTAAATAGTTAACAATAGGATAAAGTGGGGTTTTTTTATGTACCAGTGTTTCCCAGCCATAACTAGGTGATCAACTCCATGAAATAACACATGCTCAGGACACCTTTTAACCCTGAAAATGTTAAAATTACACTTTGGGAGATATCAAATCATCTCCCAAAAATGTAACCCTGGAATTTTAACACTCCATTTTTTGCTGTGAAAAATGCTGATCCAATAACAAACATCCAATTTAGTCAAGATTTAAATGTTCATATAACATTAAATGTGTGTTGACTCCCGATTTTAGGAAAACTATTTTTGAATTAGAAAGAGGAAGGTGCTCAAATTTGGTTTAATGACGTAGTCGTTGACAAACATCTTATTGCGAAGTGAAGTCAAATCTGAAATGAGTTTCTTCTACTTCTGTCCCTATCGCAAATGCAACTCTGATAGTGTGAATGTTACATTTATATTCCTGATACATACATTTTTAGATATACATGATTGATTTACTAGTACATATATACATATACATATAGTGAGCCTTACTGGTTTGGTAGATGCAGCAGCAATAAGTACAATGATCAGTGAAAATGTTGGAAGATTCATCTTTAATCGGTTCCTGCAAATAAAAGCAATGTTATAAAATGCAATACATTTTACCAAGCACAACTATACTCATATTACAAAACATCCAGGATTTAAATAAATATTTGATAACAATATTTTACAAATAATAATAAGAATAAGAATAGATGTACCTTTTTCCCAGTCACCTAGATGCCTATAGTGTTGAGTCCAAAAAGATGTGGGAGTGTCATTTGGGATGATCTGATGCTTAAGTATGCTGTGAAGAGAAGCTGGGCAGGGCTCTTGTGGGGTTTTTGGAGAGGGTTGAGTAAAACAAGATTACCTGCAGCCGGATAGCAGGGGTGGAGCAAGAAAGCCCAGATAACACCGAATGTGGATTCAGTTTTTTAGTCACCCTTTCCCATTTTGTGTTATCTTTAGCAAATATTTGAATATTAAATCATTGTATGATTGGAAATTCATTGGAATTTGGGTAGAATGTTTTGTGACCTTTGGATGTCATCTGTATTAGACATTGTGTATTGAGTGGTTAGCAGGGCTGGACTGGCCGTCTGGCATAGGCTACTGGGCAGATGCTCGGTGGGCTGGAGTCCTTTCTTTTTCTATTTACAGGGGGCAGCCCAATAATTCATTTGCAGTATAGACAGCAAATTGAACCAATCAACATCGATGGCAGAACATTCTGGTTAGGAACAAGACCGGGCTGGCGGGCCTAAATCTTTTTTTCTTTTCTTTTTTTTGTGCCAGTCCAACCCTAGTACTTAGGAAAGGACACTTCAAATACTTAAAAACTCACACCAAAACAGTATTTTAACAACATTGTTGGATTCTTTGATTATTATTATCTATTGTCATAGATATTCAAATTTACTTGTAAAACTGTCGTCTTATTGGGCATGAGGATTCAAGCGACACATTGTAGAATAGAGTACAGGAAGTGCTTTAGTGTAAGATTGTATAAGCATAATTTTCCATCCATTACATTGCGCACACAATAGAATTATATGTCATTTTTTGGGTTTCAAACTTTAATCTGTTCTTAAGTTAATATGAGAAAAGCAACCAGCAACAAACGTTTGCCTTCATTGCTTGCTGCCATGCAGATATTCCATAAGGAAAGAATTCAGACCCCAAAAAATGGCAGTGGGTGTTTGGCAATGGATGACAGTCAGATTTGAGTGCTTTTGGCTGGGCCGATCTGATAACTGTGAAGTTTGTCATGGCGACGATGTGAGCGCGGTACTGTATGAAAAGTAGTGTTTGATGTAATGAAGAATTTATTCATCATTTAGGCAGACTGAGTGGCAGCCTGTGGAATTTTACAGGGGAGTAAGACTTTGATAAGTGTGTATGTGCATGTCTGTGTGACACAACAGTGTTACTCCAATAGTCAAGTCACTAGAGAAACGTTGCTCTTCCTGTTACTTCACCGCGAATCATAAAGAGGATGTGTTGTTAAAGAGCTTTCAAAAGTCACAAATTTACATAAAATAGTTGTGAGAAATCTGCATGGCTTCACGGTATTGTTTGGAATGCAGCAGAAGTGTCTGCGAGTTAAACAATTTCTATCCATAGCCTCATGTTAACAGATTATTTTATAAAAGCAACACAAACAATGCTACGAACACTTGTATTTTGGAGATGGCTGCATCCAGCAATTATTTTAATAATCAATTAATCTGTTGGTTATTTCGGTGATTAATCAATGAACCAATTATTTTTTTTTTTTACGTTTTAATTTCCATTCCTTCATTTAAAAAACAAAACAAAAAAAATGGATATTATTTCAAATTGATAGTGTAGAGAATACAGAAACAGATTAGGGTTCAGTTATTGCTTTGGTACGTAACATGTTAGAAAATAGGCCAAAATGTTGATCATTGTTCGCCAAACTATAAACAGTTGTTTGCTAATATTATAAGTTGATTAAACACAAAACATTAAATATAATTAGTCTTCTTTCATGGATGAGTACGGATTGATTGATTGAATGGTTGAAATATTTATTGACAACAAAGTACGTATAAAACCATACACCGTACATACAATAAAGCCATTGGTTTATTTCCATTGTGGTCACTTGGATGAGTGAGTGTGTGTGCCCATGTGAGAGTCTGTGAATGTGTGTGCATGATGTGTGCTTAGAGGGTTTGTGTGGGTGTGCCTCCACACAGGAAAATTGGCATGAGGGATCATATTCAACATAAAATAGTAACTGTAAAATTGACATCATAAATCATTACTGTATACAGTTTCATAAGATAAAATAGAACAACGAAAAATCTTCAGATTTAATTCTGAAATAAAAAGTCGTAGGCTGTCAACCTATTCCTTGACTCCATTCCACCTTAACTATCGCTCTACGGCAATTTGGAAGGTGATAAGAGAACTCTTGTTCTTCACGAATGAAGGCAAACCTTCATCCTTTGCTGCAATCTCACAATCCCCCAACATTACTCTAAAATCTTTGGATTTTGCTAATCTGATACTTGACCCAAAAAGGCTTGATTCAGATTTTCCAATATGGAATGATACAGTAGACTCTTGTCTATCAGCCATGAGTTGATCTTACTCCAGACTAGGCATGTGCCGATATCAGATTTTGACGGTATGATAACCTTGAGCAAAAATGGCACTGTATCACGGTATTAAATTTACAGCTCAATTTTTTATACATATGTATATATATTTTGATAAATAAAATTAAAAAAAATCCACATTCAACAGTTTTATTTTTAAACAAAATATAGAATACAGCATTTGCTACAATAAACGTTTGCCATGCTAAGTGAAAATTACGTATCAAGACAAACGCTGTAAAGTGGCCAAAACCTGCAGCTCAACAATAAACGAATAATGAAATATTTCTGATTGGGCACAGCATCAAAATTAAACTGAAACGTGCAATTTGTATAAAGTATTAATCTACAGCACAATAAACACAAAACAATACAATATTGATTCTATCATATAATGTTGATGAATGAGTGTTTATTTTCTGCGCAGCCTCCGTGCTGTTTAAAAAAAAATGATGTTCTGATTTTGAACTGATTTACAAAACGGTGGAACCCTTAAATAAAATTATAGACACATCGGCTACATTTAATTTTAGCACAACAGTAAAATTAACAATTTTGCAGAAAGAGTAACACTCTGTGATGTGAACATGTTAGCCATGCTAGTTAGACACCTATATAGCCTCGATAGCTTAGTATTTGTTCAACAATGCAAGACACACTACTAACTCATAGTTAGATTAGTTAGTAATGAATTCCTCGAAGCAGGACGTTGCCATCTCGACAGTAACGTGATTGGCTGCCGCAGCGAAGGCGCACTTACGTGACGTAAACAATGAGACGAGGCTGCCGCTGCACACCACTGGTGCCCATTTTAGGTGTTTGAGCAAGTTTGGGAGGTTTGAAAAAATCGTGACTTTTAATATCATGGTTTACCATCAAACCGGTTACCGGCACATGCCTATCCCAGACTATAGAGATTTTTATAGTGATGTGAGGCTAGCAAGTGCAGCAAAAGGAACATATCACTGTCACAGGCTGTTTTTATGTCATTTATGTAAAAAAAAAAAAAAAGTAAAGGTCCTAAAATTCACCCTTGGGGAACACCACAAGTTGACTGAAGTGGTGAAGAGATGGTACCATTCACGTCTACAACCTGTCGACGACCCTCAAGGTAGGACCTAACCCACTAGAAGGGCAGATGAATTTCAAGGCCTTCAGTGGGAATAGCAGTAGTCAAAATGTGTGTCAAATGTCTTTTGGATGTCCAACAGGACGATCATCCCACAGTATTTTCCATGATCAAAACACAAGTATCCATAGAGTGTGATATTCTGAATCCTGATCGAAATGTGTACAAAAGATAATTTGACATTCATTGATTTGATCAAAAATTATTTTCTCCATCACTTTGGAAACTGAATTCAAAGTTGCAACTGGACAATCATTTCTTGGGTCCAATTTGCTACCCTTTTTATGCAATGGACCCTTTTTTGAAGTGATAGGTTTATAATAAAGGTTAAGCAGGATGTAATAGCTTTTACTGCATCCTGCAAGAACTTAATTGGAATACATTATTATCCAGCCCTCCCCTGTTGTCTTTGCTGGCTGCATTGGCAATGAGTTTCTTAAGAACATTGTCCTCAGATAGAGTAGAAAAGCCTCAGCCCTTTCTCACTGTAAAATTTCTGCACCTATTTTTCGTCATAAGACTCAGTTAGTTTTATAAGTTAATGAACCAAGTTATTTGCTACGGTAACAATAAAATGACGATTGTCTACAGTTGTAGTTCCAGGTACAAGTAAACCTCCTATATCTAAATTCCATTCTTTTTTTTTTACTTTAGTTTTAAGCCTGCTGCTGAACCCTGTCGGTTTCAGGCACTTCCAATCTAGGGTTAGACTTGCTGTCTATGATTTTTTTTTTTTGTTCGAAAAAAAAAAAAGTCTGCCTTCGTCTTCTTAATGAACCTGTTGAGCTCATTTCTCAGAGTTTTAAAAAGTTTTAAAAACCTGCTCATCCCTACTTTTCCTAAACTCAGAAAGTGTGTCATTCCTTTGCTTGATGGTTCATAAAATGTAATCATTTACCCAAGCTATATAATTTGACCCCTTTCATTTAACACAGTTAAATGCATTAATTTAAAAATACCCCAAGCTTTATTAACAGACACACATCTGAAAAGAGGAGACCTCCACCTTTAGCAGCTTTTGCTGTCCACCCCGCTGAAATCTTCAATCATTTATTAATTGAGTAAGATGGAAGTTCGAGCAGAAATTTCAGAATTCGGAAAGTGGTCCTTATTGGAAACATCAGTGTCATCATCATATTACCCAGCAAACAGGGTTCCTCAGTGACAAAATCACCAAACTTATAAAATACCTCCTGTTCTCGAAGCCTAGCATGACATCGTCCTCCACCCCTCCACACTGCACGCTGAAGGGAAGATACAAGCTGAGAGGCACAGTCACAGTTAAAAAGTCAGGGCTCTTTGTACTCATCTAGTCCCAGTACTGTATTTCAAAAATCTAAACCAGGTTTAATCCTTGTAGATTATGTTTGAGATTATGTTTTTCACTTTGGAAAATGCATTCAAACTATACTGTATACACAGCTGTAACACTTTGCCAAACAGGATGCATTTTCTCATTCTTGTGCACAACACAAATGACGTCCTTCCGATACGTGCAAAGTGTGAATTGGGGTATTTACATGAACCATTGCAATCCTTATGATCACACAGACCTCCTGTAGACATCATATTTTGACCAAAACCACTTCCTCTTGTCTAAAAATCACCTTCAGCCACATGTCACACTTCCTGTCACAAATGTCACGCATGAGTCAGTACTGTATCTCGGCAAACTTCAGAAAATCTTAATGCTTATAAGGTTATTAATTTCATATCCACATATACTGTCAACTTCCTCTTTCTATTTTCATAAATGAAGTGCTTTATATATCATGATGGTTAATTTCCAAGTCGTTTTTAAATTAACCCTTCCAGGGACATTGGTCACTACAGTGGACAACTATTCAAAAGTTGTTTTCCCATGAATTAATCTAAAAAAACACACACACATTCAAAATATTAATGTAGGTTATCGTAATTTGTGAATGAAAGGACTCCATCAATCATGTGATAGAGACACAAGGAAAAAATCACCTGGAATTACAAGTAATAAACAAAGCGTTTTCTCATCATGTATTTTTATGTAGTTCACTGCTTTGTTTCAATGCTTGTCAATTTGTTGTCCTGGTCACTTCTTTATTCCCGGTTTTAGTTTGTAATTTGTATATTGTATTGGACATTGCTTTTCTTTACTTTGTGATGATGAGATGAAGCCCCATGAAGCAGCAATACTTTCAGCCAACTGTGCAGGAAAAGTACTGACACTTCATTAAGATTAATTTACTCTATGGCGCCATCAAGTGGTCAAAGGACCAAGCAGTTAAATATATGCAGTAGCATAAGTAGCAATATACCTCATAACATGGTATAAGCAAGAAATATAATCGTAAGTACAATGTTTATAGGTATAAATAAATATGAGTTTAAAACTTTCTAAACCTAAGATGGGGATCGAACCAGCGACACAGTCAATAAAAGAGCATGAACATGCATGAAAGGTAACCAAGAGGTAATTAGTGACACCTAGTGGCAGGAAAAAATACTGTGTGCAGTAGGCCACATTACTATATTTATATGGGCATCTTCATTTATGTCGATCAACTTTATAGCCTTTTTGAGCATTACTATACTATAATGTGATGTGTTCTTTTTGTGTCAGACATAATATTATTGTGATTATTTTATTGTGGTACTCGTGTCTGCTGTTGGTAACCTTGTTTACAAGGAAAGAGCTTTAGAATGATATCGCCAACTACAAAAGATGGTGACTGGTGCAGTTGAAAGACGAGTAAATGCCATCCTTTCACTCAGCCACCCTAATTAACAAAGTGCAACGATGAATAATGCATAAATCAGGAAGTGGCATAATCAACGATGTGTGGAAGAATGGAAGATCCTTCAGTGTTGCTGTAAAGAAGTATGTAAAAGTTGTTATGAACAAGTATAAAATCGGAAGATCCAATTTCTAGGCCTTTAAAGGGTCAATTCACTAAATAGGCCTATTGTGTTCTTAAAGGAGAAATTTATCAATTTTTATCAATTTAAAACAGCTCTCAGGTGTCATAACATACGCTACTGTATTTTTATTATTATTATTTTTACATGTGTCAATACACCACAAGGAGTAAGAATGATAGCACAGTTGATATACACTTCAAGCTCTTTAATGCTGTCCAGTTGAAGTTTTCTGTCAAAATAATAATAATAAAAATAAAAAATAAAGATCTTTTTTTTTTTTTACAACAACCTTATGCACACACAAATGTGTTTCTATGTTGCGATACTTTAACCCTTCAAGCAACAGACTGAACACAAATGGTTCAGTAGCATGTCGACAGGCAATACAACAGTACTGTACACCCATATATTCTTTATCCTCTGCATAGAGCTAGGATTAGTGCCATACTGATGAACTGAGAGAGGAGTTGAGGTGACACACCATGCCTGCTATTGCTGCATCCAGGCAAGGACCACCTAAAATTCAAGTGGGAGTCAATAACGTCTTAATGCACCGTATATCCAACAATCTGTCCTATACTGCCCCCAGGTGGCCAATGGGTATGCTAGAAGGAGCAGCAGTATTCAGTTGATGCAGTGTGACTAAAAAATAAATAAATATAAATAAGAATCTCTTTTCAATCATGTAATTATGTTGTAATTTCATGGTTTTTTTTAAATTAGGGAATCATATTAAAATTACGGTACAATAAAAACATTCTCTACATGTCCTGATTGAACTAAATGGAATCCGTGCTGGTCTGTATGCAACATCCGTCTCCTGCTCTTACTGTAACTTAACTCAAAATATGTTAACACTTTAGCTACTAACATTCTCTAAAGCACTGCCTGAATTTAAGCAGCTTGAAAATCTCTTCTTTTTTTTCATCTACATTGACTTCTTTTTGTAAGTCTTCAAATTCGATCCTTTTCCTACATCAAAAAATATACATCAGAGATATATTTTTTCTATTAATAATACAACACAAATCCTCTATTCACCGTCCTTTAAGGAAATCCTCTTGTGTGCTTTACAGTAACCAACAGTAACTTTATGTAAATGTGGATTACAAGCTGTACTAAGAACATGACCAAAATGACCAGCAAACAAGGTGATGTGCTTGCCAAATGAAGTCTTTATTATGCTTTGAACAATAATGCCAATTGCCATCTTTAATCACACTTATTAGATTATTTTTAAATGATTTTTTACGATTTAGGAAAGTTTAATCCAATGAGGTGTAGAAGAAAATAGAGACAGATAATTGAAAAATAGAGAATTACAACAACAATCCATAGTCCAGACCGTGACTGGCAGTTATATTCTACTTACCAGGATTAGCCAACAGAGGGCAGCACACACTTTCAAAGCATTAATATTGCATATCATGACATATAAACTGTCTCAGACCCTGTTATAATTAATGTACATCTAGGACACCGTTTACTTATTCACATTCGCCATCAACCTTGCACTCCAAGGTCCCGTCCAGACGGAGGCAAAGCCGGCTTCGTTTTTTGAAACAAATCTCGTACACACAGAAGCATTTCAAGACTTGCGTGTGTCCAAAAGAAGACGATGAGGACGTTTAACGGCTGTAATGTATATGCCGAGTCTGGAGTGGCGCTGTAGCGCAGCCACAGGGAATTAACGGAAAACGTAGAAGAAGAATCAGCAAAGAAGACAAACTTTTTTTTTCTAACTTTATTGCAATCCACAGAACAAACATGGCTTTGCATGTATCAAGACAACATGAAAAAGACAAACACAGGAGAAGCGACAATGGCGGGGGATTCAAATACAACACCACTTGTTGAACGTGGGAATAAAGAAGCAAAATATTTTGTCACGCGAGAAACGGTGCATACGTCATCTATCTGCGACAATGCGTCGTCATCGAGCTGCGACCATTACGAACATTACGTCTTCACTGGAGGAGTATCCTGCATATGGTGTTCAGACAGGCGCGGAGGGGCCCTTTTTGAAATCTTTCCACTCGCCCGGTTTCAAAAGTGATCCGTTTCAAGCTCCGAAACTGCGCCGTCATGTGGACGAACGGCCTAAGCGGTAAGAAACTTGTGAGGATACATTGAAACTGGCTTTCGTGCGGACGGGGCATAACTATATTAATTCTGGAGTGGTATCATAATAGCGTATGATAATTAGTAACAATGCAGAATTTATAATACATGCAAGGCTGGACTGGCCATCTGACATTCAGGGCAGATACCTGGTAGGCCAAATCCTTTTGGGCTGATGCAATGCTATTTAATTATTTATTTTATTCCATTTTACCCCAAGAGACCGGCCCACAATTTAAAGGGAGCAGCCCATTAATCCATTTACAATATAAACAAAAAACTGAACCAATCATCATCATTATCATCAGTGGAAGAGCTACGTGATATACAGGTCGTGTTTACCATATCATCCACAATCATGCTATCATGAAATGAAATGCATACAAATCCAGAACCTTGCTCAACACATCCATAGTAGAAGCAGGAACAAATCCAAGAAAAAAAGCAACATTTAGAATTGTGAAGAATTAAGAGATTTTTGTGTCATTGTGCTTTTTAGATATGATTTGAATGAATGGGCCATTAATCACAGTTTGCAAAATGGAGACGGCTCTGATTGGCTGTTAGCTTGCATATGCATGAGATAAAAGTAGACTATGAGTAAAGCAACGGCAAATAAAATGGCCTTATATAGTAAATGAAGCCCAGAAATTTTTTGCTTTTTGCTTAGACTTTATCCTATAATGTAGTATGACGAGTGTTATGAGCAATGCTATTATATGAAACTCTGACTGTAGATAGTATAAGAAACAATTCACAGTTACAAAGGGTTATGAGGGTATAGAACAGGGGAGGGCACACTCGGCCCTCAAGGGCCGGACGGAGTCCTGCAGGTTTTGGATGTTTCCCTTCTCCAACACAGCTGATAAATAATCAGCTCATCAGTAAACTCTGCATAAGCTTGGTAACGATCCTGTTGATTAGAATCAGCTGCAGGACGCCGGCCCTTGAGGACCGAGGTTGCCCACCACTGGTATGGAAAATGGTTGGATCAAAGAGCTCAATAGATTTCCAAGTGATATGGCAAATTAGTGCATTACATTACCACCAAATAAGAAAAAAGAATAAACCCTGAAACAATTTGGTTTCAGCCAGTGACGCAGATTAATCACACTATTATTTTTGACCACAGATGATCCGTTATCTTAACAGCGGATGGTTACGTTAAAGGTAGCACAGGTTGTGTTTGAGAAGAATAAAGCAATTAATAAATGATTGTGTATGGCATTCAGAAGATTTGTTCATGTCAAAAATATCGTCACTTTCTTAAAATAATTGCCTAACTCATTTTTGGGGGAAATCCTCATGATGCAAATGGTTAAATTTTTGGGGTTTCTTGAAAAATCTGAAAAAATTACTTAGGTGATATGCAAAATCCGAAATATCATCCATCCATCCATCCATTCATTTTCTGACTCGCCTATTCAACAAAAAAACAAAACAAAAAAAAAAACATGCTGCTGTGCTTTGTTATACGAGTGACCTGACTTATGATTTTTTTGAGATACGAACAGTGTTGGGAATAACGGCGTTTAAACTAACGGCGTTAGGTAAATCTGTTTATTTTTTCATAAACTGACACATCTAGCTAATTATTCTCCCAATATTTGAAACACCGTTATCGTTATTGTATGTGAAATGTGTCATTTAATAGTTTCAAGCCTCAGTAAGCTTTACAAGACGTTGCCAAAAACTTGCTCTGAAATGTCATTTGCGCAGTTCTTGAGGGACTGTCGAGGACTGTCTACAAATTACCTATAGATGGCATATGTGCCACAAATCACCATATATCCAGCATTTATTTTATTATTATTATTATTATTATGATTGCTGTAGTAATTGACAGTGGTAGAGCATGCATCACCACTCCAAATGTAATTAATAATAATAATAATAACAATAATAATAATAATTATTATTATTATTATTATTATATCATATGTCAAGGCATTTGTGTGACATAAATATTCACAAAATAATTGAAAACACCCTATAAAGCCTGGATATAATTTGAATTCCTTGTATAAAAATATAATAATAATAATAATAATAATAATAATAATAATAATAATATAAAAAAACATTGCTTTTAAAAGTAGTGAAAATAGTAACTTAGCCTTGTAACAAGTTACAAGTACAAGTTACTTTTATTATGAAGTAATCCAATTACTAACTCACTTACTTACTTTTACTTTTTTAAGCACGTAATGAGTAACTATAACTAATGACTTTTTTTAAAGTAACATTCCCAACACTGGATACGAACCATCGTTTGGCAGAGCAAACTCAATTTAACTCACCTGAGCTGCTGAGCAGTTTCCACTAGCAGTAATGCCTTGCTCAAAGGCATTTCTGTATCTGTTTTTAATCCATATGATCACTGAATAATTTACACATTCAATTACATGCTTTTTTTACTTTTACACTGCTAAGATCCATATCCAAACTTGGCCACTGGCATACTTGAAGCATGTCATGTAAGACCAGTCTAAAATATGATTCATCAAGCAACCAGCAATCAACTGAAAAAAGTGTCCATAGCATTCCTTTTTATAAATTAAAATGAATTGTCATGGAAATGGTTGCAGATTAAGTTAGTGAGTGATAATCAACTAAATTGATGTAGATTGTTCAGTGGATATGATAAAATGGTCTTATTTTAGCATTATCATCAGCAACATGGCATTGTGTTAATTTCTCACTGAAGGAAAGTGTATGTTTTTGTGACAGACTCAGAGCCTCACGTTTCCCTCCTCATTTGCATGCTCTTTTGAACAAACACATGAATACAAAATTGCAGCTGTCTTCAGACATCACAGTTTGTACAGGCACTATCTGAAATGACAATCATTATAGCACATCCTTTAAGTATTTGAACTCAATCAAAGGTGATACAGAAGGTCATATCAGTGCTGACGAGCTACCTTCTCAAGTCCCCCTCTTCCTCCTCCTCCTGATTGCGGCTATCAGCGGCTGTGTGGGCAAGACGTCGCCTGATAACACTCGTCTTTCAAATGAGTACATTGTGCACATGGACTACGAGATGTGATGTCCCTCAGTAGGTGTCATTGCAAAATGCTGTGAGGTTTGAGTACATATTGAGGTGGAAAATCAAATGTCACGCAGTGAAGTATGCACTTTAATGATACCTATTTGCCAGTGTGCACCTTCCCATGTTTTGTTTACAAGTCTTCCCATCTTAAACCTGAACCATGAAATATATGAGAGAAAATTCAGATTCTTTGTGAGTATTTAGTGGTCCTTTTGAACAAACAAAAAATCATTTTTTTTCCCACATTTGACTTTTTATTTGGGTCATATTTGATACATCTGGTCACGATGCTTTTAATTGGTACATTTATAACTGTCAAAAATATAATAATAAACAGACATATCGGTTATATTAGTATTTCCAAAAATCAGAAGGAACATTTCCCACTATTAACCCATTCACTGCCATTGACAGCTTTAGACGTCAAAAATTCATTTTAACTATTACTATTTTTTCCACTTTTGTTAACAAGATTATGAAAACCTAGAAAAAAGTTTTTATTGTGCATTTAGAACAGATATACAATTTGTGATTAATCGTGAGTTAACTATTGAGGTCATGTGATTAATTACAATTTAAAAAAAATAATCGACGACCTATTTTTGAATAATCTTTTCTTCTTTTTTTAATAATCTTTTTTCAAAAAAAGAAAAAAATGTAAACAATTAGGACATCAGGCGATTAAATTTTTTAATGGTAATTAATTGCATGACTTCAATAGTTAACTCACGATTAATCACACATTTTATATCTGGTCTGAATCTACAATATTTTTTTCCCTAGGTTTTCATACTCTTGTTAACAAAACTGGAAAAAATATAAACTAATAGAAATAGTTCAAATGAATTTGAGTGCCGTTTTCCTGGAGAACTTTTGAGGAAAAGAAGAAAATAATTTCAAGTGGTTGTCCTACTGAAGTAGTCATCACGAAAACAGGGAAGAATTTCATCAAGCCAGGGCGTACGAGCTGTCCACAGGTTAGCAAACTGTTGAATGCCTAACAGGCGCTTGCATTTACTGTATGTCACTCCAGCAAAAGGTTACCGCTTGCCACTGATACAACATCAGCGCAATTAAGGAGTTTTTTAGCGTCCTTAACTCATTCACACTTTTCACTGGAGTAACCCCCTTCGCTCCCAGCTGTTTTACTGGATTTTGACTGATTTTGCAAGGCCCACAGAATATTCAGTTCTATTGCTATAAAAACATGGAACCTACCAAAAGAAAGATTAGGAAAAAAAGTATATTTGTATCTGTATCTGTTTTGCAACAATTAGCATTAGAATATAGCTAAGTTGAATCATTATTCACAAACTTGTTGAAAACACTGAGAAAAAGCTTGTTGTTCTGAGCTCTTATACTCTGCTGCCATCTGCTGGCCGTTTTTTTGTAATAACTACCTTTGCTTTAAATGACCTCTTCAGGTCAGAAGCTGCATCAAATCCTTCTGTATGCTCTAGCATAAAATAAAATAAAACATTTAAAAAAATGTATATGTGACGGAGCGCCTGTGACTGCCCGCCACTCCACGACTGGAGCGCACTGCCGTCTAGCTGAGAGGAGCAGCCCATGTGCGCTGCTCGCTCATCGTTTCCGCGGAGACGAGCTCCGTCTAAACTGTTTTCACACAGCCCACACAAATTACCCCCGTAATTTGGCCCTTTCCCGAACTGCTCACCTGCCGCCTGGACTCATTCTTTTTCTGGGTTGTTGGTGCCGAAGGTGCACACTCGACACGACGTATGACACATATGACCATCATTTTTCCCCTTCTTGAAATGAACCCGTGACATTTGGTGGCAGTGGTGAGATTTTCGGGTCCCCAAAAGTTCTGTAGTCAGGCCCAGCAAGCTCTGGTCTGTGGCTAACCCCCATGCGCGGCACCTGAGTGGGAGAACTGGATGCAGCCGAAGAGCTGGTGCCGGCAAGTCCAGCCTGAAGCTCGACTCCTCGCCTGGCAATGTGTCCCGCGATGGTGCTACAGTGGGTGCTATCGGGCTCCGCTCTGCCTTTGGTTGA
Organism: Leptonotus elevatus; assembly: GCF_054856555.1. Taxonomy (NCBI): domain Eukaryota; kingdom Metazoa; phylum Chordata; class Actinopteri; order Syngnathiformes; family Syngnathidae; genus Leptonotus; species Leptonotus elevatus. Next base: position 15,345,550 of record NC_141253.1, read on the forward strand.
CCAACATGCTGGGCTGGCAAGGAAGCTCGGCGCCAGAAAGCCCTCCTCCCTTCTCTGCTACCCCTACAAAAAAGTCCCCATGGCCGCCACTAGCTCCTGTTCTGCACTTGGTCCTCTCTGAGCTGCCTGGAGAGATGGATCAGAAGCGCCCCCTTCATCGTCTTCCCACTTCAGTGGGCGACCTCTGGAACTCCCCCCTGCGACCTGTCCTCGTCCTCTTCGACTGGCCATCCCACCACTGCCACCAAATGTCACGGGTTCATTTCAGGAAGGGGAAAAAAATGATGGTGCACTCGAAAAACTTCAGTGGGTGTTTCTATTTACACCAACACAGCATCAAAAAGGGGAAAAAATATTTACAGTGCAAGTCCAGTGCAAAAACAATCCCACAATTTATGGCAAGAGAAGACATTGAAAATTACCTGCGTCGCTTTGAGCATATTGCCAAAACCTGTGGTTGGTCGGAGGGTGAGTGGGGGCGTGTTGCTTGGTGCCACTCCTGACTGGAAAGGTACTTGAAGCCTACACAGCCATGGATGAGGACAGTGCTCATTCTTACACAGACCTGAAGGCTGCACTCCTGGCAAAGGTTGATGTCTCACCTGAGACCTATCGGCAGCTGTTCCGGTCCTTGACTGTTCCACCTTGAGAAAACCCAACTAAAACTTACCACCAATTAAAGGGTCTCTACCAACGGTGGATTTGTCCGGAGCAGAACACCAAGGAGCAGATCGACAACCAGATCATCTTGGAGCAGCTACTGCGTGTCTTCTCAGACGACATCCTCACCTGGGTGAAGGAGCACAACCCAACCGACGGGTAGACTGCGGCTAAGCTAGCACTTCAATAGTAGTATCAAGGTGGTCCGAGTCGTTAGGCTTCCATGCAACTCAGACTCGCAGCCAGAACCAGCACACATTAGCCTAGAGAAGCTCGCCCCACACCTCACCAGTATGGTCCCGGTAAGGAGCTCATCTGTTTTTATTGCCAACAAGCCGGGCATAAAGTTTCTCTGTGCCCCATCAGAAAAGCTAAGATTAGCGGGACATGCTACACTCCCAGGGTTGAGACTGTAAGCGCTGTGGGGAGGCGGCAGCGGTTTAAAGACATTGCTATTAATGGGGAACCAATGACTGTTCTGGTGGACTATGGCAGTTTCTTGACGCTCGTCCGAAGGGACCGAGTGCCAACGAGCAGTGTGAACTAAACCAAATTGGAAGACATTTTGTGTGTGCATGGCGACAGCCACTCCTACCCTACTGCTGAACTGACTGTGGTTGTGGATGAGCAACCCTATTTATTGAATGTCGGGGTGGTGGAAAAGTTGCCTGTGGCAGCCATCCTGGGATGGGACAGTTTTCTTGGATGTGTTGCTAGGTTTAGGGCCCAAAGACATTGATTGTGGTATGGGTTTACCAGGGCATGTGATCACACGCAGTCAGGCCAGAGCTGGGGTGCCGTCAGTCCCAGGTAAAGCCAATACGATTGATGCAGATTTTTTCTCAACACTGGACACTAGTTTGTTTGAGAGGGGCACAAAGGGCCCAAGAAAGTCACGCCGCCAGCGCCGTTTTGAAAAGGGGCTAAAAACTCAGGAGCCAGACTGGAGGGAGGGACTCACAAAGGACATGTGGGAGGTGCCAGGGGACATTGGGGTCTTGCAAAGGTAGGATGTACTCTGAAACCATTATTTACCAAAGTGGTTGGGGGGCTGGATATGGCTTTGCAATTGACAACAATGTCCTGTACACTGTAACGGATGGGACTAAGCGTCTTGTTGTACCAGTCTCATCCCGGCCAATAATCATGCGCCTGGCACATACCATGCCTTGGGCAGGTCATCTTGGACGCAACAAAACTTATTTATGCATATCCTCCAGATTTTTTGGGCCTTCCATGTATGTTGATGTTCAATCGTTTTGTAAGACATGTTCTATCTGCCAGAAAACATGTCCGCCAGTTAGACCGTACCTACCTCCAACATCTGCCAGTAATCTCCACTCTATTCAGGTGTTTAGCCATGGACATTGTGGGACCGTTAGTGCGAAGCAGTAGAGGGCACCAGTACATTTGAGTGATCTGTGATTATACCAGCCGGTACCCTGAGGCTTTTCCATTGCACACTGTTACTGCATTGTCTTGTCCAGCTGTTTTCCAGAGTTGGTGATCCAGATGAGATCATTACGGACCAGGGGACCAACTTCACTTTCAGACTCCTGCAGCTCTTCCATAAACAGTTCGGGATTTCAGCGATCAAGACCACCCCGTACCAACCTCAAACGGATGGCTTGGTCGAGCGCTTCAATCAAACCCTGAAAAAGATGCTGCAGAAATTCGTGGCCAAAAACGGACGAGATTGAAACCAGTGGCTGCCCTTCCTGCTTTTTGCCTACCAGGAAGTCCCTCAAGCGTCCACTGGATTCTCTCCGTTTGAACTGCTGTATAGCTGGGAGGTCCAGGGCCCATTGGACCTTCTACTCAATACCTGGGGGGCTCCTGCAACCGGCACCAGTGACCGCAGCATTGTCCAATTCGTGTGACCGGCTGGCCAAGTACCGAGGTGAGGCATAGGTCAACCTGCGCAATGTCCAGCAGACCCAGAAGGCGTGGTATGACCAGCAGGCCGGGCAACGTCAATTCCAACCCGGGAAGAAGGTCCTGCTTCTCCTGCCGTCCTCCACCAGCCAGATGCTTGCCAAGTGGCAGGGCCCGTAGACAGTCCTCAGGAAGATGGGCCCTGTGACATATGAGATTCACCACCCAGTCAAAAAGAAGAAGATTTACCACATCAACCTGCTGAAAGATTGGAAGAAGGCTCCAATCCATGTTCTGGTGCCATCACTGCTGGTGACGTAGGTGGACAGCTACGTGGAGGAGGAGTCCACCCCAGCCGACCTCAACCAGTCTGCTGAGTCTGCACTTGACCATCTCTCTGCTGTCCAGTCCAGCCAGGTGAGCCAGGTGTTCAAGCAAGTCTCAAACCTGGGAAAGACTCTTCTTGGTGAACATATCATCCGGCTGAAGGACAATGGGCCGATTCGCCAGCAGGCCTACCGGGTGCCCCAACATCTGGTGGCGAAAACTGCTTAAGGAAGTGGAGAAGATGCAGCTCCTCGGGGTGATCGAACCATCAGAGTCAGAGTGGTGCAGCCCAGTGGTCATTGTGGTGAAGAAAGACTGCTGACTCCACATCTGCATCGACTTCCGGAAGCTCAACGCAATGTCAGAGTATCACGCCTACCCGATGCCCCGAATCGATGATCTTCTGGTAAAGATTGGTCGGGCCAGTGTCATCACCACACTGGATCTCTGCAAGGGCTACTGGCAGGTACCTCTGGATGCCTCCAGTCGCCCCTACACGGCATTCCGGACCCCTGTTGGCATCTTCCAGTTCACCGTGATGCCCTTCGGTCTCCATGGAGCACCCGCCACATTCCAGAGGCTGATGGACCGTGTCCTGCAGGGGTGTGAGGACTACAGTGCTGCCTACCTAGATTATGTGGTAATCTTCAGCGATACCTGGGAGCAACATCTGCAGCATCTGGGACGAGTGCTAGGCCAGATCCAAAAGACGGGCCTGACACTGAATGTAGTCAGTGGGCAAGAGAGGAGGCGAGATACCTTGGCTTCCGGCTGGGAGGAGGCGAGATTCGACCGCAGGTGGACAAAGTCGAGGCCATCCGCAGCTGTCCACGCCCCCGCACGAAGAAGGAGTTGAGGTCCTTCTTGGGCTTGGCCGGCTGGTACAGGAGGTTTGTCCCACGGTTTGCCATGATTGCCACTCCTCTGACAGCGCTGACAGCGAAAGACCAGAGGAATCCTGTTTCCTGGAATGACGTATGTGAGACTGCATTCCAGACCCTCAAAGCCGGCCTGTGTTCCTCTCCGGTGCTGAGAAGTCCTGATGACCTCAGCAGTGGGACTGGGAGCGGTCCTGGCTCAATGTGCTCCGGGCGATGAACAACCAGTGATGTACCTGAGGCACAAGCTGCTGCCACGCAAAACCAGGTACTCCACTGTGGAGAAGGAGGGCCTGGCCATCAAATGGACTCTGGAGAGCCTGAGAAACTACCTGCTGGGGAGGGAGTTCGATTTGGAGACGGATCATCGCGCTCTGAGGTGGATTAACTCCATGAAGGACCACAACAGTCGTCTCACCCGCTGGTACCTTTCTCTGCAGCCGTTCCGGTTCCAGATCCGACATCACTCTGGCAAGACCAACATTGTGGCGGTTTACCTGTCAAGATTGCCGCACATCGTCAACCTCAATTGCTCACTTCACACATTTGCGCTCTTCCTTGCCATTTTACATCATCTGCCCGTGAAGGTCTGCTTACAGTTCCTTATAAACTTTGTGCGCCTTGACCTGCCACAGGACTCAAACAAATCGGTTTCTTCTTTCACGACATGTCAAAGCCCCTCATGCTCTGCTGCATTTAAAGGGAATGTGAGCAGCTGCTTTGATTGACAGCGGATCAAGACGACTGTGTTTTGTCCAAATTTTGAAAAAAATAAGTGATATTGGATCTTTTCTTAGTAGGTAGGTAGGTCCTGTCCCTGATGATCTCTCAAGGGAATCACTGCTTTAGCGCTTGCTTGTGTTCAGCAAAACACGCCATGTCACAGTCAGTACATAATGCAAAGGTCAGTCTGGATAAGGCAACCAACGGGTAGTGTAGTTGTTAGCTGAGGTTTCTGGGTTAGAATCTATTTCCGTGTACTTGCCTTCCTCCCATATCCCCAAAGCATGCACGTTAGGTTAATGGAAGCCTCTAAATAAGTGTGGATGGTTGTCTATAGCGTGTCACCCAATCGAGGGTAAACCCCGCCTCTTGTACATCGGCGGGGATCAGCTCCTTACTCATGACCCAAATTAGGAAAAGTGACGTAAGATCGAGTCCGGCCTTTCTGGGTGTAGTTTGCATGTTCTCCCCGTGCCTGTGTGGGTTTTCTCCGGGTACTCCGGTTTCCTCCCACATTCGACATGCATGGCAGGTTAATTGAACACTCTAAAATTGTCCGTAGGTGTGATTGTGAGTGTGAATGGTTGTTCGTCTCTGTGTGCCCTGTGATTGGCGGGCAACCAGTTCAGAGTATACCCCGCCTACTGCCCGAAGCCAGCTGGGATAGGCTCCAGCACCCCCGTGACCCTAGTGAGGAATAAGCGGTTAAGAAAATGGATGGATGGTGTTAGAGTAGACAATATTAAGTATTGTACTCTTTATGTGTTCAATTAACTGAATGGTGAGATTCTGTTGAAGGAGTTCCTTTGCAAAGGTTTTAATTACCAGAAGCTTCTGGTCCACATAAGACAGACCATCCAAGCGATGTCTCTGTTCAAAATGTGTCTTTCTCTCCAGCTCACATCGTTATTTATTCACAAAAAGGGTTCAGAAAAAGGTCAGCCCACAACACACCTGGTTACAACTGAATACAAGAGAATCCGTTCCCATGGATATAAATCAGATTAAAAGAATACAATAATAATAAGCCTGACTCCCTTGGTGACACAGCAAAATCCCCGGAACCTCCCTTTAGATTACGGAATGAATAGACAGACCCGTTGCTCTTTCTCATGAAAGTAACACAGATAAGAATATAGGTCTATTCATACAGCCATACTGAGTTAACATAATTATATACGGCTAAAATATAATTTAAAACTAAAAAACAATGTTAATAACTCATCATTCCCTCATTTGAGCTCTTGAGAGCTCAACACATTAAAACATTTTTTTTTCAATGGTTGTGTGGTAAAAATAATTATCCTTAAAACATCCCTTTAGCAGAAGAGGAGGTAGTTTAGCAATCATATGACATTAAAAAACAATTTGATACATTTAAAAGATTTTTAGTGAAATAAGCATAGCATATGTGAGGCTTAACATAAAATGTTGTTCATTAAAAAGTGTCGCAATGTATCGGCAGACGAATATGTGTTCTTTGAAGCCATCTTGTGATAAAGTTCTTTGAAGGTCTTTTTTTTTTAATGAAAAGAGTGTCGCAATAGTTCGTCTCTTCTTTAAGAATTTGGGGTAGACTACCCGAATTCTTCGATTTGTCACCTGGGATTATTCTGCCCAAAATGTGACTGATCAAAGGAATGATTGCCCAAGAAAAGGCACTTGCTCTTGATCCGTTGACTGATGTCCTCAAACGGCAGCTCCGGAACCGGGCACGGATTCAGCTGACGTGGCTCCAGGTCGGAGGTGATAAGATTGATGCTCCAGTTGTGGAATTTCGTCTCTCCTTTCAACCTGAGAGCATCAGTTGATGAGATGGCCGAGCCTGGCACGTCTCCTTTTCAGTTGTGGAATTTCTCCTCATCAACCCCCTGGGGCCGTTCTCCTGAGTGCAGAAACTTTTCATTTTTAGTTTCTCATAAACTCACATAAATTTTATTTGGAGGAAAAAAAAAAAAAAAAAAAAAAACCCTGATAGTTTTTGTTAGTTGGGATTAGTAAATGTTATTTGATTAAGATCCGTAGGTCCTGTGCTGTTGGAACAGGAAAATATCTATTTTTGTGACATTAAAATAGAGCCCAGCCCTTGATTGAGTTGAATGACATTCGCTCATTCATTAATATAAGACAGAGCTTATAAATATTTATTTTTCAAATAGGTTTTGTTCAATAATAGGTAATTTTTTACCATGACTAAATTTGTTCTAAATTTGCATAACTGTGCCTTTCATATCTCTTATTCTCTTCCCAGAATCCCATGACCGGCCGAATCCTGGCATGCTGGGAAAAACTCACATATATTCATATTATCTATACTCTTTTGCAAACACTGGGCTCCAAACATTACATTTTTCAAATATGATTCTGAGATAAAAGATATAATATAATATAATTACCTTCATTCGGCGAATATGCATTATTGTCCTTGCTTGCTTCAGACTTACTTTGCGATCGATTTCCTCTGATAGATTTCTTCAAACTGTGGATTATCATTTTCAAACTCATCCTGTCAATTGGAGTGTAGGCCGATACCCCACAACCTTTTTAATTTCGTTTTTAAGTTTGATTTTAATTTTCTAACTCGTCTACATTGGTTAAATTCTTAAACATAAACTCCCTCATTTGACAAAGATCCACTGATTTTTTCAAACACGTCAAGATAAAGGGAGGACAAAATAGAGACCTCATTTCTCAAAAAACGTCATAAATAACTCAACCCTCTAAATCAGGCTATGAGATAAACAAAAGAGCTACAAAACACTATAAAACTGAGCATAAGCAGATACAACTTAAGACACTAATATATGATGACTTTGGGGCCATAAAAATAGAGGTAACCATATTACTCTAATTCTCCTAGAGTCCCGAAAATTATTTAAACTGCCAATCAACCTCACCTCTTTTATAGATTAGTGGGGCTGAGGATAAAATCACACAAAATTTACAAATATCATAAAAAACACAGCACACAAAATATTTCTGGGATTTATAAATCATAGTGCTGTTAAAAAAAAAAAAAATCAAACTTAGCCATCAAACTCTTAGTTAGTCTTTTACTTGTTACTACTCATTTTATTCTATTATTTATTTTATACTATAGCTGCAGCTGGACGAAGTCCAAAAAAGTTCCTCACGGGGAAAATAAAAATATATCATATCATAACATATTAATAAAATTCCCATTGTACCAATTCAGAAACTGATTCTCCCAAAAATATAGGCAAAAATTTAGTAGGCTATAGATTGAAATAAATTTTCTCAATCCCTCATTTCAAATTTACATATGTCGTTTTCAATTTTCTGAAATATCTTGCTATAGATCACAGCTCCCCACTCAACACATTAAAAATGCCTTGCATATCACCATGTAGCATTTTACTGAATGGATCACATCTCATTCCGACCACCAACTTTCTTTGTCCAGACCCCCAGCAAAAGGCAGGACGGCAGCTGTTGTCAATGTTCAGTCCTGGCCAGCAGGGCGGCTGCTGTGGCAGCAATGTTCAGAGCAGGCATTTAGATTTCCTCTGGATGCAAAACAGCCATAGGGGAGAAGTCACTAGAATGAGGCGTATACACAGTCACTGGGCATTGAGGAATTTGAACATCATGTTTTTCTTAGGCACAGGACGAGAAGACTGTTGCTCTGCGGCTTTAGACCTTTGATCTCTGCCACATCCATACAGACGCTGTCTGCAATGTGGATCCGATGACACACAGTCTTTCTGAGAGCTCACCTGATCAAAAAATGCACATTCGTTGATACAATGCTTTAAAAATGCCAGACTGAGGATATGGGATCATAGCAAGACAGTTCACTCCCTGCTTTCTCAAAAATGTTTCGTAAAAAACACAGCCTCTTTATTCATTTCTCTTTTTTTTTTTTTCAATACCCCTTCAAATAGCTACTAGCCATACAACGTATCAGCAGCTGGGGCGCATCCCGTTCGCAGTTTGTAATCAGTGAAGGCCATCAAACCCTCATCTGCCTTGGAACTCAAACATCAGTTTCTGAAATGACACACTCAGAGAAAAAACAAATATTAAAAATCATTATCAACATGTCAATTTCAAGAACATTCATAACTCCTTATTCAACTATCTTACTTCCAGCCACAGCTATAAAGATGTAGGCATAATTATATCAACTCTCAAACAAAATACCATTATTTTATCATTACTCTTTATTCATTTGTCCCGAAAAGGGAAAGTTAACAAATTAACCATCGTCATCAATCATTAAAGTGTAAAGATTTATTAGCTCAGTCAAATACTATTACTTATTTTATATTGTTTATCATTCCTCTCTTACCATTTTGACAAAAAAAAAAAAGAGTCCCATTACGAGGACACATTATGCTCACAGCGCACAGCTCAGCCCCCACCTTTTTTTCTAACCTAGAAACGGGGGAAGGTGGGGGGGGGGGGGGAATCTTAACATTATAAATCGCAAAACCTATTTTATCATATTCCCATTAATAAAACAAACGCCACTATCACAACAATATCATCTCACACAAAACAACACCAAACTTAGTTAAAATATTAAAGAAAAACAAACAAAATCCCCATATGCACACTTCTCACTTACAAACCCCCACCTTTTTTTAGAAGCTAGGTCACACACTCAAATGCATACGCACACACTCTTCAGTCATTATAAAATAATAAACGGTGTTATTCCTTCAATTCGTTGTCTACAAATCTTATAGCATTTAAACCGCAGCTTCGTACGGTAATTTCAGTAAACGGGTAACTTTAAACAACCCATCCGTAAACTGCTCCACAAATGCTGGAGTCATTTTAGCATCAAATTCAGCCTTTTTCCATTACCAACAAAGAAAATACAAAAGTCTGACATACCATTTTGTCCAGCGAAAGCTTTGTATACAATCGATCCATAGTTCGTTTTTTCATTGTTCATCGACGCTTTTATTTTTCGCTGAACCGGAAGCGCATTCAGGACAAACCATTCTGTATCCGGGTCGAAATCGCCTCCATTTTGTTTATAGTTTTTGATGTATACATTCGGTTTTAATACAGTGACGTCTCACTTTTAATATTAATAGTTCAATATGTTAACACATATGGCCACACACAGACAGACATAAGAATTACGTGACCTCTCGTTTATACACAGCGGTTACCCAATCCCGCTGAGCTAAACTGTTCTCCATACATTGCAAAATTTCTGCAAGGCGCTCATTTTCAAAATAAAATGTCACGTACCATCGAATTTAACCGTAGAACAAAAGGTATTCATACGGTAATCCTGACCCCAAAACTACAAAAGTAGGAACGCCAAAACTGAAATAAAATCTTTCACGTAATCTCTCGATTGCAAATACAGTGATACAAAAATCCAATCATCGCTGTAATCAACCTGGACCCCTTTCTGTTCAATTTCAAACAGGCGCTTTTTCAAATAAAAGACATATTACGTGTAGAGAACTTTCACACCAAGAGCCATGAACAATTATGTTACTTGTCCTCAAATCCGGCCAAAACTGCTTAAAAAACAGAAGCGCGTACCATAATCTTCGCGATCCTTAGTAACAAGAAGGACTTGTTACGTCATCCGGCAAACCCTTTTATTCAATATATATTATGGTCTAAGGATTCTTCATAGCGTTGACGAAAAACAAAACAAATCAAAAAATTAACCGCTATTTCTTCCTGTACAAAAAAAGCTTCATCACTTCGAGTCTGCATTACGTCACCTTCAAATGCACCACTCCACGACGTGTTTAGTTCAATATCGTCGGAATTATCACAACTCACAATAGAACGACATCAAACTACACTCGTTCACACAGATCTCTTTTAAAATTTAGACAATTTTGGAAGACGAAAAAACCAGCTGCAGCGGACCAGACAGACAAAACTTCTTCTACGTGGATAAAGATCTCCACTTACCGTACTTTATTTATTTAGGCCTAGAAGTTCCGCCCGTCCTTGAACGCCGCAGCTTGTTCCATGTCAGAATAACACCTTCCGTTTGGTTCAACGGAGGAGACCATTCGTTATAATTCAGCGTCGGCGGTCACCATTTGTTAGAGTAGACAATATTAAGTATTGTACTCTTTATGTGTTCAATTAACTGAATGGTGAGATTCTGTTGAAGGAGTTCCTTTGCAAAGGTTTTAATTACCAGAAGCTTCTGGTCCACATAAGACAGACCATCCAAGCGATGTCTCTGTTCAAAATGTGTCTTTCTCTCCAGCTCACATCGTTATTTATTCACAAAAAGGGTTCAGAAAAAGGTCAGCCCACAACACACCTGGTTACAACTGAATACAAGAGAATCCGTTCCCATGGATATAAATCAGATTAAAAGAATACAATAATAATAAGCCTGACTCCCTTGGTGACACAGCAAAATCCCCGGAACCTCCCTTTAGATTACGGAATGAATAGACAGACCCGTTGCTCTTTCTCATGAAAGTAACACAGATAAGAATATAGGTCTATTCATACAGCCATACTGAGTTAACATAATTATATACGGTGATGAGTAATTAACATTGTTTTTTAGTTTTAAATTATATTTTAGCCGTTTATAATTATGTTAATTTAGTATGGCTGTATGAATAGACCTATATTCTTATCTGTGTTACTTTCATGAGAAAGAGCAACGGGTCTGTCTATTAATTCGTAATCTAAAGGGAGGTTCCGGGGATTTTGCTGTGTCACCAAGGGAGTCAGGCTTATTATTATTGTATTCTTTTAATCTGATTTATACCCATGGGAACGGATTCTCTTGTATTCAGTTGTAACCAGGTGTGTTGTGGGCTGACCTTTTTCTGAACCCTTTTTGTGAATAAATAACGATGTGAGCTGGAGAGAAAGAGACACATTTTGAACAGAGACATCGCTTGGATGGTCTGTCTTATGTGGACCAGAAGCTTCTGGTAATTAAAACCTTTGCAAAGTAACTCCTTCAACAGAATCTCACCATTCAGTTAATTGAACACGCAAAGAGTACAATACTTAATATTGTCTACTCTAACAAATGGTGACCGCCGACGCTGAATTATAACGAATGGTCTCCTCCGTTGAACCAAACGGATGGTGTTATTTTGACGTGGAACAGGCTGCGGCGTTCAAAGACGGGCGGAACTTCTAGGCCTAAATAAATAAAGTACGGTAAGTGGAGACTGTTATCCACGTAGAAGAGGTTTTGTCTGTCTGGTCCGCTGCAGCTGGTTTTTTCGTCTTCCAAATTATCTAAATTGTAAAAGAGATCTGTGTGAACGAGTTGTAGTTTTGATGTCGTTCTATTGTGAGTTGTGATAATTCCGACGATATTGAACTAAACACGTCGTGGAGTGGTGCATTTGAAGGTGACGTAATGCAGACTCGAAGTGATGAAGCTTTTTTTGTACAGGAAGAAATAGCGGTTAATTTTTTGATTTGTTTTGTTTTTCGTCAACGCTATGAAGAATCCTTAGACCATAATATATATTGAATAAAAGGGTTTGCCGGATGACGTAACAAGTCCTTCTTGTTACTAAGGATCGCGAAGATTATGGTACGCGCTTCTGTTTTTTAAGCAGTTTTGGCCGGATTTGAGGACAAGTAACATAATTGTTCATGGCTCTTGGTGTGAAAGTTCTCTACACGTAATATGTCTTTTATTTGAAAAAGCGCCTGTTTGAAATTGAACAGAAAGGGGTCCAGGTTGATTACAGCGATGATTGGATTTTTGTATCACTGTATTTGCAATCGAGAGATTACGTGAAAGATTTTATTTCAGTTTTGGCGTTCCTACTTTTGTAGTTTTGGGGTCAGGATTACCGTATGAATTCCTTTTGTTCTACGGTTAAATTCGATGGTACGTGACATTTTATTTTGAAAATGAGCGCCTTGCAGAAATTTTGCAATGTATGGAGAACAGTTTAGCTCAGCGGGATTGGGTAACCGCTGTGTATAAACGAGAGGTCACGTAATTCTTATGTCTGTCTGTGTGTGGCCATATGTGTTAACATATTGAACTATTAATATTAAAAGTGAGACGTCACTGTATTAAAACCGAATGTATACATCAAAAACTATAAACAAAATGGAGGCGATTTCGACCCGGATACAGAATGGTTTGTCCTGAATGCGCTTCCGGTTCAGCGAAAAATAAAAGCGTCGATGAACAATGAAAAAACGAACTATGGATCGATTGTATACAAAGCTTTCGCTGGACAAAATGGTATGTCAGACTTTTGTATTTTCTTTGTTGGTAATGGAAAAAGGCTGAATTTGATGCTAAAATGACTCCAGCATTTGTGGAGCAGTTTACGGATGGGTTGTTTAAAGTTACCCGTTTACTGAAATTACCGTACGAAGCTGCGGTTTAAATGCTATAAGATTTGTAGACAACGAATTGAAGGAATAACACCGTTTATTTATTTTTTTATAATGACTGAAGAGTGTGCGTATGCATTTGAGTGTGTGACCTAGCTTCTAAAAAAGGTGGGGGTTTGTAAGTGAGAAGTGTGCATATGGGGATTTTGTTTGTTTTTCTTTAATATTTTAACTAAGTTTGGTGTTGTTTTGTGTGAGATGATACTGTTGTGATAGTGGCGTTATAATGTTAAGATTCCTCCCCCCCCCCCCCCTTCCCCCGTTTCTAGGTTAGAATAAAAAAAGGTGGGGGCTGGGCTGTGCGCTGTGAGCATAATGTGTCCTCGTAATGGGACTCTTTTTTTGTCAAAATGGTAAGAGAGGAATGATAAACAATATAAAATAAGTAATAGTATTTGACTGAGCTAATAAATCTTTACACTTTAATGATTGATGACGATGGTTAATTTGTTAACTTTCCCTTTTCGGGACAAATGAATAAAGAGTAATGATAAAATAATGGCATTTTGTTTGAGAGTTGATATAATTATGCCTACATCTTTATAGCTGTGGCTGGAAGTAAGATAGTTGAATAAGGAGTTATGAATGTTTTTGAAATTGACATGTTGATAATGATTTTTAATATTTGTTTTTTTTCTGAGTGTGTCATTTCAGAAACTGATGTTTGAGTTCCAAGGCAGATGAGGGTTTGATGGCCTTCACTGATTACAAACTGCGAACGGGATGCGCCCCAGCTGCTGATACGTTGTATGGCTAATAGCTATTTGAAGGGGTATTGAAAAAAAAAAAAAAAAGAAATGAGGCTGTGTTTTTTACGGAACAATTTTGAGAAAGCAGGGAGTGAACTGTCTTGCTATGATCCCATATCCTCAGTCTGGCATTTTTAAAGCATTGTATCAACGAATGTGCATTTTTTGACTGTGTGTCATCGGATCCACATTGCAGACAGCGTCTGAATGGATGTGGCAGAGATCAAAGGTCTAAAGCCGCAGAGCAACAGTCTTCTCGTCCTGTGCCTAAGAAAAACATGATGTTCAAATTCCTCAATGCCCAGTGACTGTGTATACGCCTCATTCTAGTGACTTCTCCCCTATGGCTGTTTTGCATCCGGAGGAAATCTAAATGCCTGCTCTGAACATTGCTGCCACAACGGCCGCCATGCTGGCCAGGACTGAACATTGACAACAGCTGCCGTCCTGCCTTTTGCTGGGGGTCTGGACAAAGAAAGTTGGTGGTCGGAATGAGATGTGATCCATTCAGTAAAATGCTACATGGTGATATGCAAGGCATTTTTAATGTGTTGAGTGGGGAACTGTGATCTATAGCAAGATATTTCAGAAAATTGAAAACGACATATGTAAATTTGAAATGAGGGATTGAGAAAATTTATTTCAATCTATAGCCTACTAAATTTTTGCATATATTTTTGGGAGAATCAGTTTCTGATTTGGTACAATGGGAATTCTATTAATATGTTATGATATGATATATTTTTATTTTCCCCGTGAGGAACTTTTTTGGACTTCGTCCAGCTGCAGCTATAGTATAAAATAAATAATAGAATAAAATGAGTAGTAACAAGTAAAAGACTAACTAAGAGTTTGATGGCTAAGTTTGATTTTTTTTTTAACAGCACTGTGATTTATAAATCCCAGAAATATTTTGTGTGCTGTGTTTTTTATGAGCCCCGCTAATATGTGAAAGATTAGCAGTTTGAAGATGATTTTTAGTTTGATTAAATCTAGGAAATGGTAGATATTTGTAAATTTTGTGTGATTTTATCCTCCGCCCCACTAATCTATAAAAGAGGTGAGGTTGATTGGCAGTTTAAATAATTTTCGGGACTCTAGGAGAATTAGAGTAATATGGTTACCTCTATTTTTTATGGCCCCAAAGTCATCATATATTAGTGTCTTAAGTTGTATCTGCTTATGCTCAGTTTTATAGTGTTTTGTAGCTCTTTTGTTTATCTCATAGCCTGATTTAGAGGGTTGAGTTATTTATGACGTCTTTTGAGTCATGAGGTCTCTATTTTGTCCTCCCTTTATCTTGACGTGTTTGAAAAAATCAGTGGATCTTTGTCAAATGAGGGAGTTTATGTTTAAGAATTTAACCAATGTAGACGAGTTAGAAAATTAAAATCAAACTTAAAAACGAAATTAAAAAGGTTGTGGGGTATCGGCCTACACTCCAATTGACAGGATGAGTTTGAAAATGATAATTCACAGTTTGAATATGAAGAAATCTATCAGAGGAAATCGATCGCAAAGTAAGTCTGAAGCAAGCAAGGACAATAATGCATATTCGCCGAATGAAGGTAATTATATTATATTATATCTTTTATCTCAGAATCATATTTGAAAAATGTAATGTTTGGAGCCCAGTGTTTGCAAAAGAGTATAGATAATATGAATATATGTGAGTTTTTCCCAGCATGCCAGGATTCGGCCGGTCATGGGATTCTGGGAAGAGAATAAGAGATATGAAAGGCACAGTTATGCAAATTTAGAACAAATTTAGTCATGGTAAAAAATTACCTATTATTGAACAAAACCTATTTGAAAGATAAATATTTATAAGCTCTGTCTTATATTAATGAATGAGCGAATGTCATTCAACTCAATCAAGGGCTGGGCTCTATTTTAATGTCACAAAAATAGATCTTTTCCTGTTCCAACAGCACAGGACCTACGGATCTTAATCAAATAACATTTACTAATCCCAACTAACAAAACTATCAGGGTTTTTTCCTCCAAATAAAATTCATGTGAGTTTATGAGAAACTAAAAATGAAAAGTTTCTGCACTCAGGAGAACGGCCCCAGGGGGTTGGTGAGGAAATCTTGTGCAGTTCTCTGCACAGAGAAAATTCCACATCTGGTCTACAAGGCTTCCGGAGACGTGCCAGGCTCGGCCATCTCATCAACTGATGCTCTCAGGTTGAAAGGAGAGACGAAATTCCACAACTGGAGCATCAATCTTATCACCTCCGACCTGGAGCCACGTCAGCTGAATCCGTGCCCGGTTCCGGAGCTGCCGTTTGAGGACATCAGTCAACGGATCAAGAGCAAGTGCCTTTTTTTGGGCAATCATTCCTTTGATCAGTCACATTTTGGGCAGAATAATCCCAGGTGACAAATCGAAGAATTTGGGTAGTCTACCCCAAATTCTTAAAGAAGAGACAAACTATTGCGACACTCTTTTCATTAAAAAAAGACCTTCAAAGAACTTCATCACAAGATGGCTTCAAAGAACACATATTCGTCTGCCGATATATTGCGACACTTTTTAATGAACAACATTTTATGTTAAGCCTCACATATGCTATGCTTATTTCACTAAAAATCTTTTAAATGTATCAAATTGTTTTTTAATGTCATATGATTGCTAAATTACCTCCTCTTCTGCTAAAGGGATGTTTTAAGGATAATTATTTTTATCACACAACCATTGAAAAAAAAATGTTTTAATGTGTTGAGCTCTCAAGAGCTCAAATGAGGGAATGATGAGTAATTAACATTGTTTTTTAGTTTTAAATTATATTTTAGCCGTTTATAATTATGTTAATTTCGTATGGCTGTATGAATAGACCTATATTCTTATCTGTGTTACTTTCATGAGAAAGAGCAACGGGTCTGTCTATTAATTCGTAATCTAAAGGGAGGTTCCGGGGATTTTGCTGTGTCACCAAGGGAGTCAGGCTTATTATTATTGTATTCTTTTAATCTGATTTATACCCATGGGAACGGATTCTCTTGTATTCAGTTGTAACCAGGTGTGTTGTGGGCTGACCTTTTTCTGAACCCTTTTTGTGAATAAATAACGATGTGAGCTGGAGAGAAAGAGACACATTTTGAACAGAGACATCGCTTGGATGGTCTGTCTTATGTGGACCAGAAGCTTCTGGTAATTAAAACCTTTGCAAAGGAACTCCTTCAACAGAATCTCACCATTCAGTTAATTGAACACGCAAAGAGTACAATACTTAATATTGTCTACTCTAACAAAGGCTAAAATATAATTTAAAACTAAAAAACAATGTTAATAACTCATCAATGGATAGTATTGCTGGATACACTATGTACTTTTTTTTTCTTTTTAAATTTTGTGCCCCCTTGTCCTCACTCATACTATAATCCACATCAGAAGGGTACAACCCTGAGAAAAGTCAAGGAACCAGCTCACATCTTTTTACAGAGCAAGTTTAAATGACACATATACTTAGGTAAACATCTCCATGTCACAAAGCTTTATTAGCAAAGTTTTTTGAAGGTGATGTCACATAGCATTGGCTCCAGGGGCCTCAAGAAACTTTCCCTGAGGCTTTGGAAAGAGAAGCTTCAGGACGCAATGAAAGTATTAAGTCTTAACTCTCCAGACAATGTTCACGACAGATAAAAGGTAAATGTTCTGTGCTACCACCTGTCTAATTGTATTCATGTTCATTGTGCATTCACATTGCATTGTGATGTTAGCTACAGACAAAAGAAACAGCTTACATTTTAATTGAATTTTTAATTAACGCCCTTGACAAACAGAACAAGGTTATTTTTCATTGCGTATATAAAAAAAAATCCTCTATATTGGAACATAAGTTATAATTATAAGTTGTTGTTTTTCCTGGCCACATATGCACATAAGGTAGGTTAAGTGAAGGAAGTTGCCAAACAGCTGCACAGAGGATGTCAGTTATCTCCATCCATAGTAATCTGTCCTTTGCACTTGTAGCCGTAGTAGGATGACCGTATTTTGATTACTAAAAAAAGGAGACACAGCTTCAAAATACGTAAACGATACTCAAAATGTACTCCAAGATGTGAGACAATATGCCTATATTAACACAGACTCCTCATTATGGGTAAGGGGGGGGCATAATAACTCTCTTTTGAAGTCTTACTTGACAAAGATATGTAATAAGGTTCTAAATACATATTCTGTTGAAAATCCAGCTTTAACAAAATATTTAGTATCTTTTCTAAAAAAAATAAAAAAAAAGTAACCTCGCAAAGTTACTAATTTAACAGTCAAAAAAAAAATGTCCGTTCAGTCCTTAGTTTTCTTCCTCATCCTTGTTTTAGTCTTCATCCTGTGTTCTCGGTTCAACAAAACAAATAGCGTGTTAATTGGCACTGAAACAGACGTGGCAGCTTTGCACACTGTTAGCTTTTTCAAGCATCGTCAGCTCTTTTCCTTGCCTCCAAGACAATTCCCTCATGACAAGGCCAGCCACCCCTCCCAGTGCAGAGGACCCCCAATGAGGAAACACTGGAGCTAAAAGATAACAAAATAAAAGGCTAATGGCAAAGCTAGCAGTACGATGAATAAATTAAAAGAGTAAGAGAGGTCATTTAAAAACCTAACTAAAAAGGTGTGTTTTGAGCCTCCTCTGCGGACCTGATTTCCTCTGGTAGGCTCTTTCATAGTTGAGGGCCATAATGGCTGAAAGCAGCATCATTGTGTGTTTTGGTCCTCAACATAGGAATAGCTAAAAGGTTCGTGCCAGAAATCTTTAAAATCCGAAATATGATAAAAGCAGGCCAGATAAATGGGCCCAAGACTGTTGAGACTTTTACAAAATTAACAAAAGCACATTGAAATCCATCCTGAAAAACATTGAGAGCCAATGCAGCGATGCTGCCATCCTTATAAGATATAATGAGTTAAGACTGTTTGCATGTTGTTTTGGTACTCACCAAATGCCTTCTGTGCTTGTATTGCAGTTTCACACCTTCCTATGATCAAATCCCACCAAATACAACAATTGCCTGATCCTTGGACTTCCAATATAGGACAGAAGTTACATTGTGTGCATAAGAGTGAAGTGAAATCATAGTGCTGTGCAAGGGACCTCAGAGCACAGTGGAACTCGAGTTTGGGATTGCAAGCACCATTCACATATTTAATTGTTTAAAATGGAGAAATCAGACACTAGTGGTGACAGCAACTGGGAGACCAGCTCTTCTCCACTCTTCTCCCACCAAAGTAAATCCTCAAAATCTCCAATAAAGAATGTTAGCTCTTCAACTGGATCTTTGAGTAGGTTATCTGCCTCATCCACAGCCAGGATGCAGGCAACACTCGCCAAGGCTGATGCTCAAGCCGCGAGAGCCAGATTAGCCTATGCTGAGGAAGAAATAAATATTAAAATGGAAAAAGCACGCTTGGAGGCAAGCCTAGATGTTCTCCATCAGAGAAAGGAAGCTGACGCAGCTTCGGCCAAAGCAGATGTGATGGAGTCTGTTGTTGCCCAGTTTGGTATGGAAGAACAAAGCGAAGAAATATTGGGATTTCTACCTATTGAGACCACCGCAGAGCAGAAAGTGAGTGAATATATAAACAAACATGGTGAAACGGAATGTAATTCCTTTTCCCAGCATTGTGATCTCACACCATACCAGGAGGAACAAGCTGGCCTTTCATTACCAGTGTTCACACCCCTTCTTGTCAATCAAGAACCCAGTCAGCTCCACCAATTGCCTCAGGACCGAGATCAAGCATTACAAAGACCTGTAACCCAACAAGATGCTTTCCCTGGTGTACCACAACCACAGCAGAGGTTAAACATCCACCACTGCGTGGTTGACCGTTCAACCGGTAACCTTACCAGGTTCCTAGCAAAGATTCAGCTGGTGACCGGAGCACTGACTAAATTTGACGACCAACCAGAGAGTTATCTTAGCTGGAAGGTCACATTCCAGACTACCGTCGCTGACGTTGGTCTAACGGCGAATGAAGAAATAAACCTCCTAATCAAGTGGCTAGGCCCTGAATCTTCTCAACATGCAACAAGGTTAAAAGCAGTCCATGTAAGGCGCCTTTCTGTTGCTCTGGAGATGATATGGAGGAGGCTTGAAGAGGTCTATGGCTCACCAGAGGCTATTGAAAACTCCTTGTTTTCCAAAATAGAGAAATTCCCAAAGCTCTCGCGCAAAGACCCACAAAGGCTCCAGGAGCTCTCAGACATGGTCAGTGAATTGGAAGCTGCAAAGCAAGATGGATACTTACCTGGTTTAACTTACCTTGACACATCCAGGGGAGTTGGTGAAATTGTGGAGAAGTTGCCCTTCTATCTCCAAGAAAAATGGATTATGGCAGGGTCAAAATATAAAGAAGATCATGGAGTTGCATTCCCACCCTTCTCCTTCTTCTGTGAGTTTATGAAAGGACAAGCCAAAGCGAGGAATGACCCAAGCTTCAACAGCTCATCTTTCTCCAGCCAATTTCACTGCCATGCAAAGAGAACAAAAGCATACAAGCATGAACAGAAAAGAAAAGTATGCAAGTAACTACAATCAGAGACCACCAGTCATGGTATTCAAATGTAAATAGTGGTCAATGCGGACTATTTGCTACTTCCTTACTTAACTTACCCCCAATCTCATTACTTCCTCTTTACCCTGCAACCTTTTTCTTGTTTACTTCTCCCCTCTCCCTTCTACTTCTTTGGGCAGGCAAGGACAAAACATTCCTCTAGGAATTGGGAACGTACTATTGCTATCTAATCTGCTATGTCATCACCTCGAGCTGCCACAGCTTGTTGTGCTGGTTGTGGTGTAACAGACGCGACAATAGCGAGCGTTTATCAAAACACGCAATTGTGTCAATTTCTGCTAAAGTATAGAACATTCTATGACATTCAATAAATATTAACATACTTACGCGTCTCATGCGTTTTGTTATTTCTTGATGTCGCCATTACTTCCGCCATTGGTTCCGCCTGTGTTGCCGAGGGGGTGTGACTGTAGTAGGGGAGAACCTAGGGAGGTTGACGTCTATCTTAGTGAAAAGGGACCTGCAGCCCTTGTCTGTAACCCTACCCCTACAGTTTACATAGAATTGGGAAACTCCATCGTTATGAACGCACATTCCGAGGGATGAGGGACGAGGCGAGCGGCAAGGGGCGTTATTGAGATTGAGCCTTTATTTGTTCCTTACTAAATTCCTTTCTGTGCTTGTATTGTTACACATTTAATTGGGTTTGTGGTGCTCCTAGAGGCGACAGAACAGCAGGCAGTCACTCAAGTGGCATACATTGCTCCTTGAGCGACCCTAATTATGCTACAATTGTAATGGTATATGGAGTGCACTTATATAGCACTTTTATCTACACAATATGGTGCTCAAAAGTGCTTTTACATTGCTCACATTCGCTATATAGTAAATCCTGCCAAATACTTGGAGGAAATGGTGCAGTATTGGTGGCTGTTAATCCCATAACAGAAAAGGAGGCACATTGGGTCTGACTATAGCAGGACAGCTTTTGGTACTGATCTGATTATAGCCACAGTTAACAATTTTTCTCCATAGGTTTGGCACATTTCATGAAACAAACTACATTTTCAAAATACCATGGACAAAAAAGCCCCGAAGAGAGGCGCACTCCTCCTGGTTTGGCACACGCACGCACACACACCCCTCCGCCCGTGCCCCTGGCCCCCCGGCTCCCTGGAGCTTCGCCGACGGCCAGCAACAAACTCCGAAGAGAGGCGCGCTCCTCCTGGTTCGGCACACGCACGCAAAACCACCTTACAATTGGTGTCAACTTAATGCCATTCCTCATTGCTGTCATTAAATTGCCACTGTGCCTTAGGACATGTCTGAATTGCCTCAGTGGATCTGTGCAAATGGCTTTGTACATTTAGCCAACAGTGGCACAATGTGCCCACATTCAGCATATTTTCCAAATGAATAAATCTTGCTGATCGAACTGGATTATTTTTTTTTATTTCAATCTAATGGTTGTCCTCTCCAAAACATACTAGCAGGATTAGGTCATAATATGCAAAATCATCTGTTCAATTGTCAAGCATATAATATATATATATATATATATATATATATATATATATATATATATATATATATATATATATATATATATATATATATATATATATATATATATATATATATATATATATGTATCCCAACCAAGGATGCTCATGGAGCTTCTACCACCATACTCTAATTTCCTCAATCCAATTGAGTTTTTTTTTTTTTTGCTTGGAAGTGGGGAGTGAAGTTTTTCATAAATATACAGAATGCGGCTTACACTTTCTTTTGTTGCACTCTAATGTGTAAGTAACTTTGTGTGAATAAAAACTGTTGCAATTTCCCTGACTGTGAGTGGAGTATGTCAAACCGCAACCATTGCAAACACTGCTGTTATCTCTGATAACATATCTTGCGTGTGTGTGCATGTGTCGTATGCGTGTGAGCGACAATTAGGTGTCTGCCTGCTGTATTAAATATGAGTCAGCCATTTTTGAATAGAAAAACAAAATCTTTGATGACCAAAATAAGAAATACTCAGGAAAGGTAAATTATTTATAATTATAATTTATTTGTGATTAGCATTTTGCCATGTTATTTTCTGGGTTAATTGTTTTGTTTGTTTGTTTTTAAAGCAAAGTCACTTAGGGGGAAGATTGTTTTGTGACATGGGCCTTTGGCAAGGGGATTTTTTCACATTTAAAGGCAGTGAGTCTGCTCACAACTCTCAAAACGTCAGTCTATCATTGTAGCGGACTTATGTCACACCCTCTGGGACATTGCAATAAATACTGGCATCCTTTAGAAGATTCTGTATATGTGGATGCAATCACTGGCAACAAGCAGTTGTCTTGTGTGCGAATATTATATATTATATGAGTGAAAGTATATTTGTGCTCAGTGTGAGCTGATGGTGCTTGTCAGTGCTTGAGAGTGTTTTCTCTTTGGTACAGAGGCGCATTAAAGAGCGGCATCAATTTCCGCTCTAGCAACCCGATGATTGCCATCAAGAGTCCGCTGACGTTCTGTCCTCGACTCTTCTATTAAGCATTCAAGCTCAGCTCTGTGTGCTATCTGTTGACAGTGAGGGGTAGAGGGTCACAGCTTAGCGGTCAGAAGGGAACTTTTGAGAGACGTCTCAAATATAAACAAACCATTGAGAGTGACTATTGACCATGTTCTTGACTTCCACAAACGCTTCTCCTCCATTTTATACTTGGCCTTTTTTTTATTTAACATAATTATACAAAATAATCAATTCCTTTAAGTCTGTGGCGGCCAAGGGTGGTTAGATTTTTTATTTTTATTTTTATTTTTTAAAGTCTGTTTATTGGTTTGGTTTGCAGGCCGGTGCTAATGAAGGTAAGGCTCAAGTAATTGAGACTTTTAAGACACAAACCTTGGTGCACATTGAAACAAAGATCTATCAGGTCGACAGCACAGCATTATGGATCCCAAAATGGTGAGTGCTGTGCACCTCACTGAGGATGAATATGGACAGCCGAGTGACTGCGGGGCAGACCCGGCTGCCGGTCATCATCTGATGACCTTGTGCTGTCTGCTGTGGAAAGTCGATCTGACAGCACGAGGCCTAAGGCTGGAGACATACACGTGAATCTGCACATCATCAAACAGCAAACACTTGACGGAGGTGGCAGATTTTGTCAGTCGGCCCAGAACGAGTGGAAGGCTTTGTGTACTTAGCGCATCAATTGCACAATTAGTGAGCTGCAGGCTGCAGCTAGTCATTTGAGGTGGTGGCTTTAGTGTTTATTATGGTGAGATTTTTGAAAATGGGAAAGTTGTGAAATGGTTCAAGGGTTCCAGCAAAACATTCTCTGCTGATATCAAGAGTGTTATGATCTGGTGTGAACGTATTTTTGTTAAGCTAAAAAGTAGATGCTAGATAGCAAGACAATGATTTGTACACCTCTCATACATCGGCTGGGATCGTTACTGTGATGAATTGGCAACAAGTCCGAGCTGGAAAGGAACCAGCTCATTATGACCCTGAATGCATACATTAATAATTGTAATTATTTGTAATATTACAAATGTATGTAACATTGTTAAATTGTAATACCTGTGTACAGGTTAAATACTAGGGGAACACAATTTTCGTTGAGATAGGTCTGACAGCGGTTTTTAGACAATTTTTGGGTGCGGAATCCAAAACTGATGTCAGTTTTTCTCTATGTCAAGTTTTTGAGCTATAAGGTCCGCATTTTCTTAAAAAATCTGAAATAAATGTATGTAGGTAAATAGAACACTAAGGGCCAAATCCACTAAGTTTGCATGACTTGCGCGGCGCTAACTGGTAAAAATAGAGCAAACCGATTGGGTGTAAACATACAGGGTCTAATTCATAAATCACGCACAGATGAGAAAATGCATTACTAACTGCGCTGCCAAGCAGAATGCGTCTCGTGCACCGGTGGTACTTGTGCGTAAATGAGGTAATATGCAGAGAGAATTTGCCACAGATAGCTGGTGTAAAGTTGGCAGTAGCTGTGGAAGCCTGGAGAAGGCATCGTTATGCCCTTCCCTACACGCAGATCACACACTGTGCGTAGGGCACAATCCGCCGTGGGGGCCTCCATTGTATGCTGCTGCAACATCTGACCGAAGTGAGGGGACGCTGTGCCATATACAAGACATGACGTCCTAAATTACGTACGTTCATTCATTGTGGATTCAGCCGTGAGTTGGAATAGTTACAAGGTTTGAAAACTAAAAAAACTAAAACATAAAATAATTAGAACTGAATTACTCCCATTATTCCCATGGTTACAAGCCAGGTTAAAAGCTACAACACTAATCCTCTTAATTCCTACTATGATAGCTTTCTGGGTCTCAATTGTGACTGCACTAACAACACTCTTCTTACTACAGTCTTACTACAGCTAATCAGTGGAATTTTGCTTATCTGGAGTTTAAAGCAACACTAATGAACTTTCAGTTCACATTGATTATGGCGGCGCCATATGGACAAAAGCTGTAATGTTATGTTAAGAAGACCACATTTCGCACGAGGACAAGCGCATTTTTGGCTCACGCCAGCGAGTGAAAGCCGGACCACTGTTGATCCTTGACTGTCCTTTTTTCCGTGTCGCTTCCCTTTTTCTTTTTTGTCTCCTGAGACAAAACTTTTCAGTTGTTTTGCAGCTTCTGCCATGAAAGCAGTAATCCTGCGTCAACATACAAATTGACTTTGGTCTTTGTAACGAATGGGTAAATGGGGAAGTAATGTATTCCATATGGAGTGCGGCAGTATTCCTACCATCCTCCTTAAAGTTGCTTAGCGCCAGTAATAATGACACAAACCCCTCAGGCCATGGCAAAGGTACCATTCAACTAGTTTTAAGTCTATGTTTCATCATAAGAGTTATGAAAATATTTTATTAAAGGTAAAAAAGTTCCTTGGTGCTACTTTAAGCTGCGGAGAAAAAACTTGACGTGCTAGAATTTTTTTTACTGCAAATTTGGAATCAGCAAGCCAATTTTAGTTTTAATAATGCATTAAAATAATTGCCTAAGTCATGTTTTTGTAAAAATTATATTTTTTGCCCAAATCATGTGTTTCCTGAAAAATCTGTAAAAGTGGCAATTATTTTAAGAAGGTGTCGCTATTTAGAGGTATGTTTTTTGGCACGCAAGGACACTGTACAGAAAAAAAAAGAGAAAATAATTTATTTATTTTTTTGTTTTAATCAGCATAAAAATCTAACTTAAGAGACCCCCCAAAAAATAAAAAATCCCCCATTGCTATCATTCGGTATATCAGTATTTTTCTGTTTTAAGGTATGTTCATGTATTTCTGAATTAATCATCATGCTTTCAAATTTGACAGTAATTGCAACCAAATGATACCTATTAAGGCAACTTACTAGGGCCTAAGAGCATGAGTAAATAACTAATTAAGCGGACAGCGCATATTGATGACATCGCTTTAGTGCAGTTCGACTTCAGATGTCAACAGTCTCAACCAGCCAGCCAGAGTGGCAGCTCTGCGCACCACATATGGAAATGACCACATTTGCTCTTCATATTAAAAGCTCATGAATAGATTTACATATCTAGGATCAGTGGGGAATTTTCTATGGCATCTTTTGTACACTGTCATTTTGCAGACATCACACCACTGCAGGTCATTATCATCAGCTTTCATGAATCTTCATCGTGTGGATTTATAAAACTAATTTTCATCATGATTATCTCCAATCCTCATAAGCAGAATCATTATGGGATTATTGCATCATCATTTCAACCATTTTCAGTATTTATTTGCTTTGCCCTGAATAGCACCAGCTGCAGAATGTGTACACTTCGTTCCTACTTCACTTTGTGGTCATTACCACACAAGTTATCCATTTGCCATCCTCATCCTTCTCATTGTTAATCTATTCCTCACCGTTTTCTTTATTAGCATTACTTTTGCAATCATATGTAAGCCATCATCACCGTCCTCATTTTCACCACCATCTTAGGGAATCTGTAGTGCATCCTTATGAGCAAGTTGTGAGTATGATTGACCATCATTGCCACTGAATATGCCATTGCACTGATTGGATATTGTGACGGACGTGAAATGGATTCAATCATAAGTGCAAAGGATCAGGAAACCGTACAAAAAGGGTCATCAACGACAGCTAATGAGTGTTCATAATGACACCATCAAGTCCTCAGAAGTAAATCAAACCATCAAGTGTTTAAGCAAGAGTCTCTTGCTAAAGCCAACTTGAGTGAAAATAGCGCTTTCATCAAGATGTACCACCTCGTGATGGAAATTCCGGATATTGTAAGAGCTTTCTTTTGTTAGAAACCAACATCACCAGTACAGCCCATCTTTATTAAAAAAAACAAAAACAAATGTTGTCCAGCTCTGATAAATCTGCCTACTATTATTAAACTTGCCTTGGAAAATCTTAACTCAACCACGATGACACTGGTCAACTTCTAATTGCAATTTTTCAGTTATGATGGTTGATGGTTATGATGATTTGTATTTCAAATAATTTTTTACAGTGTCAAATGGTAACATCATAATGTTAACTGTGAATATGTTTACAGTGCAAGCAGCATTTAAAGTAGACTTTACACTGATTTGATTGGCTGGATTGGTCATCGGGTGTAATGTCTTAATTTGCCAGATTGATCAATGACAACATTGATCGGCTCCGCGAGTAAGACATGACATATTATATTCAATGTTTATCAGTGTTTTTTGAAGAATTGATTGCCCCTCATTTCAGTTGTCATCTATTATATGTGGATTTTTGCTATTCGTGGGTCAGGCCAGTCCCTATCCCCCGGGGACAAATGGTGGCTATCGAATGCAGAGTAAATATAAAAATTGTTTAAATAGATATATTGCTCCATCTTCTGATCGATTATCAGTTTTTTTTTAAAAACTTGTTAATTGGTGATCGGCCCCCAAAAATCTGATCGTTTAAAGCTTAATTTTAAGCATCATTTTAAAATTTGTAACAAACAATAATGAGTCAAATAAAATAAACAAATTCCCTCTTGATGTCACATGAGCTGTGATTATAAATGCATAAATAAGAACATAACTGTAAAAAATAAAATAAAATAAAAAAGCACACAAAAAATTATATACTTTTCATGAACCTTGATGGCACATCATGGATGTGATGCTGTGACTAACTTTGTCTTGTCCAAATTTTTTTCATCATTTCATTTTTATCATGCCATATTGTAGCAATTAGCCACAATATCAACTGCAATACGTGAGTAAAATTTGTGAAATGGCTGCCTGTTCCAATTGTATTTGAAAGAAAGGGAAAAAAAGCAGATTTGCAATATGAGCCAGTTAAGAAGATTTGTTTGCAACAATGTTCATCGTTTGAAAACCATTACACTAATAATGGTCCACTTTGAGACACAACATCATTGTTCAAAAGAAAGGAAACATAGTTAATAATGTTTCTAAACTTTTTTCAAATTTGCATTGCAAGAATCAAAATTACATTCCTTTCTTTTACTGTCTGTGGTTTTAGGATCGAGCATTGTTCCTTGTTCCATTTTCAGCCGGGTTGTCTGGGCGGGTCACCTCTCCCCTCAACCACAATTGGACTGGTGATAACGGATCTTTTAATATTACTCTCTCCGATATCAAAGGATTGTGAAAGTACCAAGCAGGGATATTGAGTGCGAGCTAAGAGTTGCTCCTTTTTGGCTTGGCATGGAATCAAAACTTATTAGACCGATAAATGAAAGCTGGACTTGTATTGAAGCAAGCCTTTTTAGTGCCAGTGTGTCATTTATTTGTTCCCCTGAATACTGGCTAAATCAGATAGTCGCAAACCTTTCACAGCGCCTGCCATCTGTCTGCATCTGTTGACCTACACCAGCATTGGCACTGTTACTGTGAGGTTTGGTGGCACAGACGCAGATGTTTACTTCCTCTTTGAAAGAACATATGTTTAGTTTTGGTCTTTGGTCCAGATAAAGCAGCACCACAAAGGTCAGACTATTAGTTGGATCTGCGCATGTGGCATGCCAAGTCAAATGACATGTGGATTTATCTTATAACACCGATACTACTACATTTTGCAACGTTATTTTGGATGAGAATTAACCACCCAAAGCATTTCTTGACAACATGTTTTATTCAGCCCCACTAATCTAAATTATATTTAATTGCGGTTAACATTGAGTTAAGCCCACAAAATTCAGCAGTTTTTACCAATATCAGAAGGCGGCCATTTTGCCACTTGCTGTCGAGTGAAAATGGCATCACAGTTGCTCGGGTCTCAGTTAACAACCAATCACAGCGCAGCTTCAGAAAACTGGTGAGCTGTGATTGGTCGTTGCCTGAGCCCTAGCAACTGTGATTCATCTTCAGTCGTTAGCAAGTGGCAAAATGGCCGCCCCCTGAGATGGATAAAAACGGCTGAATTTTGCTTCATAACTGATATTCAACAAATGTAATATTAATCAGATTGTCATGTTTAGACTAGTGAGGTCACATATTATTGTCAAGAAATGTTTAAGGTTGACTTCCCCTTTAAGGATACTTGCACATAATAGCATGTTATTCTCTCCATGATTTAGACATGCATTAATCTCCTTAGAAGCATTGGTGGGAGAGACATCCTTGACTAGTTTCCTGTAACCATGGCGATAGGAAGTCATCACAGTGCTCCGTTAAGGAAGTGCACTGTTTCCTGTTGTTTTTACTAGCTTCCCTCCAATTGTACATGCCTGGAATTTTGCATTCAGTCCTGGAAAGCTCACAACCACAAAGGCAGTGTGCTCCTGTTCAAGGTAATTTGTGATTCTATACATTTTTCTGACAGACTTACTGAATGATTATCTTAATTTATTTAAACATTTTATAAGCATCATTGGTTCAAAGGCATCTATAAAAATATCTAAAATGTTTATGGTTCAGACATGATTTTAAAAAAAAAACGGCATTGTTTAACCATTTCGGCTATAGCCTATGTGACTCTTATTTTATATTATAGACATCAGCAGTAATTTTTGCATATAATTTTACAGGCCATTTGAAGCTAACCACTGCAGGCGGCATGGTTTATAACCGAGTATCACTCCAGTCCCTTGACTGTGTTGCTCAACCGTGCTAGTGATGCAGGTTCGAGCTGTGGTCGCCAACAGCACTTCTCCCAAGATCTTTCCCCATCCTGAGACAGCTGTGCTGACCACCAGCCAACCAGCCCAAGTCCAAGCAGTTGTCAGAGCCAAAGACGAGATGGCGACAGCAGAGCCCCCCAGGACCTGCGGCTCATCTGAAACAGCCGGGAAATCCTGCTGGAGTTTGGATGCCAGAGTGGTGATGCTTCTGGTGACTCTAGCTGGAGCTGTCATCTTGTTGCTTCTGTACAGACTCTTACAAACACGACACAGGTGTGTAGAAAATGTTCACTGCCAAATGTAATTTTCTGCTTTTGGCTGTCAGCTACATATACAAGAACTGTAACATCCATCCATTTTATATAGCTTGTATCCTGTTAATGGTCATCATGGGCAGCGGGAGCCTATTGGAGCTGACTGGGCCAAATGTGGTCTACAATCTGAATTGGTCTCAGCGTGCAGTTTATATAATGTTTAAAAGCTCTTCTCGAAACAGTTCATAAAATGTTTTAAAAAGTGGTGTTATGGTCCAGAAAACAAGTGGTGGGACTCACTCAGCATTGCAGAGCAAAACTGTCCAGTCTTTCTCAGCTAAAGATAAGCACTTCGAGGTGATTAAAGTCATCTTGTTGCAGTGAGATAAACATATTGCACCTGATGGTGTCAATCTCTCCTCTAAGAGTGGGCTACAAAATCCTCACAGGGAGCATTTGTTGGGGTTAAAGGAAGCTGCTAAGATCAGGGTTAAAAAGCTGGTTAAAAGAACAAAATAATAATTAAAAAAAAGAGTTATTCTTGTAATGCTTTATTAATATGGAGACATATGTTTTTCTTGAGCTTCTCACAGCATGGTTATAAAAAAATTATTCAGATTAGTTTGATCTTTTCTCCGCCTTTGTTCTGCTGCCCTAAAACTCCTTATTTCATCCTTTCTTTATTTCAACCATCTGTAATGAGACATTTGTTTGTATTGATAACTTTTAATTTTTTGTGGTGCCACCAGTCCAGACTTGCCTGTCGTTAAAAATCATCGGCCAAAAAAAACACAGGAGGCAGCTAAAATGTTTATTAAAGTAGTTTGCAGCCACTTCAGACATATGGTACCACTCACAGTTCGCATGGACGCCTCTTGTTGAATACAACTCAGCATGGTGGTCAGAAACGGCCAATAGAGGAATATGGGGCACACACGTCAAATCCATAAGTGATGACCAAGTCCAGTGTGTGTCCTATAGTGTTAGTTGGCTGCCTGACATGTTGAATACAATCTAAAATATTAAAGACTATTTAAAATGTCACTTGGGACTGATTCTTAAAACTGTCCACATGCAAATTAAAATCACCAGTTTAAAGGATCCTATCGTAGTTATTATTAATGACTCCAAAAAGATTCTGTGATTAACTCATTGAATACCAACAATTTTCATTGGAGCAACCCCCTTCAATACCAGCCATTTTACTGGATTTTGACTGATCTTGCAAGGCCCACAGAATATTTTGTTCTATTGCTATATAAACTAAAGATGACGGCATGCTGGACGCTAGTAGCTTGTATGAAGCTAAATTTGTTAATAAAAAAATATGCTCAAATTGAACTCAAATTGGTGTCATTATTGTGACATTACAATCATGAAGGTGGCATTACAACCTGGGTGCAATGTGTCCAAACAAATACCTCAACTAATGAGGTTTTG
Source organism: Leptonotus elevatus (assembly GCF_054856555.1). Lineage (NCBI taxonomy): Eukaryota > Metazoa > Chordata > Actinopteri > Syngnathiformes > Syngnathidae > Leptonotus > Leptonotus elevatus. The sequence continues at coordinate 15,376,453 of NC_141253.1, forward strand.
TTTTCACCATCTGTTGACATTACTGTCCACTTTTTTGTTTGTTTACATCTTTCAAAATTACGCAACTCTGAACTCTTTATTTATAGAGTAATTTTAAAACAACCACAGCTGAAACAAAGTGCTGTACTTGAGTAAAAATCAAACATAAAACATTTTAAAACAAAGTAAAAACAAAAAACAATGAAAACTAATAATACACAAAAACAAGGGTAGAGTCTCAAGCTGTGTTGAAAGCCAAAGAGTAAACATTTCAGGCTGGTTGTAAAACGTGAAGGGGACAGTGAAGGGGCTTTAATGTCCACCAAGAGGTAATTCCATAATTTGGTACCAGCAACAGAGAAGTCTTTATTTGTAGACTTCGGTCCTCAAGGAGCAGCTGGCCAGCTGACCTGTGGTGATCCATGCTAGCTAAGCTAGCTAGTAGCACTGTATTGTATCCTTCAGCACAGGTCTATCTTTGTAGACTTAGTAATATTTCGGATATAAGTCTTGTGTTGCTTTGCTTAATTAGACTATGCAAGTGTATTTGTGAGTGGTGACTTTGACTTTTGTGGTGTTCCACAGGCTGAGAAAGGCGAGTGCAAGACACGCTCTGGAGTATTACAGCTTCTACCACAGAGCCACCTACACATTCAAACACCCATCGGCATATGAGAAGCTGCCGAATGGCAACGTTCCGCACAGCGTTGTACCTGTGCAAACTGTTGCCATAGCGACACCTGTTGTCAACACCCTACTGCCACCCATTCCAGTACCCCTTCCAGCCTTCATGCCACTCCCCCCGGCACCTGTTCATCCTGCAGTACCTTCAATGCAGATGACGCCTCCTCCTCTGCCCGTGATCTCTACCGCCGCGCCAAGCCCCCACCTGTCATGGGGTGCATGCTCAGACGTGGATGTGTACTCTCGCATTGGGGCTTACAGGCCCTCCAGGCTCTCCAGCCTATCTAGCCATTCAAAGGTCATTCTTTTTGAACATTCGTCTCTCTGATCTGAATGTACTGCTTATCACGAAGTCTGTTTTGCGTCTTCTTCCTCTTCATATTATTTGATTCTTCAAATAATTATATTACAATATTACTGTCTCTGAATTGTAATGTGTTATACTTATGCATTACTTTTGTGTCACCTTCGCAAAAGCAACTTCAGGAGTAAATATGAAATTTAACGAAAATACAGTTATTCGCTGTTAAAGACAAAATTAGACCTCCTGCATAATGATAGACCCATCATAGGTCTACTTTCCATGAATACTTTTTCACAAAATTAAACACGTGTCTCTTTACAGCCACAGAGTAGAATAAAATTAAATAGTGAAATGCTTGGGGGGTATTTTCAACCCTAAAAATACAACACAGCCTACTCCTTTTCAAACTTCACAGTGGACACATTTGTGCATGCATGCGTGGCTTTGTGCAGAAATCAAATCTGTCTTCTACAAATCAACCTTTGCCAACTCACCTGCTTGAAAAAAAAAAATCTGTTGAACTTGAATGTTAACTCAAACTGAAAAATGTTCCTCTTTGAGCCTACTGAACATGTTATGTTGAATGCTGTTTGCTGTCAAACCAGCCAGCCGGCTCTCACCTAGTGGCCAATGCTAGCTAATCCTGCCCTAGCAAGTTACTACTAACTTACAGTATGTAACATAACCCAATATTTGAACTAAGCCTACCAGTATCGGTATGAGACGTAATCGGGCTGCCAGATCGTATCGGGGTCGTCTACCGATGACGTCATGCTACAGGATTTGCTGGAAATTATCCGGTTAATGTCAGACATTGGAAAGAAAATATTAAAGATGTAATTTACAGGACAAAATGTACAGAATGAAATTGTAAAAATGTAAATAAACCTAAGAATATAAAGGCAAGATATATTTTGAATAAATAATAAAATAGATTGAATAAATGACAAATACACAAATTAATTTACTGATCTGTGACATATATTGTCAGGTTAGATTGCTTGAACTTGTGTTCCTATTATCATTAAGACTATTTTTGTGATCTATTGTGATTTGTGAACAGCTAAAAAAGAAACCAAACCAAAGTGAGCACATCTGACTGCGCATTTCGTCAGCGCTGCTGTGCTGACGTCATCGGCAAGCACGAAAGCACTGCAGTCTGTTTTATTTATTCAATCTTAAAGTATCTTGCTTTTATATTCTTAGGTTTATTTACGTTTTTACAATTCCAGTCCATACATTTTGTGATTTAAATTACATCTTTAATATCCATCCATCCATCCATTTTCTTAACCGCTTTTCCTCACAAGGGTCGCGGGGGGCACTGGAGCCTATCCCAGCTGGCTTCGGGCAGTAGGCGGGGTACACCCTGAACTGGTTGCCATCTTTAATATTTTCTTTCCAATTTTTTGACGTCAACCGGATAATTTCCAACCAATACTGTAGCGTGATGTCATCAGTAGGCGACCCCGATACAATCTGGCAGCCCGATCACATCTGATACCGACACCGATATTAGTGAATGGTAAGCATCTCCCTTAGTTAGTTCCCTAGGCCAGTGATTCTTAGCCATTGGGGCCGCGAGCGCCATCTAGTGGGCCCCAAAGTAATTTCCGTTTTGTAACTCTGGGCCCGCAGACAGCTTTCAATTGAGGCTTTGTACACATGGAGCAGGGTATTTTTAAAACCAAATATAGAAAAAACTATCTATATCACAAATCTATCTAAAATCTAAAATCTATTTAAAAACAAATATAATATCACCCGGTAATATTGCGCTGAATTCATTCATAATCCTCGGTATTCTGTTTAGCCACGCTGCTGTCAGCATGTTTGTGGGGCGGCGCAAACAGAGCGGAATGGCTCCTCTGGGTTACCGCACGCAATCCACGAGGCTGTTCCAAAATTAGAAACAGCGTCGCTGAACCTCCGTTGAATGAGCTGCTCGTGAGGTTTGCAAATATCTTGCATCAAATAACGGCAAAAATATGCAGGGTAGTAATGCAGCACGTTGGAATTTCATGGTTTTTTTCTATTTCCGAGTTTCGTTATGCGTTCAGCCCGACGTGATTACGCAATATACAGTACTTTTTATACAGTATATAAAGCACAGTGAACCGCACCAAAGATTGATAATGTGAAGAACTCCCTTGAGTGAATCACAATTATCAATCTGGTTGCACTGCCTCGTTTGTGTAACACGTTGTTTGCCAATGTGTATTTTTATGTACTTGCAATTAATTGACTACTATTTGTTTTGTGAATTATTAATTTTGGTTTTGTATTTTAGTTGTACATGCTTAAGTGTTTTTGTACTGCGCATGTCATGAGCGCAACAAAAAGAGAGAGCGGTGTAACCGAGTGAGCCTCGTTCGAGAAGGAGAGTTCAATAAAGAGAGGCGAGCTTGAATCCAGTCCTGGAAATATCAGAAACTTAAGCTATTTGTAACCTGCCTTTTACCCAGACACTGAAAACAACAACAACATGTTAGATTACATTTGTTTTAAAAAACAAAACAAAAAAAAACAATCAACATAAACACACACAAAAACGCAGAAGTTGATTCCGGCTTGTTGAGCATCTTATTGGGTGTCAGTGTTTACACATAAATAAATGGCCGCCCCGAGATGGATAAAAACTGCTGGATTTTGCTGCGTAACTCATATTCCACTAATGCAATATTAACCAGAATACCGTATTTAGACTAGTAGGGCTGCATATAACATATTATTGTCCCAAAAATATTTTGTAGTCTGTACACAAGAATGCCATTGCAAGAGCAATCTGTTTTTGTTGATTTGTTTTGCTTTTACCTCATTTTGGAAAAGAGCTCTTAATTTGTCGTATCTGCACTGGCAATATGAATATACTGAATATTCATAATGTACAGTATGTATATGACCAGTCTACTAAAAGCCAGTAAATTATTGTGTGAATGCACTTTTAATTTGCAGATAGCTGTGCTGAGAAGACATTTGAGCAACAAGATGGTGAAACTAGTGCTGTTAAAGTTAAAGCGTTAACTAATTAATTAATCGCAAAAAATTATGGCATTAATCATGTATTAACGCAGATTAATCACACTATTAATTTTGACCGCAGATTATCCTTGAGCTGACAGCGGATGGTTACATTAAAGGTAGCACAGGTTGTGCTTGAGTAATAAACATAATTACATGCATGCAAGTAAAGCATTTAATAAATGTTTGCGTTTGCCATTCAGAATATTTGTTCATGCCAATCTATTGGGGTCATCCCGCCCCACCCCACCCCCCCCCCCCCCCCATTTTAAATTACGCATGTAATTACCTGATTAGAAAAAGAGGAGGATGAGCGTGTGTAGCGGATCAAATTTTTTTGAAGATGGCCTCCTAACATTAAATGTCAAAAGAATGAACACATAACAGGTGCTCTTTAAATTTGGCGGGCAAAAATGTTGATTTAAAAAAGCCTTTTTAATTAAGCGATTAATCGTGATTAATCAAAATTCTAAGAAGCGATTAATCTGATTAAAAAATGTAATTGTTTGACAGCTCTAGTTGAAACCCAAACATTGAAAGAGAAAATGTTATTCTAGGACGCAGGTGTCAAACCCAAGGCCACATCTGCCCTGCCACACCATTTTATGTGGCCTGCAAAAGCAAATCATCTGCTTCGACTTGATCGGCTAAAATACAAAAAATTGCAATTTGTTTTCCCTTTTAAAAACATTGAGAAAACATTGAGATACTGTTTACATGTTGTACAGGCAGGATTGAAGGAGTAAAAGAAAGTGGTCGGAGTTGAAAGTGGAAGTCCCACCCTTCCCCCAAATTGAAAATAAATAAATGAAGATCTATCGACAGTGTTGCTGCTCTTATAGTGACACACACACACACACACACACACACACACACACACACACACACACACACACACAAAGTGATGCAAATGTTGCTGCCCTGAAAATGATTTATGATAAATTTCCTTTTGAAAGCCACGATTCTCAAAAAGCCTTCCTTACTTCTCTCATTTCCAAACGACATGTGGAGAAAGCAAATAGTAATTGTTGTTATTGCCCGCCAAGTTGTCTTCTCTGCAGGGTACCACAAACAACCCTTTCAAACTCTGAGATGCAAATGTGCAATTAGCGTTGATCACTTTGTTTGTCAGTCTAGCGAAAAGTTCAAGACAGCACAAAGAAACCACATTTGAATGTGTCAACAAGAATAGTTGGAAGGGAGGATAAACACGTCCTGGGGAGTTCAAGCAAACACACTGCTATTGATTTGTATCAAAACGTGATGAACATACAATAGCCATCATTATTAGGACACACACTACAGACACTGGTGTTTGCTTCCCATCACTTCAGGTCACTTCAGGTCAATATAAGGTGATACAATAGTACGCTTACATTTGGCCAAGTCAATGCGCTCTAATATACTTTCGCCACCACCTGATGTAAGCTATAGCTTTAATTACCAAGACACTGTGACAGTATAAGACACTTCCCCCTTTTTTAGCATCCAAAAACTAAGAAATTAAGTCACTGCTCTCTCCACCATAATGTCCAATCTACTCCGTAAACATTCTGTTGTGTATAAAAAAAGAAGAAAAAGATCCAATGAACAATCCTTTGGCTATTTTATGAAATGAACTGCTTCGCTCATGTCACCTCTAAGCTTGCTAAAACAAAGCCATGAACAAACACGTCAAAATTGTGACAATCCATTGCTTGGGTGCAGTGTGGTTGTAAAAGGTCAAAGCATAATTCCAGTGACAGCAGAGTGCCAACGGTGCCTCTGCAGGGCAAGTTTGATTGAACAATGCAAGAGTCTATTCCATGCTCTTCACCTCCTTCAATAGGCAGGATGATTACAGACAACTGCACTTAGCAGCAACTGCAACATATCTGTCTGACTCCATTAACTGGTACCTGGCAAAAAAAAAAATAATGTGGAATCACTGATCTAATGGAGGAGCTTGTTCTGCCTGTCACTATCTATCGCTGTCATAGATGAACAGAGATATATTTCTTATTATGGGCCTGCTGATTAATAAATTATAGTTTTCAGATAAATTAAGTGAAACTGGATAACCCTAGTTACTAGTCAGGTTTCCATCCAAATATTTTGAATTTTTTATGCGAATTTTGTGAAAATGCGCAAAACGGACATACGACTTATGCCCGTTTCCATCCGCTCTCCTTTTGCGAATATGCGCCGCGGGATGACGTTGTAGTGACGGAAATGAGGGACAATGGGGAGTTCCAGGCGGGAATGTTGGTTTTGACGGACTGAACGGAAGTGAAGTGTGTCGTGACATTGAGAGCTGATGTTAATAAAGCAGGAAAGCCTTGGGCAGCTGTGCTGAAAGTATCAGGCAGATCTGGTTAGTATAAGATTCGTTTTGGCCCCTAGATGGCAGCGATGACTCTCTTTGCACAGGGTTGGATGGGCCACCCACCGTGGGCGTCAGTAGAAGACGTGAGGCGGAGCTAGAGTGTTGAGGAGACATGGCTGAATAAGCCACAATAGCTGACCAAGCAACCGGTTGCAAGCAGCTCACGCTTGAGCATTTTTTTCAAAGACGGAAAGCATCGATCAATACTAAAAAGCGCATTGATGTCGACGATGATGATGACTCCGAGCTTGACGCCAAAGTTGGAAGCCTTGACGCGACTGTTATGATCACGTAGTAAGCCTCACCGGCTAAGCGCGGCTAAGCGCGGCTAGCGCTGCTAAGGCCGGAAAACGCGCACAATAACCGACCGGGTACTTCTACACAATCGAACATTCGATCGGGCGATGGAGAGTTGGCATCGACCAATGCAGATTGATGATGATGATGATGGTGAATCCCGAGGTTGACGCCACAGTTGGAAGCCTTGACGCGACTGTTATGATCACGTAGTAAGCCTCACCGGCTAAGCGCGGCTAGCGCGGCTACCGCTGCTAAGGCCGGAAAACGCGCACAATAACCGACCGGGTACTTCTACACAATCGGACATTCGTTCGGGCGATGGAGAGTTGGCATCGACCAATGCAGATTGATGATGATGGTGATGGTGAATCCCGAGGTTGACGCCACAGTTGGACGCCACAGTTGGACGCGGCCTTTATTCTCACGTCATAAAGCATCACCGGCTAGCTCTGCTAACGCCGGAGCTTTCACATGCGGACATTTTGTCGGACAATGAAGAGTCCAATGCATATTCATCGGAGGAGCGGGTACAGTCTGATCACGGAGAAGACACTGGTTCTGGACTACGATGCCACCATGAATGGAGTGGATAAAATGGATCAGAACATCTCTTACAACCCGGTTTAGCAACTGAAGGACATGAGGAAGCGAGACGTAACACCACCGTAACGTAACCGTAGCATGATCCTGATATTAGACTTGATGGCAACACACACTGCAGTATATACTTGCTATTCCCCGGAAAAAACGGCCTGCAAGAAAGTGGAGCACGCGAAGAGGCAATCTGTTGTGCAAATGCGGTTGCGTCTCCTTGCACGCAGGGGAGAAAAAACAAAAAGAAAAACTCGTTGAAACATCCACATATTTGTAAATAGCACCACAGTTGCACACATTTGTAAATAGTTTGCCAAATTGTTGTCAAATTGTTACACTGTTGAATGTAAATAAACGTATTTTGCTATCAAAAAACACTTTTTCATTCTTGGTGGTAGTGTTTTATAGAAGTAAAGCACTATTTAGGTGTTTGTGGCATCATTCATGGACAAAAAGAAGTGTAAAATTCACTAGAATGCATGAAATAATATCGTTTCACTAAAAGCTTGATTTCTCCGTATTTGTGTTCAAAACAAGCGAAATCGGGTGAAACTAACCATTTTCTATTGTTGATTACTAAAGAACGGAATAAGGTAGAAACAAACTTTTTTTTTTCTGATGAAAGATGAAAGTCCAGTCTTTCATTTGGTAGTACGTGTGTTTCCATAGTCCAAACAGAACATTTTCTGTGGACCTTGAAAGATCAGTCAAAATGCTTAAATCGGCTGGCACTGACGGCATCCCTTTTCTGAAAACGTCTGGCAGTCAAAGAGTTAAATATAAAAAGAATCGTGTTTCTTCGCCTCCCCAAACACATCTTACTTTATCATCCGGCATTTATTGTGACTACAAACGTGCGTGTGACGTCGTATTGGTCAAAAGGTGCAACGTTAATCCGGTCTTGTAGTCGCTTATTCGCAAAACCTGTTTCCATCGCCAAAATGCGCATTTTCCTTTTTTCGATGTGTTTCAAAAACCACCCCCTCCAAGCGTAAAACTTTTTTGCTAATTTTGGGCCTTTTTTCGAATTTCTGCCGTTTCCATTCAGTTTCTTTTTTGCAATTCTTGAAAATTCGGATGAAAATAAGTGGATGGAAACCCACCCACTGCTGTCAATTGATTGGTCAACGGACGATTGTCCATGGTGCAGAAAATGGATAGAGACCCTAATTGGGCCAAGTGGTATTGAAAATGGATGAATTGATGATGCAAAGAAGGCTTGTAATGTATTACAATAATTGTTGATGGTATGGAGAAAATTAAATTCAATTAAACAACAGAGAGCCCAGCAATAGGAGCTCAAAATATAAGGTCCTTGGAAAATCGCTTCTGAATGCTGAATGAACATCATGCTAAAATGTGCATCAATTGCAACGTTTGAATAGATTTCTTGTTTCTGGTGTCATTAAGATTCAAGGCTCAGCTTGCGAAGGTCACATGAGCAAACCTAGAAAACAGCTGAGGTGTGATTGGTCGTTACCTGAGCCCTTAGGCATTGTGATGTCATTTTCAGTCAAGTGGCAAAATGGCCGCCCACTGAGTTGGATGAGAATGGGTGGATTTTGCTGCTTAATTCATTTTCCACATACACAATATTAATCAGATTGACATGTTTAGAATAGTGGGAGTTGATACAACATATTGTTAATAATTTTTTTTGACCTGACTTACACTTTAATAATGCTAAAATGTTACAATTTTGTACAATTCATACTGCTTTTTGCAAGGGCAAATTTATGCCTCGAACGGAATACATTATTTCCCAGGGAAAACATTATTTTAAAATTGAAACAAGAAAAGTCAACCAGAGTGACAAAGCTGATGTTAACATTAAATTGTTAGACTAATTCTTCCTCTGCCAAAGAAATCAAATGGCTCTGTTTTATTAACTGGTGCAAATCCTACAAGACACTCCTTCTGCTTGCACGCATTCAAGCATCAGGCTCTGTCGGTATTTGTGCCATGGCACAGATGTGCGGTCTGAAAATAGAGTCCAAAGTGTTTATTAAGGTCAGTTGTTGCCTTATTACAATAAGGGTTCTACTCCTGTTTATTTTGTCATGTCTTTTTAGCGCCATTTTCTTCTTAAAATATGGGCAAATAGTATAAAAAGTGGAGCCAAGTTGCAAAACACAAACATCAGGTGAAAAACTTTTTACGCCTCTCCTGTTTTGAAAAGACTGGATTCTATCTTTCAATGCAGTTATGTCCTACTGCTCTGAGTGAAAAAAACAAATAAAAGAATGCAAAAATAATAGAAAAGAATACAGCTGTATTGTGTGTGATGGCTGCCAGCTGTGGGCCACTCAAACACGCTTCAGTATTCTTGTGTTGCACCAGGCCTTTGATCAGGTAATTGCCCCTTGGGCTGCCGGAGTTTGCATCTCCCATATGTTGCCACGGCAACCACCTCTCCAGCATCCTGCCCCCTCCGCTGCCTTTCAAGATATATTGTTTGTTATGAGACTCAGAGTGGCAAAGGGAAAAGGGCATTGGCGACACACCCTGACCCCTGTAACAACAAATCTTTTTTTTTTTGGTGGACTGGTGACGTGTGTGACCCAAAAAAAAAAGTGTCTTTTTTTTCTACCGTCCATGCACACATAACACGATCCGACTTCTGTGCCATAAGGCCCCGTGTCACTGTCACTCATGTTCCTTTATTTACACCTCCCATGTAGTTACTCAGAATTTACCAAATCGAAATTAGTTCAGCATTTGTATACATTTGCTCCTCCTGAACTGTATTTAAGCATAAAATATGTTTCTAAAACGGATAAGCTTACAAAAATAAGTACATTTAGCAGGATGAAATCCTTCCATGCAACTTCATATGGCTCTCCACAGGAAAATGTAAAATGAGAAAGCTTCAAAAACATACATTAGAACACATCTTTTTCAGGCCGTGGAGCTACATTTAATTTACTGTTGGAGAAAATAAGTGAAAAAAACTTTGTGGTTGCCTCGGAAATAGGCATTTGCTGTAAACAACATATACTATATATATATATATATATATATATATATATATATATATATATATATATATATATATATATATATATATATATATATATATATATATATATATATATATATATATATATATATATATATATATATATATATATACGTTTAACCTGCAGCAGCTTATTACATAACACAAAGTGATTTTTCTTGCAGGGAAAGACAATAATAAATGCCCACATTATAATTTTTTTTAAATGTCAACTGTTTAATTAAAGCACAGATGAACCCAGAAGACATCAACAAGTTTTCATATGCATATGGAAAATGTTAGTCTTAATTTTATAGATACAAAAATTAAAAATGGTGATCTGATTATTATTGTTAAACATTACAGAACAAGGTGAGGACCATAGAGCTTTTTCAACGCACATACCTCATGGTAATATTTAATACTTGGATGGTGATGGTGGAGTCAGCGTATTTTCTTTTATGGTCAGTCGCTTTACAGTCTGTGCAAGCAGCTCCTGTCAGGTTGGCGAAATTAAAAGGTATTCAGGGTCTGCAGAAATGACACTTGATGATTTTCTTAAAAGCCCCCTGAAAGTCTTTGTTGAAGTATGCGTAAATGATGGGATTGAGCAGAGAGTTGGAGTACCCCAGCCAGTTGATCACGTCCTCCAGCCAGCGGGGCATGTAACACGACTCCTGGCAGAAGGGCATGACCAGGGCGACGATAAAGAAGGGCAGCCAGCAGAGGATGAAGGTGCCCATGATGATGCCCAGCGTCTTTACCGTTTTGCGCTCCCGAGCCAGGGCGATCTTCCTTTTGGCCTCGGTTGCCTTCTCGTGCCTGCTCTCGAACAACGGCACTGTGCTCGGAGTATTCGGCAACGGGAGGTTGCCTTTGAGGCTGCTGTGAACCTCGATGATCTCCAGAGATTCTCCGTCCTCCGCGTGTTTGACCGCGCCGTTGACGCACGGCGCATGGCGCGGCTCCACGCTCCTTTTCCAGCTTTTCGTCTGCGCCTCTCTGGGCGTCTTTTTGTGGAAGAGCGCGGGAGATACAGCCGAGCAGGAGTCGGCCACTTTCTTTTTTTCGCTTTTACGCACAGTCCTTCGAATGCGGAACCTGGCGGCTTTAAATATACGCCCGTACAGAACCAGCATAAGCATGAGCGGGATGTAGAAAGCACCGAACGTGGAGTAAATGGTATACCAGAGGTCTTGCCTGATCTTACACTGCTTTGGGTTCTTCCTGTCTTCCTCCACGCTGTTCGACTGAGAGCGCATGATCAACATAGGCGGCACCGAAATAGAGAACCCAACCAGCCAAGTGACGCTGATCAAAATCGCTGCTCTCCGAGGCGTCCTCTTATTCATGTATTCTATGGGCTCGGTAATGGCCCAGTATCTGTCCAGTGCGATGGCGCACAGGTGCAATATGGACGAGGTGCAGCATAAAACATCCAAAGAGATGAAGATGTCGCACGGGATCTGTCCCAGAGTCCATCTGTTTAACACCTGGTATAGCGCTGCCATGGGTAGAACCAGCACCGACACCATTAAGTCGGTGACAGCGAGAGAGCCGATCAAATAGTTGGCTACATTCTGCAAAGAGCGCTCCAGGGCGATGGCCGCCACCACACACGCGTTCCCAAAGATTGCGCACAGAATCAGCGCGCAAAGGAGGAAGGAGGTGAGGATTTGATAACTCAGCCTCACCTCCTCATCTTCGGCTGCTTTGGTGGTATTGTTTACAGGGAGGTCAAATTGAGACAAGACTGTCGTGTTGTTTGCGTCCTCCATGCCGCTTTGACACTATTTAGAAATGCTCCCAGTCGGCACAGAGCGCACTGTCTCACTTTGAAGAGCACATAGCGGACTACTCCACTGTTTGAGGCTCTGCAGCTTAGAGAGATGTTGCTTATTTATACCAATGCGTCACTGTGTGTGAGGGTGCAGGGAGGACGCTTGCAACGCAGCAGTCTATCTGGTTGCTTTTGCGGAAATAGGGATGAAAATAGTCATTAATAATTTGTTTACTTGTTTTCAAAAATAAGTATGTTTATCGAAGAGTTCTAGGCTTGTTTTTGTGTTTCTTAATTTGCACCAAAAACAATCTAAAAGCCATTTAGAGCCATATAGGCTACACTGAAAGCAATCTGCATATAGACTACAAATACGAAGAATAAGTCAATGCAAACAACCAGTCAAACAAACTGTCGAACAGCCTATATATTTGAAGACTAGGCTTTGTCTGTCTGCCTGCTGTCTAAATATAGTTTTCTACTTTTCCTATCGCATAGGGGCGGAACATTGTATCTCCAAAATCTTCACTTTTCAGGAGATCCCCAGAACGAAATTTGCTCAACCATTAACATTACATCATCAAAGAGAACAGGTAATTTTCAACACTTTAGATTGGTCAATAATGTACAAAAATAACACCCACACATGGACTGGCTAACAGAATAGGTTTTTTTTTTTTAAGTATGAATTTTACCAAATCGCTTTTTGAGGTTTCAGCTCGAAGCTTGCAGCCATATAAATAACTTATACAATATAGCCTATATAGTGGGCAAACTCGGTCCTCAAGGGCCAGAGTCCTGCAGGTTTTGGAGGTTTCCCGGCTGCAACGCAGCTGATTCTAATCAACAGGATAATTACCAGGCTTATGCAGAGCTTGCTGGTGAGCTGATCATATATCAGCTGTGTTGGAGAAGGGAAACATCCAAAACCTGCAGGAGTCCGGCCCTCGATGACCGACTGTGCCCACCCCTGCTATATAGGCTACATATCATACAGTGGCTATAGGCCTCTATCACAGTTGTTTTCTAGTCTAGGTATACACTCTAAAAATTGATTGGTTAAAAAAAAAAAAAATCTAGTAAATTACGCTCATATTGGCTGGATTAACCAATAGATTGGTCAGACACTGACCATTCCGGGTGGTTACGGACACACCAATTTTATTGGTTAGCCAAAGAACCAATTAAATTGGTTACAATAGAAAGTAAGTCTAGATCGATCACTTGGAAATATATTTATTGTATAAATTTATTATATTCTAAATGTATTTATTAATTATTATAAGTGATTACAATATACAATATTAGCTATAATATTAGCCGTTAGCCGTAGCAAGACGGAGTATCTGTGTGTGAATGGGAGGGACCCAAGTGTAAGAGTGAGGTTACAGGGAGAAGAGACCAGGAAGGTGGAGGTGTTTAAGTATTTAGGGTCAACAGTCCAGAGCAATGGAGAGTGTGGAAAAGAAGTGATGAAGCGTGTGCAGGCAGGCCGGAACGGGTGGAGAAAAGTGTCAGGTGTGATAGAAGAGTTTCAGCTAAAATTAAAGGAAAGGTTTATTAAATGTGGTGAGACCAGCAATGTTGTTTGGTCTGGAGACAGTGCCACTGAGGATAAGACAGCAGGCAGAGCTGGAGGTGGCAGAGATGAAGATGCTGAGGTTCTCTTTGGGAGTGACCAGGATGCATAGAATTAGGAATGAGTACATCAGAGGGACAGCACATGTTAGAGGCTTTGGAGATAAAGTCAGAGAGGCCAGACTGACATGTCCAGAGGAGAGAGAGTGAGTATATTGGCAGAAGGATGCTGAGGACAGGGTTAGATGGAGGCAACTGACCCCTGAAGGAAAAAGCCCAAAGGAAAAGAAGAAGATTGGAAAAATGGAAATGTGTGTTTTGATATATCACTAAGCGTGACCAGATTAGTTGCCTAGAGGTAGAGTGTCTACCCTGAGACTGGGTGGTTGTGGGTTCAATCCCTGGCTGGGTCATACCAAAGACTACACAAAATCGGACCCATTTGCCTCCCACCTTGACACTCAACATTATGAGTTGGGATTGGGGGGTTGGATCACCAAATGATTCCAAAACGCAGCCCCTGCTGCTGCTCAAATGCGGAGAACAAATTTCGCCCCACTTAGGTGAGTGTGACAATCAGTGGTAGTTTTTTTTTCCGGAACTCGTGACCCTCGGGATTCCCAGAAAAATGTCAGCCTCTAACACAGATTAACCAATATCTTGGTCAGAATGACCAATTTGTATCGGTTGGCCCGATCACAAATATATATTGGTTGGAAACACCTGCCATTCTAGAGTGGTTATTTTAACCAAAGGATTTGTTGGACACATAATTTGGTCAAATGTAACCTTTTTTTTTTTTTTTGTAAATTTGACCAATCCGTTTTTAGGGATGGATGGATTAATGGATAGATAGATAGATAGATAGATAGATAGATAGATAGATAGATAGATAGATAGATAGATAGATAGATAGATAGATAGATAGATAGATAGATAGATAGATAGATAGATAGATAGATAGATAGATTTGTTGATGCAGGACTATTTACGTATTTAGGCTTTAAATGAGCCATTACACATTTGTGATTATGATGGAATTATTGGTTAGAGATACACATACAGTATTAATATAATTTCATATCAATATATTCATAGTTTTGCATTGGTTACTGCCACTTTAAACGCTGAAAATATTATCTCTGTTTTTCCTATCCGACTCGCCGTAGCACATTGTCTCATCAACAGGAAGTGCATTGAAGAGTTTGTCTACGAAGGAGGGTTATTCTTGACTTTCTCTGTTAAACTCGACCTAGACGTGGAAAAACCTTTATGTAGCAACACAATTTGTTAACGGAGCCAAGTTTGAGGACATTGGCTTTTGGTCGATACGAAACTTGTGTTCCTGTTCTTCTTGTCTCAGTCTTAATGTAAACGTTGTGTGGAAGCCATTGACGTTCTCTTAACCAGGATTTCTTCTCAACGCGTCTTCGTTTTGCATACCTGTTTTTCACTATTGACGTAACTGGTGGGCTACAAACTGAGAAAGGACAGCAATGCTTCGCTGTAGGAAGTGCCGGAAGGTTGTCGTCGATTGTCTGCAAGAGGTGACTTACATCATCACGTTATCGTCACTTTTATGTTAATTCTTCTGAGATCGATTTAAAAAATAAATAAATAAGTGGAATTTGCTCCGTGATTTAAATACCACAAACGCAAAATTAAGCAGAATGCCGAGTTTAGGCTATCTTGGGGTGGTGGTGCACAAAAGGCATAAAATAAAAATGTTGATTTGGCTTCCCCTTTAATGTTATACTGAGTCAGCATTAGTCAAGTCATCTTTATTTATACAGTGCTTTACAGAAATACATACAAATGTAAACTATTCAAACATGTAGTACGAACTGCCTTAAATTGTCTTATTGAAATTAGCATAGACATGACAGCAATTACAAACCTTCAAGCAACTGTTGCTTTAAGACACATGAAAAATCAGCATACAGCATTACTGAAAGGTATATAGCAGGGGTGGCTAAGTTCGGTCCTCGAGAGCCACTATCCAGCCTGTTTTCCATGTTTCTCTCCACTAACACACCTGATTCATGATCAGGATCGTTATCAGGCTTCTGCAAAGCTTGCTGATGAGCTGATCATTAGATTCAGCTGTGCTGAAGGAGGGAGACATGGAAAACAGGCTAGATAGTGGCTCTCGAGGGTTGAATTTGACCACCCCTGCTATATAGTATTTCTGCTCTCTCTGCTTTCTCTCCTGTGGGATTAGTTGGGGACCTTCTCTGCCTCTTTTCGCTCCGAAGTAAATGTTGCATCTCTACAATTAGTTCAGTGCTGAGGGGGCTATTAAGATTTTGATTTAAAATGCATGCTGTGGCGGGCTCATGAACGACGAATTGCAGTATAATAGTGGTTAACACTTGAAGATTGCCATCATGCTTAGAATAAAGATTGGTTTCATGACTGATAATAGTGTCTCAGAGATTGACTACTTAGTGATAACCAAGTGAGTTTCAGCAATTAAAAAAAAAGAAAAGAAAAAGGCTGACAATCACGAAAATTGAGTCATGTTGAAAATGTCCTATCTATTATATGTTTGCAGGTCACTGATGAAAGTTCAGAGGCAGCTTGCAACATTTGGCACATGGATGTTGACATGCTTCCAGAGTGGATACTGACCTCAGTGCACATGGTACAGTGCAGTGCACAAGTCGTCTTGGGAATGACTGATTAGCGCTTTCAAACAGCCATAGCTGTCACAAAGCGCTTTACAGAAACACATAACATAAAATTAGCAACCGTCGTGACTTTCTTTTTCTCTCTTCCTATAGGCCCTGTGGACTGTGGGGAGGCTGAACTGTCCTAATTGTAGGTCTCGTCTGGGAGGCTTCAACTTCATCCATCGCAGTAAGTGTCCTTGCGGCCGGGATGCCACCGTCCACTTTAGCAAATGTCGCGTGGACCACGACCACAAGCAGAACCATCTCAAAGTCCAGGGCAGTTGGTCATGGCCGCTGCTGACAGACAAAAGCGACGGTTTACAGCTCAACACTCTTTTTCACATGCCCCTCCCTGACACTGGCGAAGCCTCACAAGTAATGTCCCAAGGTGAGAACACAGAATTATTTATTGCATCTCTCATTGGAGGAGCTACAGCTTGGATAACTTCTTTTTTTGTTTCTGATTTGACTCTGCAGACAGGTCTACACTGTCCGCTGTCTTGTATCCCATGAACAGAGAGGATGAAGCCTCCTCTAGTGCTGTCTTTGTCTCTGCTGCAAGACAGATGGTACAAACTGAGGAAGATGAAGGGTCATCTGCAGAAAATACCCAAGAGCAGATTTCATTGTCCCTCAGTGGAACACCCATTATTTACAGCCCAGCCCAGCAGGAAGAAAAGATAGTGGTATGTTACACTTTATTGTGAATTATTCAAATTATTTACACAAACGCTTGCTTTCATTTGTGACACGATGTTAAAAAAAATAACAAAATAATCAGCCGCTATATTTTCTGGCGCAGAGCAGTTTTCAAAGTTTGCTGTTTGACATACTCTACTCACAATCAAGGAAATTGCAACAGTTTCTACTCACACAAAGTTACTTACACGTTAGAGTGTAACAAAAAAAAGTAGACCAAATTCTGCATATTTATTTCAAATAAAAACTAAAAACTAAAATTCAATCTAGCGGACAGCGTAAATGAAGAACCAACTACTGTAACACTTTCACTACACCGTATATTCTGTAGAGTAAATTTGACTCCAGAGTGGGACCAAATATACTTTGTTTTAGAGTAATATTTACAATAGGGAGAGAGTAAAATAAAGAATTGAAAAAATAAATAAAAGTCACTCAAGGATTGAGGATCGAACTCACGATCTTCAGCTTAGAAGACAGCTGTGTGTTAGTATATCGCTCGTGTCAGCTGGAATCTTTTTAACTCCATCGTAAATTTTTTGATCTCCTCATGGAGGTAAGCAAACAGTAGGAGGGGCATAGCTCAGGTGGCAGTGCGGCCATCTCCCAACCTGAAGGTTGTGAGTTTGTTCCTCAACCCTTGAGTGACTTCTTTTTTCTTTATTTTTTTGGGCCCGACTGACTAATCAGCCGCCAATTATAATTGTCCGATTATTGGCCTTCAAACATCAGCCAAAGCAATCATCCAATTGGGCCAAATGGCTGATTACTTTTAGGGACTGCAACATGAAAAATCAACTTTTTGGAGCTTTTAGCCATGTTAAAATGCTAATTTCTCACCAAAAACATGACCAAAGTTGTGTTTTCCTCCATTCGCCCCTGTATGAGAAATTTGAGGTTATACTGCTTTCCAAGTACCAGCCCCTCCCAACCTGAGAAAACGAACTGTTGGCACAGTTTGACGTCATTGCGTGTGGCCCCACCCCCGCACCGCCTCTGCGGACTAAACGCACGCCCACTTTCTCTGAGACCTCCCTCCTTGGGATGACAAAAGTAGCCTTTGTCAATAAAGATTCTGTCCAAATGAATTCAAAGCAATCAATTATTCTTCACATTTGCAATGCCAAATTGCAATGAAATGACAATTGGCGGTCTTACAATCCATTGGCTGACACTAGTGTAAACTACATGTAAAACATTTACGCTGATGATTTTAAATGAATGGATGGTGTAGTGGATAGTGCACTCACCCTATAAGGTGCGGGTTCGCGACCCGCTGTGGAGCTTTTCTTTTTCTCCTCCTTCTTTCCTCTAAACCTCTGCATTGTATATATTTTTTAAATATATAATAATATAGATTAATAGGTAACCGGTATTTTTTTTCTGCCAAAAATCGGAATCACATCGGCCTAAAAAAAAAAGCATATCGGTCGGACCCTATTTTTTTTTTCAATTCTTTATTTTACTCTCTTCCAAGTGTAAATATTAGCCTACTTTAAAACTGAGTGTAGTATTTGGTCCCACTCTAAATAGCGTCAAATTGACTGTGCAGTCACTATCGTCACCTTCCCCCTCTTTGCCATCGTCCTCATTCTCTTGGCCATCCATAACGCTGCTCTCTGTTTGGCCAAAGGTTTTCATCCACGTCTGAGCCGATATTTTCCTTTGCAATGCAGCAAAGGGGGGGGGGGGAACGGCATGAATGTCTTAACCATGCTCTACACTGATCCCCTGTGATATGCTTGACTAATTTTGACAGTTGAACAGATGATTTTGCATATTGTGACTTACACTCTGAAATCCTGCTGACATGTTTTGGAGAGGACAACCATTAGACTGAAAAACAACTAATCCAGTTTGATCAGCAAAATCTATTCATTTGGAAGGTGTGCTAAATGGGGGCACATTGTGCTAACTGTAGGCTAAATGTACACAACCATTTGTGCAGATCCACTGAGGCAATTGAGACATGCACTAATGCTGCATTCGAGGATGGTCGAAAGTCAGACTTTTCCAAGTTCAAACCAAGAAGTGTGTACAGGAATGCCCCCTTGAACTCGGAAATTCCACTTGCAAAGTCGGGGGGAAAAGTACCCTGACTTCTCCGACGGACTACAATGTGACGTCACTCTACAATGGTGACCGTGAATGGTAAAATACAAATTACTCGAGTATAAAACTAGATAGCTTTCTTCATTCATAAATATTCGACTTACTATTAAATAGTAATATTTATTAGTATGTTGTGATTCCAAGCCAGGGTTAAAAAAAACATATAGGTTGGTTGTATCAGGAAAGCATTGAGCATAAAAGCTACCAAACAAATCGTGTGAGTGACTCGTTTTGGCGAACCCTGACAGGACAAGCCAAAAGTCACAACTGCAACTTAATAGTACTTAGTAGTCTAATTAGTCATAGTAGTTTGTTGGTCCTAATATGTTTGTGCAACCCGCTGCAGCCTGGATCCTTGCTGGCCTCCGCAACCTTACACAGACAACATAAGAGGGAGAAGAACCGCCTAAAGAGCCAGCGGCGGAAACAGAGGCGGCGGGAAAAATGGCTGCAGAAGCAGGTGAGGCTCAAGACACATTATTATTCCTTGATAAATATGTCAAATTATGGTTATGTACTTGCATTTGTGGGACTAATAAAGTTTTTAAAGGTTATCTTATTTTATCTTTCCTGAGCAGAAACATGTTTAGCTTGACAAAATTGTGACTTTTTAAAAAAGTTTGGTGAATTCATTTTGAGCATTTTCATTCCCATTCAAAATGGGAAAACAATACGATAACGATAACAATATCAGTGTTAAATACATTACTACGTTGTTGTTTTTTACAGTTTGCCAGTTGTATTTTAAGTATTTTTCTTAAAGTTTACAATCCGGTGCTTTTTTTTCAGGAAGAAAATATCCTATTGTGATTATTGTTGTTTATGTCCAGGCCAGCATTTTGAATGATTTGATGCTCAACGGTGAAGAAGAGAACGCGGGAGACACGCAAGGCCTCACGTGTGCGGTGTGCCTCGACGTCTACTTCCACCCTCACAGCTGCCAACCGTGCAGTCACATCTTCTGCGAGCCGTGTCTCCGCCGGCTCGCCAAGAATCGAGAGGAAAACACGCCTTGCCCTCTGTGCCGCGCGCTCATCTTGCACACTCAATTTCACACAGGTAAACAATGTCCAGAAAAACGGAACTTCCACGGCTAGAGAACAGTGGTACCTCAACTTATAAATACCCCAACTAATGCCAAATTTTTTACTTTTACTTGCTTGAAAGAATAAAACACTAAAAGCGAAACATTTTATAAATATATGTAAATCTATTTTTAGACAAGCAGGATAAAGTAGCCTAAAGTTGCAATGGGGGAGGCAGCTATTTTTTTTTTTTTTTGTCTGCACTCACACACATATATGGTCTCCCAGGCAGGGAAGCGAACTCGCGCCAACCTGCACCGAAGGCAAGCAACGATAACCACTCTGCCACCCGGAGGCAATAGATGGGGGGCAGCCATTTTGTCACATCCTGTCAAATGAAAATGACATCACAGTTGCTCCTGGCTCAGTTAACGACCACTCACGGCTCCCCTGGTAGATACTGATTTAAGTCGTGATGTTCGCAAGCTGGTCGTTACTTGAGCACTGAGCAACTGTGATGTAATTTTCAGTCGACGGCAAGTGGTAAAATGGCCGCCCCCTGAGATGGATAAAAGTTGGATTTTGCTCTTTAATTCAAATTCCACAAACGCAATATTAATCAGAATACCACGTTTAGACTAATGGGGCTGCATAAAACATATTTTTGTAAAGGACGTTTTTGGGTTGACTTTCCCTTTGAAGTTTTTGAAGCGAGCAATGTTTTCTGTATTCCGCGTTCTTTTTCAGAGCTCAGCCAGAAAGCAGAAGCCTCCTTCCCAAGAGTGTACCACGCTCGCAAGCAGTACTTCCAAAATGCCTCATGTCTTAAATGGCCTCTGCCCAGATGTCGCAAACGCTTCCGTAACTTGTGTGGTGAGTAACGCTGGCTCAATAAAGGTTGCAAAACAGTAACGCATACCATACATAATACATTGATTCTGGTAACAACATACGGTTAGAAAAGTGTGTTAAACGTTTAAGTCGGGTCATTCAAAACAAATCAAGAGGCAACTTGGCCATATGTAGCATGCAGCGGTTCTTAACTTAATGCACACACTGATGTTGAAGGCTATCAGATAAGACAAGGACTAAAAAGGAATTGCCACAAAAAGGTCTCGGGTTCAATGCTGAGCTGGGGTGAGAAATCACTTTGGGTGCCCCATTGTCATTTGATCTTTTTTTTCCTTTCAGGATATTGGAGGCATGCGGTAAGGGCTGGCAGAAGGTGGCGCGTCGCGCTGCAGACTTTCGACCTCTCTGTGTGCAGCTGGTTCTTTGATATCGGACTGGCCGTAGCGTACACCTTCTCATCTAAATGCTTGCTGGCTTTCCTGATCATTGTTATACACATGTACTACTTGTGTATTTGATACTTGGAAGATAACTCAGCAGATTGCAAGGACGATTTAACTGCTTCCTTTTGAGGAAAGTTTAGACGAGTCGTCTGACTTTTGTTACACATTGTGTAAATTGAAATTAAATATTTTGTACCAAATGTTCTACAGATACACATTTTACAATCAGTTATTGTTTCAGAGTGGTATTTTAATGTAAACAAAATCAGTCCTTTTTAATAGTGAGAGATGGATCAGAAGCATAAATAAATATGATTCTAACAATTCTGCAAATTGCACCACTGTAACACAAGAACACAGGGAGTGATTTCACTTGCAACAGAATCTATATAGTCTACACAGTGATAACAGGTAATTAAAAAACAGCACTGTAAGCAAAAGCACACTCATTGATTAAAAATAATTTTAAGATTTCTCAGCACCGCACAGCTGTGGTAATTTACACAAAAAGTACAATCATGTACACTTCAACGTTTTTTAACTTTAATCACCTCACGTTCTCTTTTGTCATTAAAAAAAAATATGAGTAGTGTTTGAAATGAATAAAGTATAAGTACAGAAGTTGGGATAACTTGTGTTAAAAAACAACCCTGGTAAAAGCAAATTGAACTACTTACAGTAAATAAATGTAAGCCTATACAAGTTCAGACTCTGAAATTTCAATTTAATACAAAAGGGAATGCAATTTTTACTATCAATTACTGTGCATACAACAGCTGTTGTGATAATTAGGCATAACAAAACTCCACAAAATAATTTCCTATTATTAACTGTTGTGGGGGATATCATCTATATTGTTTAAGTACGACTTAGTGTTGGCTATGCGTTAATTTTATTAATATGTGTGCTTATAGCTTTGCTAATGCTGCGAACTATAAAAAAAAAAATTAAACTTTTTTCCCCGTGACGATTCATAGTATTTTTGTGTGTGTGTGTGTCATTAAGTGACCTTTAGCTTTTGTACTTTACAGCTGTGCTCATAAGTTAATGTTACCCCACAGTATATGTAAACTTTAAAGCGCGACCACATATTTTACCATAGTTTTTTTTCTCAGATTAAACAACACATTTTAAATGCCTAAAGCTTGTGGCTGGCGCAAGAATGCATTAATTTTTTCATGTGGAGGTTGAAAAAAAGTATAAAGCCAATTTTGACAAAGAAGTAAAAGATATATGTACGCATCTCAGTATCTGTTTACAAATGTAGCTAGCAAGATTTTAAAAAATTGTCAGAAAAAAAACAACTCATGTCATACTTGTTTTCAAAGTGGTTTGCCTTGAAGACCCCTTTGATATTGGGAAAGAGGAAAAAAGTCACATGAAACCAAGTCAGGTGAGTAGGTAGATTGCTCCAGCACATTAATGTGTCATTTTCAGCCAGGCACTGTCAGATGCTCAGGGCTTTGTAATCAGGCGCATCGGCCATGAGATCTCACCCCTTTCTCGCACCCTGAACGAAGCAAATGCGGAATTATTTTCAAAAAACTGTAGTTAGGTTTACTTTGAACTGAAAATCTTGTTGTGACATTTCTGATAACATTTCATAAACAGTAGTGTAGGCTGAAGTAATTGTACTAAACTCGACTTAAATTGATTAAACACTTATTTTCTTTTTTTTATTAGATTAATAGTTACCTATAACATGAAAGCTAAACTCATGTCTTGTAAAGTAGGAGACTACAATAATGCAGGTTTCCTCGGGCTCAGTCTGGGAAGCATCTGAAGGGTTAACACAAAGTCAGGCGGGAGGGTGACGACTTGTTTCCCTCCTCACACGTGAGCGTGCGGCGGAAGACGTCGGAGCCTCCCCCTCGGCCTTCACGAACGGCTGAAGGTGACTCCTCTCGGCTGGGGGATGCAGAGGGATCTGCTGGCGGTCCTTCCGCCACGCTACACTGTCCTCATCCGGGGAACATCCGTCGGCCTCAGCCGGAGCCCCGCACGTTAACTGCGCTTCTCTGCGGTGTCCGAGGCGGTGGTGTCGGTCTTTGTGCTCCGCTGAGAGGACACAGCAAGCCTCCAGACGAAGACGGGCGCTCTCTGCATGCATGAGTTCTGCACCGTGCGGGCGCAAAAAGCGCCCCCGATCTGCAGGCAGCGTCTTGCCCATTACGAGAGGGGCGCAGACGGATTCGGAGCGCCGGGAAAGCACCGTGGACGGCAGCAGGATGGTGAGTTAAGATAATAGCCGGAGCTCATTTCAGGGTGTGTAGGTGCAACACAGACAAGGAGACAAATCGCTTTTGCCGATCGTTTTAAAAACACAGCACGTAAACAATATCCGCGCTTGTCTACTATAGGAAAACATCAAGACGATGCTTTTTGCTCAGACTGTGCAGGAATTCAACACCCTGGTGGCGCTGTACCGTGAGCAGGTTATTTCTGTCGGTGAGATGTCAGCCGACTGTCCATCTCTGCGGGCTCAGATGCACTACACGCGAGCGAAAGGATGCTCCATCGCCCGGACTGCGCACCAAGACCTCGCCCTCATTGCTGTGTCTGGGTAAGCATGAGAGTCACCAGAGAACCTTCTTTGCCAGTATAATACAGTTTTGTAGCACAGTTTCTTTGTAGGTAAAAAGAAAAAGAGAGAAACTGCAGAAATGACAAAATATTTTGGATCACCATGGGCCGGTATGAGCATATGACATATTACAGAGGTTACATGAAACATTTGCGTCCAATAAATTAACGTTTGCATTCGCACAAAAGTATTAGCATCAGTCATTTTCTATAAGGCCTTGCTAGGGTCATAAGGTGGAGCCAATCCCAAACTTTGGGTGAAAAAGCGGAGTGGTCACCAGCCATTCACAGGGTACATGGAAAAACATTCATTTACATCCGTGCTTCTTGATTTTCTCTGCTGCGCCCCACTTAATATCATTAAAAAAAAGAAGAAAAACATCCATCAACTTAAAACAAAGAATAACTTTTGCATTGATTTACCTGGGGGACGCCACTGCCATCTACTGTAGGGGTGTGCAATTGCACTTAATTTTAGTACTATGCAGCAGAAAGAAGGAAGGAAGGAAGCAAGTATGTTACTCTGGGTCACAAGCAGCCATTGGACCATGCCTCCTCAGTGTTATTTGAAAAGCATGGTTTTACACTCACACCTATGAACAATTTTGAGTTTTCAATTCATCGAAAACACATTTTCATGAATTGTGGGAGGAGCTGGAGTACCCGGACGGAGAGGTAATCTGGATTTTCAGGCGGCTTCCCGGTGGGCCAGGGTGTCATATTCCCACTCACAGTGATCTTTTTTCGATCGTTAAATTAGCATCAGCCCGCTAAGTAGCGCACTGGAAGTGGTGTGAATTGATTTCAAATAAGAGCACAAACACAAAGGGCCCTGTTAGCTGCCTAAATGTTACTGACATAGCAGTGTTGTATAAATGTGCCTTGTTAAGTGTAAAGTCTTATCCCATTTTATGTACACTTGCCCATTTGTCCCTTTTTGTCTATTTTAACTGTTTATGTAACCTGTTCAAATAAACTCTGGTGGTGATCTTGTATATGCAAATTCAGTTATAAATTAGATTTTTGAGCAAATAGCTATAATATGAATATTGTTGGAGGGAATTGTAAGATATACCAAATGTATTCTGTGGATATCTAATAATATGAACTCTGGTAAATACAAAAATGAGCATTTCCAATATAACACCAACCAGCTGTCAAAGCAAGCGGCCAGTGGTCACAGCCTTATAAATATCAGCGGATATGAAGAAATGTGCTGTTTTATTGATTTGTACCAAGCCATTCACTATTGTCTGTACTAAAGTTGCGCCTTGATAATTCTTCATACAGTCAATACATTACACTCATGCATCGTCTTTATACACCCTGGGGTTAAGATCTCAAATATACTGCATTATCATTTTAAAATATTTCTTTTTACATCTTCTGTTTTACCGATTGTGTGCCCCTCTCTTGAATTCCAACCACTCCCTCATCACCAACCTACCGATGCAGCCCAGAGGATGGAGAGATCCACCCTGAGATATGTCGGCTCTTTATCCAGCTGCAGTGTTGCCTGGAGATGTTCATCACGGAGATGTTGAAGTCCATGTGCCTGCTGGGGGTGCTGCAGCTTCACAGAAAAAGTACCGTCACTATACAGTACACAGCAACAGCATTTTATTAGGCAGATGATGTTCCGTAATACAAACTCACAAAATGCAATGCACTTATAAACTAATTTCAGGAACTAAGCTAAACGCAACTAGCTAATGCTTTTATTTCAGAGTATTCCCAAATATATTTACAATGATACAAAAATTGACTCCATTCACATTATATATATAGTATTTTCTTGATGTAGACCATAATGTAACCATATTATTATTATTCTTTTACTTCAAGAAATGTAATTTTGTGGCCCCCAAGGAACCGACTCCGAGCCGAAGATGGACTTCAGGGTGGACGAGAGTTCTGATGTTCCCATCCTAGAGGACCGCTCCTCCTCACCCATTGACTTCCCTCATGATCCGTGGCTAGTGGGAGTCCATATTGAAAACATTGAGAGGTATGCAGACTTTTCAGAGGGATTTTCCAGTTGTGCTATAAAATGGTTGTTCATTTGTGTAAAATTTTAAATAAAAATGCAAAACTTGTCATTACTTGTGCTTTTGTATTGGCAGAGATATGCAGGAGATGAGAAATCTGCTCAGCAAACTCAGGGACACAATGCCTTTGCCACTGAAAAATCAAGGTGTGTAAAATTAGTGAATTCAGATTTTACTATTCCTGTTACATTGTCAGTCTATCATGTAGTTTGTTTGTTGTACAGTAAAAATGCCCTTATACTTCAGCCTTGTGACATACTGACGGTAGCTCTAAACTAAACTATGGGACCAGATTGCAAAATTGTGGAAAAGATTATTAAACTGTGGTAACAGATTAGTCAACTGTAGGTACAGATTAGTAAACTAGGTACAGATTAGTCAAATGTATGAACAGAGTAGTAAACTGTTGGTACAGATTACTAAACTGTGGATATAGATGAGTAAACTGTGGGCACAGATTGCCAGATTGTGGGAACAGATTATTAAACTGTGGGAACAGATTAGTAAACTATGAGTACAGATTAGTAAACTGTGGGAACAGATTGATAAATTGCGGTAACAGATTAGTAAACTGTGGCAACAGATTAGTAAACAGTTGGTACAAATGAGTCAAATGTAGGAACAGAGTAATAAACTGTTGGCACAGATTACGTACTTAATTTTGGGAACAGATGACTAAACTATGGGAACAGATTGCAAAATTGTGGAACAGATTATTAAACTGTGTTAACGGATTAGTAAACTGTAGGTACAGATTAGTAAACTGTGGCAACAGATTAGTAAACAGTTGGTACAAATGAGTCAAATGTAGGAACAGTAGTAAACTGTTGGCACAGATTACGTACTTAATTTTGGGAACAGATGACTAAACTATGGGAACAGATTGCAAAATTGTGGAACAGATTATTAAACTGTGGTAACAGATTAGTAAACTGTGGGTACAGATTAATAAAATGTATGAACAGAGTAGTAAACTGTTGGTACAGATTACTAAACTGGGTATAGATGAGTAAACTGTGGGCACAGATTGTGGAAATAGATTATTAAACTGTAGGAACAGACTATCAAACTGTGGGAACGGATTAGTAAACTATGGGTACAGATTAGCTAAGAATCCGTTTTCCTCATACTCTAGCACCAGAAGTGCTCCATATATTTCACTTTGTTTCACAGTATATTTATTGTCTCAAATATTTTTGGACCCTTTTTCAGTTGGGTTGTACAGTTAAAGGCCACGTTATTGGTCGAAATTTTTTTGAAATAATTTATTGGTCTATTGTTATATATAAAAGCAAATTCATTCAACCTCCGGCACAATTCAGAGTCTTCAATTAACTGAACATTGAAGTGGATTAAATGATGTATTTTGGAATTGTTGCTGACTGTTTGATGTAATATTTGAACCCGAGCAATGTGTGTCGCAGACGACAGCAGCTTGTTGAATCTGACTCCCCACCCGCTGGTCCGCCAAAGGAAGAGACGCTTTCCGGGACTCTGCTGCATGGTGTCTGGTTAAGAGTCCTAACTCAATTCATCATGTTATTGTACATCAACACTTTGGGTGATTCTTTTATCCTTAGACAGTAAACTGTAGTCATCTTCCTCCAGCATTTATTGATACGTGGCTATTTCGTTCCACAAACTGTACTATTTAGATTCCATCTGCCCTTTAGCATTTAGTTATGTTTCCAGGATCTTAGAAGGTACTTACGTTTGCAATCATTCAGTTTTCAACATATACTGTATATTGAATTAAATTGTATATATTTGGGCTATGCACAAGCATTATCATTTTTTATGTTCTCACTGTGCTTGTATCCTGTCAAACGTGTGTCACAATACACATTGTTTTACTGTAGTCCCAGATACTATGTTTCACAGCAGATACACACTGGACAAAAAAGTGTATTGATGTTATGTTGCAAACGCACAACTGGTTCCAATTACAGTATGTGTTTCATTTTACAGAGTGTGAATGGAATTGCAGTTAATACTTGACACGTCTAAACGTTTTTCTTTCTAGATGTTGTTCGACTTTGATTTCAGCCTTCTAGTGTTGATGCATGGTTGTATTGGTTGCTCGGTGCTTTACAATCGACTATGACATGTCTCAAACTGCAAGATTTATTCGCATGCCATTTAGTTTTAATGATCCCCACTGTTGTCCTTTCCATCAGCAGTTAAAGATCAGATTATCTAGTAAAAAATAAATACAATAAAATGTTCCTAGCGATTACCAGTTAAAGCAAAACTGGCCTCATCTGGCATTCCTGTCTTTATATTCTCCCCCCGTGGACCCCAAGTGCTAATTGTCAAAGTCTGCATTCATTAATAAAGGTTTAATTCCGTCATGATAGTTTTCTATTCTGCATGTGTAAATTGATCATTACCCCCTCTAGTGGACACTAGTAGACCTTGCAGTTGTTTTAATAAACAGCATGCCAAGCTCTGTCTTTTTTCAGCGTAACGTCTTTTGGGAGGTGGAAGACTCCTACCCTCACACAGGCTGAACACAATTCCACTTAAAAACAACATTCACTTATAGCATTGATTTGTTATTCTAGAGTCGTTTCTCCACTGAATGTAAATGCAATTGTATTGTATGGTCATTTGTAAAGTTTGTATTTATGTGGAGCATTTGTTTTCATGTGTATTTCTTTATCATGGCATGTATCGTGTAGTTAGTGTCCTTCTATGTAGACAAGCAACTGCTATGTATGTATAGCTTAATTTTATAATGTGAATAAAGTTTTCTATCCAGTTAGGGATGCATTTCTTCTTTTTTTAATTTGTGGTTAACTCGTAACCATATACGGCCATTAAAAATAAGGATATTGAAATGTTTTAGATTTCGATTAAGTTACCAATTTATGTATTCACATTTGCTTTTCAATTTGATGTCCAGAAATTATCCATCAAACTCTTCCTAAAAGAAAAAAAATAATTTTCAATATGAACAAAATATGTGCATAGCATATATATTTTATGGTGAAATGCATGTATGAAAGAACAATTTAAAAAAAAGCATTTTTTAGGCTCTCGTGCTTAAAAATTACCATTCGAGAATGGCACAAAAGTGCTAAACAAACTTTTGTTTTTGACCCCCCCCCCATAAAATCAACTCACTCAAAATTTGAATATAATTTTAAATATATTTGTCCATTGTGTCATTCAAAATACTCAAATTATAAGACCCAGTACAAGCACATACCTGTAAGTGATGCTTGGCATCGAGTGGTAAATGGTGCTATCAGAATCTGATTTATTGGC
Organism: Leptonotus elevatus; assembly: GCF_054856555.1. Classification (NCBI taxonomy): domain Eukaryota; kingdom Metazoa; phylum Chordata; class Actinopteri; order Syngnathiformes; family Syngnathidae; genus Leptonotus; species Leptonotus elevatus. The sequence goes on from NC_141253.1 coordinate 15,405,760, forward strand.
CAAATGTGAGAACACACAAATAATTTGCCCCTGTAGTCATAATTCATCCAAGAAACACCAAAAATAACAAGCAACAGAACGGGAAACCTGGCGGTTTGCTAGTTAGCGCCCCAATTTTTTTTAGATGGATAAAAAGAGACGTGAGGAAAGAGGGAGGGAAAAAAACATGGGCTAATCTGTGCTGCTTGAAACGGCAGCACAGTATGCATGAACATAGTAATAAAATGTCGACTTACTAAAACTTATTCAAACTAATTTCAAAGACTTGCATGTGTGTGGAAACACTGACCATGAGATTGATATTAATTACAATTTAGTTGAGAAAACATGTTTATAATTCAAGTCATTTGGGTGGAATTACCATTGTTGACGGTATGGTAGTCGGGGCACCTGAAGGCCCAAATTTTGTGTTGTTTGTTATTTGCTCGAGTCGAAATTATTGATCTCTTTGGAAAGGCTGAAAGGACGACATTTTATTGTGTCATTTGGAATAGGCTGAAATTCCCGTGGCCTTGAACAGGATATTGTCACAGTTTGGTGCCATTAGTTCCCAGTGTTTTTCTACTCAACCCTCCACTCGGCCTGTCGGCCTTGCCCACCTCGGCCAATCAGACACACCTGTTAATTTAAGGCTCTCCTGAAAGTTCCCTCATTGCCAGATTATTCTATATATGCCCGTACAAAATTCTCCGGTGTTTTTCCGTGGATCACATGAGGTTCACAGGACCTAACCCCAAGCCCTCTCCTAATCTTCAAAAACTCTTTATCACGACTTTGAAGTTAACTGCCGTGATATTAACCCATTTGTTGCTGCACTGCTCACAGCTGTTATTAAAAGTAAATTTAAAGTCTTCCTGCATTTGGATTTCACACACACACACACACACACGTTTGGTGTCACATATAAAAATGGATGGGTGGATGTTATAGTGTGGGGATCGTGTGTATTATTGCACATAAACAAGCCAGGAAAAGATGGAAAAATCGCCCAAAAGGCATCAAATTACACATGAGACATTCTTATAACATTTAAAAAAAATGACTGCAATAAAACCCCAAAGCATGATTGATCAACCCCCATAATTAACAGTTGGACAGAGGTTATTTTTCTGTGCCCTTTTCCAAACGCACTTTTTGCTCATTTTGGCCAAACAGTTGTAATTTAACCTCATCAGTCCATATAACTTGTTTCCAAAATGCATCAGGCTTGTCTTTGTTTATTTTCAAATTCAATCACTGAGAATGTAGATGGGGTTTTCTTCTGATGACTCTTCCATGAAGACCATATTAGCACAAGTGTCTCTTTATAGTGGAATAGTGGAGCACAACTCCAATGTCTGTCAGGTCTTTCTGGACAAAAACATTCATGTGTATTAACGTGCATCAAGAAGCCAAAAAAAAAAAACTGAAAAATTTCCCGTTAGTCGTCAACTTATGTACAGTATTATGTCATAAACAGAAAAGAATTAGCCGCCTCTGAAATTTTAAATTTCTTCAAGATTTCACAAAGTATTTTTTATTGATCAAGGAATTTTCAACATAGCACTTCTGCACATATTAGTTTTCTCTAAGAGGCACAAATTATTTATATACCAATACAGAATGAATCAAGAAAAAAACAAAAATGACCTGGGACATTATTATTAGCCCCCTATAAGAAATGACCATTTATTAAGTCGTTGCACAAACCACTGTTGTGCAGTGATTTAACTTCACAGGTGAATTTCACTCAAGTTGAAGTTTAAAAAATGGTTTAAAAGCTTCACTATGAGTCATTGAAGCTGTCTGTTGAGAAATCACCATGACGAAAACTAAAGAAATCAGTTTGGACTTGAGAAAAAGTATTACTGATGCACACAAAGCACAAGGACAAACAAAGCTATCAAAGCAATCCATTTTTAGAAATGAGCATGTAGCACAACACAATACAGTAATTATCAATACATTAGAAAACATAATCAAAACAATGTATGTAACTATAAGGGACAACTTTTAAAACAGTATTCTTGCACATTAAGTTAGATTTTTTAATATAACAAATTATATAATTCCTAAATATAGTAATGTCATTGTGCATTGTGTGAAAGTGAGGCTAAGTGCAAAAAAGGGAGGAAAAGTTTTCTTCTGTCACAAAATGAAAGTGTAGAGATTGAACACAACACATCTGGAGCACATCTTGCACATGCAAAATTCCTGTTTTACTTCCCGTAATTTGGAGGGACAAATATTTATGTTACTTCGTGTTCCGAATTCTGTTATCAAAAAAGGTGCGCCAGTTTGAGACTTTTTGGGATGCCGAGAGGGAAGTTGGACCAAAACAAACTTGAGAAATTCCAGTGGGAGGTTTTTAGATATAAATATCTGTCAAGACAAACTTCAGTTCAGATTCAGCTCTGCCTGCAGTGCAGACAATATCCCAAACTCAACAGCTCCTCTACCCTGTGTGCGGTAAGTCAGACGATTTAAACTATTTCTGTATTGTGTATTGCTGTAACATGATGTAAACGACAGTTCTAAAGCAGTGAATTAAAGTTAATTGAAACATTTTATTTTTATTAAATTAGCAGAAAATGCTATAGATATTATTGATTGTTGCATAATGTATATAATACCATGGGGGTGTTGGGAGGAGGGATGGGTTATCTTTTTAACGGTACTATGGATGTTTTAATTGTTCGGCACCTTGAGTTGCATTTCAATGTATGAAAGGTCCTTTATAAATAAAGTTTGATTTGATAAATCATGCATTAATGCCATTATTATGTTGATATTTCATTCAAAATAATAAACACTTTATTATATTTGATATATTGCAACATTTGCTATAAAGTAGTTATTATGCTTGTAGCTTTTTGATGTAATTATTTGTTAAAACATTTTGAGGGGAAAGCATGAAAAAATGTGTAATAGTTTAAAACGTGTAGTAAATACATAATGTATAGGACAAGTTGTATATGGATAAATGGACAATTGAAATAATTATGTAGTGCAATTGAAGTTCCTTTAATGTGTGCATTAAAAAGAAAAAAGAAAAAAAGAATTCCTTTTATGTGAAGGTTTAACTAACCGATAAATGTATGGATATCCTTCAGCTCTGTCAGGGTCTTTCCTCCTCCTGATGGACTCTTCCACAAGTTTGTTCCTGCTGCTCCATCTCCTCAGTTTGATTTCTGCCAGCCTATCTTGTTTTTGTGATCGATACCCCTGGGGCACATGGTCCGCCTGCTCTCAGACATGCAACCACGGCACGCAGAGAAGACATAGGCAAGGATCACAATAGGTGGACCGTGGATGCCAATGACAAATACTTGCTTCATATTTGTTTTGTTCATATCCGTTTGACAGAGCATTTCAATATGACGATTACTTCTGGAAGAGCAGCTGTCATCAGTTGTGCGAGAAAAACGACAGGAGGGCTTGTAATGTGCAGGCTTGTCCCATAAATTGCCTGCTGACAGAGTTTGGGCCCTGGTCTGACTGCTCTCCCTGTGCCAAGAAACAGGCAAGACAAGCATTGCAAAACCAGCACAAGAAGTTCTTTTGTCAGCACATTTCAGTTTGTAATCGTATCAAAGTCGGATGGAAGACAGAAATTATTAGAACATCTTTTAGAAGCCTGTCTTTTAGAATTGCATAAAGCAAATAATCAAATGACTTTGCCGTGATTGGTTCTTCTTTGATGTCGATATAGTTACGGACCCGGGCTATCCAAACACCATCCCAGTTTGGTGGTGCACCATGCAGTGTGGAACTGATGGAGGGGAGGCCCTGTTATCCCGCCACAGAATGCAAGTTGGCACCAGTTGACTGCAGAGACAACTTCAAATGTGACAATGGTATCGGCAGTGCACATCTATTGGGATTACAGTTTTACTTAAGTAGTATCTATCTTCTAGTTTACCACGGTGTAATTTAACAAATAAATGCCCCATTCCAAAAAGATACTGAGCTGTAATAATGTAACCACTTTACACCATGTAGACATCAATACTTGCATGAGCTCCTTCAAAAGAATGACAGTAAAGAGACACCGTCCTTTGTGGTGACATTATCTGGAAAAAACAAGAAACATAAACTTCTTTCTATCCGTTACCAATTGTAAAACACAGGCCTTACTGTGATTGGTTAATTTTCATACGGCAATGTATTATTTCTATTTTTAGTTTTGTCAATTCCAACTTTACGGTCACTATCGTTTTTTTCCCCTCTTAAAGTGGGTTTTAGACAATATCGTATCGATGTAGGTACATATAAAATTAATATAGTATGGTGTAAATATCTGCTTGTTTTAAATTATTATATTGTGTCAACATTATCTTGTCTTGTATCTACAACTAAAATTAAAAAACCTGACACGAGACCAAAGGAAGGAGGACTCAGATGCAAAGTAGGAAAAAAGGCCAAACAATGGTTAGAGTTTTACACACACACACACACACACACACACACGCACACACACACACAAATCACCTCTGAAAAAAGGAGGGAAAAAACAAGGCACTGGCAGAGACAAACAAACTGCGATCTAATAAGGGAGGTAAAAACGGGAACAAAAACACTCACGTGACGTGACGTGACGTGACGTGACGTGACGCGACGACCATGGAACGAAGCTGAGAAAACCGCTTCTGTGGACACATCGGCAAATGACAGGGAAGACGCGGACTATTTAACAGCGGGGGTTAACAAGGCACAAGTGGGAACAATCAGGGATAACAATATACAAGGAAAAGCAAGCAAACTGAAACGAGATGAGTCAGACTTCAAAATAAAACAGGAAACTGCTAGTATAACGAAAACAAAGATAGACAGTCCACACCACGGTGAAACAAACCCGTTTTCATTAACAAAAGATTGCTTTAAACAAAAAACAAATAACTAAAGGAACATTTTTCATTATTGCAAAATTAACTAAAACTAACTACAATGGCTATGAAGGGCCCTCGCAACCCTGGCCACGTTGGGGTACATGCAGGTTGGGTATTGTCAAAAATCCTCTAAAATATTCATGTTTTTGCCAGGCCTTATGTATGTGCATAGTTTCTTGAGTATTACCCCGGTTTCAACCCTAAAAAATAGCATGATTTTTCTTTGCACCGACCCAGCATCAGCGTGCAACGAAAGAAAAGGTTTCCAATAACTTTTTATCGTCTTTAGATGAAACCCAAGGTTTAAAGACGATCAGATACATTTGTAGGAAGAGTTTGCTAAGATGGGACCTCTATAAGAGGGCAACAATAGCGCAAAATTCTAAAATAAATTCAAAATGGTGGACTTCCTGTTAGGGTTAGTATAAGACTACAAAATACTTTTTGTAGGTCTTGGGCTGTTACATATGCCTCCAAAAAGTCACAGATAGATGTTAAACCACGGGTGCTTTGTTAAAAATGTGTAGGGGGCACTACTGAGCCAATTTTAAGAAACTGCACAGTAACCCTGTCAAAAACAAATGTTTTTGCCTGCCAGCCTGATGTGTGTACAGAGTTTCATTAGTTTTCACTCAAGTTAAGACCCTTAAAAACAGCATAATTGTTCTTTGCAAACAACAGCTACTCAGGCCCTAATTTTAGTCTTTTTCAATTGCTTTCATACATGAGCATTCAGGGTTTATTTTAAACATTTATCGCTGTATAGGTTAAACAGTCGTTTGGGAATTGCAGTTTACTTAACTTTATTACACAATATTTATTTTTAACTTGTTTTTTTAATCTTGTACTCAACAAATACCCCAAATATACATTTTGAAAACTAAAATATTTAAACAAAAACAAAAAACACTATAGCATAGAATTTCCTGAAAAATATAAACTAATAAAAACCGACAAACTCGCTCTAAAACTGAAAAAAAAATGTTTAATTTGAAATGAAATAAAAATTAAATATATTAATTTAAAAAAATCCAAAACCATTTTAAGCCTGGCATTAACAATTAGAATTTCCCTCTCTGTTTCAGGACGCTGCATCAACGCCACACTAACTTGCAACAAACAGAACGACTGTGAAGATAACTCTGATGAGAGGGACTGTAGTGACTTCAAAGTTGTGTGTCCGGCCGATAAGAGAGTGGCTCCTGGTGCTGACCTGGTGGGGAATGGGTAAGATGAAGGTCAATACGTCACTATTGACGTCTTGCATTACTTCCTGCTCTGGCCATAAATCTATCGCTTCTCCCAAGAATATCAGATGAACTGAACACCGTAACTTGGCTTGCTAAAAAAGAAAAGTGGAACAGAAAATGGACAGGTGGATGAATGAAAAACACATAAACACGTAAAACGCCAGAAATTCAGCTATTAGAAAATTACCACAATGATCATACTATATCGATTCCCAACTATTTCTACATGCCCAGGGCTGGACTAGCCATCTGGCATACCAGGCCTGGTGCCTGCTGGACCAGCTACTTTTAGGGCCGATGCAGTGCTATTTAATTATTAATTTCCAACATTGTACCCCAAGAGATCAAATTGGTACATGGGCGGTTCCGGCTGGATGCCAGCGATACACAAATTCTAACAATACATTTTTCACAATAACTTTTTGTATAGCTGACCTTGATCTTATTTCATGTTAAAAGTGTTCCAGTTTGACCTGCTCACTGAGATGTTTTGAAAGGTTTGATGCGCTTGCAAATGAACCGCGGGGTGCAGTCCTGGACAACATGTTTATGGGAGGAAGTTGCATCATCAGGAGGCCTCAGAGCACACTGCTTTACCATCGGATACCTCACAACTTTGAGAGCTTCGACATTAAGGTACCGTGAAGTAGCTTTCATCCCACTGTGCTGCATTATGTCAGGAATTCAAGATGTCCAACACATCCAATACAGTTTGTAGTCACTATCTGACAATAAACCAGCCACATCTTTCTATTTTGTTTTAGTATTATATAATCACTTAATTCAGTGGCCAATTCAATGTTTATTTATTTCAGTTTTGTTAAAAATATATATTTGTTATATAAAAAGTTAAACTAGATTTGTAGATGAATAGGGTTTGGAATAAAACAAAAACAAAACAAACCGTTTTAGCATGCTCTCTTAGAAACAACGGGACAAAGCTGCTTTAACTCACAAAGTTGTTGTTCATTTTGTTGTGTTCATAAAGGTTGGTGTGATCGAAGACTTCAGCACGGATCCCAGTCCTCTGCACTCAGAGTCCATTAATGTAAAGAAGTCCACTCAAGAGGAGAGAAACAAAAATATATTTATCTTTGGTTGGCTTCTTTTCCGTCCTTTGACGTCACATATAGAATCAAAGGATGCATTTGAAGCTTCAAAGAAAACGGTGAGTGAGCAAACAAGTGCAAAAAGTTATGTCAATGTCAGAACGATTGGGCCATCAATGACTTCACTAACTTCTTGATCTCATCCTAAGCCTCACCACACCAGTTCCACCTAAAATAAATAGAGGTGAAACAACATCATTTGCATTGTGTGGAACCTTTTGGAATTAATTCTTTAAAGATGCTCGGCCAGTGGATTTTTGTGCAACTTTACAGGCTTGTTTTTTTTCTGAAGGTGTTGGTCTGAATTCTGAAGTGTACAATTACCGGTAACAGGAAGTTTGACATATATTCTACTCATACATATATATTTTTTAGCTGAAATCAGCTGATGGTAAATGCAACTGCATACCAGAAATTGTCAATTAGGCTGAATCTCATAAATTTATTTTATCAGATGAAAAATATTGTGACAAATGTTGAACGATTACATGATAATTGTTTCATCTACCAAACTATCTCAAGTAGACTAAATGTTACGAAATTCTTCTGCTAGGATTCCAAGTTTTTCCGGGTGCACCAGGTTCTGCCTGTGTCCACATTCAAAGTGCGGCACCCAAGCAATTTGGTCCTGTCTGGGCCTTTCCTCAAGTTCCTCCACGCACTTCCCGTCGAATATAACTATGCCCTCTACAGAAACGTCTTTCAACTCTTTGGAACACATTACTACAGCTCAGGGACACTCGGAGGCCTCTATGACCTGGTCTACCAGTACAACCGAGAGGAGCTTACCAGCTCAGGTATGATAAGTCTACATAACATCATTTAAATGATACCCTGGGTTACAACAGCAATTAACTAATTTGCTCCCAAAAACTTATTTGTACGGTTTTTATGGGGGTTTTTTTAAGCTAGAGGATAGAGAAGGCTTTGATGCAGCCACTGAACCGAAGAGAAAGCCTGAAGCAATGGTAGTTATTACAAAAATGGAAAGCATGTGGTAGCAAAGTATAAGAGACCAACCAGGGCCATGTTGCAAAAAGCTATTTTCCCCACAGTTTTAAACAGATTTGTGAATAATGATGAAACTTAGCTATATTCTAATGCTAATCACTGCCACGAAAGCCTTAAACCATAGTTTCTCTCCAACAGGTGAATCAGAAGAGCATGTTAAAGGTTGTCTTGCCCGAGAGACCAAATGGACAATTGTCCTCGCTCAACAGAGGGCTCTACCCATGTGCTCTGACAACAAAATGACTCAAAAATATAAAGGTTTCTGCCACACAGCAACAACAACCGTTATTTATTTCTTATAAAGAATAATGTCAGTATACAGTTGTTCTCATTGTCTTGTCCGGGTCAGGCTCGTACATTCAGGCAGCAGAGAAGTCTTACTCTTCCGTGAAAGGCGGACGAACCAGAGAGGCAGCATCGCTGGCCTGGGAAAGGCAAGGCCCTGCTCCTGATCGAAACTCCTACAAGAACTGGGCCAAGTCTGTCCTCGATAATCCCGCTGTAGTTAATTTCAAGGTTAAACAGAGAAGATTCAAACAAATGGAATGTGTTGAATTTAATTCAAACACCGTAACATTTGTGATTATCCAGGTGGAGCCAATCATAGCTCTAGTGCGTGGGATCCCCTGTGCAGCCACAAAGAGGAGGCACCTGAGGAAAGCCTTGCAGCAGTACTTGCAAGAGTTTGATACCTGCAAGTGTGCTCCCTGCCCCAACAATGCCAGAGTTTTTCTCTTTGGTACTGAGTGCAAGTGTGCCTGTCACACCGGTACATTTGGGCCCAACTGTGAGCAACGAGCTCCTGACTTCAATTCAGGTACTGTTTACCACTGCAGAATACTTACAGGATGTTACCAGACACATTATCATCAGCTCTACAATTTAAAGAGATCCAAAACAACTTTTGAGAAGTTGTCCACAGGCAACTTTTAAAAAGCTGTCCATTGTAGTGACTATAATTCCCGAAAGGGTTTTAATGACTCTTCTCCTTGAGTGTCACCTTATCATGGCGGAGCGGTTTGTGTGTCCCAGTGATCCTTGGAGCTAGCATCCAGCAGAATCCGTTTGAGGAGAAAGTCCAAATAACGATTATTTTGGGAGCAGGCTGACGATAATTTCGGTCAGCCTTGAGTCTTTTTGCCTGTGACTCTCAGAGAGAAACAATTAGTCGTATTGGCAATCTTCAAGGCAATTCGCCAACGTCTCCACGTTATTCACCAATTTGTGCAGTGACTCAAGACTCTAGTCTCCAATTGAGTTCACTCATTGACTGAATAGATAGGCACACCATCTTCCGAGTGTTCCAGGAATCCAAGTTTTACCCTGCCAGACTCACCTCTACCAGTTTTTCTGAAAATGCTGTCAATTGTGTCAATTGTTGTGAAACCAGATGACCAATTCAATGGATAGATACTGTCTATCTCATGGACTTTCATATGATTTATACATTGCATATGTACGTCCCTGTGTTTACTACTCTTCAACCCATACGTCCCACTTTTATGATGTCATACTCGTTCTTCACTGATAGGATCTTTTCACTGTCACGATCGTTCCCAGACTCACCCGCTGCTAAAGCGATGAGTCTGCTTTCCAGGCTAGGAATACCTGTCGAATATTTATGTGTGTGGGATGCTGTGTTGAGATATGACCATAAATGTTAACTGCCCGATGTTTTAATATTTATGTGTAGGGTCTGCCAAAGATTTTAAAAAATCTTATATGATTTGAAAAATCCTTACATGTGTACCAGTCTTCAGTTGACAGGCCGCAGTAAATGTAGGAAACAAATTAAATGTGTGTTTTTATTCAATAATGTGTCTTATTTGCTAATATTTTCAGCACAGTGAAAACTAAATTTCTATTAACTTAACATGATCTTTTAAATAGTACTTGTATGTTTTGAAACTCACAGAGGAAGTAGATGGTTCCTGGAGCTGTTGGGGACCGTGGAGTCGCTGCTCAGCCTCCATGAAGAGACATCGCAGAAGGAGGTGTGACAACCCTGCCCCCTTGAGAGGAGGCCAAGTCTGCAACGGTCCTGACAGGGATGAGGAACCATGTCACATCTCGCTTTTCAAACTGTAGGTGAAAACGACAACACGTGGATATAATCATCGCTGCTGCTACAGCTGCTACAACAAAAACGCTTATTTCACAATAATAGTAATTTTACAATCCCAGAAATTAGTATGAAGCTTTATTTTCCCGCATCCAGACATGAAACATGTGAGAATGACGATGACTTCACTATGGGATGGAGGGAGGAGCTTCCTCCAGGTGTCCAGGGTTGTCCCAGGCCAAAGCCGCCTGACAACAGCTTCCTCAGGGTAAAGACCATATCATTGATATGCACTTCTTTTGTGTGTGTGTGTGTGTGTGTGTGTGTGTGTGTGTGTGTGTGTGTGTGTGTGTGTGTGTGTGTGTGTGTGGGGGTGTGTGTGTGTGTGTGTGTGTGTGTGTGTGTGTGTGTGTGTGTGTGTGTGTGTGATGGCTTGGGAGATACAAATGTAAAATGTAACAATATAAGTGTGCTTTTCTAAATTTTGATGAATTGTGATGTGACACTTTGGCTGATTTACATACTTATTTCAACCCTACTGAGTTCCTCTGCCCAAAGATCTGCCATTTTCATGTGACATTTGTGTAGTTTGGCCGTCCGATCACTATTATTTGAAAGCCCAAATTAATCAGACCCATAAGTATTAGCATTAGCTGATAGCATTAGCAGCGCTAGCTTCAGATAAGCGGTACATATTTGAAAAGGGTGACTAGATTTTCAAAACAAAAAATTAGGATGCTACAATTTCTCGGAAAATCAAATACACAATGAAGCTAAATCCTTTTTGTCGACATGCTAATAATGCTAAATGCTATCTTGGGTAACAGCACAGTTCATCAGTGCTAAACAAGTCAGTATCCTCACCATTATCCAACCGTTTTTTGCTGTTTCGGCAGCTATTTGGAAGCTGGCTTTGTAGTTTACCTTGCGCTGGTCCCACATTGGAAACATGCCTAGGATGACCAGATTTTCAAAATGAAAAAGCAGGACACTATAATTTCACCAAATTTCACCGCTAATCAATCTTCGTCAACGGGGTGCGGGTTAGCGAGACACTGCCAATATTTGTATCAATCGCTAATGCTAAATGCTATTTTGTTTGACTCTTTAACAGCGCTAAACAAGTCAATGCAGTGCGCTCACCATTATACAACTTTTTTGCTTGGTCCCGAAAGCTGGCTGTGCCATTTACCTCGCGCCGGTCACGCATTGTAACAGCGGAAATATCGCTAAAAAACTCAGCTTGCGTTGTCCGACCAGTGACATTGATGACCGCAGTTGATAGTAGGACAACATTTCCCATAATTCCTAAATGCAAAAGCAGGAAGTAGTTGTAGTTCCGACTATGGTCCCAGTCAACGCCTGCTACAGAAGTTTAAGTCTATGTTACACAACTTTAGTTAAGAGTTAAGAGGTTATCTGGTAGGATACATTTTTACTTTTGTGATGGCGAAACAGAAGTTATTTGCTGGGTCTTAACTCATTCACTCACAGCCATTCTCGCTGAAGCAAACCCCCTTCGCTCCCGGCTGTTTTACTGGATTTTGACTGATTTTGCATGGCCCACAGAATAAATGTTCTATTGCTAAAAAAAAACATAGAACCTACCAAAAGAAAGATTAGAGTCTCTTCTTTCATCAGGAAAATATTTGTATTTGTTTCCGTTTTGCAGTAATTAGCATTAGAATATAGCTAAGTTTCATCATTATTCACAAACCTGTTGAAAACACTGGAGAAAAGAGCCTTTTTTGCAACATGGCCCTGATTGATCTCTTATACTCTGCTGTCACCTGCTGGCCATTTTTTGTAACAACTACAATTGCTTTAAGTGACCTTTTCAAGTCAGAGGCTGCATCAAAGCCTTCTGTATGCTCTTGCATTAAAAAAAAAACAACAACATATAAATACGTTTTTGGGACCATGTCACTATTTAAAATATAACGTTTTTAGACATTTTGGGGACCAAATGAGTTAAAACTTTCCATGTTATATGTCCAGAAAGCAAAGCAGTACTATAATTTTGGTGAGGATGAAGAGTTCCAGTGCTTCACAGGATTTGACCGGGAAGGTTTCCAGTTCATCAACTGTCTTCCTGATGGGACATGGAGTCAACCGAGAGGAAGCTGCCTCAGTGGGTTTGGGATTCTTGGAATAAGTTACCATATAACAGTGTATCATTCTTCATTACTGCATGTTCTCCTCCACCTTTAGGAAAGGTATGCCTTCCCCTTGATATTCCTGATGACATGACGCTGTTCAACAGCAAAGAAGAATACAAAGTGGGTGATTCAGTGGGTTTGAACTGTGTTGAGCCGGGTTTGTCGCCACTGCCTCGAGGCTTTTACAGGTGCAGCACTAGTCTCACCTGGGAACCTTCCTTACCTGCAGAATTGCGCTGCACTAATGGTACATGGCATGTCGTTTTACAGCTTTACGTGCCAAAGAAAAGCGTTTATTTGTCTAGAAGCAGTGTTATGTAAATGCATATTTTCCCCAAGAAATAAAGGTTTCTTGTTACTTTATAGAGGAGCCTTTTGAACCTGACAGCCAGTGTGGTCCAGGTGAGAAACATCAAGGCCCTCAATGTGTCTGTATACAGCGGGAAGACTGCCTGTAAGATTTTTGCAAATACTCTTTCATTTTGTACATTATACATACAGTAACATGTGTGTGTGTGTGTGCGTGTGATCTTGTTTTTATGACATAGTGGGGCCAACATTTAGGGATTTCACAGAGTTGTGAGGTCCAGCCGTCCATGTGGGGCCATTTTGCTGGGCCCCACAAGTTTAGACCTCTTTTTGAGGGTCAAGACTTGGTTTTAGAGTTTAGGTTTGAATTGGGTTATGATTGAGGTTAGGGTAAGAAATAGCGGTAGGCAATCATTTCTGATGGCTGGGGTTAGGGGCTATTAAATGCATTATGTTAATTAGAAACCCCATAAAGATAGTGAAACAAACTTGTGTGTGAGTGTGTCTGTGTGTGTGTGCCCAGATCCGAACCAGAGAATCTCTGCATCCTGAACATTGACCTCAACGTCACCGTGTCGATGTCCCTCTGTTCCTTCCACGCCGGCCGTTGCCATGGCGATCCACTCTTCTTTGTAAGCGAAGGTGCTTGCGATATCGTGGATGCCGATAAACTGGAGTGGGCCAGGTTCCGAGCCAAGTTTGCCTCAAAAAGTTCTGTCAAGGAGTCGTGTGATCTTGACACGTGTTATGAATGGGAGAAATGTTCAAGTAAGTGTGACTGTTTTTTTTTGTTTTTTTGTCCCCTTTACAACTGAATGTAAATAATAAAAACAAATTAATTTCTGTCCTCAATGTGCTTTCAGCATCTAAGAAGTGTGAATGCATAGCTGCTCGGGACTGTCCCCAAGTTGAGACGCACAAGTTATGTCTGATGCTGACCAGGATCCAGAGAACTCGCAGTGTGGACCTTTGCTCCATGGTATCTTTGAAGTGTGCCAACTACCAATTTGAGATCCTCAATGAAGGCGTCTGTGAATCCAGATAATCCAAAATGATGTCACTCGATACGACAAGACGCATTTGTGACTCACATTTGTTACTCCACCACTACAGCAAAATGTGCAACAAATTTGTGGTGATTGTGAATACACTGATTAGATTTAGCGGAACCTCCCAAAACATACAATTTTTGTTAAATATTGTTAAAACTCATTCACTGCCAGCCATTTGAGAAATGTTCAAAATTGTCAATACCCACACGGTATTATGTTCAATAATTATATATAAACCAAATCTGACACACTCTTTCCTTTCTGCCTTGTCCTGAAAAATGAAGGTTGCCCAAAATGCAGCCATTACTCCCATGGACTCTCAAACTGTGTTTATTTCATATAAAATGGGGCAATTATGTCATCTACTGGTGGTTGTGCATCAGTAAAGTTATTTCCAAGTATGACATTTACAGTGGAGCATAAGCAGATTCTCCCCCATCTAGCCCCATTGAAAAAAAAATCATTGACAAGTATACTTGTCAAAGGCAGTGATTGTTAAGTATTTGCTCTTTTCAATTAGAAGCATTGTCATCTTTATCATTACAGGATGAGGAAAAAGTTTGGACATTCCTGATGTAGAATAAAGTATTATGGAGGCTATTTTGGAATTTGACATTCAATTTGAACAAAATGAGCTTGCGTAGGCTACCAATACTGTATATTATATTATACCACTATTTTTCATCTTTGCATATTTTAGAAACTCTGCACTACAAGTTATTTTAACCTATTTAGTAAATCCAGAGTATAACAAAATATACTGCTAAATTACCTCTGCGCTTACAACATTCCAATGTCATCAAAAGTCACACTATGTTATAAAGATACACTAGTGTGTGTGTGTGTGATTGTGTGCCGAAACATTTTGGAATGCATGTTTGAAGGTGCATTGTGGAACTTGTCGGTTTAAACAAGTGGTTTTTCCCCTCCAAAGTAGAGACTAAAAATACATGTTTCACAATATGTACAATAAATGCTTAAAAACGTCATTTTTACTGAGAGCTGCAATTTGCTTGGATCCAAAAAAAAATTAATCTAATATACTCCTGCATTGTATGTTGATGAACATTGGAATGTGTGTTTAACAACACTGATAATTATTTTTGATAAAGTAGAGATCAAGAAATGTTTCGCACATTTTGTTGTTTTTACTAAAGCTTTTATGCAGCTATGAATACAATATCAAGGAAGGACTATAGTAAGAGCAGGAGACCTACTACCACACAGGGAAGATGTGGAAATGTTGGATTGCTAAAAAATTCTGTACCTGAAGGTACACGCCAACAACCAACTGGACTGGTCCCACAATAGACCAATTCGTGATCTTCTACCAATCTGTAGTGTCCAGTGCACGCTGCTGCTGTGGGGAAGCATTACATCTGGTTAAATTACTAGGGTGAACAATAATGTGGTGAGGAAAACCATTTTCTGGTTGGGTTTGAACTGGACAACCCTCAAAGTCATAGCTGAGAGGAAGATGACATACAGACTTTAATTTTCCCTTTGGGAATCAATAAAGAATTATCTTGTAAAAAAATGTTTTTAATTTGTCATAACAATGTAATCACAAACATGTATTGTTTTCATCTAGAAAAAGGCCCATTCTCACCAGTTAAAAAAAGGAATTATTGACATAATTTCTTTTTTAACTCGAGAAAGAAACGGGCCTCTCTTTTTACTGGCAGTAATGGGTTACCACACCATACTTTTCAGCCTTTCATGACAAAAATAATAATAAAAGACATGGCCTTACATGTAGTTGTTAGACATTCAAACATTGCATCATGGACTCCAATCATACATGATGAGGGAAATGAAATATCTTTATTGGGGGCATACGTCGATGTCGATCACAGTGAGCTGCTCGCCAGCGCACCTCCTGAATCCCACTTGGCACTCGGTCATCGTCACGGCAACGCTGCCAACACCCAAGGTCACACACAGGGGGGGCGAGTCTTCTGGGCATTCTGATGCATTCTGGCATTGACAACTCCCAGCTAATTTTAGAAAACAAATGGAGAAGGTTGTTATTTGCCTTATCAAAAATTTATAGTATCAACATTTAAGACCGGTAATTTGTATTTTTTTTCAACAACAGAAATAACTAAAATGATTATCGGCCGGTTGTAAGTTTTACAACGCCAGCAAGGATAAAGGAACTCCATTTCTTTGCCCTGGGCATGTCAAGGTGGGGGGGTTCTGACCAAGAGACGCACCCCCACAGACAGCCCCACCCAGCTCTGGAATCCAGGAGATTGACAGACATGAAAAAAAAAACTTTTCCGAAACCTGTCCTATTTTTGCAACAGAACAATGAATTATGAAATGTTATGTGTTTGCCATTTTTGAAATGTTGACTCCATGAAGTATTGTGAAGGTGTTTCATTTGTGTGGCATATTCCCCACTTAACTAGTCATTTGTGTGCATGTTTAACAGTTGTAAACTCTAGGTAAGATTTATTTTGATGTGTCCAACTGTACGTGTTTGCATTGATTGAATTTTGACCTTAGAATCCCGGCTAACATGAGATCAAAAATGCAACCTGATTGACCTGATTGTGTACTGTGTGTGTGTTTTATCAATGTATATTAACCTCTAAGCTGAACAAAGAACTCACAAAATTGCTAAAGGGTACAGCCTTCATTTTAATGACTGCTTTAACGAGGTTCTCGTCTGTTATCCTGATAAAATGATCAAAATTAGATCTGGTGCTCCGCAGGCTCGGCCTCTAAATTATTTTAAATATTAAATTTGAGTCAATTGATTATAATTTAATAATTAACAATTATTGATTTAATAATTAATTTAACCGATTTACCATACATAACATTGTAATGTACTTTGAAAGTGTTCCTGACTCACGCTGACACTTTGTTCCAGAGGTGGTCCCTGTCGGCCAGTCACACTCGCTATCATTGACCAGTGTAAAACTGCGGCCCAAACATCGCAGAGCTCCAAGCTGGCAAACACCGAGCACACGAGGCTGGCTTGAGCTTAGTCTGGCGCATAACTCCAGAGAAGTCCTTCAGAAGATATAAAGAAACCGGTCATTGACTTCAATAAAAATTGCTAATAATTCAGTCTAAAGAATACATTAAGACAAATACTCACGGGCACTGGAATGGCATTTTACACACACACTGAGTTTTTCCGACATTCTCCCACAGTTTACACTTCAGGCCCTCGCTAGGGGTAGGAGCTGTGGGGCCTGAGAGAGAATGTAAAACTACTTTATTGATACAGTAAATAAATAAATCAGACGTTGGATTATGGCATATACTAGGGCTGTGTATTGCCAACAACCTCATGATAAGATATATATCACGATACAATACGTATCACGATACATATGTATCCCAATACATGATTTTCAAGGAGATATATATCCCAATACTTGACATTAATTCACTTCCATTTTTATTGTAAGTCATATGTATACCTAAATGATATGTTTATTATGTTGGATGGCAAAAAAAAATCTTTTAGCAGCTCTTCTGGTTTACCACCAAGCGTCATGCACTGCAGAGCAAGGAGCAGCTTTCACAGACACCCAGGGAAAATTTATGAATAGGCATATCAAAGTATTAAAATTACATCTTAAAATGTGCTTTGAAATATTTAGGGAAACAACATTTTTTTTCATGTAACACATTCTATTTAATTTTTAAACAAAATATAGAAAAATTGGTACATTTAGAAACATGTACCATGTTAAGTTTATAAGTAAATAAATATTTATTCTTCCTCTGTTTTATTTTTTTCTTAGCAAGACACAGTATCCAATCACTGATGAGCTATTTTTAAAACAGACTACCCACGTACACTTATTATTATTTTTTTTATTTAAGTAGGCTACAATGCTACAACTACAAGCACTCAAGGCACTCCCCCGCTCTGCTCATGCAACACGTGGGCTGATTGAAGGCAAATGACTTCAAAGGCTGCTTGTTAAGTACAATGCAAGCCCTTTGAAGGGAAAGCTTAAATACAGTACGAGGAACAGTTTGAAGGCAAAAGGCAGAAAAGACACTTGATTGGCCATTCTCACTGCATTCGCACCTAGTCAATGAGAATGAATCACTCCTAAATCGAGTGTGGGTGTGTGTGTGTGCGTGTGTGGGGGGGTGTGTGCGCGCGTGTGTGGGTGTGTGTGTGTGTGTGTGGGGGTGTGTGGGTGTGTGGGGGTGTGTCCTGATGGTGACCAGTGCACCTCTCGCCCAAAGTCAGCTGGGTTAGGAAACTAATGAGGACAAAATGGATGGATCAATGTATGCAGCAATGTTATTTATGATCACTATCACCTTCAACGCAGTGAGCTGTGGAGGGAGAAGGAGACCATTGAAGACTTGGATTACAGATACTGACTGAAACATCACCAGTCAGCATAAATCCCTCAGGACAGGAGAAGGTTATTTTGTCTCCGATCTCATAGACCACTTTAATGGGCGTGGCCGTCATGTCATTGTGGAGATGGGGAATGTTACATGTTGAACCTGTGAATGGAAGTGAAGAAAGCGTTTTATAGCAACTATGATTAATTTAAGAGTCTTATATTACACTCAGAGTACCAAAGGGAAGTGGCTTGGTGTGTAGCTGTTTGTGCATTTTTGGAAAGGACACTTACTTTTACAAACCATTGCTCCAGTCTTCCAGGTTTGACTTTGAGTACATTCAGCCAAAGAGTTTCCACTGAGGTA
Organism: Leptonotus elevatus; assembly: GCF_054856555.1. Lineage (NCBI taxonomy): Eukaryota > Metazoa > Chordata > Actinopteri > Syngnathiformes > Syngnathidae > Leptonotus > Leptonotus elevatus. Next base: position 15,424,278 of record NC_141253.1, read on the forward strand.
ATAACCATATATGCAAGAGTATTCCACTGTGTTTCCAGCCAAATAAAAATCACTAGGATTCTGAAAAAGGCATGCAGAAGCAGGTACACTTAAAACATGAACTGCATGCTTGAGTATTAGCAAAAGATAATACCAATTCTACATTGATAGCCAAACATTATGTTATTTTCAATGGTGGGAAATCCAGATAACAGAAGACAGTTTTATACATTAGTCATCATACAAATCTCACCTGGATGAAACCATTTCTGAGGTTTGGAGGAGGTCCACAAGTCTTTGGTGGAGTCACAGACAAGCTGAAACAATGGGGCTCCATCATCCTGCACACATAGACAGAAAACAAAAACCCTCATGCATCAATTCAATCTTTATTTGTTGTCATTTAATTTTGGAATTTGATTAATGTGTATGTGTCCTTACTTCAAATACTGTATATCTGCATCTTCACAGGGCGATTGTTCTACAGAAAACCCCGAGCAGTCCTGGCCACCTCTGCTGGGGCTAGGGTTGTTGCAGGTGCGGGACCTTGACCTTTGACCTCCAGAACAAGAGCTCCAGGATGACCAGCAGCTCCAGCCACCATGGACCACTCCTTTGAAAAGAGTCGATTATCACTAAAAGGTGACATTGGGGCACAAAGGAATCATGTGGAAAATTTACATTTAAATATTCATCTTTTTTTTTCTTCTTTTTTTTTTTTTTTTGCTCAAAAGGTGGGTATCCTCATTTACAATACCTAGCTGTTCTCCAATCACAGCTCCATGCTCACATGCTCGTCCTGAGGTTCCAGGGCGACAGATGCACCGACACTCCGAACCAGTAAGGTGAGCCTGGCCATTGTTCTGGCAGGGTTGGCAGTGACATGGGTGTTCCTCTGTCAGGTATTCTTCAATGGCTCTTTTTAGGTGAAGCCTTTTGAGCCCAGCACACTGCACCTCCTTTATAAGCTCATACAGAGGGCGTAGCTGGAAGGCAAGTTTCAAGAGGATCAATGACCTCGTTTAGATGGAGTCAATATTTGGGTTGGGGTCAAAATGTCTGTCCTGAAACAGTCCAGAAACCTGTTTGTATGCACTGTTATCATAGAGTAATCTACTTAAGCAATAGGTCTAGTAGTGTTTGGTTAACTACAGTCAAAGTCAGTAGTGTTATTAGCTTAAGTCTGACAAACATGTTTGTTTTTTAAGCCTGACACTGGTTCATATAAGTGATTGAGCAAGCCTATTTATAATGTTGTTGTTTTTTAACCCAATCATGTCAATAGTCAGAGCTTGCTGTCATACCTTCTTGTCAATTACGTCAGGAAAGTCTTTGACAGAAGAGGCCCAGTTGTTGTAGGCCTCTCCATTTACTTCTGGATTTTCAAGATCTAAAACTTTCAAGACGTCTGAAAACGATGGATCGCCCCCAAATGTCTTTACTTTAATGGGCATCTTGTTCACACCTCTTTCTGTTGAGAAAACACACAAGTTGACACTGGCAAATTGTTCACAGAGTGTAACATCTTAACACGCCAAATACTTAAAACACTGACCTTCACCAAATGATAAAGACTTGGAGAATTTTTCACAGACGACTTTTACTTTTTTCCTGAACAGCCGTCGTTTAACCTTTCTCCAGCAGTGCTGGTAGTCTATTTGTGTTGCGCCTTTAGACAATTTCAAGGAAAAGACCACATGACATCAATTGCATGACTTAGAAAGCAACTCTGGTTTATGTTTGAGGACAGCATATTTTTCTTCACTTTACTTTCTTCACGTTTAGCTTGATTTTTTTTACAAATATATAGGTTCTTACTGGATGATACAAATGTCTGGCGGTCTAACTCCAGCAAGCCTTGGTATTCGCCTCCAAGCGAACCTTCAGAGAGATAATGTGTGCCGTATGTCTGCAGCAGTCGATGGTAGGCAGCGTAGTTGTACGTGAATGGAAGGGAGATTAAAGCCTTCCAGAATTCTTCAGCCAGGGTCAGATACTGGGGGGCTGAGTTTTGGAACTGGGCCAACTCCACTTTATTCTTTAAAATTAGGAGTCTGTGATTCTGTTTGACATTGGGATAGAATGAGAATTTAATGAAGACACAGCATGAATGACAAGAATCATTGCATTAATCATTTTTAATGTAAATGATTCAATTGTACCGTTGTTTCAGTGAGCTCTTTGTGAAAGGTGCGTCGATCATGTCCCACTAAGGCATTGACCTGGATGTGTTGCATGTAGGACCAAGCGCTTTTGTAGGATTCATCACTCTCCTCATTGTCCACTTTCACCTGCGAAAACAAAACGCAACTACCGGTAACATGTTTTTTTATTATTATTTTTTTTCATGCCGAAAGACACTTCTAAACTCTTAACACTGTATATTAATTAGATAATAATAATAATAATAATAATAATAATACTAATAATAATAATAATAATAATAATAACAACAACACAACACTATTGGAAAAAAAAACATTCACCTTGTAAATAATTTCTCATTTTTTTCATATAACTGGCACATGCTGGCAGCAACTACTTTGAGCCTGTTTTACTCACCTCAAAAGTGTACCTGAGAATGTTCTGTGGTAGTCGATAATAAATTTTATGGTCACCGCTGAACACCTTCCTGCACTGCCCTCCAAAACTCAGTGTATTGATCACACCTGCCCTCAGCTTCCCTGTAAGCACGTCATACCTGGTAATAGAAACAACAAACCCATCACATTTGCAAACAGCTATGTAATATCTAAAGTACAAAACACACTATTGTCAATCAATCAATCTTTATTTATGTAGCTTTACATAGTTTAAAATCAAATCCTCAGCCCACAACCCCCCACAATACCAAGTCACAAAAAAAGTACATAAAAAACATTCAAAACAAAGCAAAACAGCTGATCTAAGGCCCCTAAGACTCAGCACAAGGCAACCTGGTGACGAAAATTTTATCTCAGGGAGCCGTCTGCACCAGGAGAGGGTCAAAAGCTGTGGCCGCAGGCCCAACCCCAGCTCCCGCTGCAGAAGTCTCCTTCTGAGGAAACACTGGAAGAGTAAAATTACAAGACTAAAATAATATTAGGAAGATAAGCCAGAGCTAAAACTATAAATGAGAAAATACTAAAATAATAAAAAGAAGAGAGGAATAATAGTATATTATGATACATTTTCAAAACATAAATAATGGACCCAAAAATGTAAAAACAGAAAAACTAAGATTTAATTTAACATAAAATAAAAGCTATCCATCCATCCATCATCTACTGCATAGGTGTCAAACTGCAGTCCTGGAGGGCCGCAGTCTTGCAGGTTTTGGAGGTTTCCCTCTTCCAACACAAGCTGATTCCAATCAGCAGGATCGTTATCAGGCTAATGCAGAGCTTGCTGATGAGCTGATCATATATCAGCTTTGCTGGAGAACGGAAACATCCAAAACCTGCAAGACTGCGGCCCTCCAGGACCGGAGTTTGACACCTATGATCTACTGCTTATCCGAGGTCCGGTTGGTCCAGACTTCCCTCTCCCCAGCCACTTCAACCAGCTCCTCCGACGGGATCCCAAGGCGTTCCCAGGCCAGCGTGTCCTAGGTCGTCCTCGGGGCCTCTTGCCGTTGGGACATGCCCGGAACACCTCTCCAGGGAGGCGTCCAGGAGGCATCTGAACCAGATGCCCGAGCCACCTCAACTGGTTCCTCTCAACGTGGAGGAGTAGCGGCTCGACCCTGAGTCCTTCACGGATGATCGAGGTTCTTACCCTATCTCTAAGGGAGAGCCCGGACACCCTGCGGAAAAAAATGATTTCGACCGCTTATATACGAGATCTTGTTCTTTCGGTCACGACCCACAGCTCCTGACCATAGGTGAGGGTAGAAACGTAGATCGACTGGTAAATCGAGAGCTTTGCCTTTTGACTTAACTCCTTCTTCACCACAATGGACCGATGCATCACTGCAGACGCTGCACCGATCCGCCTGTTGATCTCCTGCTCCAACCTACCCTCACTCGTGAACATGACCACAAGATTCTTCCCCTTGGGGCAGGATCTCATCCCCGACCCGGAGAGGGCACCCCACCCTTTGGTCTCTGATTTGGAGGTGCTGATCTTCATCCCAACCGCTACACACTCGGCTGTGAACCGCTCCAGTGAGAGTTGAAGATCACAGCTTGAAGAAGCCAACAGCACCACATCATCTGCAAAAAGCAGAGATGCAATGTTGAGGCCACCAAACCGGACCCCCTCAACGCCTCGGCTGCGCCTAGAAATTATATCCACAAAAGTTTTGAACAGAATCGGTGACAAAAGGGCAACATTCCCAGAGTCCAGCCCTCACTGGGAACGAATCCAACTTACTGCCGGCAATGCGGAGCAAACTCCAACATTAGTCGTTCAGGGACCGAACAGCCCGTATCAGGGGCTCGGTACCCCGTACTCCCGAAGCACCGCCCACAGGAATCCCCAAGGGACACGGTCAAACGCCTTCTCCAAGTCCACAAAGCACACGTGGACTGGCTGAGCGAACTCCCATGCGCCCTCGAGTATCCTACTGAGGGTGTAGAGCTGATCCACTGTTCCACGGCCGGGACAAAAACCACATTGCTCCTCCTGAATCCGAGATTCGACTTCCCGACTGACCCTCCTCTCCAGCACCCCTGAATAGACCTTACCAGGGAGGCTGAGGACTGTGATCCCTCTATAGTTGGAGCACACGCTCCGGTCCCCCTTCTTAAAAAGGGGGACCACCACCCCAGTCCCCGATGTCCACGCGTTGGTGTAGAGGCGTGCCAACCACGACAGCCCCACAACATCCAGAGCCTTTAGGAACTCTGGGCGGATCTCATCCACCCCCGGGGCCTTGCCACCGAGGAGCTTTCCAACCACCTCAGTGACTTTGACCCCAGAGATAGGGGAGCCCACCTCAGGGTCCCCAGACCCTGCTTCCTCAAAGGAAGAATTGAGGAGGTCTTCGAAGTATTCTCCCCACCGACTCACGACGTCCAGAGTCGAGGTCAGCAGCACCCCATTTCCACTATACACAGTGTTAATGGTGCACTGATTTCCTCTCCTGAGACGCGGGATGGTGGAACAGAATTTCTTCAAAGCTGTCCGGAAGTCGTTTTCCATGGCCTCACCGAACTCGTCCCATGTCTGAGTTTGAGCGACCGCCGAAGCTGCATTCCGCTTGGCCAGCCGGTACCTGTCAGCTGCCTCTGGAGTCCCACAGGCCAAAAGGCCCGATAGTCCTTCTTCAGCTTGAAGGCATCCCTTACCGCTGGTGTCCATCAGCGGGTTCGAGGATTGCCGCCACGACAGGCACCGACCACCTTCCAGCCACAGCTCCGATCGGCCGCCTCAACAATGGAGGTGCGGAACATGGTCCACTCGGACTCAATGCAATTATTTATTTACAGATGTAAAGAAGAAGAGAAATATAACAAAAATAAAGGTGTATGCTGATCCTTGTTTATGCTGTCAAAGGTCAGAGAAACAAAAAAAAAATCAATTTTATATAATGAAGACAACATCCTTGGTGTCATAGAAATTGGACAACATGAATAAACAAAAGAAAGTGTTGTCCATTTGCTTTACAATACGTTATAGTGCAATTCTGAAAACTGCATGATGTATATTGTGAAAATCTGCTTTAAACATATTCAGGAAATGTAGAGAATACACAGTTGCGAAAGTATTTGGCAGGATAGGCGGTTTGGAAAATGGATGGATGGATATTTGTTGTTAGCAAAATGCTAAGGATGTAGGCCTAATTGCCTACATGCAGGGAAATGAACCTTAGAACAAATCCAATCTTGTATATGGCTAGTAAATTTAATATAAAAGCTAGAAATACAAAAAATGTAGGCCAATTATAAATAATAGTATTTAGAGCTTTGCATTTTACTTTGTATATACAGTGCCTCTGTAATGAGGTATAAAGACATCAACTCAACTCTTAGGTCTTATCATTGCATGCATTGGTGTAAATACTGTACTAAATATCAAATAGGATTATCCGATCATCAACTAACAACTCACCTACAATTCTTGTAAAGTTAAGTGATGTTGCATATAATGTACTGTAGAAAAGCTGTTGTAGAGATTTGACGTACTCACCCTCTGCCCGTCAAGTCCGAGTTGGGCGGTGTTTTATCAAAATCACATACAAACTGACTGTTATCTTCATTGCAGCCTCTCTCATCCAGACCGTCTTCACAGTCCTGATCTCCATTGCACACCAGAGACTGGCTAATGCATTGACCTTCATTGAGGACATTTGATCATTTATACTGGCAACATTGAAAAAAAAAATCCAAAAATTCAATTTTGATCTCAATGAGAAAATGCTTTTGATGGCTTATGCTTTTAGTTCACCAGATGTGCATCGGAACCTTCGTCCACAACCCGCTTCTAGAGGACACCACTTTTGTGGCACACAAGGATGAGATTCTGTGCTTTCGCCTGAACATGCCACACCCCCAAATTGGGCATACACCTGGACAGAACGAGTGCGCACCTAATGAAGAGAAAACAAAGTTGTTTGTTAAAAAACAACAACCACTTCAGAAATGTGTTAATATAGCAATTAAGTTCACATGTAGGGCACACCATTATCGACAGTTTTATGGGTTACCTTTGTTTTAGTGCAGCCATCACACTCAGACCAATCTCCAAAAGACCCCCACCTGCAGTTTATTGGCTGTTGACAGCTAAAACAAGTACAGTGTTTAAAACGGAATCTCATATATGTGAACAGGAAAAGGGCCAGATTCTCACATTACCGGCTAGGAAAACAGCTGGTAAACACAATGACATTTTTATGACAAATAAATGAAAGTTGCTGTAAAGGTTCATGGAGTATAATGGAAAAAAATACATATATATATATATATATATATATATATATATATATATATATATATATAAAACATTGTGACTATTGTGTTAGACCAGCATGTGGTTACTTATCACTTACCTAACTGGAAAAAGCAATGCAAGTAGCAAAACCAAACATGGCAAGGCTGCATCCAAATCCGACTGTTAACATAAAAGAAGACCAAACTTTACTTGACACATTTTAACTTGATTAAATGTGCTGAAAGCAAATATTGGTGGATTAAATTCCTTTCGGCATTTAGCATTCAAGTATTGTGAGCTCTGAACCAAAAATGACAACAGCACACTGAAGAACCAGAATCTGATGGATACAGTAATGAATCATAAGTACAACAAAAAACATTGTTGAACGTTTTAGAGGTTTACCTTCATGGTGTATTCCTTCTATGCCTTTTTTTCTTTTTGTCCAGCGTTGTAGCCCTCAGTGTCACATAACCCACAAAGAGAGATTACTCAACAGAAGTCCATATTTTGGAATTTCCCCCCTGGTGAAAGTCTCATCTATCAAATTGGAACAAGCACATTTCAAATTCCAGAGTACACATAGCGAGTCAGGAACAAATTCAGTGTGTTTTTGCCCTAAGACTTCCATTCATATTCTATTAAATATCATTCTTCTGAGTGTGTCTTACAACAAATTAATTTCAAGATTTTTTATTTTTTATTTTTATATTTGAATCTTAATTGAATGCATGTGCTGCATTCGTCCGTTGCGTAATAATTGTTTCTTCTGAACAGAGGCTTCAGCAACGGAGTGTGCTGGAACAGGACAAAGGTCCGTATTTGTTTATATTGTTGAATTAAAAAACACACAGAACAAGTATGCATTTGTCAGATATAAAGCACAACAAATATTTAATGCACCAGTCTACTAACACTTTATAACAAAACTAAACAGAATATTGATTTTATTTATTCCCTTTACAGATATAACCCACTCTTATGTGAGAACTTTCTGGGAAGATTCAGTGTGATTTTTGGATGTTTTTCCTTAGAAAAACATTTGTGAGGTTAGAGGTCACTAATGCTGGACAAGTGGGACTGGCTCCCAAGCATTCTCATGTCATCCAAAAGTAATTAATGACCTTTGTAGGAGGGATTTTTTTGTGTGCTCATGCTAAGTCCATGTACTGTAATATACTGTATGGAATTCAAACATGCACATCAGTTGCACATGATTAAAATCTGTTAAACTAACATACATTATTATTATTGTATTATTTTTCACTAAGTCAGAGTTGGCAACAGTTTTATTGTTCAATGAAAAGTCTATTATGTGGATACGTTTGTAGAGTGGTCTAGCGTGGCGACCTGTAGAACTATGCGTACCTGGAAGCGGACTAGAGAAAGAAAAAATAAACTGATGAGACAAAGAACATTTATAAGGAACATTTAGGAACGGGAGATCACAGATCTGTGAATTGCACAATCAGAGACCGCCTTCTGCCCCATTTGTCCATGACAATTTACAGGAACATCCACTTCTATGCCTCTCTGTGACTCCTCCAGAGTCTCTGTTGAGACATGACACTAAGGGCAGTGGCAACCTCCCTCTGAGAACATCCTGTTTAAGGCCTCACCTTGACTGTTGTTCATGGGAAGTGTAGTTTTTTCTTAATGAGGTCAAAGAACAGCATGAGGAAGAGGACTGTTAGCCCCACTTAAACACAAGTTGTAAACATTTGTCCGAGTAAGTTGTGCAAAAAGTAGTGCTACTGAAACATTGAACACTTGAACAAACAAATAAATAAAAGTATGGAAAAATATCCCCCAACTTTTTGCCATACACATAGAGGTGGTAGGACATGGAAAATGGACAAATAAATAAGGACTTGTCCTTGTTTCATGAGTGCAGGTCCTCCGTCTAAGAGGAGTACTCTTAAGAATTCCTAAAATTCTGGCGACTGCCCTGTTGGCTTCATACACGTCGTATTTCTAAGTTCCTGGAAATCTAACGTCTTCTCTTCCCCTTTTCCCCCTTTAGCCCTTCCCAAATTTCACCAACAGATGGCGCGCACAACTTCAACTCTCCCTTTGAACTGCTGCAGCACTGTGTCCTCACTTCACAGACTTCTATTCAACATAGCGTAGGTGGACCTTCCCGGTTGTAAATATAGGCAATTCCTTAGTGTTCCTAGAAGTTCAGTCTTCAAGTCTTGTGGCGCAGAAACAACAAAACCAATGGAATCGCGCGGATGTGACACGCTTATTTTCCACTTCTCAGCGGTGAGTGACTTGAAATCAGCTCTCGTGTTTCTCTTGTGTGCATGTTTCTGCATGTTTACTCCGTAGTTTAACCATCTAGTGTCCCATAATAGTCGTAAAACTCATTGATTTGGTAGTATGCTATAAAAAGGCAAGTTGGCAAGGCAAGCTAACCCAAACTCTGTTGTTATTGTTTTTACTTTTCTCGGAATGTTGCACAATCCTCGACAGCACATTAAGGTGAAAATTCGTCTCGCATTGAAAACTATAGTGGATGTAAACAGAATGTTATCAACAGGCGGAGTTTGTACACCGTGTACAAAAAAACAAAAACAAAAACAAAAACAAAAACACCTGTTTTGAATTTACCCCGTGTTGGAGCATTTGTTTGCTTGCAAATCGTGTCTTTGTGCCTGTTCCACTAATCTAAAAGTTGCTTTATAATGAAATACTGATTAGGCCTATTGAAGCAGATTCAACACACGTGTATTTTACAATGAAAAAAAAAAGTATGGTATCACACATCGCAGCACATCATAGCAATTTGACCAAGTTCCAAGCTAACGTGGCGGATAATAACCCAGGAACGTCCCCCTAAATCTCCACATTATAATTGAATGGCGAGGTAATTTGCATTATTTACTATATGTGTTGTGGCATGTAATTCCCCCCTCAGGTTATTAAACCATTTCAGTTGGAGGGGACTTGGGAGTCACGTAAGGTCAGATCTGGTTCAGACAGCGTATATTCAAATATACAGGAAAATACAATAAGTTGCCATGATTATTTCATTATTAGAGAGGAAGTTAACCCAAAAATATATTTTACAATAATATGTTAAATGCATCCCCACTAATTTAAGCATGGTATTCTGGTGAATATTACATTTGTGAAATATGAATGAAGCGGCAAAAGCCACCCGTCTCAGGGGGTGTCCATTTTGCCACTTGCTGACTGTTGCAAAGGGCCCTGTAACGACCAATCATGGCTGAGCTCGCAAATATCAAATGACCAATGTCAGAAAACAGGTGAGCCGTGATTGTTTTTTGCCCGAGTGACTGTGATGTCATCTTCGGTCGACTCGACAGTAAATGGCAAAATGGCCGCCCCGTGAGATGGATAAAAACTCGTGGAATTTTCTGCTTAATCCATATTTCACAAACACAATATTAATCAGAATTTTGTGTTTAGATTAGTTGGGACACATATATATTATTATAAAGATTTATTTGTGTTGACTTATTTTGTATTTATGGCTGTCTCATCCAAATATGTGTCTTTACACAAGTTTTGTCATAATGTGTGAAGTATCTCATGTCTGAGGTAGTTGTCTGCCCACTACTCTGCAGTCAGCTTTATCAGTGTTCCAATGTGGATGCTTTATGCAGACTGTTTCACGAGTGACAATGTAATTGGTCAAGTGAACAACAACAAAATATTTCCACAGGGGTCAAATTTAAGCTGAAGTTAATTGATAGGCCTATCCATTTATTGATACCTCCATTTCCATTTATAATTTTGGAGCTTGTTGCTCAGTAACGGTAACTTGACTTTATTTTGTTGTGCAAAACCAACTTGACAGGTAATTTCGATGGGTGTCAAGGGAACTTTTTTTTGGTGGGGTACGATTTTTATTTATTTATTTTTGGGCGTGTGGAGTGTATTCTAGTTTGCGTACTCTTGAAATCAAATCAGGACTGAGTGCCCCTGACGCTCAGTGCAGATGTGCTGTGCTGTTTGGATTCAACTACATGGGCTGTTCTGGACACTGAGCACATTTGCCATATGTTTTCCCCGCAGATCAACATAATGGCTGCTGGTTTCTGTCTTTTTCTTCACTGCTTCACTGCCTTAGCATTGGAATCCGCTTCTTACAAAGGTATGTTTTTACAGATAAGGATTTATTTACTCTCTATTGTTTTTGTCTGATTTGTTTAAGATACCATAAGACTTTGGAAAAATTGTTTTTAATACAAGACAAGTTGCATAATAGGGGAGAATATCATATAGATTGTAGGGTTGGAGAGTCCTACATTAGTGGTAAAATGTGTTGCGCAACCTCAAAACCCTCCACATGGAAAGCAGCCGGCAGATTTCTAGGGAAGTGGCTTCCCAGGAATTCTGCAAAGCAAAGAGATCTCTAACAATGGCGAGTTGTTTAAAGGGCGGAGCCTCCACTTTGCGACCACTCTACCATAATGGGGTAGGAAAAAACCCTGTGAACATGGATCCTGTTTTATCCACAGACATATTAGGTCCCCATTGACCATTCACATCCTGACATTCTGTGCTGCTTCTTGTTATGTAACTGTCTGTTTAGGGTAGAGAATATCTTCTTCTCTAAGGAATGGCCACAATTGGTTTCTATCATGTAATCTGTAATGCATGTGAAGCAGAAATCAGCATCTTTGTACCTTTTGTAGCAAACGTTTTCTGGTGCTGGACTGAGTGTCTCACGGCTGCTTTCCAGATATTGACATTGGCCAGGAAAAATATTTTTTACTGCGGTTGGCTCATGTCTTGGAATGTAAAGTTTTATCATTATGCATTTTGCTGCCATTTTTATCTGACATTTTTTCCTTTGGGTCAAATATGGCATTTCATGTTTAATTTATTTTTAATTGTTGAGGTATAATTTATTTTTTAAATCAAGATTAAGTGATCATTAATTTTCTCAATCAAGCAGTAGTCACCCAAAATAAACATTTTTCTTTTCCCAGTCCTCTTGCTACTTAAAATAAATGAGTGAGGACTGAATAAGAGCTCCGCATGGCACTGTTTCTGTCACTCAGGAAGCCAGGCATCCATTCTCAGTGGGATTACTTTGTTTAAACTGGGAGAGTCGTGCCACTCAAAATTAATTAACAGTAATCAATCATAAATTAAGTTAAATTAGGTTATTAGAAGAACGCATGAACTGACAAAGCCTGCTCAGATGAGAGACAAAATGTCTTCTGAGACGACCAGAACCATCAGGTTGCGAGCTCACCATAAAGATAATAGAAAGTTCAACTTAAAGGAGAATCTGTTTGGCACACTGTAATTGTTATAAAGTTAGTACAAAGAAACAAAGGAAGCCATAAATTATTATAATTAGCTCTAGAAGGCGTTGTCCAAAAATAAATCAGGAAAAAAAACAAGCCATTTCTGGCTATCCTGTAAGTCGCTAGGAGGAAATGCATCTGGACTAATCAAAATACAATAAAGGCGGATGCTTGTTTTCACCCTTAAGACTGCAGGAAAAAAAAGAAAGTGCAATGAAAAAAAAGAAAGTGAGGTGAAAAAGGCCAACTGCCTTGTAAACATGTTTACTTCTCAAGTTCTGGATTCAGAAAGAGTAATCTCAGAATGTGTCTTGAGGCCTTTAATTGTGAACAGGCTGAGAGTCTTGTACGCTCGTGTGATTGAGCAACCAAATACTTTGACATGGAAACAAAAAAATGCAGTCTGCTCAGTTTGCAGGTTGACTTTAAATATATGCTCTTACGAATAGCCCACGTGTTTAGTATAGTATTGCACAGCCATTTTCAAGGCGCTCTAATCAAAATAAAGTTGTATAGTAAATACAGGTTATACAAAGCTTGTTATTAATTTTCACATGACGTTCTTTGCTTCCGAGACCCGACTGTAGGGAAGTATGCTGCTGGCACTTCAATATCTTACATTTGGCGTGGTGGATCACAGATCCTTATCTCTCGATCACAGCAGAACTGGATTAAAGCCCCACTCATTAAATTTTTAACCTTCAATTCATATTTTCATAATTCTGCTGATGAAACATTGACTTACAGCTAAATTAATAGAAGCTTTGTCAAGGCCTGAGGGGGTCTGTACCATTTTTACTTGCACAAAACAACTTTGAGGAGGGTGGTCGGAACACTGCCACACACAAATAACTACAAATGTGCAGACTCCTTTACGGCATACGTCACGTCCCACTTTTCCCATTTGTACTCAAGTTGAACATCTATGGGCGATTGCTGTTGTCATGGGGAAACAAAGATTTTTGCCTGAGGAGTCAAACTAATAAATAAAATAGGTAGCCTACCTGGATACAAGCACAGTACAGGATTAATATTGGCCCGGCTTTCACTCACTCGCATGAGATGAAAGACGATGGGGGATTTCCAAGCGACGCTGCCTTTGCGGGGCTCGGCTCTTTTCCTGCTGGACTAGTAGGTAGCTTTACATGCTCAAATCAAAATAATCATGCTAATGTTAGCTATCAGAAATTTGCGTGGTAGCAATAAGTAGTCATCAACTTAATAGTTGGCTGTTCCACACTAACCCGACCAGCCACGCTACACACAAAAGTACTGTAACGAACTAGGTTGTGTTGTATGCTTGTAAATGCATCGCGGGAAGGGAGGGAGGGTGAGCATAGCCGTATGTGTGTTTACAATAAAGAAGGTAAGAGCACCAACAAACGTCCACTGTGAAACATTACAGACATAGAAAATAGATAAAATAGCTAGGGATGCTCCGGTCAGGGTTTTATGCTGCCGATACCAATACGATCAGCTGTGAGTAAGATCGGCCGATCCATCCATCCATCCATCATCTACCGCTTATCCGGAGTCGGGTCGCGGGGGCAGCAGCTTTAGCAAGGATGCCCAGACTTTGCACTCCCCAGCCACTTCAACCAGCTCCTCTGACGGGATCCCAAGGCGTTCCCAGACCAGCGTGTCCTAGGTCGTCCTCGGGGCTTCTCGCCGGTGGGACATGCCCGGAACACTTTTCCAGGGAGGTGTCCAGGAGATATTTGAACCAGAAGATGCCCGAGCCACCTCAACTGGTTCCTCTCAACGTGGAGGGGTAGCGGCCGGACACCCTGCGGAGGAAACTAATTTCGGCCACTTGTATCCAGGGTCTTGTTCTTTTGGTCACGACCCACAGCTCGTGACCATAGGTGAGGGTAGGAACGTAGATCGACCGGTAAATCGAGAGCTTTGCCTTTTGACTCAGCTCCTTCTTCACCACAACGCACCGATACAGAGTCCGCATCACTGCAGACGCTGCACCGATCCGCCTGTCGATCTACCACTCCAGATACTTGAACTCCTCCACTTGGGGCAGGATTTTATCCCCGATCCGGACACGGTACTCCACCCTTTTACGACTGAGGACCATGGTCTCGGATTTGGAGGTGCTGATCTTCATCCCAACCGCTTCACACTCTGCTGTGAACCGCTCCAGTGAGAGTTGAAGATCACGTCTTAAAGAAGCCAACATCACCACATCATCTGCAAAAAGAAGAGATGCAATGTTGAGGCCACCAAACCCGACCCCCTCAACGCCTCGGCTGCGCCTAGAAATTCTATCCATAAAATTTATTAACAGAATCGGTGACAAAGGGCAACATTGGCGGAATTCAACCCTCACTGGAAACAAATTCGACTTACTGCCGGCAATGCGGACCAAACTGACATTGTTTGTACAAGGACCGAACAGCCCGTATCATGGGGCTTTGTACCCCGTACTCCCGAAGCATTCCCCAGAGGACACCCCAAGGGACACGGTCAAACGCCTTCTCCAAGTCCACAAAGCACATGTGGACTGGTTGGGCGAACTCCCATGCACCCTCGAGGATCCTACGGAGGGTGTAGAGCTGGTCCACTGTTCCACGGCCGGGACGAAAACCACACTGCTCCTCCTGAATCCGAGATTCGACTTCCCAACGGACCGTCACTCCTGAATAGACCTTACCAGGGAGGCTGAAGAGTGTAATCCCTCTAGATCGATTATCTGTATTTTCCCCCCCAATATATTTATGGTGAGTGAGTGCCATTGGCTATATTATCTGAAAAAACAACAACAACTATATAATCACCTTAATTTTAGACAAAAACAATATTTACTTAATTCAAGAGAATTACTACAAAACCTTTGCTGGCACAATGCATCAACTATTAAGTAAAAAAGAAAGAGAAAAAAAAGAATTATGTCAAAAATAACTGAAAAACTTAAATTTACTAGCTTTTAGTAACACAATGTTCCATGTTTCCCGCGCAACGTACCTTTTCATGACATTACAGGTGACAAAGCATGAGCTGCGAGTGATCGGATTTTTGATCGTGAATAAAAGGTTTTGATTAAATATTTCGATCACGTATTTTTTCACGAATATCGGCAGCCTGATCATGACCGGTGGCCGATCGATCGGAGCATCCCTAAAATTAGCTCATTGCTATACTTCCTTCACACAGCCACCGCAAACAGAAATGTATTCCAATCCAACTCCAGGTTACCGGGAGATGAGGATTTCACGATGCTATGCGCTGGTCCACATGTAAAATGTGGTCTTCATTCACAGCAAATAAATAAATATAAATCAAGAAAGTGGTGGTGTTTGTTCGCTCTGGTGTGTCTAGTGATGTTTCTCATGTGCATTTGGGCTCCCTGTGACAATTTCGTCATTATATTTAGTTGGTGCAGTTGTCAAATTAATCTGTTTTATAATTGAGACAACTGACACAAGTGCAACTCGTTTTATCATTTCTGGACCTTTTTGTCAAGCTTGGCTTGATCACTACCTTACTCTTTATTTAGGGATCATAGCCATTATTTACAGCTAATCCATAATGCTGCTGATACCCTTAAACTTCTTTTGGCTTCCTATTCTTCATTCTTAAGTAATTGTGTCTGTTTTTGTACCTGCACTACATTAATGATATGCTCCACTCATCTTGTTCGCTCTGGTCGTCAGGCCAAATTCTTTCATTTGTTCCGATGGCCCAATGCAAGCTCAGAGGTGATGTTGCTGTGCCGATAAATCTTTAAAAACACATTTTTATTCTTTGGCTGTCCACCTAGCATGATAACCTTGTTTGTACTTGTTCACTTTACGTACCCCAGGAGCGCAATGTAGGAGTTTGCAAATGTGCATCTTACGTCTTTCTCCTCCTCCCAAGTGTGAGTTAAAAGCCACACAAGCTTGTTGTTACTTCTGAAAATACATAAATAGCGTGGATGGATGAATTTTTGTAATGACCATTACAGTTAGTTTAGGGCAACTGTGTAATAAACCTTACATTGTATTGTACCACTAATTTGATAACCAATGTATGTATTGTATGTTTGTATAGAGGAATGGTCATTTGTTGAACACCTTTAGGTGGATTTTTAAAAACTGCATGTTTTGGGACTGTCTGAGGAAGCTGTAGTATAAGGACAGAACACAGGAAAGCACTCTTGGGGGAAATAAATAATATGGATCTTTCCCTGCATCCTCTACGCTGTGTCTTTCCAAGTAGTAGTTTGTCATGTAGTAAACAGATTATATTTACCCACTGGCACTCTTCCCCTTATGAAGCTTGTGGAGCCAAGCAGAGTTATCAATCATCTGTACTGAGTGTTACCTCAGATCTTGTTCTCACTTTACTTCTCAGTACTTGGCTCATCCAGACTTATTATCGTTCCCTCTGGCAATGTTGGGTTTGGCTAACTGCTGCAGCTTTCCCAGAAATGTAAACAGGCGAATTTGCTGATAATATAAATTACATCTGTCAAGCATGGGACAATATAGGTGAATGACATTGTTTTTTTAAGGATTTTTTATTGTCATTACTTTATAAAATCAAGGACATACAGAAGAGTTGGAATGTCCTTTAACTCTCCCGTAACAATAAAATAACTGAAAACGAAAATATATAGTGTATATATAATACAATGAATTAAATTATTTAAATCCGTTTTGTTAGTTGCTTAGCAAGAGTCTACAAAATCTACAATTTTAATTGTCATTAAACTGTGGCTCTATGGTAATGGTGTCCAAACTATGGCCCGGGGGCCATATGTGGCCCAACGTCCATTTATGAACAGCCCGCAGCACATACTAGCAATGACATTTGCTATGAATAACTTTGTTCTATATGTTGTAGAGCTTTTCTAAATATGCAAAGATGCAAATTAAATATAAGCAAGCAACATTTTGCTTCATAAAATTGTGGAAAATAAAGATACTGGTAATTCATTTATACAAGAAAAAATGGTTACCTCCACTTTCTACTCTGTGCCAAGGTTCAAATTATGAACATATCAAATGATTACCACCAAGTCACTGCTTTAAAAATTACCCGCTTTTGACAGATTTCTCCTGTTTTATTTTGGTTCTGAGATGGGATTCAGCTGCTGTTAAGTGCAGGGGCAGATATTTTTGGGTGGTTTACAGAGTTTCTGACCACCACAGAACCTAAACTCATTGCCTTATAGAAAGCTATTTAGGTAGCAGTTTTACAACAACAATAAAAACACTGCACTATATAAACAATATGCAATTACGTGATTGGCTGATTTTTTTATGCTCGATAAATTAACTGAGTTTAATGCTCAATGAAACAAACCATCGTCTTTCCTACTCGCCATTTTGAATTTTATGAGGATGGACTTCCACCACCGAAGAGTGACATTGCTCACGGAGCAAATACATGAATTTGTACGGTTTACTTTTAACCTGTCCGAGTCCAGACCTATTACTTTTGTGCAAAAAGAAAGTGGGTTTGCCAGGATGTTTGTGCCTGCATGTGAATGTAAACGAATAATTGGCTGTACAAGTTAATTGCTGCTGGTAATTCAGTTTGTAACAGTACTTGAGATCTCAACATAGGCCCCAAAAAAATATAATGGTCAGCTGCGGCTAAGTGACTGTCACCCGCTACTGAGGGGGGGGACCCTGGTTCAAGACCATCCCCCCCAGGCACATGGCTGCAGTGTATATCAGCAAGACACTGATACCCCGAACCTGCTCCCCAGGCGCTCAAGCACCCCCTTGGTCCAATATGTATTCACTGTAATGGGTCAAATGCCGAGGTCAAATTTTGTGTGTACATGACAAAAAAAAGAGGATCTTCTTCTTCATCAGAGTGTTTCTCTTTCTTCAAGAATGTTGTGTTATTTTTGTCACACATTTAATGACATTGAAAAGACAGCTTTATTTGAGTTTATTGGAATTGCAGGTGGCAGTAGTATAGGTTTAGGGGCAAAGCTAGGAATGATGTTTTAAGAACTCTTTTTCACTTATTTGTAAGCAAGGTTTAATGAAATGAAACCCCAGTGAGGGGTGAACGGAATTGTTCCGCCCTACTATCAATGTTTTAAATATATGTTTTTGGAAGTCTGTGTCTAGAGATGAAAATGTTTGTGAAGCAGTGATTTAGACCAATTAATCAGCAGCATCTAACATACCAGTTTTGCCTAGGTTTCTGATTAATGTGCTGCTGTCTAGTAACTGATTAACCCAGCAAACTACTGGTGGCTAATATTCCCTGGTAAATGTTTGCTCAATGCTTCAGTGTGCATGAACAGAACAAAAATGTCTACAGTAGTCAGAAACTAACAAAAGAATGATTCCATTTTTGTTGAGCTCATATAGCCTGTGAAATTAGATCTAAAAATGTGTCCTAGTGTAGACAGAAAATAGCTGCTTCGGAGTGTGGGGATAATGTGGCAGCTTGCATTGAAGAGCAGTAAAATGACTTCCAGGAAGATGGGAGTGTTTGCACTGCGACTTAGCTTCAGTTGCTCCATTAAAGTACAGCTGACCTTCCCACCAAGGCAAAAGCCATAAAATTGTATTGTGTCATTTTTTAAATACATTTCTCTCTTGTCCTTACCTTTTATGCTTTTCTAGACTCTCCCATTAAGTACCCGCATCTCACTAGCTGTGTGTCCACCAACATGGAGACTTTCCACTGCAAATGGGAAGTTGGTACATTGCAGAACCTCTCCAAGCCAGAAAATGTGCGCTTATTCTACATTACCAAAATGTAAGTAGAAACGTTCTGTTTGGATTGACAAGTGACAACCAAGCAACAGTGTGTGGCATAGTCCCTAAAATGTATTATTATTATTATTATTATTTTAAATAATGCATTCAATGAAATGGAAATTACACACACTTTACTGGCAACTTCATAAATCAGTGCATTTTCAGAAATTGAAGTGCGGAGCGATATTAACCCTACCACCTAATTATTTAGCATGATCTGTCTGCTTAAAAAAAATAATTGAAAAATTATTATTTATACCTTACAGCTCTGCCCTGACATTTATAAGATAGAATTAATATAAAGTACGGCTTACATATTGTACAACTTTTCACTGACTTAGTTTTTTTTTACTAGAGCTAGTTTTACATCAAAGCTTTAGTTGTCAAATGGGCCATCTATCTGCACACTCACATAATAGACAAAAAGTCCACTTCACATTTAAACTCAACCCAAATATTTACTACTTGAAGTCAACCGGAGACAGAGATTTAACATTTTGCAAACATGATTGATCTAAACGGTTCATTCAGGGGTCCTGCTACCATATGTACGCACTGAGAGCAATCATGTCTGTGGCTGTTTTTAACTGCATGCCTTCCACCAGTCATAACATGATTTATGTCGGTCAAAGTTGATTTCATGACATACAAAAAAGGCTGATTGGAAATGACTAACATTCTCTTTCTCCTTATTTGTGACTAGTATTGTATTGTTTCCCATCATTGTAGTCCACTGCACACATCTTCTAAAGAGTGGAGTGAGTGTCCTCATTACTCCACAGAGAGGTTAAACGAGTGTTTCTTCAGTGAAAACCACACATCTGTCTGGATAGATTACAGCGTTCAGCTCCGCTCAAGAGATCAAACCGTTCTCTATGATGAGAAACACTTCAATGTTCAAGACATTGGTAAGTTTAATGCAAGACTGCTCGCTATCATTATCCAGTTTTAAAAACATGATTTCAAACAAACGTCTTCCAGAGTGCCACTGATTTCTTAGTTAAACCTTTCCTGAAGCACATGGGAAAAATAATTTGACAAAAATATCATGCAGGAATAATAATAATAATAATAATAAAAATCTCCTTGCAGTGCAACCTGATCCGCCTCTCGGCCTAAACTGGACAATGCTGAATGTGAGTGTGACTGGGAGCTTCTATGATATAATGCTCAGTTGGAAGCCGCCTCCTTCTGCAGATGTGAAGATGGGATGGATGACGTTGCAGTATGAAGTCCAACACTGCAGAGTGGATTCAGAACACTGGTATATGGTGGGTGTTAAATGTGCCTTGTATATACTGTATATTTTTTTTAGTATGATATATTTATATGCTCTCTTAGAAAGTATTAATACCAGTACTTTAAAAGACGATTGTTTTCCATTTAGACAAGTTGTTTGTTATGTTGTTGCCTTATTTATTAATGATACCAAATAATTGAACTATTAATACAAAATTGTTTCTGAAATGTGACTATTCTTTTGACCACAGGCCGAGCTTGTAAAAACCACACATCGTTCCCTATATGGGCTTCAAAGTAATGTCAATTATGAAGTTCGAGTCCGCTGCAAAAAGCACGGCGAGAAGAAGTTTGGAGGATTCAGTGATTCTATATTTGTCTACGTCCCATCTGAAGGTAAAAAAACAACAACACATCCTTACTCTAATTTATGGGAAAGGGTACTCTTTTTGATACAACAGCTCGTCTACATACGCATTTACAACATGCATGTTTCTAGAGTAAACCAGCTCACCACAGTTTACAGTGAGAACAAAAATGGACCTTGGACTTGTTTGTTTTCTGACTATATATTGCTTGTCTGTACTATATATATATATATATATATATATGCATACACATCAAAAAAGAAATGCGCTTAAATCTGAAAAATAATATTGCATGTACAGTCTTGCATATGGGTGAAGTGCAGACACTTCATATAAAACATTATTTAACAAAACTAATTGACTTTTGCACTGTTTAACACTTCAGCTAACTACCTACCAAGTAGCATGACTGAACAGCAAAAAACAAAACAAAAGCAGACTAGTAATGAAAATAATGTGTTGGTATTGAGCGGTAGAGTAATAAACCTTTCACATCCTGGTGAAAGTAAGGAACTTACAATTTCACTGGACTAGACAGTCACACTAGGGAGGTACCGCTGGAGGACAATCAATGCATGCTCAGCTTGTATGCAACAACAGGGGTGGGAGTAGAGGGCTGAGGCTGACCGAACCATTTTCTAATCAAATGGGGAATTACTGTATTTCTGTTGTTTAAATATTACTTTTAAACTATATGGTTTGTATACATATTATATAATTTGCTAGCTTGTTAAAAAGAACACACAGTAAAAAATACATGTATAGATATACTCTAAAATTGCGGGGGTGCTATTGTTCACTTTGCAAAAATGAGCTAAATGTGTGTCTGGCTGAGGGCACTGATTGGCTGACACAAGAGGGAGAGTAGATGAGCACAGGTGGACATGATCACACTTAACAAGACAAGGGGAGACGAGGAAAAAACAACAAAACCGGCCACAATGGCACCAAAAGTAAACAAAAACACAAAAAAACACAAACCAAAAAACAACCCTTAAACCCACACCATGACAGATCCACTGAAACATCAAGATTTTTCATTAGACAGATGTTAGTGTAGGTAGTTAGGAAGGTGATAACTTCATAGGAAAACAGACGGGACAATTCATAAGAACCCTATACAACACAACACTACATATAGGGATATCATAGTAATACCTACTACAAAAACAGATGCTTCAGAAATGCTAAAGGGTCTCTGGAATGACACTGTTCTCTGTGGTGTTGGGCTGTCATCCCTCTCAGTGTGGGTGCCTTTCCTCACATGGTTTCTCTGTGCCTCGCCATGTTTTTGTTTCTTCTCCTCTTTTCTTTTACACTCACTCGCTCACACGCAAACAAACAAACATGGTCTCCCAGGCGGGGAAGCGAACCCACGCCAACCTGCATCGTAGGCAAGTGACGGTACCACCTGGAGCCCACTTTGCCTCGCCATGTTGTTGTTTTTGTGTGGTGTGTGCGTGGTGTGTGGGTATGATCATGGAGATGTTGGGGGGAGTTTTTTTTTTTTTTATTGTTTTATTGTAAAATGGATGTTTAATTGTTCAGCACCTTGAGTTGCATTTTAATGTATGCAAGGTGCTATAGAAACAAAGTTTGATTGATAAATAAAGTTTGATTCATTGATAGATTAGAATGTTTTGTTTTGTTTTACTGTAGATTTTGATTGCAAATAATAGGCAGTGTTAGGTTTGTTTTTTGTTTGGATCTGTAGAAAGAATTAAAGAAAAATCACTGTTGATGTCTAATGCCACTTCTGCCAATAACTGTAGTTTCTGCTAACGAAAGTATTGGTGATTTAATTGTTAAAATGTTTAAATGTGTTTTAATATATTGTACTAATATGAATCATCAAATGAGAAATTTAATTTACACTCTGTTGTAATAGTATAAATAGTATTTTTGAGTACTGAACCACATGCACACACACACGGGCATTCCAGGAGTTTTTTTTATTTTATTTTTTTGACAAACTAAAATGTATGATACAGTGTGTTCATACCTTTACAGCATCAAGATTTCCTTTGCTGGCTTTACTCATCTTTGGCACCTTGTGCTTGGTAGCCATCCTGATGTTGGTCATCTTATCACAGCAAGAGAAGTAAGTAAATAACTATAACAATTATATGCGAGTACAATATGTATGTTTTTCCCCATGCCACTTCAATCACAGTAACACTTTGAACTTTTGGGTTTGTCATTGAAAAACTACAATGTTCATAAAGAACTTGAGTAATAAATATATTTAGCACTAAACCAACAGTGTTCCAGATCAGATATGCTTTTTATATTTGCATTTGACAGTTTCCCCTTTTCCTTTCTAAAGGTTGATGTTCATTCTTCTACCACCTGTTCCTGGACCAAAAATAAGAGGAATTGACCCTGAACTGCTCAAGGTATCCATGCATTGTTTAATACTGGTTTTAGACTTTTTTTTTTTCATGCAAAAATGCTTGGCAATGGAAAAAATACATTCTCATCCCAAATAACAGGGAAAACAATCACTTAATAACGTGACCAAGTACCACCTAAAAAAAAAAAAGTACTTAGCTCTTCAATTACTACTATCATGACTAAAATGCAGCACTCTTGTAGGCCTAAGCACAGTTTGCATATTAACACTGCACTTAAAAATGAAGAAACAAAAAACTGTACATGAATAATTATTCAATTCAAATGTATATAAATTAAAATTAAAATGTTTATCACCACAAATGAGGGCATAGCACCGAACTTATTATCTGACCCATGAGTTCCCAGCTCTTTATTTGCTTTTGAGATCTCTGTGACAGTGTTGTTTTACTCTTTTGAGTGGCTCTGTGGTACCTGCCGTTAAAGGTGTTTTCAACAGCGGGCACCTTAGGTTTGTCATGTAAAAATAAAATATTTTCCCAGATGTTCTCATGGCAAAATACCATGTTAACAAGGCGAGACCCCTTTTTGAGCATTGTATGTGTATATCATTATTGATATATTTGATGTGATTATCATACAAAAGTTGTCAACTTCTGAATCAAATTTATATTTTTCTAATCCCACAGAAAGGGAAGCTAAAGGAGTTGACATCCATCCTGGGCTCCCCACCTGATCTGAGGCCAGAGCTTTACACCAATGACCCCTGGGTGGAATTCATCGATCTGGACTTTGAAGAGCAGGGCGACAGACTAACGAACCTGGACACGGATTTTCTCATGGATCGATCTTTGTTCTCCAACTGTTCACATCTTTCCATCGCTTTCAGGGAAGATGACTCAGGCCATGCCAGCTGCTGTGATCCTGATCTTGCCAGTGATGCGGAAACATCACATTCCCATTCTCTTGTCACAAATCAAATCCGCAATAAGGAGCCGGCTACTGCTTCTGAACCTTGCTCTGCAAGCCCAAGCCCCACACCTCCATCTGAGGTGCCTGTCAGAGAGGCATTGTACACACAGGTAAGCGAGGTTAAGCCATGTGGCAAGGTGCTGTTGTCGCCTGAGGATGAGAAGGAGAAGAACACGGTCAAAGACGCCAAAGAAATCAAAACAGCAGAAAAGCATGAGGACAAGAACCATCTTCAGCTCCATGAAACCTACACCTCAGAGCTCAATGCAGGAAACATGTGTCTATCATTGCCTGCATGCAATTACAATGACTTATGTTCAACAGGGGAAGACTTGAGTTCTATCACATGTTCATCATCAGAAGACTACCAAAAACCTTCCCATGAGTCAGTTACAACTCTCACATCCCGCCTTCCCCCAACTCCTGCCTATACCATGGTAGAGGATGTCGACAGGCAAAACAGCCTTGTACTAACACCACATTCAATACCTGCCCAGCAGCTGACAGTCTCAAAAGTCATGCCGACACCAGATGGCTACCTGACTCCCGACCTTTTGGGAAGTATTACACCATAAACCTGCAACAACCTTTCTAAAATTAAAATTATTCAGTCAACAGTAGAGACAAACTCCTAAAACAGTCTTTATGATTGACTGAGAGGCTAATGCTTCAGTGTTGGATGTCACTTCACCTAAAATAGAAAGGGATGACCATCCTGCTACCCAACTCTACAACCTCTGGTCTACACTACCCCTAGTGGCAAATATGTGTATTACTTTATCAACAAAAAGGAACTGTTAACACATTGATGTTTTAGAGTTCATGAATTTGCTTGTTCACATATTTTTTTAAAATCAATTATTCGCCAAATGTCGGCTGTTTGCTGTTTTTGTGGTGAGGTCAGGGCAATTAATGTTTTGATTTGTTTGAGATGTCCTATTGTGTTGTCACCAACTTGTCGGTCCTTAAAAGTCAAAGCGATACTGAAAGTATGTTTTTGTTTCTCTTTTGACCCAATAGCCAGCTTGCTGCTACAATTTTTTGGCATTCGTAACTTACATTATTGTGTGTAAATGCCAAAAGGTCAGTTTAATGACTTGATACCCTCTGTGTAACCTGTTGATGCACGTGTGTTAGCCCATGCCATGTGTGATGTCACATCAGTTTGTGCTAGCATGTTATTTTGCGTAAAGGTGGTTAAGGTTTGTGCTACTGAATAATTTATGTAACATTGATTTGTGGTTGTGTATAAGCGAGAAGCATGATGTTTATTCTTTATGATCTTTTTGCTTTTTGCAACTGCCATTTTGGGGGACCTCAATTTTTCGCAGATTCTTGTTATTTGCAGCACGGCTCGGTCCGCATCGCCGCAGCAAATTATTATCCATCTGCTATCAGACAAAGACTTTAATTTTCCTTTTTTTGTTTTTTTAAATTAATTAATGGCCTCACTTCCGCTGCAGTAATGAAGATAACATCAATATTACCACTTAAAATGCATGTTGTCATTCATATAAACAGGTTCTGTATATACTGAAATCATTTTCTACAGACTGTATAGTGTATTTTGATTCCATATTCTGGGAGAATATTTATGTAAATACACTATTTTCATTTAAATTCCAAAACCTTCACGCAATGTGCTGCTTTGTTTTGATACAGCTATAATAAAAGTCATCTGTTACAAATGTTTCCTCAGCTTTCTAGTACTCCTTGCGTGTTTTTGTTGTCTGGTTTTTGTGCCGTGTAATTCGTTCTACACAAATACTGTGTCCATCCTTCCATCCATTTTCTGAACTGCTTAAACCACATGTGTCAAACAACTGATTCAAATGATCACCTCATCAGCAAGCTCTGTAGGAGCCTGATTACGATCCTACTCCCGACATTTGAAAACATCTACTGTAACAGTACTTTCTACTCCTTTGTCAAAATTGGCTTGTTACTTGTTTTTTTGTTTTGTTTTCAACCTTTGGGGATGATAGCACTTAAAAAAAAAAAAAGACAACTACAGAAAGCTAAAGCTGTTGAGATCTTGATTGACAGATATTGGGAATGTGAGACAGATAAACATTGAGAAGCGTAAACCGTTATCAGCAATGTAACATATTCTGAGAAACACGATGTTCCCCATAAATGGAGAAATTTAAGGATATGTTTTGATGCCTTCTCCAAAAATGATTTGTGGTGTGGTAAATATCTTGCTTTGTCAGCCGAAAAATCACGGTTATGGTGTTCAAAACTTCAGTCTTATCTTCAAAACATAAAAGTAGAGGAGTATTTTTGTCAGTCATGCAAGTAACACTGTCAAAATGTATCACATGCAGGACTTGTGAGTCCAGTACACAGTATCTTGTCAGAATTCATCTATAGCATCACAACTGTGTAGGCTACAGTGTTTTATTTTCTTATTTCTTATCTCTGTACAAGCACCATGCTCGTTTTGTGTGCTATGTTTTTCATTGTAGGCATACCAAGTTTTCACATTTGTTTGAATGGAAACATGTATTTTTGCTTTTGTTTTGAAGTGCATTTCTGTCTTTGTATCTACTTAAGTAAAAGAGATGAGTCAGTGTTTTTTTTTTTTTTAAATAACACATCACTGCTGTTTTTGCACATTACTCATACAGTAGGTTACATGTGAAATTAAAAGTTCTATTAATAAAATATACATTTATTTTCAATTGTATGGTGTAAATTTCAATTTAGGAAAAACAAATTGTAATGGTGGAGCCAATACATTTTTTAAGTTCAAAACTCAAAAGACGTACATTTCAGAGCTAACACTTAGCTGTGACTGCAGTGTTTATTGCGTTAGCTTTTAAGTTTGTGTAGCTAGCTCACGACGTTAGCTCTCTTCTCCCTTACTCAAACAGTTAAAGATATTTTAACGTTGGATTCCAACCGTATCTTCTACATGGCACTGTCAAATGGAATTAATCTCGACAAATTAACTGAGGAATTCACCGTACTCGAAAATGTAAGTTCATGTAAATTGAACTGTTCAACATTTAAAATAGGCATAGCCTACGTGCATTTTCAGTATAATGAATATAAACTGGGTGCTAAATAAAGGTGTGTTCACGTTGACGGACATCGTTTGTCACAATCTAATATATATATTTTTAATTATTATTAATAATAACAGAAAATTACAGAGTTAAATGGGAAAAACATGATGCTGGAGACGATGCTAGAAGACGCCAAAAGACAAGTGAAATTTTATGAGACTAAGGAGAAAGGAATCACTCAAGGTAAGTTCCAGTTTCATTTTAAACCTAGTGTTCCATTTGATATGTCCATTTTTTTTATTTTTTATTACAGCACTGAAGCTGATACTTTTTTTTCTTCCTGAGGCATATATCTGTCGCCCACTACTGGCCAGATATCTAGTTGGATAGACAACATGAAAAACAACTCAATCTCAACGAAAAGTTCAAACGCGGCAAAAATAACGATGGTGTATCGTGTTTTTATTCAAACTGTCTGAGAGGTACACATAAATGATATACTTAACCTCCAATAGTACCGCATTGCACTATAACTATGGTAAGCGTTCTCTTCTGTCAAAATGTGTGCTTTTATTTAATAATTTGTCGTGTTTATGTACCTAGATAAGGTAAATGTAACGGAGATATAATGTGTCTACGCATTAAATTCTGCAGGTGTTTCTAATAAAGTGAATGGTAAAACATACATACAAACAAAATACCTTCACTTTCAGCCAAGCCACATTATCAAACACACTTTACTTGTATAGTAATTGTAGGTGAAATAAACCTATAGTAATTAGTGCATTGTGTCACTTATCAAACTCTTTCAGAAAGAGATGTCCTACTTGCCACAGTGAATACGCTGCAGCAGGCTTTGTGGGAGCAGTGCAACCTCAGAGGTAACACAACCGTGTGTGTGTGTTGTATTAGAAAAGTATTGTTATTTATGGGCATGCCTTCTAACTTGTCAAAGAGGATGTCAATTCCTTTCTATATAGATCCCCACTATACTGTATTTTGTTTGCTACAGTATATGATGTGTATGACATAACAAATGTGAGGTTAAAGTAGGACCTAGGAATAATATTGCAAATGTTTTTTTGTTTGTTGTCTTGCCCTAGTGGAAAATGAGACATTGAAGAGCAATATGGCAATCTTGAAGCAACAAAATCAAAGAAAAGCAGAGGTAACATTTTAAATGAGTGAAATTCGACAATGTGTATCTATTGCGTGATGTATCGTGTTCTTCTGTCAGGATGGGGAGGCTGAGATCCAACAACTGCTTTGTGAAATTAAAGCACACAAAGACAACCACAAGAGGGAGGTAGAGACTGTCATGCAGGAGTGCAGGAGGCAAGTGGAGGAGGCCCACAAGGAAGCTTTCGCTCAGTGTAAGAGCAGTAGGCATTACGCTCACATTTCCTCATTGTGTTAAGAGCTTTTTCACTGAGCACTCTTTCTAAAATAATCCACCAATATGATATGCGAGACATCACTAGTCTGGTAGAGAATGTATATTGCATTCACATAAGCTTTAGAAAATGAAGTAGTAATCAAGGCAACTGTGAAGTTCCGTACTTTCATGCATCACACATTTGGAGGTCTGCACAGTTGAGTATTGAGCACACTTGGGATGCTATTTTTTAAACCAGTGTGGCAAAATTCCTGACGAATAGGTCAAATTTGTATTGAGAAGTAATCTGATCACCAAGCAAAGGGAGTATGTTTCACTGTGGTGAGCATTGCACTGGCATGTTTTCTCACTCGGTTTAAAAATGATTTAAGATATTCTACACAAAGGTCACTGAAAACAGTTTAAAAACTTTGAAAAGGATTAACACTTTTGGCAGTTTCTTCTTAAATGGGCTGATGTTATTATTGGTATCAATAGCCATTTTCAGGACTTCATTTCACTTTCAGTGCAAAGGTATTAGTTATGTAAAAATGTTGAACTGTAATTAACAGAAAATAGAGCTTTAAGAACAACAAAACCATAAATTGATCTGTTGCCAAATCAAGTCAAATTACATGAACCCGGCCTAAAATATTATGATGCACTAGCATCATTATAGTCTATGCTGCTACTGGGCTTTTGCCAGAATGATTTTTTACTATGAATATATGAATATAAATTAATGTGAGTGTAAGTGGTCATTCATATACTGTACAGCAGTGCTGCACAACCACCGCCACTTTGGACCGGGCTGTGGCGGGCCGCTCAGTTGAAAGAATAAAAAACTTACTGTACTTCCGTTTAATTGATTAGCCGAGGCTTAAAAATATGTTATTTTGGAAAGTGACAGGATTACGACGACGGACTCTTGACGCATGTCAAGATGCTAATTATCTCGGTTGCGTTAGTTAGTAAAATGAGTACAAAACACAGACGTATTTGGAATGTTTCTTTGTAACGTTGAAAAGGCCCAATGATAAGACAACACAAGAGCCTATGGATTTACGGTGACAAGTTATTCCCATGCATGAGGCGCTCTGTGGTGAGCGACTCTTGATTTAGCGTTATGATGAGTGAGTTATTCATGGACTTTATATTAGTTCTGTGGTGCTTTGTTATGTGGGCATATTTAAGGATGACACTGCTAATATAGTTACATAAAAATGTGGCTTCACATTTACTGTTATATTTACAAAATATGTTGCTCGTATCATTCATGATAAGCGTTACCATAGTGACCATATTAAAGCGTTGTTGTTACCCTTGTCTCTTGTTATGTTGTTTGTGGTGCTAGCACAGGTACATCAAAATACACAGTGGATTTGTGTTTGTTGTTGGAGCTTTTTATTAATTAGCCCCCCACCCCCCAAAAGTAATCAGCTATGATTTCATGAGTATGGACTCCATACGCATTCTATTTTAAGATGTGTCAACTGGTATTTCTACGTTTTAAGTCTGTAACTGCCAAACTGTCAAAAGCGCATTCGTACTAAACAGTTACCATGTAAACAAAACACCAGTTCAAGTGATGTCACACCATTTAATCCAAAACTGCAAATTAGGATTCAATTATTAATTTGCCATGCCCACTCAAACGAATGGCCAAATTACCACCCATTCGTGCACAGCTATAATATATACACTGTACATGTATGTGCATAAACAAATATTCGGGTGGAATTTCTATTACTGCAGCGCAAGCCAAAGAGGCTGAAGTTATGAAGTTACTGGAGCAAAGGGATCTGGATATGGAGGAGATGAACAGGAAGCTGAAGGACCAGGAGAAAAAACAGCAAGGCGATCTGCTGAAATTACAAATAGAGGTAAATTAAGTATTCCAACAAGGTTGCTTTATATGCTATAGATACGTGTCTTACCACCGGACCACTAGCCAAAATGGTAAATACAAATCTAAAGCAGCAGGTACCAGTGTGTATGAATGGACCTTTCTCAAAGTTTGTGCCCCAGCAACATGTGCATTCATCTAATATCGATCGGCCATACAATTGGCTTGGTGGAGGGTTGGCGGGCGGGTGCATTTCTGTGGATACCCTCTCAAATAGATGCCCGCCCTCTGCACGTCGCTGCACTAGTAGTAAAACAACCAACAGTAACAGTAACACAACAAATGCAAAGTGAGATGATTGTGCCTCACCGGTGCAATGACAGCAATGCCATTCTCCTCAGTACAAAGCAGTAGACCATCGACAAGTTAATTGAATATTAATAATACAAGTTGCTTTAAAGTTGAGTAATTTAGTACTTCAGTTAGGTTTTTGTTTTGAACGATATTGCTGCATCCGTGCTAACCCTACTTTTGTAATTTTATGTTTGTAGTTTGGTGAAAAGTTAGGGAGAATCCAGAATTCTGCTCAGATGAGCCAGCACCAGCAGAAACAACAGGACTCTGTTATTACTGCACAAAATTTCTTCAAGAGGGTGAGTATGTTGTTTGTGATTCTGCTTAGACCAATATTCATGCTCTAAAGCATAGGTGTCAAACTGTGGTCCTCGAGGGCCGCAGTCCTGCAGGTTTTGGAGGTTTCCCTCTTCCCACACAAGCTGATTCCAATCAGCAGGATCGTTGTCAGGCTTATGCAGAACTTGCTGATGAGCTGATCATATATCAGCTGTGTTGGTGAACGGAAACATACAAAACCTGCAGGACTGCGGCCCTCCAGGACCGGAGTTTGACACCTATTCTCTAAAGCAGTGGTCCTCAACCCTGGTCCTCGGGGACCGGTATCCAGCTTGTTTTCCATGTCTCCTACAGCCAACACAGGTGGGAATCGTTATCAGGCTTCTCCAGAGCTTGCTAATTAGCTGATGATATGAATCACCTGTGTTGGCTGCGGGAGACATGGAAAACAGGTTGGATACCGGTCCCCGAGGACCAGGGTTGAGGACCACTGCTCTAAAGCAAGGATGGTTTGGACCTTTACTTTAGTCAACTCTTAAAAGCTTAAAATGGCTTGTATTTTGTTATTTGCTTCATCCCACTTAGGGTAGAAACAGCCATTATGACTGTTAGGCCAGAGAGAACACAAATGTTGGATTAAAAACAATATAGCAACACTATTGTAGGCCATAACTGTTATATTAGTAAATGTTCTGAAAAATGTTTTCTTCGTGTTGCCTGTTTTGGTGACTGCTTGTTTGTCTGTTAGAAGCTGCATTTCATTCAGGAAGAAAAGGACAAGGAGATTGGGACTCTACGTCAAAGAATCAAAGAACTGGAAGACAGCCAGCGTATTGCCAGCCTGTCTAGCCGTTCGAAGAAAAGAAGGACCTAAATTGTTTAAAGGCTAATAGCACTAATAGGCTTCTGCCCTGCCACTTCTGAAGGTTCAAGCAACACTTCACAACTTTTTAAATGTCTTGGGTGTTAACATTTCCAGATTCTTTGAATTCAGGTATTTGACTTTTCATGGGGTCATTTAACAAGATAATCGTGTCACATGCGCTGTGTACTGTCATACACTGATTTGCAGTTTCACTGCCAAGCTGGCAGGTGACCAGTCTACTGAGATCACGGTTAAACAGGCTGTATTCTTGTCTAAGGCTTTAATCCAATCAGACACCTGAACCGGCAAGAGGCAGGCAGGCAAAGCACTAAGTAGAAAAACACGAGACCAATTGACATTCAAAAATCTATTCTGTCTATTCTGAGTTCAAAATTAATACCACTGGTGCTAGGGGTGTGCATCTCTCCAACAAAAGACGATTTGATACATATCTTGAAACGATACGATTCAAGAACGGTGCATATTCAAGTGGAACTATTCAATTCTGTGGGATTACGTTATGATTCGATATGGTATGGTTGTATTGTTTGTCCTGTTTATTAATATGCAACAACATGTAAAAGCCCTCCAATGCCCAAATTGTTCAAATTAATTAAATCTAATAAATCTAAAGAAACAACAAATCATCAGCAACATCAATCCAATTCATACCTGGTGTAATGTAATCTTTCATAAAAGACGATACGATGTTATGTATCTTGATGGGATGCAATATGATTCAATGATGTTATATTTTAAAATGTAACAATGGAATCAGCTTTGATAGTTTTGAACATTTATCTTACTTCACTGGTCTGTTCTTACTTAGTGATGGTGTGAATGTGAATGGTTGAGCCCATGGAATGAACAGTATAGAACATGGATGTACGGATGCATAGTTTATCGTATCTCAATATTTTTATTAAGATTTTCTGTCCACCCATTCTTCCATGTTCTATCGTGCTTGTCCTCATTAAGGTGGCAGGTGAGCTAGAGCATCTCCCACCTCACTGTGGGAAAGAAGCCAAAAGCAGTCAAATGATTTTTTTATCTGTATCATTGTCCACCTTACCATTAAAATCGCTTGTCGAGCTAAAAAAATTATGTATTATAGAGGTAAAAATTGAGTGTTTTGCTCTCATCCCCAGTGTTCCCACTTCAGTGCTCACCGTGTTGAAACACCCGAATGGAGAAGCTCCTCCTGGTGAAGCTTTGACACGATGCTTTGTAATCTCATTATCTGCGCTACTCAGTTTGAGAGCGAGCCCAGCGCTAATCTCACCAAGAACATTGTGTAATACAGTTGCGTAACATTTCATCTCACAAAAGCTATTAGATCAATTATTGCCACATTCAACACAGCCACGCGAACCGAAAGCATCCATATTTCACCGTTTGTTAGAAGAAGAAGTTACTGATGAGGTTGAGCTTCATTTTTTGTTGTGAGCTTGATATTGGCCTTTTCAGAGGGTCGGGGCAGACTTGAACTTAAAAACAGGATTATTCATGACACCAGCCTGTTCCCTCAACACCGAGGGGTGTGGCCTGAAAAACCTCCCTCATCAGTATTGTAATGCATCGGAGGGCTGCGATGGGTTACAATTCCAAAGATTGGAGTTAGCTTTGTTCCCCAAAATGGACACCACGGCTGTGTTTTGATGCCAACCAGCAGCTTGGAAACTTGGTAAGAACATCTTTTAAATATGTCTGATGAAGGCCTTGCATCTGTGTAGTACTTTTATTTGAGCGTACTGTAATGTACATTCGGGATGTCCAAACTACAGCAGCTGGGGCATTCACGGTCCGTTCATTTTTTTGTGGTGCGCATCATATACAAAAAACATTTGAATGGCCTGCACAACTACTGGATGTCGTTGAAAAAGTAGTAGGGTTTGACACGCCTGACAACTACAGTATGACTACTACTGGTAACAATAATAATAAAAATAATGGATTCGATTTATATATGAGTAGATTTTCTAGATAAACAAAGAAGCTATTTGCAAATGGATTAGTACCAAAATTCCTCTTTTTTTTAATGCCTCTGTGTCAAGGTCTGATTTGTGAACATATTACATTATTGATTAATTACCGGTATAATTGTTAAACTGATTAAGTATCAAACTAATGACATACCCTGTGTAGCACCATCTTTTTTTGAGCAGTTCACGTAGCAACTGTGATGTAACACGTAAATTCCACTTTTCATTTTTCACTTTGCTGGTCTATTTTGCTATAAAAAATGCCATATGGCGTCGTGAGGTATTGCCATCATTTAAAACGTTTGGACAGCCCAGGTGTACAATAACGTACTGAAATGTCATGTAATCTTTTCTCTTTAAAGAGAGTAAGGCAAGTGGTAAACAGAGAAACATGATCACACTCAGAATAATATTGTATCCTTTTATGTATTATGTTATAAGCATAAGTCCTGCTACACCACCTGCACCATAACCCCCCCCATTTTATTTCGAACATGTACAAAGTCTACATCGCGTTCCAAATTATGCAATGATGTTTTTCTCTATGAATAGTCTATGCAAATAGCACTCAACTTATTTTTAAGTCATCAACTGTTACATAATAATTTCAGTGTTTTTAATTAAACATCCCAATGATAAAGAAAAAATAAAACTTTTGTTCAAATGTTCTGTTCCAAATTATGCATAGCAGTGTTTCAAGACATTTTATCGGTTGTAAAGAATTGAAAATAGTCATTCGTTGAACTTGGTTGTATTTACGATGACATACTGTAGCTTTAGTAGTTACTGGAAAATTCTTCTGCTGTTTACAATTTGCTATGATGGCTTTACAGGTAAAAGCATCGTCCAAAATGCCTGCAGGACAGATGCAGGTAGCAAGCCCCAAACTCCACCACAGCCGTTACAGCCTTACAGACAGCTCAGACCCTGAACAAGAGGGTGATGAAGCAGATGGCTCGCAATGCCTCAACCCCCTACAGAAGCTCACAATGGACATGCACAAGGATGACAGAATCATCAAGGAACTGGTCATCGGCCGCAGGGTCGGATTCTACAAGGTTAGAGGAGAGATTGGCCATGGGACCTTCTCCAGAGTCAAACTGGCTTTTCACGCTCTGACAAAAGGTACCCATATGAGTGATTTCAATATTGTGCTTGTATTGTACTCATCCAGATGTGTGGCGTTGTATTATTGTATTGGGTTAATTTTACTTTGAAATGTATGTCATAGCTTGACAAAACTGCTACTCTTTTATGGTTTTTCCTGTACTTGTTTAGAGTTACGAGGAAGCTGCATAGACCCATGTCTATGGACAGTTGTCTAGTGTCAAGTCAGCTTCATTTATATAGCACCTTATCATGCTTGTGCAACTCAAATTGCCTTATTTTTTTAATCCACCGATAGAACCTGTCAACAAATCCATTCCCGTCCCCTTGAGCCTCCTTAAAAAACAAAACAAAACAAAAAACAACAACAACAAAAACCGACCTTCTCTGCAGCCCTGAGATCTTCCCGCAGTGGGTTTTGCTTCTAACCTCACATATTGTTAAACGGCCAGTGCCAGAGGACCTTCGGGCCTGCGAGGGTTGATATGACCCACAATAGTGGTTTGAGAACAAACAGCCACAATATAGATATAGAGCGGTTGCCCATTTTTTACATTTTGTCCACAGGACTTGAGCTGATGTGACCCACCAACTCCATAGCCCAGTTTTTCCAATAAGAATAAAAGCAAATAAACTGAATGTCCCTGAAAAGTATTATTCATCCACACACAAAAAAAATCAGAAAACAGCTGATTCACTTAAAGCACAAGTGTCAGAGTCCGGTCCTCGAAGGCCTGAGTCCTGCATTTTTTTCGAGGTTTCTCTACTCCAACACACCTGATTCAATGATCAAGATCATTATCATGCTCCTGCAGAGCTTGCTGATGCGGACTTTGACACCACTGATTTAAACACAGACTCAAACAGGTTAAGTAGTAAAATAGTAGTGATTGGACTAAAAATAAAGTAAATAAATAAATAAAAATATATATTGTTTTAGTGGCACGAGGTAACTAAGTTTTAGTTAATAATTGTCACTCAAAATAAACTGATATGAGTAAAATTTTAAAGGAGGTTTCACTTATGTTGTGCGTCATTAACTCATTCACTCTCAGCCATTTTCACTGAAGCAATCCCCTTCGCTCCTGGCTGTTTTACCGGATTTTGACTGATTCTGCAAGGCCCACAGAATATTGTGTTCTATTGCTATAAAACCATGGAACCTACCAAAAGAAAGATTAGAGTCTATTCTTTAATCAGAAAAAAAGTGAAATTGTAAATAAAAGTACATTTCTGTATGTTTCCATTTTGCAGCAATTAGCATTAGAATATAGCTAAGTTTCATCATTATTCACAAATCTGTTTAGAACTGTGGGTAAATGAGCTTGGTTGCAACATGGCCCTGGTAGATCTCTTATACTCTGATGCCACCTGCTGTCCGTTTTTGTAATTCCTACCATTGCTTCACCCATTCTCTGCAGTTCAGAGGCTGCATCAAAGCCTTCTGTATGCTCTAGCATAAAAAAAAACATTAAAAAAAACGTATAAATACGTAATAGAACGTATTTATACGTTTTTGGGAGCAAATGAAGTAAGGTTCTCAACGCTTTAACACTCTTCTCATACACCTACTGATGACAGCATCAGGACCAAATGGGAGTTATATATCTTAAGGACACTTAAACGTGGTCCAAGTGCTCGTTAAGCAAGATACTGAATTTCCAAGTAAAATGAGCGATTGGAGGTGGGAATGTGGGGCAATTAATTAATGTATATTATTTTTACTTAAGGCCTACTTGAAATGATCTAGAATTTTATGACTACAAAATGTATTTGTATTTTTTGCGATGAATGATTCTGTTTCCCCCGTTTTAGTTATGTTATCTTGTTTATTTTTATCAAGATGTATAGGATTCACAGTGCTGACCTGCTGCACTAATGAGGATAAGTGGTCTAGAAAATGGATGGATGGTATAGTAGCTGAAACAAACAATACAAATCAATCCAAAATAAATCAATAATTATTTCACTAATGCTTAGTTATCATTATCATCTGTATTGTTCGTCTGACCTGAATTAACTTTAATGACATCATTAAAAGCAACTATGACAAATTTAGATTCATTTCTAATTTGTCACATATAAAACTGCCATCCATTTCCTATACTCTAGTACAGTTATCCATCCTAACAGCTCGAGTGTTTGAAGCCGTATCACTTGTCCTTACAGACAAAGTGGCCCTTAAGATCCTGGACAAGACCAGATTTGACAATCAGGCCCAGCGGCTTCTCTCCAGAGAAGTCAGCAGCATGAACTCCATGCAGCACCCTAACGTGATTCGTCTCTATGAAGTTGTGGAGACACCAAGCCGCCTTTACCTGGTGCTGGAGTACGCTGGTGGGGGGGACCTCCACAACAAGATCTGCAATGAGGGAAAACTTGCAGACAACACCAGCAAGATCACATTCTCACAGATCCTCTCTGCCATTAAATTTATGGTGAGTCTGTGCAGCGAACATCCACGCAAAGTCAGAGATCATGTTGATGATGTCTTAATTTGAGGAAAAAAACGACTCAAATGAATGAATGTTGGTCAAACATAATCAAAATTGTACCATCGAATATGTTATAATGATATTTTGAATATTCAGAAATAAAATCAGCTGTAATGATTTACCTTGCAGCACAATAATAACATCATCCACCGAGACCTGAAGGCAGAAAATGTTCTGTTCGCCGCCAGTGGCTGTGTTAAGGTGGCAGACTTTGGATTCAGCACGCAGATTTCCAACCGCAATGATACACTCGACACCTTCTGCGGCTCACCTCCATATGCCGCCCCGGAGCTCTTCAGGGACGAGTGCTACCTGGGCCCTCCAGTGGACGTGTGGGCAATGGGGGTCCTCCTATTCTTTATGGTGACCGGCACCATGCCATTCCGTGCCGAAACCATGGGCAAGCTGAGGCGCTGCGTCATCCAGGGCAATTACAGTATCCCCCCCTGGGTTCCGGGTCCCTGTCAGAGGCTCATCAGGGGCATCTTAAAGGCAGATCCCATTGAGCGTTATGCTGTTGACCAGATGCTGGGCTGTGATTGGCTTTTATCTGTGGAATTCCCTTGGTCGTTAGCCTCCCCGGAACCAGCAAGCCCTCTGCAAGGCCTGTTGGATTCTGAAAATAGGGACCTTGTGAAGGAGGAGGAGACTGAGGAGGTCAGGTGCTCTCTGAAGAAACTCGGGTTTACCTCTGCACACCTACGGAACAATCAGCTGAACAACAGCCGCAGCCCTGTTACGGGGGTCTACCGGATTCTGCTGCACCGAGCGCAAAGGAGGAGGGGCTGTGACAGCCTGCCAGTGGTTCGAGGGATGGTGAGGGACCCCAAGCGGGAGGGACTTCGAGCATACAGGGGCCTCAGGCACACCTCCAAACTCTGTGTGCTTTCATAATAAAAATATCTGCTCAAACAGGTGTTTTTGATTATACAAGTTCTTTTTTTTCAATTACCTACTCATACAGTCAGCAGAACGCATTAAGAAAGCACATCATCAGTTTTAAGGACCTTAGATGCTTTTGCAATAGATGCCAACTCAATCCTTTGGAAGGTCATCTAGCCACAAATGAGTGAAAGGTAAAAATTGTCGCTATGGTAATAGTTCATATTTATATAATACAACATTTAATTACATCTTCTTTTTTTTAAGACAATAACAAAAAAGTGCCTGTTTAAGATGACCAAGTTGTGCATCTTTGGAGATTTGGGAGAATTATGAATCAGTGTGTGTGCGTGCGTGCGTGTGTGTGCGTGCGTGTGTGTGTGTGTGTGTGTGGCGGCAGTTTCTCTAGTATCCCTCACCACCACTAGGCCTACATGAAATGCTAACATTTGCTATCATTACATAATCATTTTTGCCCTTTGTATGGGGAATTTGTGACCCCGTGTGTAGTAAGGGGTCTTCAAGGATTTTTGATAAAAGTGGAATTGAGGGTTTATTAATGATTACAACCTGCGATGTCCTCTTGTTTTCTGGTTAAAATCCATTGACATTAAGCTTAAGTAAGAGTAAGTTAGTTTTCTTTATAAAAAAAAAGAAAAAAGAAGAGAATCGCTTTGTGGTTGTGTTGATAAAAAGTGCATTACAAATTGAATCTATTATTGTTAGTGTATGTGCGTGTGTGTGTGTGTCTTAACAGTAAAAGTACTTAATGGGCCCTTTGTTTGACTGTTTATTGATCCTATTCCTTTATTAGTTGAATTAATGATTCATTAATGTATGCAACATCGGTGGCACTATTTTAGAATATCTGCCACTGAAGATGATGCATAGCCATTCACCTCAACAGATCATATACTTTATTATTGTAATGGTGTTCCCTTAAAGTGGAAGTCAACCTTAAATATATGTGACCCTACTAGTCTAAACATGACATTCTGATTAATATGATATTTGTGAAATATGAGTTATGCAGCAAAATCCAGACATTTTTATCCATCTCAGGGGGCGGCC
Organism: Leptonotus elevatus; assembly: GCF_054856555.1. Lineage (NCBI taxonomy): Eukaryota > Metazoa > Chordata > Actinopteri > Syngnathiformes > Syngnathidae > Leptonotus > Leptonotus elevatus. Next base: position 15,463,317 of record NC_141253.1, read on the forward strand.
ATTTTGCCACTTGTTGTCGAGTGAAGATGACATCAATGTTGCTCAGGTCTCAGGTAACAACCAATCACAGCTCAGCTTCAGAAAACAGGTGAGCTGTGATTGGTCATTGCCTGAGCCCTGAGCAACATTGATGTCATCTTCAGTGGACAGCAAGTGGCAAAATGGCCGCCCCCTGAGATGGATAAAAATGGCTGGATTTTGCTTCATAACTCTTATTCCACACATGTAATATTAACCAGAATACCATATTTAGACTAGTGGGGCTGCACATAACATATTATAGTAAAAAATAATAATAAAAAAATGAGATAGACTTCCACTTTGAGTTAATTTTGCTTTGTTTGTTTTTCATTTGTGCAATGCTGGGACTTGTTTTTTAATTTTATTTTTTGTCTTCATTTTAAATGTTTTTGTATGATGCTGTATTCTTACTAAATTGTTTCTAATTCAATATATTTTAAAGAAAATACAAGGTCCACTTCAGTGTGTTTTTCATTGGTGTGGGTGCCCGGGAGGGGTGGTGGTGGTCAGGTTTTAGTCTTGTTAAACTATTATAATCATTCTAAATTGAAATTGGAATATGTAAATAGCGAACTGCATATTCTGTTAATCCCAATTAATTTGATTTTATTCGCAATTTAATTTTTTGGGCCCCTACAGGAGTGCACAATAGGTCACTCAGATCATGACTTCAAAAAGTATGTGTAATTATTATTAGTTTTTTATATTCCTAAATAAATAGCTGCACTTCATAGAATAAGTGATTTAAAAAAAAAAAAGGCATTCGGTTAGTGGACCCCTACTTTGTCACGCTGGTTTTATTCTTCCATCATGGAGCAGGTGGCTGCTGCACCCAAACAGCTGAAACTGCTTCTTTATGTGGCCTGTTTGCCAAAGTTTCACCAAGTTCCTGCCAGTAAACAATAGTCCCGACAGCAGCTGGCAGAACACCAGATGCTGCACGGTCGGGACCCCTCTCTTTTTCACAACCGGCCCAAACCAGCTAGACCCAAACCCAACGTTCCCCTTTTTTGTAATACAGGAGAGCTGACTACTCCTCCCCTCTTTGCAATGCCCTGGCCGACCCCCTCCTGCAGGAAGAGCAGATGGCATGGCGTGGCTGTGGAGACATCTGCAGGGCAGACAATGGGGGGCTCTGTCCGGGCCGCTGGAGCTGACAGGCTTGGAGCTGCGCTTTTGTGTCTGACGCTTTACACATGCAGATTAGATGAAGGGTAAGGGAAGGGTGATGTTGTTTCTATCTTTTGCTGCAGGGGGACAGCAGTGAGCAGATGACAGACCAGAGCACCCCCCCCCCACCCCCACCCATGCAGATTTGCTGAGTTTGAAACTTTTGTTAGGACAATCCCCTCACTCCTGTATGAGCCCCTCACCTTCATTTGCTAATTATACAAACTCTGCAAAGGAAAGTACAACACACAAGCCAAAATTATAATTGAAGATCATTTTTATTACGCTTTTCCACTTGTAATTTTACATATTTTTTTTCAGAAGTGACATACAATTCTTTAATAATTAGCATTAATTTAATTAAGCCATATTCTAAAGTGAAACCTTTAGACAACAGGCTTAGGTTCTTTTTTTTCTTTTTTATATTTAGTTTATTTTTTGTCATTGTTAAACTTCTAAAGTGAAACCTTTAGAGAATTAAGACAATTCTGGAAAGTGGGAAACATTTTCGCCGACGGCAACTGTTGTCATGTTGCTCAGCCAAGAGGCCATGGTTAAAAAGTCTCTTTTTAACAAGTCCTCTTCCTCAGCACCGCTTCTTCTCCTGCTGCGCGTGCTTCAACGAGCGACGTGCGTCTCGTCAGACCGCAGCCCGCACACGTCGCTTCTCCTTCCTCTCCAAACCTCATCCGCACAAAGAATGAGGGTCGAATTGTCGCTCTTGAGGCATACCTGACCTCATTCACACAAAGAATGAGAGTCATCTTGGCATGGACGGGACAAGAGACGACGGTTCCACGGGGGCCCCTCGGGCCGGCGCCGTGCTGCCTGGATTGGGAATCCTCCTCAGGAGTATCCAGGGATGAGCAGAGACAGCTTCATCAGGTTGAGAGTTTCCTTGCATGGGAAGCTTCACAGAGAGGAGCCAAATCCCGCATCAGCGTCCGGGGAGGCTGATCTCGGGGACCCAGTCGTTCAGACGCCGGCTCTCCTCACAGAACAGGTGCAGCTTCTCCAGAGAGGGGTCCTCCCAAGACCCGTCAGATGGGTTCTGTTCCAACAAGAAGAGGAGACGGAATTCACACGCCTGCTCCTGTTTCACACACGCAGCGGACTGATTGGCTGTACGTACCGTGATGAGGACGCAGTGAGCGTCTTCCAGCTGCTCCGACTTGTCGGCAACGATCTCAGCCAGTCGCTGCTTGTCGCTCACTCGGACGATGCTGATGTCGTTGTCGAAGCAGAAGGACTGGATGAGGGTGAAGTGGATCTGCAAAGCGATGTCACACTCGAAATCCTCATCCACGGCCAGCACGCAGAAGGACACGCTGTCTGGATCACTAAGAAAGAAAAAAATCAGTTAACTATCATCCCCAAAATTTGCCAAAAGCGTGTGCAAATTCGGTCATCAATAGAACTTACAGGTTCATCACTTTTGCGCACTCGTAGACTCCCACGGTGAGGGAGGCGTTGTCCATGGCGGTAACCAGCACCTCTTCCAGGGCTTTGCCGGTGCACTGAGCACGCTCGGCAGATTTCTGGCTCAGAACTTCTTCAAGAGTCATGATGAAGACGATGATGATTTTCCTCGAGGGTGGCTAAGAAAGGCTGTGTGGAGTAGTTCCGCAGAAAGAGCAAGGTGCCCTCGGAAGGGAGACGTGCCTCTTTTATACAGAGCAGCTCGTGCGGGGCTGTGAAAAGAGCCGCTCTCTGATTGGCTGAAGCCGCGTGTATTGGTATGATAATGCTATTGTCACACTTCTGGCTCGTGGCAGATTGATGGAGGTCATGGAGCCACGCACGCTCCCCCTTTGGGATGTAGCTGCCTAGCGTGAATCTAAAAATAGCCTAATTTACGCACACATTAAAATTCGTGGTGCTTCTTTTCTGCAACTTGAACAAGTGTGGATTTCTTTCAGACACAATTCACCTAAAAATATGCAAAAACAAAGCTCGAGAACTGTGGAGTTTAATTATTTATTTAAATGTATAATTCATTTATTTTATGTCGTAGCCGTTATATAGAAAGTGTGCAACGCCCCACCTCTGTCCCTCAGTGGTCCTAGCAGAGAAAAGGCAGGTGGACGATGCCATCTGTGGACTCGGGGCTGGCCTGGCCATAAAGCAGCCCTATTGTGTGTGCCATTATCACAGTTCCCATACAAATGCAAATGAGCAGCGCGTGCCAGAACGTTGCGCTTGCGTGCTGCTGCAGGGGTCACGCAGACCACGTGATCATCAGCTGTACACAGAAAATCCTTGCCTGTTTTTTAAATTTAATTAATCTGGGGGTTGAAAACTTTGAATGCAAATTGCTCACGGTTCATTTGTGACACTTACTGATTTGATTATGTTGTACTGTTTGGACAATACAGCATAACATTCTGGTGAAATAATTGCATTAGCAGCATTACTTTATTTGGAAAAAATAAATTGTGCATAATAATCCAAAATGTCGTCAGGCGTGCTGCCACTGCTCTAAAAGAGGCGGTGCAGGATTCAGGTTCGGGCTGATTGATTCGCCCCATTGTTCATCTGCAGGCAAAACGGCAGATGGAGAAGTGTAGTGATGAGCCCCCTGCCCACTTTCCTAAACCCAGGTCAACCCCGACCCCGGGGCGCCGCATGGATCTTTTGTCTACAACTTTGCATGTGCTGCCCTGTCTGAGTTTTGATTAAATTTGAATGCCAAAGGGGCCACAGCAGATTGCGGTTCAAACTTTTACAATGGAAAGTAGATATGGGCTATCTGCCATGCATATAGGCGCGCAACGGTGATAAAATCGCCCGCATGTGTGTGTGTGTACTGTAAACATACGTAAATAATGTCGAGCGTGTGTTTTCTGCTTCAACAAACGCTTATCGGGCCATTATTGCAGCAACAAAAAGTGTTTACTCGCAAACTTTCCGTTTCTGTCCCGCATGGTATGTGCAGGTCGGATCAGACTCGCCTCAGTCCAACCTGGAGCTATTGAGGATTTGATGGCATCGCCACGGGGCAGGCGCGTGCAAATCGATACGATCCTTTGTGGCTGCAGCACATCTGCTTCACGGAGGCCTCCTCGGCCGGCAGTGGCGCGACAGGTGTTGCTTTGTGGACGAACGCCTGATCTCTGAAGACCTGCTGCCACTCAGCAACCCCCACGATCGTTGAGAGCTGTCAGATAAATCAACAAGGGAAGTTTTGGGCCGGACAGGCGATAATTACTCACGTTTTATAAATAAATAAATAAATAAATACATAAATAAATAAGGCCTGTTATTTCTCTGTCAATGTCTTAATGTTATTCTCTGATAATTGATGAGCAGTCAAACGTTTATCTAAATCCTCTGAAAAGTTTAAATCTACCAAACGCCTATAGAAATGTAAAACCAACAAACATAACACTGTACAGAACGTATAATATTATTCACTATATCTAAACTTCAGTGAATGTACAAGTGCCTCGTGTGCGGCCCACGCGCAGCAGGTGCTGGCCGACTTCCTTTGTCCACCCTCCCCTCACCTTCCCCAGGGGGACAGATGGCGCCCCTCGGTCGTCATGGAGATGAGTGCAGACAGAGAGATAAGACTCGGAGGTATAGCTCCAGATGCCACGCGCCTCGAGTGAGCTCGGTCCAAACGTATGCAAACGAGCGGCGCGTGCCACTGCATTATGGGAGCATGTCGTCTGAAGTTAAAAATGTCCGACTCAGAGTTGGTTTGTTTAATAATGACACATCCACAGGCACATTTTCTTTAAAAGAAAAACTTAATGAGCAAACTGTTGTTATTTCTTGCATTCTTGAATTTTATAGGACAACTGCAACATTAAGAGCAAGAAGAACTAACTTTTACTCTGAGAAATGAAACGTTACAATATATTGCACTGTATTTTTTTCCACAACTTCTGCTTTGTCTTTGGGTAAATATCAAATTATTATCAACAGCTTTTCTGAATAATGATTACCTCGCAAAATTCCATCAACTTCAGTGTCGTCACATGACACTAGCATGCAGAACATCACCATTCATTTATCATTAGGATTATTGCTTTTATAAACAAAAGTTTCACATCCCTAGCATACAATTAATATTTTTTTCTGGAAAAATCTCTATCCAAAGTTAATATTACTTCAAAACCTCTAAGTTGAAATAGACCACATTATTACACTGTATTACACTTAAATGTTTTCATTCGATCCCAAAGATGTTCTAATGTCATTTCAGAGTCCAGACATTATTATTATTATTATTATTATTATTATTATTATTATTATTAGTAGTAGTAGTAGTAGTAGTAGTAGTAGTAGTAGTATTATTTCAAGTGTTAGGGTAAAGGAGGATCTGAAAATAGGTGACACTAAAAAAGTCAACATGCCATTTAAATGTAACTTTTTTTTAAATGGCAGCTAATGTTAAACTATTACTAATAACGTCCCTGCACAGTTAATAATAGCATTATGGCCCTAATATGGATCATTTGTAGTTCTATCATTTCTTTTGGAACAGGTTTTGTGAGCAGACTTAAATAGAACATTTGTCAACGCACATAAAAATAAAGGCATTCTGAATTGTCCACAAATATATTCAAACATTCATAACCGTCCTCAACATGTTGATTTTTTCCCCCTTGTCAACAGAAGAGCTTTCCTCTTGTGTGGTTCAATTATTCCAAAATTATCTAGATCAAAACGTCTCTCCATCTGATCCTTTCATTCAAAAGAATCTGCTCCAACTTTGGAAGAGTTCTAAAGGCACGCGTCCCAGAGGGCAGGCGCAGGGCAGCAGGCCTGTTGTCACCATTGTGCCTAAACGAGCCAATCAGAAAGCGAGCGTGTGCCGGGACTGTCATATAAAAGGTGACCGAGTTTTTGAAGGCAGCACAAACTGCAACTGAACTGTAAGGTACAAGCTCACCATGCATTCTCCTGGAAAATCCTTGAAGGAAGCTCTGCTCTGTGCTCAGAGTGAGGATCGACTCACTGTTGGAGTCTATGAGAGCGCCAAAATCATGACTGAGTAAGTTTCAGTAGGACTTTTCACATTGTGTTTCTTTGAATTCTTTATCATCACCATGAGCGATCATCAAATCAATTGCAGCAGCTAACCATGTGGATTTATTCTGTGCTTTAACAGCGATCCAGACAGCGTGTCCTTCTGCGTGCTGGCCGTGGATGAGGATTTCGAGTGTGACATCGCTTTGCAGATCCACTTCACCCTCATCCAGTCCTTCTGCTTCGACAACGACATCAGCATCGTCCGAGTGAGCGACAAGCAGCGACTGGCTGAGATCGTTGCCGACAAGTCGGAGCAGCTGGAAGACGCTCACTGCGTCCTCATCACGGTACGTACAGCCAATCAGTCCGCTGCGTGTGTGAAACGGGAGCAGGCGTGTGAATTCCGTCTCCTCTTCTTGTTGGAACAGAACCCATCTGACGGGTCTTGGGAGGACCCCTCTCTGGAGAAGCTGCACCTGTTCTGTGAGGAGAGCCGGCGTCTGAACGACTGGGTCCCCGAGATCAGCCTCCCCGGACGCTGATGCGGGATTTGGCTCCTCTCTGTGAAGCTTCCCATGCAAGGAAACTCTCAACCTGATGAAGCTGTCTCTGCTCATCCCTGGATACTCCTGAGGAGGATTCCCAATCCAGGCAGCACGGCGCCGGCCCGAGGGCCCCCCGTGGAACCGTCGTCTCTTGTCCCGTCCATGCCAAGATGACTCTCATTCTTTGTGTGAATGAGGTCAGGTATGCCTCAAGAGCGACAATTCGACCCTCATTCTTTGTGCGGATGAGGTTTGGAGAGGAAGGAGAAGCGACGTGTGCGGGCTGCGGTCTGACGAGACGCACGTCGCTCGTTGAAGCACGCGCAGCAGGAGAAGAAGCGGTGCTGAGGAAGAGGACTTGTTAAAAAGAGACTTTTTAACCATGGCCTCTTGGCTGAGCAACATGACAACAGTTGCCGTCGGCGAAAATGTTTCCCACTTTCCAGAATTGTCTTAATTCTCTAAAGGTTTCACTTTAGAAGTTTAACAATGACAAAAAAAACAACTACATTTTAAAAAATAACCTGTGCCCGGTGTCTAAAGGTTTCACTTTAGAATATAGCCGAATAATGAAAATTACAAAAAAATATGAGAAAAAAATAGCATATAACATACTGTTAACATAATAAAGTAATATTGACTTAAAAGGTTCAACTAAACAGTAAACGTGTTTAAATATATATATCACAAAGAAACAAAAAAAAGTTGTCACTTTGTCAAATGTTTTGCCATGTTAGATGCAAAAACTATTTTTCAGAAAAAAATAAAATGCTTGAATTTATCATATCTCTCTTTTCTTGTCTGATCCTGTGAATCCAACATTGTTGAATATCAAATGTAAAACCTGTTTGACACTGTGATAATTCTTTGCAGGCTTACGTTCATATTTTTCACAACATGGTTCTTTAGTTGCCAACACTAATGTAATGTCCTTACTTACTTGCCCTATTGTGACGCACCAATGTCCACTCACAACTACATACGTAATTTTCAGATTTTGTTTGCAGTTGCCCCAGTACACAATACCAAACAAAAACTGAAATATGTGCAGTAACTCTCGTAGGACCCTCATTCTCTATTTTCAGAAAGGCCGCAATTGGCTGTTGCACATAAATCAGACAAAATCACACCACTGTTTCTTTATACTTTTAATCTTTTAGTGATTAAAAAACCCTCAACATTAGTATTTCAAAACACCAAATTAGCTGCTATGATCAAATTAAAAATAATATTAAAGTTTATTTTTTGCCATGCACATTAATGCCCACATGTGGCGATGGGTGTGAGTACACGTATACCTGACAGTCACAGTTGAGTGAACAACCAATCACGCCTCACCTGTTTTCTGGGTTTGGTCATGTGATGTTTGCAAGCTGAGCCCTGTGATGTCATTTGCAGTCAACAGCAATTGGCAACATGGCCACCTACTGGGGCTCCAGGTAGCGGAGTGGAACCATCACTTGCCTTCAATGCAGGTTGGCATGGGTTCGCTTCCCCGCCTGGGAGACCGTGTTTGTGTGAGTGAAAAAACAAACAAAAAAAAACATGGCCACCTGCTGAGATAGATAGAAACAGGGGGATTCTTCTGCTTAAATGTCAAACCCCTTTTTTTTTCATTATTATTATTTTTACAATAATATGTTGTATATGCCCCCACTAGTCTAAACACGACATTCTGATAAATATGGCATTTGTAGAATGAGTTAAGCAGCAAAATCCATGTCAGGGAACGGCCATTTTGTCACTTACTTTCAACTGAAAATGACATCACCTGTGTTTAGGACTCAGGTAAAGACTAATCACGGCTCACCTCTTTTCTGAAGCTGATTTCTGAAGCTCATATTTCACAAATGCAATATTAATCAGAATGTTGTGTTTAGACTTGTGGGGCTACATAGAACATATTATTGTCAAGATAGTCCTTGACTTCCTCTTTAAAATTTTCAGTGCAGTTGTGCAACTGTGCACCACTTTTGTGCACCCCTGATTGTACAGTATAGCTACAAATGGGGCAAATATGACATAAAAAATATATCTAGGTCAAATAAAAGTCCTTGATTACACTTGGCTTGGCTACAATTTCTGCTCCTAAATAATGTTTAAAAAAAAAGGTAAAATACAACAACATTGCTACTATAAGCATTTGAGGGTGTTTTAGATGAAATTTGGGTCAGTAAGGACTCAGACTACTAAATAAATACCTCCGACAGTGTCAAAAAGCAGAAGAAAAATAAGGATGATTTAAAAAAATAAATAAATTGCAATCTATGTAGAATGAGAAACAGCGTCATTGTTGTAAATCTTGATCCTACTCTCATGATCAAATTGATTCAATTCCACCTAACCAGGAAGTGTAGTGTAATGAATCCGACATTTTGGACTTGGCACGCGTACTTTATTCTCCTGCGCTGTTGCCATTCAGACATTTTTAGTCGTGCTTTGTGACTTTGAATTGAGACTCTAAAGTCAAACTGACTTTCAAGTATTGTGTCAGCATTGCAGAGTCAACAGCTGCTCTAGCCCCCACGCCCCACTGTCACACACAAAGCAGGACCAGCTGAAACGCAATCAGCACTTTAAATCTCCTCGGCAACCCACCCGGCACTCACTCCATCTGCTTTTCACTTTAATGAGCAGAAGAAGGAGCAGCTGAAGGGTGCTCGTGCAATCCATCGATACCCGACTGTAGTTTGAGACTAAAGCGAATGCTATTGTTATTTTGCAAACATCGTCTGAACAACTTTACCCTGAGCAACCTCATTCGCACTCTTCCTCAACCTGGGCCATAAAGAGGTCTGCTGCTGCAGCCACATGCTGCTTCTCAAGTGTCCCTTCAACGTAAATGTGGCCCTCCCCCCAAAATCTTTGAGAATTGAAGCAGATGGTCCTGATGGACTACATTCAGTGTGTGTGTGTGCATTTCCAGTACATCTATTTATTGAATGATTAAAATTAATTAATCAAAAAAGTCATTTTAATGTACAGATTCCGACCATTGCCAGTAAGCCAGCACCGTGCAAAGTTAGCTGACGTTTGGATATATTTTGCTTGCAGTAAAAACTCTATATATGGACTATTAATAATGTTAGATTTTTTTTTTAATGAGAGATAGTTGTAATGATGATGCCATACTAGTAAGGATAAAGGTCATCTGGTAATTATGCAAATATTATGCTGCATTATTACCATGAAAACACACACACAGGTTTGTTTTACTATCTTTGTGGGGCCATCTCATTGACATAATGCATATCCTCGCCCCTTCCCCTAACCCCAACCATCAAAAATGATTGCCTAGCGCTATTCCTTACCCTAACCTCAAACATAACCCAATTCAAACCTAAACTCTAAAAACAAGTCTTGACCCTCAAAAAGAGGTCTAAACTTGTGCTGGCCCCACAACTCCCAGAATGTTAGCCCCACTATGTAACAAAAACAAGACCACACACACACACACACACACACACACACACACACACCCCCCCCCCCCACACACACACACACACACACAGCTGTTGGAAAAACGTTGGCCTGCCCCAACATTCAGTGCTGCTGGAGGGTTGGAGCCCTCAAGACGTTTCATACAAACACAGCAGCAGTGATAGTAGATGGACGCTAAATAACAGCAATTAAACAATCACATTTGGATTGGATAAGGTGAGCTACTTTTTCTAAATACAGGTGACAACTTGACTTACAAGTTTTAATTGTTCTATGACCCACACTCGTAACTCAAACTCACTTGTATCACAAATCAACTGTCCTCATTGAAATGAATGAAAATAACATTCATCTAGACCAGCCTCCCATAAAACTCAAAAAAAAAAAAATTAAATAAGAAAAATAACACTTGTAGTCTTGTACTGTATAAAAAAACATAGTCATAATAATTAAAAACATGTAAACAATGAAACCGTTTTTGCAAAATGATTTTCTTAAAGGGATACTTGACTCATTTTCAGCTGTAAGAAGTTCATATTTTGTCTATAATTACTTTGATAACGTCATTATGTTTCATGTACAATTAATACATTTAAAAACACATTTGGCAACTTGCCGTCAACTGAAAACGACATCACATCTGCTCAGGGCTCAGCTAACGACCATTCATGGCTCAGTTTGCGAACGTTACATGACCAAACCCAGGAAACAGGTAAGTTGTGATTGGTCGTTACCTGAGCCCTGAGCACCTGTGATGTTTTTTTTTTTTTTTGGTCAACGTTAGTATTTTTTAATTGATGCCCCTGTATTTTGTGTGGGTGGGTCTGGAATGTATTCCCAGTGGTAAATGGGGCCTTAGTTGTTGATTTTGTATTACGCTGCAGAAACAGTATGATCACCCACCACAAAATAAAACCTAAAAAGCCCCTTTCGGACCTCCATCGTTATCTTTGTGAGAGTTTATGTTATGTGCTGCTAGCAGGCTGCCAGTTAGTAAGCAATTTTCTCATAACCACTGTCAAATTTTTGCTTTATCAATAAACTCATGTATTTATCGCAAACACCACAGTGAGTTTGTGTCGTGCGTCTGTGTTCAGAAAAACATCAGGTGGCACTTGTAACCCCCCCCCCCCCCCAAACACACACACACACATACACATTACCACACAACCTACTCACTAAAACAAAACTCAGACAAAAGCTGCAGCCAACACTTCTGCACCCTCTTCAATGGACGCAAAGAGCAGAAAAACGAGGGGAGGGGCCTCCAACAAAGGTGCATGGGGACCCTGGACCTCTCTCCTCTTTTGTCCTAAAGAAAAGAGAGGTCCAGCAGCAGCTGCTGCGGCAGCATTGGACATTTGAGACGGTGCCTTTCACTCCAAACACAAAGTCTGGAGCTGCGAGTGTGCAGGCTGCGGGAAGGGGAGGGCTGTGGGCGGGTTCAGTGGGGGCACAGGGTCGGGGCACACAAAACGAAAGGCACACTTTGCCAGATCAACGTGGAGCTGACTCGACATTCAGTCGGCAGATCAGCAGAAGGGGGAGGAGGACTTAAAGTGCCTTTAAAGTTGTGAGGCGCATCAGTCACATGACAAAAGAGGCCTCGAGGTCCACCATATGGACGCACGTTGTCATCTGTTGTCCAAAGAAATCCAGACTCAACCAATAGAAACTCATACTTTGTCACATCTCTACCTGGTGACAACAAGTCTCTGGTTTCTGATTGGTTCTCTGTTGGTGTCATTAGCAAATATTTTTGCTTTAAAGTTTCAGCTTGTATAATTCTAATTGTTGTGTGCTGTTGAAAGTGCACATCAGAAGCCGTTTTCGAAGTTTGCTTACTTAAGGGACTTTCAAAAATCCATATAATTTTTTTAGACTATCACTTGTAGTTAAAACTGGATTAGAAGCATGACGTTCTGTTGACTATTCAACGTTTTTTTCCCCCCTTATCATGATACAAAATTAACTATATGAAACATATATTCATACAAGCATCCTTAAGACACACCCATCCATCATATTATTGATTTCGAGGCATCAGTTTAAGTCCAACCCCCTTCATACTAAATCAGTTGAAGTGAAGTCATTTGAGGCGTCACATTCTGTTGAAACAGATTGATTAAGTTTTACTGCCACCTGGTGGCAAAATAGAAATACTGCAGGTTGAAATTGCTCAAAGCTTCTTTGGTTTAACTGCATTCAATACTACCGCCTTGTGGTGAAAAGTTACTCATGCAACATGGTTGTTAGAAATTATAATCAATATTATCGCAATATTATCAATAACCACTAATGTAATCAAATTGTCAAATGTCAATAGTGATTTTATAGAAATGACACACTTTCCCTAGTTAGATTAATTTTAATTGCCATTTTACCTCAATAATATATATATTTTTGTTGCAAATATAATGCTTTATTTAAAATAAAATAACTCACAGAATACATTAATACATTATAATAATTCAGACGTTTTTGTTTTTTGAATAATGCTTTTTTAATTTTTTTTTTTTTAATATATAATAATTACTTCTGGGTCTATGAGTAAAGAACTTCAATTTTAAAAGGAAAGTGAAGCCATAAATTTTCTTTACAAAAATATGCACTACGCACCCCACTGGTCTAAGGTATTCTGATTAATGTTGCATTTGTGGAATATGAGTTCAGCGACAAGATCCACCCATTTTTATCCATCTAAGGGGGCGGCCATTTTGCCACTTGCTCTCGATTGAAAATTACATCGCAGTTCAGGTAACAACCAATCATGTCTCACCAGTTCCCTGAAGTTGAACCGTGATTGGTCAGACTTGTTTCCTAGGCCCTGAGCAACTGTGATGTCATTTTCAGTCAACAGCATTTGGCAAAATGGACACCCCATGAGATGGATAAAAATGGGCTAATTTTGCTACTTTACTCATATTCCACAAATGCAATATTAATCAGAATGCCATGTTTAGACTCATGGGGGCGCATACAACATCTTATTGTAAATAGTAATCAATAAGTAATCCATATTAAGATATACAAATAGGAAAAGTGTGCTAATCAAAGCATAGGCCAAGTCACCGACTTTTATCTCAAAGGTCCCATGCCTTCAAAATCCTTTTTTTTCTCCATTGTATTAGGCACACCACAGGTAAAAATGAGTTTGTGACTTGGTTTCAGTTTGACATCTATGCAGTTTGTCAATTGTTTGTCAAAAGATGATAAAAGTGAAAGGATGGCACAATGTGACTGGGGGGTGAGGCAGCCACATATCCAAACTCTCGCTCCATTCTATGTTACTCTATATTTTCATGATTTATTAAGTGAAATGAAGTCCATCCATCCCTCCATCCATCCATCCATCCATTTTCTTAACCGCTTGTCCTCACAAGAGTCGCAGGGGGCGCTGGAGCCTATCCCAGCTGGCTTCGGGCAGTAGGCGGGGTACACCCTGAACTGGTTGGAAATGAAGTACAATATATTGTATTTAGAGCCTAAAAAGCTTATACAGGCTCATTCAGAACGTGCATGTCCCTGAACGTGCATGTCCCGGAACATGCATGTCCCTGAACGTGCATGTCCCTGAACGTGTGGGTCTGCGACATCGGCAAAAGATGCTAAGATATCACCAACTACCAATCATGTTAAATTTGAGAGGAACAGTGATCCAATCAGAGAAAAGCTTATTTACATATCAATGAATAAGGACATTATCCCATTGAAGGTAGTCGGCTTGAAAACGGCATCCTGGGCATTTCCACTCCAATTTATTTTGCAAACCTTTTAAAAGGACATCAAAGATCATTAAAAAAAATTGCAAACCAAAAACAAACTATTTAAAAAAATGCTCATAAACCTCCAATATGAGTTTTCCACAAAGAATGGGAGTTGGCTCAACCCCCCAAAAATCCACAAATAGGTGAATCCGTGTTTCTAATTTCTCCCTCATTTTGAAGGGAAAATAATTAATTATTTATCACTCAGAGTGCACATCTCTGATGTATCTTCTTGTGTAGACACAATCACACGACCGTCTCACCTTCCAGCCCCCCCCCCCCCCCCCCACCCAGATATTTTATTTGGTCAAAATTGCCTGGCAGATTGAGACAGATGGATCTCATTAATATTAAACATGTAAATAAGTTTGGCTCTGATTGGATAGCTGTTCTCTTGGCTACAGTAGTCGAGTACACACCAAACTTGTATTCAGACATACCTGTTCAGAAAGCTGAAGGCCTCTCTGTCAGCAACAAGATCCAACTGGTATTCCATCCATCCATTTTCTTAACCGCTTTTCCTCACAAGGGCCGCAGGGGGCGCTGGGGCCTATCCCAGCTGGCTTCGGGCAGTAGGCGGGGTACACCCTGAACTGGTTGCCTGCCAATCAATCGCAGGGCACACAGAGACGAACAACCATCCACACTCGAATTACACCTATGGACAATTTGGAAGTGTTCAATTAACCTGCCATGCATGTCTTTGGAATGTGGGAGGAAACCGGAGCAAGCACGGGGAGAGAACCAACTGATATTCATACGGGAATTCATCCTTCATTGAGCCATTGAGTCATGTTGTGTTGAGTGATCTGCTAGTACCATTTACCAAAGCATTTTTGTACCACAAAAACTCAACAGCAAAGAACAGATTGTGTTAATATGAAGTCAACAAGTTTATGTCCTTATCTTTAAATCATGCTCAATGGAAGAATTTTAATTGTACATAACCTCTGATAATGGTTATTTTCCCCTCCTTACTAATTTCCCCTCATCTTCTCTCTATGTGTGTGTGTGTGTGTGTCAATGGGTGGGTGCGCACACAGCAGACTGGAAGTCATTTCGAAAAGAAATTAACACCAGTGTCTAATACTCTATTGCTCCCGACACCGCAAATTGGATTCATTCGCTTCACGGACTCTGGATAGCAGTAAATTACAGGACACAAAGCCTCCTTGCAGCTTGTCGGAAACACACACTCAAGCAACAGACAATGTCTTGACTTTCCTAAGCGTTCTAGATTCAGACATTTGACGAAAAACAACGCTTCAGGGCTTAAATTTGTGTATGAGTACAGAAAAAGCTGCTTATTATGTTCATGGTTGATCGAGCTAGTGTCTGTGCCAGCTAATTTACGGTGAGAGGTGGGGTACACTCAGGACTGATCACCAGTCATTCACATGACCGACACTGATTGCAGCAAAAAATAAAAATAAAAATAAAAATAAAAATAATAATAATAATAAATAAAAATAAAAAAACCTGTAGGATCAGCTAAGTCGCCGTGTAGAGGCTGGAAACTCTGCACCCCCGAACCTCAATGCCCTTCAAGAAGAGTGAGATGTCATGCCTCAGCAGACAAAGAGTCGACTTGTGAACAGCACGAGACGTCGTTGTCAAGCTGTGATTGATTGAGACGTTGAAATTTGTTGTTGTGTTGTACGCATATTTGTTGTTAACTTTTCTTTCAATGAATTGTTTGAGATGACGAAATCACCAGTGCATCCTTCGACTTAAATGTCCTACTTTCATGATATGATATCGCTGTCGCGTGAACTTTTGACATTTTCCATAAATTTCTTCTGAAAGCCAAATATTCCTAACTTTTTGTGAGTAGTGTATATTGTGTTTCACAATATTACTTAACCCTATAAAGCGTGAACCATAAAATACTTACGTATATGAGAGAAAAGTCTTTGTAAATAGAGTATTTATTGGTCCTTTTGAACAAACAAACAAAAGAAAAAAAGAAAATCAACTTCCACATTTGACTGTCAAAAATTTAATAATAAATAGGCATATCAAACATATTAGTATTTTAAAAAATCAGAAAGAATATTTACCACTATAAAGTATTGGTGTCTATCCTTTTTCAATTGGGGCGATCTTGCAAGGTCGCTGGGTGATACTGCCCTCTAATGGATTATCCGTGCAATGCACGTGTCACATCATATACGTCAGGGTTTATACTCATGAAATAGAGGGCTCAAAATGTCTTGTATTTAATATGATACGTTTGATGTTATAAGGTTAATCAAATTTACAATTGCATATCTACCAATGGATGAAATAGTAAAGCTTGTAGCGGTTAAAGTCTTTGCACTGAGAATAAAAGCAATATAGTCTTTCAAATCGGTACTTTGCGAATTTAAGACTTTGTGAATTTTCACAACTTTCAAACTGTTTAGCCAGAATCTCATTTCAACCTTTCAGGATGAACGACTTAAAATAACTGCAATATGTTATTTTAAACATGAAATATGAATTCCTTTATTTCTGTGTCCTGTGAGTGGACTTTAACAGACCATTATTTGGATTTAGCACATTCAACATGTTTTGCAAGAACAACGTTGATCCACAGCCATGATGGAAATATTCAACATTGCTACGTTTTGCTGTCACCTTTGGAACCTTTCTGAATTGTTAATCTGACACACAACGATCATATTCTAGCCCCATTATCACCCTGCATTTACGCATAATCAAACAAATTAGCCTTTATGCAAATGACATGGGAATCAATTATGTTAAAAGGGTGGCTTAAATGACAGCCATAATTAAGATCACAATGCTGGTAGAGATATTAGTGGAGAGCAATGATAATGGATATGAAGAAAAAGGCTGTATGTGATTGTGTTCTATGAAGAAATAAACTAGCTAGTTTGTTGTTTTTGTTCAACACCACAGAGGTTTGAGGTCGGGACTTTGGAATTTTTTATTATATATATATATATATATATATATATATATATATATATATATATATATATGTATGTATGTATATATATGTAAAAAAAAGAAAAAAGAAAAGAAAGAAGTAATTTTACAAAATAAAGAATGTAAAACATTTTGAAAGCAATTGTGCCAGTACCCCTGGCAAATTTTGAATATGTGGATATTTTAGCATGACAAAATCCCAAAACACACAGCAAAAGGTTCACAGAAATATTAAAGTTTTGCAGTGGCCCAGACAGTCCAGACTTGAGTCAGGTTCAGAATCTGTGGAAGGAACTTTAAAGATCAGAGTGATGACAAGAAAAGCTCATCGCTAAAGATGAATGAGCAAAAATATCAGCGAAGTCATGCAAAAAGCTGATCAGCAACAATAGGATGTGTTTTATTTGCTGTAATAGCCAATATAGGCTTTCTATTGATTTTTGAGAAGGGTATGAATAATTTTGGACGTGCGACTTTTTGTTCAAATAGCTGAGAATTGTTTTTTTCCACAGTGATGCTTCTTGTACAAGATCCTACAATCTTCTGGGAGACACCTGTGTCATTTACAATCCGGGGAAAAAAATACTGGTTGAAACAAATAACTTTAAATCAAAATTTGCCTGGGGCTTGAAAAATTGTGATGATGATAATAATAATAATAATAATAATAATCATCATAATAATAATAATCATAATAATAATAATAATAATAATAATAATAATAATAATAATAATAATAATAATAATAATAATAATAATAATAATAATAATAATAATTATTATTATTATTGATTGTATGTTTTCTTGTATTTATTGCTTAATATAAATTAACAATTGATTCATTAAGTGTGGTATGTAATAGGGCTGGACATAGATTATAATTTCCTCAATCGATTCGATTCACGATTTCATTTTTTTTATATTTGATTCACTTCACTTCAATCCAATATTGATTAATTATGGAACATCAAGTATTTTTAAATATCAAGGACATGATGACAAGAGGAAGGTCACTGGTTAAATGATTTAGTGTTATAATCACTTAAGTGTTACACAAACATTGGCGTCAGCATTAATGAGATGAAAATAATTTCATAATTCTAATTCAATAATTGTAATGACAAATTATAAAGATTCTGAATTGTCTTTAAGTACAATAAGTCAAGTCTTTCCTAAATGTAGGAAAAATACATTTAAATTAATGTGACCAGTAAATGTCAAGAAAACTGTAAAAAATAAAAGAAAATAAATAATAATAATTAAAAAAATTCTTCCTTTCAAATTCTATTTTCTTATCAATTTATGGGAAAAATAGATCACTCAAAAAGTAATTTAATGTAAAGAGAACAAAAAGGCAAACAAGGTCCTTGTGTTAAACAAAAATCCAAAATCAACAGAAATTCAAAATAAGAAGGTTCAAAGTACCTAAACAAATACATGGGAAAAGACTAGACTTGACTTGAGCTGAATTAAATTGGACAAGGACTGCTAACAATAAGTGGTTGACGACACACATGGACAAGTGAGACACAAGGAAAATGTGACAAAACCTAAATCTAATCGAACGCAAATCAACATAAGAGCATATGTTGCTGGCAAATGTGCGTAATGTTAAAGTGCACTTGTATATATGATAAGGTTTATATTTTCTTTTGTTGAAATACATTAACCTTATCATTGTATCTACATAAAACGAATAAGGGGTAGGACTAGATACGTTTTTAACTTCCTCCTACCCCTTTTGAAAATATAAACTCTTTTCTTTCTTCTTGTTTTTCTTTTTTACTTCAACTTATATTTTATACTTGTAATGTGTTTTGTGTTTTCTTTATGTTTTTGTGTTCAACAAAACCTTAAACCAAACCAAACAAGCACAATTAGAAGACAAGAAGATTAAAAAAGAAAAGAAAAAAGTTCCAAAGGCGTAATAAAGCCATGTATAAATATATATATATATTTTTTTAGAGGGTGGGGGCAATATTCAGAGGAAAAAAACTCAGAAACTTACGACAAATACACGTAGCGTGCTACTCGGATGTTTGTGCTAGTACTTTTCGGTCGGGATTTCAAATAAAGAGATAGTAATTGCTTTAGCAGAGATGAACCATTTCATGTTAAGCATTCACACTTTCAAGCGTTGGGTACTGCCAGGGATGAAGACGCCTCGCTTTGCGAAGGTCCACACCTTGAGGATTAAGCATTTAAGTTAATTTGTTAAAATGTACATTTATGTTTCCAAAATTATTATTTACACATTGATACTTTTTAGCTAAGCTGATGTGTCGAATCTGCTGCTCTCTGTCATTTACTTGCATTTCCTTAAAGTATGCTAGCTTCTGATTGGTTAGTGTTAGTCAGCTGATAGGGGATCAGGAAGTGTCGCTCTCGCTCTCGCTCTCGCTCTCGCTCTCGCTCTCGTGTCTGATGAGTAAAGTTTAAATCAAGAATGAATCTGTCTCCATCCTGCCTTTTCATTTTATAAACAGTGTCCCATTAACCACCAACGAATCCTCACATTAGACTATAGCTACGCTTACGTGTTTTGTCGTAAGTTTCTGAGTTTTTTTCCCCTCAAATTTGTCACTTTATAAAGTCATGCACAGGTTCACACAAAGTGACATGTGACAGTGAATGCAAATGTCAACATATCTGGCAGTTGTTTGACTTGTGTCACAAATTGAATCTACCCGTTACATACTCACATTCAGCAATTAGCCTTTCCTTCATTGTGTGTGAAGGAAATTACAAGCTCTCACTGATATATAACCTTTTAATTACCATTGCTGAACAAAGGTCAATCACATGTCTCCTGTGACCTATTGTGTTATTTCTCCTAACATGTGACATTTGGCTTGCTCATGTTTAGTCATTAGTTTTGACGACTTCTTTGTATCCAAACCCTGCATGATGTTTAATTAACCTTCCTATATGCCATACGTGTCACATAGACGGGTTACTAGTATGGCATCAAATGGAACAACACAGAAACCTGGATTATTAAGTGTTGAGATGAAAAACAAATGAAGAGGATTGAAGATTATGTTGCTCTTCTCTGGAGTGAATTAAGGAAATAATGAATATTCATGTGTAGATCAGTAACGGTTAGTTATGGTTCTAAATCTTGAGCAGACAAGATGATACGCTGACTTGATACATGCTTATTGGTGTCTCTAATGCTTTGCTGTCTCCATCATCATTTGGAGCAGGATACAGATTGTTGCTGTTATCACTCCACCGCACTGTGAGTCGGATAACGTCGTCCAATGGGATCACAGCAACCGCTCACGCTCGTTGTCTCAGCTCACTTGTGAGTGTGACAAATATGACAATTGCTGCAAGAATCAGGAGCTTGCCCTTGTTTCTGTTATGTGTAAACAGGTTGACAAGACTGAGGTATCTCATAAAGTCTGTATTTGAATTCTTAATGGGTCACAATCTTACCGAGCTGTCAAATGCGCTTTGACGTGTGAATGAGTGTCATCAACACGTATAGGAAGAAGATTATACTCTATGTATTTCAAGAGATAGTATTTCTGTGTGACAGCAGAATGACATTAAATCAGACATGCTGCAAGGAAAATTGGATATATGAATCAAAACATGAAGCTCCAGGAGAGACCCTGACCGCAGAGCAGGATAAAACACACCATATGTGCTCGGATATACTCTGTAAATTGATTTGTGTGAGATGCTTCTCATTGTTTTTAGAAAGACTATATGGACTCACGGGGACAGCGGTGAGTCATCCAACAAAACAAAGTGTCTGTAAATCACATCGATAAAGAAGACATTCTTGGTGTCTTACTCAATAACTTAATAACATTCATTATGCCTTCTCGTGTTCAACTTTCTATTGTTGTACTTCAAGTTGACTGTAATGGAAATGTCCTAGATTACATCACATTGGAAAATACTGTTTTTGTCTTGAGACTTGGTGAAGTAGCACGTGGCTCATTACTCAAGGTTCTTTTTCAACTCTGGCATCCAAGTAACTGTAAACAATTGTATGTTTGTGATCATGAGGTGTGGTTCCGGTTTAGTGTATTGTAGCAGCTGTTGTTTTCATCAGAAGACTTTGCGTACTGGCCCTGTGATTGGCTGGCAACCAGTTCAGGGTGTACCCTGCCTCCTGCCCGAAGACAGCTGGGATAGGCTCCAGCGGTTAAGAAAATGGATGGATGGATGGACTTTGCGTACTGCTTTCAAAACTTCTGCTCTATAGATAGTATTCAGTATCACATGACGTCCTGTGCCCCACATTGTGTGTCGTTCACGGGTTCATGATGTAACACATATTGCCCGTAACCCTCAATTTTTTTGGGAATCTCTTTGAATTTCCCTCCAGCAGGGACTGAATTTCGTTTTTACAACCCACAGGAAACACATACCTCGGCGCCTACCGAGATCTAAAAGCCTGTTTAGCAAGCAGACTAGCGATAAGACTGCTTATCAGTCCTCAGACCACTTATATGGTCCGGTCTATCCACAGGAGTCAGCCACGTGTTTTTTGGAAACAACACCCCTTGGAAGTTATACGGTACAACAGTGCCCTCCAGCGGTCACTATCGGTATTATCCTCAAGAATCCTGCCGCTCGTAATTAATCTGAAGTCTACATAATTCGGGACATAAACGGACTCTATGTACTTGACTGACATCAAGTGACTTCTGTTGTTTATCTTTGTACACAACCTGTATGTCTATCTCAAATGAATGATGTGTGTTAGTTTAGTTAATTATTAAGCGGATTAGCGGTAATGTTTGAAATGTTTTCAGAATGATAAATGAAGCATCTAGCTTGTCAATTCTGACCAAAAATGATCAAATGCTATCCCATAACTTGGTCTCAGTCGACCAAGTCTGCTTCAAGCGCACGGAAGAGTCCCTCTCTCTCCCGTGCACCTGAACCAGTCCGTAAGTGCGCCTTCATTGCAATCTGACCGTATACGACTGGTGCAACGCTTTAATTCAAATATAAGGATTGACAGGTCAAAACGCTTCCATCTCTATTTTATCTACCTTTTTCATTCCCTTTTTATCTTAGTTCGTTAGGTTGCATGGTTTCTTTTTATCTTTGATTCACATTGTTTATTGCGTTTCATTAATAGGTTAGACTGTGACTGATACAGGTGTGTTTACTAAATAAATTTGTTGTCTAGAAATTCATTTTCTGATGAATCATTTGTGTTTACTGAGTCGATTAGTAATTGTCTTATTAAAGCAAAGAAATCCATGATTAACTAAAGTAGCAACTTTAACAATACTTGATAATAGGATTTTTATCGTTTATTTTACTCCTATAAACAAGCAAAGTTAACGTGGTGCCCCCAGAGGTTGCTGAGGAAATAACAACTCCCCTCAGTACCGTCTAAATTTGTCGTTCGCCATTACGGCAACCCAAATAATCGCTACAATGACATGTCGTATTCGAATGGACAAAGAAATGTCTGGAATTACACAGAAAGGATTTGTGTTCTGACCAAATGTCATTGTAAGACGGTATGCTAGTATGCCATCGTGATATATGTGAGCCGCTAGCTCTAGCTAAAAATAGATCTGGTGGTCAAGATGTTCGATTTTGAGATCTCTCCAAATATCCCCCTTGAGGTCTCTTATTTTCCTTTTCCAGCAGTCCAAAAGTTGAAATTGTTGTTAAATTACACGAAAGTAAGTGATGAATCAACCATGTTGTCATTTTTGTTGCGACATGCTAGCGCTCGTAGCTAGGCGGTTATGGAACTAGCTAACTTGGTTTAAAAATAACCCGAGATTCTTCACCTCAAATTCACAATTAAATGCACGTAGCAAACAATAAAAGATGAAAGTACAGAAGACGCAAGAATGTCAGCGTTTTGGGATCGAGCCATCCTACCTCAGAGGATACGTGTTGTTGCTTTGTCGTCCGTCCGGTCCGGGCAGTCACATCGGCAAATGTTTGTAATCCAATCGATTCCACTAATCAAACGTTTCAACGTGTACCGCTGCAAGGACAGTTGAGCTAAACGAATACTATCTATACGCTTCATACTCGTTTTTCAATAAGTGATCAAACTTTGGTGATTTCGAGTGTTGTAAAACAGAAAATATTGCCACAACAGTGACAAAGAATCTATCTTAACTGTTGAGGTTTAGAACTGACCTTAGCAATTTTTAGGCCTATATATCTAACAAGTTTGGAGACAATAGGATACAAATGGTAAACTTATTGGAAAGAAAGTAATTCATCAGTAATTTCGGGAAGATGGTGTCACAGGAGAGACAAAAGATTACGTCCTACGTCTTATGCAAATGAGAAGTACTTTCATGTCTTTTTGCAATGTACCCTCATATATCAGATGTAATCCACTTTCACAGTGATGTTGTCCTCATCACACCAGTAATGGTGGTTATTATGCTTCATCTGATTTGATTTTTGTCTCATTGCCTGGTGGTAAGTGAATATATTTATGAGTGGGTGAAAATTGCTGTTAAATGACTTTCACTTAGCATAGATGCAAAGTCGTAGCCAGCCATTGCTTGACACGCTCATTAGATGGTTGTTATAATCTTTGTATCATTTCATAGTTTCAGAATTAGCGCTGCTGTTGGTATCCATGCTTCATTCTTGATTATGTTGACTTCTCTCCAGGTGGCATGGTGAATGAGTGGTTAACACATCCGGTTCACAGGTCTGAGGACTTTCATGCATCTTGCATCCTCCCATATCCCAAAAGCATGTATGATAAGTACATTAAATAGTCAATACGCATGATTGTTGAACAGAATAAGGCAATAAGTGATATAGAAAATGGGTGGATGATGGATGGGAGTTGTTGTTTTTTTTTTTTTACAATTCCAACAGGCTGGAAAGGTCAGTCAAACTGTTATTCAAGATTAACAGCAGATGTAACACCCGCTTAAGCAATAACATGCTTTCATGATTGAAAGAATTGTTCTTGTATTTCAACGTTAGCCTATAATTTTTTTTTGATTTAACTGAAAGAGTCTTTACAACGATTGCAGGCAGACTGTTTATTGTACTTCAATGATTGTTTATGTCTGGACTTAAGTGAAAACATGCTTTCTTATCATCTAACACACGGGACTGGCATCCACATGGACACTTTATTTTTCCTCTCAGGAATTCTTTCTTCCTGGCAACCTGGTGAGTCCTTCCCATGCTCAAGGGATGACCGATACCTGATCTGGTCCAAGACCCAGAAGGTGTCCATCTAAGCCAAACTGAATGCTCCTTGTGATGAATAAATACCGGTTTAAATGCACCGCCAGTAAGCATGGTTTGAATTAGAACGCAGTTGGGGAAGGCGACACAGAAAGTAAACTGCAAAGGAAATAAAAAAGAAGCAGAATAACAGTTATCAGTAGGGGTGGGAATCTTTGAATGTCTCACAATTCGTTTCAATTCCGATTTTGGGGTCTGCGATTCGATTCAAAATCGATTTTTGATTAAGAAAGATTTTTGATTCAAAATTATTTGATTGACAATGATTTTTGCTTCAATCTATAGATGTGCAAAGAATTGTAATGATCAACTCCAGACTCGTTAATGCTAATTAGCGCGCTACTCACGGCACTTTTATCACTCAAAAAAACGTCTCCACACTGCAAAAAAACAACTTTTATTGTGATAACGTGATCGTGACTTTTTCCTTCTACTCTCTAATGTGGCTACAACTTAACAGTGTATTAGACCGCGTGAAACCACACTGCCCCTAAGTGGCCAAATCGGGTACAACATGAACAGCGCTCCTAATAAAGGCAACACAGACAAAGGCAAGACAGTATAAAATAATTTAAATAAAATCGATTTTGGGACATTTAAAATCGATTCTGAATCGTACTAAATGAGAATCGAGATTCTTATGAGAATCGATTTTTTGGCACACCCCTAGTTATCAGCGCATTGTAATGGCTTTGTTTCAGCCTTTGCTTACATTAGGACAGGAGAGCACAGCGTTTGATGAAAATCAACTTGCTGTTTTATGCCCTTCCATGATGGCATGCAGAAGGACTGTCAGGAATCCCACAAATCAGCTGCAACAGAGCCCTGAAAGAACATCGAGCATTCAGTCACCCTTTCTTTTTACACACTAGTTATCAAAGATCTTTATTTGGTATTTACCAATAAAGCTAGCTTTGTTAAACAAAAGTTTAACAACAACTAGCAGCAATGTAGTACAATATTTTGGGCTTTGCTTTGAAGGCTTTAACTGATAAAATATGAAATCAGATGAAATGGGAACTATAGTATTACAGTAATCTACACCAATATACGGAAGCTGTCAATGAAATTGCTTTTGAATGTATTTGCAAATACGCTTAAACGTATTTGCAAGTACGTTCCAACCTAGGCTAAAAGTTTGAACTGTGTTTTGGGTTGGTTCATGGGTCATTGTGTTGTTTTGGTCCTGTAATTGCCCCAAGTGTTGATATAACGTCAGTTGCTATACAGTTGCTATGGTCACTCTTATTTTTTCTAGTCTGTTTGATAGGTCTTCATTCTGTCATGTAGAATTTTACTTTGCTCTTGTGGGAGTTACTGACTGACACTTTTGTCAGTGTTGAGGTTTTCTCTCAGCCAGGGTTATTGAAATGTTTTCTAATTCGTTTTCAGGGTGATTCTGTTAATTTTTATTAGTTTTAGTTATTTAAAAAAATACTTCATTTTAGTTTAGTTTTAGTTAGTTTCAATATTAGTTTTTGTTTAAAAAAATGTGGATTACTTGTATGCAATATTTAATAAACACTAGGGGTGTTAGAAAAAATAGATTCTGCAATATATCGCAATATTACAGAGCGCAATTCTCGAACCAATTCGATATGCGGCCGAATTGATTTTTAAACATCACATTTTGATGGAAATATTCAGCAAAACGTCTTACTTAGGGTTAGGATTCACACATTAAGCATGGAAGAATGTTATATTAATGGAAGATTAAGCCTTAATATTTTATTTCAATGCTGTTTAAACATTAAACAAACTGCAACCTGTTTGTTAAATGCAGTGGCTCAGTTATAAGCCTGAATTTTCAGATAATATAAATATATAATATATAATAAATATTTAAAAAAAATAATACAAATCTTACAGTGTACATGTACAAGTTTACTGATGAGTATTTTGAAAATTTGAGTAATAAAAAAATCGCAATAATCAAGTTATAGATTTGTATTGGGATTAATCGGTATCGAATCGAATCGTGACCTATGAATCGTGATACAAATTTAATCACCAGGTACCAGGCAATTCACACCCCTAATAAACACCATGGTAAAATGAAAAAAAGTAATGCATTTCTTAACTAGCATTATATTTCAACTGAGTAAAATGAGAAAGCAGCCGTTGGAGCCGTTGGAGCCAAAGGTCAAAATTTTCGCCAAAGGCTCATGTATTAAATTAACTACCAAAGACTAAAACAAAGGACATTTTTGCGATAATTATATAGTTAGTTTTAGTTAGTTTTGTAAACGTAAAATGAAGTTTCAGTTAATTTTCATTTTTTTAAAGCATTTTCGTCATTTTGTTTCGTTAACGATTTTTTCATTTTTATTTTAGATTTTAATTTTTTAAATAACTTGCTCTCAGCACATCGAAATTTGCTATCCCATACTCTTCCATGCAATCAAGGTTTCTCAATCAAGTTTCTCTTCTTCTTCTTAATTCCACATTTCACGTGACACTAAATGCTCAAGACTTTGCATGTTTTATGTTCAAATGTAATTAAATAGGTTTGAATGTACGTACTCACAAATACGGTTGAACATATTTGCAAATACATTTAAATGTATTAACAAGGCACAAATGTTTACTCCACATTGACAGTCCTACCCTTCTCCACCAATATGCAGTACAAAGTACTTGAGAAGGTAATTGCACCCTTTCCAAGACTAAAATGGTAAACATCTGTGATAAAAGTGTCAGTCATTCCTTGAGGGCACCGCTTCGGTAATAACAATGGTATTTTTACAGAATGAATTTTGAAAGATACTTTTGGTCAGCGAGTGTTCGCACATTTGAGCACCTGTTAAAACAATGGTTCGCCAACAGCATTGCTGGAAGCAAAGGTGACGTTTCAATGTTAACTTAATTGTCTGTCTTAACTGTATGCTTCATTTAAAAAATGTTAGTCTAGTGTTGTGTATCACTTGAAGAGTGTCTGTTTTCAGAAGCCCTGCGGACTCTCTGCCGTGCAGGCGGAACCCAGTGTGACCGCATGCTCTAAATAGCCCATATGGTGGATCCTACAGGAAGCCAATGACAAAATGCCTTATTCTTATTATTTTTTAAGTCAGGAAGTGTTTATTTGGTTATTTTTGTGCAAGTTCGCACATTGTTTACTTTAAGTATGCATTATTTATTTGTACACAAGAGAGACCGATTTCTTAAATATCTGCATCCAAGGGAATAAATGCTGAATGTAAAGCTTGGCAAATTGCTGTTATTGTTAATTTGACGTTGTTGAAACAAAACATAAAAATGACAGAATTTGAGGCCTCAAGAGCAGACAAAATGTGAGAAAGTCACAAAGGTTACGAATCATTTATTTACAAAGCGTTCTGTTATGTTGTAAAAACCTCATTGAACAAACCTCGTGTGCTGACTGACAAAAGTGATTATTTTGTTAAAAAGTGTCTACATAATGTTTAGGCATTAGCGTCTGGAGGCAGTCAGATGAAACATGGTGTTTTTTTGAAGGGGGCCCATACATGAGCTGAGGCCCCCAAGGGCCTTCTCACTCAGTGGGCACTGCTCCTCATGTCATGACCCTGAGGTGACCTTCACCACTTCTCTCTTCCCACTACGAATTTTCCCACCGACATGACGACACAATGTTGATGACCTGAGCGGCACTTCTGACACGGCTGTTGGTTGCCTCTTCATTTCATTTGAACTCGATTGTCCAAAGATTTTCCGACTTGTCCTTTTCAGAATAAAATACAACTAATAAAATAAAATTGTTTTTGGTGTGACAACCATGTCAAATAAATATAATTTGATCCATCAGCCCCTGGTCCCACCTTTCCCTACCAAAGGTCGTGTATATTTTTTGATTCTTGCATGTGTACCTCTCTGGAGAGTTGGTCATGCACAGCTAAATGAATTTTAATGACCGTTCACGGTACACATCTCTTATAAGGACTCTTGTTTTAACAAAGCAGTGTATAATTTAAACGCTTGAGAAACCTCATTCTAAGCTACAAATAAAGGAATGCCCAAGAGATGCATGTAATATTTCCCCAGTTATGAATTTAATGCCATTGTATGCTTATGAGTAATGTGCTGCCTCAAAAAGGTATATCACACGGACTCTAAGGACAATGTTTACTGCCCTTTGAATAATTCATAGCAGTAAGGTCGCATTAAAATGCATAAATAAAATTGCAGTTACCAAATATGTTATTTGTCGCAAGCTACATCACGCCTTGGCTCGAAACTCTCCATTTGTAGAACTATAGGTGCGTCCATCTGCACTTTCTGTGTCCAAAGTTTTTTCTTCACTTCTGACTTTTACTTAGAAATTCTTTACGGCATCATCACCAAGTTATTCACATTTGTCAATGATCCAGCAAACTTATACAGAATTCTTAAAAGTATCCATTTCCTCAGGACCGAATTCTAAATTTAGATCACATGATAGCAATAATGAATGATAAATTGACTTGGCAGGGCTTAATATCAGGACATCTGGAGAAAAAAGCTCCTCTGGCGAGGTTGTAATCATCCTTGGATAGATCAGTAGCACCTTCAATAGAGAATATGAACGTATCGTGATTCATAGGAAAGTAGCTTGATGTGTGTTCGATCACCTTCACTGAGACCTCTTTTGAGGGATAGTTTTTTTTCCTCAATTGATTCAAGTTGATTAGCACAATTCTGCAGTAAATTCTGTAGACTAAATTTTATGGTCTCTTTTTGGATATAAGCAGGCTTGAGGAGTAACAGAAAACAATGTACCCGCCGTTACGTAATCAGATTACAAAAATGTAACCGTATTCCATTACAGTTACAGGAAAAAACATGTAATCAGATAACAAATTGAAAATTATTAAAAATGGGGATTACTTCGAGGGATTACAATTTCTATGAGAGAGAGAGAGAGAGAGAGAGAGAGAGAGAGAGAGAGAGAGAGAGAAGAGAGAGAGAGAGAGAGAGAGAGAGAGAGAGAGGAAATAAACATTTAATATGGCTAAATTTCAAGTTTATAGTCTGAAAAAGTTTCACGGACGGTAGGAGGAAATGGCGTCCGGTATTCTTTACTTGGAGCGAAAGTTTGCGCTAAGAGTCCAGCAGCTTGCTACGCGCTGTAGCTTCTTGCTCGCTAGCCCGCTAGCCTACAACCATAATGTGAGTTACACCTTCCAAACAAATCTTCCTCCCACCAATTCACTATTTAAACATCATGCACAACTATACACGGCTATCAAACTGTGTGGTTGCTTTCAGTGACAGTTCGAAAACAGCATATGGGCTTCAATCAATCAATCAATCAATAGCCTACATGCTTTTTAATTACACAAGGATTTTTACTATTTGTAGGCTGCTTGGGTCCCTATCGGGGGCACATTGTATAGAATATATATTGTGGTGATATTTATTTTTATTTTGTCTACATGAGCATACTCAATATTGGAGTAATCCAAAAGTAATCCAGTTATATTACTTTAATATTATGGTACTTGGATTACGTTACTAACTACGTTTTTTAGCAGGTAACTTGTAACTGTAACGGATTACATTTTAAAAGTAACCCTCCCAACCCTGGATACAAGCAAACAGTACCATAGCTCAGGTTGTAGAGTGGCGGTTTCCGATGCTGAAGGTTGTGAGTTCGTTCCGCAACCATTGTGTAACTTTTTTCATTTTTTTTTATAATGAACTAGTAAAATATAGTCAAAATATCTCCTTGCAAAATTGACCATTTCTGTCTGAAAAATCTTGAATAGTTTTTTTCATGCAGGCCAATTCTCTTGTACACACTAAAAAGACTTTGAGTAAAATTTACTCTGAATATTTTACAAGTGTAAATTTTACTCTGCTTAGAGTGGGACCTGTTTAGAGCCAGATTTACTCTACAGAATTTGCTGTGGGTTTGGGCTTTCGTGCGTTTGTGTGTTCAGCTTCCATCCTAATTCCAAAAAACAATGCATGCTAGCTAAAGTGGCGGGGATTGCTCACCCTATAAAGAATAAGAATAAAATCAGATGAAATGATTAGTGTAAATTCATATGACCTCATCTCATTCCACTTTTTAGGAGATATTGATACATGCATGGACAGTAACTTATTCTTCAGCCACGTCTGCCTATAGGCGCAACACAGTCCCAAACACAGTAGACTGACTACACTTGCCCCGTCACCAAAATGAAGAGGCGGAAGTTTTTAAGCCGAGCACACAGCTGCCTGTCTATGAAAATAGGGGCCTGCCGTCCTAGATCTGGAAAATGTAGGGATGGTATCAGGTATCAGTATTGGGTCGACACCCACGGTATCAAGGTATTTGTGTTCACAACGGGCATCTTGTGGCCGTTTTACGATCAGCAACTAGAATTTAGAATTGAGTGGGCGAATGCTCAGATTCATTGCTGTCTAGCACATTGGAGTGGTGTTCTCTTAACGGATGACATCTGATCAACTCTATACAAAGGAGATGCAAATAGTGGTCAGACTTAAAACGGACTGGTTTTCTTAAAGCCCCCAGACCCCCACAGTAAAGCAAAACTGCACATTTTTGATTGGCATTTTATTGTGGCAAGTCTAAGGCACACCTCTGCAATAATCATGCTGCCTATTCAGCATATTGACACCTGCGAGGTGGGATGGATTGTCTCGGCAAAGGAGAAATGCTCACTAACACAGTTTGAGACAGATTTGTGATTTGAGTGAAATTGAGTGTGTTTATATTTTTGTTCAAAGTATAACTCTTCAGACAGTTTTTTTTTTATTATGTTGACTCTCTTCCCACATAAGAACAACATGGATTTTTTTTTTGGGGGGGGGGGGATTATCTCATGTTTGTATTTGTAAACTTACCAACTTTATATGTAGCAATTTTAACATGAACGTCATGCAAATCAACTTGCTATTGGATTGGTTAGCTAGGATCCAATGGTTTGGTTTAGACATGCAAATGTGTCATGTCCACAGCAATCATCTTTGGATCCAAAGGGGTTAAGGCGCTGTATTTTTTAGATTAAATATTTCAATTTTCTATGAACATTTTTTTCTAAGAGTCATTATTTTATTGTTTTAAAACAAATGTGTGAATGATATTGTTCCCTGCATTGTGTTATGTCCAAAGTGACAATGTTGAAGTGTACAGGTTTGTATGTCCTTTCAAGTATGGACATTAGAAGTTATTAGTTCATATAGTGACCTCACAGCCCTACTGGGAGATAATTACTGGGTGAGGTCATTTGTTCTGTATCTCCCCAAGTGATGAAGTCAGGCAAAGTAGTTTAAAAGTTTGTGTTATGTTCCGTAGAAGGTGTCCGAATGAGCTCACACACAAATACCACTTTGTTTGATTTGAATGAATATTATAGTTAAGGTTAGAATAAGTACTTCACAATGGTTAGGAAATTACTGGTAAATGTTAAATTAAATGGAGATTGCTACATAAATAAGCACATGGTTAATGTAAGCGGACAAATGTGAGCATAACTTCAAAAAAAGGAAGAAATGGACACAGTGACCTCCCACCAATTAATCCCAACCTCTTCACTTGAATTTGACTTCTCACTGTTACTTTGTAATAAAGTCAGTAAATGCCCTCCTTGGCTCCTCTTTCATCCCGTACAGCAGCATAAGTGCTAGTTTTTTCAAAATGGTTAGCTATGATAACAGTTAATGACCATACTGTTGAAGGAAACGAAGATATTTACTGACCAATTTTAAGACAATTTTTTTTTTAACTTGAATTGTAATTCTGATACTTGCTGTAAGGAGTATGATTTATCTTCTTTTATATATTTTTTCGAATATTGTATAAGTGATGTTCTATAATTAGTGTCATTTATCATAATTAGGGATGGCCGAGTAATAGTACTGACACCTCGTATATTATTGGGCCAATATATTTCAAGGTATCAATACCAGCATTGGCCGCCCTCTTGTGATCGTTTTACAATCCAGAAATGGTAATTAGAAGAATAGAAAACTGCTATTGATTTCATGCAATTTTAAGGAAAAATGCTATGTTGGGATATATGCATCTTACTGCCTTTCTTTAAACTTATCTTTCACAGTTTTTTGGGGTGGGGGGGTTATGTAGCAAAAGTACAAGTACTGGTATCGGTGATTACTCAAAGTATGAGTGCTTATTATTATTATTATTATTATTATTATTATTATTATTATTATTATTATTATTATTACTACTACTACTAGTAGTAGTAGTATTAGGGTGCTTCTTGGAGTAATACATGAGAGTACAATTTACTAATGTTGCCAGCAGAGGGCGCCACAAATTACCACTTCTCTGGTAAAATGCCTATTTGTATATTTCTCAGCTTTCAACATATTTTTCATGACCTGTGTGCATGTGTGTGTGTGTGTATGTGTGTGCGTGTGCCTGGTCAGAGGGTAGTTTGGCCTTCTGATGCTCTAGAGTAAATATAAAAATAAAGCATCACACAGGAAAGCCCTAATTAGTCTGTCAGTACTTCTCAGTGAAGCCCACAATCCCGACCCCCACAGCACCAACTCTTCACCTAACACTCCCTGACGCCACTCCACACTCCCTGACGCCACTCCACCCTCCTCACCCCTCCATATTTTCTCTCACTGTCAGAGAGCTGGTCATCAGTGTGAGACTGAATCTGTCATTGGGTCAAATGAGCGCGGGTGTGTTTATCATAGATAAAACAGATAGAGGCAATGGCTCGGCCCTGGAGAAGGAAACAGCCTGACAAACACAATAATTCAATAAAACACCTCAGAGGAGTATTACTGTTGCTTTCTGCTTCACTTAGTCTCTCACCAATGAATATGAATGTGTCTAAATATGACATGCAGCAAATTACCGTGTTGTGAATATTGTCTCATATTTCCTGGACCACTCCTCAGCTCGCTCGTTCCTCAGAGTGAATCCCATTACACGTGTCACCATCGCTCACCTTGGCTGATGGAGTGAATAATATAGACAATTTATAGATTGCTAAGAGGGAACTGTATTGATGATATGCATGCTGCACCAATCAATTAATAGCACGTGAGCCTCTGAATTGTTCAACATTGGAGGCACGCAAGAGGTTTAATTAAAGGCCTCCATTACCTGTGCACATCCACTGATGAGCCAAGTGCCCTCCCCCCCAAAAAAAAGAAAAGAAAATCAACTGAATGTCAGATATGAGTTTGTTTCTTGGCAATAAAGTCTCTTAACAGAAACAGAATCTGTACATGCCCTTTAATTTAATGTGATGTATTTCTTAATTATTACAGTATTTTGAAGAGAGTTTTAAATTGTAAAAAAATATATAAAAAATAAAAAATAAATAAGTAAGTACCGGTACAACTTTTATAATGTGTGTTGGTAATAAAAACAATTTTTTTTCAAGTTTTCTTTCATGTGGCTTATTGACAATGATAATAAGCAAAGCATTGACCCATATTTGCTGAAGCAAATACACATAATCATAGTGTGATCTGTTTTTTGGCCCCTGGGGTCACACTTAAGTAGTCAGGGTTAAAGATGCCGAGAACCAGGCTGCCCTCTGTTTTAGAGGCCGAGGGCAAAAATCTCTCTAATCAATGATAATTAGCTTTCAAAGACAAAAAATGTAGCAAGACTCCAAAGAGGATTCTCAAAATTTAGAATCTACTTTCATTGATTAGTTGTATCCCACAGAGGGAAAGCTGGAAACCACTAACATTAATGTAAACAACCAATCAAGCTTTAAACCAGCCAATCACCTAACCACATTGAAAAATAACTCAAAAAGTAGCAAAAGCTATCTTAGCAAATACTTAAGTGGCAACCTTCCCAAACAAAGTGACATTACAATTAAATATTGACTCAATGATACAAATTTACTGCTCTGCAGATCATATGGAGTACACACGTACAGGATGCCACAAGCCATCCAGAATGCCAGAAAATATAAAGAAGAAGAACGAATTATAGTAGGAGAGGAAATAGAATAAGACAGGCTGACTGTTAGCTTATCTGGTAACTACGCAGTTGTTGCAAACTCAGCATTTTTGCTGTGATGGATAACTTGTGAACTCAGCCAAACTCAGTGTTGACCACATCTTAGGGCTTGAGCTTGGAGATATTTACGAGTTTTAACATTCATGGTTGGGGGCCCTCCATCATTTTCAGGGTAGATCAGGGAGGGAAAGTCACTTGTAACAGGCCCCACGCCACTCAGGATAACTTTATCGAGACATCTCAGGATTTGCCGTTTGTTTGTTGTTATTTTTATTGCAAGAGCGTAACCTAACAAACAAACTAACAAACAAAATGATCGGGCAAAAATGACTTTACCTCTAAAAAAGTGTGAAAATAATTTGATCATAGGGACATGTTCAACCAAGGTGTGTCTCATAATTAACATCACAGGTAATGAGTCGGGCAACTGACTGTGTGTTAGTGTATACCATACTAAGCATTGGCCAGAGAAAGTGAGAGTTGTCACGGAAGATTAGAGAGAAATGTATAAACCAGCACATTAACTCATTCACTGCCATTGACGGCTATGGACGTCAAAAATTCATTTGAACTATTGCTATTAGTTTCACATTTTTTCCCACTTTTGTTAACAAGAGTATGAAAACCTTGGAAAAAATGTATTGTACATTTAGAACAGATATAAATTTTGTGATTACTCTTGAGTTAACTAGTGAAGTCATGTGATTAATTACAATTAAGAATTTTAATCACCTGATGCCTCCAATTAAAAACAAAGAGAACAAATATTATTTAAAATTAGGCGCGTCAGGCAATTAATTTTTTGTAATTGTAATTAATCGCATGACTTTAATAGTTAACTCACGATTAATAACACATTTTATATTTGTTTTAAATTTACAATATTTTTTTCTAGGTTTTCATACTCTTGTTAACAAAAGTGGGAACAAATTTGAAACTAATAGCAATAGTTCAAATGAATTTTTGACGTCTATAGCTGTCAATGGCAGTTAATGAGTTAAAGGTAAAGGCTACATGACCATCTCCAAGCAGCTCGATGTTCTCGTGACCACAGTTGCACTTATTACTCAGAAATTTAAGATCCACCGGACTTGTGCCAACCTTCCTGGATGTGGCAACAGGAGGAAAATTGATGACAAATTGAAGGGACGGATAATACATATTGTGACTAAAGCGCACAATACAACCTCCAAAGAAAATAAAGGTAAACTCCAAGGCCAAGGTACAGTGTCAGCTTGCATCATCCGCAGTTGTTTGAGCCAAATTGGACATCATGGGAGACAACAATTTGTTGGGATCATGCTATGTATGTATGTGTACTGTACTTTGTACATTTAGAGTCTGAATATGAGACTCAGCACAACTCAGTTCAACGAGTGTCGAAGAATGAAGTCTACTGCACGTCATTTTCTTCTTGTGTCTTTTTATGGACCAGCGATTCACTTATCATGTCTCACCATTCATAATTGCATGACTATTAATTCAACATAAACATTGCCCGTACAGTTGCTATAGGATTCATGATGGCGCTTGGAATGGACTCTTTCTATTTCCATTTTTTTCCTGTTAAACAACAATCGACCAATGTCTAGAATTGGTAGGTCGTTAGGCGTGATGTCATATTGTCAACTCTAAATTTTGGGGATTACGCCTAGACTTGCTTCAAGTGCTGCTCATCAATACTTTGGTGGTTACAATGAGCCATTTGAGCTGCTCCTCAGGGTGAGTAGTCTGAAATAATCCTCCAATTAATGAGCCAACTGGTATTTTTATAGTTAACACCTGGGATAGCCCTGAACTCTGCAGAATTAATTGCACTAAGTGCTATGTTTCAAAACATGCAATCCCTTCTACACCCTTGTCTTCTTCTGGCTGCATGAAGATAGATTCGAATACAGCCCATTCGTTCCTTTCTGTTGACGGGGAAATCCCAACTCTGACTCCTTTCAACACTACAATATGTCTGTACAGGTTCTGAAGGACGGAGCCATTCAGGTTGGCTCCTGGTAGGCATACATTTCACTTCTATGTATTAGTCTGTTTACTTACTGCTCTTCTCAGATTCCTCCAACACAGCATGGAAGCTCTGGCCCAGCTCACATGGGCTAAATGATTTTATCCAGGCAAACACGACTACATTAACCAGGAATGTGTATGGGGAAAGAGCAGCCAGCAGGGAACCTATGCACAGTCTCTTCGAGATTGTCTTCACTTCAAACCACATCCATAAAAACATGTGAGCTGTGATTAATCACTGTCATGGAACTATTAGAATTAATATATCTCCATGGTAGTACATTTAAGATTTAAAATCTATGTGCTCTTCATTTCTCTGTATAAGCTTCATCAATATTTTGCTGGTGTCTGTGATTTAAGAGATGTCACATGACAAGTGAAAAACAAGGTGGGAATGAAAACAACAACAACAACAACCAAATAAAACAAGAAAAGTAAATTAGAAGTTAATATACAGTAAGTAGAAACGAAGGAAGAAAAGAAACGTAGTAGAATTATTTAAGAACACATCAGATGCACATCACTTGTATGACTTGTTTTACAAAGATTAATATCAGTTTTGATTAACAGGGCAGGGAGATATTACTTGAAAATATACTAATTAATTAATTACAGTATAATCTTAAAATTTAGCCATATTAAATGTTCATTTCCTCTCTCTCTCTCTTTCTTACTCTCTCTCTCTCTTTCTCTCTCATAGTTTAAAAATCGTGCTGGATTTTTTTTTTTAAATGATGATACGTGACATCAACTGCAAAAGGAACTTTTATCCCAGTCACAAGTTTAGCCTTGTATATGTTGTTTAAATGGTGAATTGGTGGGAGGAAGATTTGTTTGGAAGGTGTAACATTATGGTTGTAGGCTAGCGAGCTAGCTAGCAAGAAGCTACAGCGCGTAGCATACCGCTGGACTCTTAGCTCAAAGTTTCGCTCCGAGTAATTCCAGTGAATACCAGTCGCCATTTCCTCCCGTCCGTGAAGCTTTTTCAAACTGCCCGCTCTCGCTCTTGAATAAGAAATGTAACAGAATAGCCAGGTTTGGCGAGGTTGAACTCTTACTCTGATTAAGAAGCTAGCGGCACCTGACAGTAGTGTAGGGTGGCCAGACGTCCAGATTTAAGCCGGACAGTCGTACTTTACAGTGACGTGTCCGGCGTGAGCAGTCGCGACTGGTTTCACGCTTTCTACACGCTTTGACGGTGTGATGTCGACGTGAGCAGTCAGGGCAAAGCAGTCAGAATGTCACGCGGGGAGTAGAGTTCGCCAGTCCGCGAGCTGGCGGACTCAGTAACAGGGGTTAATTTTCACAAAGAACGCTGGGGTGACGACCGGGGCCTTCCCCCGCTGGGCCTGGGGTTCGGGGGTGTCGGCCGCCCTCCGGTGCCCCCATCTCCCCCTTCTGCCCCCGGTGTTCCGTCCTTCCACACGGCGGGGGGTGGGGTGGGCGCGGCTGCCCTCTCCGCTCCGCTGTCCGGCCCCTCTTCGGCGCCGGTGCCTGGGTGCGGGTGGTCCCCGGGGGCTGGGGGTCGGGGGTTGGGGGGCTGCCGGTTGGTCGGGGTGGGGTCGGGGGGGGGCGGCTTTGTTGGGGGGGGGGGGGGCGGTGGTGGGGGTTGCGGGGTGGGGGGTACTGGGGGTGGGGGGTGTCTGGGGGATTGGGGGCATGGGGGCGGCTGGGGCTGGGTTGGGGTGGGTGGCGGGGGTGGATGGGGGGCGGGGGGTTGTGGGGGGGCGGGGTTGGGGGCCGGTGGGGTGCCTGGTGGGCCTGCAGTGCCCCGTCCTGCTGCGTTGGGCCGGGGGCGCGGGCCGTGTTGGGGCGGGGGGCGCTCCTGCTCCTGGGTTTGCTCTCCGGCCGGTGGCCCTGGTGGGGCCCGGGGGTCGTCCTTTGGCGCTGCCGCGGCCTGGGGGGCCCTGAGGTGTTGCGCTTGCTCTGTTCCGGCGGGGGTCGACGGCTCCCCTCTTTGGTGGAGATTTTCATGCATGCCAGATCCACCACACCAGCATCTACCGAAACTCAGACACAATCTGTTTCCTCCTCAGGTTATTGAATCGGTGGAGGCTGGTGTCTCGGATCTCACGCGGCTTCGTCTGTCCTTCCTTCCTTTTCTCGGTCTCTCCGTTGGTCTCTTGAGGCCTCCCTGATTTTATGTTTTTTTGGATTTGTTGGGGTCTGGATGTTTCTTGGGCTGGGGAGGAGTTCTGGTGGGGGGTGTCTGGTCGGTGCTGGATTTCACCTTCCTTGGTTTTCTTCGGTCCCCTCGGGTCTCCTGGTGTTCGATTTAGGTGAACGGTATGAGATTTTTTTTCTAATAGGTTTTCTGGTGAGCTAACAAATACACACACGCACGCACGCACGCACGCACATACACATACTCACCCACACACACAAAAAAAAAAATGTATGTATGTATGTATGTATATATGTATATATGTATGTATATATGTGTATATATATATATATATATATATTTAAAAAAAAAAAAAAAAAAAAAAAAAAGAGCAATGATGATGACATTTCCGAATGAACAATACTGAGCTCTTAGAAAAAAAAACAAAGAAAAAAAAAAAAGAAAAAAAAAAAGAATGTCACGCGGGGACGGAGAAGCTTGAAGCAAGAGGCAAGCAGCAGCTGCGTCATCATTGAATTGTTTTACATTTAGTATAAATGTTTTACCCCTCACCACACAGTTCATACACTTTTCTCATCGAGGCATTTACATTTTCTCATATTTCTCCTGTTTAAACATTCTCAATGTTCAAACCTTCATAAATTGTATAAAAAAGGCAGATTACTGTAAAAAAAAATTGCACTAAAAAGAAATCAGCGAAATAGCGAGGCCGTGAAAAGTGAACCGCGTTATAGCGAGGGAACACTATGTCCTCCTTTTTGAAATTATGCAAGTGGCCACCCTACAGAAGAGTGCCGAAAAGAGGCACACGGGTCGCTGTTTTTGTTTGGTTTCGACGACCACACTTATCAGCTAACGGAGGTAGAAACTTTACAGACTGTATTTTCAATACAAACTTTGCAGTAGTAGCTAAGTCAACACTTGCTCTCAATATGATGTTGCACACATGTGCAAATTACACCCACGATATTACGTTTGTTTTGTTTTTTTACTTTGTAAACCACTTGATTTACGTCTACTTTCTTTAGCACTATCGGATCTCATTGGAGCAGCTGCACCTAATGTTTTGACAGGTGAGTGTATACTATATGCCAGTAACCTGTTGATGGTTTGACATTCAGGTTTTTTTTTTACTATATGGCACCCTTGCTGCTTTAGATACACAGCAGAGGGGGCCGTGGGAGAAAGTGACAAAACTTGGAGGGAAAACATGCAGGAGCAAGGAGAACGTGCATAGTCTTCTCAGAAAGACTCATACTGTGAGAAAACAGAGATTCCGCACCACTGTGCTGCTCAGCTATCCGGCATTTTACGATAAACATCCTAAGGTAAATACTGCACATTATAAATCTTTGGAGGACATCCTGCTTGTGAACCTTTGCTTATACAAATAGTGTGAAAGTGGGTAAAAGATACATATACAGCACGACTTAATGCTGTACGCGTAACACAAATTCAGTGTACATCATGAAAAAAGAGAAGAATATATTTAAAAACTGATGATAATTAATGCTCTGGATATGCAGGGCAGTTTAATGGCAAGGGCACATTTGAGATGCTTTCTTGTATGATCAGGAATAGAATCGAAGCTCATTAGGATGAGTTTGCTTGCCGAAAATGATCAAAGTTGACTCATACGCATCTCCCCAGGAAGTTCCCGCTATGGTTTTGTCCTGTCGCCTGGGGGCTCGACACGCCATATGGAAGACATGTGCACGTGGTTATTTCCTCATGTACAGACAACCCGCCTCTTTGCTGTGTTCTGTGATGTAATTAGTAGCTTCCCTTGTCAAGAATAAGGCTACTGTTTGTCTTTGTCGAACCCTGTCCGTTAAATCATTATTAGCTCGCTAAATCCTGTTGGAGGAGTGAACTGCCTCGGTGTGAGTTATGACCAAATATCTGCTGTGTCTGACTGCCCTATAATAGATGGCTCAGGCTTTAGCGCAGGTCCGGTATGAAGAGCGTTGTGGTTCCTACAGGATTGAAACTGAGGAAATATGAGATAGGGGCGGCGGTGAGTCACAGGAGGATGTCAAAATCCCCACATGAAAGCAAGAAAAGACATGACATACATCAGCGTAATGTAGTTTTGCTCTTGTCCACCGAGATCATACTATTACTTCTCCAGAGATGAAGACAAACTCAAAAGGTGACTCTCCTGAGTCCCGCGGCCTTTATAATGGTTTAATTTCCGCATGTTTTTGGCATGCGGTGTTTCATCTTCATGCGTTTGCAGATCTGGGATGCTGTGTTCATGTGTGTATATGCAAAGGTTGTTTTACATTTGCAGTTGCTGGCCCGAACACTATCAGAACAACTGACATACATTTACCTATATTCTAATGCATGTAATTCTTCAATGAAATTGTATTAAGGCTGCACTGCTTTCAGTAAATGCGTATGCTAGATTTATTTATTTTTGTCCAATCACATTTCAGGCTCTATGTGCTGCCGCGTCAATCTAATAAGCCCCGGGGCCTTCAGAAACAGTAGTGCTGGCTGACATTAACTTAAACTATATAAGCAATGGGATTGTTTCCTTAGCAAATCAGATTTCAAATTCGCCTTAGAGGCTCAGCTAGCTGGCCTGCAATAACATCAGCATTTCTGTCCTGATTGGTTGATCAGAGCAAACCAAGTTTGATTAGCAAAAAACGGCTGTGGCAACCTACACACAATAGGCCTCCATTCAATCAATATCTCTTGTGATCATGATGTGTTTTATTTATTTGAGGTAAATATTGATTCTGAACTGCTACAAATAATGTGTGTGTTTTTGTGTAGTATTAATTATTGGTTTCTATTGTTGCGACATGATAGTGGCGCTATAAAGAAAATGATGAAGTTAGGGAAGTCTCCACTATTATTATGTACCGGGACCAGACTATGATATTTAGCCAGCAAAAGTCACCCTATACCCTAATTTTAACTCCTGATAATTGATTTTTTTTTTAATAAATGCAATGAATGTTCTCTAACTGCGTCAAAAAAAGCCGCCGAGCAGTAAGTAAGTGTCCAGTTAACACAAATACAAAGATAGAAGGCAAAAGTGTTACAGAAATAAATAAATATATATATAAACTTACATTTTACAGCACCACACATTCTTTGCACGTCAGTTTAAAGGCTTGAACACAATAAATAACTATTTGAGTCGATACCTGTATTTTGCCATGTTCACATTAAAGGAGAAGAACATTTCTTGACAATATGTTCTAGGCAGCCCCAGTAGTCTAAATACGGTATTGTGGTTAATATTGTGTTGGTGCAATATCCAAAATCCAGCATTTTTTAAAATCAATATCAGAAAAGCTTCAGAAAACTGGTGAGCTGTGATTGGTCGTTGCCTGAGCCCTGAGCAACTGTGATGTCATCTTCAGTCGACAGCAAGTGGCAAAATGGCCGCCCCCTGAGAAGGCTGGATTTTGCTACAAATGTAATATCAATCAGAATGCATATCTGGTTTGGTGCACTGCAGTAGAATATTTTAAAGAGCAATGGAAAATGGTTAATTAAAAAAAAAACTTGTCAAGAGCTTTGACTATTCAATTATTGCCGATTATCAAACCCTCTTTTTAATTTCTGGCTTTATGTTGTCATTATCTTTTTCTCGCTTGCTCATCACTGATGTCCTAATCTGTTGGCATCTCCAAAAATTCAAAAAGCAGAAGATAAAGAAAAACACACTTTGAGAGTTATTCCTTGAGATGATCACCTTTTTTTCATTTTTTTTTTTCATCCACTCGTTTTATACAGTCATTGGTCAGATGAGCAGCGGTATCACCTGAAGCTGGCAAACTGCATGAGGAGATGTCACGGACTATGCAGTACAATGATTAATGTGGCCAAACATTTCCTGTGCTTATTATACAAGGAACAATTGCTTGCTGACTATCAAAGGGCAACCGCGGCCTGAAGTTCGGGGAATACAGTTCAAGAGCACAACAGAATGATTAATGCTGCTGGCCAAAGTTACCAATATCATTAATTCTTGAATCATATACATATTTATGTATCAACTTTCTCAAAATATAACTTCAAAAATATTCAGTAATCAATAGAAGGTAATAAAGTTGACTTTGTGGAGCTTCAAGAAAACTTTACCAAAGTCATTTATCATGGAATTGCATTTGTTGAAATGCTAAATCATTGAACACTGATTGAAGTAATAAACAACGCAATTGCACATTATAATATTTAAAATAGAAGTAATTTTTTTTGGGTGGTGTATCAACAACCTCTTCAAATATATTGTGAATTATTAGTTCCATGGGAGCTCAGTTCTCTTATGGCACACATAACTCAAACTTCATATTTCAAGCCAAATGACATCGTACATATTTAAATCACATTAAGCATTGAGAAAAAAAACCTCCAAACTATACAACTAATGTATTTACAACATTCAAAGGCAAGCTAGGGAATTAGGATGTGCCTGTATGTGTCATTAATCATTCACTGAATACGTGAATCCCCACAGCATAGTTGTTGACACATTGATGACATACGCACGAAAATTATTTTGACTCAGATGACGACGAACGGTCACCATAAAGTCAGAAAAATTCGGCCATGTTACAAACGATGGTGATCTTCGTCTAACCCATGTACCAATTTGTGACTGCACGGTCCTAGCTGGATTCAACTAGTATGTGCGCCAAAGATATGGAAGGCCAAGTAGAAGCAAGTAGAAAGGTCACATTGAGCTAGCTTAAGTCACCTACTGTATCTAATTATGCGTACCAAAGAGGCCTAATCTAAGACTGTTACTATTAGGCAAGACCCACTGTCTAAGTTAGTTGCCCTACAATCAGTTTATGTAATTTAAGTCGACCATTTGATGACATTGCTGCTCTGCTAATCAGAAGACCCTACAAGCTCCTCTATCCTGTCTTTCCTATCACATGCATGCAATAGAAACCAAAATGCACTCGGTGGTTCCTTGTGTTTATTAAGGTAGACAGACGTCTTGTTCAACCTAAAAAAAAAAGACAAGTTTGGCATTTAGCTGGATAGAGAGGAGCCACTTTGTTTGAAGAAGCGAATGAAGTCAGCTGTGTTTTTATTATTATTATTATTATTATATTTTTTAGGGGTGTCAAAATTGGTGCTTTAATTTTGAGTTCATTTAAAGTTCCTTTAACACCACAATTTTTTTTTACGCACAATTAATGCCCGCCCATTACTTGGAAAGCCTGTACTGGGGGAATTGCAGTCGCAAAGCAGCAGACACGTCCACGTCAACATTTAGCACTAATAAATGTAATAATAATGCATATATTTGTGGAGCCTGGGGTCAAGTTGTATTTTACAATTTAAAAAATGTGCAGAATTTCACAGGTTACTTCATGTTAAAGATTAGATAGCTCTTAATGTGAAAAGAAAAATGCACTGAGCTGTCACCAATGTCTTACAAATCCAATTATGCCATCTAGTGGCAGAAAAATGGCCTCAACACAAATCAATATCACCTTCATTTTTTTTATAGTACATCTTTTTAATTTCAACTAAATGTCATGAATTATTATGAAATTGCTAATCAATGACTAAAAGATGCATTCATATTTCTATTAGTTTAACATTTTGTTAAACTTTTATGTTAACAAGATTATGAAATTATATATATTTTTTAATTTAGAAAGGATATAAAATTTGCGATTAATCGTGAGTTCTTTATTGAAGTCATGCGATTATTTATTTATTTTTACATCCACCATCGGGTCTGCAAAAATTCTAAAACAAGGTCTACTCTGCCTTTTGGCTAATTTAGACCGCACCTCTTGCTGGGCATGAAAACAGACCCTTTTAAGTGAAATCATCACTTTATGAGTGTGATGACCACATTTGTTGGACAAATAAGTGTCATGTTTGGGTTCTGTTTTCCTTGTGTGTTCTCCCTTGGCCTTGTTAAGTGTGTAATCCTGCCCTTCCTCGTGTGAACCAATCAGTGCCCTCAGCCACTTGTGTCTTGCCCCAGGTGTGTCTTGTTGTGTCATTAGCGTCTATGTATTTAGTCTCCAGTCTCCCCTCTGTCTGGGTTGGTTCATTGTCTTTCCCTAATGTCATGCTGCCCGTTTTTGCCTTGTTGTCCTCCCCATGTTTTGTTTTACCTTGTAATTTGGAGTTCGCTTTTTGTTTTGTAGAAATTAAAGTCCCTTTTTTCACTTCACCTTCGCCTCCTTGCCCTGCTTCCCTGCGACTGGGTCCTCCACCAAACTTTACCCACTTGACAGACCCTCTTGACAATAAGCCATCAAAAGTATTAAATATGATAAACAAAACTGTGCGTTTGCAAAAGTTATTTGAATTTACTTCCTGTATTTTTATTTATTGCTGTATTACGAACCTGACAGGATAGGTCACAGTTTCTGTAA
This sequence comes from Leptonotus elevatus, assembly GCF_054856555.1. Classification (NCBI taxonomy): domain Eukaryota; kingdom Metazoa; phylum Chordata; class Actinopteri; order Syngnathiformes; family Syngnathidae; genus Leptonotus; species Leptonotus elevatus. The sequence goes on from NC_141253.1 coordinate 15,507,842, forward strand.
AAACTGACACCCGCAAGCTGTGTGCTGGTACTAAGAAGCACGATTTACAAGGTTACTAAAAAACTTCAAAGTGTGCGGCAATATATGTTTATGTGGGGGGAAAAAAGAAGACAAGTTGATTCCTGACAATAACGAGGTGAGAGGCGTACTCCTGAGGCCGCGTAACAAGCGTCGGCTGTGGCGCGCCAAACTGCGATTTCCGCCTATTAAAAACACAAACCCTGAGCTCACCCTGGTCGTCATTATGGAGACTTGTTTCCGTGAGGGTCAACGTTGACATGGTGCTTGGCTCTGATAGCGTGTCTCCATCTAATTGTAAGAACACTCATTATGGCTGATAAGGAAGAACATAAATCACTCAGAAAGGTTTGACCTGCAGCTGCCCCTGGATGTTTTTGGCTGGGAGGGGGGCTCTCATGGGCTGACTCAAAAGATCTCATTATATCTTTGTCTTGACCAAGATAGCCGCATCTATCAGAGAGTTGGAAAGACCTGCTGTCATATATTTGGCCTCTTTTCTGTGTGGTCGGATAAAAGCAACCTGACACAGAGTGGCTGTTCATCGCCCGGAGAAAAAAATTGATGAGTTTCTGAATACAGATACGGACTGTAGTATGTAATGGAATTCTTCCATCGTTTTCTGCTGTTATATAATTTAATGATGGCATGCGCTTTTTTTTTAACTTTTTTTTTTTATCAATTTGCTTTTTCCTGGGGGAGTGTAAAAAAACTTGACTTGACTGCAGATTTCACTTACCGTCACTTTAACTTGTAAAATCTATGTTGAGTTACCTCAAGCTAATAGCTTGCGTTTACCTCTTCTCGGTAATTTGCTGCTTTATTGTTTATTTGAAATTTGGCAATTCGCTCCTCTCAAGTTGCAATGTCAGGTTTCAGCTGTCGCTAGGGTTGGGAATCTTTGGACACTTCACGATTCAATTCTGATTACGATTCAGGGGCTATGATTCGATTATGAAACAATTATTTATGTATTTTTAATTTATGTATATCGATGCACTTTTATACAACACACATTTATGTTTGTCTCACTAAGCTATAATCACTTGCAATTTTTTTCCCCATGCATCGGCATCTCAACAGTACCGGTACATTAAATCTTCAGTGAAACAAAAAGCCTGGTCTGAGTTACATAAATGTATAATCCTGTACCTATGGCTTTATTTTATTTTTAAACTGTAACAAACAATGTGCCCCCTATTTACAAAAATATTAATTTTACTTCAGACTAAGTGCTTGGCACAGAATCCATTCCAATGACAAAACATAAATTCCTTTTAAAAGTGCTTTCAAGAAGCCATTGCTACAAAACCCTAAAATACAAGTCAATTGAAATGTGCTTAGCTACAGTGAGTGTTGTGCAAATTTGCAATTTCTTATCTAAGATCAAAACTTAATCAACATGCTCAGATAATAGTGTGCTGTGAAATAGAGTCGGGATGGTTTGTACCTGTGCTCCAACATTTGCAGCAGTGCTCAAAATCCCTTATTTTCCAAGACGGAATAAGAACGCTAATCCTAGGTAATAAATGACATGAGGGCCTTTATAATTTGCTTTGTCTTTTCCGATGAGGCTGTCAGCTTTGGAATTGCTTCCTCGAATGTTCTCTGGTTGTACTCACAGTAACAACAGCTGTCTCCCCAACTCCTCCGCAGGGTATAATTGAGTTATATGAATTCTCATGTTTGTTGTGTTCCAATCGAAATTATTTCATTTTAGCGTGACACTTCCACTCTCGACATTGTAGAAGCCAAAATGTTTCCACTCGTCTAGTCTAGGCTTCCTTGCTGCTGCCCTCGCAACGCAACTCCGCAAGTAGAAGAAAATGGATGGATGGATGGCATTATTTGGCATGCCTTAGGCAGGACTGCACTGCATTTTTTTTTTTTTAGTAGACATGTGGTTTAAGTAATGCTTCCTGTCCTTTATCTAAATCGTCCTATGTGGGAACTCGGTATGCCTCTCAACCTTGCGTTTGAAGGCTGAATGAAAAAATATAGAAATGTGGAATGACATTGAATGAGTTGGAATGTTGTTGAAAGATATGGTGCCAAATGGTAATGAATGATTAGGAATGATATTCAATGATATAAAATAATTATCTTGAATGATAGTGGTGACAATATGCCATATTTTTGTAAAAATGTTGAATGATATTGAATGAATTTTAAAAACGTTGAATGATATGCAATGATGTTAAATGATATATAATCATATTCTATATTATAGTATATTACATAATATCATGTTATATTACATTACATTCATTCGTGGCGGCCATGGCTCAGGGTGTAGAGACGGTCGTTCATTAACCAGAAGGTCGGCTGTTTGGTCCTCGCTTTCCCCAAGTCATGTGTCATTGTGTCCTTGGGCAAGGCACTTCACACGGATTGCCTCTAGTGCTACTTACACTGTTGTATGAATGATCCGAATGTTTGGTGGTAGTCGGAGGGGCCGTAGGCGCACACTGGCAGCCACGCTTCCGTCAGCCTGCCCCAGGGCAGCTGTGGCTACTAAAGTAGTTAACTGCCACCAGAGTGTAATAATTAGGGGTATGCTCAAAAATCGATTCTCATAAGGATCGCTATTCTCATTTATATTAATTTATTACAATTATTTTATACTGTCTGTGTGTGCCTTTATTTGGAGCGCTGTTCATGTTGTACCCGGCTTGGCTACTGAGGAGCAGTGTGGTTCCACGCGGTCTAATACACTGTTAAGTTGTAGCCACATTAGAGAGTAGAAGGAAAAAGTCAAGATCAAGTTATTCCAATAAAAGTTGGGGTTTTTTCAGCGTGGAGCCGTTCTTTTGAGTGATAAAAGTGCCGCGAGTAGCGCGCTAATTAGCATTAGCGAGTCAGATTGGAGTAGATCATTACAATTCCTTGCACATCTATAGATTGAGGCAAAACCAATCAATCAAATAATTTTGAATAAAAAAACGTTCTTAATCAAAAATCGATTCTGAATCGAATCGCAGACCCAAAAATCGGAATTTAATCGAATCGCGAGACATTCAAAGATTTCCACCCCTCGTAATAATGTATCCATTCCATTGTCTTTGAGTGTCTAGAAAAGCGCTATATACATTTGATGTATTATTATTGTTATTATTATTGTTATTATTACTATTATTCTATATATTATATGGAATTAGGTGAAATGTGAACTGAAGGTGAATTAAATGAGTTGAACATTTTGAATGCAGAATGAGAACAAATTGTTTAAGGTGCCATGTCAATGAATGGGGAATTTGTGGATCGGATTGAATGACAAGGTGAATTGAATGAGGAATGATACGAGCCCTAGCCTAACTCTAACCTTAACCTGCCCCTCGGAAATGAATGAGGAATTTTGGGGGTAAAAAATATGCAATAAACTGGTGAAAAATTTGGAATCTTTGCGATTTGGGAATTGGATCAATGTTGAAAATTTATCCCAACGTAAACTGAATGACCTGAACATTTTCAATTTCGAATGGGAGCAAAGAACATGCCATTAGAAATGAATGGGAAATATTTGGATACAAAAGCTGAAATTGCAGGAAAACAGTGAATACTTGGAATCAGTAAGATAGAAGCCCAACTGGCGTGAATTTTTGGAGCATGTTGAAGGAATTGTTGAATTGTAGAAGGAGTAGCACGTCAAAATAAGTGTGAGGAATAACATAGCGGAATAGTAAAAAAGTCAAAGTTGTAGAATATCGTGTGTGAAGTCTTCACACTAAAGTCCATGTATGTCCTCTTGAGGTTTACGGAGGATTTTTTTCCTTTAAATATATTGAGCAAAAAACTTTTGGGTTTTGGGGGAAAAAAACAACAACCTGACGCCTGCTAGTAGGAACCTTGTGTACCTAACTGGACAGACACTAGCTAGACAGAAAATTTAAATCAGTGGATTTATTCAATGTGCATCAATTACAACAAAGACCAGAAAGAGAGCGACTCTTTAGTGCAGCTATAATAAATTGAATGTTATGAAATGCATTTGTACAAATAGAACATTAATAAGAGCAAATAAATGAATAAACAGTATTTTTGTAGTGTTTTACAATGACAGAAAATGGTTACGTTTATTTGTCCTCTTTTTACCCCAGGTAAACTTCAGTTTTGAGTTTGAGGGGGGATATGGCACTGTTCAGCAGGGAATGTGTTTCGTCATGAAATTGGTTGGCCTTTGACCCCGCCTCCACGCTAATTCGCTGCTTGAGCGTTGACAACGCGTTTCTTCGTACGTCCAAACACACCTCCCCTGTCTCCTCCACGGAGCAGACCTGCACATGACTGCAGGAGTCTGACACACACTGTTATTTCAGCACATGGATAATTTTCTTCTTGACACACCGTAATCCAGGACAAATATTCTCTTTCTTTCTCCTGTGTGAATTTGGATTTGCAATCAGCGATTTGACTGAACAGTATGGAAAGAGCAGACTGGAACATTTTGCTTCTCAGGAGCACTGTTTGGACTCAAAAGAAAAACAATCATTGCACTGGACAAAAAGTTTATTTTTACTTGCCAAATGAGACATGGATGTATCCATGAATCAATGCAAACACTCACTATTAACATTCCACCACTCACTACATTTATTCCAACTTTACTTCAAGAATGCATTCTACTATCTCACTACAACAATGAATGATGATTCTCATTCTGTGGAACAATTTTCTGCCTTGTGTGTTTCATATGAAGCGCAAAAGAGCAGTAATTTCACTTGAGTGACTTTGCGCTAGATTATGCTCTATGCTCTATAAACTTCCACAAGTATCTAAGTCAATTCCACCATCTTCTCCAGAAGACACAGAGAGACAAACGCTGCACACAGAGAGACAAACGCTGCTTTAACATTTCAGGCATGGAACATTACACCTCACTGGGCTGTGCAAACAGACAGAAATGCATGACAGCTAACAGTTCTGAATGTGGGACAACAATTACAACTCATGAAGCAACTCATTCAAAAAATTTTTTTGTATCCACACAACACACGAGCACTTGAGAGTGCGTGTTATCACACAAGGGGAAACACACGAGGAGTGGTAAGTAGGAAACTGGCTCCTTCTAAAAAGTAGATTTGGGTAAGGTAACCAAAAATTTTATTGGGTATTGAGTCAAAATATGTATTACTCAAGTAAAAATAAAAAGTATTACTTGAGTTGAGTAACAGTAAATATGTATTTAGTGAAAAAAAAATGTTTAAAACATTTTACTGAGTAATTGGCAAGTTCTGATTTATTATATATTTGTTTTTTTTTAATTATTATTATTATTATTATTAATTTTTTTCTTCATTTTTTTACTCAGATTTATTATATTTTTAATCAGCGCATGAATGTCAAAAAAAAATAAATATATAAAGAATATGGAAATTCAAAAATGTCACAAATTAAAACAAATAAACATATTAAATAACAAATTAACTTCCTTTGTTTACACTCATGAAGAGCACAAATGCCGTATTTCAAATAAATGATTCATAGTGAAAACTGGATCTCACGTTTCTTAATTACGGAATTCATAGCTTCTCTATGCTCCATACTTAAAAGGAGCATATCAGTCACCTTAAATGTGCATTAAGGTGCGAGGTAGTGTCATGTTTTTCCTTTTGGCATTTTTATAGGCACTGTTAGAAATGGGCATCTGCGCTGTTGAGGGCATGAATACAGCCGACTGCGCTTGTGTATGTACATATAGTACATAATGTTTAGTTATTATTAATACATTAGCTCTCCATATACCACCGTGTAAACAACGCACTAAAGCGTAAAAACTTTAGCTCATCTCTAAAATGCCCCAAAACAAGTTGAGCATGTGACAAGTCAATGAAACATTTTAAACATTTCTACAGCCATTGATAAATTACAATAAACAAATGCAGCCGGACAAATTGTCGGTGAAGAAAATTTCTTGTTACACTGCAGTGAAGGTGTGTGTTTATCTAATTAACAAACCCTGTAAATGTGTTCACACAAAAGAACGAGTAGACCTGATTCCCAGCTGGTCAGTGCACTGCATCGCACTGTAGCATGGGAAACTGACCCAGGTGTCGCCTCACTGTAAAGTTACCCTAATTGGCCCGGCAATAAAAACATTCAAGCTAATTAACAAAGAAAAGGCTTTTAAAAAGAGAGGAATGTCAAACATAGAGGAGGAGGAGGGTCCCTCAAATTACTGGTCACACACTTAAGGAATGTAAAAGACAGAATGCAGAAAAAAAATGGGGGATGAAAAAACAGTTTCAAGAAGTGGTGGAAAATCCAGGTTCAGAAAGTAAAAACCCTGCCACAATTTGGCTTTAGCCATTGATGCTAGTTAGCTAGCTCCCTAGCAGGTAAACCAGCACCATGGGAGCTAGCTAGCTAGCACCTAGGGCTAAAGCCAAACTGTGGCAGAGTTTTTACTTTCTGGACCTGGATTAGCCACCTCTGGTTTAAAGTAAGAAAACATTTCACTGTGATGAGAACAAAGATACAATATAGTTACATTGCAGGGAATCACATAACCCTGTCAACTCATTATTAAAAAAAAAGAAGAAAGTGCAATGGATGAAAGTACAATCAATATTACTTATAATGGTTTTAGTTTAAGTACAGTTACGATTTTACGATTCTATGGTCATTACCCCCCCCCCCCCCCCAAAAATAAACCCCAACAACAAAGAAACTGTGTTAATTCTTGGTATGCTTACTCATTTGAAGTCTCACAAAATATCCAGAAATTTCCTGTGACGCATGTTTACAGTTTGACCTTCAAATCTTTGAGTGACTTTAGCACCAGATTTTTCGGCAAAAGTTTTGCTCTTTTTACAACCTTTACAATCAATCATTCAAATGAGCCTCTACTGCTCCACATAAATTACTAACACACCTGTCCAAAAAATAACGGAGCAGTTATTTTTAATGTAAATCTAAAACTTGATTTTGACATAAAAAGATGATTATGAAATTAACCTTTCATCTTTTCCCCCTGACTTTTACAATTGGATGTAATCTTTTGCATGCACTTACATATTGGAACATGTTGCCGAGCCGAGTTGGCACATATTTAATAATAATAATAATAATAATAATAATAATAAAACAAATTACAGTAAATAAAACAGTTACAACCTTACCATAAAATCTAACAGAGCCCTCATTTTATTCCATTTCATTGATTGCGCAAAAAAAATAAAATAGTGTTGAATGTCAGATCCACAACATTTGCATTTACCTGCACTACTGTGTTCTGTTACTTTGTTTTATTTTGTACAAATTCTACTGGGGCCGAGCTTGTTCCTCTAGTGGCAGGTCGTGTATTTGTATGTGCATGTTAAAGTGTGTTGCTCTGCCCTGTCAGCGAGTTGGCTCACCCGATCTCATGAGGTTACAAGTGTGTGTGTGTGGGTGTGTGTGTGTGCGTGTATGTGGGGGTGTGTGTGCGTGCGTGTATGCATACAGTAACAATGTGCGTTTATTTGTGTGCCAGGTGGCCTCCTGGGTGGGAAGAACACCTGCCTCTGCTCTATCTGCAATGCCCTTGAATCCCCAGCGTTTTGTTTTGATCTTGTTGTTATGTCACTGTAACACATTGTCAAAGGAATCACTGAGATACCTGGCAAACCAAAACAGTTACCCAATGAGAGATGGTGACCATTATTAATGAAAATGAAACATTTTAGGTTCCATTTTGAGTTGCCGACACTCAAGCCTGATTTGAATATTTTCTCTAACAATCATTAATGTACTTTTGCAATGTGTTACGCTAAACCCTGATAGTCATTTGGCTTCTTTCATGTGCAGTACACAAATAAGACATTCATCGTATTATACATAGTGTAGATAAGGGCTTTGCAGTCCTCTTGTGTCTGAATAAAAAATTTAGACAAATTCAATGGCCTTGAGTCAATCACAAAATGGTGCTCGCTCTGCGCCTTTTCTCCTTTCACAGATCTCATCCAGTTTCGAGCCATTGACAGCAAGAGGAGAAAGCCATGAATGTGTTCTCTTCCACTCAGTCTTTATATTTAGTGTCGAGTAGAATTGCGCATGGCCTACATAAAAGTGAAAGGGGCTTCATTTCAACAGTGGGGCATAGATGTGGTCAGCGTGCCATTGTGTGGTTTCCATTATGGAATACGGGGGAGTTTAGGAATACTGATGGCAAACAATGGGATTTTTCAAGATAGTTTAAAAAAAAAACAAGGTTTATGTCTGAATTCCCACAAGGTCAAAGGTCATTGCTACTAAGGAAGGCAGCCCAATTGTTTGGTTACTGATATTATCTCTTCTCCTTCTCCTAAATGGTTCGTTTAGCAAAAGCTCCAGCCAAATTCCATCTGTTTAAGCATTCAACTAAATTGAAGCAGACAGGAGGAAAAAAAAACATGTAGTGGAAGCATTGAGGATTGAAGTGGATATTTTACAGGAGGCTCCCCTTGTGAGATCAAATTAACACAAGCCACAGGAGACATTCTTAGGACCGACATGACAGGAAAATTAATCAAGTTAAATGAAGGATTATAAATTCGAGGGCGTCAAACTGGTGACGTACCAGTCTGTAAAATATACTGGGTAGTTCCCAGTACGGCCTCACATCACAATTTTATTCTGGTGACAGTCGATTTATTGAGTCTTATTTAACTTGAAATCACATTACAACAACTTTTGCATTCTTTTTTTTCACTTCATTTCATTCTGTGGCTATTTTTCTCGACTGTTTCTGCTTCTTCATAGGAATCTAATGTTTAAAATAAACTTATTTTTGTGCATTTGAAAGCAGACTCACAACCACAACACAACTGTCTCCAACTCCTCTCCATAGGGCCCTATTTTCGTGCCCATGTTAAGCCAAAATGCGCATGGGCATTTGCATTTGCAGCCGACTACCGGACAATTGCAGTAGCTGCCCTCGTTCTCATCTCATCTAGCTTTTCTCAACGTGGAGGATCTGCGACACTATTTTGAGGCCTTTCCGGAGGAGCAAGTTGCTCGCTGTATCTCTATTAAGAAGACATCCTGCGGAGGAAGTCTTCGAAGTACTCTCTTCACAGAAAGTCCCAAGTTGGGAAATTGTTCACGCTCACGTTTATTGGCACAGATGAGCAATTAGTCTTCAATGAACCTGACTCACATGTACAGTATGTGGTTTTGGGCTGTGGTTGGAAGTACCCACAGAGAAATCCTTCTAAGCAAAGGGAAAACATGCAAAAATGTCCCATCTGTGATTTGAACCCAAAAGCTTCTTGCTGGGAGGCTCATCGACTATGCACGACAAGTGTTTTTCATTTGTACTTATTCTGTGTTTTACATTTCATTGCAGTTTGGCGGCGGTGTTAGCTTGCAGCTGCTTTGTCAATCGACACTCCATCTCCTCTCACAGACCAAACAACAGCAGACACGCTTCTTGCTCCCTGTGACATTCTCCCAAGGCGGCAAGTTTCATCACCGTTGACTTAATGAAAGTGACGAGCCTCGAACCACCCGCCAAGTAGTCTGCTGCTAGGGTTGCACTGCACATGAAGGAACTGACACAAAACAGCCTTTTGGGTTTACTGTTTTTTTTCTAGTCTTTTCCCTCTTGCAGTGAGATGGTCAATACTGTTACATGAATGGTGAATCACAATATTCAAAATGTTATGATTATTTAAATAATGGCTCTTTTGGCGTTTGTGACAAAATGATGGGTTGTAAAGGATTACATCCCTAAAATAATTTGCATATTTTACAGTCTTAAACTGATTTAGCAGAGTAGACACAGTGAGTGGCAAATCCTGATGTGGGCATGCTTCTGGCTTTAGTCTCTGTAATTGAGAGGCACACACACAACTCTGAGACGCATAGGTTAAAATTAAGTACAGTATATCCCTCATGGATTACACTGATTGAATGTTTACTTCTTGACACTTTATTACTTTAAAATCCGAAAATCACATAATCTCAAGATCCTTAAAGATGCAGTGATGGATCAATGTCAAGACTGCATAACTATTTCTCATCCAGCTTCTTAAATCATTGAGTCACCCATTCAGTGCTTGGAGCACAGCGGACGGGAAGTGTCAGTCTGATATATATTTTCTACAGCCAAAATACGCAGATAACAAGAGACTGGTTATCAGTGGGAAATCCAGTTTAAGACATTCCCACAATCCACCATCAATCAACATGAAACATACTTACAGGATGTGGTCGAAGTAATAGAAAAGGTTCAGAGGTGAAAGGGCTTTAATCATCCTACTGCTAGCTACAAGTTGGAAAATAACTAGCTAGCTAACTAGATGATTAGGTAGCATCGATAGATAGATAGATTGCACAGCATGCTCATATTGCCAGAAAATTCAAGTCGCACAAAACGTACAACAGACTCAGCAGAACATGACACAATTTGAACGTTTTGTGAGATGCCAGGTAATACATACTGTATGCCTCCCGTCCCACGATGGACCACTTCCAAGTTTTGATATGCCCTATTATGTACTGTCAGGTTTAGTTGCCTTCAACCCCCTTTACTACAGCTGACAATGTTTCTCATGACCTTCTCATGACTGCCGTGGCAAATTTTTTGACAGTTTTGCTGGGCATTGGCAGCAATTATGGTCTGTTCAGTATACCCGTCATGCCCCGAGCGTTGTCTCACGATCCTCCTGTTTTGTCCAAAGTGGTCTGACAGGGGCTGCCGGGTACATAGTGTAAACGCAGTTTACATAATTACAACTGTTGATCATGAAAACACTGCATAACATTGGGACCTGACTCATACACTGCTTTAGTTTGTTGGCAGTCTGGCTCCATGGCAGCAATGGCTTGTGTGCCTTTCAAAAAGACACATGATCAAAGTCAGATTTGACCTTGGAATGATTTGTAATTACATTCAAAGACAGGAGAGGCTGTTTCATATTGTTTCTCCCGTCTGTCTTGTCTAGGACATAGGAGGAGAAAAAAAAAAGCCATTGAGGCATCTCTCCTTGGTTGATGGTTGACGTTTTCATTGAGTGTAACCTTCAGACAAGATGTGTGGACAGACGAAGGACTTGAGAGTGCTCTTTTTTTCTCTCTCTCTTTTTAAATAAATAAATAAAATAAAAGCTCTTATGCTTGGAGCAGACTTTAAATCATTTCAAAAAATCTTAGTTGGAAGATTTTAACAATTTCAACAATGATACTCTTATTTTTCTTGCATCTTGAGAGAAAAAGGTGCTAAATTGCTAAATTACTAAGTGTATCCTATCAATCAATCCATTTTATGCACACTCTTCACTAGGGTTGCGGAGTTCACACTGGACTGGATGCCAGAGAGCAGCACAAGCAGCAGAAAAAAATACATTGCCTATTATGTACTAAATAGATTTTACCTCACCGCTGATACATCCACATCCCCCAAATTCCACACGGGGCCCTATTTTCGTAGATTGGCACACATGCGCTTGGCATAAAGACGAGCTCATTTTCATTTTTGTTCCAGGTTAAGTCTAGTTTATCGTGTTTGTGAATGTGGTAGACCGCAAAACATCTCTATATGTGTTCTTCCGTATTCCATTGCACACCTGGCAGTTTGGTGACCAAAAGCAGACTACATTTTACACGAGCTAAAAGCAGGTCTAAATTGTGGCGCAGGTGGTGTAACACAATTTTGGCGTATTTGATCTAGGAGCAGGCAGACAGATCCGGTCTTTACATATTCACCACTCTTTTGGGTCTTTAGTTAGCCTTGTAAATCATTCACTTTTGTGCAAAACTGCGCTGTTGCTAGGAATAAAAGTGGCCCTTTTGTCAAAACGGCATTATTGACCTTTTCTCTGAAAATTGTCTGCAACAGAGTACTCGAAAGGGTTATATTTGTTTGCTGTTGTCATTATAGTTCCTTTTGATTTTGTTTTGAGTTTTGTTTTTTAAATTTAGTATTAATTAGCTTTCAGAACAGCTTTGTTAGTTTTTTCAGTTTTTTTTAACCCAAAAATGCTTGGTTTTAGTATAGTTCTTCCGTTTTAATATTAGGTTGTTTTTTTTGATGAGTATTTCTGGCAAGATTAAAAAGAACGTCACGGTAAGTATTGTCTAGTATAAATTCAACAAAAAAAATATTTTCAAACATTAAAAAAAGTTACCTATATATATATATATATATATATTAGAGACGTGCAGGTGTGAAGGAGTGAACTGTAGCCATGGTAAAGCTGCCATTAACAATTTGCTTATTAATTTGAATTTAAGATACAGAAGCCATGCAGAGTGCGGAGCTCCGAGGCATAAGAAACCCTTTTGTGGTGAACCTCCGAGAAGGGCTTCACATTCCTGCAACATTAATCGAAGATGTTCCCCCACTTCTTCTGAACTTAGTCTGTCTGTGTGATGAAGCATAACAGCAATCCAGACAAACAGGCTCCGACTGAGCCTCTGTAATATTTTTGTCACTCATTTGCAATATCATTAATGATAGAAATCACACACCATGCTTACAATGACAAAGAAATATTTATTACATATTTTTTCCATGATTGTTTTGATTAGTTATAGCTGCTCCAACACGTGTATTTACAAATAGACGCCCTTTCTGTAGAAAAATCTAACAAGAGACTGAGCAGGGACACGGAAACATTAGAGGAGATGGAAAGGGATAAAGGGTACACACAATACAAGGGTAAAACAAACACGTTTGGGAGACTGGTTGTTGCAAACGTAACAAAAATATTTTCCCAGGCAATGCGCACCAGAGCTTTTGTAGGTGCAAAGGATGAGAAAATGATTCTGCAAACAAAGTGGCATTGGGCTGCCAGTTACATGGGAGCAAATTCAGGTCAAATAGAAACAGAACTCTTCGGACCAACACTCCTTGCGACATCATTTGTTCAGAACATACAAAACATCAGCAATAGAAGTTAAATGCATCTCCTGAAACATCGTCACAGCGAGTTTATAAAGCCAGAGGTGATGATTAACAAAGGACCACCAAGATGTACTTTAATCCAACACCTGCATGAATTGGAGTGACTATTAAAAAAACAAAAACAACAGAGAAGATTTTGTAGCTCTTAAAGATCCATCTGGTCTTCATTAAGGCCCTTTTCATGATTCATGAGTGTAAGATGACCACTGCATGTTCAAAATGCTCCACATTTTCCCAAGGGTGTTATGTCGCTATGTTTTATATAAAATACATATAACATGAAAGCCTTTTCTAATATCAAACATTATTTTCTTACTGATCACCCATCAAGAGGGGTGTGAACAAAGTATCTAACGGCGTATGTTACAATAGATGCATTGTTGGATACACAGTATCCAGGAAACTGGCTGTTTTTCTCATGGTGACAAGGTGAACATTTTAGGGTGACGAGACTAATATTGGTTGAAGTCTGATGTACGGAGATTTGTGGTAGATGTCGGGGAGACAAACCAAACAACTAAATCCATCTTTTGTTATCTGCACAGATCTGCAGGGATGTGAATACCCCCCCCCCCCCAAAAAGACAAAGACGAGAAGCGAGTTCAGTGAATCTGAGATCATGCAATGCAAAAATGCAAATAAGTTAGTGAATGCAGTGTTACAAAACATCAAACTTGAACATGCATGTGACCTATGAATGTGTTTAGCACCCACACTGAGCAGCGTTCTCAGCACTCGGCGAGTAAATATGCGCTTGAGAAAGAAAAAGATTATTCACATTAGAAGTGAACTTCAGACGACAAAATTAAAACTTGGTGATATTGTTCCGACTTTTCTAATATACAAGCTCACTCCTATAGATTTTTGTATGTAAAAAAAGCTTTGACTGACATTATAGGACTATTATTTTTATTATATCATTTGTATTTACCTACAGAATATCTGTCACTATTCTTTAAGTTCACTGTACTGACATTTGACTAAATCAAAACGGACATAGCTACAATAGCTGCTTGCTTTCTCTCCTATTGCTTGGCACAACAAAAAGAAATGAGCTCAGCACATCTCGCTTCCTCTTGTTTTCCTTAAGCCAGGGGTGTCCAAACGTTCTCTTTCGAGGGTCGCATAAAGCAGAATCGAAGGATGAAATGGCCACTTCAACATTGTCCGACTTTATTAAACATGCTAAAAACAATCCATCAAGCAATTATGTATTATAGTCACTTTAGTATTTTTAGGGTTGTTATTTTATAGGTGATAAAGCAAACACATTTTTCATGATTTTGGGGTGGCCCACAGCGCCGTATCTCAATATAACCACCCACGTCCTGTGCAGAACTCCGCATTCAGAACCAAAGCAAGAGTAATCGGTAATAAGATGACAATTTTGAAAGCAGTGTTTACTTGAAGATCTTGGATTAAGTGCAGCAGCAGTGGGAGCAGAAGGAGAAAGAGAAAATGCAGCGGCAATATTATTAATGTGATATGTTCACCCAAAAATATTTTTGCTTCAGAAACTGGAATATGTTAATTCGTGACACATTATAAAGCGATGTTAATAGTTTCTCAAGTCGAATTTAAAAGTAGCACCATTTTGTATGGGCTATAAGTCACACTTTTTTTCATAGTTTGGCTGGTCCTACAACTTAAACTCAGGTGCGTCGCTTTTCTGTGACAAACGCATGTCCATTTTGGTCTTTTTTGTGTGTGCATTTTAATGTTTTTTTTTTAAATAAAATTTAACACAGACATCCCAACAATGTTAAAAAAAAAATGGACGTAAGTGTTTTTCAGAGGACAGCAATGATATATTAAAATATTTAGAGCTCGGACTCGCACCCAAAATCCCCCGTTCCCTAATTGTGTGATTTTCTTTTTACATTTTTGTAGAGTAAATTTTACTAGAGTGGCTGTGTTCCATGCTGAAGGTTGTGGAATCATTCCTCAACCCTTGAGCATTTTTTTATTTTTTTTTGTATTTTACTCTCTTCCAAGTGTAAAAATGTACTCTGTTTAAAATGGGACCAAATATAGTTGTATTTTTTTTTACTCTTTGAAATTTACTGTGTGGTGAACTAGAGAAAAGGTTTTCTTTTGATTTGAAAACGGCTTACCTTGACTAGAATCCCGCGACACATTGTGGCCTAAATTAGGACCCTGTTTGGTTATTGCAAATAGTAAATCCTTGTTGTGGCAGAAGCCGCACGCTAAAATATCGATACGTCACACATTCCTTCCCATGATAACATTCTATTTTTACTTCTATTATAGCTAAGGTAAGCCGTAAAACTTTTGATCCAACTCCAACTTGATCGCCGCTACGATTAGGAAACAGGTATTTTGGGTGTGAGCTTTACTGTTCTTTCTCTCGATTTTTGTAAATTAAATTTCCGCCCACAATGCGGCTTGTGTGACTTCATGTTTTTTTTTTGTCTTCTTCATGGTGCATTTTTTCACTGTTGTAATATATACTCTGAAGTGGCTTCTACATGTAAAAATAAGGTTGTTGGCCCCCGAGCTGTAGTTTGGACACCAGTGCCTAGGTGGTTGAATTTCAGCCGACAATGCGAGCACAATTCTGCTTTTTCTTCTCTTTCGATGCGGTTGATTTTTCATAGCAGCAACCAGCCAGTAGGTACACCAGTGCAGTGCAATTTGTATAAAGGAGCTTTATACAATGTTGGGGCTCTATGTAAATTCTTCCACACCAAATCCAAGTGTGATTCTATGTCCCTTGCTTTGTGCCACAAATGTCAAAATGTTTTGGTAAGATGAATAACTCATTCGCTGCCATTGACAGCTATAGATGTCAAAAATTAATTTGGACTATTTTTATTAGTTTCACTTTTCCCCCCACTTTTGTTAACAAGAGTATGCAAACCTAGAAAAAAAAATATTGTACATTTAGAACAGATATAAAATTTGTGATTGATCGGGAGTTAACTAGTGAAGTCATGTGATTAATTACAATGAAAATTTTTAATCTCCCGATGCCCCTAATTAAAAAAAAAGATTATTAAAAATTAGGGGCGTCAGACGATTACATTTTTTAAATTGTAATTAATCGTATGACTTCAATAGTCATAATCATAAATGTTATATCTGTTCTAAATGTACAATATTTTTTTTTTTCTGTTTTCATATTCTTGTTAACAAAAGTGGGAAAAAATAAAACTAACTAGAAATAGTTCAAATACATTTTTGACGTCTATAGGCATCAATGACAGTGAATGAGATCATTTTGATTCCCAAGAAACAAAATATTGATTGATGAACCGGACGACATCATGATCGTTTGTCCAAATCTGTGCTGCTGAATATGAACAACAACAACAACAACAACAACAACTCACTGTTGCTATCTACATACTTGAATTTCGGTATTGAAACATCCCTGAACTCTTTTGGACATGTGTCACTATATACAATAATTGTGTCATGTCAGTGATTCACAAAAAGGAATAATGCAAGAACAAACCTACAACTGTGACATTCATTAATAACATTTTCCAACACATACTGTACGTATTCCACGATTTGTACACCCTGATAGCACATCAAACTTTTTTTTTTCCTTCCTGGACTTTGTTAAAACCACTAAAAACATTCAGATTAAAACAAATACACAAACTATTCAGTATTATTGTATGATTTTCCCAAATGAAATGTGTCTTATGATATCTAACCTGATGAGTTATCGTGACAATGTTTTTATTGCCTTTTTACCAGAGCTACAGGCTGACTAGACCAAAAAATCACAATAAATAAAAGGCATGTTACCAGGACAAAAAACAAAATATCCTTGCACAGGTCATTGCAATATTTTACTGTACACCGGTGTTGGCTGCTACACTTGAAGTATGTGATCTATTACAAAACAAACAAAACACCACTAAATTGCTTCAATTCAGACACTAAAGATGAGTTCTTCTTTAAATGGTCTCAATGTATTTTCAACAAAGGCTACTGTAACTCCACAAATCAATGAACACCTTTCTAACCTGAGGAAGGTTACAATTGTGAGAGGCTTGCCCTCACTCCCCACTCCTTTCTTCTGACCCGTGTGTCATCTTCTGATGTGAGATGTCGTCATGTTTGAGTGACCCTTCAGTGCTTCTGAAAACAATGTCAACACTGCAACAATGTCAACACAAATGAATGGTTATTTTTTCGGGAGGTGAATAGTAAGAGATTCGACCTCTTTCTCCATGGCGTACCTGCCACAAGGTCAATCACACAAGTTGGCAAAATGAAGTTTTCCTTCCTCTTTCACCGAGAGAGATTGTCAGTATTTATCTTGTTCTTTTTTTTTTTTTTTATGTAATAAAAAAGTGCTCAATAAAGGAGAGGAGTTGCAGGGTAGGGCAGCCCGCGGTCCAATCAGGACAGTCAATTCCTGGCAGTTTTCTCAGAACGAGCGCTATAAAGACAAGATGGCTGCCAGGAGTATGAGGGCGGAGCTAAGCAGGAGCGCGGAATTGCGGCAGCGGGCAGCAGAGTTCACGTCCGTTTTAGAAGGCTCCGGCGACTCGTGGCTGATGTCATCTGAAGGCAAAAACATAACAATAATTGTTATTATTGAATTGGTCAATTATCCAATCAACCTGGAAGTAAGTCAAGATTGTTTGAGAAACGAAACCGACTGTGAGTGTGCCTTTATATTACAAATGAAAAGAGCATCAAGAAGTTAAACACGCATGAACCTCAACCACCAAAAAAATCTCTGTGGGGCCAATAAAATAATGATTTGGCTGGTCTGTGGTGTTTGAAAATCAAAATCAAAACCACAAATACTATACTGAGAAGACGGCAATTACTTCACACAGTGAGGCGTGCTGGGCCTGTTCAGGCACCCACTTAAACAAGCAATCATTGTTTTGTGTTTTTAATAAAGGACTAGAGAAATGTTGGTATGTGCCGCGGCATCCACTCGTGACTTAAATATTGTAAAATCAAGTGGCGATGTTACGAGTCACAGTGTGAAGACATGTGTCAGACAGGCTGTCAGGATAAAAGGTAACAGATAGTCACTGACGCTGGGGGAAATCATACAAGTAGAATCACTTCTGCAGTTACAGTTATTTTCATAATTTGTGTGTGTGTGTGTGTGGAAGGGGGGTAGAGTTTTCATAAATTTTCTGTCTTAGTTTTTATGAGACATGGTTGGAATAATGTAGATTAGAAAAACATATTTACATAGATTTTTTTGGTATATTTTGCAGACCTCCAATTACTGTATATTACTGCATTTACTGTTAACGATTTATTTATTTTAGTTTGTGTTTATTTTTGTTTAGATTTGCGTAAAACATGAGTATCGTATATATAGTTTGCATGTGATCAGCTAATTTTCATAATAATGAATAAATTAGTTATATTTAAAAAAAAAACTAAATCGTCATTATTATAATTTGCTTATGCTGTATTGATAGATAGTTTGTGATTAGACTAAACACAGCATTGTTAGGTAAAGTATAGCAAAGTAGAGTAAATCTGGGGTGTTGAAATTGGTTTAACAAAATAAAACTTGTATCAGTAAATCATTTTGGCGTTGGGCTATGAGCACTTCAAATACAGAAAATCACGGGATGCACACAAACCGGAATTTATATTAATTACACAATATATATTACAAAGGGCTGTGCAATTACCGTACTCAAAATTCAATTACAATTTCAATTACACTCCACAATTAAAAAATCGGCATAATCGTAAACAAAAATAGAAGATTATTAATACTGATTTTGAGTTGTTTAAATTTATATATTTGCACCTTTTTTATTTTTTAAATGACTAATTTAATGAATCTTGTTTGGTCCAAAAGGAACTTGCATAATTATAGTGTTTCAAAGAAATGTATTTGTCTTAATATATTTTTTTAACATTTTCTTGTTTTGTACCAAAAAACAAATGATTGTCCTAATTGTGATTTCAATTATTACCAAATTAATCGTGATGAATATTTTCTTCATAATCGAGCAGCCGTAATATTCCGTAATATTACATACTGGGGGTGTGAATTGCCTAGTACCTGGCGATTTGATCCGTATCACGATTCATAGGTCACAATTCGATTCAATACAGATTAATCCCGACATAAATCTGTAAATCGATTATTGCGATTTTTTAAAAACTAAAATTTAGAAAATACTAATCAGTCAACTTGTACATGTACACTGATTTGTATGAAACTGTATTTATTTTTATGAAACTTCAACATTTAACAAACAAGTTGCAATCTGTTTCATATTTGAACAGCATTAAAATAAAAATATTAAGGCTTAGTGTTCTATTAATATAACATTCTTCCATGCTTAAAGTGTGAACCATAACCCTAAGTAAGACTTTTTGTTGAATATTTCCATTAAAAATTGATGTATAAACATCGATTCGGCCTCATAATGAATCAATACAACAATTGTGTGCTATATATAGATTTTTTTGCATACTGTATTTTGAATAGTATACTATAAAATATTATTTTAATGTGTTAACATTGTTAATTGTTAAACAGGGTCAATAAATCTACTTCACTGATTCTCAAGAGAATACCAAAACCCCTCCCCGCCCCACACACTCACGCACACACAAACATCTACATTGCCGTAAAACCCCACCAACCTCTGGGTTCTAGACTGTTGTGACTGTTTTCGTCAAAGTCGACCCCTTCCTGTACGCTCCCAGAGTTTCGCACACAATTGTCTTGAAACACAAAGAGGACAGAAGAAGACGTGTGATTACTGAAATCCGACGTCACTCATCTCCAGTTCCAACAATGTGCAACTTACTTTGGGGCCTAACAAAGACCTTAAGTCGAAGGCAGCTCCTTCTTCCTTTGGCGTCAGTGAGGGAAGCTGTGGGGGAGGGGAGGATAATAAACAGTCACTATTAATTTAAATAGTGCAAATGGTAACATACATGTTTCCAGTTTTGAGATATTCTGGTACATTTCAAACTAACCAACAATTTACATTTTTATGGCAGCAGCTATTGAATATTTTGCTATTCAGATTCAGAGATCCTACTAAAAATTCAATCAAATAATCACAAATTCAGATAAAATTGAAAAAATATATTTTTTGCTTTGGTTGATGAACAATTATGAATACACAAGGGAAAAGAGCACATCCCCCCTAAATTTTGGGCTATGAGACGACGTGACGTCAGAACCACAGTAGTGAGTTTGCCACCTAAAACAGCACCTTTGAGTAAGCCAGGTTTGTTAAAAATGGATCAGTAGGACCTGCTGTCATCATCAAAGTGTGCATAGTTCTTTTCCGTCTATTAAACTGCCTTTGAAAAGAAGTTCAATGGACCTGCCAGCCTATATGGAGCACTCGATTAGCGGCTACCTGCTAACCACTAGCCGCTAACGCTTGGAACGGGCGCTACATTTTAGAATGTCAGCGTACTTAATCTTTTATTATTATTATTTTTAATCATCCTTAATTAGCGATTGGATATAATTTAATACAATAGTTTGTGATAACAATTTTAACTTAAACTTGGCTCCAACTACCCAATATCAAGTCAGGAAGACGAGTCAAGTCAATCGCCACGCCACCATGCGCTGCCACGAGGAACTTCCAAATAAAAGTGTTACCAAGGCACTGATGTCTGTCTGGTTTTGATTACTGTATCTGAGAGGATTTTATTTTGAAGTTGGCCTTAATTCTGACCATGATGGCGGCGTGTAATTGTCATGCATAGCATTGCTACGGCTAGCTTGACTGTCTTCCAGACCATGCACACCAAATAAACGGGTACCCAACGCAGAAAAAAATCCTCAAGCATTTTTTTTTTGTTTCAAACCTAGTCACAGCAGTCTTTTTTTTTTTTTTTTTTACCTCATAACATCACTCTATGGCACTATACAAAAAGATATATACCTAACAAAACATAAATTCAATTGTACATCTACTACCAAATGAATAGTTACAATATGTCAGTTAAAATATTTTGTTGTTGTTGATTATGCGCTGACTTGGTGAATATATAGTAAATACCTAATTGGCATCCTCATCAACATCTGGTATCCAAACTGTGCACAATCTTTTCCTTCATTAACTGCTTCAAGTTTAGCTTCAAGAAATGAACAAGCCGACAAGGTCGATGTTTTTTCAGGGGAGGAATTCAACTTTATCTCTTTCAAAATAGTCCACCCCAGAGGAGCTTTATCTCTCTTTCTGAACTTCCTTCCCTCATCGTTGTGTAAAAGCGTTTAGACTCCATATACATTCCCATGAAGCAACTCAATGTCATCTGCACATTTCCATTCCTCATTTCTCTTCGGCTCACCTTCAAAATCTACAGCAGTAAATGTGTTTCCAGAAACTTTTGCGTTTCGTTGTTAACCGGCCTGCCTTTCATTTGTGCTTTCACTATTGTCTGGAATATTTTGATGTGTCGTTTAGCACTATCTTCATCTGACAATCTCCCCTCTCTCTGACTTCTCATAAGCATAGAAAGACTGACCTCGGTCATTTCCTGGTGCCTCAACCTGCTTAAAGGGTACATTTACAAAATAAAGATCTAGTAAAAACGGCAATGGTTTTCCTTTGTGTTTTTTGTAGATTATTTTCGACTGTGTCAAAATGACCCTGGTTCACATGAAGCTGCAAAAATGGCTCCAACCTCACTCATCTGGACGCTATCCGTGTGACAGATTGTGAATCTCTGTGTTTCCACTCTTACCCATGACTGAGGCTCTTATTTCAAAAAGTGCAATATTAGATGCTGTATGGCCGTGAAAGGAGATAAAAAGTCATCGTAAACCTCGCCATGAGTGGAATATTGGATGTCAAGTAGCAGAGGGAGGATATAAACGTGAGAGAAACAATGTCAATCACGCTGTGTCTGTCCATGTCAACCATATCCAGTAACTTAGCTCACAGCCAGACAAAACTTACTACAGTAGTCTCACTTTGCAAGATCCCGGCAACACACTTCAAAGACACCGTATGGTCTTATTCGGTTGATTTGAACTAATCTTGCATTTCTTGGACTAATATACAACAAATATAGACAATATTTCATTAATTAATTTGACAACTAACCAAAATAAAAATAAATAAAAGCCAACAAAAATAAATGTATGCAACACCTAAAGTAACAAGTATTGGTAATTAAAATTAAAACATTTGTTCAAGGTTCCGTAATGGATAATACACAAGTATGTAGAAACTTGTTTAAAAAAAAAAGAAGTGATATTATAATAATAAACATTTGTGTTTCTTGATTTTGCTGTGAAATTATAGTTGCCTAATTGCAGTTCTAAACTAAAAATAGTGGTTGAATGTTATGTTTTTAATTGATGCTTGAATTTGATGAATTTAGTGCCACATGCCTCCAAATGTTCAACTACTAGTAGCTCACTGAAATTAATCCACATTAAATCACTTCCTCACTACTACGGCTACTAACACAGTAAATACCAATATAGGCAATCAGTCTATGCATGTCCAACATTTTCAAATGCCGCAGAGGACATCAACAAAATGACCACAAAAAAAAAGAAGTTGCATTGTTGCTGTTAGTTCTGTAGTTATAACTTGCATCAACCATAACAGAGGCCGCTGTCATGTTTTTGAATGCTAAAAAGGCCAAACCACTTTAGAAATACAAGAAAATAAACCTCAGCACAAAGAGTGGCAAACACACAGCTGCTCTTGTTATTTTTCAACAACTTTGACTGCGAGTGCAATTATGCACCGTGAGGTGTCATATGACAGAGATTTTATTATTATTTTTGTCTGTGAACGCATTTACATTTGTCATGTAAGAATCAAGAAAAATGTTCCTGTGTTCTTATCAACAATTGCTCCAAAAGTTTATTTGGGTTTACTTTTTAACTTGGGCACTCACATTTCATTCCAGTGTACTCTGTTGAGCTACTTTCTCAGCAAATGCAAACATCCCTTCAGACTCCAACGCACCAGCAATTACACGAGTGTCTCCTTTGCTTTGCTCATGTCTGCTACTGAGGTCAAAGTCTGGCTTTTCTATCCCGGAGCGACACGGCTGAGCTCCACTACCACTCACTGAAACAACAGCTCGACCAGCAATTCCACCTCCAATTCCCACTCAGACCAGTATTACATGGTGTGTCACATGACTTAGTCACAGGCATACACAAACTCTGAATTTTTTACTTTCATACTCTTTGGTAAAAATAAAATAAAAAATACATTAAGGACCATTCATGGGCTGTCAAGTGAATGCCAAAGCAACAGGTGGTATTATAACCTGTAAGGTTAAGGCCATTTTAGCATGAGAAACCTGAAGGGTTTAAAGTACAACAAAATACAACAATGTTTAATAAAGAAAAATGTAATTACACTGACTCCCAGACTTACACTTAAATACTGTATACATAAAGTTAGTCACCTTTGTTACAAAAAAAAATAAGTCTTATAAAAGCATACATGCTAATAAGCATTACCTTGAAGTCTGAAAAGTCATTGTGCTTCATTTGATTAGGCGGTGTGTTTAAGCATTAATGAAAAAAATAAAATATTAACGGCATCTGATTCCTTGAAAAAAAAAAAGTTCAAGCTAAAGTTAAAGTATCAAAAATAATGACTTACCATGTGCAGCGCCATCTTGGCCATTTATGAGCTGTTTTTTGAGCACGGCCAAATCATACTCTTAAAATATTATATTTTTTTATTTTATTGACATCGTAAGGTTGCCACTTCATATGCCTCGCATAGAAGAAAAAACAAAATCAATGTAAAAAAGCCTTGATTGATTCATAACATTTTATGTGAACAGGCATATCTATGCCCAAACAGTAATCTAAAAATATTAGAACGAAAGCTGATTCTATTAACGTCATAACTGATATATTGCCTCATTCATATGCCTCCTAGAGAACAAACATTATGTTACTTAATTTATAAAAAAAAAAAAACATCGATTGTAACCAAAATTTATGTGCACGTATGTATGCTTGACAAAATCATAGTCCAAAAATATTACAAAGACTGTCCTAATATTTTGTATTTTATAGATGTCTTTGATCTGCCTATGAAGAGGACACATTGGGAGCCGGTTCCTGTCCATAAAATAAAATAAAAATTATGACTTTCATTATTTGGCCCTGCAAATACAGTACAACTGCACATACATTTTGATGAGGATCAGTCACGCTTTATGCGTCGTTGAGCTTTTCATAGACCGCCTTTTGGAAGCTCTCAGCCATTCGCCAGTTCCTTCTGCTGTAAATGTCTTTTTTTTGTCTCAAAAGAAGAATATAAATATTGCAATGGTTACGAGTGTTATCTAAATGATGACAATACTTGACAACATCATATTGCATTTTTATAGCGAAATAGACCAGGATGCAAGTACAAAATGAACAGTCTCATCACACACCCTGCACAGGGTATGTCATTATTTTCATATTTAATTGGCTTAAACTTTTTTTCAGAGAATCAGATTCTATTGATGTTTGCACCGTTAATGTTTATACGCATTGAGTATGTTTTAAGTAACCCTTCTAAAACCTGAATATTGGCAATATTCGAGTTTTGAAAGGCCATGTAAACACACAACACCCCAAATATGCTCTTAATTGGGTGGTTACCCCTTTTCTAAACTGAATTCTCTTGTCATATAAACGCATAAACACATTCAGAATACCTTGATGGTGGTGTCAAGCATACGGTCCGTGGGACAGATCAGGCCCGCAAAGGCATTTAATCCGGGATGATTTTGGAGAGTAAAAAAAACAAATTGTAATGTTGGACCAATTAATCAGTCGGCCACATTCAAAACAAAAATTCGTAATTTCATAAGCAGTCCTCAAATCAACAATGCAACTTGTACACGGAATTGTCTTGTATGTCATTATTTTACACACAACCTTAAGTTACGGTTTGTTTATTTTTTTTCTTTTAAATCATAGACCGCCATAAACGAGTTAAATACGACAAATTCAATTACTGGTAACATAAACACATATGACAAGGATTAACGTCCTTTTAACTTCATTAACTGCGCCACACAATGCATTCTGGGAACAATATATATGCAAAGCAGGTCGATTTAGCACGTCAACAAACAGGCAAAGTGCTGCCGCATGCCATTTGCATTTGTGATTTTTTTTGGAACAATATGATTACAGTTGAGCTACGGAATTCAAGGCAGGCCCAGAAATAGCGAAACTGCGTATAATTGATGGTAATTGTTTTTAAGTTATATACCATTATTTTACAAATCCGGCCCACTTGGTAATATATGTTCCTCCATGCGGCCCCTGAGCTAATATGAGTTTGACAACCCTGGCTTAATCGAATGAAGAACAACTTCTCATTGGCGTGTTGCTTTTAATGTAAAAGTTTACAAAAGTGGCGTCAAACAAATAAAATTACACTACAGCCGCCCCATCTACATTCCAGCTGTAGAAAGTGTTTCTATCTTTAATTTTACAAAAAGTACCTTCAGTGGGCAAAAACATGTTTGTCTATGGACAAAAGGTAATAATACACAAATATATAGTCTGTATGGTCGCAGTTGCAGCCTCATGATCACCATTATTTCTGGTTTGGTGCAAACAGAGCATAGCAGTGAGACGTGTAAGGTCTCTTTGTAAGGGGAATTAGGCCGACCCTGATATAAATACTGTGGGATCAAATGTGTAAGGATCGGTTTATGCCGGGGCCTTTTGTGCTTGTTTCTCTGTGAGAAGTTAAAGGGAAAGCTGCTTGTGCTATCCAAGCCCGCGTCATTATCGATGTAGATCTGCGCTGAGTATACACAAGCTCTGAGCCAGGCCGTTTGAAGCGTTGGGGGCTTTACGGGGAGTCAGTCATCTCTCTCACACGGGGAGAGCCAGACTCTCAACTGTCTCCGCTGAAAATTGGATTTCTATCCCCTGAGATTAGGATCAGGCTTCCCCTGCTCTACTACAGCTCTAGAAGAAAAACATGCCGCCCTCTGAGGCCTTGAGAAGCCAGCAGCAATGACTTCATAGTCATCTTAGTAACCTTTGGCCTTGCTGGACCAGCCGGCAATAGTGCTTGGCCCTTATGCCTGTCTGCCAGACGGCCAGTAGCCAACAGCAGGTGTCATCTATTTGACGTGACCCCGCCTCCACTTCCCTCCTGCCTGGGGCCAGTGACAATCACCGTGGAGGAGGATAAAGGAGTATCTGTCTCACTGAGGCGGGCAGACATGACCCCCACCCCCACCTCACTTTGTCACTTACAGAATCCCAACCCGAAGTTGACGCGTAATTCTTCAATGAGCTACCAGCTATTGTTATGCTTTGTCCCAATAAGACACAGTCTGCAGTGGGACCAATAGCAGCAGCTGCTAAAACATACTTTAATGTGTATACAATTAACATAATCATAGCATAATACAAACATCCAGTCTGAGTTCAATATCTGATTCATCACTGAGATATTCAACAGCCGTGCCACATTATTTTCTTGTCCATTTTGTACAGCGCAGCACATCTGATTGGCTTCCTGTCAACAACAACAGTTTAAGCTAAGGATTCTGGGTATTTTCCCTTTCATAACCCTCTGTACACGCTTTCAAAAACAAATATAGAACGAGGGGGAAAAAATGGCCGCACCGTATGCTTGCCGAGCTTAAAGCAGGAAACAATGTAGTTCCATTCATACAAGTACAGTGAAGCTGAGCTCAGCTCAGTGCACATCAAATATTGAGAGCCAATAAAAAAACATCTTGTAATACAACACAATACCAAAATCCTGCAAACATTTTACAGACTTAAATTTGAGACTCAATTCTAAAGGATCTGTAAGAAACAAAACATTTGAGTTTCCACATGAATATTCCATTCTTCTTGCTACAATTTAACGTTAAATGTCTGTTGTTGATTGCCAAACAACTTATTATTGGTTCATTTTACTTGTCCTTGACTCCAAGTGTTAACAAAATACCTCAAATCTACCATCGGGAGCCACTGTATCTGGTTTAGTCCCTCTGTTCTGCCCCTGCAGGGCAGTGACATCACTTATGAAAACAGAAGTTTCCAGCTGCTTGTTTTCCCGAGTCTTCTCACAAGGACAAAAAACGAAAGCTGAGCTCATCCAGTCAGCAACAAAAGTCAGTTTAGTCCAAAACCTAAACAGTTGAAGTATTTTTCTCCTCGCGACTTCTCATTTAAGTTGAACGTCACTCCAAAGAACCAGAACCAAACAGTTACAGTAAAATGTATCCTTATTTTTATGCAGTGTTGCTCTTAAATATATAAAATATTTCTAAAAGCTTAATATTTTCCAAAAACTGTATAATGGGAAGTGAAACACTCATGTTGGATGATTTAGAATGTATCCGAATTCTTTGGGTAAACATACTAAATGAATACTGTATAAAGTATTAGTAAAATGTATAATTTTGTAATTCAAACCACTGTTACGCATGATGTTGCTTCTGACACCGAACCACTGTCTTTAAAAAAAAATTGTGTTAAACTTAAGTGGTACTACTGTATAAATAACGTTGAAACCTGCATAACATAACTCATAGTGTTAGCCATCATTATAAAGGCAGACTTAATAGAACAAAGTCATTCGTTTGTCAATGATACAGATGAGTACTGTAACGGCCATACTCACAAATGTAGTAGTACTCTCTGCCAGGACGGAACTCAAAGCCTAATGAGAAGGGTGTAAATAGCTGGAACTTTTCGGAAAACTTGAGTGGTCCATTTGAAGACAAAGGCCTGTTGCACTCCCAGCGCTTGAAGCCCTTGGCGGTGTGGTCACATGAGCTGTAGCCATCATAGTTCACCATGTAAAGAACATAGCGCTCGGTCCGCTCATCCGACACCGGGCTGATGTAATGCGGACAGTAGACGTCAAGGTAGTCATTTATGCAGACGTCAATGTGGTAGTCTCCCCGGTAAAACCTGAAGAAAAGACAGAAAAAAGTCAAATATTAGCATATCAAGATGGGACGGTACAGAACAAGTGTCAAATCTCCAGGTTTTCTTTCAGGTGAATTTCCGAAATGACGTTCTGGGATTGTTGGATTTTACCCAGTCAAACCTTGCAAGACGGTTTTTCTCAAGTCAGGTCAGGAGCGAGACTCTAGAAAGTAACAGTCTTGAACGGGAACTTAACCAAAGATGTCAAAACTTTGTTATATTTCAAATGTGCACATCTTTATCATCTTTTTAGCTGCTGTGTACATAAGTGAACATCTTTTTATTTACAAACTTTTTAAATATACAGTATAACAATAATAACACACACAAACAAAACGCCCCTGTCTTTTTTCCCTACACCCTCGCGATCGACTTGGGAACAGTCAATGGTCTACTCGTCGCGGTAACAAGGTGCACTCCGCCTTCCATTTGTCGCAAAATGAAAACCGGACATTTTTATGACTGTATTTAAAACAAACAAACAAAAAAAACAGGACGCCCAGACAGGATATAAAAAGTGGACATGTCCAGGCAAAAGAGGGTGTTTACTTAAATCTACAAAGTATTTCTCCTAAAAAAAATACATTGTATTGTGACTTTTTTTGACGCGGTTAGGCAGGTAAAGGCAGTGAGGAGGGATCTAAGGAAGGTAATGTGATTTAAGTTGTGTTTAACACGTACAATAAGAATCAGGTGCCCTGTGCCAACAAGTCTATAAGTTAATATCGCCTGTATTTGCTCTTTTGCTTGATGCATGATGACAGTGTGCCTGCATGTATCCACTACCCAGTGCAAAATCGTCCAATGTCACTCGCAGTCATACCTGTGCTCCAAGTTGTAATAGCTGTAATGTAAATAAACAAAGACGAGCTAATGGTGTAATGTAGAATGACAAGTTTTGTAGGTAAAAGTTTTTATTTTTTTAAATAAAAGTAGACATATACATTAACATGTACATTAGACATGTACATTGCTTGCCCACGACACAGACGCCTTCCGGCACTTTGTCGCTACGATCGGCTAACATCGGTCATGCGAAACCTTGACTTTGCCTTGTACATTAAAAATGTAATGGAAATCTGTGAAGATTTCTTACAAGAATTTGGAAGATGTTTGTGGTAACCGACAGGGGCAGCAGACAATATTTGATCCCAGAAATGTTTGATTGGTTTGTGGTACTGTGTGTACAAGTTCGGTTTCGCCACTCAAAACTAATCTGGTCATTCCTTTGAAAAGATTGCTTTGTCTGATGATGCACGTGCTGAGCGAGAAAATTGACGTTCACAAAATGTACCAATAACGTTAAAAACATAGATAAGATGAAAAATTATGATTTAGGCAGAAGACTTTATTTGTGATTTTATCCACACTAATGCTTATACAATTACAAGCCTCTAAATGTCAAACCTGATGACAAAATGATATTATTGAAAAAGTTCCAGGCTACGTCTCCGTAGTGTTTATAAAATCGTAATACGTCAGACTAAATTACCCAAACCCTCTCATAAGACTCCACTGAATCCCTCAGCAACAAGCCAGCGCCCTGGCAGAAATCTTCCTTTGATACCCCTTCATCAGTCGAAAGCCATGTATCAGTGTCAGTGCTAACTGCTAAGCAGTGATGGCGTGTCCTGGTGTAGAAATGAAGGCCCCATACAGGGTTAATTGTCTGGTTAGCATCCGCCTTAAGAGGATCCCATTCTGGAATGTGATTTTAATTAGCAAATAAGAAGTCTTGAAGAAAGCTTATGCAGGAGTTTTGAAAAATGAGGCATGTGTTAAAGCTTAAGTATGCCCCCCAATTTTGCCTACTGTAAATTGCGTGGAAAAGAGATAGGGAGTAAAAATTCAGCAGGGATAAAACAGGTATTCATTCGAGACAGGAATGATTGGAAACATATATTCCCAAAGGCGCCATATAAGCTTGCATATTTGAGGCTTTTAGCGGACGGCGATTAAGGCTATTGCGGCTGGTTGTGTCACTATAACTGCTAATGGGCCTTGGATCAGTATCACTGACATGCTACAGATGTCTTGAATACTCCTCTGTTCACTGACACAGAAGTCATGAAGAGGGGGAACAGGCCGGCGACTGTGTCCAAGCAGCCAACGGAATGGGCCGATGCTGTTGCCAAACAACACAACAGGTTTGCTTAGTTTGGTAAGACCGCAATTAGCTGACTCAAGATCAGAAAATTAGACAAGTCCTGTTCCTATTGGAGAAACAGTAGCTGATCTGTAGTCAGGTAAGACTGGAAAAGAAGAGGTTTGATACACAGCTGTTGCAGCTGACATGTTGCAGCTGACATGTTCAGGCTACATGAGACATGAGTAGCATGGTGGAAGGTGTTCGGGGTATCAGGTTGTCACTACACAGATTGTACACGTGCTGCAGGATTAGTGACCACAGATGAGGGGATGTGTGTTTTGTAGCATTGTCATCAACATTCAAATCTTTTTTTGTCTCTTTGATTACAGTCTGGTCACATACGAAACCAAAGACCTTGTTTTCTCTAGAAAACCCCCATCACCCTGAGAGTTTGGCTCCAGGCAAACACAACATGTCCTACCATAGCCTTATAGTTTCAGTACGGCTTGCTGATGTTATGACTAGCAGGGGTCAAGCGTCTCCACGATATCATGACCTTAGCCAGAAGCAGTGGATGGTCTTGCTTTGTCCTTCTGTCTTTACTGAACCCCATATGTCAGCATTAACACGGCTAGTGTCAGCAGCTGTCATTCACTCCTGACCCAAATTGACGAACTTCCACCTAATCAATGATAAAATGTGCAACCAGTCTTTGAAAATGATGATCAACCTCTTAGTACACACACCAAGATTGTGTCTGGAGTGGGCACAGTGTTTACTCCGAGTTTCAACAAGTGTCTACAAAAGTAGTCTCTAGTGAACAATTCAGACTTCCTCTGCATACAAATGCATTTATCACCAACAAATGAGAAGTCAAGCACCAAGGGGCCATTGTTGCGTCTTGCAGTCAGGTCTAGAAATACTGTAGGTTGCTCTGTGCCAAAGGATTGGGCCCTTTTGCTACAGACAAAAATATAAATATATGTCATGTCAAACTTGACTAGATTTATACAGCAAGGCTGACAGCTCAAAGACAGTATCTCGCAACACACCAAAACATAATACAAATGCCTCAAGAGACTTGGGAAAGATATGACAAGGAATTGAGGGAACAGTAAAAAGAAAGATCAGGCAAGGAAAAGAAAAGGAGAAGTGATTTATCTTTCAGTTTTTGAAAAAGCACTCCAAAAATGCTTTCCCAGTGAGGATCGTACAGACTTTTATTTCCATCAGTTGATGACATCAATAGCAAGATCGACCATAATGGAAGGAAGTCCGGGGCCAACTAACCTTAGCTGCAGGGATCACTGAATGATTTGTTTCAAGATGTGGGTCAAAACATGTCTTTAGAGTGCTGACATATATTTTTGAGGTGCATATAATCTACGCATTCAGACAGCCCGTTGTCACTGGTTGTGTCTTATACGGTGTATAATTTAATGATGGTTTTTAGGGGTGTGTATCTCTCCACAGACGATTTGATACAGTTTTCGCACATGGGTTGTGAAACAATTCAAGGAATGTTTGATTTAAAAGTGGAAAGATTTGATGCGGTTTGCCTAAGTGGTCTTATGACCAATTCGATATGGTACGGGTCAGTTCGAGGGGGTATGATGCAATGACTATTTTGCTGTCATTTTACATACATTTGAATGAGCTTGTCAGTAAGGGTGTGCCATATCTTACCTTTCTTTGATGTTACCGCTATATTTTGTTTTGGGTGGTAAAAATGTTTAATATAGCAAAATTGACACTGTGGGGATGTGATGACGTAATCTGTAACATCAAACATCATTGGGTCCATTTGGAAGTACATGTTCGCTACTGCATAACAACACTGGAGAGCATGAGCGAGCAGCCAGTTCTGTCACATTCTCGGCCTCAAAAGAGGATTTAGTGCCACAAGTAACACAAAACTGTTACCGCTAAAGTTAAGATGAACCATAAGCTAAATCTTTAACACAGCCGAAAATGCGCAGGATAAAGACACATGAGGAGGACATGAAAACAGCTTGTGTTGTTCGGCGCAAAAGTGAATAAAAGTTTTAATTGAGCATTGCTGGAACACTTGTTAGACGGATTCCTTATGACCAAAAAAATTATATAAAAATAGCACACAATGGTTGGATAATATTGACACGGTCGCATATTGTTTGGCCAAGATAAACAATCCGCAGTAGTTATTTTTCTTTAACCGGGAACTCACCACCTACTTGCCGTGACTTTGCTAAGCTAAGTGCTAGCGTAGGGTGTCCATCTCGAATTTCTCACTCCTCTGATTGTCCAAGAGCTGTTCACGGCAAAATAACGTAAGCAGGAGAGAGTTGCCAGTCACAGCAAAATAACCACTGGCTAATCACTCACAGGGGGGAAAAAAAACATTTTACAACACATTTGCCTGCGATGTACAAAGCACTATGCCACAAAATGGCTACTGCCATATCATCGGTTTGGTTTTTTGCTACTACTACACGAGGATTAATCACACAGGAGAAAATATTGGATATGACTGACTCGTGGAATCTGCATATTGTCAAAAATATCATCACCGCAAATTTCCTTGAAATATCATGATATAATTTTTTAAGCTATATCGTGCCATTTTCCTTCTAAAATATCTCTAACAAAAAAAAAAGACTCGCTATGTATCTTGACATATTTTAAAGTAAAACGATTTGATTCAGTTCGCTTTGGCGCCATCAACTTTATTTTTATTTTTATAAAAAATACTGATTTTCTGATTCAAACCATTTTTTGTTACTCTCCTACTGGGTTCCCATCTAGGGGTGTGAGAATTCAGATTTCACAAATTCCATTTTATTATAGATTCTAAATATTCATTGATCCTTCTTCTTCAAATGAAATGTTACTTTACTGTATTTAATAAGAGTATTCTAGGGCAGTGAGCCAGAAATTTTGGGGGGAAAACAATATGCACATTAGGTGGATAATATTGCAATAGACAGTGTGGGAACTGGGAAGAATAAGCACAGCAGGGTGCCCCAGATGTTGGCCAGATGAACGTATGATGGCGCTTTTTAGCAACAGAAATAAAATACGGCAAAGCTACAAAAGCACAGCTTTAAGTTTTTATTGTCCTTTGGTTTTGATTAAGGAAGAAGCTGATCAGAGTTTTCTTTCTGCTGATGTCTACTTTGATGTTGACTATCTTTGCCCTAAGAGCATCCGGAATCCCCCACTGTGCCTTCTCGAGACAGTTTTCCTCCCAAGTCATCAAATACAGATGTAAAAGTGAACCGCTGGCAGTAATATGAGACACACCAAGATTTCAATTAAGTGAAAAGTAAACACATCGAAGATAATGTGAAAATGGGAATTCATGGTAAAACCCAATCTGTCAATGTAAAAAATGGTGTTCATTTCTTTTACTTGGTATTGTTATTATCAAAGTTGGGAAAACCATTGTTACTTTGGCCCGTCGTTGAAGAGTGCTTCCACATTTTCGGCGAGTGCTTTATAACGCCAAACCATGTAAAAATATACGGACTGAGAAGGACCGTCTGTATTGATTTTTTTGAGGCTTCGCATCATAAAGCACTCGCTGAAACACCCGCTGAAAGGTTGGCATCCGTCAATTACGGGGCGATGTATTGACGGTTTTGCCCAGCTCTTGGTATAAATTGGTTTAGTTGGTTCCTTGGTATCTTTGACTACAGATAAAAGTTTATATTTGCAGAAGGTGAAGGCTTGGTCACCTTGTATAAAACAATTCAAGATGTGAAAGTCTTTGACAAAAATGTTGACAATGTGTTGTGGATTACTTTGAAACTTCGAAAACAACTTTCATTTATCAGTATTTTTAGTTGGCTTAGTTTTTTGGTGGAAACTTGGTGACATTGAGCATTCACAGGCAATTTCAAGAGTGGGGATTTCCAGTTTTTTGTTTTGTTTTGTTTCTTTACAGCTACGGGTGGTAGTGTTTAGTTGTTTTTTTTTTGGGGGGGGGGGGAAACAAACAAACCTTAACTTTAAAAACAACACCACAGTTCACCACTCTAGTATTATAATGATCCCTCTGTAAATAAAATAACCTAGAATCCTAAATCCATTTGTTGTGTGGATTAATGATTCCGGATTGGTTGAATGTCTCAGCCAGTAAAAGGGGCTTATCAATGAATCTGTAACTGGAGCTCTTAGCAAGGCACATAACTACAGATAATCCCCCTTTTCAGTCAACTCCCTATACCTTGTTTGCTTTCTTTATCCCCATCTGTTGTGTTGGCCTGGCACCTTTAAGGTATGGCAGAGTCAGTATGGAAGGAGACGAACACAGTGTTTAGTTTGTGTGCATTTGGGAAGTGATAAAAAAGAGAGAAGGAAAAAGACTGCAGAGGGAGCGATGAAAATAAATTACGAGAGACGGCAACGTTTTGGAACAGGTAACCAATAAAGAGAAATGGACGGGAGCATAGGAAGGAAAATATTTCTATTTCATTTATCATGCATTAAGTGTGCTTTTAGATGATCTGCTGGAGATCTGCTGTGTAAAGTGCTGATTTGAACCAGAGACAGGGGAAAGAATCAAAAAAAGATGGTGTGAAGGGGAGGAATTAAAACTCTCATGTTGTTTTCCTCATGACTACAGTTAAGGATTCCCACAGACTTACTTGTCCTTTCAACATCTAAACATGAGTTCCCCGGCTTTCCCACTAGGGGGTGGTCTGCGCAAATAGGGGGGGGGAGGCAAAGGTTGTGACATGATGTCACTAAATGAGGTCAGACAATCTGCCCACGGGGTTGGGGTCTCCATCGAGCTCACTCCCTCTCTACGCATGTCCCATCATTCGTAGCATTGCCTCAAGGAAATTAAAGTCATTATTACAGAGTTAGCTAATTATATACCCACATCTGTTTGTGGGTTTTTGCTCATGTGCACATACACACATGCACACGTACAGTTATTAAACACATAATGTTCTTGTCAATGGACTCAGTCCGATGTGGAGTTGACAGCAGTAAGATGGGAAAATAGCGCTTGTAAAGTATAGACAGTCCTCAATTTCTCTCTCTCTCCCTCTCTCTGCTGGGAACAAAGCCAAAGGAGATGAATAATTGGTCTCAGATTGAAAACACATTGCTGCTTGTGGGAAGGCACCTAAGATACCTAAAAAATACAAGTGAGGCCAGGGAGCGACCAAGAGGAAACACAGACAGGAAGAATGTGCAAGTGCTGTCTGTTTATGGAAGCTGGTGGTCCTCACTGTGCAAATCACTTCTCTTTGACTACAGCTGGCTCCAGCGTGTGTGTGTGTGTGTGTGTTATGTGCTATGCAAATCTGTGTGTACAGTTCTCTATCCGTATGCATCATCCAAGTCATTGTATACACAATGTGTGTTTTCACTAAATTTTGCAAAATCATTTGTCAATCATAAATTACATATCTTAAGTGAAGCCATTCATCAAGGCTAAAAATAAGTTCATGGGTCAAATTTTGTATTTTGTGCCTCATTTCAACACACAGAATAGAAAACTACCGAGACAACCGTCAAACAAAAATAGAAGAACAACAAGAACCACTGTGAGGGTCCTAAAAAGCTTTACTGGGCTCACGTCACCTATCGGGTGAAGGAAGCTCTGTGCTACTTACACAGAAGCAGCTCACTAGCAAAAGCTTCCGCTGGCTACTAGCGTGCCTAAAAACATTGCAGAGTCGCACCTAAATCATTAATCATCACCTGCGTGGAGGCAATCAAGCTACATTTCTGATGAGTGTCATACTCACAAGGGAATGACGATAAAAGATAGAGAAGCCATGCTAAATGCTAAGCTAAACTAACATTGACATGGCTATTGTATTTAACATTGTAATTTCATTGTAAATTCTTGGGTGATCGATTACACTTTTAAGTTTTCACCGTCTGATTGGAACTGTGCTAAAGCAGAGCGTATCCAACATTGAACAAAACTATTGCAAGATAATCAATAGGTGTATGGACTCTGGAGTAAAAACCAGAATGGCTAAATTGAACCGGAAAGGAATTGATTTCCTTTATGATGTACGTCAGCCAGGAGGAGGGGCCTCATAAGATTAAAGGTTACTTTACATTGACATTACATTACAGCAGAGCTTTAAAAAAAAAAATATATATATATATATATATATTTTTTTTTTTTTCCCTACAGGTACACATTTTTATTAATTTTTTACAGGTAAAAAACACGACTTACTAATACACTTTTTATTATTTTTAGGTACAATTTATTTATCTATTTTTTGTTTTACGGTACAAATTACTTTTGCACCCATTTACCTCCATACCCTTGATTATATATATATATATAAAAATAAACCAATTGTTTATTCATATTTTATATATATATATATATATATATATATATATATATTAAAATAAACCAATTGTTTATTCATATTTTATATATATATATATATAACTGCTGTTTCTGTTCCCTGGAATTATCTTGCAAAAAAATACAAACACAAAAAAAATACATTGCTTAAACAAAGTTAGAAGTTGCTCCTCAAACAAAGTCGATATTGATTCTCAAAACTGCTTTGCAAAGAGGGAGAACAAATCTAATCAAATCTATCGAACACATCTCAATGACCCTTTTCGAGGAAACCAAAACCAAAAAAAGGGCAAAATGATTGTGGGACCACTTTTCTTGTTTTTTTGTGATCAATTAAGTCCTTTAAAAGGCAAATTTACATTCAAAACTGACATGAACTAGTTATAGTGACTAGCTCACGCAATAATGATGCAATAATGATGAATGAATTATCTTAAACTTAAGGACAAATATTTTTTTCCCATGAAAGGGAATTTTAAAATAATGATAATAAAACTGGTTCACAGTGGAAACATGTCTGTCCACTCTTAATTACTGTCATTACGATGCAGTGGCGAGTTCAAAGCCACAATAGCAGCATGGTGTTGGTGTCAGTCAACATACATGCACATACGCACGCACGCACGCACGCACGCGTACACCCACACGCGCACACCCACACACCCACAAAGGTCGACAAACCGAATTCATAAACCTTCTTCTGTAACAACGCTGCCTGTCGTGGTTGCCATGACACCAGTTTACAGGATAAACGCTGATCAAAGAAAGCTTCCGCTTTTGACCAGCACATAGTGTTCATACTTGGACCGTCTATACATGACATTCACGGACATACAAGAACATGCACCCTAATGCCAACATAACTCCAGGAGGCCCAGAGAAGGTCCCGTTAAAATAACCCCATTAATAATGTCCCATCATCACCTGCAGGTTGCAAGTGTGCTGCCGAATGCTAAAAGACACGTTTTAGTTATGAATGTGTTAGTATGATAGCCGTTAGTTTTGAGCACCCAGAAAATGACCTCTAAGAGCAAGCATCCCACGCTGCTGCTCAGCAAGCTGACATTGATCTGACACCGAAGACTGTGAGCTGAGGTCAAGGGTTAGTGACAGTCCATTATTCAGTTGGAGAGCCCAGTCTTTGGTCAGTTTCTGAGTCCAGGTGATGGACTGACCTCACCAATGTCCATCACAGTTGCTGATGAATGAAAGGTATAGTGCAAAACGCGTTGGCCTCCATTCACTTTCATATTAATACCCCAGGAATTTTTCTACCTGGTTAAACGCCACAAATGCTATTTTTTAGTCGCATATACAATTAGAATAAGGCTGATCTAAAATGAAAAAGAAGTCATTTCCACACAATAAAGTAAAGAATGTATTCCACTGAGCGGTGAAGGTTTGCAAGTGTTTGCGAAGTTAGCGAATGTTTTTTTGCCAGGGTTTGTTCAAGGTTGCAAACTCCTGAAAAGACATTGGCCAACAGTTTTATTGGTCGCAAACAGTTTTTCATGGCACAACGAAGTTTTGAACATGTTCAAAATTTCAAGTAAGTTTGAAGGTAGCTTTGAACATGTTCAAAATTGTAAAGAAATTTTGAGCATGTTCAGAATTTCAAGACAGTTTCAACAATGTTTTGTACCCCCCAAAAAATTTAATCAAGGTTTTGAATATGTTGAATATTTCAAGGAAGTTTTGAATATGCTCAAAATTTCAAGGATTCTTTTTTTTAAACACAAATCTCATGGAAGTTTTGAACATGTTCAAAATGTCAAAGGTATTTCAAGAAAGTTTTGAACATGTTCAACATTTCAAAACAAGAAGGTTTCAAGATTTCAAGGACGTTTGGAACATGTTCAAATTTTAAAGGATTTTTTAAACAAAATATTTATTAATAATTTTGAATGTTCAAAATTTCAAGACAGTTTCAAAGGAAGTTTGATGTTTCTTGGCGACAAGAAAAACAGTTTGCAACCAATAAAACCGCTGCTCAGTTGGATATGAGCTTAAATTTGTAGAGAGAAAAATGTGATGTTACAAAAATTTAGTTCTTAGTTTATGACAAAAATGTAGGATTACGAGGATATATACATTTACAAATATATACAAGGCTTATGATTGTAATGTATGTTGGGACAAATATATAGCTGCATTAAACTAAGGAGTGATGATGTCATCAGGTTACACTACAGTATAAGCTTCACGTTCCACCAAATGTTATATACTTAAATTCTCGTAAAGCCTTCATTTTTTCCCTTGTAACTTGTATA
Source organism: Leptonotus elevatus (assembly GCF_054856555.1). Lineage (NCBI taxonomy): Eukaryota > Metazoa > Chordata > Actinopteri > Syngnathiformes > Syngnathidae > Leptonotus > Leptonotus elevatus. The sequence continues at coordinate 15,546,320 of NC_141253.1, forward strand.
TATTTGCAGTTAACAATGGACAAAGGACAGATTAACGTCATTGATCGATTGAGCTATTTTATAGTCTGTCAGAATGTCTATTTGGGTACACATGTGATACATCATATACATTATTTGTGATCTGAGTTCATTGGGCTGAACTTTTTGGGAGATGGCATAAAACTGTGAGCTGAGGTGAAAACAAGGACTACATTTAGTCATACGCACATTCACACACACGCACACAGAGTGGTTCACACCTGAAGTGTGTTTGACGAGCATGGCCCTGATCACCACAGTGCAGACTCAGACCCCTGACCTTTCTCCCCAGGGGCGATCGCAGCTCCCCGGCCTCCCCTATCACTTTACTGCACCCCAGGGAGCTCAGGCCGCCCCTCATGCTGCTGCTCCCCACACATTCTAAAGCCGCAATCCATGGGAGGAGGGGACGGCGGCAAAAGAGAGGAACCCACAACGTCTGGAGTCAATCACCCGCCCATGACAAGCCAGCAAAACTGCCCCCTCCAACACACACACACACACACACATATTATAACACCAGCACTTATCCACGAGTGAGGTCTCACACACTTCAAAGTGTGGTAGAGCTGTCTTGGTTGAGTAATATGTGCTCTATGGGGAGATCCTAAAAAATAAAAACACAACAAAATCCCCGAAGCATTTGTGTTGGAAGTTTGGAGCAGCGATAGGAGGAACAAGAGGAGAACATGTGAGAGATGGTGAGCGATAGAGAGCGAGAGAGCAGCAAAGTGGCAAATCAACTTTTGAGGAGTGAGAGGAATGTGAAAGACAAGAAGCCAGAATGATGTGAGAATATGTGAGCGCTCTGGAAGAAGGGAGTGGGAGAGTACACGTGCGACTTAGGCTTCCTGTAGGTCCTGTTTGTATGCGTGTCTGTACGAGCGCATCCAGTTCGGTTCTCAATTAAAACTCCAGTGTCGCAAAATGCAAAAGAAACACACAAAACAAGGATTTGAATAAATCTTATTATAAAAAGCCAACTTGTAACTTGCAGCATGGCAGCGCAGCTGGGGCGTTCCACAGGGAGTCTGCTAATTCATGCATGCTGAGGGCCACTTGGTTAACTGCGGCAGGTAAGGGCATCAGTAGGTTAATGCGACTGGTAGAAAATAACTGTAAGAGCAATATGCTAAAAGCAGGCCACTGAGACTGTCCTTGAGTTTCAACTAAAACTCACTCATAAGGTTCTGGAAAACATTAAACCATAGCCATATGCCTGCTTCCTCTCGATTTCCCTCTTGAGGGTGTTTAAGCAGACCAGGGGTCATATTGGTGCAGGCATGTCGCGTTCCAGCTTTACAATACATTGAGTGGATGGCAAAGAAAGGCAATTACAAATTAAAAAAAAGAGGGCAAACTTAATAATATGATTATTGTAGTCAACCTACTCTAAAATATCCAATAACCACTTAGTAGCTACAGTTCCTTCCCTTTCAACTCCCACAGCAGGCTCAGAAAAACAGCACATGTAACATCATGTAAGGGCTAAACATAGAAGTGCCCCGCATGCCAGTATGGAGCTGTAACGCCACCTGGTCCGCTCAATCTGCCCCTGCCGGGCCTCATAACACCACACAAGTGTCTATCAAAGTCTTGCCCATCAGTCAGCAAATCAGAGACCGTCGTCTCTGATCTGTGCATGCCGCTAAAAAGTTGAGACCCCTCTCCGATTTGTAAATGAGATTTTAAAAGTAACATGGTGTGTTTCATATTCACACCCGCTGAGGTATTCCAGTTCAAGGCCGGCGGTGGTTCTTTATTCACATGTTCCCCAATGAGCAAAGCAGTCAGTTATAGTACTAGGGCAACACCTTGGCTGTTTGTGGGTAAATATTCAATGCATACAAAATGAATACAAACTTTTGCCCGACATAATTGGGCCTGAGACGCATGCCAAAAATGTTATATTGTACCTACAGATGTTTACTTGTTATGAATCCGTGGGACAATTTGTGACAAATACTGTATAAATAGCAATTACCTCACCAAGCAATGAACTAAGGTACATCAGTAATTTAATACAGGTGGTTCCAGTTTTTAGCAGAATGGGTCCTACGACAGTTGAGCCAAATAAACAAATTTCAAAAACGTTTTAGTCCTTAAAGCTTTAAATGTTGTTAAAATACAAATATAAATAAATGATCTGTGTGCTACCAGTTGTGTTAGATTTAGTGTTGATGTGGACACAAATGCAGGGAAGCAAGGGGGCAAGGCCAGCTTGGACTCAAAATAAATAAATAAATAAATAAAAAGGCAAACAAAGTATTTTGGTATTTAAAAAATACAAAAGGAACAAAAGTCTAAGTTACAAGGTAATTAAACACATACTATAAAGATTTAGGTAGACACTCTACAGCAAGGCATGAGAATGACGTGATATGGACAATAAACCAATAAGAATTGAACGAAAGCAGCGAACTAAATACACACAAACTGAAGAGACAACGAGAGACACCTGGACAAGACTCACGAGTATGAGGGAGCTGATTGGATGACATGAGGGTCCGTGATGGCAGGCAAAGGTGGATATAACACTTATTTATTTATTTTTATAATAATATAAACATAATGTGTGTTTAAAACTCATTTGCTCCCAAAAACGTATAAATACATTCTATGTTAAATATTTTAAGTGTACCAAATATGTAGTTATATGTTTTTTTTTTTAATGCTAGAGCATACAGAAGGCTTTGATGCAGCCTCTGAACTGCACAGAAAGGGTGAAGCAATGGTAGTAATTACAAAAACGGCCAGCAGGTGGCAGCAGAGTATAAGAGATAAACCAGGGCCATGTTGCAAAAAGGAAAATGAAAAATGATGAAACTTAGCTATCTTCTAATGCTAATTGCTGCAAAAAAGAAGAGACTCTAATCTTTATTTTGGTGTTTTTATCGCAATAGAACACAATATTCTGTTGGCCTTGCAAAATCAGTCAAAATCCAGTAAAACAGCCGGGAGCAAAGGGGGTTGCTTCAGTGAAAATGGCTGGGAGTGAATGAGTTAAGTGGGGAATTTAGCTAAACCAGTAGTTCCAAATGAAAAAAATCCACCTCTAAGTGAAATGTAGGAAGAAAAAGACATTAAATGCCCAGCACGAGTCGAGTGCAAAGCACGGTCTAACTGCGCACATGGGTGGAGTTTTCTTTCTTTTAATTTTTTTTTAAATTAGGGTCAAAAGTTTTGTACTTCAAAAAATAAAACTTGAAACAATTTTTTTGTGTGTTAATCTTGAATTTTAAAAATAAATTATATATATTATAAAATAATAAGTGTGCGAATGTTTTTTCATTTTTTTCAGTTGAATGTTTTTTTCTTTTGAGATTCAAATCTTTTTTCACTTTTCAGTTCAAATCGTTTTTGGGAGTTTCACTTTTTTTATGTGGGGGCGTGGTATCAACTGAGTTGTCATTTACAACGTAGTGTTTACGGATGTAAATAAATATGATCCAGCATGTCAAGACCACAGACTCATACTTATCTACTGTCGTTTTGTAATCTCATATCTAAAGAGGAGCGATTTGGGAGGAGGTAATAAGGAGGGAGGAGGGCTTTCGATATCCTGATTTCATGGAGATGTCTACTAAAGATGATGCCACGTCATTGCCTCATGTAATAAATGCACCGTCTAATTGTCTGAATTACTGATAATTGATTGAACTGATTAAATTAAAGTAAAATATAACGTCACCACTGCTACTCAAAACAACTTTGCAGATTCACGGACGATTGTTAGTATTCTCCCGACTGCCATTGACTGCCCTGGCCGTTCATACCGAGGTCGCGTTACAAAAATTCGGGTACATGTTTGACACATGACTGACTGGCATGAATTAAAATCATATATATACAGGCAATAGAAAAAAAAATCTGAGTTGGGTCGCAATTGCCTGCAGTGTGAACCTAGCCTTAGAAAGAGTCGTTTGTGTCTTTATGGGCATAAACGCAGCCTACTTGCTTCATTGCCAATAAAAATGGCTCTTCTTATTCCCTTTAAATTCAGTGCAGGAGAGGTGCACACTCTACATGGCGCAAGCAGAAACTGACAAGCTGGAGTCAATGCAGGTGATCGACGCGCACACATTTATAAGGTGTTTATAAGTACGTTTATAAGGAACATCAAGAAGATCTCCACTTGCGGATGATGTTAAGTTGGCTAGGAAGATCACTAGTGTGAAGTATGCATTTGGAGATTTCTACCCCGATCGTTCGTGTCCGCGTGTGTAGTTTGTGATTTGAAAAATATATTATAGATTATAATAATAATATTGAATTCAGTAAATACATTTCTACAAGTTCACCAAGATCACATTGCACTACCTGCGCCACAACTTAGACCTGCTTCCATCAGGTGAAACATGTAGTGTATGTTCAACCAGCAACTTGGCAGGTGCGTCTGGGCGTGTAAAAGAAAACACCCTCGGTCCGCCAAAATGCCCAGCATGGCGCAGCGCAGTCTGCCAAAATCCTAAAACGCTAAACGAGGCTTGAACCTATATGACCGTCAAGATGCGCCCATTTTTACGCCCGAGCGCACGAGTGCTGACTGCGAAAATAGAGCCCATTATGTCAAGTATTAGTGTGAGCAGAGGGACCACAAAGAGCAAGAGAAATCTGGATCTGATAGGGAAGACTGGCCAAAAGTAATATCACCAGCTGCTGGCCACTCACATTCAGTAATGCACATTTCAAATATTTAACTAAACTCACATCCAAGACACGCTATCTACACCTCCTGCTCCTCATATCTCATGACCGATATCTCTGAAGTGCACAACTGACCCTGGATCAGCTATCAACATATTTCTCACTGTGATGAGCGACGTCCCTTGGATCAAGATTTTGGCGATGACAAAAAAGGAACCATGTCAGCAGATGCATGTTAGTTTGAAGAAGGATTTACAACTGGATGTGCTGATGGAGAAGGTCATAAAGAAGTGATGGAACCAGTGCTGATAGATCACCTCATTTCAGGCCGCTTTCCATCTCTCAGAAAAACACATGCGAGGAGACGTACGACACATGTGCGTCTCTTTTTCATATGTCTTAGTCAGCAAGTGCTCTTTCCTTGCCTGAGTTAAAAAAGGCATTTTCAGGCAGTCCATTCCAACACTCTGCCGGCCATTATTGGCCTGTTTTAGGGATAACAGACTGCAATGATTAGCCTCAGCCGCTGAACCGTGTGCCGCCTCGTTTAACACACCGCTTGATATAATTGTTATAGTAGTCTGCTGTCCACACCGCAGCACACCTGCTCTCACCCTCCGACCTGTCTCTTGACAGTGAGTGAGTGGCAGCACCATCAGTGTTGGAGTAAAAACATGCGGGTACTAAAAAAAAATTAAACAAAATTAAGATCAAAGGTAACTCATCATCCAAGTTTAATGTTAATCCGAAAACATTATTTATCGTCATTGATATTATTGTCAACGTTGCTTTCACAATGTCCACTTTTACAAGATTGAGTATTAATACTGTCTTGAAAAGAAAAAGAACGACTCCACTGATTGGTTGCAAAGTAGGAGGAAGTGATGAACGTACCTTTTGGCATTCTGATCGCTGTAGTAGTTGGCAGTGGTGGACCAGTACTTACTGCAGCTCAAAATGTGATGGTATCGACAAATATTCACAAAAATCAATGAAAAAAGTTTTTCATTGTTAAATATTGCCGTAGAATATCGTAAAATGTATGAGCAAATTAAAATACAAACAAGCAGTTGTTCAGAAACGCTGTCTATAGTTGATCTGTAAGGCGAGTGCTGATTTATAAGATTTTTTTTTGAATTTCGTCAAAATATTGTTAAACTTTTATTTTTATGTTTATTTCCTTTTAGCCTATATCGTCCACCCCTAGAAAACATTACCGAAAAGCTGTTCACACAGACCTGTAAAAATGACAAAAGGGATGCCTTGTTGGTCATCAAATAATTTATTAAAGCGACTTGCCTGGTTTGAGGCACAAGGAAAGTTGGAGGGCACTGCTGATACCGGTATAAAGAATGACCGACATACAATTAAAACAAAAAACAAAAAAAACATGCCCTCCTTCAAAGTGTAGCGTGTAAGATGAAGCGATGTTTACCGGTAAAGACACATCTGCTACAAAAGGAATTTTCATTTTCTAAGTGTGCTATATTTTCCAAATGGATTTCTATGACATTCACAAGTCTCAGGAAATCTCATGATTTACAGCCAGCTCCAGATTTTAATGATCAGTGCCTCTTTGGTGGCTATGCACAAATTTCCAGGTGATGCAGGGTGTGTGTATCATTACTCTGAATGGGAGAATGCATGTAACTAAAAGGTGCACAAATGTGACATATTAAAATAAAAGACTTACACATGAAACAAATCAAATTACGAGAGGGGACAGGGGTTTTGGTGGAAACAACAAATTCTTATATTGTAAAATAGTATAGCCTGTATTGTTACCTATTAATGTCTCTTTACATTATAGTTAATGTAATTGTCTTTTCTCCAGGAGTCTGCCCTCTGTTAAACCTTCATTCATGACTATATATTTGGTTTTAATCCACAAATTTTCCAGAGTTCTTTTAATGGAGCCCCCCGTTTATTTATGTAAAGACAAACATAAAGTACCTCAATGTTTAAGCACTGAAAGTTCAGGAATAATTACTTGAATAATTCCAACATGTTTTATTGTTGTAATGAGTCTGCAAATCCAGCTGATAAAGTAAGATTTTTAATACCGCAATATTGCATATCTTGCATATGTATCTATAAGTCAAATTGGCCATTATGAAAAGAGAAGGGGAAAAAAAATCTGATATAAAATGGAATTCAGTGGGAGTGAGTGGAGGTCAGGTTAAGAAAAATATACAGCCATACATTGAATGACTCCCTCATCTCTCATCCACTGCCCTAAGGGAAGCAAAAAGAGAGCAGCAGGGTGGACCTGTCATCTTTATCCTTCATCTCTGCTCATTTTATACCACCATCACTTCTTTCAACTCGTCACCTGATCTTTATTTCAATCATGGGCAGCCGTTTTACCCTTCATAATGCTGGACTTAACCCTTTTCTCTTTCTATATCCACATTTACTACCACCACTATGGACACTCCTCTGTTCTCAATGGCTTGACCATTATTACCTTTTGGAAAAAGCACCGTCATCTTATGTGCAATATTTTTTCATCCATAATCATTAGAAAGGCTGTAGAAAGAAATGAGCACTCTCACTGAGTTCTCACATAATGGACCTAAGCACTGGTTGGACTGTGGTTGCTCACAATCATCAGCTATCATTATTTTTTATGACTTTAAGTACTGTGGCCCTTAATGTACATCCTTCCTCTCATTGCATTTGAACCCAAAGAGGTGGGAGTAGGGGGTGGGGCATCCGGTTATCAAAAGTGCCACAAGTTTGATGTGTGTAACAATTAGAACTAATTAGTCAAGCCATTTGACCAAGGAAATGCAGCAAATACATTATTGGACAGTTGTGAGTTTAATTTTCATGACAAAACACACACACACACATTATATATATATATTATTATTATAATTATTATATATATGTATATATATATAGACACACACACACCATATTTTTTCTCATCCATACAGGCCAAAGGGATGGGGAAGGCAATACACAGCCACTCTGGATAAAATGCAAGTATAAAAAGGATAGAAAGCCGTAGTTGAAAACACTTGGAACCTGGATCAATCAGCACATGCATACACACTTGCTCACAAACGCACGGTCAAATACACAGTGTGCACACTGCTCTCAGCACTCACCGTGCTAAAACACACATAAAACACTTCAGAGGATCAACACTTCTCAGATAGCGTCCACCCTGTGAACAACAGCCAATTACGCAGACACAGAGGCTTTCAGCAGCTGACTCAGAGCCATTACAATCACGTATGGACACAAACAGTTGGATATATTCCATTTCCACTTTTTTCTGTTTGCTTCCCCGGTTAAATTAATTGGACATCACTGTAAATGAAACATTTCATTGTGGAAATAATAAATGGATTGACAGATTATTCATATGGTCACGTGGAAAACTGGTCAATGTGGCTAAAACTGAAGACATCATGTGACACATTCAACCTGTCCCATTGCACAGTCAGGTCATCTCAGTTGAGGAGAGGTCTCAGTTTAACGCCTACAGGTCACAGTGTGCTGCATTTCTATATCATCTGGCACTTGCTGAGTCTAACCCTGAGCGTAACCCGAGTGCGGAGCTTCAGGCGGCTAATCCACTTTAACAAAGCTTCTATGCTACCCTGACAGTCAAAGCCATCATCAGTCAGGTAAAGCAAACTGCTCAGATCCAACCATACACACAGGTGGCTTTACTGACCACTCTGTGTAGGCTATGGGTGTGGACTTGTGTGTGTATTCAAGTGGCTGGAGAGAGGAGGAAGCACATTTGTGCCTGTTTGCTTTTGTGGCTATATGTGTGTGACATGCCCGGACCTGAGGGTATATACATCACTCGCTTGCAGATTGATTAGATCGCCTTTTCTCACGGCAGGTAAAAACTCCAATCCCCATAATCCCTCATATGATTACGTTTAGGTCAAGACACACGCCCGCATACACACACAGTCACACAAAGACCTGGTCTCCCCAAAACCCGACTTACTAAAGTGTTTGCTTCGTTACGCCGCCAATCAATCTACATACTCTTAGATACAAACCTGTATTCTACCTTTACAAACATGAATTCTCATTTTGGATTGGTTTATTCCATAATAATACCATTTCTGACCGGCAAATAGCTTCAAATGTACGCGCAAATCAATACCCCATGGCAAAAAACGCTGATCGGAAATCACGCATTACAGACAGAAAAATCACCAATAAACAACGTTAAATTACTCATTTTCCGAATGTATTAGTATAATGTAGACCAAAAGCTAAAATAATAATAATAATAATAATAATAATAATAACAAGAAGAAGAAATAATAGTTTTTAAAAATGTTTTTAGCATTTACTACAAGTACGTACAAATGTACTTGCAAATATGTTCAAACATATTTGCCAGTCAAAAATGTTTATTTAATGTCATTTTATTTTAAATGTCTCGTCTATACAATGCTAATTGGATGGGGCAGTAATTATACATAAAGTTCAAATACTACAGGTAACAATCTCATTGCACATTAACAACCTACAAACACTTAATATTGAGACACTTAGTTGCTGGAACTGTACAAATGGAAATCAACGACAATGATATTGTGGCAGTTTTAATATTACAATATTGCTGTTATACTTCCTACTTTATAATTAATTGGAAAAATTTTGCTGTAGCATAATTTGGCGTACTACATACAAACATGCGACATCGTAATATTCTGATTAGGTTTAAAAGTTCTTTTAATTCCTCTTCAATGCTGCTCATTTTATGTTTGAACTGTATTGGTTGTTTCTATATTATTAAATGAAGTGCTTACTTTCACTTACAGGATGAATAAGATAACAGCTCAGTGGTGTTACAAAGTAAATTAGATTTTTTTTTTAATCCAGCAAGCTAGTCAAGATTCAGATGCCAGAGGCAAATAATAAAAATAAAAAAAGACTTGCCCCTAATAAACTAGGAAGACTAATTCTTACAACCCGCACACCGGCAGAGTGAAACTGCATTCTTGTGTGCCTTCTGGCTCTCGTCCCTCTACACTTGTCACCAGGAAGCGCAGGGCCGTGTGTGTGTGTGTGTGGGGGTGTGTGTGTGTGCGTGTGTGTGTGTGTGTGCGAATACGCCTGCCGGCCTGAAGAGCCTCTCACAGGCCCCGTTAGCATGCAGCCGGTGTCAGGTGACAAGAGCCCGAGTAGCAGTGTGCAGATGGGAGGCAAGTGGCTGCTGTAGCCAGATTACAGATTTGTTTTACAAGAGCAAAAGTAGGTTGGTTATGTTTAAAATTCAACATCCTGCATTAGCATGTCTGGAAAAACCTTCAGTGAATTTGTGTGTCTTGTGGCATTACATCTTTTGATGTTTCATCATTAAAAAAAGTGAAAAAAATGCCACCCAAAACGGTAATGGAACTTCCAGGCAAATATTCATACTGTCAAATTGTTGCAGACATTCAGTTATTGCTTTAGTGAGGTGTTACTTCTGCTAACCTCTGACCCGTGAATAAAGTACCAAAGATTGTATCAGAGGCGGAACTGAGGCGGACCGCCAGTGTGTAGACTCACTGCTCATCCCTCTTAATTCTGGAAGCTGCTATCATGCTGACATTGCCGCACATCAAATTGTCTGAAAGCTGTAATGGTGGTATGAATGCATACCTAAGACTACGTTACACCTTCAATTTGCCATGAAACCAGTGTAAAAATGGCTTCTGTCTTTCACTTTCTACAAGTTAAGCACATAAGAGTCTGACTCTCGTTGCAATCTACTTCTTTAGCCAGCAAACTCATTGAGAGCACTGCAAAACAGTAATTACTGAACAGTGTATCGTGGGTACAAAGTGTGCTGTGAGAGATCATCAGGTGTGCCACGGGAAATTATCCATTGTCAATTATTTGGATGAAAATTTATTTATTTTCCATTTAAAAAAAAGTCTGTTAATTTATCTATGCCAACCACGCATAGTAAAAGTCAGAACAATCAAATTATCTTCCACTACATGACTAATTTATATGAAAACAATTATGGTAAGTCAAAAAAGTTGACTTTATTTTATTTTTTTACAAAAAATCTTATCATTAAACATTACATTGGAAAAATCAATTGTCATCTTTGTGTTAAGTGGATTTGTCAGCGTCTGCTGAAAGTAACTAAAGCAACTTGTAAACTCATTGAGTAACTTTTACATTCAAGTAATCAGTAAAGTGAATTATGCTTTAATGATTGAAGCGTCTAAATGAATTCAGGGATGACACAGGCATCTGAGTTATAGACAGAGACAGTCAAATAAAAAAAAATAAAAAAGTCTACATAAATATATGTTATATAAAAGAAAAACAAATGGACACATGACATTGAAATTTAGATATGCCATACTTATAGTCATGAGAACTTTGAATACGATTATGGCATAATATTCACAATATATGGCACTAACAGGTAACATAGGTCAGCAACAAATATGGTATTTCCTTGTGTAATGTATTGCAGAAAAGATATCAGGCACTCAATTACATAAAGTAGGCATTCAGATGATGACTCACATTTTGAGAATATATTTTGTGTTCAGGAACCTGAACACATCTCTGCTCGGGAGGCCAGCCAGCGTGAAGTTGGGCCTAGTAGCTCCCCTGGACAACATTAACTTGTAGACTCTGAAGGACAGCTAGCCAAAGCTATGCAGCGGTCTGGGCATGGTAGAGCAGCCGTACTCCATCAAGCTAAAGCCAGATGCAGTGCCATATTCGCTCAAGACTTTACAACGGATTCCTCTTCCTTTAATGCCTTAAGTCAAGGCGCTGGAGCGCATGGAGAGGATTGGGGTCATCAGTAAGGTGGAGGAGCCCACTGATTGGTGCTCAGGCATGGTGGTGGTAAAGAATGATGATCCACGAATATGTGTCGACCTAACCAAGCTAAATGAGTCAGTGCGGAGAGAAAAATACATCCTCCCGTCGGTTGAGCAGACCCTGGGCTCACTAGCTGGAGCCAAGATCTTCAGTAAGCTCGACGCCAACATGGGGTTCTGGCAAATACCGTCGGCCAAGGAGACAGCAAAGCTGAGTACCTTTATCACTCTTACCCATAGCTTTATTGTGTGGCTCGTCAGCTTTATTCCTCTGTAGTTGCCACAACTCTGGATGTTTCCCTTGTTCTTAAAAATGGGCACCAGCGCACTTCTCCTCCATTCCTCAGACATCTTCTTACTATCTAAGATCCTGTTGAACAACCCAGTCAGAAATTCTACCGCTACCTCTCATAGACACTTCCATACCTCAACAGGTATATTATCAGGACCGAGTGCCTTTCCACTCTTCATCCTCTTCAATGCCCTTCTCACTTCGTCCTTGCTCATCTTTGCTACTTCCTGGTCCACAACAGTCACCTCTTCTACTCTTCATTCACACTCTTAATACTTTCATCAGTACGGCTCAACAGCACTGCAAACTATCCATTTCTTTAGAATTCCGTCCTACCAGTTTCTGTAGCACTTAAGCTCAAGCTTAATATTCTTAGACTATATTGGTGTTAAAAATGTCCTTTTTTTTTTAAATCTTCATTCTGCGTTCTCTAACTTCACCTTGACAAAATGCACACACATTTAGTCATTTGTATCAAATTTCTGTATAGGCTCCTAAGCCCAGTTGGGCCAAAGAGCAAAGGAAGTGAGCTAAGACTTCACCGATGGGTCACACGCCAGCTGTGTTCCGTGTCACTTCGGAGAACAGAAAACAGAACATTAAGGAAAATCAGATGTCTGCGTCATCTCACAATAATAATGCTGTCACTGGAGCACAAAATCCATATTATGACATTTTTGGAGCACTTACATAATTAGTCAGTGTATCTACATGGTCTTGTTTGTCACATGTGTTTTGCAAACTTTTTTCAGAAAGTGCTGTCAGCAACAGCATTCAGACAAATTATTCCCTGTTCAGTTTCCTGGTGATTAATTGATTTTTGATGAAAATCCTCTCGTTATTCCGCATTTCATTATCCTAAAATGCGACTGAGATCAGAAGATTGGCGACATGGAGAATTATAGAAGCAAAACAAGTACATATTAATGAGTGCAAAGTAATCGTTTTATTCAGTTTTATGTTTCCACTTCATCCTATATTTGTCTTTGTAAAGACACATTATGTCACTTTGGAATAAATATTCACTTCTTTGCTATCTCGTTGCAGCAATGATGTGACATTGGTGAGAGTGTGCACACCCAGAGACACACACACACACCTCGGGCTATTCTGCTTCTCATTAGCACTACACTGAAGTTCACAGATGTATGCATACAAAAGGCATGCACATAAGCGTAAAATTAAAAACGGACACGGGGAAAGCTCGCAAGTCACAAACCAAATGTCTTTCCTCCATCACAACTCACGTCATCACATATTTGATATAATTCTTTGAGTGTGCCACACACTTCAAACGGGGCTGCATTCAATCACTCACTAGCTTGTGCTCTAAAACCTTCTTGGGCATTGCCAGCTCAGCCCCCGGGCCTCTCGTCACGAGTGAACCACTCAAAGCCACACCATAAATGGAGCAAAGCATCAGGGTGGTCAAGCACTTAGTGGGTCCGCTTCACTAAAATGACAAGTCATAGATTCTGACTCAGCAACGGCTGATAGGCACATCTGTGGCCATGCTAAGTGGGTGGCGCTGACAGCGAACACAGCACAATTGGATAATAATCCCACGGATGAGTTTTTAAATGGGCCCAAGTGGTTCCTAAGCACAGAATGGTTGCTCTAACACCAACATGAACCCAAGAGTAAAGAACAAGCTGAAAGTGTGACTTGACATCATTACTGATTTGAAGGATTAAGATAGTAGAGAGGTGGCATGGTGCCTGAGTGGTTAGCGCATCCGGCTCCCACTTTTGAAGCTGGAGATTTGTATCTGACCACCGGCCTTCCTGTGTGGAATTGGCATGTTCTCAACATGCTTGCGACTGGCAACCATTCCAGGGTGTATGCCAACCTTTAGCCCAAAGTCAATTGGGATAGGCTCTAGCTCGGCTAATCAGGATACGCAGTAGGGGCTGGACTCGCTCCTAAAATGACGATACGCTAATCGAATCGGACTCAGCGATCGAATTGGATTCATAATTTAATATGACATATTTACGGGGGGAAAAAGACATACTTCCTGGAAATAAGCCGTATTGCTGCCGAATTGTTCTAACTACAGAATAGTCGTTCTTTTAAGTTTCAAATGGTTTACCTTAGTAGAATCTTGCATTGCATTGTGGCCAACGGTAGAATGTGTGTCAGGTATTGCACACTTTAGTGTTGTAAAATAGTGGCCCTCGCGCAAACATCCTGATTGCTCGATGAGTTAGCCTGCATGCTACTTGGTACAGGAGCTAGCTGTCAAGACGATAGATACATTAGTTATAGAGCAAGCTGAGTGTTTGGATCCAATAAGTTCATAATAACTCATTGAATTCTTTAGCAAATTTGACACGGATTGGTTTGTTACAAATGGCAGACATGTAGCTATGCTACAAGCCACCTGTGTCATTTTAAAAATTGTGGCTTTAACATATAGACCATCACAGGACTTGTTCAACATGGCGGCCACTCAGAGTGAAGGCTCTATGTATTGATAGCTATGCCAACGGCCACTTGCATGTGCGTGTTTTGCTTCCTTTTTCTAAATGATCGTGTAGCATTTCAAAATGTCTTGTGCATCTTGGCAACTTGTTGCGCTATTGGCATTTTAATTAACAACCAGGAAGAAGAAAGAACCGGGATCAACACCCGCTTGTGTTTGCTTTACGGCAAATTAGCGGACAACATTTGCAGGGTGCTATGAAATGATTCCAAGCATTGTCAAAAGAACATCAGGTATGGTTTAATGTGTATGGACTCAATACACTTTCTGATGTTCCCACATACTGGTAGTTTAAGTCTGTATCTGTCATAAAAAGTAACAGTTGCCATGAAAACAAAACAAGATAATTGGCTGCATTACAATAGTGGGGAGATGAGAAAATACTGGTTATAGTTTGAGATTCTTTCAAAACCTTTTAAAGAATAAAGCTACTAACTTGTAAACTCAAATTTTACTAGTACAGCTTCAGAATGTCAAGATAAAATGCTGCAGATCTTTCAGAGCAGTCAAGCATGCTAAACTCACCTTATCTATTTTCTTTATTTGCCAAGATTTTTTAAAACACTTTCTTGCACACATTTTCACCCTGCAAAGAATTAACTCCAAGTAAATATTGCAGAAACTTTTTTTTCCATCGGCAGGACATATTTACTAGTATATTTTAGGAACTTCTGGCTTCCAAGAAACTTGCTGAGCCATCCATAATTTAAGCCAAGAAGTGCCAACTTCAGTTTCCATTCAGTTCAAAATCACCGAAATGCCAGGTAGTTTTTTATTTTATTTTTTATTTCTTTAGCTAGTGTGACAGGTGAGATAAGTTGTACCACACTCCTACGAGCAAAAACCGGAGGCTGGTTCAAGAAATTGAAAGGCATGGTGAAGAATGATGGGAGCCATGGAGGAGGGGCTGTTAGGGCCTCAAATTGGGATCTAATCTGCATGGGCTCAAGTGAAGGTGTCGGCTTGGAGTGCCGGCCTGTCAGCGCCAACATCCTCCACCGTTTCCCCTTCATTCCCACATTCCTCAGATAAAATGGCAGGTAGGAGAGGAGAGGTGGAAGAGAGACTGTTGAAGGGGGTTAAGGCCAGTGGAGCTGTGTTGGTAAAGACTGCCACTGAGGTCTGATAAACGTATCTCCCTAACTTGTGTGTGCCAGACAGAACCCATTTGTTTCTCATCTGTTCCCTTGATTTGGGCCTGACAGGTTAGAGTGAGCTTTGGTGTTGCAGAGAAAAACACTGGGAGGTACCAAAAACAATTACGATTTGGTAAATTGGACTACTGACTACAAAAAGTAGGCATCAACTATACACTGTTTATCTTTTACAACTACAGTAATTTCTAGACTATAAGCCGCTACTTTTTTCACTTGCATTCGACCCTGCGGCTACTACAAAGTTGTGGCTTATCCATCAGATCACAAGGGGGTGCACTATAATGGAAGCGCAAGAACGTCAGGCAGAGTAAAACACACCAAGTGAGCCCAAATACAGTAGGAGAGAGAACAAGAACAAGACAATTTGAAACCTCATTATGGAAAAGAAAGTAGCGGGAACACGGTGAGTTAACATTAAAACACCTGCACCTTACAGTCGTGTGCGGCTTATATGTGTAACAAACTCGAGTATTCCCCAAATTTAGCTAGGCCGGCTTATAGTCAGGTGCGCCTTATAGTCCAGAAATTGCTGTAACTATGACCATATTCATAGGATCACCCAAAAAAGGACAATAATAATGAAATTAGTGCTGTCAAGCGATTATTTTTTTAAACTAATTAATCACAGAGTTTTCCATAATTAATCGTGATTAATTGCAATTAATCCCATTTTCCTACTTCTACTTTTTTCTCCAAAGCTTGTAGCAGATATTTCTTGAGAAAAATCTTGGAAATTAATGCAAACTCGTCAAATAGAAAGTATATTTAGAATCAAAGACTGTTCTAATAGCTTTCTTTGATCCTTGACTAGAATTCCTCTTCTGTAAAATCCATCCATCCATCCATTTTCTTAACCACTCATTAATTTTGAAAAAAAATTATCAAAATGGACTCAGCTTTTCTGGCTTTTTTTCCCTCATAGAAATAATTCTCAAAACTTCTCGTTTCCAGGTTTAGTTGTGCCCACCAGCAGCACACTTCAGAAGGGATGATTTGCGAGGCCCTGTGGAGGGAACTTGAGAAGAGTATTTTGCTCTGAGATGATACGCCAAAGATGTACTATAACATATTATGTCTAATATGGTATTAGAATTTGGCTGTGAAAAGTGCACAAATTACTTGAAAACTGTCCATCTGCGTGTCACTGGCTAAAAGTAAGTAAGATGCAGGATATTGGCCGAACACGAACTAAATAAAACTGAGTAACTAACCTCTTTAAGAATTTTAATTAATCCCAAAAAAATTCAAGTAACGCTTTAATTTTGACTTCCCTAAATGAAATATTGTTATTTTTAGGCTGTTTATAGATAGCGCTGATGGGACTCTGGGCCATCATATTGTTCAATAGTGGTTAGTGCTCGTGTTTTTTTTAAATCTGAAACCACTAGATCAATGCATTCACAAGCTGACGTCAAAGATGTCCAGTGTCCACATATATAAATATGTACAAAATGTCAAGGTCTTGTACTTTAGATCTGAGCATCAAAGTTTAGGACAAAAATTGGACAAAACCAGAACGCATCCCTCTGTTATGCATACGTGCCAGACGAGCAGAGTGTTCGGGCAGGTGAGGAGCGGCTTTGGGGTTCCCCCTCATGAAAATGTATTCATGTACAGTATGGAGAAGTACTTAGGATAATAGCTGGCTGTTGCAGGAAAAGAAAGGAGGAAAGGGGACAGGCGGAGAGCACGTCTGTTGATAGGAAATTAACTCTCACTCTTTCCGGGTTCTCCCCTTCTTCATGTTCTGCATGAATGTCGGTCTCTCATCCCTCATAATCCCTTCTTCAAACACAGATGAGTAAGTCCTGACACATCGCCACATTGTACAACTCGGCCCTGCCTGCTGGGGATTTACTTTCTAAATAAATTCTCCACACACAAACAAATCAAAGCAATGCACACTGATCTGTTACCAGTCCTCTTAATTTGATACGTTTCACTGTACTACAGACTGATTGTCAGAAGCAAATAGCACTATTCAATTTTCCATTGAGTGGGACAGTCGAGCAATGTCTTTCTGTTGAATTGCCTAAGAGATGCATACATTTTTCCCCTCCTTTCTTCTTTTTTTAAGACCAAGTGAAGTGAAACCTGAAGCTGCTACCATGGTAGCTTTCTACAATAAGAAAACAAAACAAAAAGGTGTCTCTTCACTGAGAGATATAATTGCTAGATCTAAAACCATTTTAAGAGTCTCTGTTTACATTTACTGTAGGCTAATTAGTTAAGCATCAGTCACCTGTCTACATACATAGGGTGTTTGTCCAAACTGTATTTAATTTTGAACTATTCTACACTGCCAAAACCATTACATTGGTGACCCTTGTAAACCATACAGCACAAAGGGCTGCATTTGTTTTCTTCACTGTTGATACATACAACCCACCCCCCTTTTTCAATTTAGAGGTTTCAATTTACCTAACTAACATGCATAGTTGTTTATTTTATTTATTTTTTGTTTAATTTGGGAGGAAACCCGAGTATCCGGGAGGGGTAAAACCCACACTCAGGAAGGCCTAAGCCAAGATTCTAACCCAGAAAGTCTCCACTGCAAAGCACAAGTGTTAACTACATGCTCTACTGTTCCCTCTTTTTCCAAAAAAACCTTTCAACCTTGCAAAGGACTTTATTTTTGTACTTTAATTAAAAGATTGCTTGAGGTTAAAGCTATATGCAGAGGGCATTAATTATGCTGTCTGTGGCCCCTTCTTCAACAAAAGTTGATAACATATTGATGACATTTTTTGCTGGCGCTTACTATTGTCTACTATTAGTTCATCCACATTAGTGGAATGTGGATGGTTTTTTTTGGGTTTTTTTTGTTTTACAAATTATTAGCCCCGCTAAAGATGAAAATGGCTTGCTCTCATTGATGATGTAACATTAATGGTTGAACAAACATGGAATTTTGGGATCTTCTGAAAAATGATGATTTCAGAAGTATGAGGTACATCAGTGCTTTCTTTTTTTTTTTGCGAACTTGCATGTTTGAAGTAGTTTATAAATCTGTTTACTTTGTGTGAACATACGTCACACTACCTGAGGAATTAATTAGTGTCACTTTCTTCGAAGACCTGAAGTTCAACTGATCTGTTTTATACAAGCCGCTGTTAATTCTAGGCCAGAATTCAAAGTTAAAATCCTTGTCCTAGTCAAAGGTTTATGTTTGTCTTAATGTCAAACACAGTTACAGAGACAGGAAATGCCTCCCATGAGGTTTAGGTTTCCCTCTTTTTTCGCTGTCTACTTCCTACTAATGACCATGCAGTCTGCTGGCACATGTCCCGTCTCCATCAATAAGCACCTATTTGGCTTTGTACTGCCTGTGTGGCAATTTGATGAGCCCATGATGAATGTGTACTCTAATTAATCAATAAATAGTGTGAGTTACACCACATACAACCTAACAGAGATCCCAGCACTGCGGATGCAAAGTTTTGGGGGTAAGCTGGGTTCTCTGGACACGTATGAATGAGTGAGGAATGTGGCACAGATGTCTCTTGACTCTTGGACCACATGCACTAATGGCTAAGACAGCAGGGGATTTCCGTGGATTTGATATGAAACCAACAAAGAAATCTGAAAGCTGAATTAAATCATGAGGCAAAGTGGTATAGTCCACCTGCCTGTTTAACAAAAAAGGTATTTAATTTTATTCAAATTTTAGGACCAACATATTGTTGTATGTACTTGTATAATACAAAATTCAATTAATCATGTGGCATTCAATGAGATCCAGAGTTTTTTTTCTTCATAAAATTATGCCTTTAAAAACATGAGAATATTTAGCCTTATTGCATATGTCTTTTTTCTATACTGAATTAAGAGGTATATCTAGTATTTTTGATTATTGAGTGAGCTACAGGGCTAAGCACCAAACAGTGTAAATCCACAATCATCCAATAATAATAATAATAATAAAACAAATAAAATCAAATACAATCATATTCAAGTGAATCCTCATTTTTACAAATGATAAATTGATGTTTTTTTTTATATGTTATACTTGGCAACAAAAATAATAATCTGGGGGGAAAACCCCCAATAACTACTTTGGAGCATTGATAGATCATAGGGTCTCCCATGGACAGATTAACCCAAACAAAAAATAAATACATAAAAAAAAAAAAATACAATCTAAACTGTGAATCATCCGACCTATCTCAGCAATGCTGCAGCTCCCGCTGCATTGCAAGACAAAAACACACAAACAACTTCAGCAAGGAGACAATGGGGCAATAACTCTTCCTCCCTAAAAGGACTGTTATGGCAGCACACCCATTAGCTAAATGGAGAATATGTACAGCATTTAGCGCTAGCTATTTCAAACTGCATTCCTCACACTGACCTCCAACAATCAGTACCCCAAAAAGAGTCAGAGGTATAATTCTAGATACTTCATGACAGCCTTCCCTGAGTTAGGTCGCATTGTAAATCTTACACTCAAAAGGGGACCTCTCTTTTTGAAAGCAGATAATTAAAGTAATGAGTACAAAGTGCTCAGCTCAGCAATTATTGGTCCGGAAGACAATCACATATGCTAGCTTTTATTTTTATTTTTTAAACATACCATATTTGTTTTCTTTCAGTCAGCGTAGTCAGTAAAGTCTGTGTGCTTCCAAACATCAATTTGAGTGTATATAACAGACACATAATCTATAAAAACAAAACCTATAGATTTAGAAGAAATTTGGAAAGATCTTGAACAAACTCTGGAACCCCAAAAGCAGACCAGAGATGGACATCAGCTAGGAGTTAATCCTGACAGATGAGAACAAACCAACCTAGGATCCATTTCTCATATAAGCATGACACCAAGTCATAGAAATGACATCAGTTGGACCCAGAAACATGTCAAATTGAGCAATAAATCTCCGTGCATAAGGATACACCAATGTTTTATTTACACTCTCATCAATCACTTCTCATTTCCGGGTTATCCATCCAGCAATCTTGGTCGGTTAGTGCGGCTAAACAGCATTTTATGAGCTTCCATGTAAAAAGGAAGGCAGGCTAAAATCTACATGAATCATCATTTTTATGAGCTACGTTGAGTCTGACAGCATGTATAAATTACATTACCAAAATATAGTGTGGAGCTGAAATCAGCATGTTTGGGGTGCATTTAAGTCTTGAAATGAAACACACAACACGAATGCTCAAAATGCCAAATTTCATAACAAGTGCAACTGTCAAAACATGCACAACTCCTCTAAATCTATGCATACTATTTATCAGTATTGCACATTTACCTCACTATATTAGATAACAAAGTGATATAAACTCTGATTAAACCTCATATATAGTGTTGCAATGAGAGTAAAACTTTGACCACAGATGGTCGTTCTGTCTGGGTGACTACGTTGCACCAACCCAAACAAATATCTGATATTGACCAGTGTTCTGGCCAGTCAATATCACTTGTCTGGATGGCTCTCTGGATGCATTACCACACACCGTATTGCTGCCCTTTCAATGTGTCACAGGCAGCTGTATTGAACTGTTTTGGAGCATCTCCTCTCATCTGCTGCATGTGCCTAAGAATGCCTGTGTGTGTTGGGGGGATGGAAAGCAGAGACACCCAGATAAAGTCCGTCCCTCATTACATCTATGTGCTGATAAAGCAGGCAACACACATGCTGAGACACCTACAGCAAATCATCAAAAAGACAGATAACACACTTGAGTTTATCTGTACCTTTGTCTTTATCATACTCATTTTTCCATGTGACCAGTTTAAATTAAAGTAATCAAACACTAGGGTGGAAAATTATTAAAAACAAACAAACTGTTATTTAATGATATTATGGCTGTTACCATTTATTGCAAATGTTGTTTTTTTTAATGGTAAATTATTTGCAATGAGATACTGTATCCAAATAAAATTCCTTTTGGATTTTCACAAGAATGATTTAAATTGTCATCATTGTGTTTGCAAATGACCCCTTAGTGTACAGCAGGATTAATTCTGATGATAAATAAACTAGACATTCTTTGCAATCCTACAGAATCTCAGACTTTCTTCTTGAAGGAATTTCAGCCTCTCAACAAAAGTCGTATTCCTCATTCAGTGCAAAGCCCATTCAGTCAACGCTTTCATCTGTGCAAACAGGGCTGGCGGTGGTGAAAACATTTGGTGGAGCCAAAGTTAATCTTTGAACAGTTTTCACTCGCTGTGCTTTGTTGAAACAGCACCTGTTGAAGGATCTTCACAACACTTTATTTTTTTTGTTTGTGTTTAAAGGCATCAATTTTCTTTGAGATTCATGATCTTCCCATCATGAACATTAAAGACACTGTAAGTGGATTTAGAGATTTGTTACTAGATAGATGTTTGAAAATTCCGAAGTAATGAATTGTGAAGTTGTTGTGATTTTCGGTTTGTCCCTTTCGGGGTTAATTGCAACTACAAAGCACTCGCATTATTTGCATATAGTTTTTTACCATTTTAGTTGTCCTGATTTTTGGATGCATGCGGCAAAAACGTCACCTTAGTCGCCTTTCCCCCACTAACAATATGGAAGAACTTCAGCGGCCCAGTGACACCTGAATGTGCATCATCCCTTAACACCACAGAACAGCTCTGTATTATTGTATATACATATACCGGTACATATTACATAGCACATTACAAATTACAGTTATAATACCGCAGACGAGCCTGCCGCCTGTCCACCGGCCAAGAGAGCCCTGGAAACCGGTTAGCTAACAAGCTAGCTGGTGGCTATTACCACTTTTCACAGCATGGAAAGCCCCGAGATGAACCAGTGGGCTATATTCCAGCCTGTGGAGGCTTTAAGCAAATATATTTTCACACCTGAATCTTTAAGGTGTGTGTAGGCATAAGAAAGTTGCTATAGACCTTGCATTAATTTTTCAGCGAGTATGGCTTCACAAATTCAACGGACATGCTAGCAACAGTGGCGAGAATAGCTTAATTTTTCACAGGTTTTGAGCCTTGTTTTATATACAGTATTTTTTATATTGTTGTTAACAATACTTTGCGGTGTGTCAAGTTTTGAAGAAATTCATTTTCACTTTGCTGGGACTTGAATTGTGCTGTGGATTGGGACAAAGAGTTTAAATGCATGCTATAAGTAGAACAAAGTAGTCTGTAATCTATTTTAATAAGGGAAAAAAGCAATATGGGGACATAAGATTATTAAACTTCTGAACCAGACAGGATAGTGTTCTGTAAGCACTATTGTGTGATTTCAGTTCAGTGGTGAATCGGGCTTGCACAAACTTTGCAGGCTAAAATGATCTGACAATATTTTTGTGGGTTTATTTATTTTTTTATCCGAATGTGAGTAGGTGATCTTCTAAATGCAAAATGCAGTTGACTGATGCCAAGTTCAGTTTGTGCCCAAGTCAGCTAGGATAGGATAGGATGGATGGAAGATAATGTTAATGCGAACATTTTCATTATTTAGCAACATGTCTCTTTGTCTTATAACAATGGATTGTTGACTATGGAACACAGCGGCTTAAACAGTATCGGATGTTACACAGCTGTAGGGGGAGGGAGCCCTGGATCAAATAAATCAAATTCATATTCATTGCAATTACAGAAAAAGTAAATATTATCTTTGAGTCATTTGTGCGGTTATGTGTATTTGTATGACATGTGTGGGAGTGACCAGTAGACACAACAGTATTTAAAAAAAAAAAAAAAAGATGCCAAAAATATGACAAGAAACCCAAAATTAATGATTAGTTGGGAAATTCAGGACCAATGACTTCAATGACTGAACTCATGCCATCACTTTGACCATATTAACATTGATATCCCAGAAACAGATGCGCAAGTTTTGAACAGGGCGAGACTCTTTGTAAAACCCGAAAACTGAGCTGCATGATAAAAGCTGTCCCGGCAAACTGTTGATAAGGTCATACATGTAAGTTATTAAAGGGCATGAAGTAAACAGCCAGACAGAACTCGACTCCTGCAGCACACCAAGCATCTATGTCACCCGAGCCTGGGGGAAGTCACTGCTGTAAATCAAGAGCATCCGAGATCAGTTTGTGAGACCAGACCACAACAGCACAGACAGGAACCGAGATGCGTGTCTCTAATAACACGCACGTTCATAAAAGTCTTGCTCATAGCACACATATTTGACGCAGCATTCATACTCGCATTACAATAGAGCCTGACATACAATAGGACAAGGAGAGATCACAGGACAACTGACATAGCTGTATACACACTAATTAGCCACACTGGCCAGGCCACAATGGACCTTTTCTTGGCCTCCATTCGCAAATCACTCGGCACAACACATACTCATAGGATGGCTATCATGTTCGGGATTGCTGCCACGTTTGCTATGATACCCTTTTTGATCTCGGGTGAGAAGGTCTAGCCCCCCGATGCTAAAAAAGAAATGAGACAAGCTGGTTTTCTTCTCCTTTTTAGAGAAGTTTGGACTGTTTATTCAAGTGTGTGACAGTCGCAGTGTGAATGGAGGATGCTGTGTTTTGTTCCGGCTCTGTATGAACGAGTGTTTTGTTTGCAGGGTGACATTTAGACAATGACGATGGGGCGGTTGCAGGGAGAGGGTGGGGAAGGGGAGGTGGTACGGGGGTTGTTGGTGACGATCATATGAGCAACGTCTGAAGCTTTTGTGGAAGGCTGAAGAATGGAGGGTCAGGAGGTGAAGACCGGCCAACATCAAGGCTCAAAACATAATGAGCAGGAAACAGTATTTCCTAGATGCCGATGTTCCCATTATTGTCAGAATGCAGTGAAAGTCCTGCTTTCATGTTAGTGCTTATCTTCTACATAAAATGCCAAATGTTTACACTTAGTGGCAGGATTGGCATTTCTAAAATGATTAAAACTCTAATAAACAACAAGAATGTGCAGTTCATTCCATAGAGATGAGTCTTTATTGTTCTCTGCCCAAATTCTTATTGGACTCTATGGAAAACCAAATAAAAAAAAACAATGAAGAGGTAATGGCATTCAATTATTTCTTTAGTCCAAAACAAGATATGTGCAAAGTTCCTCGGGATTGATACTATTGTGATCGGTACTGTGGGATGCAATAGTGAGTAGGAATTGACAAGACTTAAATACACATACTTCACAGCCATAGTGCTTATGCCACACATGTAATGTATTTGTAAAACAAATAGCTAATGAATAATGAAGTACAGGAGAAAACCTGATTCCTAACATTATAGTACTCACTTAAGTCACCAAGCAAATAACTATAAAATATAGAACACGAAACGCTGGTATTGAACATAGTGAAAAGCACTGTGGGAGTACAGTATTATCGTTATCAGCACATTGACGACTCACGTCTCCATATACAGTGTGAGGAAGAAAAGTGATTCACATTTCCAAGATGGTAGTACAGTCACTATTTTGAGTTTGTCAGTTGAAAACTAAACTATTAAAGCCACAGTGTGTAAGCTTTAGCACCGTCCAGTGGTGAACTAATAATTAATTCAATTTAAAAACCCTCTCTTGATTTCAGTAAGATGCAAAAAAAATTATATCACATCAATGTACGTTATTTTATATAATCGTATGTCTAGTAATCACTAATTTTATTACATGGCTGAAGTCTCACCTCACAAGAGGCTGCCATGTTTTGCACCCATTTTAATGCTACAGATGCTCAAAGGACAACTTCGTGAATGTAGTTAGCTTGCATCGAATGTTGGACCCAATGAGTCGACCGCCGCTTATTTCTACAGCTGGGCTCCCGTCGCTTGTCATGTTCTGCTTTACTCTCGCAAGCTTTTACTAGTTTTTTTGTAGCTTCTCCGGCTAGCCACTCGTTAGCCACTCCAGCCTATGGCTCTGACTAACTCCGGCTAGCCACACTTGTTAGCTGCTCCTGCTAAATCCGGCTCACGCCGGCTGACAAGTCGCCGTCGAGCCGAGATGCTCGTTTGCTCACGCAAAATACGAATTGGTGGTAGGCTTGTGAAGTATGGTCTCTCTGAGCCACCATAGGGTGCATGCTTCTGCGTGCTTCTAAATGCATGCATGTCGGCTGCATTTTGTGTTATAGCGACAACTAGTGGTCACTTGTTACGCGTTGTGCCTTTAAAAGGTTTATTGCCTGCACGTAAAAGTAGTCATTGTTACGTAACACTACTCTTCGAACTGTACTCAACTAAAATTTATGAAAATCAGCTGATTAAACAGTCTTAGACATTTCATGGTAAAGGAATATTATTCACAGGCTGTCAAATTGTGGCTTTAATGACTGCGGTGGTTTACAGTTTTGCCACTGACAACCCAGCTTAAAATCAGGGGCAGATCTCAATGATAAACACTGCACTACACGCATGTATATATGCAAGTATTCATGTAACTCCTCAGGCTGATGTGTCGTGTTACAGATGGTCACCAAGCTCGCACGTGTGCACACACAGCGGCGGCGTGGGTCCACGAACGATGATTGATGGAAGATTAGAGCAGCATGCATGGCGAGACATAAGAGCAAGACTCAACAGATCATCGCTGATGTGTATATGTTTATATTATTAAGTCATAAGGTTAAATCGCAGGAAAACAAAAGAAGATAAGGCCACTAGGGAGTACAGTAATCCCCGCATATTGACAATTCACTCAAATTCAGTTATGTTTTTATGGATTTGCTTTTCTAAAGGATACTAAGAACTTTATACAGTATGTGTGGGAGGAGCTAAGTTTAGAGTTGTCAGCGCAAAATGCACTTAACTTTCATATGTAAGTCATTTACTTAAAGTTTGAAATTATATTAAACTGTTTTGGAATCACAATTTGTGGTTTAAACTATTAATACAGGCAATTATTTTATTTTGGGGGGCAAATTACTCATGGTTTTTCACTATTTGTGGCAAACCTCATTCTCTATTCTCCGCAATTACTGTATTAATAATCTTCAATGAAGTTCATCCCTGAGCTCACTTTCCAACTTTAGCTACAATTCGTTTGGCATGAGAAATGCGCTATTGCTAGCTAGCTCTCATACATTAGCTATGTTCCAAACATAAGATTGATGATGATGGTTTGGACTGAGGATTTTTGTTTGATCAGCAAACTATGTGACTTTACTGTATATTCTACACATCATAACTTTCTATAAGCTCTTAGTGATAAAAAGATCCCAAAATATATACTTTGCATAGTCAAAAAAATAAACATAAGTTTCTCTGTCTGCTGGTTTAGAGGAGACTGACTCTCTGAGATGCTACAAGGCAGCGGTTAAAGGGAATCACATGTTTGGCTTTACATGAGGAAACTGTCAGAAGAGCAGAAAGCAAAACATTGAGGAGAAAGAGTGTGAGAGAAAAGAAGAAACCGTTTTCAATTCAGTTGTTGTTGCTTTTATGGCCAAATTCTGACCTCCAGTAATGTGGCCGCTGTTCAGCAAGATGATTTAAAAAGAACCACATTTTCTCGATGATTTAAAAAGAACCACATTTACTGTGTGTAAAATATGAGGTGTTGATAAGGCGCTGTATGGTTGTTGGGAAAAGAATAGAGAAAGCAAGAAAGACATTTTTTAAATCGTAAATGTTATATTTCATATTTTGCGTCTCTTTAAAAGTTCCAGAAGAGACAGAAGCCAAAGTGACATCCATCTCCTATGCATCCGCACAGCCCAAAGAAAAGTAATGAAAAAAAGTTGGTCAAGTTGTATGTGCCGGTGCCCACAAGAAAAACACCGTCTTTTGAGTAAAATCCTATCAATGTCACAAAGGTTACGCTCCCTCAAGATAACCCGCAGCGTTGCTGTGAGCTCAGACAGATTTTTTTTTCACTCCTCTCTCTTTTTTTATGTGATTAGGTGTCAGCAGAATTTTCTTTGGTGTGCAGACGACGCCTTTCATGTCGGAGGTTTCTCATGGTCTCATGCACTATCGAGTTGCCCATTTAAAGTCCACAAAAAGTGTGAACAAAGTACACAATGTCCTTTTGGAGTGTAGTCTGGTCAAGTGTGAATCCGTATGTATGGCAGCAAAATAATTATGTACTTATGTCAGTATGTGTAGGGGAAGGTTCGTTTCACAGAAAAGACACAAAGATGAATTTGAAAGCTTAAGGAAACGAAAGATCGGGTCATTTTTAAAACCAGTGGATTAATTGTCTGGGACTGGGCTGGGGATTCTCATGTCATCTTGACACTTCGCTTCGACAGTGGTATGGTATGACCTCACTTTTTATGTACTTTTCTACTCAGCTGTACAGTATGATCACGTAAAGACCACCACATGGTTAGGATTAGTATCCATCGAGTTTGCACTCACTGATGCTGTATTAAGAGCTTTTCACGAAATAAACGTGTCTACGGAATGAATATATCTGTGCCAAGACTTACAAGATGGGATATTTTAGTGCTCTGAAACATTATTATGTCAAGTATACTGTACACTATATCCTCACGTACTTACTCAATTGCTTACAGTGTCAGTCGTCTATTAAAGGGGGTGAGTTTGTTGCAATAAAAATATGGACAAAAAAAGATTAAATGCAAAAAGCAAAACAGTTACCGGTACCTATATATTCGGCTTTATCCCACTCGGATTGGGTCAGTTCCGACCTCAAAAAGCGTTTGAGGCAAATGTCATATGTTCACGTGACACAACATGATTTGGAATGATTGCGTTAACCAGAACAACAAACAATTAATCAGAATCTTTGTTGTTTACATTTGCCTTGAACACTTTGAGGGTGAAATGGGACCCTGAGTAGGACAAATCTGACTTCAAACCTTCCTTGAATGCAGCATAAGACCGCCATTTTGACTTGTGACGTAAACTCGGAATTGTCAATACCGCATCCATTCGAATCGGTTACTAACTGTGCTTTTGCCCAAAAATAAGTCATAGTCCCCAAAAAACAAAAGGAAAATCCAATTTGATCATAATGGTAAATAGAGTACATTTATATAACAATTTATCTATACCAATGTTCTCCAAAGCACTTTTTGAAAACATATTGGAGTGTACATATGCGGCTGATGCGCTAACACAGCCACGTCAACCTACGGAATGGTATTCCTTATTTGTTTACAATAACTTTCATTGACCTCCAGGATCCCTCGCCATACACTGGCCAACGAGGATGCTTTTTAAATTTTTGGTGAAGTTTTAAATCAAACCGTGTCGTGGCTATCGTAAAAGCTAGCTAGCGCTAAGCTTACCCCTGTAAGAATTTGTATCTCCAGTCCAGCGTCTGATTTTGGAATCTCCCTATGAAGTCATCAGAGGCAAAACGCAAATTTAACGACAAGCGTGTTGATAAACTGCCTAGATTTGCTTTATTGACTGATTGCTTAGCAGTTTAGTATAATGCTCATTAGCCGGCTAAATGTTGCCGTACACACACAAAGACTTGTCAGGTCTCAAAGTGTGCGCGTCACAAGACACTGTGCGCTCCCTGCATATGTATTACGTCACATGCGTGGCTGCTCAATCATTACTGTGATACTTTTTTTTGTTTTTTTACCTGGCAACCAGTTCACCAGAGCAAGGGTGAGCGGCTAAAGACCGTAAAAGCATCCACTTGTGTTTTTACTCCACATTATCATCATGTGGAGTAATTTGTTAACTTTTGCGTGGTTACAAAACCCTGTCAAATACCCGCCAAGCAGCTCACATGCGATTTGTATACATGCAATTAAAAAGTCAGTTTTCCATAAAATGTCCCCCTTAAGTGTTATTTCTTTCATTCGTTTCTGCCAAACGTCTGAACTGATTGATATGCGACCAGACTTTTCTTTGGCATTTGCAGTTGTACATAAGATGACATCGCAGGCCGTCCTAAATAGTTTTTTAATGCAGTGCTGCTGTAGGTTAGCATTCAAAGGGATGCTTGAAATGTTAATGGGAATGTGATTTACCATGGGAACTTCATTGCATTCTTCTTGTTTTAGACAACACTGAAAAGAAGCCGACTTTGGCCAGATGAAAAGAACAGTGAGGTCTCACAGCCAGGAAGCGGTAGCAGCGAAGCTAAATCGAGAGCGCCATATAAATCTTGGCTTTAAAGGGTGCGGCAGCAATGCGCAATTGCACACACACATGCAGACGCATGCACACATTGCAGCTCTGCGGCAACAACTGCTCACAGCTGATATGTTAATGGTTCATGTGAGGCCAGTTTGGTGCCAGGGTTCCACACCAGGCCCAGTTCTGTTGAAGAGGCATTCATAAAATGTATTCGGAGGCCGGGGGAAAACACGAGAGGTGGTTGTGTAATTAAACAAGTCTTACAGCCAGTCTGCATGTGCACATGTAAGATTGTGTGAAATGTGTGTGCGTGTTCAGTATGTGTGACCGAGAGGGAGAGAAGAGGTTCAATGGCAGGGAGACGGCGAGAGGGTGCAGTGTGAGCGTCAAATCTAAACCGCCATCCTAGTGCTAATGTGCACCTAGGGCAGAAATGTCATTAGCAAGCGGGGAGGGAAGAATGAGTTGGGGAGTAGTACGAGCGGTCAGTGTGTGATCCCAAAAAGACTCAGGTGAATAGAACTAGCAATGGAGGGGGCAACAGAATGGGAACGGGTCACCTCACGGCTGTAGAAACAGCATGTGACGAAAAGGTGAGGAAGAGCAAGTCGTTAATGTGACGATGGAGGAAGCCAAGGGTGAGAAATGTGTCATGATGGGGGAGGCCTTTCACCAAAGCTAACCTCTGACTGCCTCAGCCTGCTTGATGCCTTTCAAGCAGTGGTGCAACTATCGTGATTTTAATTTTGGCTTCTCTCGAAGATTAAAACATAATGAGCGAATAAAAACGATTAATGTGCCGAACGCCGCGGCGCGTTTACAACTCCCCTATGTTGTGAAAGTACCCTGAATGCACCATGTTGCTTGTAGCAAGCCCAGAGCGAATCAGTGTGTTTCGGCCGTCTCTTGTGGATAAGTCTCCAAATTTAAATTTTTGTCCGAACGACTTATTTTTTTTTACTCAAAATTAATTTCCGCGACATACGTCTGATTTTGTGAAAACACATCACAAAGGCAAACCAATTGTGATTTTATTTTAAGTCTATAATGCTGTATATTTCTGTAAAATAGACTACATCTTCACCCTAATTCAATATGATGGTGCATAAAATTTAACTATTTAATACAATTAATAATTTTTTTAGAAACGTTTAACAATGTTGAGTAATTAATTACCATGCTTTTTGTTTTTAGTACCATTAATTCAAGCTCTTCGTTAGATCAGTGGTTCTCAAATGGGGGTCCGTGAAGGCACTCCAGGGGGTATGTGATATTTCAAAATATATTTTAGAAGTACAGTATATGTAATTATTTCAGAAAAATGTAAGTTCATAAAATAAATGTTTATATTCAGTAGGCTATTAAATTTTTTTGTGCCCTTAAGTCCCACCATCTTCCCCATACCAGAATGGTTCAACCCAACTTGTCATATGCCACCTGTCAATCACTTGTAAACTTTTTTTTAAAGTTCAGTTATTTATTTTTGAGAACAGAGCTTTATTATGATACCAAAGGAGAACACTTTGTGTTGATTTATGTGCACAAATGTTTGTTTAAAATAATTTCTTTCTTTTTAGCTATATCTTTTTATTTCCAAATAATTCGAGAGACCATATAAATAAAAATAGAGTTCCAATGTTTAATAAATCAGACAATGATGGCACAGCACTCTTAATTATTTTTTATTTTGTTATCAACCAGAAATGGTTTGCGTTGGTTAGGGGGTACTTGGCTGGAGAGAAAAAAATCACAGGGGGTACGTCTCTGAAAAAAGGTTGAGAACCACTGCGTTAAATAATGAGATAAGACAAAACTTTTTTTTTTCTTTTTTATGTTCTCTTATGGTTTCCCCCTCATTCCCCAGCTCAGTCAGCACGTGCTCACACTCTATCTGCAGGCCAAGGCCAAACATCCCGCAGGGAGCGACGCCATCCTTCTTTACACATTGTGCAGCTTCTTACCACCTCCCACTTAACCCTCACCACAATCACAAATATGCTTCCTGCTGCCCGGAGACCAAACAAATACGCTGATGTAGTTCGGAAATGCGAATAAATGTTGAGATGCAAAGCAAAAATTGGACGGACGCGAGAGCCGACAGCTGAAGGGATGCTGGCGAGTCACCATCACAATTTCACACAAACACACTCACGCACACACGCATTTAGGTCTGCAGCAGAGCGAGGTGTCAGAGCCCGTTAGAGGCCTTTGGCTGGACGCAACCAAAGAACAAGCTGGACAAAAGCGTTGCCTGTCTCCCCTCATTAAGTGATTTAGGATCCCATGTTCCCCCTACTCCTTTCATCGCCATCCAAAGTGAACACACTTAAAAAGCTCAAGAAGAATGCCAGGGCCCGCTGACACGAATGGGGTGAAGAGGGGCAGGAAAGCCAAGTTCATGGCAGAGGACCAGGGTATAAATTTGAGCTACGCTTGCCATGCTTATAAACCAGCATTCAGATTAAGAGGGTGGGTGAATAAACTGGGCTACGCTAGAGGCCTGGCCCTCGGGTGGGAAACAGCAGCCACTTAATCCATTAACAGTTCTTCCTCCACAGAAGAAGCCACCATTTCCCATGAAAGTTGAGTTAAGCTGAAATGTGCCGTTCCAATGCTACACATTAAGTGGGACACAAGATGAAGGGGGGTGTGATGGAATATCAGCGAGAGATCCGTAATCGGCCTTGTGAAAGGATGGACTTGGTCAAGCCGTTCGAGGCTCAAGGGGTTAAAGTGGCCTATTGTATACCATACAGTTCGGAGGATTTGCAATCCAAACTGCGTTAATGCATGTGATAGAGTCAGCCTTAACATACATCCACGGACACATCTCAATCTAATTGTGCTACACTATTGAGCCTCATTATATTGAATTAAAACAGGCTACTATAAATGTTCCCTTTTCAAAATGCATCTGCTTGATTGATGAGACAAGACAAAATAATTGAAAGATCGAAACAAAAACTTTCTAGAAATGAAAGACAAAATCCTGAAATCTGTGCTGCTACATTTTGTGATTTTTATTTCAAGTGCCTCATAAAGGCTCCTGTTTGATTGTTTAGCCACGGCAGTCTCATTAGTAGACCCAACAGTCTCAATCCAAACAGCCACTTTAATACATGCACTGCACTATTTTCTTCAGTAAAATAAAATAGCTCATGACTTAATAACAGCAACGTCCCCTTTGATAAGAGAGAGGCAGCATAACTACATTTTAGCTACACGACATACAAGTAGAAGAAGACCCAAAAGCTTCGTCTGGGTCATTATGTCATGGGTTAGCCTTTTGGTGCTAAGAAGCAGCTATCTGTCGATGAATTCTCACATGCGTTTGAGGACAGATGTGATGTGTGATGTCGGGAAACCTCTAATTTGGACTTCTCGATACAGCCCTGTGACGCATCCGAGCCATCTCTCCATGGAAGAAATCTTTAAAGTGCCATTAAAAGTAGGCCTAATTGGAGAGAATGTGTTTTTGGAGGTGTATGGAACATGCATAATCTGGACATGGAGGAAAGAAAAGATCCTCTTAGGAGCCAGTGTCCAATTAGTGCGGCATAAAAGGTGGAAGCCCAAAATTTGTTTACAACAAGGCTGCTTTTTTTCCCCTCGCGCGCTGTGAGACGAAGGGAACCCGGTCGGAGACAACGGAGTGGGTGTGGCTATACGCCCTGCAAACCTTTGACATTAACGCTGCGCAAACCGTGAGGTCAGAGGAAGGTTGTTTCTTCCGAGGCACAAAGGAGTGATTTTTCACTCGCCCCGTGAGAACAGCGAATAATAATGAACTGTCGAGCCCACTGCTGCTATCGCGTTCGGATTCGCACGCGTCAACCGCATTCTGGAGCGGAACAAAAGGGCGGTAGACCAAACATCGGTGGGGAAGGCACGGCATGAGCTGGACATGTCGTGCCGGGTGAGTCGAACTCATTTTAAAGCATTTGTGCGAACATTGAATGCTATTTCATAATATTTCTCACTCAACAAAGACATAACAAACAATCATCTGAGGTGACGTGATGGGTCGACAGCTGCTGTGTAACTTGTAGTGATACAAATAAAAGCAGATGTTCATAAGTGCACATCTGTTTCACACAATATCGGCATATTGACAAGTCAACATGACTGTGACGATGATTCTTGACCAGTAGGGAGTCATTGAGTTGCTCATCAAATACAAGATGGAAGAAGACAGCTCGTTTGGTGATTAAATGTAGCAGAAAACTAGCGAAGTTTAAACCTAAGCCAAAGTTTGCCAATTTTTTTTGCGTACACGTTTATAAAAAATTTAGATATTTTCACTAATTTTTTTTTATGTGAGCTGGTTTTCCTCATTTGTATCTGTTATATTATTTATTTTGTATTTTTAATCAGGCATCAAATCAATAGAAGAAATGATCCGTAAAATCCTGCCACCCAAAATCAACCTTAAAAAGCATTTCTATTTCTTCTGTACTAATAGGCTCCCCTGATTTGCTATCTTTTTTTGTTGTTGCAAATTTTTTTTATAATTCATTGGCATTTACAGTAATTTTATAGTTTTATAGTTATGTATGGGTAATTCCAACTACAAAGGTCATACGTATAACATCTGCATCAACCCCATAATGAAATATGTTCCAACCAAGGGTTTCCAATTGTTTGCAATTTAATGTATTCCAGTGTCATAAAGTGAATATGTAAATGGTACCTAAATAACAGCTCAGCATCAGACCAGTAATTGGACACCCTTTGCAAATGTATCAATAAGTGATATGGTGAAATGGTGAATCGCTGTACAGAAAATTGTCATTGCGTGCAACAACAGAGATTTTTAAACAAATGTTTTTCTTCTTTTCCAATTGTATTAATATATATAACTTAATTCACTTAACTTAATTCATTAAAAGTTTTCATTGTCTTGTGCTGGTTTGATGTCAAACCTTGGTCACACAGCTTTCACGATCCAGTTGAATGTTTGTGTACCACTTTAGGAATGAGACTTTAAGTTCTCGCAAGCCTTGATTTCCATTGCTCATCTGGGAGTATTTCAGCGGAAAACGTTTGTGGCCTGGCAAATGGCTACACTTGAACGAACAGCTGCAAATCTTATTCCCCAAGCAGATGCTGCATCCAAGGCAAATGTTGGTGAACATTTGAATGGATATAAATGTTTTGATTTTATTTATTTTTTAACTGATTGAGTACAAAATAAGAGAATTACGTATGAGTAAGCCCTATATATAAATGAATGAATATCAGAATTATTTAACCTTAGTAAAAGTTTAGGATCTGATTGACATTCATTTGAAATAAGTTTCAACAAAGGAATAACTCATATATTCCAAATATCAATAGATATTCTTCTTTTTTCCTCAGTCTGCTGCACATATCAAAGGGGCAAAAATGGATTGTTCTCAAGAAACTCCAGACTAAACCCTGCCGCATTCCAGGTACGGGCCGCCACCATGCACCCTCCTCTGTCATCGTCTGCTCGGCTAAACTAGAAAGCATTTTGGACTGGCCAGACGGCTCAAGCTGCACTTACTCTGACATGAAAAGCCGCGCTTAATTCGGACTGTCTCATGGCTGATTAATCACAATTTATGATCAAACAGCTGACTTACAGGATCAACATATGACACCCTGCTCACAAGTCCATGTGGGCTTCCCTCTTGTGCGCAGGCACGAGTGGCATGTTTGGGTCACACTGTCTCCCCCAAAGTTTGCTGGCACTGAAATATGCATATGAGTGTCCGTGTTAGATAAACACCCTTGTTGTTTAGAGGCAAATAGAGGCAGAGATAATTAAAAATACCTACAATAAAATCAAACATTCCACTGACCCAAATAGTTAATTTAAAAGATAAGTATTAATACTAGTAAAGGTTTAGTCCTTGTATGTCTCACACATGGAAAAGTGAAAATTGGCAGAGTCCTCTGAATAGTCGGGGATTAAGGATTTTATTTAGTTTTTTTTCTTCAGAGCAATGTGAATTCTCAGACGGAGCAGCCTTAATCAGTCTGTCCTATCTGATGGCAGAGCGGCAGCAGTCAGCATCTGGATGGCGGGCAATGTGACAGAGTGCATGCACGCCACATTAGACATTTAAAATGTCATTTATTTGTCTTTCGTTCAGACTACAACTGTGCTCATTCATGTTGGTTTCATAACATCGACTTTTGACCATAAAATATTTTAATTTCCATATAGAGTATTGTATACCTTTCCATATATTGGTTGTCATAGTTGCTACGGCCCAAATACATACATACATATTCATCTGTTCTTGTTATGTTAAATTGTATGCAATAAAAATAAGTATGACTGCAAGATACAGAATTACCCACATTAGATTTGTGGATTTTGGTTTGTCTTCATCTTTATATAATATAATATAATATAATATAATATAATATAATATAATATAATATAATATAATGTAATATAATATAATATAATATAATATAATATAATATAATATAATATTTGAAATAAAATGCATGTGGTTTGAAACAACTTAACTCCATGAATTGATAAATCTGTATATAATGATGTATACACGATGTTTGTGGCTGACATATTGAAACCAAGTTACTGAGATGGAAAGACTGAAAAGGATTAATGATGAAAGTATTTGCTTTAAATATTGTGTGACTTGAAATAAAAGAGTTGAAGAAGCAGCACTTTTATTAGCTGCATAGTTCAGTAGAGGTCCCCATGGTGATGCTATCAGCAGTGTGACAATAATCAAGCAGAGAAACTTGAACCTAAATGGATTAACCAAAAGCTTTTACACTTAAATGCCTCATTTTTTTGCATTAACCAAAAACTTAAATAATTACCACAAATATACCAAACTGTTAGCCTCACCAAATGACAAAAAAGAAAATAAATCAAAATATCGGTGTATAATGAATGGGATGGGAACAACTCGTCAAACGACATACTGTATAATAATATGGAAACAAATGTATTTTTTTGTAAGAAATAAAATAAAATAATAAATATTACAATGAATACATATGAAACTGTCTCCGGATAATTTTTCTTGTTTTTTTGTTGTTGTTGTTTTTAACTTCCTTCTGTGTGTGTGTAAGAGACAAAGATCAGGAATCGGGAGGATTTGGGACTACCACGACACATTTAAATGAAAAGTAAAAAACGACGGCTCCTTGTAACCTTGTAAAGTCCTTGGCAGGATACACACGCAGATCATACAAATAACAAATTACTGAAAAAGTTGTTGCCTTTCACTTTCCATCCCCAAGGAAGCGGCAAGGATGAATCCATCTCCCTGCTCCCTTCGGGCGAAAGGAATTGTGGGTTATTTCTGCCCTGGTGTATCTGGCATAGTTTTGGTGATCCGTCCTCAGCGGGCCAATGACAGTACAGCTGCTTCATGGCTCATTGGTTCTTTTAGGGGTGCAAGCTAAATCCTGATTGGTGACTTTCGGAGAAGACGCGGCACTCCTTCGCCCCCTCCCCTTCACCCCTTAAGTGAAGGGAAATCATTTGCATATCGATCCCTTTTTTATAGCAGAGATGAGGGGCAGTAACCTTTTTTTGTACATTTTGGGAGCCAGATGGCAAAGTATTTTTTTACATGATGATGACGTAAATATAAGTAACTCTGATCTGGTAACTGCTACTGAGTTTGTAGTTCATACTGTACAGTAATTAAAAAAAAACGATTGAAAATGCTTTGCTACTTGACAAAATATAATGTAGTCTAAAAAAGAAATTATACTATTTTTTGTAATTCTAAATACAGTTTGTAGCGGTGTGACCGCGTAACTGTGTCAAACAGCACCGCATCTCCGACTATACACGGTTGCGTTGCTGGGCAAACTTTCCAGCGGGCCTGCCTCCATACAGGAGTGGCTTGGCGTATGGTAAACGTGTGTGACGACGTCTTAGCTGCCGTGCTTCTTGAAGCACCCCCACCGCCACAGCGTATCGTGTGTCAAGACCTCACTTGCACTACTTCTTCAAGGACCATGCGAACCCGACGATCGACCATACGACCACAAGTATCTTTGTAGTCGATCTATTTGTCCCCTTTAGTCAAGCTCATAACCGAACAGGCTGAAATCATGAAACTGAGGGCAAGTGACAGAATTGGAACCTGAGGCCAGTGACACATGGTGCTATCAAAGCAAGGTCCAGACATGCAAATTACATTTTTGCCTACAACATTTTTTTGCGGTTAAATTCAATATAATTCTTTATAAGACAAAAAAGCTGATTAATTTGCCTGAAGAGTCCAAGTTTTAAATAAAATAAAAACAATTGACCAAATGATGCATGAAAGTCAAATAACAAAAATGTTATGTATAGAATCCCACTTATCCCATATTTACCCATTTATAGGAAAATTATGAATAAATTGAATAAATGTTTTTCAAACATTTTAACATTAGGAGTATAAATATTGGTTACTAACAAAAACTTTAAATAGATTGCCACAGTTGATTCATGAAATTAAATACAATAATTGGCTAAATATGTAATGTTAAAAAAAAAATTATGATTACTTCTTTTTTTTAAGTGGAGCCAATATGTTTTAAAACCAAAATTATATAAGCATGCTTACAATTGTATTAACTAAAATAATACTGAAATAATATCACACATTTTTAGCATTTGGGTATTTTTTAATTAATTATACACATACTTTCTCTTTTTTTTTCTTCTTCCAAAATCAGGATTCATGCCAAAGGGACACAGAAAATGATTTGTCAAATTTGGTGACCATGTTTTTGTAACTTACAAAAGTCCACTTAAAGCTTTTTGTCCTCCCACCCGTGCCAGATTCAGAGACAGAAATATGAGCAGCAAAGCCATAAAGACTACTGATGGAAACCTAAGCAGCCAGCATACTCAGGAAACAAATAAAACATCTTTATGAGTTTGCTTTTATGACCTTAATAGGCTGAGTCAAGGTCCAGTGACCTCTAAGTGCTCGGCTGGACAAGTCGGGTTTTCTCAAAAGGCTTCAGACACCAGCTACTGTCGACACAAATTCGTCTACAAGTCTGCACAGCGTCACTGTTTTTTTGTTTGTTTTTCATTAGGCTGACATGTAGTCTTTCAACAAAATGACAATAAATTCTCATTAGCAGTATTTAATGTGTACTTTACACTTAAGGGCATTAAATAAAAATAAATAAAAACAATACATGACCAGTTACATATAAGTAGCAAATCATTGAACTATTATAGGAAAGACACTCAATAAATTACAATTTTTAATTCTTTATGTACAAGAATTACAGAAGTATACAATAGTTTAGTGCTGTTGTTTTTTTTGTTTTATTTAAATGCTTGTTTTTTTTTAATGATAATTAGTACTCATTATAACAGCACAATTTGCGATATACTTGCATTTTCTTTATTATCATTACTTTACCTGCATTGATCTGCTAGGAGAAATTATGTGAGCGGATCTTATTTTTATTTATGTACTAATTTCCTGAATTAAAAAATGTCATAAAATCTGAAATGACTACATCTTGTTTGATATATAATATTAATATATAATATTCAACAGTTTCACAGATATATAAAACTAATTTATTGTAAAGACATATATAGTAAATTTTGCTTTTAGTTTTGAACTTGTTTATTGATTCATTGTTTCATTACAGACAAGAATAAATATGAATTATGATTCTTCCCTATAAAAAACTTTTCATAATTATTTTATTGTATTCCAAATAATGTAATACTTCACTACTAGAAATGTTTTCAGCACTTTATGTATGTAGGCTTTTAGTTTTTTTGTTTTTTGTAAGCAGTCTCTATTTACACCTAATGACAATTTGTGGAATCAAATTCATTTGTCTAAAATGAGTTACCGTAGCTGTTTTTATTAATGATTTAGTGAGTAATTCATGCTTGCAGGTCTATTTCATTCAAATTCAGATTAGCAAATATCTTTGCTACATTGCTATGTTGCATTCTCTGAAAGATAAGCGCGACACAGAACAAAAGTTTTATGTAAAGCGAGCAGAAACCGAAACCTGTGTCCCCTGCTGCTATCAGGTTGGCTTTCTGTGACATTGTCTCTTTTGTTAAACAGACAATACAGGCTTGTTGAACTATTAGCTTCTCTTTGTGGAAGCTATGATGTCCGCCCTGTCACCACTCGCACTAAAAAAGCCTGCTAAGAATTCTCTCTGAGCGCCAAAACCTCCCTAAGGTAAATTCTTACATTTCAGCTTTCTGTTCAAAGTCTTTAGTAAAATGTGAATGATCTTGCGAAAC
Source organism: Leptonotus elevatus (assembly GCF_054856555.1). NCBI lineage: Eukaryota > Metazoa > Chordata > Actinopteri > Syngnathiformes > Syngnathidae > Leptonotus > Leptonotus elevatus. Next base: position 15,585,954 of record NC_141253.1, read on the forward strand.
TGCTGTGAAGCCTTACTGGAACAAGTAACTGGCAATGGAAGCCAATATTATTATATACTATCAGAGAATGAACGGGTCTCTTGTTTGAGGCCGTAGTACTCCGCTGGAGTAGAGGCCTCTCATTGGTGGAGAACGGACCGCTGTGGTTGGCTAGCGCGATGACATATTCTGTGTCAACTCAGCGCTGGGACCTGTTCCGCCAGATGCCCTCCTCTCGTCCCCTGCAATGTTTGCAGCCCCACGCACGCGATCCCTCGCTCCGCTTGGCTGCACCCTCTCATCGCATTACTTCTGCTATTCTAACTCCTCCATCAATTATGCACAAGAATAACTCTGGGCCCTGATGGAGCCAAGACATAAAAGAGGATCATGGATGTGAGCGCTCGCAGCGTTGGCCCACGTGCTGCCGTTGTGCTGCTCCCCTGACCACTGATATGAGCGCCAAGGTACCAACTCAAATAGGTGCACCAGGTACCCGCACAACAGTTTGCGCAAAAATGCAGCTTGGACAATGTCACTGAGATAATGGGACAAAAAATAAGACAATTTTTTTTTAGAGTTATTACAAAATATTATTTTTCAACTGACTGGTTTTGATTATATAATTTCTATATTTATGGTGTAAAAATTTACCAAAACATAAATATGGTAACTTAGTTGAAAACGCCGGCCAACTTTCAGTAGATTTTGTCACAAAGTCATTTCAGATTATACCACTTTTATAACATTTATTTACTATTTATAATGATTTTTATAGCATTTATTATTATTATTTTTAGTTCTAGTTTAAACCGTACCAAACATCAGATACAGTTCGGACTTTTGACTTTTTTTTAACAGTGTATATACAACTTGCATGTGTGCTAACATGTATGAGCTTGTATAATATAGAAAAAATATATCATTATTATTATTGTATAAGTGAAGTTACTTACATTTGTATGATGGGGATTAGAATTTTAATGAAAACAATAAAAGCTTAGATATTTCTAGGGGGTGCTGAAAGTTTACTTCAGGAATTCAAAAGAAAATCAATGAGAAAATGCCAAACCAAAATCGATGTGGATTTGAATAATGCAAACTATAAAGATAAAAACTACACTGCTAGTTTAAAACATTGTATCACTATTTCAGAAAACTGGACAATTTCTACGTAACTTAAAGATGCATTAGGTTGAGTGTCAGATCTTAAACTGCTCACGTGATTCCTCAAGATTCGTAACCTACTTTTTAATTCATCAAGACAAAATGGAGTCTAAGTCGGAAAATGGCGGCCTCAGCTGGGCGCTCCGCCCCACAGTGTGGAGAAAAAGGCAAAGCACAGACGTCGCGGGAAAAAACTCTAGACAGTCTAAAAGTTTAGCAAATGAACCTGCACTTAACTTGGTTTAGCGATAAAATAACTATTTAATCCCCTGAATCAAAGTGACAATTCCAGAAAAGTATTTGTGTTGGGAAAAGAAGAAAAGTTTAAATAACGGCAAGGCTTTGATTAACGTCATGGTGGTCCTGACCTGGATTTCTCCTGGTTGCGTGTGAAGGTTTGTCCAAGCTCTATCGTGAGATCACAAACAGCCTATTTAATATTTCACAAGTCCCAAAGCACCAAGTGAGCAGAAATCCTCCAGGAAGAAACATTCAATGGGTCTCGGAGTCACACAAAAGGTCCAACAAAGTCACACCGAGTTCATCATCACCTGACACTGACGAATCATGTTCTGGTCGAAAATTCATCAGACAGCTAAATTGCAGAAGCCCATTAAACCAAATGATATATTCAGGGAAAAGATTGTCTATCGTATTGAAACTCTATCAAATTAGCTGGCTCTGCGTTTTTAATGCAGTCCAAGAGATGTATTAAAATACATCGCTCGAACAAAGACTATATGAAGTTTATGTTGTGATCTGTTATGAACCACGAGTTTGAAATATAACAGAAATGAAAATATTCACAGTGTAATTCTCAGTCTTGACTGAGGAATTAATTTAATATGTTTATTATTGTGGTGTAGTTTGCAGTGGAATTACACACTTTTGCAAACGGGATTCAAATGAATATTAATGGTACTAAAACTGATTATAAGAATGTTAGGACAGCTCTTCCATTATGCGTGGACGTATCACTGCTGAGTGTATTTTAAAGACATTTCACATTCCAGATGTAATCTCTTTTTAACAAACAGCATATAGGCAAAAGCTACGAAAACCAAAACACAGTACATAACGACATTGTAGTTGACAAATTGCACTTCTTTAAAGATTTAGGCAACAAACTGAACTCATGTTTTGCAATTTTAAGAACATAAGGTGAGGGCGAGAGGGCGCAAAGCAGCCACTTCGCTATGCGCCCTGCAATGTGCAGCAGGATTGTGCAAACTGTTAGCAGCTTAGTGGCTCTTTAGGAGTGTCTTGGAAGCAGTTTTTAGGAGCTTTACTGCAGTCATTAGGAGGTAAGACTGATTAATGTGAATGGTCAGGCAGGACCTGGCTTTCTGAAGGAGGAACACAGAGGGGTGAAGGGTCCCACAGGAAGTGTTTTGTGTCTCCGCACAAAAGGAGGGCTGACCTCTTAAGCCCCTTAGAGCCTCTTTGCTAATACCCTCACCGGTGCCTACAAAGACACAGGGGATGCCATTTCAACACTCACTTTTAAACAGCATTCACAAAAAGCCTCACCGAGATTCGAACAGCAGAAAAGTGAATCTCTGTGCAGCGGAGTGAAACTGAGATTAGGCCTGAAGAGTCTCCCGCTAATCCATTGACTGGGGCACATATCAAACAGAAGAAAGCTGAAGTCACACAATATCTTATCACAACACGGGGGAGATTTATGAGACCTTTTTGGTAGCATAGCAAATCTTCCAGAAAAAACAAAAAAAACAATATAATCTTCTTTTTTTCCCAGATCAAGAAGCCTTTTTTTCTTTTTCAACACAACCTTGTGCATGGATGTATCAGAGTCAAATGAATAATCGATAAAAGCATTTGTGTTGCAACACTAAGAGGGCAAGAAGTTTTATGTTTTTTTTAGTCAACTTAAATTAACATTTCAATATTTTTTTCTGAATGTCCCTTCAAATGTAATCGTATGTGAAACTTGATGATTCCAGATATGAATACAAATGGTTGACTGCATACCGTTTTAGCTGTTTTTCAAATTAAGTACTAGTACTAGATTTGTTTTTTCTTTAAGAGAGAATACAGAGATACGTATTTTCTCTTTCTAGATTCAGTATGCTAACACTTGAGATCGACCCAGTCGCAATAAAACTAGTGCTTTCAAAGTTAAAGCGTTAACTAATTAATTAATCACTAAAAATTATTGCATTAATCATGTATTAACGCAGATTATTCGCACTATTAATTCTGGCCACAGATTATCCTTCCTCTTAATAGCAGATGGTTACGTTAAAGGTAATACAGGTGTGTTTGAGCAATAAACATAACTACATGCATTAAAGTAAAGCATTTAATAAATGTTTGCGTATGACATTCAGAATATTTGTTCATGTCAAACTATTGGGGACATTTTTTTTCTATTTTTAATTATGCAAGTAACTAACTGATTAGAAAAGAGGACAAGCGTGTGCAGTGGATCAAGAAAAGTTGAAGACGTCCTCAGAACATTAAATGTCGAAAGAATTAACACATAACAGGTGCTGCAAAATGTTTTGATAAAAATACTCTTTAATTAAGCAATTAATCGTGATTAATCAAAATTCTAAAATGTGATGAATCTGATTTAAAAATGTAATTGTTTGACAGCTCTAAATAAAACCAAAAACATGTTTCACTTCCTACACTCCTAACAAATCAGTGAATACACAGCCAGTGTACAAATCCAAGTCCAGAAGGTCCAAGGAGACAATCAGATTTTGCAGCAGAACGACGCTCGACCTCTGTCATTAAGTAAGTACTTGCCCAATCTGCAAGTGCGCTGAAAGTTCAGCAGACCTTAAATGGAGCATTCACACATCAGAAAAGGTCAAGCAATTTCACACATTTGCCGCTATCGACTGTGATGTCACTTTTCATTTATAGGTAAATATAACTATTGATACAACCTGTATTTTTGTTTCAGAAAGATTGTAGAGTTTGAGTGACTGTTAATTTACAATCGATGGGTCATGCAAATAATTAGTGGGCATTATTTAAATGCTCGACTAGATGGGCTAATTATTTTAAGCTTAATGTTTTGTCAGGTGATAATTACAAGCATTTCTAGAGTTTGCTGAAAAAAATAATTATGAAAAATTCTAATTCTATAAATCCTGTTGCATAGATATTTTACTTGCGCGGATGTGTGTGACAGATAATTAAAAATAAATAAATAAAATATTTTTTCCCCCACGTTACAATGCTAGTTCTACCTCTTAAATGTGCTGCAAAAGAGACCAGATCTTGTATAAACCAGCATTCTTGCCACACAAGACATCACTACTGGCTGTCAATCAAAGCCGAGCTGCCTGAGGGCCTTGCCTTATTAGTCAGAGCGTAAAAAAAGAGGGCTGGGGTCACTCCTCTCTGCAGGCAGGGTCATCGAGAGCATGAGGAATGACGGGCGTCTCCACAGGACCATTGATACCCGCTCTGCACGGAGTTACAAATCAGACACTACTAATAGAACGGAAATTCACAGTTTAACTCATCTGGCGGTTAATTCTCTTGAAGTACATAAATAGATGCTATTGTGTTAGCTACACATACACGTAGGAAAATGATACAAATATGTAATTGTGCTATAAAGCAAAACTAACAATAAACTACAAGGTTTGAAATTTTGTTTGTGGTCAAAATTAGGATTTTACACCTCATAAAAACCAGTGATGGGAATAACTGTGTTTAAACTAACTACATGCGTTAGTTCTTTTTTTTCATAAACGGACTATCCGTCCAAATGCACCTGCCAACCGTAATAAGAAAGAAGTCATGCATTACCGCCAGTGGCCTTCTTTGTAGCCATAGGTATCTATGCTAAAGAAGGGGGCGCTAATGAATCAAAAGTATTTGACAACCATCAAATGGAAGTAGAAGAAGTAGTCCGTAGTCTTGTGTAAATTATAGTGTAGTATGACTTATTTACTATTTAGAGTAGCAAGTTGCACAATAAATGTGACGCAGAATTTAAGTTAAGGTAAGCCATTTTAAACTACTGCAAAAAGAAAAGCTTTTCCATAGTGCATCTGTCTAAACAGTGTGTGTTTGCATGTGTGTATTTTTCGAGAGGGAAACTCGCGTTGCGATCCGCTTGTATTAAAACGCAGCCCATTTTTAAAGTTATATGGCGATCAGCAGCTCGGAGCAGCTCATGCTTGTGCTGTTTCCTTTCTTTGTAAGCACTGGGCTCCTTTTGGGGTACTCTGAATAACAGAAGGGTACTTTTGAACAACGATCACACGAGGTTTTGAACAAGTGCGGGCTCGCCTCAAAGCGCATTAATTTACCAGAAAAGGCCGTATTAAAAGTATCAATACATGGTTTTATGAATCGATATTGGGCTATGAAAAGCAATATCAATTTGATATTGATATATTGATATTTTAAACCCAGCCCTAGCGATGAGCGACAGTAGAGATTTGCCGAAAAACGGCCGCCATGAGGAGGGATTTGTTGACATTTCTGTTCCACCAAGAACCATTAACATCGCGACTCCACAAGCAAGCACCATAACAGCCAGTGTCACCGGCGTTTGGTAAATCATAGCGACATACTCGCCTAGTGTAATTAATAGCGCCGACAATTGTATTTCTCTTATTTCACGAGTGCTAAACACGTGAAAAGTGTTGAAAGAAATATCCAGTCTCGGCAAATCACACTGACGGAGGCCATGGAGGCGAAGTCTGTCGGGAACACCGAACTAATTAAAGTGAGAACGGTGTGCAGTTATATAACATTTGTATGTGAATGATCCAAGCCCAGAGTTGGGCAGTTTTCTGACATATATCAATCAATTAAAATGTCTTTAAATGTGTAGAATTATAAACTGAAGATATATCACCATACTCAATTGAAAGTGTACAAACGTTTTCCAGAGAGATCATGTGGAAGGTGATGATTTCAGGAAATGGAGTAGTAGTTTTTGGCCATGATAGCATTAAGCACTGTATATTTCATAGCATTGGTGTATTTTTTTTATATATATAGCTATTTATTGATTATTTTAGCCCGCAACAATGCGCGTGATATCCTGGAGGGACTGGCTCGGACTGTCTACAAATTACCTATCGATGACATATGTGCCACAAATCACCATTAATTATTATTATTATTATTATTATTATTATATGATATGTCATTATGGAGTTAGGCATTTGTGTGACATATTTTTTTTCTAACTGCGAAGACTTTCCTAAAAAGCTTCGCTGGGCTAGACGCACGTTAAGGTTGCCACAGCGGGCTTAGTTCCCTGTGCACGTGACGTAGGAGGTCGACCGTCAAGGCAAGCTCGGTGCTACTCTCTAGCAATAAGCTTTGCTGGTTACTAGTCTATTGTGGACTCGCTCCTGAGTCATTAATCACCAATCTCCATGGTAGCAAATAAGCTGCACATCAAATATCATTCTCATGAAGGGATGACGAGGAAAGCTTGAGAAGCCATGCTAACTACTAAGCTAACCCAAGGCTGACAAGGCTAGCATGTTTAACAAATTAAGTGCTTAGGGTGATTGACACCACTTTTCACAGACATCTAGCTGGTACCGTGTTAAAGTGGAGAACATTCAACAAAATAGCAGGCAAATAAATAAGTGTTTGGACTCCGCAGAGAATGTCTACTTGCTAAACATGAACCGGAAACAAATTATGCAATGGTACGATGTACATCAGCAAAGAGCAGTGCCCTAATATGCTTAAAAATATGTTAAAAGGTGGTTGGGAAAATTAATGAATGAAAGAATAATATACAAGAAGTATACAGTATTTACAATATCACTAATAGTATTTGTTTGTTTTCACAATAGAGTCCTGAGTTTTGATTTTCTTTTATTTCTTTTTTCTATCAATTTAGCTTTGCTTTGAGACAAGAACATGCAGTTTGCTGTTAAACACAATGTGTACATCGCTGGTGTCGCTGGTGAAACATTGTAAAATGGTCATATTTCAGGAGACCCCAAAAACAGCATGTTTGTTCAACCATTAACATTACATTACCAAAGACAGCAACACATTTTCAACACTTTAGATTAGTCAATAATTTGTAAACACCCACACGTGCAGACTGACAAATAGTATAGTTTTTTTTTTTATATAAATTTTGCAAAATGGTTATGATGATTGAAATGATTATGAGGTTTCGGCTCGATGCCAGCAATATATAATAATATATAAAAACGAAAACCTATTGTTCATTCGTTATATTGTCATATTCTTATTGTAAACCCTTGCTTTGAGTCCCGGGGATAAACGTGAAAAAATAAAAAAATAAACACTCCACAAATTAGAAACAAATGAAGTCATTGATTTGCAAAACTGCTCCGCAAAGAAAAATAATTATTTCGAGCACGGAGATTGTTTGAGGTGGGAATATTATGGACTCCATACTTGGTCTATGTTCTGTCTGAACTATGATTCTATAAGAAATGTATTTCAATACATGATAGAAACCGTGTTTCTTTTTAATTCATAGTCGAGTTATTGCAGTCTATTCAAACGAAGCCCATGAGTGGAAATCTTTCCCTGCGTGAGATGTGATAGTCTTTAATTTGGGGGCCTAAAAGACTGGAGCCCAGCGAGGGGTATAAATGGTGCTTCACTAAGTTAATAAAATGAAAGATAAACCCGAGATAAAAACCTTTATCCTTTTGACCTGCACTTATTGATACTCTCTAAACCTCCTGGGCAGGAAATCACATTCATTCACATCTCTTTGATCCTCCTTGTCAGATTGACACTTCCTCTCAGTGGACACGCTGGTTTTGACCACACCCTGTGACTCTCAGCCCTGTCGCGTAGCCTCTGGCCTCTTCCAAGGAAGCTCCTCTCACCCCCATGACTGTGTTGTCCTGTTGTTATAATTCCCCTTCTCTACCTCTGATAACACATTCACACTCTGCCCTGTCTCCTCCTTCTCCCGGTCTGTCTCCCTGCGCAGTGAAATGCCGGCTATGGGCTGCCGAGACAACAATAGAGGTCTTTCAAGCAGACTGTGCTGGCTCTGGGAGAGAGATTCGGTCCTGAGACCCAGTCAATATTTGGACGTGGTTGCCTTTTTGTGTCCGTTTTTAATCCAAGCGGAACCAAGCGGCGGGGAGCCGGGGAAAGGCTGAGAGGGGGAACGCGAGGGTAAACACTTGACACAATGCAAACGGGCCAACTCACAATACCACTGGGAAACTATCACAATATCACTCTGTCACCCAGTGAAAAGTGGAGTATTGTTCCTTTAAGTGAAGATTAAAAAGAGAAAACAAATAGCGGAGGTCATTGCGCGATGGAGAGGAAAAGTGAACGAGTGTCATATTGAGGGACTCGCATTGTGGGGGTATTAGCTCCAACACAAATCTCAAGTCCGCACTGAGAGTGACAGCGGGAATAAACAGTGCATGATCAGAGGTCATTTAGGTCAATAAGCGCCCTAATCAAACATGAAAACGAGCCACTGAAAAGATTCTTTGATTACAGGATAGAGATCTGGCTTGCATCTGCTGCAGAAAGCTTTGGATGACTATTGTCACGGATTAAGGGAAAACCCCTGGGGTGACGGTGCTCCCACAGAATGCTGGGATACCTTCTCTCTCCAGCTGTCATCTTGTTAGTCCCACCCAATGAGCTTCTTTGAGGAGTACTGGTATCAGTTTCCATGGCGTCGGAGACACAAACAGCTTGAGAGAATAGGAACGGAACCCGGCCCCGAATTCGCCTGGTGATCCCACCTATCAGCAACAAATAAACACCTTAGGCCACACCAGTGCCTACGTGCGGACCATATGGACCCAGGTGGGTTTTAATGAAGCAGCTAAATAGCGGGTGAGCGGGGAGTTCACTAATAGCTCCTTGTCAGAGCAGCAGTAAATACCCGACTCACACAATTTCTTCCATCGTTTGGTTACTGAAACAGACGGCGAAACTGACTGGGAACATCTGCGGCTCATTTTTCTCACAGGAGCGTTCCCGCCACAAAATGAAACACTTTTTATTTCCATTGCTTTGATTGAGATGTTTATGTCTTTGTACCAATTTCTAGTGGTGGGCCATTAATATAACATTTGGAAATTGTACAGAATGAACGGAGGATAAATGCAAGCAAAACCTGCTTTGTAGGTCAGATATCAAAGACAACTTTTGATTCTTCTGCTCGGTCGGATCTATAAGGACGTGCCAAAAACATTTGAGATGTGAGCAACTAATGACTTATTTTTGTCTGTCATTTATATAAAAATGTTTCATGGATTTTAACGAAGATTTTAGCCCATTTTCGTCATCTGAAAAAAACCTAACTCCTTACCATTTGCATTGCTTGTTTTGGAAAAGGGTGTTTAAAATAATGACAATTGAGCTGGAAAGCTATTTCAATGCTGTTTTCACTCGAGAGTTCAAAGTGACTCAAATCCACTGTGCTGCACAATTACACGACCTAGCAATCTAAAGAACAAAAGATAAAGATAAATTGATTTGAAATTATGTAAAAACTAATGAAAAACTTCTTACATTATACGATTTCCATTTTTGTACAAACAGTGTACATATGTGTGTGAGTAAAAAGCAAATTTTTGGAAGAGAGCTTTTCTTGACATTCTTGCATTTGTAAAATTTCCGCACAAGCGCCATCTCCATATTTTCGAAATCTGCGTAGCAACTCGAGTAGAAGCGCACCATACAGCATCCCTCGAGTGGCAGATCAACTCTGAGGGTAGAAAACAATATTAAACAGTTCCAAATCATGTTTTCTTGCTGCCTGTAGACTGAACAAACTGCTCAGCAAAGTCTAATAAGTCTATATTTGGGCAATTTGGCATTAAAAAACATGAGGAGTCGCATCACTCGAGTCTCATGAGTTTGTTCTCAACAACATTCCCAGATATTGAGAGTTCTGCACAGTATAACTCCATTCAGTTTTATGAGCTCCGCCGTCATTGTGGAAGCTTTTCAAACAGTGGGCAAAGCTGAATCATCCTCGGGTTGTAAATCCATCCTCTAGCACGCTGAGTCTTGCTGTCTGAGTCTTATCAGCAGCATGCATCAGCACAGGGAAAGATGTTTCCCACATATCAAAGCATCACAAACAAAGATGGATTTTTATCAAAATTACAATAAGGCTTCTTTGTTGCCCCCTTTGAAACAATGTAAACAAAAAAAAATTGTATTTCCATATTTCACGAATCACTTGCCATTTCAATTCCGGAGCTCCTGTTGGGAATTTCATGAATGGCTGAGTATGGACTGCTGTTTTGGATGCCATTCCTCCTCACTTTGGACAAATGTGCGGCAGAGATAGCAGAAGAAGGGGGTAAGAAAGCTAATCTAGAAGTTGGGACTCAAACACAGCAGGTTCTCCGAGCTCCAGCAGTGGCTGTGGTTACATTAAGCAGCAGGGTTACGGGCGACGCAAGCATGGTTGGAATACTGAAGGTCAGAAGGGAACCGGGCTTTTAGAATGGCATTTGCTTACATTATGCAGCTCAGGTCAGATTTAGATTAAAGTCATGAATGAGAAAGGGACACAGTCATTTAGAGTTACTCATTTATTTAGCTGCCTTTCTATCGAGACAAAGCCCAGGCGGGGTGCCGTGCCGAAACCGTCACTGGGCCCCCCATAGCTGGCGGTACTGCCCTGGTTTTGACCCTGACAACGGGTCTCCTTCGCGCTGCTTAACCTGGAGCTCGCTTAGTTACTACCAAGTGTGTGACCTCAGCATGTGTGGATCTCTCACAAGACCCAATATCATGCTGTGTCTTGGCCGCTGCTAAAATACCCCTGTATGCCCCCTTATTGTCTGCCCCAGCTTGAGTCGGGTGGAGGGGGTAAAGGCGGAATTGGGGTTGGGGGGTGTGAACCAGACTTGGGAACAGTTTGAAGGCCAAGAGAAGGGACGAAAGCCAGTGAGAGGAACCGAGAGCCGTTATCAGCCACAGATATCTGCCTTTTAGCAGCCCACCGGCTACCTTTGATCTTACTCTCATTTGCATTTGTATCTCAAACATCCTGTCAATGTATGGGCTAAAAAGCAAGCTCTCAGCAATGGCTGTCTTAGTTAAATACACACAGCGGATGCCTTGTTGGGTGTTTTGACTGTAAATCTAATAAAACCATTTCTTGTTCTAAAGAAAATACGGAAATGAAATTTAAATATAATAGAAATAATAACAATAAAGCCTTACTAAGTCACTATAGATGTATATAGCACTTTTAAATGGGACAAATTTAAGTTACACACACTCGATAGATAGATAGATAGATAGATAGATAGATAGATAGATAGATAGATAGATAGATAGATAGATAGATACTCGCATGCCTCTCGTGTTTGATTTTCAAATGAGAAGTGGTGCAATAAAGCAGAATATTAAATGTGTAGCCTAATAGTGCGTAATGGCGCACAGTGTGAAAGAACTACTGCGAGTCAGCTGTTAATATGCATATACTTTTCAAGGAGAACAGTGGTTGGGAAATACGATTCGTGAGTCTATTGGGGGCGGGAGTGCAGCAGTAACGCGTTTTCAAAGTATTGACTTCATCATTGTGTTAATCTAAATTAAACATATCTTCAAATAACAAGATTTACCATTGTTTTGTGTTGTTGCAAGTTTGTTTTGTTTGAAATGAAGTCATTTTCACCGAGTTCTGTAAGCCGGTGTGTCCGTGCAAGGGAAGCCGACGGACGAGCACTTACTTGGGGTTAGTGCGATTCCAGAAGACGGCGTAACGGTCGGAGACCACCTTGGAAGCGGGGTCCTGGGCGTGTACACACACTCCGACGATGAGGACGAGGAAGAACATCATTTCCACCTGCGGCATGCTTGTAATGAAGCCGAACTGACGACAGTCCTGGTTTGATTTAAAGGTTCTGATGGATGCTGCTGGAAGTCAAGTCCGTTTACCTCTGAAGTTAGTTCATAAATCTCTCTCTCTCGCTGGTAAAACAACACTTTGCTGTGTTTTCTTCAGGAAAAGTGAAACAAAGTAAATTTCGCGGAGAAGTCCAGTTTACATAAAGTCAACTCAGTTTGGCCAACTTGTGCAGCGAAATTCCCTGAGAGGGGGCACGCTTAAAACAGGGAGCAAAATATCCCAATTAATCATTCGCTGGGTAGTGATCAAGATTGGAAACATAGTCCTTATGCTGCCATTGTAGCTGGAATCTTCTCAGGTGTGGATCTCGAGCCGATGTTACGACTCACCAAGAAGCCGAGGAGAGCAACACTAAAAGCGGCAAAACGCGGAGGATGCAAATTGAAACGAGTCCCCGAGATGGTTCACAAACACGCAGGCTCCACGCTGGAACGTCCACTGTCCGTGTCACACGGTCGAAAGCGGCCGAGAAGCAGTGTTAGCAACCAGAAGGAAGCAGCCCAAGTGTGCGCTTTGGATCTTGCAGCCATGCTCCCCCGGACCAACCCCCCACCTTCACCCCCACCCCCACACTCCCTCTCCTTCTCCCTCTCCCTCCTCACTGTTGTACCACCATAGCCCGCTGCAAAAAGTGTCTACATCCTAGTGGTTGTTACTGTACCACTCCAAATTAAAACGGAAAGTTTCCCAATGAAAATACAGCAATGCGAAATTAAAGGATCGAAAACCCATACGTACAACCAATGCATTCTCCATAAGTTGCACATGTATGTTTTGAAGCATCCCCGGTGATTTTTTTTTTGCAGCGTACAGTCTCAAGCGTGCACGTTTAGATTTTGAATGACGGCGGTTTCATTTACAAGAACAACATCCTTCCTTGCGGGGTGCATCTCAGATTCCCGAACTGATCATATCGTAAACATGGAAGCACAACGAGAGTCTTTTGACAGCTCATCTTAGCACAACAAGGAGGTAAATTTCTATTTTTGTTTCCAAAGCTCCCCTTTCTATTTGCTTTTAGTTTTCTTTCATTTACAGGTGCCGGCATATTTTAAAATGTTCACTATTGTTGGAAAGCTGAATGAAAGTCAACAATCTGACCAAAAACACTTGTTTTATTTTCTGTATTTATAGGCTACAGTTGGTTTTCCATCCTAAAATTACCATTTCAAACACACACTCAAACAATCAATTTCATTTATTTATTGCTCATTCCCTTGTGGATTTCTTTTTCTTTTCTGCTGCATGCAACATTCCCTTATGTTTCATATCTGTGGAACTAGAACGTCACTGCAGCGCAGCTATTTTGCCTGGTGACTCACTGCGCCGCGCAGTGGTGACTATGGAAACAGCATCGTGTGTTAGAATCCACAAGTTGCCTTTTGCATGAATTCAGTCTCCTCACTAAAATGGATAATTCAAGCTTTGTTGAATGGGGTAATAAATTGTGTTTTGTAGGATATATTAAATTGTAAAACAGACTACAACAAATTAATTTTTTTTGTGAGGTTTGAAAAAGAAGGGGGAAAAACAACTAAACGCAGCGCAGTGAAAAGGTGATTTTCACATCCGCCTCACATGCAGTTCCGAGGTTCTCGGTTTTAATCTCAGCTCTCTGTGTGGAGTTTGCATGTTCTCGATTTTTTATTCTGGGTAGACCGGCATCTTGCCCTATTCCAAAAGCATGCTGATTAGTTGAAGATTCTAAACTGCTAATAGATGGGAACAGGACAAGCAGTATAGAAAGTGATGGATGAAAAACACACATTCCACTCAGTTGCTTAATCCTCAACAGTCATGTCTGCTTGCCAAAGCAGCCAATTTCTCCCCCCAATATATTCCAAGTAATGTTGGTGACCCTTAATAAAGCACTTGATGACCTCCAGTGGCATCGTTTTAGCATTCAGAAGTAGTGGGCTGACAGAACGCATGAACCAAAATAGATTATGAAAATGAGATTTCATATTTATGGGCAAGTTCCAGCAATGTGAAATGAAATTGAAAGGGATTTGGTAGATCCCAGACATTCACTAGCCAATTTATTTGCCGCACACAGACACATACATTAAATGATATCCGGTCCAAGAGCTGTGACACAAAGTTGGCCAAAGTTATTTTTGCTTTTGTTTGACACTCTTAGTAAAAATGACGTCACATTTGCTCATGGCTCAGGTAACGACCAATCATGGCTCAGCTTGTGAACATCACATGACCAAACTCAGACAAAAGGTGAGATGTGATTGGTCTTTACCTGAGCCCTGAGCAAATGTGATGTCATTTTCAGTTGACAGAAAGTGGCAAAATGGCTGCCGCCTGCGATGGATAAAAATGGGTGGATTTTGCTGCTTAATTCAAATTACACAAACAAAATATTAATCAGAATACCGTGTTTACACCAATAGGGCTGCATAGGACATATTATTGTGAAAAAAATGGATTGACGTCCTCTTTAACAAAATACATTAAAAATAAAATGCTCTAAAAAAAACAGAAACTAACTGAAACTGCATCTTACGTTTATAAAACTTACTCAACTAATTATAGTTATAATTTCATATTTAATACTACATGACCTTTCAGGGTTGATTTTAAATGTTTATTTCAATGCATCTGTAGCTACAAATAAAGGAAGGTCTGCTGTGTAAGAATTGTCGTTTACTGTTATTACACGATAGAGATTTTGTTTTTCTTGTACTCAACAAATACTCTATAAAAAACTAAAACTAATACTAAAACTAATGGAAACTAAACTTAAAAGTTAAAACATTAAAACAATTAACAAACTTGCTCTAAAATATAATAAAAAGTAACTGAATTTGGAAAAAAAAGAAGGTCAAACCAAAATGAAAACTAATACAAATCCAAAAATATTATAACCTTGGTAGCCAGTGATTGTAAGATTCGAGCTTGCTTACTTATCACTAGCTGCAAATTGATGAATCAGCTTTCTGCATTTAGATTATTGAGAATTTTAATTACATGTTTCTTTTTTTTTTTTTAACTTTCATCAATAAAGACAGACTCTAAAAACAGTTGGCTCAAAAGTAACCCAATTATGGATCGAAAATGGACAAATCCACTTTATGGGCCAATTTGACCCAACCTTCTGGGTTGTTTTTTACAAAATTACCCAACTTTTGGACAAGTAAAGGATCTGACCAATATTTATGAGTTTTACACTAAAAGACCCATTTCTTGAGTCAAAGTTGGGTCAAATTGACCCAAGTAGAGGATCGGTTTATTTTTCACCCATAGTTGAGTTATTTTGTGTACAATCACCGTCAAAGATGATACATCTTTTCTTTATTAACACTCACACAGAGGTTGTCAGCCAAGCCCTCTAATCTCACATCAGTTACTACTGAAGTCTCAAATTCCACAAATTCAACCATCCCCAGAAGAAACTTTTACAGAGCTGGATTTTTTTTTAGTTGCACTTGTGGCTGGCAATCCTAATGAACCAATGAACACAAAAACTATTGTTTTCGATTGTTTTATAGCAATAGCAGTAGTGACAGTTACTGACTGGTTTGTAAATATTTTCAAATCCAATAGACATCCATCTTTTTTAGGGTGAGTATTTTTGTGAACGGCTGTGAACCCAAACATGTCTCAGATCACCTCACATATGAACAGCTGACCCCAAATACGCTGGAATAATTTCAATCACAGAGCCAAAAAAGTGTGTCGCTGACCCGAAAGCTGCCATGACCATCTCTGTGGTTTCGGTTTGTTTGGGTGTCGGCCAGCGTGCTTGCAGATGAGCGCGTGTCACGTAAATGCATAAATTGAGTACGTGCAAGCGTGCGGCCGTGACACTTGATGAGCTTGCATGCGTGATTCTTTTGTGTGGGAGTGTGCGTTGTGTGCGAACGTGGGGCTGATCACCCGGCTCGATACGGCAGACTGTTGCATGAGCAATAATCACCTCATCTCCTCTCGAAAGTGGCTGTCCTACTTCATTTATGCCTGATACACGTCTGTGTTCCCCAAGACAATGGAGTCGTTATAAATTAGGGTCAGTGGGTCTGCCAGCACAAACCGCAGCAATGTATGCCAATGTTTCTCATGATTGGGGCGTCGCACTCACAAGAGCAATTAGATCTCCAGATGAAGTACATATGACATGATGTTGAGGAGGGAGGGTAGGAGAGATTGATCTTTTTACTGTCCCTTTGTTTTTTTCGAATGCAATCTGTAATCAAACATTTGTATTGCCACAGTAGCCTCTAAGGGCTTCATTAACTGCTATTATTTACTCGTAAGCAGAATGTAATCACATTCAGTGTTGAAAAGCACAACGTGTACTTTTAATACAGTGGAACCTCGAAGTTTGAACGTCTCGGAACTCGTACAAATCGGACTTCAACTAAGAAATCGGAGTAAAAAATGCCTCGGAGTTTGAACTCATTTTCGGAGTTTGAACACCCAAGCAAAGCAAGCTAAGCCGAACATACCTTGAAAACGGGTAAACGAGCGAAGCCGAGCAATGCCAAATGCTCACGTTTTGAACTAACTGAACCACAGTGGAATTAGGAAGGAGATTATCGCGCCATTGTAACTACCGTGACTACTTCTGTAAATACTGGCACGAGGACCCCCCGTAGCTGTTCAACAACGTGCCTGACGTTAAACAACGCATGCAAGGACCGCTTAGTAGTCTAACAATATACCTAATTTAAAATACACAAACTCAGCACTGAACTAAAGCTAGCTTTAACACAGCATTTATCTTCCACTGATGGCATCACACCACAAAAAGGTAAGGCATTTTTTAAATACTGTACTGTACTGCAAATGTAAAAAACATTAATAGATATTAAAATAGGATTTTTTTTTTTTTTGAGCTTGGGGACGGATTATCTTCGCAGGAACCAATTATGTTCAAACTCCGAGGTACCACTGTATATCAATTTTGAACTGAGAGCTATTTGTGATTATATCAAAACATAAGTTCATCCACTGCATGATTACAAGTTATATATACATGGTTACATATATTATACTGTAAGTTCATACTATTGTTTCAAAATTCTGGGAAAAAAGGACACAAAAAAAAATGTCAAGCAGCATCTCTCTGGTCACATGATGCCTTGTATTGGTTTTGGTCAACCACTTGGTTGATCAAATAGTACTTTTTAATATGGTTAAGATTTTGGATCATAGTTAACAAAATTCCCAATCTGATTAATACGCAAAAGCATCAGAAAAGTAAACAAACAACAAGTCATTTTTCACTAATGAATTGCAGTTTGTAATAACATTGTGATAACAAAGTTACAACATGATTATATAGTTTCACATTTTGGATTTGACTGAATGTAAAGTTGTTATATTTGCACAGCATATTCAATTGTTTCACAACAATTGCAATTTTTGAAACATTTACCCCACATTAATATTAGTAGCTTAAAACAATGTAATACCAATGTAATAACATTGTGGTTAATAAGTTTTTATTGTATTACTTTTGTTGTTGTTGATTGCTTAGGAAAATTGGCATGGTTCTATTACCTTATTGAAAGTATGGTATCAGTTGAAACACATTCGCAATGCGGCATTCCAACAATGCTTCAGCCCACTTGACACCTACAGTAAAGTCCAGTACGGCTTGTGTGAATGCTTTGATGTGAGCTCTGGCACAGGAGGCGGACCATGGCCTGGTTCGATTACCACACACACTCACAACATGGCCGTGACGTACAAAAACTGGAATGCGATTGTTCCTTCCAACTTACTTATGATTTATTTAATTATGTTTTTATATGTTTAACCGCTTGACGGATAGGTGCTTAATCCTATTCGTCAATGTGTGTAGGCGGGGGGATTGTTTGGGTGGACCAGCCATTCAGGAAACACCTGAAATTGCAGGTGGCCAATCCGGCCTAAATTCTCACATTTATCTATCTATTACTTCCTTTGATCCCCCCCCCCCCCCTCCCCCCAACAGTAATATGATTAGGCTGTAAGAACCGTTTCAATACAGAGAACTCTGTTTGGAGTATTGAGTACATTTTACCAGTTTATTAAAAAAAAAAAAGTTACTCAAGCATTGAGGAATGAATTCATGACCTTCAGGTTGGGAGACAAACACTGTACCACCTGAGCTATGCCAATCTTGTTTGTCCCTGTACTGCATTGCTGGTGTGTCCAAAATTAGGCCAACACGGAGTTACGATTCCACCTGACACTAGCAATATACTAACACACAGGTGGTACACTGCACTGTAAAAAACAATTTTGGAGAGAGGTAAATATAATCCACAAAAATCATGTAAAATTTACCTGATTACTTTAGACAACAAAGGAATTACCAAATACAGGGTGAATTTAACTCACAATATCTAATATATAATTAAAAAGTGTTACAGACAAAAATTTAATAAATCATACACAGAAAAATGTAGTAAAATACACCCAACAGCCACTCCTCTGTACTGCGGTATATGTGTCATCACTTCTACTCGCCACGATGCCGACTCAGCCGGACTGGACTTCACATAAGGTAAGACTAGTGGGTTTACCTGTCTTTCATTCACAAATATAAACACTAAGTTTTTAAATGTTAATATTTTCTACATGATTCGCAGTCGGTGTGAGTTTGTGTTAAGTGCCATGCATGCTCAAGTTTGATTTGGCGATTTGCGAGGGTTTGTACAGCTGCGGCTCATCACGAAACACCGGGAAAGTAGCAAGCAAGCTAGCTAGCTAACTGTTGTTAAAACTCTTGTGTTAATGCCAAAGCACTGTTCTTTTCACATATCTCACTAACATTTCCTTTTTTAGTTATTAGCTCAAGTATTGTTGCTGTGTAGCTGTGACATGCGGTGCGGTGGGATTTTTGTTCCTATAGTTGCGGTCCTATCAGCTAACTTTTGGGAATGATGATGTGCTCCCACTAAATAAAAAATAAAATAAATATATAAAATCGGGGCTGGTGCTAAGAGAGTAGGTATGAACTGCTGGAATGCTCAGAGATGACTGAAAGAAAGAAAGAAAGAAAATACCATTTTGGAGGTGCCTGGTGAGGAATTAGCATTTTAGCATGGCAAAATTCTTAAAAATAAATAAATAAATAAATAAAAACTGAACAGTTTATTTTTACTGAAAAGTATTTCAACGTTGTTGAAAGTAATTACTATGAAAACCTTGTGGGTTTCCTTCACTTTCACCTGATTTTGTGCCAGTGGATGCCCTTGTTATAGGAGTTAGAAGACAGGCTGATTCAGTCTGTTCCACTGTCACCATTGCGATGTGCTGATAAAATAAATAAATAAATGCATACCCTGACTGCTCTCATTGACCATTCATTGCTTTATTTGACTTTTTATAAATGACTTCATCTGGTGCAGTATGTATGCCTTGTATTGGTGCTACTAACTGTTTTTTTTTGTCCTCCATTTCTATGTGGCGATTGCTGGAGATGATATGGTTGCGAGTGTGTAGTGTCTGTCTCAGTGTCCGAAGCATTTCAGATAGCCGAGATGCCCTCCTGCCGATGAGCGGGGGCGCAGGGGTGGGGGTGCAAGTGTTGGAACGGTAACGGTGCTGATGTTTAAAACCCGGAAGTCGGAAGTTCGTGGCATCTACCCCATACAGTATGTTTTTAAAAAAAACTCCTTGTGCAGATTCTTGATAAAACCCTTGAAACATAAAAGGGTTCTCAGAATAACTTGCTGTGTTAGTTCTAGATGAAAGCCTTGCAATATAAAAGGGTTCTTTGTGGAACTCGCGGTGAAGGTTCTCAATGAAATCCTTGTAATATAAAAGGGTTCTCAGTGGAACTTTCTATGAAGGTTCTCTCTGAAACCCTTGATATATAAAAGGGTTCTCAATGGAATTTTCTGTGAAGGTTCTAGATGAAACCCTTGAAATACAAAAGTGGAACTCGCTGTGAAGGTTCTGGAAGAAACCCTTGAAACATCACAGGGATCTCAGTGGAATTCCCTTACAGGGTTCTTTGTTGAATCTCTCATACAGGGTTCTGGGTGGAACCTTTCAGAGAGGGTTCTGGGTATAACCCATTATATTCTCAGTAGAACCCTTTGGAAGGGTTCCAGGTGGAATCTTCATAAACGGTTCTAACAGGAACCAAAAAAGGGTTCTTCTATGAGGATAAGCTGGGGAACCTAAAAAGGTTATAACAAGCACTTTTACTACTAAAAGTGTAGAATAAATGCAATCGAACACAGTGATTTGCAACAGCCATAATGAACTATAGAAAATAAACATAGCGACTATCGGAATAATATAATGTTCATCTACAAAACAGACCACCAGAACACTGAAAAAGCAAAACAGTTACCCCCCCCCCCCCCCCCAAAAATGAAGTATCATATATTTTAAGTTTTTCTTTTAACAAGAACAAACACAAATAAAATCTACGCTGGTCTTATTGAGTCATGTTTCGGTTCTGTGGAGGTTTTTTTTTTTTTTTGTTATGGGTGTTCTTGGTTGCTTTTTTTGTCTGTGGTTGGTGTTTTTTGTTTTGTGTTCCTGGTTTCTTCCCTTGTCTCATTATGTATAAACACGTCCACCTGTGTGTGTCTTCCCTTCGCCAGGTGTGTTTCATTAGTGTTGGTGTATTTAGTCTGTTCTGTTCACAGCCAAGTAGCCTTCATAACAGCCAAGTCGTCCTCGTCACAGCCAAGTCGTCCTTGTCACAGCCAAGAAGCCATAGCCCCCAGCCGAGGCATAGCCACTCCTGTCAATCAGGTCCTGTCACGTCATGCTCGTTCCAGTCAATAGCGACCAGTCTACTCACAACCTTTCCAGTCATGGTGACCAGTCTACTCTTGTCCTTTCCAGTCATGGCGACTAGTCCACTCATGTCCCATCCAGTCATGGCGACCCATCCAGTCATGGCGACCCATCCAGTCATGTCCCATTAGATTCCTGTTTCCCTTTATTTGGGTCCACCATTCCTCAACCACTCACATTCTCTCATGACACATTAAGCCTTACAGGCACAAACATTTGAGTCATTATATGAAGGGGGGATGTGACCCTGGGAGGATGCAGCAATGCAGTGACAAGTAATAATAAAATATTGCTGCCTTTGTGCCTTCCATAGAGACATCTGTGTTGGTAACCAGCCTGAACTGAAGATCAGTTGACTTTTTGTTGACTGGAATGTTTTAAAAGGTTTCCAGGGAGAAACAAATCAAAGCTTTCTAATGAACTGCATGTCTGCTACAGTCTGATGAGTCATGCATTTCCTTTTCTGTCCCTTTTACTTCCAATCCTTTTGACTTCCTTATATTTTCTCCTCTGTATTGAGTTTCCCATTTTCCAACTGCTTGCGACGCTATTGCCAATTCCTCATGGAAAAGTCAATGTGTATCTCGCTCACATGGGATTAATTTCTCCCTCCATCTCATTTTGAAAACTTCCCAGCTGGTCTAAAATGACGCTCGGTTCAGAAGACAGCAATATAAATGATAGACAAAAAAAAGTCAAAGTGGTAGAAAGATACAGATGAATGAGGAATAGTGAGTTGGGGTCAGGATGACCAGAAAGATGTGGGAGGTCTGAGATATTCTTGTCCAATCTGCACTTGTGGGTTTGTGTGTGGCACCTGGTTGAACTCGTTTTGTATATATGACCTCCTGCAAACACAAACACACAAAAGCTATAGAGTGTGTGTAAACTCACAAGGACAGGCGCGCGTACACATAGAAATTCACATGCGCACACACCTCACGTGACCCTTTCTTAGCTTTATCCATGTTTTCAGAGCAATGTGGGCCTGTTTGTAGCCGAGTAATGTCCATGACCCACGGAGCTTGCCATGCTTGGAGCCATTACCACTTAAGGGCTGCTGACAGTGGAATGTTAGCTATGTAGTTGTTGTGGAGGAGGTTGGTGTGTGTGTGTGTGGGGGGGTCACCAGAGTTGTACATTTTTATCATTGGCATGTAGAATATGTCTGTGTCCAATCGGAGCAACTTTTGGCTCTTCTGATCCTGTTGCCACGTCAACTTGGTAAACCAGCGTGGCCCACTTCCAAGTTCTGCTGTGTCAAAGCGTCTCATTGCATGTTGGAAAATTATTGTTTTTTTTACCTCTCCCATCACAGCAGTAAGAAAATGAGACTTACTCATTTGTACGAGAATTTGGACAGGGAAGCAATGATTGAAACTGAAGCATAAACTTAAGATGTATTGTTGGGAGGATTTGATAGGTAGCAGCAATGGCGTTGTTAGGCCTATTTTAGGGGGGTTGAAGTCCCCTTAAAATGTTCTTAAGCCACCCTAAATGATTTGGTTGCATTTAAAAAATATATATATTTTTTTTACCAAAATCGTTTTTTTAACAATATAAAGTGGCCACAAACTAATTTTAAATACATATTCTTGTAACCTACTGTATAATTAGGGTTGTTTGATAATACTTCTTACCACTAATACTGATAAAATTAATGATAAATAATATGAATAAAATGTTGTTGTTTTTTAAGTGAAAATGAAAGACCCATATATCCCAATATAAATTTTTTCCTTAAAATTGCATGAAATTAATAGTAATTTTGTAGTCTTCTAAATTCATAAAACAGCCACATCCTATACTGGTATACTTGATTACCGATACCTTGAAATAAGGGTATTATTGGCCCTATAACGATACTTGGTATTAGTACTCGGCCATCCCTACTTATCATTATGGTTGGGGGGTGGACCATTCCGTCTTCTTCAATTCCGCTTATCCGGGGTCGGGTCGCGGGGGCAGCAGCTTTAGCAGGGAAGCCCAGACTTCCCTCTCCCTAGCCACTTCAGCCAGCTCCTCCGATGGGATCCCAAGGCGTTCCCAGGCCAGCCGTGAGACGTAGTCTCTCCAGCGTGTCCTGGGTCGTCCCCGGGGCCTCCTGCCGGTAGGACATGCCCGGAACACCTCCCCAGGGAGGCGCCCAGGAGGCATCCGAACCAGATGCCCCAGCCACCTCAACTGGTTCCTCTCAACGTGGAGGAGTAGCGGCTCGACGCTGAGTCCCTCCCGAATGACCGAGCTTCTCACCCTATCTCTAAGGGAGAGCCCGGCTACCCTGCGGAGGAAACTCATTTTGGCCGCTTGTATCCGGGATCTTGTTCTTTCGGTCACGACCCACAGCTCGTGACCATAGGTGAGGACAGGAACGTAGATCAACCGGTAAATCGAGAGCTTTGCCTTTCGGCTCAGCTCCTTCTTCACCACAACGGACCGATACAGCGTCCGCATCACTGCAGACGCTGCACCGATCCGTCTGTCGATCTCCCGCTCTAACCTACCCTCACTCGTGAACAAGACCCCAAGATACTTGAACTCCTCCACTTGGGGCAGGACCTCATCCCCGACCCGCAGAGAGCACTCCACCCTTTTCCGACTGAGGACCATAGTCTCGGATTTGGAGGTGCTGATCCTCATCCCAACCGCTTCACACTCGGCTGCAAACCGCTCCAGTGAGAGCTGGAGATCACGGCTTGAAGAAGCCAGCAGCACCACATCATCTGCAAAAAGCAGAGATGCAATGTTGAGGCCACCAAACCGGACCCCCTCGACACTCCGGCTGCGCCTAGAAATTCTGTCCATAAAAATTACGAACAGAATCGGTGACAAAGGGCAACCTTGACGGAGTCCGACCCTCACAGGAAACGAATTCGACTTACTGCCGGCAATGCGGACCAAACTCTGACATCGGTCGTACAGGGACCGAATAGCCCGTATCAGGGGGCCCGGTACCCCATACTCCCGAAGCACCCCCCACAGGACTCCCCGAGGGACACGGCCTTCTCCAAGTCCACAAAACACATGTGGACTGGTTGGGCGAACTCCCACGCACCCTCAAGGATCCTGCTGAGGGTGTAGAGCTGGTCCACTGTTCCACGGCCGGGACGAAAACCACACTGCTCCTCCTGAATCCGAGATTCAACTTCCCGACGGATCCTCCTCTGCAGCACCCCCGAATAGACCTTACCTGGGAGGCTGAGGAGTGTGATACCTCTAAAGTTGGAACACACCCTCCGGTCCCCCTTCTTAAAAAGAGGAACCACCACCCCGGTCTGCCAATCCAGAGGCACTGTCCCTGATGTCCACGCGATGTTATAGAGACGTGTCAACCACGACAGCCCCACTACATCCAGAGCCTTTAGGAACTCCGGGCGAACCTCATCCACCCCCGAGGCCCTGCCACCGAGAAGCTTTCCAACCACTTCAGTGACTTCGACCCCAGAGATAGGGGGGCCCACCTCAGAGTCCCCAGACCCTGCTTCCTCAAAGGAAGGCGTGTTGGTGGAATTGAGGAGGTCTTCGAAGTATTCTCCCCACCGATTCACGACGTCCCAAGTCGAGGTCAACAGCACCCCATCTCCACTATACACAGTGTTAATGGCGCACTGCTTTCCCCTCCTGAGACGCCGGATGGTGGACCAGAATTTCCTCGAAGCCGTCCGGAAGTCGTTCTCCATCGCCTCACCGAACTCCTCCCATGTCCGAGTTTTTGCCTCAGCGACCACCGAAGCCGCATTCCGCTTGGCCAGCCGGTACCTGTCAGCAGCCTCCGGAGTCCCACAGGCCAAAAAGGCCCAATAGGACTCCTTCTTCAGCTTGACGGCATCCCTTACCGCTGGTGTCCACCAGCGGGTTCGAGGATTGCCGCCCCGACAGGCACCAACCACCTTACGGCCACAGCTCCGATCGGCCGCTTCAACAATGGAAGCACGGAACATGGTCCATTCGGACTCAACGTCCCCCGCCTCCCCCGGGACAACGGAGAAGCTCTGCCGGAGGTGGGCGTTGAAACTCTTTCTGACAGGGGATTCTGCCAGACGTTCCCAGCAGACCCTCACAATACGTTTGGGCCTGCCTGGTCGGACCAGCATCTTACCCCGCCATCGGAGCCAACACACCACCAGGTGGTGATCAGTTGACAGCTCCGCCCCTCTCTTAACCCGAGTGTCCAACACATACGGCCGCAAATCCGATGACACGACTACAAAGTCGATCATCGAACTGCGGCCTAGGGTGTCCTGGTGCCAAGTGCACATGTGGACACCCTTGTGCTTGAACATGGTGTTCGTTATGGTCAGTCCGTGACGAGCACAGAAGTCCAACAACAAAACACCGCTCGGGTTTCGATCGGGGGGGCCGTTCCTCCCAATCACGCCCCTTCAGGTCTCACTGTCATTACCCACGTGAGCGTTGAAGTCCCCCAGCAGAACGAGGGAGTCCCCGGGGGGAGCGCTCTCCAGCACACCCTCCAAGGACTCCAGAAAGGGTGGGTACTCTGAGCTGTTGTTCGGTGCATAAGCACAAACAACAGTCAGGACCCGTCCCCCCACCCGTAGGCGGAGGGAGGCTACCCTCTCGTTCACCGGGGTAAATCCCAACGCACAGGCGCCCAGCCGGGGGGCAATGAGTATGCCCACACCTGCTCTGCGCCTCTCACCGTGGGCAACTCCAGAGTGGAAGAGGGTCCAGCCCCTCTCGAGAGGATTGGTACCAGAACCCAAGCCGTGTGTGGAGGTGAGTCCGACTATATCTAGTCGGAACTTCTCAGCCTCGCACATCAGCTCGGGCTCCTTCCCTGTCAGAGAGGTGACATTCCATGTCCCCAGAACTAGCTTCAGTAGCCGAGGGTCGGACCGCCAAGGCCCCCGCCTTTGGCTGCCACCCAGCTCACTGCGCACCCGACCCCTTTGGCCCCTTCCACCGGTGGTGAGCCCATGGGAGGGGGGACCCACGTTGCCTTTTCGGGCTGTGCCCAGCCGGGCCCCATGGGTGTAGGCCCGGCCACCAGACGCTCGTCTTCGAGCCCCACCTCCAGGCCTAGCTCCAGAGGGGGGCCCCGGTGACCCGCGTCCGGGCAAGGGAAACGAAAATCCAAAGTTTGTATTCATCATTGCGGTCCTTCGAGCCATGTTTTGTCTGGTCCCTCACCTAGGACCTGTTTGCCATGGGTGGCCCTACCAGGGGCATGAAGCCCCGGACAACATAGCTCCCAGGTTCATTGGGACACGCAAACCCCTCCACCACGATAAGGTGATGACTCACGGAGGAGGGGGGGGGGGGGTGTGGGGGGGGGGGGTGGACCAGCGCTAATGTATTAAAAAAATGACTGAAAACACTACAGTTCTAATGCTGACTTTTAACTTTTATACAGTATCATCAGTCTTCGTTGGCTGCTTGTGAAAATTTGTGCTCACGCGCTGCATTTATTTGCTCCTTGTGGATCTCATGGAGCTAATTACCCCTGTCAAAAAAAACTAGTAACACCTGTGGGTTTCAGTGATATTGAACTACTTTCCACAAAAGCTTTCAAAAGGGGAAATTTTGGTGAGGAATGGATCTTATTAAAATACTGGTTACACAAATTCCCTTTCACTATATTTAATATTTTAAACCACAATAATAATAATAATAATGATGATGATTACAGTATATATGTATACAGAATATAAATAAAACTAAAACGAGCAGTTTGTGGTCTGCCTTTTTACTTTTATGATTTTCAAGACTTGATTCTAGAAGCACTTTGGCACCGGCCCTACAACTCGAGTAAACATGGTGGCACGTGGCCAAGGAAGAATTCATTGAATTTTGCCAATCCAGAAATGTCACCTTTTCACTCACGGTGACACCAATACACCCATTCACGGTATCCTGAATAAAAAATGACACCATGTATGTTTTTTTTAAGATGTTCGGCCACATACAATATTCCAGTATCACACCCCACAGATTAGCTGCCCTCTTGTGGCCATTTCACGATCAGGAACAAGAAATTAGAAGAATAAAAAATTGCCGTTGATTTCATGCAATTTTCAGGAAAAATGCTATATTGGGATATATAGGTGTTTCTTTAAAATGATCTGAGATTGTTTATTCATCAAATGTACTAGTGGTATCACTGCTTGGTTTCGGTATCTGTGACTACAAAAGAGTAAAGTACTCATACTGGAATTGGTCTGAAATAATTTGTTATTAAATATCCCTCAGAATTTTTTTGGGGAATAATTGTGTAGTTTGAGAAGTATTTGACAAATATGCACATCAGTTCCTAAATGATCAAAATGTATAAAACATGCGACCCGGAAGGCCTATATCAACTATTCGTATTCATACATTTGATCACTAAAAGTACTCTCCATTCTTGATTTTTAACCAAAATGAATCATGTTATCAGATACAAAAGGAAGACAGACAGGGTTTCAACTCCTTTTGAGGAGTTGGAAAGAGGGGAAGACCATATGTCAGGTTGGAAAGGAGATCAAAATCTGCAGGATGTCCATAAAAAAAATACAGGGATACAAAAAAAATAGGCTCAGGCTTATCCTTATCTTCCCTTGCCGAAATCCACAGAAACAAAGAACAGAATTGTTTAAAAAAAGAAGAAGAAAACAAGAATGGTGAACCGACTGCAGTTGGAGAAGGCTTACAAAGAAAGACAAAATAAAAAAGCTGAACAGGAAAAGCAAAAGAATGAAAGAAGAAAAGGCCTCTGAAACCTGCAAATCAATGTTTTCTATTAAATTTGTCTTCCTTTTATATAGCATTATCGTTTCTGAGATTGAAATGATTCTTTTACTTCAGTTATATGCACAATTTACCCCACTAAGATTTCATCTGAGGAATTTCAAGCTGGACTTTTGGTCACTTCGAGCAAAGTAATATACATTGAAACCTAAAGACGGATAGACTCATCAGCTCATATGTCTCTGGCAGGTCAAGATCTCGACCTGACATGCTCTAAGCTTTGGGGGACGGGGCAGTGTCAGGTCAGTTGTGCTGCGTTTGCAACAGATACCTGATCCACCTCTGGGAAGGTCTGAGTGAAAATAGAACTGATGCTTTTCAATAAAATTGGTGGGTTTTAAATGTTGGTTTTGAAAATGAATTGCTAGTGTAATAACCACTTTGTGTAAGAGTCCTCTAAAATGTAACATCAAACTAAAACACATACATTAATAACAAAACAAAATATCTTTATAGAGCCCTGATGCAAATTAGTCATTCCTTCTAAACATGTAGTTTAGATTCAGTAGCAACTAACATTTATGTTGTAGCACATAGGTACAGACTAGAGTCATTAAGCAATGTAAGGATACCATTAGTGCAGCAGTCCCGGACAATGACAGCTATACAAATAATGCGGAGAGTCGAGGGCAAAATCAAGTGGCCAACAGTGCAGTAATTAATATGATACAAAGACAATTATGCAGATGATGCAGTGTTGTCACACAATTTAAAGTGACCGGTAGTGTAGTCATTATGATACAGCGACAATTTTGCAAATGATGCAGAGAAACCTTGAGCTGTTTGAAGTGTGTAGTGGCATAGAGTAGTGATCATCAACACTTATGCAAATATGCAGGGAGCTGAAGCTCCAATAATAAATACCGTAACACTGTAACACAGGGATATGCAGAATTGGCAAAGTTTGGAAAAAGCCAGCAAGTCAGCTGATTGTTGACTACCCCCCCCCCCCCCCAAACCTCCCCACCCCCCGCCCCCAGTCCATCACAGAAACTGGCAGTTGAACTTTGGGCTAATAACAATGATTTCTAATAACAATTTGATATGTGGACTCATCAGACCACAACACACTCTTCCACTTTATACGATAACTCATTCACTGCCATTGACGGCTATAGACGTCAACAATTTATTTGAACTTTTTCTATTAGTTTAACATTTTTTCCCCCCACTTTTGTTAACAAGAGTATGAAAACCTAGAATTTTTTTTATTGGACATTAAGAACAGATATAAAATTTGAGATTAATCGTGAGTTAACTATTGAAGTCATGCGATTAATTACAATTTAAAAATGTAATAGCCTGACGCCCCTCATTTTTAATAATCTTTTCTTTAAAAAAATAAAAGATTATTAAAAACAAAATGTCTAGGTTTTCATACTCTCATTAGCAAAAGTGAGAAAAAAAATGTAAACTAATTGAAATAGTTCACATGATTTTTTTTACGTTTATAGGCGTCAATGGCAGTGAATGAGTTAATAAATCATAATCTTAGAGTATTTGCATATGCACCACCCTTGCTTGTGAAAAACTGAGCTTTTCGGGAATGCACTTTTTACTTTCTATTGCCAATCATGACACCTGTTCCAGTTAAGCTTGTGGAATTGTCCTACTAGACTCAAATCAGTTTACTGTACCATCTGACATCCAATGGAAGAGCGTTTAATTTCATGAATGAACAAAGATAAATTTGTATTTAAAACATATTAATTCCAGACAAATTTTATAAAACTGGATTTTATTTTCCCGCGGCATGCTTGATGATTTCTCACAGCACACCCTCATTGGGAATCATTGCTTTAGTAAACAGCATAACTGTGCTTCTCCTAATTAGCAGACAGCCTGCAGTGAAGTGTGAGATTTAACTGACGGGCATTAGCTGTGGTTAGTAATGATGGATCACAGTTGTCTGTGCCAGCCCAGCAGTGTTGCACAGCCAAGACTCAGGGATTCATTCTTTCCTGAAATGAGTCAAAGAAACTCTTCAAATTTCTAAAGGTTTTAGTACACATCATAAATATACATCTTTAGTGCTAAGATAAAGTTCAAAAACTGTCAAAGACTGCTCTGTTTGCTTCTTTGATTAACAAAAGTGCACCAAGCTATTGGAAACCAAAAATTCTGAATTCTGTTCTAATCTCATTTAAGATTTGAAGTTACGCTGAATCAACTTGTTTTTTGAGTTACTTGAAAATGTGATGTACTGGAGCGATGAATTGGAGCGATTTTTCTATCTGATTAAAAATCACAGACAAGTACAAAACTGGGAGGCACGGTGGCTGAGTGGTTAGCACGTCCGCCTCCCAGTCCAGAGGACGTGAGATCGAGTCCGGGCTTCGGCCTTCTTGGGTAGAGTTTGCATGTTCTCCCCGTGCTTGCGTGGGTTTTCTCCAGGTACTCCGGTTTCCTCCCAGATTTCCAAAGACATGCATGGCAGGTTAATTGAACACTCCAAGATGTCCACAGGTGTGAGTGTGGATGGTTGTTCGTCTCTGTGTGCCCTGCAACCAGTTCAGGGTGTACCCCGCCTACTGCCCGAAGTCGGCTGAGATAGGCTCCAGCAACCCCGCGACCCTTGTGAGGACAAGCGGTTAAGAAAATGGATGGAGGCACAAAACTGCATGTTTTGTTATAAATTAATGGTGCACATGGTTTAAGACAATAAGCATTAATACAAAGATCAAATCTCAATGATAATTGTCTTTATATTACTACTTGGGAAGGATAGATTTGTTGCCCACTTCATGACGTATTATTGATGTTGTTGATTGTTGGATGGAATTCGAAAGAAATTAATGTAATTAAGCCATATGATCATTTTCCTGTGACAACCTGTGATAAGATTTGCAGTAAATGTGAGAAGTGATCAATCGGCATGTACGTCTGATATTTTTAAATTGATTTTTGTTGTTTTAATTGTTATATTCATTGTTGTCACTCAAAGAAGAAATTGACAGTGCATGCGGAAATGCTGGCATCCCCTGATTGTCGTGCAGGCGTAAAGGCTTGTTTGCCAACTTGGCAGATCGTTTTGTGCCATGCTGGACATTTTGGCATAGCGAAGATATGTCCTTGAAGATACACCTGGCAAAAATGACAGTTTGGTAGCAGAAAGTCGGTCTAAAGTTATACCTGCTTGGACCATGTCTAAATAGTGGCGCAGCTGATCCGGGTTTCAGTTTGTTGTATGTTTTTGGAATGTGGACGGAAGCTGGAGAAAATCCACGCAGGAATGGAAACCTCACACAGGAAGGCCGGAGCCTAGATTTGGAATAAAATAACTTGTCAAGAGGTGATTAATTCATTTCTAGTATATCTTCTAGCAACCCTAATGGAGGACAAGTAACACAATTATAGCTTGTATAAAATCCATTGGTATTGTTTACTAACAAGGTAAACGATGTTGAACTTTTTTCCCCCATTTTTTTTAATACAAAGTAATTATTTAAATCCTTCGTTGTGGGATCGACATAAAAATGGTTGTGTGTCTGCGCATTTGGAACATGCCAGTCTAGTATTACCTCCTTTTTAGCTACGTGTTGGCTTTCTATTGACCCACAGGGGATGGACGGCTCTCAAGCTGTTAAATGTTCTGCTTAACCCACCAAGCCATGCCAGCATGTGCCTTGCAGCCAAACAGTGGGTCAACTCCAGATTGGCCTCTTATTCTATGGAGACGTTGGTATGTCCTACGCATGCTCCTTCTTGATGTCAATTCATTGTCACTTTTGGGAATTTGTCGTCACTTCTGGGATGGGATACTAATGGTTGGGGTTAGTATTAGGCTTTCAGTGACGTTGTACATGTTACGTCTTCACATTGGACACTAATGGTTGAGGTTAGGAAGAGGCTGAGGTTGACGTTACAAAACGTAATCAACATAACACTATTACTCGCCTGTTAGCTCAGTCAGACAGATGCTCGTCTTCCGACCAGGCAACCCGGGATTCGAGTCCCGGTAACCCTTATAGTTCAGTTTACAATTGTTTCGCTATTTACATGGCTGATAGGGGTCTCTACCTACAATGCGTAACACTTGGTCGTAATTTGGCACATTTCAAAATGTGACCTATGTGGTCGTATTAATTGGAGGACTGTCTTGATGTGACATAGACAAGACTGGACAATGAACACAAAAAGACTGAACAGAAACAGGTAAACATGACAACTAAAATGCAACCCAAACCAAACAAAACACAGACCATGACAACAAAAAAAGTATTTTGGCGCCATATGCTAACCCTAACAGGAAGTCCGCCATTTTGACTTTATATTGGAATTTTTACACCATTTTTAGATGTCATATTTTTTTTCCCGATCATCTTCAAACTTTTGGTGTTTCAATTAGGTGTTTTTAAGATGAAAAGTTATTATAAGCTTTTTTATTATTATTATTATTATTTTGCACGCTGTTGCCACGGCGATATGCCATTTGCAAAGAAAGATTATGCTATTTTGGAGGGTCTAAACCTGGGATAAAACTAATGAAACTCTATGCACACATTAGACCTCGCAAACACTTTATTCTTTTAGAGGGTTTTTGTGCAGTTTAATATAAAGGGCTCAGTTGTGCCCGCTACAAATTTTTAACGATGCATGGTTGTAAATTTCACCCGGGTCTGTGAAAATTGGGAGGCCAAGACCAACAGGAAGTCCGCCATTTTGAATAGGATTTTATAGAGGACATACAGTATTTAAATATATATTCTCCTCCCATAGATTTTAATTTACAGATGTTTAAGGTGAAGTTTTTGAAAGTTTTGTTGTTGCACGCTGTTGCCGTGGCAATGCACTGTTTGCAAAGGAAAATGATGCTGTTTTTGAAGGCCTAAAGCTGGCAACTAATCATCAGACTTTGTATACACATTAAGGCCTGGCAAAAAACATTCATATTTTAGAAACTTCTGTATCAGTACCCCAACATGCCAGTACCTCAATATGTTAGTATAACATGTAAAGATCAAGATGATTATTAGAATAAGATTCTTGATGTGGCACAAGCTGCCTTTCTGTGCCCGCTCCAAGCTGTTTCTGTCACGGTGTGGTCACGGAGCGGCGTGGTGTCTGTCAGCGTGTGAAGTGGAGGACCCAAAATGCAGGGAGGCAGGAGAACCACAGCAGGAGTGCGGGCGAAACTGGCGTGCTTTATTTTACAGAAAACACTAACCAGGGTACTGGTTAATGCTAACTAAAGAACAAACTGAAAAGATACACAATCAAAATGACTCCGGGGGTGACCGTGACAAGCCGCAATGATCCCACGCCGACTGATCACCACCCGGGAATGAAATACACTCACACTAATTGGGTAACTAGCCACACCTGGGGCCAGGCATAAGTGGCTGAGGGCCCGGATTGGTCAGCCCGGAAGGGCTGGAACCCACTCAGGACCAATCGGGACCCTCAACCAAAACCAGATCTTCCCAGACATGACAGTTTCAAGCACTCAATATTGCCTCTGTGTTAAAAATGAAAAGTATTGATCTTTTTTTTCTTTTTCTTTTTTTTACCCCAGTTGTGAGTTATGATTTTGATGAGGGGAGTCAAGGAGTCATTTTTACCAACCAGTCCTTTATGCCACGCTGATAACAGCTTTATCTCTGAGACATTTCTGTCTTCCATCACATTTGGACACCTTCCAGGTGTCAAATCGACTTGTATTTTTGAGCGAGGGACTGGGCAGATACAACAACATGTTTATAGACAGTACTCCAACAGGTGCTGGCAAGGTGTCTAAACTGAAGCGAAGACCGCTCCTTTCTTTGCAGTCCGTCTGGGATGTGGCTGCGGGCTATCAGAGTCAGGCCAGACACAGCTTGTCATTGAGCAAACGGTAAGATGGTGACAGACTGAGATCCGTGTTCACCTCGGCTGCAGTCCATTTCATAAATGCCTTCTCGCTGAGCTCACAGCTGGGCGATTAGATTAGTGTGACCTGTAATCCAATGATAGGGTCTGCTGACACACAAACATACAAACACAGAGTTAGGAGGTGGTTTCTGCCATTGGCTCCACATCACAACCACGCGTGTACCTACTCCTGTCATGCTCAAATCGACCAGATAAATAACAAGCATGACACACATCAATTGGATATATTGTATGAATTATCTTGTCTTTTATTGTCTATGAGTTATGCAGCTGTAATATTTGACATTAAGAATGAGCAGTAAGACTATTTGATTTAAAGAAAAAAATACAACCGCAGTCCGTTACATTTACTTGAGCAACTTATTGAAAAAAAAAAAGCACTTCTAAGAGTAGTTTTACCACACAATACTTTTTACTTTTACTTGAGTTGAGAAGAAGAAACGCTAATCTTACTCCGCTATATTGGGCTAAGAGTCATTACCCGCTACCCCATTCATACATTGGGTGCGCCGCTTGACTGACTGTATGGGAGCATTTCCGTGGACACATTGCTTATATACAGGAAATGCAACCCTGGTTCAGGACTGGCAAGCATGATGAGAACTCAAAAGAGTCAACTGAAAGATGACGTCTTGGTGTGTTCGCTTTAAGAAACTTCCACCTATGGTTGTTAGACTGGGAGGCAACACCCAGCGAGTTACACCACAATTTGTGAAAGGATTGTGCATGCTTGGGCTAACGTGTCTGCTTGCATTGTTGTGCGAGCTCAAAACTTATTTTTTTTTCATTTTATGATTTGAAGATGCCAGCATTTGCACATAATTTTATGTTTTTGTCTGTCTGATGACATTGTTTTTAAAAATAGATCAAACTTTATATTCAAGCAGTTACTCAGTACTTCAGTATTCTTTTCACAAATGCTTTTTTACTTGTACTTTTTTCATGACTACCTTTTACTTCTACTTGAGTAATATTTTGAAGTAACGCTACTCTTACTTGAGTACAATTTTTGACTACGTAACCCACCTCTGACTACAATGTTTCCTCGCTACTTTTTGGTTCAGTTATTGCGGCTTCACTCTATCGCTGGTTTTCATTTATGACCATAACTTCATCTATTGCAGTTTTCTCTAAGTATTTTGAGAAATTCTTGCTAATGTTCTTCAGACCAGTCCAGAAATTAATTTTTGTGTTGGGGTACTTTGTTTTACAAAAGACAAGACATTAGAGGAAATTCATGCTGATGCCTGTGCACTACTCTAAGGCCCCGTCCAGACGGAAGCAAAGCTGGCTCCGTTCCTCAAACAAATCTCGTACACACAGACGCATTTCAAGACTTGCGTGTGTCCAAAAGAAGACGCCGAGGACGTTTAACGGCTGTAATATATATGCCAAGTCTGGAGTGGCGCTGTAGCGCAGCCACAGGGAGTTAACGGAAAGCGTAGAAGAAGACAAACACTTTTTTTTTTCCAACTTTATTGCAATCTACAGAACAAACATAGCTTTACATGTATCAAAACAACATGAAAAAGACGAACACAGGAGAAGTGACAATGGCGGGTGATTCAAGTACAAAATCGCTTGTTGAACGTGGGAATAAAGAAACAAAATATTTATTATACAATGCGTCGTCATCGAACTGCGACTTTTACGCCATCACTGGAGGAGTATCCTGCATATGGTGTCCAGACGGACGCTTACAGGGCGCGTTTTGTAATCTTACCACTCTGGAGCCCGGTTTCAAAAGTGATCGGTTTTAAGCTCCGAAATATATTTCCATCGTGTGGACGAACGGCCTAAACGGTAAGAAGTAATGTACACATTTGTCATAAATGTTCAGTAATATGAGCAAGATGTATATCTGTGCACCTGCTAAGTGGCTGCAGCAACTGCCTGCAGACCAAATATATGTTGTTTGTGGTGCAACAAAATAGGAATGGCAGTAATTGGCCGACAGACTCCCCTTCAACAAAAGGGTGTAATTACATTTGTTTTAACGTAAACAACGTGATTACTATCTAGTATCTACAGCACAAAACAGCCAAAAGCACCATTTTTACACCGTTCCATTGACATCCAAATTGAACTACATGAAGGACTTAAGCATCTTATAATGTCAACGAGAATGATGGAAAAGATGTGAGAGGTTAAGAGTGAGATGAGGAGTGGGTGGAGGGAACACGAATAATAGGAAAAAGAATGACCGGTGAGATAAGATTAAGCGCTGAAAGAAGATACAGAGCAGAGTGCCAGCAAAAAAAAAAAAAAAAAAGTTTTGTTGAAATTAGAGAGAGAAAGAGGAGAGAAAATACAATCTCAAGGAGAGGGAAATGCGAGAGAATGACAACTTCAGGAAGATGAGATTGAACGGCAACAGAGAGATGGCAATGAAGGATAGGTAGGAGATGAATGACAAGTGGGAGGAAGAGGAGTCAACAGGCCTGCAGGTCATGGAGGCCACAGCTGAATCCACAGATGTTCCTCACACTGGAGGATCCAATGGTGGCCTCCTCCCAGAAATAGGAGGTGATTTATCACAGAGGCCATAAATCAGCATGTGACCTCCCCTGCACTCAACTCGCACCCTCAACTGGTTATTCTAATGCCCGACTATCCATTATGAGACATTTGCTACAAATAGTGTACACCAAACTGTCATTCCCTTTTTATTTGTAATTTCCTATGTAGTTTTTCATTTTTCATTAAGCAGGATTGTATATTTGATATGGAAATCAAAATTGGAAAGCAAATCGAATTATATTATGTTTTAATTTGTTGTTCTAACATGTTTACTTGGAAGAAGGACATTCAGATGTTTGAGCTGCTTTGACCCCAGAATAGTTAAAACAATAACTGAAGCAAATGTCCTCATTTTATGACTTACTGCCATCATTGAACAGACTTGAAGTGACTGAGAGCATAAATCACAGCTGTCTGTTTGCTTTGAAT
Source organism: Leptonotus elevatus (assembly GCF_054856555.1). Classification (NCBI taxonomy): domain Eukaryota; kingdom Metazoa; phylum Chordata; class Actinopteri; order Syngnathiformes; family Syngnathidae; genus Leptonotus; species Leptonotus elevatus. The sequence continues at coordinate 15,622,288 of NC_141253.1, forward strand.
AGGGACAACATGTTAACTTTATTCAACGGGCCATAAACTAACTCCAAGGTTGAACCCAAACCATTCTGGCATGTTGCTGACTTTCATTTTCTTGGGACTCGGAAAATAATTGTCTATAGAAAATAATGAAAATATACTATTTCAAGGGAAGAGTTGCTGTGCTATTCATACCAACTCCATTGTATAGCTACCTTTTTTGAATACTGATTTGCTGAATAGTTTTAACAGCAGGTTTACATAAATACTGTACATTTTACTCAGATAATACAAATTGATCCACAACATTTGGGAAAAGATCACTTCAATTAAATACACTGTTTAAAAAAAAGAAAAATATTGACTTGAAAAAAAACATAGGAAAGTTTTTTTCACTCACTAATTCTCAGTAAATTTTACAAGGAGTGTTTTGCATACAGTTTACCAGTATATTTCTTAAAAATAAATAAATACATAAAATAAAAGCCACTCAAGGGTTCACTCTACCACCTGGTCCATGCTGCTCCTGCTTTGTGTTAGTATATTGCTGTTGTTAGTGGAATTATCGGCCCGTCAAGAGCCCGTTTTTTGTCTCATTTTGGACACAGCAGCAATGTAGTATAGTGGCATGGCTCAGGTGGTAGAGTGGCTATTTCCCAAGCTGAAGGTCATGAGTTTGTTCCTCAAAGCTTGAGTAACTTTTTTTTAAATAAACTGGTCAAATGTACTCAAAACTATACTTGTAAAATAACTTGAATTTTTTAAATAGTTTTTTTTCAAGTAAATATCACTTTGTAAACATTGTACAAATAATTTACATTTATACTGCATATGTTTTTACTTTACAGGTAATTTTAAAGGAATAGTTTATATTTTGGAATAATATTTTTTCTATGACATTTGTCATAAGATGACATTTTGGGCTCTATTTTTGTGATCGGCGTAAATACTGCTTGGCCTATGGCGTGCCCGTGTGTGCAGGTGGGTTAAATCTGATACTGATAATTTCGCAGATGATTGCAGGTTTGCATATCTGCAAGAAGGAGGTCTGCAACGCTGTAGGAGCTGACACAGCCAATCTCAGTCATGGCCAGTCAAAGTAGCTCCTTTCATTCCTTTGTGTGGAGCTCTAGTCACACTAGAGTCTCAACATTGTGGAAGAAGGTCTGCACCTTTAAATGGGCACTTGGAGACTATTCCATACCTGTGCCACCCAGTGGCATGATTTAAAGAATATAATACACATAAAATAAGAGTTCTATTTTGAGTGACAGAATATATTGTCAAATTTATCAGAACATATCAGCATCATGCTCCGTGAGCCCATACAGTATGTGCTGTTCTAACATATTAAGAAGAGACAGGGTGCAAGGCAAGCAGACTATCACAGTCACTTTACCTAGAAGCTCTCAGGGTGGGTTTGCAAAAAACAAAACGGAATGTCAATATCACTTGGTATCTCTACATAACTTTTTTTTTTCCTGGAGAGCTCAGCATTGTTCATTCGGTAATTTTACCGATTTGACATGTCATCATCATTGGTCTCTCTTTTATTTTTATATATATATATTATATATATATTTTTTTTCATTAATTTTTATTTTGTATGTGGGTGAGTAAGTGTATGTGCATGTGTGCGTGCGTGTGAGTGTGTATTCATTAGTTCACCTAAAACCTATTAAAAAATCTAAACCGAACACTTCAGAACCCAGCCAGAGCCGCGAGGCCGACAGGAGACCCGAGGAAGGACCAAAGAAAAGAAAGGAAATCCAGCACCGACCAGACACCACCCACCGGGCCACCAACCAGAGTCCTTCACCAACCCCAGAAACATCTAAATTCCAACAAATCAGGGAGACCTCAAGATACCAAAGGAGAGACTGAGGAAAGGAAGGAAGGACAGACGAAGCAGAGTGAGATCCACAGACACCAGCCTCCACCGATTCAACGACCAGAGGAAGAAGCAGATTGTGTCTGAGTTTCGATAGATGCTGATGTGGTGGATCTGGCATGCATGAAAATCCCCACCAAAGAGGGGAGCCGTCGACCCCTGCCAGGACAGAGCAAGCGCAACACCTCAGGGTTCCCCAGGCCACGGCAGTGCCAAGGGACAACCCCCGGACCCCGCAGGGGCCACCGGCCGGAGAGCAAAGCCAGGAGCAGGAGCGCCCCCCAATCAACCACCCCCCCACCCCAACACGGTCCGCGCCCCCAACCCAACGCAGCAGGATGGGGCACTGCAGCTGCCAGCTGCCCCCAAACCCCCAGACACCCCCCGACCCCCAGCACCCTCCCACCCAGCCACCTCCACCAACCGCCAGCCCCCGGGGACCCCCCGTACCCTGGCATCGGTGCCGAAGAGGGGCCGGACAGCGTAGCGGAGAATGCACCCGCGCCCACCCCACCTCCCGGCACGTGGAGGGACGGAACACCGGGGGCAGAAGGGGAGATGGGGGCACCGGGGGACGGGCGGCACCCCCGAACCCCAGGCCCAGCGGGGAAAGGCCCCGGTCGTCACTCCAGCGTTCTTAGTAAAAGCTAACCCTGTTACTGAGTTCGCCAGCTCGCCGACACCTTGAATGTGACCCCACCCAGTGTATATACAAGTGTGTGTGTGTGTATGGTGCATTAAAATTGGGAACAGGTGAGCCGCAGCAGAGGGAAATTATATCCCCACGCTCCGATCCACCTGCCTCCCAGTCATGTCAGTGAGTGTATGTGGTGCATTAAAAAAATAAATAGGGGGGGAGGGGGTATCTCTACCCAACTAATGTGACACATTCTGTACATGAGGCCTGTGAAAGTACTCACGGTGGAACACATGGGATCTTGTTAGCTCAGATCAGCAAGGCAAACAAGTGGCCACCTTCAGATGGAGAGAATTAGATCAGAACCGCACATGCTTGGAAACATCGCTCTGCACTGTTACATTGACGACATACACACACATACATAACACAGACAGATAAAAGAGCCAGTTAAAAAAAAAAGAAAATTATGGTATGAAGTTTGGTCTGAACATATGGTTTCCTTGCACATGTGAATTGGATGAGAAGATATAATATAAAATCTGACAGTATGATGCAGTGTAGTTCACCAGCACTGAAGACTATTCATCGGATCCAGCCATCCATTTTCTAGAACAAAAGCACAAAAGAGACAAAATGAAGCTTTATTGTCATTGTAAATGGACAATTTAGAATACAACTTATGTATAGCTTGTCTTTGTGCAGTTGAAACCAAATGAAGTAGCAAGAGCAGTGGTGTGCAAATTATGGCCCGGGTGCCATTTGTGGCCCGACATCCATTTTTAAGCGGCCCGTGTTGTATACTGAAAAATGCTATCTGCTACTATGCTGTAGAGCTTTCATAAAAATGCAAAGATGTAAATTGATTATTTGAAAGTAAACAAGTAACAATATTTCTCTTTATAACATTGTGATGAATACAAATAATTAATGGTGTCCTCCAATTTCTGCTCTATGTCAAGATCCAAATTGTGAACATATCACATGAATTCCCAATGATTCCCAAGTAGGTGCTTTAAAAATGTTCATCTTATGACGGATTGCTCCTGTTTTGGTTCTGAATGTCGATATGGGATTCGGGTGCTGATCAGTGCAGCGTCTGATATTTTCTGGTGGGTTACAAGGTCTCACCCGCCTCAAAATCTTGTAAAATTCTCAACAATATGCCTTTAAGTCAAAGAAAGCTGTTCAGATAACAGTTTTCTTTATTTAACCCCTTTGGACCCATACATGATTGCAGTGGACATTAAATATTTGCTCAACCAATAAAAAAAATAGAAGCATAATTTGGATGAGGTCAACACTTCTGGTTCATAATTGGAACCTAGCTAACCAATCACAATTGCAAGTTGATTTCCATGATGTTCATGTTAAAAATCTGTTAAAAATAATTAAATAAAAATAAATTGCCCAACAGAAAAAAATGCGGGTCTGAAGGGGTTTTAAACCACTGTAATACATAAACAATTTGAGATTGACTGATTTTGGTGTGCTTGATAAAATTAAAAAGAAAAAAATCCAAGTGGCCCTCGAAAGAAAACCTTTGCACACCCCATATCTAGAGGCTTAAAATATTTGAAGTCTAAAAAAATGTAATAATAATACTTTGAAAATTCAAAAATAAATTAGACTACACGGCCAACTGCTGCTGTTTGTCAAATTATACAACGTCAGCTCCCTTCCCCTCCACGCCTGTGAAATCGTACAGATGTAATGCACTGTCACCTTATCTCGCGTCATGAGAGCAAAGCTGTGCTAACTTTCCCCCGGCGCACACGAGGAGTCCGCATTCCACTGGCCGGGGCTGGCCACAGACCTCCAAACAGGGGTCCTCATTAGCAGGAACTTTTCTCTTAATAGCTCTTAATTTCACATGAGCGTGGTGACCTTTTGAATGTGGGGGTCAAGGGTCGTGGCCTGCCTCTCGTTAGCTCCATGAGAGAACATTGGTTACATTTTATATCCTGGTGATTGAACCTAAAGCTGGGTCTCACCCTCATTTCAAAAGAGTCTATTAGTTTACTCAACCTTAACACTCAGCTCTGTTTAGAGCGGAGGAGAGGGACACGACCTTACGCATAAGCCGAAGGCTTTAAAGAGGATGACTCACCCCCTGCTTTTTTTCTTTTTCTTTTTCAGCAGATACGTCAGCTGTAACCATACTGACTGTGCATCTTGAGGAATGGCCGAGTTGGAAATAGGGCAGCTATAATTTTATTAATTACATATATTCTTTCAAGTACATTGGTCAATAGGATGAAAATACAATTATCTTATTAGTGTAATTGTAAAACTGCAGATGCAGAATGCAGCAACCAACGTGAAGTCATTTTTACGTAAAAGAGCTCATCATAGCAGGAAAAAAAAGTGTAGATATTGAAGGTCAGCTAGCAGAGCGAGTATCTATTATTTGAGAAAAACACACCAAGTATTTAACAAACATTGAAGAAAACTAGGAAGGGTTATTTTGGAAGTTATCAATAAATGTTTAGGAGAAAAGTCAGGGCTTTTGACATGACCTCATCACTTGAGTTAGGGGTCTAAGTGCGGAAGCTGCAGTAGAATCAAGACCGAGTAGAAATTCACACATCTGAAAAGAAGAGAATGCAAATACAAGGATGAAGTTACCTAATATAAGCAAGCAGCAGGACAGAGAGTTCTCTCAAATAAACCTTGGAATTTATTCATGTTTCTACTGTTACTTGATAGAATAACTGCAGATTAAGTTCGGTGGGAAAGAACGTCAAAATGAATCAAAGTGAATACAATTCTCTTTTTAAGAAGTAATCATTATGAAGCACCTTACGGTCAAAAGTGAAAGAAGGTGGTGAAAGGGACAGTGTGTAATATTTAGCGCCATCTAAGGGTGAACTAATATATTCATTCATTTAAAAAAACAGTTTATTTCAGTAATGTGCAAAAAATATGTTCTATCACATTAACGTACCCTTAAAAAAAAAAAAGGTTATTCGTGAACATGTTTAGCCTCTGGTGGTGCTTGCAGCTAGTCTCGGACCTAATGATCGACCATTACTTACCTTCTACAGCTGAGGCCTTCAGGTGGTCATCGCTGAGTCCTGTGATTCGGGCTCCCGCCGCTCAAAATGATTGCATGATTAGTTCACCACTAGATGGCACTATATAATACACACTCTATCTAGATGGCACTAAATAATACAAACTCAACACTAGTGATTCTCAACCCTGGTCCTCTAGGACCCCTTTGCAGCCATGTCTCCCTCAGCCAAGACGGGTGAGGATCGTTATCAGGCTTCATGCAGAGCTTGCTGACGAGCTGATCGTTTGAATCACCTGTGTTGGCTGAGTTTGCATGGTGTTGTTGGACCAAAACACAGGAAGCACGACAAGCCAGAAAGGAGAGCAGATGTATTTACCAGTGGGAACTAGTGGCCACTCATCAACAGAGTGTGCTAGGGTGCCACACTCCCGCCCAGCTGAGTCACATTGAAAGGGACAAAAATGAATTAGTGAAACTGAAATATTATAATAATTGTTTCAGTTTTTAGATGTGTAGGATAATCATTATATAGTTATTGATGAGTAATTGATTCATTGATTCATTAAAAGTATGACATGCACAGTCGATCTTTGTGTAATACAAACATATTGGGTGCCAAATTGCATTGCCTAGTCAATAGAACCAAAAACTTTTAAACGGAGTTACCGTTAAAGTCATGTCACTTCCTGTCCAGCTCCGAGTCACTCCTGCCTTCAATGGAAAAGTGCCACAGCCAAGATGGACGACACGTCTAGGTATCTTCCACATTGGATAGGGCTCATATATATATATATATATATATATATGAAGCCGGGCGCGTGTATAATGAAACTAACAAGCGAACTCACTTCTAAACGCTGTACAGAGCGGTACACAAAACGGCAGTGGCAACTCTGGAGGAATACAAAAAATACATTCATGAATTAATATCATCTACTAACAGATAGATTACTACAAGTGGCCCAAACCGGCTTTCTCATCAACCAGTCTCTGCTGAAAATGTCCTTCACTCGTTCTCCTCACGAGATATCAAGCACGTGCAGGAAACAAAAGTGACTTCCGGGTGTACTGTAACTAGAAATGAATGGGGAACCACCACCACCTATTGACACAAACAGGCATTACATTGGTGAAATTGCACACCCAAGTAAATGTTTTGTTATTATCTGCCTCTTTTTGAAAATGTGTTTGTGGGCACTGGGCAAGCTGTTCTACACTTTAGTCCTGCTGTTACAAAACAGTGGGGCTAATTAACAAACTGTAATAACCACCTATACCAACCAACCGACAACTTTTCTCAGTCAGTGACTTGACAGCGAGGCTGGTTGAATTTCTAGAGCTAAAGCTGAAGCTCATAATGTTAAAGCCAAAATATAAATACAACTCTATTGTTAGCACAGATACGTAGCAATGTTAAGAGCATTAGCTTCTAATAATAAAGTCATTATAATGTCCAGTTAAGTTGTCGGTGTAGGGGTGGGGGGTATTTGCGTTTGGCGATGTAATGTACAGTGAATGTAGATTAGCACAATATAGCAACATTAGCTTGTCATAAATGACACTTAACGTCACATTGAGGAAGTGAGGGGGCTGTATGAGGGAGAGTTTGTGTTTGGTGATATGTCAAAGCACTACAGGCACAGAATGAATGACCGTCTTCGTGATTTTATTTATTTATTTTTTAAGCTAAGGGCACTCATTTGTTTTTCACACTGTAGTCTGTCAGTCAGCACACCACCGCAAACACTTGTCACCGAGCGAGACAGAAGAGGAGACGGGCCAAACGATACAGCCCACTGGTTGTCAAGCTAATGAAAGCCTGACTCGCCAATGGCCCAGCAGTATGAGGGGCTGACCCACTTGCATGAGATAGATGACATGTAAAACTGCTTGGCTTTTGCACCAAAGTTTAATAGTGTGTATAAAAAAAAAAAAATTGAAAGTAGTTGAATTTCTGCTCCTTGGGATATTTTTAACAAAAGCATGCCACATTATTTGGACACATGGGACCTGTTTTAAATTGTGAATGAAAGTATAATATACTGTATGTAATCATCAAAAGGAAACATAAGATAAGGCATTAATAAGAAACAGTATGATCATTTCAATCTTCAATTACACTCAAACACATCATGCGATCCCCTCTGGGCCCAACAACAAAGATGTAAACTGGAACGAAGAACTCCTAATGATAAACAAAGGCACACACAAACATCACACACTCACACAAATACTGAGAGTCTAATAAAAGTGGGAATTAATCCTGGCAGCGGATATGCGTCTCAGCTGGTGGCGTGACAGGAGACAACAGAGTGTTCAAGGACTGATAGAGAACATGCTTATGCATACTCGCTACTAATATCCAATAGCGCCTACTAACTCCTCAGCACTGCAAGCAAATAATGCCACTAATGATTTTTGCAAATGCAACTGGAGGAATCATTAAACACTGTGACACGTAATGTACGCATCAGATACTCTTTGATTATATTTTGTGAGGATTTCTATCTTCTTTTTTTTATCAAATGAAAAAGATAATAGGATCAGAGTTCTGATGATAGAGCTGACAACAATACTCCAGATCTTGTTGGCATTTTCTGTACTGATATATCCCTGAACATCTAATTGTTTCTGATGTCTTGTCGTCGACATGTGTGTGTCTATGTTGTTGTTGTTATTATTAGTAGTAGTATTATTATTAGTATTATTATTTATTTTTTAAGTTGTGGAGTTGAGTGTATTAGTGATAGCACTATATATGATACATACTGGAGTGGCTGCAGAAAATTAGCAAAAATAGAAGCTACTTATGTTGCTAGGTAAGCTAAGTACTATAATTATCATTCATCTAGTGCCACTTGAAACAAAAAAGCTCATATCTGAAAAAAAAAAAACCCACTTAATTATAGGCCTTTAAATCAGTAATATCTGCAGCGAAAGTGCAGGGCTTCACTTTGAAGGGACATGCTAATGGTTGGAGTATACATATATGAATATATATATATTAATATAGCAAATATCTTATGTAAAACCAGTTGTGGGAGTTTTCTGGCAAACCTCGTGGACTTAATTTTGTTTCTTAAATTATTGCGCTTCTTTGGCTTAATACATTCTATAATTGGTTTAGCTTTATTTAGGTTTTGTGGCAAAAGCTCTTCTACTGCTCCAGATTTGAATTAACTTCAATGTCAACGTTTGATTCTTGTCTTCTTCTGAGACAAAAAATGTGTTTTATTATAGTGTTTTTTTAATGCAACATAATCAAAACCCAAAAGTAAAATAAGCAACAAATGTTACAAACATGTAAATGATTTTCATTTGAGCACATTTGTTTACGGACTATTCCATTCCAATGATTACAATTACCCTGCCTCTGCTGGCAGGACATTAAAAATATCATTCTCTCCTTTCTTTCCAACAATTATGCTAAATAATGTTACTGTGGTGATTAAATGAAATAGAAATATCATACAACTGATCACAGTTTTGACTTCAGGGAAAAACCTAAGCAAAAAAACAACATTCATTTGCACCAAATATGGACTAGAGGTCCCAGAATCAAGATGGCAGACTCCTCCGAAGGTGGTTGAGAACAACCAGGCCGAGATCATGTGGGACTTCCAGATCCAGACTGACAAACTGACTGACACAGTGGTGGTGGATAAACATCAGAAGACAGCAGTCGTGATAGATGTAGCAATCCTGACTGATAGTAAAATCAGGAAAATGAAACAGGAAAAGTTGGAGAAACACCAATGATTGAAGAAAGAACTAAATGTGGACTGTAAAGGCATCAGTGGTGCCAGTAGTGATCGGGGCACTGGGGGCAGTAACCCCCAAGATGGGTGGTTGGCTCCAGCAGATACCAGGCACAACATCCGACATCTCCGTGCAGAAGAGCACAATATTGGGAAAAGCTTGGATCCTGCTCAGAACCCTCGAGCTCCTAGGCTTCTGGTCGAGGACTCAAGCTTGAGGGTGAGACGGCCCGGGTGGGCGAGGAAATATATATACTCCACCAGGCACCAATGATCAGGATTTATATATGTATACTGGATTATGTTCTTGTTGCCTGTGCACACATACGGTGTAGTTGCACGTTCAAAAAATAACGATCTACCTCATAATAGTCTATATGCAAATATACATCCCTAATGTGTAGGAATCCACCAGTACATCACACTTGCCTGCGGCTGCATAAGCAACGCTATTAACATACATGTATCAGTGTGAACGTCTGTGCAGGTATGTGTGCGCGTGGAGTCATGTGACAAAGGAACCCTATCTAAATGCAGTCAGCATATTTGTATTATTGATTGATAATCTTGTTGTCTCGGGCTCCTGTGGGCTGGTGCACAGGGATTTGCCACAGGCTTTGTTAAATCCATTCAAATGTTGCTCACATGCCTTGTCCCTGAGAGTATCCCCAGACCAGCATCCAAGCTGAAATTAGAATATGTTATATGTATTAAACTACCAAGGGACAAACGTTTTGAAAAACTTAAAGCAACACTAAGGAACTTTCAGTTTACGTTGATTATGGAGACGCCATATGGACAAAAACGGTAATGTTATGCCTAAAGGAAGACCACATTTTTGTTGAGCTCACGCCAGCAAACGTTGACATTCAAATAGACTTTTGTCTTTGTAACGAATGGGGAAAGGAGGAAGTGATGTATGCTATAAAGCAGTAAGCACATTTGTAGTTTTTTATTTGGAAGTGTTGCTACTATCCTCATCAAAGTTGCTTAGTGCCAGTAAAAATTATACAGACCCCCTCAGGCCATGGCTAAGGTAACATTCAACTAGTTTCGAGTCAATGTTCCATCAAAAGCGTTATGAAAATATTTTATTAAAATTTAAAAGTTCCTTAGTGCTACTTTAAAGTTCCAGTAGACCACCATGTTTGTATTTACAGTGAATGAGAGAAATTGGATTTATAATACAGTGGTACCTCGGCGTTTGGACATAATTGGTTCCTGCGAAGTGTTCAAAGTCTGAATTGTTCAACCTCCGAAACATTTTTCCCATAGGAAATAATGTAAATGCAATTAATACGTTCTCAAGCTCCAAAAATCGAAAATTTTAATATATATTTTGTTTTTACATTTACTGTAGAGTATGTATTTATAAAAATACCTACTTTTTTTGTAGTGTGATGGCATCAGTGGAAGATAAATGCTATGGAAATGCTAGCTTTAGTTCAGTGCTGAGTTTGTGTATTTTACATTAGGCATATTGTTAGACTACTAAGCGGTCCTTGCATCCGTTGTTTAACGTCAGGCACGTTGTTGAACAGCTACGGGGGGTCCTCGTGCCAGTATTTACAGAAGTAGTCACGGTAGTTACAATGGCGCGATAATCTCCTTCCTAATTCCACTGTGGTTCGTAGCACTGTATGTTTTTCTTTGCTGCCACTGGCACTTTTGTCTTTCTTTGGGCCCATGGCGAAGAAAATTGTTGTGGAAAAATCAAAATGCACTCACAAGTATGGAACACCTCCAGGAGTATTCACAATCTGACTGGAAATGAGCAGCACATCGTCTCAACTACCGCAACGTGAGCATTCGGCATTGCTCGGCTTCAGTCGGCTACCCGTTATCAAGGTATGTTCGGCATAGCTTGCTTTGCTTGGGTGTTCAATCTCAGAAAATGAGTTCAAACTCTGAGGCATTTTTCACTCAGATTTTTTTCTGAAGAAGTCCGATTTGTATGAGTTCCGAGACGTTCAAACTCCGAGGTTCCACTGTATATAATATTAATGAAATATTTCAAAATTGTTGGTTATTGGATAATCCTATGAATCTGAGTTTGTGTTGCTTTGTTGGTTTTGTTTTGTTCTTACCAATTGTATGAAATCAAATACTCAGAATCACGATTGTTGAGGATTCAACCTCTGAACTGATTATTTAAGATTAATTAACCAACACAGGGCGCTCCGGTAAGAGAGAATGCAAGTCTCCAGTTGAACTCAACCATTTAATTAACTCAAAATGCAGCCTTATTTGCATGTGCAGATTTAAAGTTTCTGGAAAAGTAAAAGAAAGAAAACAATTACATTTGAAGCAACTATCTGAGTGCTTCTATCATTCAAAGCAAATTACACTCCTAATGAAATTAAACTCAAATAAATTGTTTACAGGCTGTTTTGGGATGAAAAGTAACTATATTGTCAGTCTACATTAGATTACATTGGCAAATTACTAATAGCCACACGCTAGCAGTTAGCTACCAACTACTGATACGAAGTGCAAACATTAGACAAAAGACGAACATATAAGAAATATTAACTATGGAGGTAAATTTGGTGCAAAACTAACTTGTGCAAAAAATGTGTACCTGTAGAAAAAAGTCTAAATTTGTATCTGTAAAAGTCGTGATTTGTATCTGTAAAAAAAATGTGTGCCTGTAAAAAAAATTTTTGTGTCTGTAAAAGAAATGTGTACCTGTAAAAAAAAAAATTGTGTCTGTAAAATAAATTTGTACCTGTAAAAAAAAATTTTGTGTCTGTAAAATAAATTTGTACCTGTAAAAAAAAAAATGTGTATGTGTAAAACAAATTTGTATCTGTAAAAACAAATTTGTACCTGTAAAAGTCATGATTTGTATCTGTACAAAAAAAAATTTGTACCTGTACAAAAACTATAAATTTGTATCTGTAAAAGTTGTGATTTGTACCTGTAGAAATGACAACTTGTAGTCAAAGAAGTCGCCACTAGGAGTCACAAGTGGGTTTTCTGCTGCTGTTCTGTGACGTGAGTTTTGCCCCATTTGTTGCGCTACAAATGGAGCAAAACTAATTTGTACTTGTAGAGCGCCGTGATTTGTACTTGTAAAGAAGGGGGCGGGCTCTGGTGTAATGAAGGGTTGTTTTGACCAATCAAGTGAGAAGGATTTGAGCGGATTGGAGCGCAACCTCATTGGTTTAGCGAACGACGGTGGCGGGACTCGCGGAAGGATACAAGCAGGACACATCGTCGCCAACCAACATACATATTAAGAATACTTCTTAATATGTATGTTGAGGAAGAATACTTCAGTATTCTTAATATGTATGTTGAGGAAGAATACTTCAGTCGACTGAAGTATTCTTAATATGTATGTTGGTTGGCGACGATGTGTCCTGCTTGTATCCTTCCGCGAGTCCCGCCACCGTCGTTCGCTAAACCAATGAGGTTGCGCTCCAATCCGCTCAAATCCTTCTCACTTGATTGGTCAAAACAACCCTTCATTACACCAGAGCCCGCCCCCTTCTTTACAAGTACAAATCACGGCGCTCTACAAGTACAAATTAGTTTTGCTCCATTTGTAGCGCAACAAATGGGGCAAAACTCACGTCACAGAACAGCAGCAAAAACCCACTTGTGACTCCTAGTGGCGACTTCTTTGACTACAAGTTGTCATTTCTACAGGTACAAATCACAACTTTTACAGATACAAATTTATAGTTTTTGTACAGGTACAAATTTTTTTTTGTACAGATACAAATCATGACTTTTACAGGTACAAATTTGTTTTTACAGATACAAATTTGTTTTACACATACACATTTTTTTTTTTACAGGTACAAATTTATTTTACAGACACAATTTTTTTTTTTACAGGTACACATTTCTTTTACAGACACAAAATTTTTTTTTACAGGCACACATTTTTTTTACAGATACAAATCACGACTTTTACAGATACAAATTTAGACTTTTTTCTACAGGTACACATTTTTTGCACAAGTTAGTTTTGCACCAAATTTACCTCCATAATTAACCCTCATAGTTTCTGACTAAGCACAGATAAGAACTTAGCATGAATTTAAATTGGAACGAGTCAGAATGGACACTCACGAACGGAGGACGGGAAAACAGGAAGTGGAAATACGGCGCAGCCTTTCTAAACAAAAGCTTTCGTTTCAAAATAAGACATGAGTAAACATTACAAACGAAACAACTTGAAGAAATCTTAACAACGATTCAGTTGTAAACCTGGACGATTCTCTGAGGTTGTGTTCACTGTGCAAGTCTCTACTAGGGGTCTTTTAGCCTTCATTTCCTGCAGCAGTACTTCAACGATCTATGTTTTATAGACAAAGGTCCAGGTGGCTTTAAAATATGAAGTCGATGGATTTATTTACAGAGGTGTGAGCAATTCTATAGGAACTATTCATGATTGAAGCTCATACATAGGTGAAGAAGACATTAACATAAAATCATAGTTTTATTTAATTAACATCCAGGAATTATATACTGTACAGTCTAAAAAGTATTTCAGCTCAACCATACAATGGAAAATTCTTATTGCTGACTATATAAAGTACTGATGTGTTGCTGAAATCGGTTAGAATGCTCAAAATTTCCAAAACTATTACTTTGATTTCATACAATTATACACTGCATATATCCTACTAATGTCAGCGGCTATGGGCTCATATAACTAGCCTACAGTCTCATGCAGACCGTGTGATCCTGCCGTCCTTGTACCTTGTCTGTTTTTTATTATGTGCTGAGACATGGGATTAAGCTTCACACATCAGCCAATAAAAATGTTTTATGTGTGGAGAAATACAGTACTGTACCTTCAATCTGATGTTTCAGTTTTAGAGTCACAATGAAAATATTATTATTATATTACACTTGAGTACATTTAAAATAAAGACTGTATTTATTTTCTATTTATAGAGGAACTTTAAGATTCTGATACACCTCAGATTCGTATTCATAATTCAAAACTATTTTTCTATTGGACCCAACATGTTACATTGCTGTGGGATGAGGACCCAGCAGGGAGACAGGGCGAGGAGGTGCAGTAAAAAAAGGGGGAAAAAAGGGATTTAATTAAACAAAAAAAAAGGAGGTAAACAAGGATCTGGCAGACAAACAAAACAACAACATCCAAAAAACTAGGCAAAACGTGGGGGAACTACAGGACAAAAAAAACGACAGCAAAACAGTCAAATATTTTGTCTGTTATTTAAACCTTTATTAATGTAAGTGCTAAAGTGGCAAAACATCTTATATATTTTGTAAATAATAAGACAATTTATGTGTTATCAGAATTTTATTCTGCCAACTATTAGAATAAATCCTAAAAAAAATCTATATTGGTTGTTATTATTAGAAATGAATGATACTCATTTATATGAAGACCATATTAACTACATATTAATGATTTCTCATAATGATTGGGAAACTTATCATTATCAATATACGCTACAATATTTTATTTTGTTTGCATAAATATCTGCCAGATATAGATCTCAGCTCCAAATGATCACGACAATATTTCTGGGAGATCACAATTGTCCTATCACTGGCGAGCCCTTTTTAGAACAGGCCTGCAGGCTACGCATGTGGTCCTTGGGGATCTGTTGCTACTTTCTACTTACTCTATCTAAGTAAAAAAATTAATAAAAATAATAATAATATATATATATATAACTGCCTATAGTAGGCAATGTTACCAAACCATCACTCAAGTACATAAACATTCTCAACCTAGTAGAACCTGCAGTGACCTTCAAATGCATTTCTTCCCCTTGACCTCCTATTTTATATTAACCTTTTCAATGCAAGTGTCCCTTGCCTTTCTTTATTAGAATTCCTCACCATCCCAGGGGCTCTTGCAATCAAAACTCTCTAAACCCACAGGAAGCCAGTCAGTCTGTTATTACTGGCAACTGCTGGTGCAACCATGACTTCAATCCACCAAACCCCCCGTATCAAATAATTTAATGCTGGAGAATGAATCGACCTTATCAACAGTTCCAAAAATGCCCTTGGATGGGGGAAAAAACTACATTAGAGTTGCAGTTACAAAAAGGGTTATCATTAGATAAGAAGCGAGAATTCCTCTGTCAAACTTTCCGCCCATTTTAAAGGAGAGATATTATGCATTGTGCACAAAGTTTCTTAAATACAGAGATACCCAATTATTTACTTGGTGGTTTTCATACTTGATGAAACACATTTTGTATACAAGCAAATAAAAAGTCAAATTTTCAAACATCCCCTTTTAGGATAACATATGAGCATAGTTTGCTCTCAACAACATTGTGGTTGACATAACGGCAGGTGACTGTGTATACAGTTTATAGCCACAGTTTGTCAGAGAGAAGAGAGAGAGTGAGGAAAAAATACATCTGTTTACACTATTTATTCATTGAGGGCATTTGAAATGCAAATGACAAGAGCATACATTAAGCACTATTCAATTTTGGTTGGACCACGATTAAACGTAAGCCGTAATTTAGACACATATCGAAACTACAGAGTGTAACGTGGAGTAATATCACAATGGAATACCCGCTTGATTAATGAATCATCAATAGTTATCCTAGTTACATCATCATTCGACTCCCAGACTGAAACTGACAGCTGGATTGGCTCTGTCACATCACAGAGTGAAGGCCGATATCCAGAGTGGGCTGCAGTTAATCCTACTGGGCAAACAAATTGCCTCTCATCTCTCCTCAGAGGAATCAGCTTGTCAGATCATGCCGTTTAAACACATAAAGCCATTAGTGTGCCATATTTGAACTTTTCAAGTCCCTGGGACTTGTAAACCCAGTTTGAACGGGTTGAAGATCAGCAACTTTGAATGCAGAAACTAGATGTGATTTGTCACTGGTTAATAGGTCAGCCATGTTTTTTTGTTTTTTGTTTTAAAAATATTGCTCTTAACACCTGGGACAATACTAAAACCCATTCCCATTTGACAGACCTTAAAGAGCTTCTTCGATTCTCAGAGACCCTCACTTCAATCAGAGGCCGGCTGTCATTTATCTATTTGGAAAAAATAAAGGATTTAAAGCCTGCTCACTAGAGGCATGACAAGGGGCTTATTCAGGTTTTTAGAAACCCGAATAAGATCATATTTGGGTTATTGCGCGTGTTTATATGGCCTTTCAAAACCAGAATATTGCAAATATTCGGGTTTTAAAAGGGTTATTGCCTACATGTAAACGTAGCCAGTCTAAACCAGCTCACTGAGTGATACAGCAAGAGGGAAGTCAGGCAGTGGGGGGACCTCCACCATGACCATGACATTATTCTCATTGGGCGCCTCGGCCGCAGCCTTCAGCATGGCACGTGTCACCTAACATGCTGGGGCGATCTCCTGTGAGTGTCAAAGGTGGAGGGGATGAATCTGACCACATCCTACTACTGGCCAACTCATTGCCCCAAATCAAATAGACTCCCTCTATGGGCAATGCGGGCCGAACCCCAACGGACACCTCACCCTGCACCAGTTCACAATTGAGAACCACCTTGTGTAGGGGAATGGGCAACACAGTCAAACCCATCCCACGGCTGAGAATGCAGTCCCCTGTGTCAGTCTGATCAGAAAAAGGCAGTACAGAAACCCCAATGTAAGAATCATAAGCCCCCGTATCCCGATACGATTTTGACAGAGACAGGTAACTAACTGCCTATCAAAGACACAAAACCATCCCGAATGAATGGTCCATAAGCAGCCAAAACATTGGGCTCACAAACAGGAACAGGAGTTTCAGAATTTCTGCAACTGACAGGCACTGCTGCCACTGCAGGCTTTACCTTTGGTTTGGCCATCTTACTCCTGGCCTACAAAACAGGACAGGCAGCCTTCCAATGCCCCACTTGATGTCAGTAATTACACATGCTGCCTTTGTCAAAACCATGTCGCGTTCCATCCACTTTGTCGAAGTGGCGTGTCCCATCACCGTATTTGAATGAACTGACCAGGGGCTGCCTTCCCCCGCCAACCAAAACCATCTCGCGCAACAGCCAGCTCGCGGAAGTTTGTTTTCCGTAATTTCTCGAACTTGTTAGCGATCATAGCAGCATGAGATACAGTTTTGGTGTTTCTTTCGCTAACGAACGCGGCAAACTCGACAAACGTCTGGTTAGGACGCCTCTCCCACGACCTAAATTATTGTCTATATGCCTATACGGCACAAGTTTATATGCCCTGAGCCACGGCCACCACAACAGCTTGTTTGTCCCAATCACTAGTCAAAATGAGCTACATTCTCCTCCCCCTTGCCCCATACGCACATACGAATGTTTACAGCCAACACGTAAACAAACAAAAATGCAGCAAACTGTCTAACGCATGTGCACGCGCCCGCGCTGTTAGCAGCACCAATGAAAAAAAAAAGCGGAAACCCCTTCCAAACAAACCCAGACCTGCAACCAATTATCTAAAAGCTGCAAGTATTAATTACTACAAACATGGCAATGTCACTTACTTGCGTGACCAAAACAGGGAAAAATATCCCAGACAAGCCCCCATTTTGTCATGACCCGACTCGTAAGCCATGACAAATAACCGGTGGAGACCGCTTTTGCAAATTGATCGAAAAAATTTATTACAAATGAAATGCTAAATCAAAGAATAACCAACAATGGTGTGTGTCTTGTCTGCAATATCAGTAGTGCATGATGTGAGTGTGTGGAAATGGTGTGGTGTGTGTTTTAATGGTGTGAAACTAAAACTAAATAAATGCGAAGTTGAGGTCCCTGTGGCATGATTCATCAGTTGAAATCTTCTTGAACCTTTTAATTACTGGTTTTGGCCTCGCTTGGATATTCTCCTCCAGTCGAGTCCAATGTGGTCTCATCCTCTCCCACAACCTCGAGTGTCGCCGCAGGGAAAGGCAGGCTACTGGTGACCTCTTTCATGGCTCACTGCAGCTGCTGCTCCTTGGCTTCTCTCTTATGGTCCCACCTAACAAACATACAAAATTATGTTACACTGAACAATCAATTAAGGAGACAGTTTTGAGGATTTTTGTTGTTTTTTGTTGTTAGCAACAGGGGTTAATATGTGTTGAAACAGGATGCACTTCCCCTTATGAACTCTCCGTTGGCACAAAAGTGGGGCATTTGCACAGTCCAAGCTAATTTTCCCCTGCACACTTACGTCACAGGTGTCATCGGGAATATCAGGTGTCAGGTAGGCTTACACCAGGCTGCACTGCAGGGGCCCATAAAAAGGCCATATGTTTGCAAGTGGCTTTCCAAGTGGGAGAGCACAGCCCAGGACCTGATGCTGTGCACCAGATGGTTGCATTAAGCACAGTCCTTATTCCACTTTCTGTGAATATGTTCTGAAGCACGCAGTGGGAAGAGCGGGTAAACAGAGCTGAGGACACGCATAAAGTCGACACACACAAAAAACCCCAGCTCTGTCCTAAAGTGTTTTTAGTTTGTCACGTCCATCACAGTGTCACAGGTAAGCTGGAGCCTATCCCAGCTAACTTTTGCCCAGAGGCAGGGCACACAATCAGTTTTGCTGTAATTTCATCCAGACCGATGGACAATTTTTAGACGTCAATTAACACAACATGTAAACTCCACACAGGAAGGCCAGATCTGAGATTTGGACCCCAAACTTGAGAACTGTTCATTGCGAAATAAATCACTTTTTAATTATTTGTACCCATCAAGTGTGAAATTAGGCAACCAACTAAATATTTTGCAAGCTATCTTAATTCTGACATCACAATAAAATACGATAGACTTATGACATACAGCGCACACGTCCACGGAGCTCTCAATCTGTTTGCCTGCTCCTCGATCAAATACACCAAAATCGTGTATGTTACACGCGCCACAACTTTGACCTGCTTTTAGCTGGTCAAAATTCTAGTCTGCTTTCTCTCACCGAGTTGTCAGTTGATCCGGGAAGGTGTGTGACAGAAAACGCCCTTGGTCTGGCGGAACCAAGTTCGGCGTGAAAATGAATCCCACTTAAGGGCGATATTTGTGTTAGGCAATTTATCCGCGTGCGCTACTTGCACAATGAAGATAAACTTATTTGCATGTGTGAATAAAACACTGCTTTTATTTCATCTTCATGTGTGCCTATTTTTTCTTCTTCATGTGTGCCTATTTTTTCTTCGTAGTTTGTTTGGACTGTTGCTCATTTCTATGAGACCGTTCCACCTCGACAAAACTAACAATTATTCCTCCCAAATTCTTATCTATATTCCTTCTTTATTTTCTTGCTTGCAGAAGTTTATGTACAGAAACACAATTTGTGGAAAGTTTGTTTCCCGCTACAAGAACTTGGGCCCCTGTTACAGAGTCCTTGGCCGGCAAAGTTTGACGGACAGTGTCTATCATGAGATGATCGGGTGGGCGGACAGGGCGTCCAGCGCAGGTTGTGGTCAGTGGCGCGGGTCGATCATCCTTAAGGTATAGGCGGGTTTCAAGCGGTCGAGCCATTTTAGCTAACGTCTTGGTGCTAACCCCAATAGCTGCTATTCATATGAGAACGCAGAAAAAAAAGACAGTGGAGAGTATCAAGAGTAACCTACAGTGACCAAACATTTTATTCCGCCAATAGAGTGACATAGTTAATTGTTTGCTCCTGAGATGGGATGGAATAAAGCCTCATTTGAATAAGCAATGGTGTCTCGTTTATTCGGCTTTCTGTCACTGGCGAGAGGTTAGCTACTAACTGCACCTTGGATGGGGTAGAATTCCTGGAATTGGACCTAAGCGGAAGGAGGAACCAGCGAACCCGGGATGCTCAGGGCCGGTGTTCTTCGACTTGCCTGCGTGTGTATTAACATATTTTCATTATTATCGGTTTAATTTTCGTTCCATGTCGCCATCCTTTTTTTTTTTTTGGTAAAAATGCATCTCTGCGGAACTGAAACAGGCTTCGGCCGTCCTCCTGTCGGTTTGTACAAAAACTGGCAACGCAACGAGGCGGCATAATGCAAATTAACTTGAAAATGAGACGAATCAGGGTGAGAAAAAATACATGCACATGCACAGCCAGCAAGTAAACAACAACTCTTATACTTCATATCTGGTTTGGCAGCTGTGATCGCCCTGCTGGGAAGATTTTTGGCGCATGATTAAAAAATCCTGAAATAATTTGTATTGATTCGAGGACTAATTATGGCGTGTATATTATATTATTGAATCTTCTTTTCTTTTCGACTTTTCCCTTCAGGGGTCGCCACGCCGAATCAATTGCCTCCATCTAACCCTGTCCTCTGCATCATCTGCTCTCACACCAACTACCTACATGTCCTCTTTAACTACATCCATAAACCTCCTCTTTGGTCTTCCTCTAGAACTTCTGTCTGGCATTTGGAAACTCAGCATCCTTCTGCCAATATACTCACTATCTCTCCTCTGGATATGTCCAATCCATCTCAGTCTGGCCTCTCTGACTTGATCTCCAAAGCCTCTAACATGTGCTGTCCCTCTGATGTACTCATTCCTGATTCTATCCATCCTGGTCACTCCCGAAGAGAACCTCAGCATCTTCATCTCATCTCCAGCTCTGCCTCCTGTCTTTTCCTCAGTGGCACTATTTCCAGACCAAACAACATTGCTTGTCTCACCACGGTTTTATAAACCTTTCCTTTCATTTGAACTAAAACTCTTCAATCACACATCACACCTGATGCTTTTCTCCACCCGTTCCAGCATGCCTGCACACGCTTCTTCACTTCTTTTCCACACTCTTCATTGCTCTGGACTGTTGACCCTAAATAATTTAACTCCTACACCTTCTTGGTCTCTTCTCCCTGTAACTTCACTCTTCCACTTGGGTCCCTCCCATTCACACACAGATACTCCGTCTTGCTACGGCTAACCTTCATTCCCCTCCTTTCCAGGGCAAACCTCCACGCCTCTAGCTTCTCTTCCACCTGATCCCTGCTCTCACTACAGTTCACAATGTCATCTACAAACATCATAGTCCATGGAGATTCCTGTCTAACCTCATCTGTCATCCTGTCCATTACCAAAGAGAACAAGAAGGGGCTCAGAGCTGATCCCTGATGTAGTCCCACCTCCACTTTGAACTCCTCCGTCACACCTACAACACACCTCACCACTGTCTTACAGTCCTCATACATGTCCTGCACCACTTGAACATACTTCTCTGCCACTCCAGACTTCCTCATACAAAACCACAGTTCTTCTCTGGGCACCCTGTCGTAAGCTTTCTCCAGATCTACAAAGACACAATGCAGCTCCTTCTGACCTTCTCTGTACTTTTCTATCAACGTCCTCAAAGCAAATACTACATCTGTGGTACACTTTTTTTTGGCATGAAACCATACTGCTGTTCACAAATGTTCACCTCTGCCCTCATAGCTTAATTGTGTGGCTCATCAGCTTTATTCCTCTGTAGTTGCCACAACTCTGCAAGTCTCCCTTGTTCTTAAAAATGGGCACCAGCACACTTGTCCTCCATTCCTCAGGCATCTTCTCACTATCCAAGATCCTGTTGAACAACCCAGTCAGAAATTCTACTGCTACCTCTCCTAGACACTTCCATACCTCCACGGGTATATCATCAGGACCAAGTGCCTTTCCACACTTCATCCTCTTCAATGCTCTTCTCACTTCATCCTTACTCATCTTTGCTACTTCCTGGTCCACAACAGTCACCTCTTCTACTCTTTGTTTTCTCTCATTTCCTCATTCATCAACTCTTCAAAGTACTCTTTCCATCTTCCCAACACACTACTGGCATCTGTCAACACACTTCCATCCCTATCCTTTATTACCCTAACCTGTTGCACATCCTTCCCATCTCTGTCTCTTTGCCTTGCCAACCTGTATAGATTAGTCTCTCCCTCCTTACTATCCAACCTAGCATACAAGTCATCGTAAGCCCCTTGTTTGGCCTTTGCCACTTCTACTTTCACCTTACGCTGCATTTCCATGTACTCCTGTCTACTTTCTTCAGTTCTCTCAGTGTCCCACTTCTTAGTTAACCTCTTTCTTTGGATCCACTTCTGCACCTCCTCATTCCACCACCAAGTCCCCTTATCCCCTTACCATCCAGATGGCACACCAAGGACTGTCCTACCTGTCTCCTTGATCACATTTGCTGTAGTTGTCTAGACATCTGGTAGCACCACCTGATCATCCAGAGCCTGTCTCAACTCCTTCCTGAAAGTCATACAACACTCTTCCTTTTTCAGCTTCCACATGTCATCCTACACACTACCATCCTATGCTGTCTGGCCACACTCTCACCTACCACTACTTTGCAGTCGCTGATCTCCTTCAGATTACACCGTCTACACAAGATGTAGTCTACCTCTGTACTCCTACCTCCACTCTTGTAGGTCACCCTATGTTCCTGCCTCTTCTGGAAGAAAGTATTCACGACAGCCATGTCCATTCTTTTTGCAAAGTCAACCAACATCTGTCCTTCTGCGTTCCTCTCCTGGATACCAAACTTGCCCATCACCTCCTCATCACCTCTGTTTCCTGCACCAACGTGTCCATTGAAGTCTGCACCAATGACAACTCTCACTTCTAGGGATGCTCTGCATCATTTCATCAAGGTCCAACCAAAAATGTTCCTTCTCCTTCAGCTCACATCCTACCTCTGGCGCGTACCCACTAAGACCATTGATTATCACACCTTCGATTCCTAGCTTCAGGCTCATCACTCCATCTGACACTCTTTTTGCCTCCAGGACGTTCCTAACTAACTCCTCCTTCATGATAGAATAACTTGGACCCCGCTCCTAAACTTCTAGCTTTGCTCCGTTTGCACCTGGTCTCCTGAACATACAATATGTCCACCATCCTCCTCTGCATCATGTCAACCAGCTCTCTACCTTTTCCTGTCGTAGTTCCAACATTCAAAGTCTTGTTCCTTCCTCTTCTCTTTCCTCCTACGAACACACCTTCCTCCTCTCCTTCTTCGACCCACAGTAGTCCAGTTTCCACCGGCACCCTATAGGTCAACAGCACCGCTGGCGGTCGTTGTTAGCCCGGGCCTCGACCGATCCCGTATGGAAGTCATATATTTGATTTGCATGTTTGATTTGGCCAAAGTTTTTACTTTGGATGCCCTTCCTGACACAATCCTCTGTATTTATCCGGGCTTTGGACTGGCACAAGAAGACACTGGCTTGTGCCCCCTTGCGGCTACATTATATTGTTGAATAGAGCATATTAAAATTTGTCCCGGTGTCCCAGACACTTCAATCTCTTGTCATTTTGTACTTACATGTGTGATGAGAATGTTGAAATGGGAGTAAGGGACAAATATGACTTGCATTATGTGAGTATGGTCTTATTTTAAAGCACAAGAATACAGTACATGCACACAAGATGTTGACAAGGCAAGAGAAGACAGTTCAGTCGAGAGACAAACATGATTAGTGATGACAAATTGTGTGTCTTGCTCTGCTCTACCCTTCAGTCATTGTCATATCAAATAAGAAAAAGGGCAGAATTAATTCAGGTGACTCTTATTATTATCCATGGCAGGATATGATCCTCGTCTAATCTCCTCATAGCCAGGGGTGAAGGAAACCAAGCAAAAGTGACAGAGCAATTTTAAGACACTTGATCATTCATTTATTAAACAGGGTTTAAACAGAGCTAGGCCTGGGATCTTTTCTAATATTTACCTCTGTGGTAAATGGTTAAGTGTCGGGACGTGGTAGTTAGGGTAGGCAATGTACATTTGTATAGTGTTTTATTTTTCCAGGACGACCTGGCTAGATATTGGAAGGTTGTCAGTTGAATTCCTGCTTTTCAATTCATCCTTCAGCTGTTCATATTACACTGTCCTAGGGGTTTGTTTGAGCTATTTTGCACCCATTATAAGATAACAGTCAACATTGCATACAATACACAGTGGGCCCCATGTATTCGTGGCTTGGCACGCACAAATATACCTGTATACACAAAAACTCCTCCTATTCCACTCCATTTTTCTATAACGTGGCAAAACCGTCCAAACAAAAATCAAGTATTTTGGGATCATCATTTTGTGATACATTTATTGTTAAACTATTAATATAAGCAATTACAATCCCTTTTAGTTGAACACCAATTATTATCTTTAGACTCGATCCCTCTCTCCCAAGAATAAGTAGGCTACTGTATATGGAGAACCTTTATGATTGTAGTAAATTATACATTTTATTATAGACAACTACAGTAGAAATATTTTTAGAGTGGGAGGTTGGTTACTTCCTTTAAAAAAAAAAATTAAATTAAATTCTATGAGTATTGACTGGAAGGCTTTGTCTGTATCCCACGCAGATCACATATTCTTTCACTCCCAGCAATGACAATTTCATGAAGATAACAACATTGATTGTGCAACATTGATGTAATTTTCAGTCGACAGCAAGTGGCAAAATGGCCGCCCCCTGAGGTGGATAAAAACGGCCTGACTTTGCTACATAACTCAAATTCCACAAACTATTAATCAGAATGTCATGTTTAGAGTAGTGAGGTCACAGAGAACATATTATTGTCAATAAGTGTTTAAGGTTGACTTCCACTTTACAGTAGATGGACAAAGACCAGGTCTGCAGCTATAATACAAAGTACGTTATTTGTTTCATATTTACCTATGTTAAAAATAACACTCTACTGTCACAGCATGAGTCTTAGACATTCATATTGCAGTGGTAGTCAGAAACATGATTGTCCATTGTTTTTTAAATTAAGTACTCATTGCTTCCTCAACAGTACAATTACAAAATAAAAACCTGGTTTAGCAACTTTTGTCATTTTTTCTCCGGCTCTTCATCTTTGATGAAGCTAAAAGTCAGGACTGATTTAAAGTCAGAATTGACTCAAGGCAGTTATGACATCTTTGTTATGATGATGATGATGGTCAGATACGACATGACATTTTTTATGTTTTTGTTCCTGTAATGATGGACAGGGCATTTTCTTATATATTGTTATTAGCTTGACTTCTGATGATAGACATTTATCATATTTTTCAGGGGGTTTTTCTTACTATTTCTGTACTGATTGACAGTTGAGACATTTTGTTGTTTACGTCTGTAATGATGGACAGCTATGACATTTTCTGGTTAATTTGTTTTATCTGTGTGATGAAGGTAAGCTACTGCATTTCTCGTTTTACTGAGGGTCCTTCCTCCCTTAGCTCTTGTATGTCACTAACCTCTTTTGCTTGCCCCCTTGTAGCAGGTGCTTCTGCTTTCTGTGCCGCAGACAACAACATGACTACTAAATTCATTGTTTCATTTCATACTAAGAGCCTGGACTTCCAGAGGTTCACCTGCTCCATTTATAAAGTGCCTTTTGAATATTTCTGTTGTGAACTGGTGCTTTATAAATAAAAGAGACCTGATTTGAACCCTACAGCAGACAAGCGTGAAGAGTGTGCTCATTACTCAGGCAAATGCAGTCACGGCATGGTCAATTGTTGAATGAGAGTTTCAGCTCACATGTGGGCACAGAATGATTACACTGTAAAATGTAGTAATTACGCAGTTTTTTTTGTTCTCTAGATGAAAAGACTGTGAATTTCTCACTGTAAGCTGCTGAACTCACTGTCTAAACATGCATCTGGCTCTCAGATGCCAAATAATTGTGTGAAGGCTCTTATGTTATTCCTTTTTTTATTCCTCCCATTGTTTGGCATCTATCTACTTCCACATAATTCATCCGATTCTCGTTATTCCAATTTGAACATAATTCAAATATTCAGGCCATTCTTGCTTCTATTTTTCTTATTCCAAATATTCATGCCTTACCCACAATTCTTGATTTTGTAGACTAATTTTCCCCATTCATTCTTAATGGCAGATTCAACATTACACATTTACATCATTTCAAAGTGATATTCAAATCATTCAACTCATTCATTTCACTTTAGATTATTAGTCCATTCACTACTTGATTATTCAAACCTTACTTCATACCCTACTTGATTCTTAACACCTTACCCCTTTCTGCTTTTTCCACTACAATTTCCACATTTATTCAACGCTTCAAACTCTTCAGCGTTTACCTGCCGACTACTTGAACATTTCTTGATTGATTCAAACCATTTCAACTTCAACATGCTCAGCTATTTCCAGCTGACTGTGCATTCCATGTCACTTATTATTCTTCACATCATTCAATATCATTCCAGGTAATTCTTGTTTTTCATTCAGCCTATTAGCCTTCATATGCAATTTCTTCAGAAATTGCACATTATCTAGCTTAATGTCAAGTGGTACCACCCTGGAATCATGGCAACATTGCAAGACTCAAGACTCATCAGTCCCAGTGTCACACCAAAAGAAGATTTTTTTTAATGGTTGCATCAGATTCAACCTCCTTTATCATCTCTTTTCAAACTACTTTTTTACTTCCCCGTTACTCTCCAAAATTCAATTGCATTCCCCCGGTCCCATTTTCAAAATCCTTTTAGCATGAATGTCTTGTTTCCTGTCTGAGACAAGTAGTCATGCTTGTCACAAAAAATCTTTCTATCTTTCCCATGAATGCATGGTATAAATAGCATCTACCTAGCATGCAGCTTCCACTGCAGTGTTACAAATGGAAATGTTTTGTTGAAAAATACGGATCATACATTTCCCTCAAGAAGCCGTCAAGTAAGTGCTGCACTGCTGGCAATGCTTAGATTTGTATTTTTCTGGAAAATGGTTAATGTATTGATCACATTGGTCCAAAACATGGCAGCCTATTTGGAAAACAATAATATAAATACTTTACAAACCAATGTCTGTGGTATTAAACCATGACAATTTGTACAATGCAGTACATGTAAGCAGCTAGAATGTCTTTTGAAACTATTTACTAGTTAATTTTTCAATCAGTGCTGCTTTTTCATTATGAATATAATGATGTAATAATAATAACTTATATGTGACAGCTACAAGTGTTTTTCTTATTTTGCGGGGTTCACTGCTGTTCGTCTTGGATTGCAATTTCAGTGCCTGCAGTTTACAGGAACTATGCACAATGGGGGTGCCCAGTAGGACCACCTCAGCCTATTCCTTGCATCACTAACTAACACTACAACATGGCCAGACAATCTGGTCCTTAATGAGTAAAAAAACACACACAGGGAAGAAGTGGCAGCTGTAGTGATACCATGGTTGTTGGCTCCACTTTATTCTCCACTCAATCAGTTTTACATGCAATGGGAGGACATCAGTGGCATCAGAGTGGACGCTGTCTAGTAAAATGGCAATTATAATAAAAACAACAACAGAGGTTGAGTAAAATGAGAAACGATTTGTCTGATCAATGTCAGAGGTTCAGTGGCGTCTCTGGCATGAAAAGTTGAGTGGGGCTCAAATGTGGCACTTTACATCCACAAGCAGAAAAGCCTACACAGTAAATTCTAATTCAATTCAAGATCACAATCCAGTGGAAAAAAGCTATATAAATGAAGTAGCCTACCAATTATTCATAGCCTTACAAATTAAGGCTATGAATAAAACCTTCCAATGGTTCAAAATAGGGCTGTGCAATTAATAGAAAGCCAATTACAATTTCAATTATTATAATCGTAAACAAAAACAAAAGATTATTAGTACTCATTTTGAGTTGTTTATTTATTTAAATTTATATATTTGCACCTTTTTTAGTTTAAAATGACTACTTTAATAAATCTAGTTTGCTCCATAGTGTTTAAAATAATTTTATTTGTCTTAATGTTTGAAAATGTTTAAACATTTTCTTGTTTTGTATAAAAAATAATAATCATTTGAATAATTGTGATTTCACTTATTACCAAAATAATTGGTTTTATTATTATTATTATTATAGCCCTAGTTCAAAATAAAAATGCTACTCACTAGTGCTGTACATTCAGCTCCGTTTTTTCTAGCTTAACTTTATTTCTAACTGGCCAGATTTTATTTGCTGCTTCAAATTTAACACATGGAAACGTTTTCCTGAAATTACTGAAAAGTGTGCTGTCCACAACAAGTACTGCTGCTCTAAGGTGGCCACTCTTGCAAAATGTCACCTTCACCTAACTTGAGCCACAAGCTTCCTTAATAACGAGACAGCTGGAATGTTTTGTCCCCTCTGTTTCCGCAGTGCTGCCTCTCTCTCTTGAGCGACGTCAACACTGAATCTTCTTTATTCATATTGTTGGTTTGCTATTACGTAGTCTTTTATCTAGCTTACTGCTTTATGCTGCCATCCGCCAAACCGACAGTGTGCTGTTTTCAGCACAGTCACCTGGCGATCGGACTGCGGTCAGGCCAGCCTCCACTCGAAAAGGCGAAGTCAAGCCAGCCTCCTCAACGATTGTTAATACTGTGCATTACGGTAACATGCCGACATGCCGCTGCGTTGGCCACCTTCAAAATAAAAGCTAGTCAACACCTGGTTTAGGGTTTAAATAAAAAAATCATTAACAATTCAAAGTTTGTTATCCCAGAACCAGACC
The DNA here is from genome assembly GCF_054856555.1 of Leptonotus elevatus. Classification (NCBI taxonomy): domain Eukaryota; kingdom Metazoa; phylum Chordata; class Actinopteri; order Syngnathiformes; family Syngnathidae; genus Leptonotus; species Leptonotus elevatus. Next base: position 15,650,974 of record NC_141253.1, read on the forward strand.
AGTTTTACAGGACACTACACCACCCCAGGTATCCAACCAAAGTACTTTGACCATAATCTGATGTTGCATTTAAAAATAAAACTCAGTCACCGTACTTCTGTCATATTGTACACCAAATAAATAAATAAATAGAAGAAAGACAAAAAGTTCAACTCAAGGAGAAGACTTTGAACTTTGACTTGGACCTTTTTTGATTATGGTGACCCGGCTTTACATGATTTCAGATTAATTTGATTTTTGTGTTTGTTATTATCTATTATTTTTTTAGTGTACTGGTAAATGTTTTGTGGAGAGAATGATTTTTTCCCGTGCTTATTATTGTTTGTTTTTGCCCCTTACGTATTTTGTTTTGTGTTTTTTATTGTATTTTTTCTTTTTGTTATTTGCATGTTTGTATTTTTTGGGGGAAAACTTGAAAACAATGAATACAAATTTAATAATAAACCACACACAAAAAAACTGTCATTCTAGAACTAGTAAAGATATTCCTATTTCCCCTCGGTCTCAAAAATCTTGAGAAGCCACAGATGCGCAACCTAGTGTGACCTACTGCTCACACTTGAGCGCAACTTTGTCAGATTTAATGTCTTTGTGTGACATTTATTTCCAACCCAGGCATAGAGGAAGCCATAAAAGACATTTCAATGCCACCAAGTATACCTAAAACTCAAAACATAGTTGACTCTTAGCTGTTTTATTTTGTCAAAGTGGCAAAAGGTAGAGAATACCCTTGATACAGATTGAAGGGGAAAATCTGACTCCAAATGTAACCCTACTTCAGAGTGTTCTTCACACGTGTACTTACAGTATTCTCCAAAGTCCGTATGCCTGAGAAGACACATTTTTAAACCTAATAAAATTAGAACTGGGAATTGCATTGCTGATATATTGCTGCCGTGAGGATTAAACTCCCGGGCATTCAGCAGAATAAACAGATAGACGAGTTGCAGGGGAGGAAAGAAAAAGAAACTGAAAGGGAACAAATAAATGGATGAAGGTCATTTTACGAGAACAGGGAATTTGCTGTGCGTGTCTCAGCCAGACCAGGAGCAGGTGCTGGTTTGCTCCTTGCTTCAGTGAGCTGTGTCTGGGTGGCTCTGGTCCCAGCTGGGGAACAACAACCATGAGAGAGAGAGAAAGACAATGAAAGAGAGAGAGAGAGAGAGAGAGAGAGAGAGAGAGAGAGAGAGAGAGAGAGAGAGAGAGAGAGAGAGAGTGAGAGAGAGAGAGAGAGAGAGAGAGTGAGAGAGAGAGAGAGAGAGAGAGAGAGAGAGAGAGAGAGAGAGAGAGAGAGAGAGAGAGAGAGAGAGAGAGAGAGAGAGAGCAGTTTGAATCATAAAATCTTTTTTTAGAGCGTGATGAGGTTAGGTGAGGTGGTCAGATTTTCGGCATCTGAGGGCTGTGTTGCGCGTATGCCGGAGGCTCAGGGCTCATCACATCACCGCACATGCAGCTGCTGATGGTCACCCAAGTCACTTACACTAAAGTGTAAACTTACACTGGAGCCAACTTTCATTTTCAACAAGGTGACTGCGTTCCAAACTTGTCTCTGCTCGCATAGAATTAATGAGAAATGTTTTTGTGTGAGAAGTTGGGTTGTCAGTTGGCTCTGATTTCAGTTTTTGTTCAACTCCAACCAGGCCTTTACACATTGGTTCTCATAATAACTATTTGGACCCAATATACAGTATTCTTGCTTTTGGGGATTTCCTGTCAAATGTACTGCAGATTTAAACGGCTCCATCAATTGGAACCACTGGACCACTTTTCATTTTTGTACCATCGATCAATGAGTTACATATAAAAGAAGTCACATTTTTAACATTGCCTTTAATTTATAACAATGTAAAATATAAAATGGAACATTTTCTTTGTTTCATTGCCTATTTTCTAGTTATTTCATGTTCAGTTAGTGGTCAAGCTATTATGAATATGTGCAGCTTCCCCACTTGAAAGAGATTCATTCATCCACGCAAGATTTTATCAGATTTTTTTTTTCAATGAGTAAGCAACGTTTTTCTTTTGCCTCTTTTCTTTTTTTTTTCTACATTCAGTAGTTTCAATTTTTTTGACGCTCCCTAGAGACCACTGTGCACTTAACATCTGCCTATCTTGCCTAATAGGCAAGCCGGTGCTCCCTGCAGTAATGTATTAGCGTGTGTACACACTTTTCATTTGAGAAAAGATGCACCTTTCAATGTTTAAACAGGGACACACATTTTTAAATTACTGCACTTTGAGTTCTTAAAAGTTGCAATTTTGTGTTCTCCAAAATGACAAAACAACAGTGCTGTGTAAATGGACTTTGAGAAAATGGTAAATGTGTTGTCAATTTATATTAAAGCTGCTGACCTCAGAAAAACAAATTTTGAATCAGTACTGCCACCTGTGGCCAAAAATGGAACTACAAACCCCCTTAATGTACATAATGCGCACATCGTCACATCTGCAGACAGAGGGGAGGAAATTCGAACCTGAACCCATTCTGAAAACTATTGGCCAGAGGCTTGCAAGATTACCCATTGTGAATAGCTAAAGTGTTAATCTACTACTTAGAAGATACTTAAGTCATAAATGGTCAAATAAAAGGGCTATTGTAAAGATAATTTTGGGCAAATTGCTACATGGAGCAATTTTAACTTGGCTTGATAGATAATGGACTCGCCAGCTACTAATTTTGATTTACCTTGTGAAAGTTGTTGCTTTACAGCAGTCTGAGCTAACAAATCATGACTGTTTAATGTTTACAGACTACATTTACTGAGAATTCCTCTTATCCAACATGCTACACCAAAAAGCTGTTGCTCACAATTAAATTTCCCCTTCAGACAAACTTTTCGCTTGAGTTTTCCATCTTCAGGTTTGTTGCTGCATGTCGTTGCCTCTCAATTGTCTCTTTGGTTTTGCTTTACAACCATCTGAAGCTTTTTGTCACATACTCATTTCCAGCATCCTCCTTCTAATAATCTCTCTTGCTCAGCGGCTCACTATCTTAGGGCTGCTCATCTGCCTGTCTCGTCCTCGCTTGGCTTGGTTGGGACTGGCAGATGGAGGAGCCCAGGTGTGGTTGTGGAGGTACCCAGCTGTGAGCTACCAGTTTAAGCAGCGTACCCTTGTCATTCTGTCAGTCACGGCTGACAGAGGCCACTCCAGGATGCCTGGTGCGCAGGATGACACGGTGTCTGGTGGTAAACGCGCGCAGGAGGCCACTTCATTAGTATGTGTGTTTGAATTTGTGTTTGCTGCACATGTTCACAATAAAGAGTGCCTCACTGTGCAAATAAATACTACACATTACCTAAAAATGCTCAAAAGCCTACCTAAATATTTAATGTGTAGTCAGTTTATTGAGTTTAACACAGGGACAAGACAAGAAACAAAGACAGGTAAGCTACATTAACTTTACAATTTTGTTCTCCAATGGCTAGTCAACCCTTTATAGGACAAGAAACTATTTTTGGTCATTTCCGCACCCTTTGCAAATGGCCACCCTCCTGCACCTCAGTGAGGTTAAGAACCATGTGGTCCTCACAGATCACACGACTGTCGCATTTGACCAATCAGAGACCTGTAGTGCATCTTATGCTGCCTTCATGTGGTCTCGAGTTTCCGAGCTGAGAGAACTTTTCAACAAGTCGGAAAGTGACGAAGAATTCGTGAATACACTAAAGGCATTATCGTCTGCTAGCAGGTTTTTTAGAAATTACACAATTACGTAGCATACATAATACAATGTCCTGTCCTTTACAATTCATTATTTGCTGTAATTGTTCGATTTTACAAGCAAAACTACAGCAGCTAGCAGTGTGCAGGGTACAAATGTGAATTTAACGAAGTGTGTCTGTGAAGGGAAAAAATAACCATGGTTTGATATGTCCTCATGTAACCTCTTATATAAGGATATGTTGTTGTCCTGAACTGTTGTACTAATCCAGGTGTAAATAAAGGGCGGGATCAGCCTGGGAACTCTTCCTTGTTTATACTACAGCCTTCCCTGCTTCGCAAACATGTTTTCGAGAGTGTCTGGGAGAGGGCTTGGACAGCCCGGTTTCTCCGCTCACAACTTTTTGCTAACGAATAAAAGACGGAGCAGCACGCGGTCCGGACGGAGTCAGCTGTGGAACACGTACGATTGCCCAGCCGTTGTTGCAGCTCGCTTCACCCGGAACGTAGGCTCCCCGGTCTAGTGTCAAGGTAAGCGCTGATGATGATCATATTATGCTGCTTAACGTTGTAGTGTATTGATTGCTGTTTGCGGGGAATAAAAGGTACAATAATTCTAGCAAAGCAAGTTGTGATTATTGCTGTTTGCGTGGAATAAAAGGTACAATAATTCTAGCAAATCGAGTCGTGATTGTTGCTGTTTGCGGGGAATGAAAGGTATAATCATTCTAGCACAGCGCAGGTGTTGATTACTGTTTGCGGGGGATAAAACGTACGATTATCCTAGCACAGTATAAATGTTGATTGCTATATGCGGGGAATAAAAGACACAGTTATTCTAGCAAAAGTATATCAAGTCTCTGTGTATTCATTGTTGCCGCCAACCACTCACGATCCTGCATAAAAATATAAAGGTGAAGTAGTGTTTTCCACAAAACAGTCTGCCACGTGTATTTTTTTTACGACAACAAAAGCACATGAACAGGACTCATTCCTAATTACGAGTTTCAGAGTGGTAAGATCCACTGAAGATGGAAAGAGATGCTCGTGAAGTTTGTACAAAACTTCTAGTCACACAGCGTGGGTTTTCTCCGGGTACTCCGGTTTCCTCCCACATTCCAAAAACATGCATGGCAGGTGAATTGGACACTCCAAATTGTCCATAGGTGTGATTGTGAGTATGGTTGTTCGTCTCTGTGTGCCCTGCGATTGGCTGGCAACCAGTTCAGGGTGTACCCCGCCTATTGCCCGAAGCCAGCTGGGATAGGCTCCAGCAACCCCCGCGACCCTTGTGAGGACAAGCGCTACAGAAAATGGATGGATGGATTCTAGTCACACATTTTATAGTTGTATTCATGGTATTCGCTGACGTCACGAGATCGCAAGTCGGCACCATCTGGTGTGGCGACTTTTCAGGGTAATCAACCGCGTTCCCATTGTGTTTCCCCCGAATGTTATTTTGTTATTGATAAATGTCATCCCCAGCTTCGTCTAATGTTGCTTGTGTAAAGAAGATGTATGCGGAAGGTTTAGATCAACATTCCTTGGAGCAGTCGATGTTGAAACGTTTGATTAATGGAATTGATTGGATTACAAACATTTGTTGGTGTCTGGACTCCATGGCGACATTCACGTATCCTCGGAGGTAGGATGACTCCCAAAACACGGACATTCTTGCGTCTTCTGTACTTTCGGCTTTTGTTGGTTGCTATGTGTGCATTTATCGTTTGTGAATTAGATGCGAAGAATCTCGGGTTATTTTGAAACCAAGTTAGCTAGTTTCCCGACCGCTAGGGTTGCCACCTTGGATTTCTGAAAAAAAGGGACACCTGACCAAGCTCGAGCAGTTAACAGTCAAACCCGAAATTATTCATACCCCTGTGGTGGACTTTAGGACCATGCCTCTCACCCAGTAGGCATACAGCAGGGGGGGTGTTTTATATGAATGTTTGTTGGCGCAATATTTGCCATTCTGTTGTTGGCAGTCGATGAAAAAAGACGTGTTTCCAGTCAGTGGTATACGCTCCTTACTACTGCCACATTGCTAACCGCCGTTTGATTGACGCTGTTTCTTTCGCCACTTTCCCGTGTGAGGCTGGGGGACGCGGACCATTAGCACACGCAAATTTTTTGGCATCGGGCGACGTTTATCAGCGTTTGCTGTCTGATTTTCCGTCGTTGACGACTCCCGCCTTTTCCACCGCCGATACTAAGCACGGGGTGGAGCATTTCATCCCCACCGTTGGCCCGCCAGTTTTTGCCCGCGCGCGCCGACTTGACGCGGCCAAATTGGCAATTGCGAGGGAGGAGTTTGCTACAATGGAGCGTTTGGGGATTGTGAGGTGTTCTAACAGCCCGTGGGCTTCACCCTTACACATGGTGCCTAAAAGCGATGGTTCCTGGCGGCCTTGCGGTGATTTTCGTCGGCTAAACAGTGTTACTACGCATGACCGTTACCCCATTCCACACATTCAAGATTTTTCCGCGCGTCTGGCTGGCACCACAATTTTTTCTAAAGTGGACTTGGTCCGTGGCTATCACCAGGTGCCTGTGCAGCCGGTAGACGTGCCCAAAACGGCAGTGATAACCCAGTTTGGGCTTTTCGAATTCCTGCGCATGCCTTTTGGCCTGAAAGGGGCAGCACAGACTTTCCAAAGATTGATGGACTGTGTTTTACGCGACCTCGACTTTGTGTTCGTCTATCTTGATGACATTTTGGTGGCCAGTCCTTCACCGGAGGTACATCTGTCGCACTTAACGCAGGTTTTCAAGCGCTTCGATTCACATGGCCTAATCGTCAATCCGGCTAAGTGTCGATTCGGTCTTACTGAGATAGATTTTTTGGGCCACTGTATATCGGCGCAGGGTGCAGTTCCCTTACCTGCCAAGGTACAGGCAGTGATTGATTTCCCCCGACCAGCCTCGGTTAAGGCGCTGCAGGAGTTCTTGGGCATGGTTAATTTTTATAACCGCTTCCTTCCGCGTGCAGCCCACCTCCTGCAGCCTCTTTACAGTGCCTTAAGGAACAAGAAGGCTAAAGACCCCCTCGAGTGGTCTCCGCAACGGGCACAGGCGTTTCAGCAAGCTAAGGACGCCCTCGCGAGCGCGGCCCTCCTCGTCCATCCGATCTCCACTGCGCAGGTGGCCTTGACTACAGATGCGTCCGATATAGCTGTAGGGGGAGTGGTTGAGCAACTCGTGGCGAATGTGTGGCAGCCCCTTGCGTTTTTTAGTCGTAAGTTGCGGGATAACGAACGCAAGTATAGCATTTTTGACAGGGAGTTGCTGCCGCTGTATCTCGTGACGCGACATTTTCGTTTCCTTCTTGAAGGGCGCCGTTTCACGGCTTATGTGGATCATAGGCCGCTTACGTTTGCGATGTCAAAGGTTACTGAACCGTGGTCGGCCCGCCAGCAGCGACACTTGACGGCCATTTCCGAATTCACGACAGACGTTCGGCATGTGGCCGGTAAGTGTAACCCTGTGGCTGATTGTTTATCGCGCGCGATTGTATGTCCAGTCCAGCTCGGGGTTAATTTTTCCGAGATGGCTGCCGAACAGTCCGACGACCCTGACATCCGCAACCTCAAAGCGGCAGGTACGGCTCTTAAACTTGAGGATGTGGTGATGCGCGAAGGCGATCCCGCTCCCCTCTGCGATGTGTCCACAGGCCGCCCCCTTTGGGATGGCGTCGGAGAATTTTTGACTCTATCCACTCCCTCTCACACCCTGGCGTTCGTGCGTCGGTCAAGCTGGTTGGTGCCAAGTTTGTCTGGCCTGGACTGCGTAGGAGTGGGCGGCGGCGTGCGTGGCTTGTCAGCGTGCCAAAGTTCACCGGCACACCAGGGCGGACCTCGAACCTTTTCCGATTCCAGCTAGGCGTTTCGACCACGTGCACGTTGATCTGGTAGGCCCCCTCCCTCCGTCGCAGGGTTTTACGCAGCTGCTCACTATGGTAGATCGGACCACGAGGTGGCCGGAAGCTGTCCCCCTGTCCTCCACAACTTCGATAGATGTAGCCCGCGCGTTCCTGTCGTCTTGGGTCAGGCGTTTTGGCACGCCGTCCGATATCACCTCGGATAGGGGGCCCCAGTTTGTGTCTGGACTTTGGTCTGCCTTAGCGGAGTCCTTGGGTGTGCAGGTACACCGCACTACTGCCTACCACCCACAGGCTACCGGGTTGTGTGAACGTTTTCACCAGTCGCTTAAAGCTGCGCTGCGGGCTGCGCTTTCCGACGGTAACTGGGTCGATCGTCTTCCTTGGGTTTTGCTTGGGTTGCGTTCGGCTCCGAAAGAGGATCTTAACGCCGCCCCGGCCGAGTTGGTGTTCGGTCAGCCTCTTCGCGTCCCGGGTGAATTTCTGCCCGAAGGTCCCGACGCGCGGCCCTTTCTGTCGGGGATGCCCCTGACTCCTGCACCGGTTCACCACTGTGTTCCTAAGGTTTTTGTACCGTCGACACTTATGTCTGCCCGTTTTGTTTTTGTGCGCCACGATGCCCACCGGTCGCCCCTCATGCCACCGTATGACGGCCCGTTTCGGGTGCTTGAGCATGGGGTTAAATATTTTGTGCTTGATATGGGTGGGCGTAGGGAGTCTGTTTCGTTGGATAGGCTCAAACCAGCTCATTTGGTTGTAGGCGATATGCCGTTGCCAGCTCGGGTCCCTCGCCGTGGTCGTCCTCCGAAGCCCCCAGCCTCGTTTCCGCACGATGATGTTGAGTGTTCTCCTGCTCCTTTTTCGCCTGCCCCCCCTGCTCAACAGGTTTCACTTGCTCCACCGGGAGATGGGCTGCGTAGTCGATGTGGCAGGCTGGTGAAGCCCCCTGTGAGGTTTTCCTTTTGAGTGCTCTTCTGGGTGTTCGGGGGGGGGGGGGGGGGGGGGGGCTGTGTGGTGGACTTTAGGACCATGCCTCTCACCCAGTAGGCATACAGCAGGGGGGGGGGTTATATGAATGTTTGTTGGCGCAATATTCGCCATTCTGTTGTTGGCAGTCGATGAATAAAGGCTTGTTTCCAGTCAGTCGTATACGCTCCTTACTACTACCACACCCCCGGCAAATTTTGAATATGTGGATATTTTAGCATGACAAAATCCCAACACACACATCAAAAGTGGCTAAGAAATGGTTCGCGGACAAAAAATGTTAATGTTTTGCAGTGGCCCAGACAGTCCAGACTTGAATTCAGTTGAAAATCTGTGGGGGGAACTAAAGATCAGGGTGATGAGAAGAGCTCATCGCCAAAGATGAATGGGGAAAAATACATGATGTCATGCGAATGAATACCAGGTATAGTTTCTGATAGAAAGCTGTAAACAAAACACATTCACACTTTATGGTTAAAGCTCTTGAACAATAATCCGATCAAACCTGGGTTGTTTTACTTTATTAATGTCTTCACAACTACAAACTGTTCCTAACACTGTAATCATTATTATTCATATTGTGTCTGTACAACTTCATCAATGCAGGCCTTTTCAGTCAGTGGCACTAATTAATTTAACTGCAGTGTGAAACATGAGTGACAGATGTCAGTGACTTCACTTTTCAATTGAAATCTTCTAATGACACTCTTAACACCTTCCGTGTATGTGGGCTTAGTAATAAGGGAGCTCATCTTGAAAATGAAAATGCACTGCAAATTACAATTACAGATGTTTAGGCTGTTAGCCGAGCTTGTCATTTGAATTATGATTGTGATTCAGTCCATTATCTTTCAGGTAATGTGGAAGCGCCCCTTTGCTGAGTGCAATATGCAACAGATGTCAAAATGCTACACAAAATAAGATTTCAAGTGGGTGCTTTGTTGAGTGCAGCACTTCATACAGGCTTATTAGAGGATATGCCTCAGTGGCTATTGTAGATTTGAATGAGTGCAAGCAAATGTTTTCTCCATTTTGTCCAGCTACAACATGAGAATTTATTAAGATAAAAAGTCTCTGCAAGCACTCCCTTTTAATTTCCATGTGCCTGAGCTACATTATATAAAGATGGGAGGTTCTTCCCTTAACAAAAAAAAAAAAAAAAGTTTCAACATTTAGGATTGAAAAAAGCAAAATAATGAAATGAAAAAACAACAACATTATTTACATAGTAATTTTTGCGCTTTGCAACCCCCCAATCAGCTGTAATTAAAGGAAAAATAACAATACATCCAATGTATCATTACATTCCAGTTTTGCTTATTCTGAATGCTTTGATTTCACATTTGTAGTGCTTCATGAAGCCTGTGCATAAAAAATGATTACAATGATTTGTTGTTGTTTTTATTGTTCAATCTGAACCCCATAATGACAAAACAAGAATGGCTGAAGAAAAAAAAATTGAGCAGTTATGGTCAGCTTTTACTTTGTATGGTCCACCATTTAGGATTATAAATATTCTATTACAATGACTTGCCACTATTACTGCTATTGTACCCTTGACACTTGACATAGTACACCTGTTTGTGAAAAGGCATACTTAATGACAGTTCAAATGGCAAGGGTACTAATGTTTAATTTACACTTGTTTTTATATTACATATTGTATTTTTAGGAAGTACTGATAAAACACCAAATAGGTACTCTTTTGTTTATTCTCAACATGCTTATTCAGGGGAATAAATTTCCACGTGTCATACCTGATAACATCCATGTTTTGCATGTCAAAGGCATTATTTATCTGTGAAAATGAAGCCTGAGAAGCAGAGAACGAAGCTGACATCTCCTGGGAGCCGACATACCAGGAGGTGCCGTATCGCGCACTGTTTTTGACACGGCTCTCCACCTTGAATCATCAATTTTATGCACTTATGAGACATGACTAAAGCAAAGGTTCAGTACAAGTAAATTCATATTTATGCCAGCAAACCATGTGTGGGTATCTGCAACACTGGCATGCAAATTATGTAGAAAACTTACTGAATTGAGTAGTCTATTAATATGAAAACATTTGTATTATTACCATAACATTTCCTGTGTCAGACGCATTGTATCACAATTCATTCAATATTATGAGTGCACACTTTGTTGGCGGATGGAAAATGGGCCAGAAAAAGCTGAAAGTTGGCAGTACTTCAAGTCTGTTCAAGTTGTTTTTTTGTGTGTGTTTTAAACTCAACTGTTTCATCATTGAAAGCACAACATTGGTACATTTAGAGCTTTGGGACTTGCACCCTGTCTTCTTGACTTGACTTTGATTTTGAAATAAGCCTTAATGCTTTTTTTTTTTTTTACTGTATTTTTTTGTTTTTCAGTGCCTTGACATGGAAGCGTGGCAGACTATTGCTGATGAAACATTAGGTGTCGTACACACAGTGTGTGTGTTAATGTTATTATCCTGGTCTACTAATATTATTGTCCGCTTAAGTAGGGTCACCATGGAAATGACAAAGGTTATAATCCTTATGACAGGCTGTCATAATAATTATCAAGTAGTAATGTTACATATTTTCTGCATATAGCTTGTATTTATACTAAGCACATTCGGAGCGCTCATTTTCACAATGACAAAAAGCTCTTTGCAGTTTCACTGCCTCCACACTCGTCTGGTCATTATCTAACAATAAACTTCTTTGATAGGAATATCAAAAGTGGGACCAGGTATGGTGTGGATCTGTCACGTGTGTCATCAGTTTCACCCAAACCTTGAGTCTCCTGCATTCATATTTTTTTTATTTAACAGCTTTTTGGGGTGATGGGGGATTTTACTTCTCTCCTCTTTTGACTGTAGTGGCGTTATGCAATATTAACTAGAATAGTGCGAGAGTCCATTAAATGAACTATAAACAACGATTATAATATATTTAAAGTGTTTTGTTCCATTCCCATTTGTATCATACAGAAAATCCTATATATATATATATATATATATATATATATATATATATATATATATACATACATACATACATACATACACACACACGCACACACACACACATACACACGCACACATACATGTTTGTTTTACTATCTTTGTGGGGCCATCTCATTGACATAATGCATTTCCCCAACCATCAAAATGGTTTACCCTAACCTCAACCATAACCCAATTCAAACCTAAACTCTAAAAGCAAGTCTTGACCCTCAAAAAGAGGTATAAACATGTAGGTTCCAGCAAAATGGCCCCACAACTCTGTGAAATCCCGCTATATTGGCCTCAACATGTAACAAAATCAATACTACACACACACACACACACACGCACGCACGCCCCCCCCCCCCCCCCCCCCCACACACACACACGCACACACACACAGACAGCATCACTGGAAGATATTTCCTTTTATGCATAGAATTCTCAGTTGGACCATGGGCATCCTAGTTTTTTATGTATCCCAAAATGTACACTCCGTATGTGTTTAAAAACATTTATCTATTGTACATTATGTGCTGGGTTCCATCCTGAATTCCATTGTCATTGAAATGCTCGCTCTTACACTCTCCTACTCATCGTGATTCAAGTGCAGAGCCCCCCTGCTGCTGAGGGCGACACATGGATCCACCACTGATATTCCCGAAGTTGCTCTGTGGCCCCAAGTTTAAAAGCAAGAAGCCAGGTAGGTGCCAGAAGAGGGTACACGCTGGGTGACTTAAGAGGGAATAACAGAAGGGAAAGAGGAAGTGCCGCCTTATTATAACCTGACCCTAGGACTTTGGATTACTATGTGGAGGATCTTATGGTCGCTGGTCTTTTAAGTGCTGCAACACGCACATACACACACACTCAGGCTCACACACAATCAATCAGGAAACAACCAGTTGTGGATGCAATACAGCCATTTAATTTGTGGTCACATACAGTAACAAAACCATTTGCATAGCCATGATAATCAACATTAGCGTTCCAAAGAATTTGATCCAATTGTAGCATATAAAGGCTGAACAAAAGAGGTCCAAGGACTGTGTGGGGGGAGTGGGATCAGGGATTGTTCGCCCAGGGTGCAAATCGAGCCATCTGTCGATCGGGGTGAGTACATACGGTCCCTCTAATTGCGTGTATTTTTGCGAGCCTTCACGTCACAAAACATTCGGCAAATATGCAGGAGCACGCGCCGAAAGGTGGGCATCGTCATCGATGGGAATTGGCGATTAACGGAAGTGCCCAGCTCTGAATTCTGGACATAATCATGTGCACTCCCAAGAAGCCTGTATCTGCACAGGGTTTGATAAGATGATAAACTGCATGTACTGTCGAACAGAAATTCTGCCATTTTTAGCTTGCAAGTAAACACAGTGTTACTGTAGGTGGGCCGCTGATCTAGTATCATTCTGAATCCTCGTCTGTACATTAATGTAATTGTGTCATCATTCTTAGATTATCGCATTCACTGCCGTTGACGGCTATAAACGTCAAAAATTCATTTGAACTATTTCTATTAGTTTAACATTTTTTCCACTTTTGTTATATAGTATGAAAACCTAGAATTTTTTGTATTGTACACTTAGAGCAGATATGAAATTTGTGATTAATCGCGAGTTAACTAGTAAAGTCATGCGATTAATTACAATTAAAAAATGTAATAGCCTCTTGCCCCTTAATTTTTAATAATATCTTTTTTTAATGAATTTATAGCAGTGAAAGAGTTATTATGTGATCAACAAATTACATTGTAATCAATTGTAGCCATATGTAACACACAAAAAAACTAATCAACTAGAATAGTTCATTAATTGAGATCTGGGCTATGAGAATTATGTGTTCCCTTTAATGTGTATGTTTTGTTAGCAATTTACCATGAAACAGAACAGCACAGCTACTCTAGTTTCATCCATTACATGATCTCTAGAAAAGAACACACCTGACATGTTCTGCTCCCATACTCCAGGATCTCCTGTAATAGACAAATTGCAACCCTCGTTCCTGCTTTCAAGGGACTAATAAGATATCATTTTATTTCCATTCTTATGCACACTTGAATGAGTGATTCAGCAGACTTTCAGTGCTCGTGTACATAGAAACAGGAATGGAACAAACTGAGGGTTGATAAAAGACCAGGCAGAAAACAAGACCAAAAGGATGTGGGAACCTGGTTTATGAGGTGTTGCTGGACCGGGACAACAGGTTTCTGCTCATGAAGTCACCCATTAGCCCACCCAAGCCTGTGTCACCAATGAGCCCCGCAGGTGCTCTGCGGTCAAAAGTGGTTCTGGTTTTAGGTGCTTACATGGCTTTTCCGCTGGTCTTATATTTCATGTTTAAGGGTTTCTCAAACAAAAGAAATGAAACGCATCTTCCTCTGAGGCAAGTGAAATCGCAGCCGCTGTGTGTTTTTTAAATTTATTTTTCAGCAATATTTCTTGTCAAAGTCAAGTCAAATTGATTTGTATCGACATTAATCACAGAAGAGACTCAAAGTGCTTCATAAGTTGGTAAATATTAACAGCATTCACTGATCTAAATATTGTTGTTGTGCTATTGTTTGAGCAGTGCTAGTTTTAGCAGCGAGGTCATCCTGGAAGGGGGATTTCCACATTTGCGGTCTCTTCTCAAGGTATCTTATTTTTCCCCTGATGTTTTTTTTTTCTTGCCCTCTTGTGGTTCGATTGTGGGATGTCGTTAATATTTGTCAGTCTGTGGGCATGTGAAACCCTTTAAGACTCTTGTGATTCAGGGCTATATAAATAAACTTGAAATGAAAATTGGTCTTGTATTCTAAGTTGCTAAATAAGATCAAAAAGCAGTCTAAAGTCACTTTAACATTTTTATGATTTGCTGTCTCTTATTCTGTGGTTCTTCTCTTCCATACAAAGTAAATATTTATGAGCACTTAATCACCATTGGCTGCACAATAAATATGTTTTTATTTTTAAAATGAATAAAAAAAAGAAAAGATTTTATGATTCAAACTGGTCTCTCTCTCTCTCTCTCTCTCTCTCTCTCTCTCTCTCTCTCTCTCTCTCTCTCTCTCTCACTCTCTCTCTCTCTCTCTCTCTCTCTCTCTCTCTCTCTCTTTCTCTCTCTCTCTCTCTCTCTCTCTCTCTTTCGATTCTCTTCATGTATATGAAACTTCTACAATAATATCAACTTACACCTCGACTTGATGACTTCACAGAATGTGTTCTTGAAAATACACTGGTTAGAAATTCAAATGCCTTCATTCCAAAAGATGCTCGCCAGATTGTTTGCAAATCTCACACATCCAGAATGTGTCGCCCCTGCCTGGTAATATCCCTGACAGTAGGTTTGAACCTCCTTGACCCCTGCTTCTGTTTTATGGACACTCATCCAAACAACATTAGAGGTCGAGTGGGATACGTTAGGGGAGTGTTAGAATTGCAGCCAGTATCTGATGGCATGTAATGATCCTTGGACAATGCTTGGCGTCGCCCATGAGATGTTACACGGTTTCGAAGGCTCGGGCAGCGTAATGAGGGAAACATGGAGCCTCAGACCTCATACTGCATTTATGGGTATATCTGTCACATTAATGAGCAACACTGCCATTAGTGGTGATAGCTGAAGACAGTTTAGCATCTCTAGCCTCATGGCAAAAGCCAGTGTCATGTTACATCACTGTTCAATTTAACAGAGGAGAGTGTTTGAAAGCATTGCCACGTGCCAATTACCTCAAGTCCTGCTGGTCAGCTCCCTGTAATTTCAATTTATTTTGCCGCCAATCAGAAATAGCACACCAAGATAAGACCCCTGATGTGTAGTGTGTGCAGTATTTATATACTTTGACAAGCACCATACCATCCAATTTACCGTCTCTCATTTTACAGGTTCAACACTTTTGAGTGTTTATTGGTAGAATGTGCAAAAATGGTCTTCCTATTCACAAATTGCATCCACTGCCTCTTGTCATCTCTCTGTTCAGCCTTCATTTACTCGCTAAATATTTTTACTGTTCATTTTAGTATCTCTTTATATCAACATTTGTACTCTTGCAGTACCTTTAGTTTATTGTCCAGAACCAGAATCCTCTTCATTGGCTATGTATGTCAGACACACAAGGAATGCGGGCACAAACAAATATGACAAACAAAGACATGACAAATACTGTAAGTACAGAGCCAACATGACCAACATTTGATTTGGCCAGCAAAGATAAGAAAATGATGTGTCAACTTTCATGACCCTTGCTAAAATCTGCATCAAAATGTTATTTTATTTGACATGTCATAAATACATTTTTGTTACCCTTTTTACAGTAACTTGAACAGCTATACTTGACTTCTGATTTATTTAGTTTCACCGTCATAAAGGCCCTCAGAGGAAAGCTGGAACCTCAAAGTGGCCAGAAAATGAATTTGGCACCCCTGTTTTATATAATGTAAAGGTGCAATTAGTGCTGTAGTATCAAGCAATGACAACTGTGCAAAAGATGCGGAGCAAATATAAAGCGATCCGTACAGCAGTAATTGTGATACAACTTTGAATGTGCAATCATGTAGAAAGTCAATTGAGCACTTAAAACAATCTAGTGCTGTGGAATATTGATCAGCATCATAAAGTGGCCCATTGGCTTAGAGGTAGAGTGTCCGCCCTGAGACTGAGAGGTCGAGGGTTCAGTCCCTGGCTGGGTCAGACTGTGAAAGACAGTAAAAATGGGACCTATTTGCCTCCCTGCTTTTCACTCAGCATTAAGCGTTGGCATTAGGGGGGTTAGATCACCAAATGATTCCTAAGCGAAGCTACTGCTGCTGCTCACCGCTTCTTCAGAGGATAGGGTCAAATGTGGAGAAAGAATTGTGTCCCACTTAGGTGGGTGTGACAATCAGTGGTACATTAAAATTAAGCTACAATAAGTAATACAATAACACTGTCACACAGGGACATGCAATATTGACAAACAATTGCAAGTGCCACTATGGAATTTTGAGTCACTGTTTAGGGTATTGAGGGCAAGAGGGAAGAAGCTACTGGAATGTCTGCTGCTTTCAGTGTACATAGTTATCTAGCATTTAACTGATGGAAGAGGTGGTGACCAGGATGTGTAGGGTCATAGAGAATTTTGCCCGCCCTTGTTTTTCTTCTTGCAGCGTGCAAGTCCCCAAGAGTGGGTGATGGGGTACCAATGATTGGACCTAATTGTCCATTGCAGTTGGATTATTAAAAACAATTTGTGGTGGCACCAGATCATACAGTGATGGAGGAATACAGGACTGATCCAATGTCTGCCGTAAAGAACCACACTTCATAACCAGTACATCCTTTTCAGGATGGGTTGACGTTGGTATCCCACTTCATGCCCTGAGCTGGCCTTGGCCCTCCTGTTTGTCTACTTCATTCATGTGGCTTTATATAGTAAATGTGGTTTTAATAGAATTTGAATTATGTCTGCATTCATTAGACATTACGCTAGGTCCACGTATGCAAGTTGTACACTTGCCAATAGCAGCTAGCCCAAAAATTATTAATACTATAAACTATTTGACTGTTATCTAAGGAAAGTGTCTTAATCTTGCAATTGGGGTTAAGTAATTTGAAAGCAACTGCACATTTCCCCTGTGAAAAAAAAAGTTTGCATATTCCACTGCAAGGCCAGCAGATGCTGTGACATTTCTTTGAGACTCCATCACAGGAAGCTGTGTCAAATGATAAGTTTATATTTCAGAAGGCAGCATTGGTTTCTAGTCTTTATAGGACTGTGGGAGGGTTGTTATGTATGGAGGACATATTTTGGCTTTTATTGCTGCATTGGTGGGGATTCACACAGAGTGTGAGAGCCTTGAAAGAGGGAAGAATGCTTTCAGCGCTCTGTAGATTTTGAGAAAAAATGGCTTCATCGATTAAAACGAGGCCTGACTGTATTGTAGGGCTGGTCCCAATGGCCCATTCTTCTCCCGTTGCTGCTTTCATTTGCATTCGCCCCTTCTGCCCGTATCTGCATGCTTTCTGAGTGAAATTAGCCCAGTGTGATGACTGATGTGCCATAGGGATCTCACTGATAGCTGCCAACCACCTCGCCACCAAGCCAACTGCCGAGACAGAGAGCAGCAGGCTTCTTTCCCAGCAGATAAACATACCAACTTGAATGGTTGTTATTATTGTTATCCTAGCTCCCTTCTCTTGACAAATATTCACCAATCTTCCCCCAAGGGTTGCCAATAGAGGAGCCAAGGGCCCGCCAATCTGTCTGTTTATATACATCACATCAAGAGCAAATATTAATGCTCAATTTCCTAGCAGTGGGCCATCCTATAATGCATTTATCCTCTGCAAATACCAATGTCACGCTAACTCTGGGGAAAGGCATCAGCTGAAATGTTATGAATAACTTGATCAAATTACACAGTCAAAGCAGGAGGGGAATAATAAGGCTGGTGCTGTGGTGCTTGGCAGCCACAAAGGGCCCCGCCAGGTTAAGGCACCCAGCCAGACACCATGCCTGGAACTAAATGAAGCCGTTAGGAAATGGTACAGGTCATCAGAGGCGTTACGGGGTGCTTTTTCAGGGTCTGCAATCTCTAGAGAGATGATATACAGTCAAATAGGAAAAGTAAATACGTTGATACAGTCATAGTGATTTTATTTTATTTTATGCTCCATGTGAATACATTCATGAATCGGGAAACAAAATTACACTTTTTCTTAATGTAAATTGCTAATATGTTAACATCTATTGAAAATGTTTTTAATTTCATTAATATATAACATGAGCACCCCAAAACAAATACTGTACATGTTTATAATCTGGCCGCTATTTAAAAGACAGTTTAATCATGATAAAGCACAGATGGCATCCACATGCACACACATTTTTCTTAAATGAAAAAGCAGCATCACTCAATGTGTTCGCAAAATAATTTCCTGAAACTTTCTCCTTCACACTAATTCAATTATAAATCCAATATATTTTCTCCCTATGCCAAATGTCAAGCTGTGCTAGAGTTATTGCTGACTATGTGCAAAATCAGTTGCTTTTGGATGGGAAGGTATAAACCCAGGAATGCTCGGATGCAACGGTCCAGCTGTGTTTCTGCATGCAGGTTGATAAAGATATTGGTTATCGCCTTCATCTGTCCTAAATCAAGGTCATCTGCTTGGAAAAAAACATACACACAATGAGATGATTTATCATCATCATCTGTGTGAGTCTTTATTCAGCCAACATCCCTCACTGACTCACACCATCAAATATTCCACAGGAAGTGTGTTTGCAATCACTCTTTTGTAACGCGTGCTGACAAAGACAATATTTAATTGACAACAAAAAGGTTCCAGCTGGATTTAATTGAGAACGGTCAATGATTCCAATTGGGTAAGGGCAACTTCATTTCCTCCCGCTTAAAATTGTGCAGTAGATTGAAACATGTTGACAATTTTAAAAGCAATTTTCATCCAAAACAAAGGGCTCTCTTTTCGTAGAAAAGCGTACGTGCACTCGGCGTAACAATGGGTCCGTCTCGATATTCTGCCCCGGCAAGTCTCATCTGCCGTGTTTGGGACCTTGTTGCGCCTCTCTCGGTGTTCCGGTGGACACAGCTTCCGCGCCCCCTGCGCATCTCCAATTTGATGACAAAAGTAGATGAGATTTTAGACTCAGTAAAACCAGATCTAACTAGTGGCGCAGTTGGTGTAACGTGATTATTGTGCAAACATGGCGGACCAGTGGCGATAAAATTTTGGTCAGATCTGACTTTTAGTAATCACATCAAATCAATCACGAAAACAGCCTTTTACCAACTGAAAAACATCTCCAGACTAAAGGACTGAATGCTCCAAGCAACCCAAGAGAAGCTTATCCTCCAGCAGACTCAATTATTTTAAAGGTCTACTGACTGGACTCTCTCAAAAGAGCATCAGACAATTGCAGCTCATTCAGAACGGTGCAACTCGGGTTCTAACCAAAACAAAGAGATCAGAACGTATCACTCCAGTCCGTGAGGTTTAACATTGGCTTCCAGTCAACTGTAGAATAGATTTTAAAATTCTGCTACTGGTCTCTAAATCACTGCATGGTTTGGGTCCTGAATACATAAAAGAAATGCTGATTGAATATAAACCCAGTAGCGCTATGAGATCTGCAGACTTGGGTAAATAAGTGGAACCCAGAGTTCAAAGTAAACATGGCAAAGCTGCATTTAGCTATTATGCTGCATGCAAATGGAATGAACTGCCAATACAAGGGAAGTCAGCCCTGAGTGTAAATGCTTTAAAATTCAGGTTAAAAGCCCATCGCCCCCCCCCCTTATATCTTTGATTGTCTTCTAAACATTTTAAAATCATGATTGTTTTCTTTTAATTTTTTTCGAAAAATTTTCTTATTTATTTTCTTATTTTATTCATTATTTAAATGTTTTTAAAGTTTTCTGTTAATGTGTTTTATATACCCCCCTAATTTTACTTTTGTATTCACTGTTTTGCTTCTGAAGGGTAACTGTTGTATTTGTGTAAAGCACATTGAGTTGTCTTGTGCATGAAATGTGCTATAGAAATAAAACTGCCTTGCATTGTCTTGCCAATGTTGTGTAACAGGGCAAATGTCTGATTACGCCCAAGTCTACCTGTGCAAAGTCTATACAAATACCAAAAGAAGGAAGACTCCACCCCTACGCATAGTTAACTGCACTTCTGTAGTTCTTCGGTCTGGGAATGAAAATAGGGTCCAAAGAGATTATATTGAATTGAACCAAGTTAGCATATTGGCCTCAAAGTTCGGAGATTTGAGGTATGGATCTCAGCTCTGTTCCTGTGTGGTTTGTTTTAACCATGCGTTCCTGGTTTAATCAATTAAAGATTCTGAATTGTCCATAGAATTGTGAATAGTGAATGTGTGTGTTATTTTTGTTGTCTGTCTGTGTGTTGGCCGGGCACCCGGTCCAGGGTGTACCCAGCTTTTTGCCCCAAATCATCTGCGATAGACTCCACTGCACCCGCAACCCGGTCAACCAGAGATGTCGCTACAGGGTATGCAAACAAGGCAATAACTTGGGGGCCTCTGGGCCCCGGGAGACTGCTAACATTGGCACAATCAATGACAAAGCACTGCACGGTCAACCACTTCAACGTATGGCCCCTTACTAGCTCCTGCTGGCTGGTGGGCCCAGCCCCGAGGGACAGCTGATATTGATAAATATCAATGACACAACTGTAACAGGATACAATGACATGTTGGGAGTCAGGGAGGCCTCTAATGTGGGCCCTACTAACAGGCTTGTTGGAAATTCAACTACAGTACAACAAAATTAACTGAGCTTATTAACCCATTAAAGCGCCTGGCAAAACATGTCTCTAAACCCTATGGGTGACTTTAGAGTCACCCCCGAAAACCTGAAGTTTTCATGGAAATTCAACAATATGAAAAATAATTGATATCTCAGCTCCTGAAGCAGATAGAAACATAGTTCAAAAAACATTTCAGAGTTTGTATCTGTGGCATTCACGCAAACCTAAGTTTATTATTACAAACCTTCAATATTTAAAAAAATTAATAAACAACTGTGTCTGCGGGTATATTTATCTTCAACACTGGAGCGCAGTTGTAATAACCTTGGGAATCGAGTGGTAAATTATTCGTCGTCTATTATGTTCCAAAGTCGTCGACATTTTCAACATCCTCATTGTCTACAAACAGAATGTCACTGTCAATTCATTACACTGATTCAAATTCCTCACACGCCGTCATCAATTGCGTCATTTATTTCATAACTCCCGCCAATCTGCATCAGCCATGAATGCTCGAATAAAATTCCAGGACATGCTATAAGGCCCAAGTCACCCTCTCGTGTATAATCTGATGCATTTTATCGGCTAAGAGACCAAGAATTGGTCAAAACAAAACAAAATGACGTATCCGCTCTCCCAGTTTTAAAGAGAGAAGTGCGCTGTAGCGCTCCCTGCTCTAGTGGTAGAAACGTGTTTGCACAATCTTGGCCTTAATGAGTTAAACAGAGCACATAAATAGAAAGCAAACGACAATGAAGAAAAGATAAAATAGTAAATACATTTGGAAAAGGGTGGCAAATGTGACTGTGTAACTGTTACATGAGAAATGAACAGGTCTTTTTTTTTTTGCTATAGATGACCTAATTGTATTCATATAATACATTTTCATCTTTGTATGATAAGCAAAGTACAGCGTTCATCACACACACAAACACATTTACAATGGGAAATCTTGAAAATGTCACATAATGTCAACCTATAATGTAGTATAATAAAAGTTAATGCTGCTTAATGCTATGACAGATGTTGAAGGTGTTTGATGGTGAGTATTCCCACTAGCATTGTTATAGTCAGTTTCATTCAAAATGTTCGTTTCCAAAAATTAACCAAATCAGTAGTAGTATCAAGAACTGAACCAACCTACACGTGGCTTTCAATTGCAGTCTAGGCTTGGAGGGGTAAAACACTACATTAAAGCCTAAGGTAAGCAAAACTGCACTGAGTTTTGTTGGATGCGCAGATGGCAGTTATACAGTTTTCTGTTAAGTTCTTTATTGCTTGGGGATGTTTTAGAAGCCACCTTGCCATTTTGTTAGGATTCATATTGTGGGTGTTATAGTGCAGCCACCCCAAATTCCATCCCTAGTTTCATAGTAACATCATCCGTACCCGCCATTGAAGAAGCACTATGTAGGATGGAATGAGTTGTGGCTCATTTGCATGAGGTAAGGCCGCTCTCTGTGGCCTAATGTCCTAATTTCAACAAGACCAGAAACAGGGTGTGTAAAGTATGCTGCAATTCCCGATCATTGTATTTGTATCTCCCCGGAAACAGTTTTAAATTTTGGGTAAAAATATAGGTCACTGCATGATTATGACCTAATCCTCACTTTTCAGTAAAAAAGAAAAATCTTGTTATTCATATGATAATTTGGCACTGCATCAAATTTATTTGAACATTTATATTGAATTACTTATAAGGAAATAATGGACACTAATGTTATTGACTTCAACAACTACAACTGTACCCCTCATCATCATGAGCATCATTCTAGACTGTGACCTCACGACCTTTACATTCAGGCAGCAAAGTGCCGGTACTGTTAATTATATGTGTACATGTGTGAGGAGCCAAGAAGACAAATGACAGTCATATTAAGACTTCCTTCCCTTCCTCATTGTTTAAGACAGCGTCACCCTGATTGTGTCTGCTCCTCATTGATATTCATGAGCTGTCGGCTGCGTGAGACGTTGCTTTATTGCTACTCTGCCATTCTGCCTGCAATGACTCGGTGATGAGTCTGTGTAGCCTGTAGTCAAGTTCAAAGAGTAATTTGCCTGAGTGTTATTTCAATGCTGGAAAATGGCTTCCCATTGCAGGTCCTTTTCCTCCCAATAAACCAGGGCGGCAAGTCATTCACTGGGCACATACAGTACATGCATAACTCAGAGTTTCATAACGAATGGGCTGGTAAACGTACACGAAGGTGCACACCCACAAGGAAAATGAAGATCCGTGCTGTGTGACATGAGCACAAATGAGTCTTGATGGTTTTGTTGTTTCATCGCACTGAGGCCCGGCAGTGGATTTACACATCTGTGATGTAGCACACATCAAAATTCAGATGAAATGAATACCAAATTTCTTCTCATTAATGAATCATCTGCCGATGCTTATAGACCTTTTCATAATGTTTGTAAATAATAAGTGGCAGGGAAATTCAGGGTGGCAGAAAAGCAATTGAAACAATTGAATATCCGCTGACATGAACTGAAATGATGACATGACATGACTTGTGTTGGGGTTGCACTGCCAATTTTATCCCAAAAGATTTTTTTGATAAAAAAAAAAATCAATATACTTACAAAAAAAGAACAAAGGAAAAAAACGAGTATTCACGTAAAACATTACTACCAGGATTCATTACACACTCAAGGGTCTGAGTCCTGCATGTTTGAGAGGTTTCCCACATTCAACACAGCTGATTTATATTTAAGCTCATCAGCAAGCTCTGCAGGAGCCTGATAATTATCCTGATCATTCAATCAGGTGTGTTGGAGTAAAAAAAAACTCAAAAACATGCAGGACTCAGGCCCTCGAGGACCGGATCTTGACACATGTGGGAAAGGCTATATTAGCTCCCAGTCTAAACTCGAGCAAACTTTATACTTGGAAGAGAGTAAAATAAAAATATATTTTAAAAAAAGTAACTCAGGGGTTGAGGAACTACCGCAGAACTTTCAGGTTGGGAGATGGCCAATCTACCCGCTTAGCCATGCAGGTCCTATTGTGTGTCAGTATATCGCTTTTGTTAGGTGGAGTCCTTCGACCATTTTTGGGCTCCTTTTGAACATACCAGCAATGTAATCCAACAATAAGCTTGGCATGGCCCAAGTGATAGAGTGCAGGTTGTGGGGTTGTTCCTGAACCCTTGAGTGATTTATTATTTTATTTTAATGATATATAATAATTCACTCTCTTCCGAGTGTAAAGTTTATTCTGTTTAGATTGGGACCGAATATAGTCTTTTTCTTAGTAAAATTTACTCTACGAAATTGAATGTGTATTAGGACCGCAGTTGGCCTCAGTGCTATTCATTAAAAAACAAAAGTTGCTAAAATGGTTGGAAAAGTCACTAAATACAGCAACAATACATTAAAGTCATTGCTCTTGTTTGCTACCACTGCTGGCAAAGCATGCACATCAAAATGAAACAGTACATACTTGAAGTTGGCGGGTCTGGAAAAAAATGGGCACCAAACAACAACCTCCAGTGCTAATTTGAGAACCACACCATCATGTGCACACCTGTCCATATCAGTCAAATCTGAGGGGGGGGGGGGGGGGATACCTACAAAAGCACCTCACCAAATATGTGCACATTGCAAAAAACAACAACAAAACAGCAATAAGGATTGTATATCATTCTAGAGAGACCATACTTTTTTCATTTTTTAAGTCACATTTCTTGAAATGTGTTGAATTTTAAAACCTTTAAAGCTTATAATATTGTATTGTATATATGTGAGTCCACTTTTTGACTGTTCCCAATGTCTTAAAGTACAGCAACCAGTGCTGCCTGGAATCTTATTACTCATCTTGCTGTCACCTGAAACATTTTCCTTCTATTTGGAGTGCTATCGAAGAAGCTTGGAAGTGAGTACGGGGAAAGACGCAGCAAACGACACAAAGTACAGCATAGTGCGGCCATGTGACAATATGACTTATGATTAACATAAGATGAAAACTATTTGAATAACACTCAAATATTCTTGAAACACGTGTGTGTCTGATCTGTGGGTGAATTTGTCCACACTGCCCCAACAAATAAATGTTGTGCAACATAACGTTTGACGTACCATTTTAGCATAAATGTTTGTCATGCACAAGCTACTAGCTTGTTAACAGTAAAAAAAATAAAAAATAAAAAATATAAAATAAAAAATGAATGAATAAATGAAATCACTCAGAATAAAATAATGTACAGTAGAGGGTGTCTTATTCATTCATTGTTGTTGGACTCAACAAAAGTCAGTTCAACCCGTATTCAAGGTCAAAACTTAAAATGGATTAGTTGCCAACCATTCCAAGCTCTGTGGCTCCACTGTTCATGTTAGTTAGTAGTGTATGCAATTTTAGTTTTGTGTTTTTAGTCAAGTGGTTAATCATCAGAAAATCGTCTTCTTCACAATGCAAAAATGCTAAACTGGCTGACCCTAATTCATGACTAGAGACCCCAGTACAGTCCCTAGCTAACCAGTCATTAGGGGATAAACCAAAAGAAGGGAGGAAGCAATTCATCAAAAAGAAAAACGATATCATGTATTATTTATTATCTTTGGATAATTTTTTATCAATTAGAACTGCAGAGTTAATTGAGGCAGCATTGTGTTTACTAATTTAGAGCAGTGACAACACAGAAGATAAATAAAACACATCTACTTCCTGTTGACGCAAATGTTGCTGTCACAACGAACTTCTTTATCATTTCTTTAACTGTGACTCACATTGTTGCATCTTAATGTCTCCCTCATGATTGCATTTAATGTCCATACCGAATCCCACCAACAGGACCCTGTTGCATTCCTAATCTACATCACAGCGTATCTGGCAGGGCAACGAGAACAGTTGACCCTCTCGGGCACCCGCTCTGCTGAATGTCTAATAGTGTCTGACAGTGTCCAAATGGGCTCCCACTCAGTTGAACGAAGGTCATTTCCATCATTTAGTGCTTCTAATTAGATGAATAATGAATGAATTACTGCCCTGGTGGGACTGGGGAAGACGTGTTGATTGAGATAGGACACGCCGCAGTTGGTTGAGAAATAAGGTGAAGCAAACAGGTGCTGTGTTTATCACACATGCTCTCTGAGGAGCCTTTCTCCAGCTGTAACATTTTCCTGACATCCTCCAGAGCGGAGGTAATTTCATTACCCGTCATCCAAACTACATGCTTGACTGGTGGAGGGGAGAAAGGAAATCAATAGATGCCATTATCACAGCCCTTGGTTGAGGTGCATGTGTGTGTCTATGTGCTTGTGTACTTGCGTGAACGTGTGTGTACATTTGTGTGTGTAACAGATGCCGTCTAGCTATTAAGCGCGTGACAGTACGTATGTACGAAAATCTAATGTTGAGCAAGCTAAATGTAGCGAGCTAAGCTAAGCTAAAATGGCCAAAGCAGCTTCTTAAACACTAAAAACAGCAGGGTGAAAAATTATACAGCCACTTGTTTATTATTGTACCATCCCAACATAGTTCATTTGACCCAACACGATGGATTGGTTGATTTAACCCAACAGAAGACTTCAAATGTTACCCAAATATTGGGTCAAACTAGCTGCAATTCTAGGTCGTTTCAACAACCATACATATTTTCTGTTTTCACATTAACAAATATGCCAAATGCCAGTTGGGATATAATGTAAAAATAAAACAAACAAAAACTGAAATGCTTTTTGTGTAATCATGTACTCTAATAATGCAATGTATATAATATAACGTTTTGATCAATTCAATGTCGTCATTCACGTGACGTTAACTACTGATGACACACCGTGTACGTCACTGACAAAGCAGCCATCACAATTTGAAATGGATGAAATGTAAATATTTTCTATGAAATATGAAACCAGAAGATGAAAAGATGATGGCAAATCGTGATGGTCCTAAAGCCATCCCCGCCCCATAATGCATATTTGGAGTGACATATAAATACTATACAGTGCTAATGGTGTGTTCCTAACTTCCTTATGTATTACATTGAGGAGAGAGAAAAAGCAACAACAACAAACTGTGTTAAACAATTACAATGTCATAATTTTATTTTGTGGTCAAATGTATTTGAGATGTAATATCCAAAATGATAAAATATCAGTAAACAGTAAAATTTTGACACAAATTTTTTAAATTAAATTCCCCATTGCAAAATTTGACCTCAATAAAATAAATACACACACATGCAGACACACATACACAAGAATCAAGAATTAATTAATCAAACTTTGGCAGATGATGGCACAAAAGATGAATTGTAAGCTTAATGAGATCTTCAAAGTTGTTTTGGGCTTGAGTCCAAAAATCTAAATTTTTGCCCCATTTCATCAGTTGAGAGGTCAAACTTGGATGATGCCCTTACCTGCTATTGGAATTGAGTTTCCAGGGGACTCTAGTCTCAACACTTCCTGAAAGTTTTGGATTAGTATCTTTTACCTAAGGTACCAATTTCTATGGACCTTTAAAAGATGTACGTGCCAAAAACTTTAAACTCGTTTTTTTATTTCAACCTGCCAACATTAAAATTGAGTTATCACCACATATTATACATTATTTGAAAGGGAATTAAGACCCCATTTTACTTTAGTAATTTGACATAGCTTTACATAACACAACATGATTTGGAATGACTGTTAACTAAAACAACAAACAATTTTGTCCATTGTTGTCGTTTACATTTGCCTCAAACACTTTGAGGTCGAAACGGGACAATCTGAGTGGGATCATTCCGACATCCCAACTTCCTCAAATGCAGCAAAAGTTCAATGTATTTATTTATTTTTTACTCTATACATTTGCAAGTACACAGTCATAGCCATAAATGTAATAAAAAAGAAAAGAAAAGCTAAAACACTAAAAATTGGCGTAATTTCGTCAAGGTTTCAAGTATTGTTAGGGTATCGAAGTAGGGTTGCAAGGTAGGGTTTGAAAGTATGGTCAGGGTATCAACGTAGTGTTTCAAGGTAGGGTTAGGCTTTCAAAGAAGGATTTCAAGGTAAGCTTAGGTTTTCAAAGTAGGGTTTCAAAATAGGGTTAAGGTTAAATGTAGGGAAAAAAGCGTGATCCTGTCCTTCTGACATACCCTCACCTTTATCTGGAGATACATTTTCTGGGTTTTTACTATCATTGTGGGGACCACGTGTCCTTGCGGGGACATTTTGGTGGTCCCCATGAGTCCAAACTTCTTTTTGAGGGTCAAAACTTGGTTTTAGAGTTTAGGTTTGAATTGGGTTATGGTTGAGGTTAGGGTAAGGAATGAGGGTAGGCAATCATTTTTGATGGTTGGGGTTAGGGGAAGGGTCTAGGAAATGCATTATGTCAATGAGATGTCCCCACTAGACATGTAAGCCCAACTGTGTGTGTGTGTGTGTGTGTGTGTGTGTGTGTGTGTGTGTGTGTGTGTGTGTGTGTGTATGTGTGTGTGTGTGTGTGTGTGTGTGTGTGTGTGTGTGTGTGTGTGTGTGTGTGTGTGTGTGTGTGTGTGTGTGTGTGTGTGTGTGTGTGTGTGAGTGCGTGCGTGCGTGCGTGCGTGCGTGCGTGCGTGCGTGCAAAGCAAACCTCATTTACTGTTGACTAATGAAGATTTAAGAACCTACTGTTTGTCTTTTTTGGAGCAGCTGTCAGGGGTTGATTGCATCTTTTCATGTTGGAGGAGTAATCACTTAAGTGTAACGATGGCGTCTTACGTTTCACGCAAGTCTGATGAAAGATGAGGCCCGAGCAGGGCCCTGTGACCCTGCAGATTGAAAGGGGGTAGACCCCTTTCGGAGGAGGAGGTGATGAAAATGGAAGCGGCGGAGTCAGGCAGGATAGCGGAGTGCAGCACCCATCTGCTGTACAAACTGCGCCTATCTGCTTGATAATTAAAATTAATTACCCCAAATTAACTGTTAGACTTTAGTACTGTCACAGTCCACACACGCTGTGTAAAGACAGAAGATAAAATCAGCAGATTAACGTTCCAACAAATGTGTTTTGAAGACAAATCACACAAAGCCCTGCAGTTGATAGACATCATATCTGCACCCTCAGTTGTTAGCCGTATAGCTCATCATGTCAAGCACGTCGTTGTTTTGTTTAACAGGCTTATGGGGCTCCCGCTAAGCCACTGACAATTTGTCTTTTAAATTTGTGACAGCAGCATTTTGCATCTCTCATTTTAGACACAGTCGGAGTGCCTTCGCCTCTCTCGGCGCTTGCAGCCATCATCATTTCCTACTGTGATGTATGGATTTGCAGAAGACATTCTGACAGTCTTGAAATGGCAAACTTACTCAAACACACTCAACAAAACAATGCCTCAACTTTTTTTCAACACGTCTTGCCAGTGCAGCCTCCCATTTTTTTTCAATCAAATGCCTACTAATTTGTATGCCCCTCCTGCACAGTAGGTGGCGCTATGTACCACAATATGTTGTAATCCACCTCAATATGAGTCTGGAGTAGAATAATCTCTTGAGTCCCATCAAGACACTTCAGATCAGTGCATCAAGATGACATGTTTTTGGCAATGTCATGTTGGTTTCCCCGTGAGATGTGAGTAATTGTTTAAAATATTTTATATTCAGATAGATTGTTTTGAACGGACATCAGTAAGTTAAAGTTGTTTTGCACAAGCTAAAAATAAATCCATGAGCTAAATGACAAACAAAGACGTGAAACAGGAAACAGAAGTACTGAACGGCCTTCCAAATTAAAAGCATTGATTTCAAAATAAGAGATTTAAACATTTTTAGTCTAGAAGTGGGGGATTTAATAGCAAGATTTAATAACATTATTATTAAATAATAACATTAGTAACACTATGTGGTTGTAAAAAAAAAAATCATAGGGTGTGTGGAAAATGAAAGAAGAAAATATGACTTGTTCCTTAAACAAAACACATTTCAAATTTCAAACAAATTGAAAATTTCATTCATGTTAAACACTGTTAATTGTTTATTGTTCGAATATTGTACATTTTGTCCAGCACATTATGGGCAAACATCTCTTGTGTGCTTTAATCCATCCATGCATTTCCTGAATCGCTTACATGTGCTATAATATGTACTTAAATATATTTCAACATTTAGAGACTCCGTTTGAAATTAATTGTTTAGAAAACAAAAGTATTTGGCATAATCTTTGGATGCGTATACTAAGTATTCTTGGCCCCTCCCTGCCCCCCATTTATAAAAGTCTGGCTCCGCTACTGGTGTCAAGTAGCCTACATTTCCGAACCTGTACTTTTTTACTTTACTTGAGTAATTATTTGAGTGAGTACTTTTACCAAAGTTTTTACACAAGCAATTGTAATTTTACTCAAGTAGAGAATGTTAGTACTTTTCCCATCCTTGCTCAACTCCAACACAACTTCCTATGCTGTTGTTATCTAACAACATACACTCAGGCTTATGACTGTAAGGTCACCAAATGTCCAAAGTTTCAAGGCCATCCTTCCATTTTAAATACCGTTCATCCTCCCTATACCGAATTATTTCTCCCCTGCTGCAGAGTTTCACTTCTTTACTCTGAACCCTTTGCTTGTAGAAGTTATGCTTCAACAGGTTTTCCAGACCAGTGTTTTTTTTTTGCTTACTTTTGAATGACTTTGCACAGTCTACATTTAAATTCATCTCCTCAATGACTATTTACACACAAAGTCACACACTGATGGCAAAGGCTGCCATGCAAGGTGCCAACTGCGCCATCAGGAGCACGTAGCGGCTCATTGAGCTTGAGGACACTCAACATGATCACTGGGGATGCCCAACATCTAACTGGTAACCCTCCAATTCAAAATGGCTACTCTACCTCCTGAAACATGTTATCAGTGTTAGAAACATTGTATATATCAATGCTTGAAAAAAAAAATTCTTTAAGGAGCAATTTTGCTA
Source organism: Leptonotus elevatus (assembly GCF_054856555.1). Lineage (NCBI taxonomy): Eukaryota > Metazoa > Chordata > Actinopteri > Syngnathiformes > Syngnathidae > Leptonotus > Leptonotus elevatus. The sequence goes on from NC_141253.1 coordinate 15,681,606, forward strand.
ATCACTAGCTTAATTTGCAAAGAGTAGCATTTTTTTCCCTTGGTTAATCACAAGGACCAGAAGCAATGGTTTTATGACACAATAAACACATGACAACAACGGGTCAATTGAATGTAGGGCTGCAGCTACTGAATATTTCAGTATTTGAGTATCCTACTGAAAATTCTATAGAATAATCATGTATTGATATATATGTTTAATACACTTTAAACCAGGCACTTTATATCGATTAAACAATTGGTTTCCTATTTTAACATACTTTATTACTTTAGATCTACACTGTGCAGTGTGCATGGCAGCAAACTTTATTTTAGTGTCTAGAAACATTTCCAGTGAGGCGATTTAAAAAGTATATACATTTAAACTTAGCATTTCTTGTATGAAAAACATAAGGCATGAAATACAAAAAGGCTTTAACCGACTTTGAGCGACTTCACTTGAGCAGCTAGCTGCTAGCCTTTTAGCACGCAACAAAATAATACAGTAGGTTGTTGGCTGTGTGTTTATGAGCTTAGACCAGTTTACAAGGAATAAGACAAATATTCAGTAGTAGGGGAGACTGGGGCTAGTTGTATCACGGGTAAGTTGTCACATTGCAATTTTCTTCTCCACTAGAGGGTGCAACGAAAAAGTGGAATACTAGTTTTCTTTGTATAAATGGTTAGGGGTTGTGTACTGTCTGAGAAGACAATAGCATATTGCGAGCTGAGATGAGTGTCAGTTTTCTGTTTTGCATAGTCCAAAGTAAAAAATGTAAACTTCATGTATTTTGAAACAGGCGTCGTAGATAGACAAATTCTAGAAGCAAATCACGTGTACTCGTTAGAGGAGAGATTCAGGCATATTTTCATGCCTCAGTCACTGCTCTGTTTTAAGCTAACTTTAAACCAGAGCAAGTATTAACCAACATGGTAGTTTGGGGCAACTTGTCTCAGTCATTTTGGGGTTTGTTGTCACATATGCAAAGAATGGGCCAATGAAAAGTGCACCTCGGTCACTCTGTTTACGTATGCCTGAATTGTTCTTCAGATGATGAGTCTGAAGAGTGAGGAAATTAGTTTTACAGGTTTTCCATCATTGTTTGAAAATAGATTTGTATGCCCACATGTCAGGACTGTTATGAACCATCCATCCATTAACCGAAATGCTTTATTTTTTTAAATTTTAATTTAATCAAAAATTTCCAGTTTAAGGGAAGCAAAACTGGAATTTGAGGCTGAGAGCTATGACCTATATGCCAGCAGTTCCTAAGGACTTTAATTTATTTCATAATATTTTATGTTAAAGTTTGCTCAATGACTATGGTAAATTTTCAATAACAATGATAAACAATTTCTTTGGCTGTAAAAACACACAAACAAAAAACAGGAGAACAAGGATAATTTTGTCCTTGTTGTATTAGTTGCAAAAACCAAAGTGACATCTTACTCCATATAGTGTGACAACTTACCCATTTGTATTTGCAACATGTCACATGTTCACTTCCTCTATTTGATGGCTTATAACTCGGCACTGACACAAAGTTAGTTAAAGTGTTTAGATGATTCATTTGTTAGATAATAATCCTCAAGAAGGTAATTAATGAATTTATGTAGCACAGGAAATAGGTGAATTTTCTCAAATTCACACTTTTTAGTCTGTGAGAAACATTAATATTAGCCTAAATTTATGGTAAATACTACTAAGCTAATTTAAAAGGGGAAGTCACCCCAAAAATAGATTTATGTCATATGTGCCCACACTAGTCTAAACATTCTGATTAATATTGCATTTGCAAAATATAAGTTAGCAGCAAAATATGTTTCATCTGATGTCAGGGGGCGGCCATTTTGCCATTTGCTGTAGACTGAAAACAGCTTCAGAGAACAGGTGAATCGGTGCAAACTGGCAGCAAGTAGAATTGGGACCTTTATACTTGTTGGCTATTGATTGTCTGCTTGAAAGTGATGTGCACAATGGTGAAGTCTTGAATGGAATTTGTCAAATAAGCAAACAAAGAAAAAAAAAGAAAAATGTGGAACAATCATTTAACACCTAAAATTAAAACGTCCCTTCGTTGGTGTTATATGTTGGTGTGATATTTTGTGAATCCTCATGTCCAGGATGTAATCTACTGATATATCACTAAGCAATCGATAACAACCAGACAAGAATAAACCATGGCGCGAGCTTTTTCTTATAAAGACTAAAAAATACCTAAATCGAAAATAAATTTGATGATTAAATGATTCACTTATTCTTTCAGCATAGATGAATAAACATGTGGCTGCAAAATCCCCCCCCCCCCCACCCCCGATTCTTTATCTCTCCTCCAATCGGATCTAAGATGTATTCCAATTGAAACTGATCATGTATGATCATTGATCACTGTGAAATATATCATTTATTTCTCTCAAGTATTTGTGATGTGATGTGGATCCGATAGCGAATCTCTGTCTCTCTCCCTCTCTGAGACTCCCTCGGGGAGCCACTGGCTGCTCATGTGTATGACAGACCGTAACATGTTATTTCCACATGGTTAAAACTGTGTCCGGAACAATGAGATAAATTACAAAGAAGCGCGGTGAAAATGCCATTCTCCACCTCCTCTGTAAAGGTAATCCTTTTTGAATGAGGCTTAAGAGAACAAATGAAATTGGATATATTCATGATAATGGAGTGCGCTCAAGCAAGTTTCAAGTGTCTGCAATTTGATTTTCATACTGAATTAGATGAGAAGCGAAGAATGTCTGGGAGGAAAGAAAATACGTTCTGCGATATGCAACAGACGAGATTAAAAAAAAATACATATTTGGAAATTGCACTGAAGATTGATTATTCAGTTTGTCCTAATAAGAATGAAAATCTAAATCATGCTTCAAGTGCGAAGCTCTTTAAAATGTAAAAGGTTAGCATGACAGATTATTTTCTGCATCCTGAGAGTAAAAGTGTGTTGATGCTGCTGCTGCTGCTTCTCCTCCATTATGAGCCAGTCTTAATTGTTTCCTTGGAGACAGCAAGTAGGCCCATGAGTTCAGGCCCTGAGTCCTGACATCCACGCTCTCTTCATTACCAGAGATCTTGACATTCTCTGCAGAAGAGAACAGAAACCACAACACTCTCTTGTGAATCTTTTTCACCTCCAAAACATTTCAGGGTGAGATTGAGAGAGGGACATCTTATTTATAATCCTTTGCTTTTTTTATATTAGAGTCAAGGTGTTTATTGTTTCCACTATTACATGTCTTGTTTTTTTCCTGACGGTTCGGTCAGTACAGAAACGTTTTCTTTCAATCAGCCTCCAAACATTAGGGTCCCATTGCCTTTGTCTGAAAGTTAATCCCAAATAATGTCATGGTTTTGGTTGAGTCTTGTTTAGTTTCATTTCCTTCTGTTATGTTTTGGGTTTTGTTTGAGTTTATTTTAGCTTTAGTTACAGTCATGATCTGTGTTTTTTTATGTTGTCCTTGTCTGCCTCCCTAGTCTCGTCAAGCATTGTCATGTCCACCTGTGTCATGTGTCAACCAATCAGCACCCTCTGCCACTTTTGTCCTGCCCAGGTGTGTCTCGTTTGTGTCAATTAGTGTTTCCGGCTCCTGTGTGTCCTGCCTGTTTTAGTCTGATTACCATGAGTTTATTCCCAGTTTTGGTTAGTACTTTGTATCTTGTTTTGTACGTTGTTTGGTTTTTGTTTAATTAAACAACACCCTGACAAATAAATAAAAACTAAAATGGCTCTCAGTAGAGGGACAACCTTTGACATGGGGGACATCACCCCAACTTGGTCCCATTTTTTTGTTTTTTTACAAATTCCATGACTTCATGCAGTACATGTTTACAATGACAATTAATTTCCCGTGTGGAGGAAGTGGTGCTGTTGAACGTGCTTGATTACTCCGTGATGAACTCCATTCTTGTTTAATGGTCTACTTATTATAGATTTGTTACCAGAGAGGAATGTGCTGATTTCCATACATCTGTAGCCGACACTCTCTGAGCATTCTGCGCTGTGCTCTTGCAGTCATCTTTACAGGGCGGCCACTCCAAGGAAGAGTAAGTAACAGTGTTGAACCTCCACCTCCAAAACATAATATTCATTGGACTCTAAGTAGATTGACTCCGACCAGCTCTCAGATAAGTTATTAGCCTTAGGGTTCAATATATTGTTTTACCGTGCATTGTGAATGTTTACATGGTGTATCCAGTACAAATGCTAAAACACGTGGTCATTTGTTGGGTGTGTTTAAACACACTGTGTTGTCAAATGTCGTGACCTGCTTGAAGATCAGAGCACGTTTTGACCAATTCATGAAGAAACCCAAGTAATTCCAAAAGGTTCACAGGTTTCTTGCAACTTGCAAAAATAAATAAATAAATACAGAACAGTGATCCAACAGATTCAGTAACAAAGTTGGATTTGTTTGTATACTAAATTCTCAATTCTAAAAGCTTAGATGTTTGTTTGTTTTTCAGCCGTTAAAGGGGAAGTCAACCCAAAATGTTTCTTTGCAATTTGCTGTATGCACTAGTCCAAACACAACATTTTGATAAATATTGTGTCTGTGTAATATGAGTTAAGCAGCAAAATCCGCCTGTTTTTAGCCATCTGAAGGGGCGGCCATTTTGCTCTGGTAACGGCCAATTATGGCTCACCTGTTCTGAGTTTGGCCATGTGACGCTCAAAGCTGATTCGTGATTGGTTGTTACATTTGCCCTTAGCATCTATGATGATATTTTGCCGACAGCAAGTGGCAAAATGGCCGCCTCCTGAGATGGATAAAAACGGGTGGACTTTGCTGCTTTATTTATATTCCACAATCAGAATAACGTGTTTAGACTAGTGGGGCTGCATAGAACTTATTATTGTCTAGAAAATTTGGGGGTTGACGTCCACTATAAAACCTCCAACACTCAGTTGAGTTAGTACACTGTCAGATCACAAACACTTTCCTCTGCTGGCTTCCATATGTCCATGTATTGATTTTGCCATTACAACTCTTTGCAGATCGTGTTATGCCTTTTTATTGCCCTAGTGAAATGTCCTACTACAGAATTTTTGGAGCCCAAATAAATCACTGCAATTGTGTTATTCGAGCTGATGCATTAGTTTGCCAGGCATATGAAACGTATACAATGCAGCCACAATCACAAAGAAAATGTTAACATAGGTTACAGTCTGTGTATATACAATATGCCAACTTTGACACAATTAATGCTTCACCTTTGTCTATCTTTAATAGCCTACCTCTCAATATGTAATGAGGGTTAATAAATAAGCAACCTAGAAACATCATCACTATACTTTTCAAAATGACATATCCCTGAAAAGAATTTGCCGGGTTTGAAAATAAAATAAAAAACACATGCCGCATTTAGGAACCAATTTCATCCATTTCAAAATTTGTGTTACTCCAAACTGGTTGTTCAAGCCCTATGTCATTCTTTGGCTCAACAGTCATCCATGGATGGGAAGATTTGAATTGGGGTAAATTCAAATTGCTGTTGTAATGTCATAATTAATGAATCTCTGCTTCTCATCCTTGACAGAATCACAGTGGATATTAAAGCTAGATCTTTGTTCCCTTTGGCTCAATTTTCGAGCTCTTGGTTTGATCTTCACTTGAAATGTCTCTCAATTTTCAGGAAACCAGGCAAAGCATTCCAACTCTGACCTTTGGCTGTCAGTCAATAATATTAATCTTTTTTTCCATTTGGGGGACGGTGGCTGAGGAAAAATTAAAGCATAATTTGCTCAAAACCACTCAGTGTTGAAAGCTCAGTCATTGCTAGCCATCTATCTATCAATTTTCTATGCTGCTTTCATCCCAACTGACTTCGGGTGAGAGGCGGACTTATCAACAGTCAATCACAAGGCAATAGCGAATAGGGGATAGACTGGGATTTGTTAGATTCTCTATATGAACTACTATGTGCCAATGGCCCTGCTGTTCTGTTTTTAACTATTGACTGTTTTCCGGATTGCATTCTGCAACATTCACATAATTTGCCAACAATAACAAAAATATCACAATGCAGCAGATATGTGGTAATCTACTGTATATCAGGCGTGACCAACAAGAGCCACATGAGTATTCCATAGGCCTGTTCTAAAAAAGAAGAAGAAGAAAAAAAGCGCACACGTGATGGGACATTGTGATTTTCTTGAATATTGTTGAAGTGATCACTTGACAATGTAAACATTTGTGCACTTAATTGCCACAGAACACTACAATTGTATAAAAAAAAAAAAAGAAGCTTATGAAAAATATCTTCTTGCATTTGAGGAGGATGATAAAAACACATACATTTCATCAACATGTCATATCGTGACAGTTCCTTTTTCCTCATATTTCTTGTGCTATACCTTACGTTATAACAATTTAAAATGATAATCCTCCAAAATCGACATAAAGCTACAGTATAGAAACAAGAAGGAGCAGGTTTTTAAAAGGAGCAAAAAGGCATGCAGTATGCCTTTCCTGTTCTGTCTTACAGCTTCATACATGTAGGAGCTTCAAAAGAGGTACTGTACATAACAGAAAAATTAATAAATAAATAAAAATTAAAATTAAAAGGCATGTGGTGTTTTAATATGTATAAAGCGGTATCCTACATTCTCTGTAGCATTAAACAGAGCTTGTCTCCAAGTAATCCTCGATGTAGGCCTAACCCAGTGGTATTATAGGGGCCAGACCCACTTGGTGCCACATGACGTGGAGTCATGCAGGGACTATAGATATTTCGCTATAGAAGTTTCGCTGTTGTAAGCGGTAGGCTGATGGGGGAATTAAAGTTTGTATCTAGCATCACCTGGTGGCATGAACTAGAATATACCCAATACACGACAAAAGCCTACATAAAAATAAATAAATAAATAAATAAATAAATAAATACAAAGTCGGAACTGCACTAATCTATATCCTACTAACACTGTAGATAGTTATAAATTCAGTATTTGTACGGTATGAAAAACAAGTCTAGGCCATAAATAGGCTATACAGTAAATAATGCAATTCAAAACAGTCATAAAAAACATTTCCATACTCGTGGTTGACTTGCTCACTGAAAAGGACGCAAACGAGTTCATTGCGCACCGTTCGTAGCCATAAAACGTCGGGACACCCACGTTTAGTAACTAAAGATCTTTTAAAACTATGTGATCTAGTCTGCTACACACAATATAGACTATGTTAAAAGGGTCAATATTATGTTGTGTTGGATATTGTGCAAGCTTGAACACCAAACTTGGGTCTGCTCAATGGCAATTTTTATTGAATAAATCAATAATTATATAATTTAAAAAAAAAATGTTTATATAGCCTTTTAATATAGCCTTTAATATATGTTTTAATATAGCCTACTTTCCATGTTCAAAATAATAATAATAATAATAAATTACCAAGGGGTCTTAAACTAAGAAATATTAATAATTATTATTATAATACTGTACAGTACAACCCTGTAGTAATGTTTGTAATGTAATGGTTACAGTTCCACTTCACGACGTTAGAGGTCAGTAGATCCTAATGAATCCTCTCGTCTCTGCCAGAAGCACCAAGGCGAAAACAGCACCTGATGCGTCTGAAAAAGCAGGGAATCAAAATTAAATGAATACAAATTGATAGCTTACCTCGTTAATAAACTTGTAGATTGTGCTCAAGTAAATCGTGTTCACTCCGGTTCTTGACCTGAAATGTCCATGGAGGTCATTTGCCACAGCCAGGTTGTGACAACAGAGATATTGTGTTGACTTGATTGCTGTCACCGCGGAACTGATCCATTGTATTTATTGGAACTGCTTTCAATTCAGAAGTCACGTGAGGGAAGCCAGTTGTTTTCTTAATATAAATGTCAGCAATAAATACTCTACATTTGCATTGATAATTCTATGCAGAATGTTCAGTGATTAATTAATTATACATGTAATCAGTGTTAATGTTTCAAAATAAGAATAGCAGATTGTAATTTAACATTAGCTAGCCTACACTAAGAAATACATATATTAGAATGGAAACCAGAACTACGCAGGCTTACAGTAACTCACTGGCATTCACTTTAGCATGATGTCAAAGTTCTGCCTTGACAAGAACTATGCTATAGTCTTTGCCATTTACTTTGTGTGGTATGGTATAATACAGCACTACCACACTACTACATCATGTCAATTCAATACTCTTCTGCCACTGTCACCTGCTACAGTACATCTTTTATTTGGAGCTCCTTAGACTGTGTACATTGATGTAACTCTGAGCTAGTTGAGAAATTACACATAACAATCAGCCTCAAACATTTTCAATTTATAAAATCTCTCACCGTGTCACTCATCCTGATCTCCATTCCTGCATGTATAAATAACTTAGCCAGTGTGAACAAACCGCTGAGACTTCATGTTCTTCAGTCTACTAAGCTCTTCATCATTTTTTTCCCCAATTTTTTTAAAGAATGATCCGCAAGTTCTTCAATAGCGTTCGGAAGGTTTCCTCTTCTAAGTTACAGGACTCCCGACTCAAGGCACTAGTGGACACTCTAGCAGTGCAGTAATCTAATGTCATCTTTTTTTTCTCTACCACAAATCACCATACAAGAGTCCCACATGGCCACAGACTCGTCTCCTGCCACATTTTCTCTCTTATGTCCCAGTCCCTCCCCCTCAGATTCACATAGGCTCCCATGTTAGGCTTACATTTGGGTATTTGTCTCATTTCATTCATCATGTTGCACACATCAAGAGGATAAAGGTACAACAAGCATGTCCTTCTAATAGCAAAAAAAAAGACAAAAATTCTGTTGCGCTGACAAGAGAAACAAACATGTATGGTATTGGCAGCAATGGCAGGTGACAGTACATTCCAAGTGAAGAGTAAACGAGCTCCAGGAATATGCAAAATAATCCCTTAGGTTGTTATATCTTTGCCAGTATGAGCCATGGCGCTAAATCAAATCAAATTGCTGTAGCAGTGAATAAATTGTCTCCACGGCTAATCAGGGATCATTTCCGCTCCATGACTGTGCCCCACAGCTGCAGCATTAAGCTGTCAATCATCCCCATTTTTCACCTCAGTGATTGTCACAGAAAATGCTCAACACTTACCTAACCCCACGGGACATCACGCTACCAGTCTGAGTGAGGTCAAGATGAAAGCGAGCACTCTGCTCCATCTTAGAACACAACACAGCCCTGTTATGCAGTGTGTGACAAGTGTCCATGTAACTGCTGGGCCTTACTTAACCCAGGCCAGCCGTGAGACATAATCGTTCCAGCGTGCCCTGGGTCGTCCCCTGCCAGGGGCCGTGCTCCTCTCAACATGGAGGATCAGCATCTCTTCTCTTAGCCCGTCTTGGATGGCAAAGCTTCTCACTCTATCTCTATGGGAGAGCCCGACAACCCAGCGGAGGAAACTCATTTCAGCTGCTTGTATCCGGGATGTCGTTCTTTTGGTCACAATCCACAGTTTGTGACCATAGGTGAGGGTAGGAACAAAGATCGGCCGGTAAATTGAGAGCTTCTCCCTCTTGACCATGACAGACGGATACGGAGTCTGCACTCATTTTATTTTTTATTTGAAGGCACCTTTCTTGGCACTCAAGAACCCTGCACAATATGTTACATTATGTTAACTCAAACAACAGTAAAAAGGTGAATGAATAAAATAATTACAATTTAAAAACTACAGAGCAAAATGACAGGTTAAGTAGTTTTAAACAGGTTTCTTTTGAATGAAGTGTGATTTGAATTGAATAAACGAGTCTCTTCCTAACTGCCATTGTTATGCCATGGTGTTCTTATTGTGCAAAGTCAGCATTTATACATGTGTGCAATGACTGTCAAACTTCGTGGGTGTGTTTGTGCTGGACGCTGGTACATCATTGGCAAAATATTGTTTGTGAATAGGACCTTAAGGTAAAACAAACTGCAGGTGCAAATGAATTGCAACTAAAGGTGCTATCAGTAGCCACAGTTCATATTTTGTGGATTTGGCTCATGGTATTTTACTGAGGAAAACCAAGGGAATAACTGAAAATGAAAATGCAATATAACACCAAAACAAGGTTAGATTGTTAAGTACCGTTTAACGTATTAAGTTGACCATATAGTGTTAGATTACTTCTGCAGCCATGTAATTAAGGTTCACCTTCGCACCTGCTCTTCTCCAGTTAGAGAAAGATGAGTCACCGCCATTTTCCTCCCTTTTCGCTCATCACTGAAAAACACTGACACCCAAACAAAATTTGTTTGGGCACATTAAGTAATTTTCGCTCATCGCAAAAACTGGAGTGTTAAAGTTGTATATTTTCAACTCTGGCCGTGTTACTTAAACACATTCATCAGTTAATATAAACGTTTCTCGTGTTAATGAAAACACCTTGTTTTGAGTGTTAAAAAATACAACACAAGATGGTGTCATATTAAAAAAAAAACTACACACTAGTGCAGTGTAAAATCAACACTGACTAGTGTTGACTAGTGTCACATTTCAACTACCATCAGGTTTGTTTTAACTCCATCTCAGTGTAAAACATTGGCACTTTCAAAATTATTTTTTTAAGTATATTTAGTATGGACTAGTGCTAAAGTGTTAAATTTAACTCTGTATGTTTTGAATTATTACTGCCGATGTTGCTGTATGCTCTGTATGTATACAATAAATTACCTTAATATGAATGAATGAATGAATAAATTAATTTTTTTCAAACACACATATATAGAAAAAAAATCTACTCAAAGATATTAAAAATCAAATTTAAAAAACATAACCTATACACAAACAAAGGAGTAGAAAGAAGTAAACACTTTTTTAACTCCTACTCCTATATAACTAAACATTCTCAAACAATTAGACAAACATAATTCAAAACACAGTCCTGTACATTCACATAAAATCACATGAAAATACAACAAAACAAAGCACAGACACCAAAGTGCCTTAATATTTTACATTTCGCCTGTGGCACTACAGGCTTTATTTTTTTCTTAAACCCCGATAAGGAAGTACATAGCTTCAGCTCAACATCAAGACTATTCCACAATTTTCACACCCAAAACCGAGACACATCTTTATTTTACATTAGTCCTCACTTTATGTATTTTAAACCCTCTTAGCCTCCTAAGGCCCAAGCTGTTTTTTACATGCGAAGTGCTGTCCACGTATGTGGCCACTAAGCCTTAAGAGGTTAAATATAATTTATTCTAAAAGAATGCTTTATGTAAGAAATCAGCTATCACAATACCATTTTTTAAGCCATCAACATACGGTTGTGCATGAAAGTGTACATATCCAAGGGTTATATAAACTTATGAGCTCACACTGTAGAGTGAGAAAAAGGCTGAATGCCCACAAAATCCAAGATAATTTGGCAATAGTTTGTATATTTTCTGAGGTTTAAATTGACATGAGTAGAGATGTGCATGTGAATTTTGGTGATGATTCATAGACTAGTATTTGTTTTTCCATTAAGCGACGTTTAGCTTTTGTACATTTACAGTTGTACTCGTAAATTTGCATACCCCAAGGGTATGTACATATATATTTACATATACACACAGGGGGAAATGCTGCAAAAATGTCCAAACAGTTAGTGTGAATGGCTATATTGTTTTCTTATTTCCTTATGTGTGGCCTGCAATAAGCTCACGCCCAGTCCAGAGTGAGTTCGCCTCTCACCCACAGTCAGCTGGCGACCCTTGGACATGCCCTGCAGAAAATAAAATATAAAACAGTGAGCAAGTGCTGAGCAGTGTTTGCCTCACATCAAGTTTCCAAGTCTGAATCTATGTCAACTTGGACTTTATTGTGAGTGTTTTTGTCTCACAGATTCCTCCCACATTCCAAAAAACATGTTTGTTAGGATCATTAAAAACTAATTGCTTGCATGAGGGAAGGTGAGTGTACATGGTTGTCTGTGCCAGCGTGCTAGTCCGGTGATTCAGGGAGTAACACTGCGGGTTTTACAAGACACTGAATAGGATCAGTACTACAGAAAATGGATGGAAACTAGATCCGGAGCTTGAGAGAAGGCTGTGTAATCTTCGGCCGACACCTATAGTCTGGCCCCTGAAGTACAACAGACAAAGAGAGAGAGGGGAAGGAAGTGATGAGGAAGTTATTGCTGTATTTGGCTTCTCACCACAGACAGCCTGCCACAGAGTTTACATCGTCTGACCTGTTCTGACTTTCTTCATTAAAGCATGCCTCCTGAGGTAAGACAGCATTCAGCAGACCTTTTACTTAATGTGAGGAGGAACTTGTACTTAAGATTGAGGAATTCCTGTCAGAAATGATCATCATTGGCTATCAGCCGTACGGAAGATAATTTGACGGTAGTGTAGCAAGAGGAAATAAACGCCACTGTCCTTGACTGACATCTTAAGAAGCAGGTTATCAGTATTCTGAATGTACAGGTACATTAAATACTGTACATACATTTGTACTCAACATTCACTGTACATTACAATCTCATTACCTGCACATATATATATATATTTTTTTTTTTATCTTGAAAAATGTTCACGTGAGAATTTCAGGAAATCATAAAATGAGTCACTGATGGTAGACCCGAGTCGTTTACTTACCTAAGTTCCGTACAGGGATTATGGTTTCAACTTGTTATTTTTTTTGTTGGGGTCCAAAGTCAGACAAGTTTCAGCTACTGACAAACCTGAACAAATGATGTAGAAATGTACAGGCTGATGGAGCATACAAAATATATTATTTATATGTATTTAATATGACAGCATCATGAGTGGCACTGTGCCAGAACAGCAATCTGCTACCTCCCCCAAAAATGTTAGAAAAACCACTGCAAAATGTTGGATATATCTAAAAAGTTATGCAAATAAAACATGTTGTCATTTCATAGTAGTTTGTGGGTTAGGGTGGGGTGATAACCAATGGAATTTATGCAAATTACAGGGCATTACTTTTGATAGAAATATATTGCGCAAATAGGTTGAATTTAAAATGATTTGCTTCAAATAAATGTTTATAACAATCACCAACTTGAAACAAATCTGATTAACTCATATTAAACAGGCTAAGGGCCTATTATGTTATGTGTGCAATCAGTCACAATAAGAACCTTATTTTTGTCACATATCCACACATTCCTTTCACTAATCAGATCAACACTCAGGCCCTTACCATTAACACCATGTTTTTTGTTATTGTTTTAAACATACTGTACCCTTTGTTGTTATGTCTCGTCAGCGTATGTTTGCTAAAAGAAAACTAAAACGAATTGTCACAGGGCGTTGAGACAATTCACTGTCGTATGCTGCTAATCTGTACAAACAATATTCACCCTGTAAGTGACCCACCCATGTGCAAAGGCCTCTCGAATGACCTACAAGAAACTGTTTTGTTTACCTCAAGTCAAACTACAATACCACATCCTGAAAATACGAGTCCCCATAACAGTTAGTTCACTCCAGACAGATAGTCATGATGGTGGTGAAGATGAACTCTTACTGTTGTCCGTGGTTGAATGGTAATGGTTATTGATCATGCTCACAATAGCAAGTTATTTAAAAAGTAATACACTCTCATTTTCACAGTTCCACTGAAATATATTTGGCACTTTGCTCTTGAAGCATTTTTTGGCTGTTTAATTTTGCAACTGTGGTTTTGCTCCTCCTGTGATCATGCACATCTTGTCAGTTACGTGCTTATCGTCTCATGAACTTCACTTGGTTTCAACGGTCATGCCCACCTGTGGCACCCAATCACATTTTGAGCTTTCCTTCCAGTTGTCTTTTTTTCCCTGTATTACTGTACTTTCCTGTTTTTGTTCACTTCTCATTAGCTATTAGTTATTTTTTGACTCTGGTTGCTGCTACTTTCTGCTTGTGAGAAATCTCTCTCTCTCTCTCTCTCAATTTTTTTTTTTTTAGGTTTCCTGTCTTGCTACTAATTTATCAACATCTGGGTTAATCTGCAACCACCATATCCTCTTTGCCAATAGTCACTAATTGACTTGCTGTCGGGTTAAAATTAAAATTGTGTCTATGAAGTCTTTGAAAATATTGAATTGTATAGCATTCTTATGGGAAATTATGATTCAATAAACCATATATACAGGAACTATGTTTTTGTTCAGGATTCACAATTGTTTGGCAGTGCGGGGTGCACATAAATATAAATTTCAATATAAAATCCTATTGCTGAATTTTTCTCATGATTTAGTACTGAATTCTTATTGGTTAGCAAATGACAAATACTGCATCTAGGCACTTACAACATAAATGTACACCATTCAACACTTTTTTTTCTTTAGGTCACTTCGTAGTCTAAGATGGAACAACCCACATTCATATTAATCTATATCTAAAACAGATACATAATGTCATAATGACATAATGTCTATATAGATTTCAAATGTAATTGTTAAAACAACGCAAGAACTACAAGCTACAAGAGTAGGCTACATAATCAAATCTTATGAAGCCACTACCTATCCTTTAGTAGGACATTTAATCAGAATATTTGTTTGTTGTTTCCACTTTATGTTCTTCTTGTGAAATGATGACTGATTGTGTTATCTAAACATTCTGCTTCTTCTTATAAAACAGGCGGATTGGGTAAGCAACATTTTTCTGCCAATCCTTCTTAGCTGGGATCAAGAGTTTTGCGACGGATTCTTGAGCTAAAGACTCACACAAGCATTGACGGACCCTCAGAGCCTGGACCGAAAGCTTTGCACAATTTTGTAAGCTGTATAGGGTAAAGAACTGTTCTACAGAGCATAAAGAGAACTGCACTGAGACCATTCCACATTGTGTGACTCTTCATCTCTCTACAGGAGCACTTTACTTGCAAAATGCAGTTCCGGTAATATCCATTCAAGGCGTGATTGACGGTAAAGGGGAACCTGGTGTACCTCATCCTTACTTCCCCCTTTGTCAAGTTCTGTCTCTTTGAAATATGTCAACCAGCAGCATAATCAGTTCAGGGAGAGGAAGCCATGCCTCCAAAGCGGCAAAAGATCACAAAAAGGTAAGTGCATTATCACATTTATTCTGGATTAAAGATATATTTAAAAAAAAAAAAGAAAAAAAGTGTACATTAAACTAACTTCTTGCCAAGCTCAATTTAAAAACCAACAAACACAGGATAGTTATCTGCAGTATCTCTTCAATCATGGACAAAGCAAAGCGTATGATAATGACAAATATATATATTTAAAATATTTCCTGAATAAAACACATTTTAGTACAAAATATATGAAATGGAAATCAATTTGAATTTTTGGATATTGTGTGTGTCGTGTTTGATTTTTAATGGTTGAGATATTTTCAGGGATCTATAAAACGAAAAAATTGACAATCAGATCCATGAAAATTGATTTGATCTTACAATAAAATAGAGCATTTTGTTCAAAACAAGTGCATTCAAATTGACTGACTTTCCTTTCAGACGGAAAGATTCTACACCATAATTTGTTGAATGGAAAAATGTATGCTCCTTTTTTATAGACGGTACTTATATACATTTTAATAACACTTGAATATTTTAATTGTATTCCTAAGCACAACATAGAGGAAATACATGCTAAACGAAAACAAGTTGTATCATTGTCTTGATCTAATGCTTTCAAATTCATTATTGTAATAAGCACAAAAGTGATTTTGTTTATTTTGACAATTTTGTCATTGTGTCTGTGAATCACCAACTTTAGTGCTAGGCTGTAGTACATAGTGTACATTCTAGCATTGTTCTCCCCCCCCCCCCCCCCTCTCTCTCTCCATTCAGCCAACACCAGCTGCCCTGAAAGGAGCCATTCAGCTGGCCATAGGTTATGCTGTGGGAAACCTTAGCTCCAAACTTGACAGAGATGTTCTTATGCAGGATTTCTCTGTAGTGGAGACTGTCTTCCTGCCAAGGTACTTTTATTTCAACTTATAGCAATAAGACGAGGAATAAATAATATGTCTTTATTTTAACGAATCACTCAGTGGACCCAGCAATGGTTACCCAATCCGTACAATCCAAAGTAAATCCAAAACATATTGTTTAAAAAAAATAAAATGATGGTCCTTGAGGCTGAATGTCTCGAAGTATAACCTCAGGAAACAATCATTAGTTTTGTTTTATATTACAGTCTGTCAGTAAGTATTTATTTGTAACTTTTTATTTGTTGCACCATAGTGAAAGCTATTCACTAATGCGGCCATGTGAGGATATCAAAAACATTGGAAACACCTCTAAATCAAACTTAATTATTGTTATCTTTGTGAAGGCCTTAATATCACAATATCTGATTGTGTTTTGTTTTCATCTTGAAAATGGCATTTGAAAAACCCAAATGCAACATGCATCTTTAAGAAAACCAACTGCTCTGGCTAACCACAGCAGACAGCTCATTTACAATTCCATTTTGTTTGTTCCCCAGTGAAGGCAGCAACATGACTCCAGCACATCACTATCCCGACTTCCGTCTAAAAACATATGCACCACTGGCATTCCGCTACTTTCGGGAACTCTTTGGCATCAAATCAGACGACTACCTTGTAAGTTTTATTACTCAACTGTATTAATTTCATTACCCTAATCCAAAGAGGAATCTTTCTAAACACTGTGCATACAAGATAGTCCAAAGTGGTCAAACATAACCGGTGTTGTTTTTTGGGGTGTGGTGATTTAGAGCCCCTAAAAAAGGTTGAGTTGCCTGCAGTGGACCTCAAGGACCCCGAGTAGCCTGTGAAACCGTTCTAAAAATAGCTCATCAGTGATGGGACATTGTGATTTTCTATTAATGTTATAATGTAGAAGTAACCATCTGAAAACATAAACACTGGCAGAGAATGTTACATATTGATATTTGCTGTATGTTTCCTAATTATTAACAGTGGATTCATATACAGTAAATTAATATCATTTTGATTTCAGAAATGTATTATTTCAGAAGTGTTATCAAACTGGTAGCCTATCGCATTAATAGGTACCCAAGAAGTAGCTCTCAGTTTCAAAAACTTTGGTGACCTCTGTGCTAAATAATGCCATGCCCAGATAATCATTATTTAAACATGACAGTGTGTTGAGATAAGGCTACTGTATCCTTGTCATTTTCAGTACTCCATCTGTAATGAGCCTCTGATCGAGCTGTCCAACCCTGGTGCCAGCAGTTCCTGGTTCTACCTTACCAGTGATGATGAGTTCATAATCAAGACTGTGCAACCGAAAGAGGCAGAGTTTTTGCAAAAGCTGCTTCCTGGCTACTACATGGTGAATACATTTACATCAACTGTCTTTTAATGTTTGTTTTTATTATAAGGAAAGAAATGCCACAGCTGGACTACACCTAGATTAGATATTTAATTTATCTGTAGTTTATGAGGTCAAAAACAATCAGCAGTCAAAACAGAAAATGAAGTTTTAGTTTTCTAAACATGAATGTTCCTCTCAGTTCATAATTCATAACTCTGTTTTGGGAAAAGCCTCTGAACACAGTAAGGGAGCATATTATTATTTACTTCAAACATAAACTGGGCTATTTTAAAATCCACCAGATCATTAAATTTGAGTACCATATATGTGATTTGGAAAAAATATTTATTATTGGAAGGTGCATGGCAATCAGCACGATTTATTATTCTGATTGCTCGCTTCCGTAAATAGAAACCACATTTGTTATTGATTTGTATGTATGCCATCAGACCGCCACACAATAACTCATGTATGGGACTAGGAAGCAACTGTACAACAAATGTAAAAAAAAATTGATTGAAGATGTCTTTTACTAACTGTACTCCAGTGGCTTTGGATACTTTTGTTTTAATATAGTTTACATGTGGCTTCCAGCACAACTTATCATCAATAATAACACCTAAAAAAATATTTTCATATACCGGTACTCTTTCTTGATGTTATTGATCATAATTTGTACTATATTATTGGTCTGTCGATAGCCAAAAAAAAAAAAAATTTTTTACTCATATTTAAGGATAGCTTATTAATGTCAAACCATCTTTTTAATGTATTTAATTCTACTTGTACTGTGTCAACAGTGATTAGTTAGTTTGGTGGTCAGTTGTTAAGTATTGTTAAGTTTAACACATAACCTGCATCTTATCATCATGTTTTGGCCAAACCCATCATGTCTTTGGTTACATCCTTAATTATTAACTCATTCACTGCCATTGAAAGCTATAAACGTCAAAAATTCATTTGAACTATTTCTATTAGTTTAACGGGTTTTTTTCCACTTTTGTTAACAAGAGTATGAAAATGTAAATTTAGAACAGATATAAAATGTGTGATTAATTGTGAATTAACTAGTGAAGTCATGCGATTAAATAAAATAAAAAATTGTAATTGCCTGACGGAGAGGATTATTAAAAATTAGGAGCGTCAGGTGATTAAAATTTTTACTCGTAATTAATCGTATGACTTCAATAGTTAACTCACGATTAATCACACATTTTATATCTGTTCTAAATGTACAATAAAGTAAAAAATCTAGGTTTTCATACTCTTTTTAACAAAAGTATAATTTTTTTTTAACTAATAGAAATAGTTCAAATGCTTTTTTGATGTCTATAACCGTCAATGGCAGTGAATGAGTTAGTGAAATGTTTGCTTTCACTTCTGTAGAACCTGAACCAAAACCCGAGGACTTTGCTACCCAAGTTTTATGGCCTTTACTGCATCCAGTGTGTTGGTGTCACTGTCCGTGTGGTGGTGATGAACAACGTCCTGCCACGTGCCATCAAGATGCACTACAAGTATGACCTGAAGGGCTCCTCCTACAAACGTCGTGCTTCGCGCAAAGAAGGCGCTAAGTCTTCACCTACATTCAAAGACTTGGATTTCCAAGATATGCATGAAGGCTTGTGCTTTGATGCGGAGACCTATAGCGCCCTGATGAAGACTCTGCAGAGAGACTGCCGGGTGTGGTAACATTAAGCATTTTTTTTTCCCATTTCCTTTTTTTTTTTTTTTACCTAAAATAATTGCAGGTTAATACGGCATCTTATCCATGTGTGGAAACTGGAAAGAAACAGTTATCCAAAGCTACATCTTTAATAATACTTAAAATTGGATCACATTAAATGAAGAACATAAATGAGTTGTAATTGTTTTGTTGCGCCTGGGTTGGTGTTTTCCACTGATAACGGCACGTTTAATAATATCTAAGGCCAAATGTGTTTACGTACAAGATTAATTCAATATTAGTTGAATAACAGGTCTTTTGACAAGTGTGCCTCATCTAGATGTGGTACTTGTAATTTAGCCATACTTCAGGCTGTTAATACACGTTGTTGTTTTTTTCTTTTAAGGACGCACAGGATGCAGCAAATTGATGAAAGCTCCCTTGCCAAAATGTCTGTAGTTTAACAATCTCATATGACAGTCACAAAAGTCACACAAGGAGACAAAAAGGCTGCATAAAGCTCAAGATTGCATGTTGGCCCAAGAATATTAAGACATGGTAGTAGAACCAAGCATATTAGTCATATGACCAGGCTGGACTTTGAAGCACAAATTGGCTCCTCTGATCTCATTCTATTAGGTAACAGTTCTCAGCTCAAGGAAGTCTTTGTTTTCAAACACAATATTTCTTTGTGACATTATGATGAGACTTAGTGTACAAAACTGTACTTTGTTATGTAGTTGCATAATAAGTCCTCTTAATTTGGACCTGATCTTGCATCGCAGAGGAACAGTAGGGATTTGTTTTAAGGTCTGCCACTCATGCGTTGTACTCTTACTCACATTTCTTGAAGGACTGTAAAAAAAATAAGGTCACCTTATTATCAGAATCGGTATAAGAGCACATCACTAGGAACGACAATGAGTTGAAATCTATCCCGGCTGACCTTGGACTAGTGGCAGGGCATACCTTGAACTATAGTTGCCAGCCAAACACGCACAGCAATGGACAATTTAGGGTCATCAATAAATCTAGCATGCATGTTTTTGGACTGTAGGAAAAAGATAGAGTACCTGAAGAAAGGAAATTCGGAGCCAGAATTTTTCTTAGAACTGTGAGGCAGATGAACAAACCACAAACTCACTGCGCTGCTTCAAAATCTGTTGAAAATAAAGAAAATACAGCAGGGGTGGCCAACAGTAGTCAGAGGCTAAGGGCCACAATTTTTACTGTGTTACTGTATAGACCCACATCATACACGTTGGCACACATAAACCGCCCCTCATCCCCGTTCCTCTTTTGCATGTTTTGATGAACTCCCCTTCATTATATAGCTTTTTAGCCAGTGCAATGTTCCAAGCAAGATGATACGATGACTTCATAAATTTTGGGAACTACGTCTACTTTCCTGCCTAACCTTTCAAAATGAGCAACTTGTGCTTGAAAGAGACAGTCCTCCAACAAAAACTTGTTGGCTTGAAAAGTCAAATCCTCTTTGGAAATTCCTAGTTGATTGCATGGACTGAAGATTTGAAGTTATGAAATGCTCTAATGATGCCTAACATATCGTATAAAGCTAAATGTTTATATTTTTGTTTTGGATTTCCCCCTCCCATTTTGAGAGCAAATTTGGTACACCAACACGACAGCTGCATGAAACCGGACAAAAGTCGCATGTGGGTTATCCAGGCCTGACATACAGCATTCAGCTGATAAACCTCTTCCTCTTTGTAGGTTCTAGAGAGCTTCAAGATCATGGACTACAGCCTGCTGCTGGGAATCCACGTTTTAAATCGCAAGGCGTTGAGCAGAGAGAGCAGACGTGACAGCAAGAAGCAGAGAGTTCTCTACTCCACTGCCCTCGAATCCATCCGGGGGACTGTGAAGGACCCAGAACCAGTGGCCGATGACGACACGTGAGGAAACGTTTTGTCATTCAGTTTGTAGAAACACAACACATGGAACACAGGGTAGATACAGATACGGGGAAGTCAACCTTAAGCATTTCTTGACAATAATATGTTATATGTGCCCCCACTAGTCTAAACACGACATTCTGATTAATATTACATTTATGGAATATGAGTTATGCAGCAAAATCCATTTTGACACTTGCTGTCGACTGAAGATGACATCACAGTTACTCAGGGCTCAGACAACGACCAATCACCTGTTTTCTGAAGCAGCGCTGTGATTGGTTGTTACCTTAGACCTGAGAAACTGTGATGTCATTTTCACTCAACAGCAAGTGGCAAAATGGCCGCCTTCTGATATTGATAAAAACTGCTGGATTTTGCTGCTTAACTCAATTTCCACTAACGCAATATTAACCAAAATACCATACTTAGACTAGCGGGGCTGCATAGAGCATATTATTGTCAAGAACATTTTGGGCGTTTGACTTCCCCTTTATATCGATGTTCCACTGTATGCATCCTTGGGAAAATTATGTGGATTATTTTTTCAAACGTTCTCAATTTCAGTTTTGGTGGAATTCCGGCCAAGCATAGAGACGAAAACCTGCTCATCTTTTTAGGAATTATTGACATCCTTCAGTCCTACAGGTTTACAATGCCTCTCATGAATACACTGTCAATATAATGTTTGCTATTTTTATGTGGATTATGGAGTACATCTCCGTTTTCGTTGTCAGGTTCATTAAGAAGGTGGAACATTCCTGGAAATCACTTTTACATGACGGGGTATGTGCAATTACATATTTCCTATCTTTTGCGTGTCAAGAGCGACTGACAGTTTTTTGTCTGTGTTTTAGAATAGAATAGAATAGAATAGAGTTTTATTGCCATGTGTACAAACTAATATGGAATTATTGTGCATAACCCTGAGTCAAGTAGCTAAAAATAATAATAATAATGAAAATATAATCAAATAAATAAATACTTATCTACAAATTCCAGTCCCGTGACACGAGTCAGTACTAAAACCTATTTTTCTTTTCGTTTCAGGACACAGTGTCAGTTCACAGGCCCAATTTCTATGCTGACAGATTTCTTAACTTTATGGGCTCAGTCGTATTCAAACGCATCCATCGTGAGTTATTTTTGCTGCCGTGCTGCATGTCACTAAGCCTTGATAAATAATTGTCTTTTCTTAAACACTTGCACTGTTGTGTTTTACAGCTTTGAGAAAAGCATCCTCCAAGAGGAAGAAGACTGTAGTTAAGTCAGCCTCGCAGGAGGTACTTTCTCCTCCAAAACAGGAGTGTGAGAAGAAGAAAGCACAAAGCATGGACAACCTCGATGGTAAAAATAATTTATGTATTTCATACTGGAAAAATGGTTTAGCACTAACCAACTTGCTTATTCTCTGTTGTTCTTCATCGACATTTTTCTGCCAATGTTAAAAAAACAAAAGCAAAACAAAAAGCATCCATGATTCATTGTAAAATGTCTCAGCTTTTATTTATGGATATGTTGGCTTCTTTCAACAGTTTGCATTTCAACCAAGCAAACGGACCTTCTACCAAAATCGACTGTAACTTTCAAATCCACTGAAGAAGAGCACCTCGATAACAGGTATATAAATGGCACCCTTTGTCGTGAAAAAAAAAATACACAAAGAACATTGCTCAACAAAAAATACTACATGCTGCACAGTTTGAACCTCCTAAATACCTTCAAGTGCTGCAATTCCATTTTACTTTTTAGAATGATCACAGTTGCTCTTGTTTTGACCTGTATTTATTTACGCTGCAGTGGGCACAGACGCGCCTCCAGTGCAACACTTGCGCTGGATGACCCTCTGCCAACCCTCAGCAGAAGCCAGTCAGACTCTGAACTGGATGTCTACTTGGTATGAAATACTTGCAATTACAGTAACTGCATACTTGACTTTTTCACATAGATTCCTTAGGCATTGCAATTCTCTTTACTCCTTATTTCAGTTGACAACAGCCCAAATTCTTATGACAACCTTTTGCAAGGGAAGTCGTATAAATGAGATTTCTTGTTACTGTAGAGACATATTGTACAACAAGGTCAGACCAGTTGTTGCCAGACCTCACTCTTTAGGTGGTGGTGGGGAGTATTTACATTGATGTACATTTTTATTAATCTTACAGTATACTCTATTTGTGAAACACAAACACGTATTCATCATGTTAAACCTAACCAACAGAAAATGTTGTGCTAAACCATATGAACAAAATTTCTGATCTTAATATTCATGTCATACCTTGATATTGGGATGATAGGAATATGGGTTCAGTGAAAATCTACTTCTTCTTTTTTTTTAAAGAAAAATAAAAACATGGGGAATGCTGTTTTACTGCACTAGTTTATTTATCGTTTTATTGGTTTCAGACAGGATCTCTGTCGATGTGTGACCGTGCTATTTTACAAGCATGCTTATATTTCAGATGCCGAACTTTATAGGGTACTATATCACAATTTTAAGACTGAACATTCACTTTCCTTCCTCCAAGCATAAATTTTTTTTGGGGGGACTTCCCTCTTTAGGTGTTTTTCCACCCTCTTAATCTTGACAGTTTGACTCTGAGGCTGGAACGATTTTATCATGTGTCAGCTCAACTCCAGTGGAGTGGAGTTTTTCTACACTACTTCTCTTACATAACCACTAAATCCTTATTCAGGCTTATATGAAGCTGTTTGTCAGGCCTCTTTAAGTAATTATTAGGCAATGTGAAAGCCTGAAGACGTTGGGGTAATCTCTCAAACGTGATTGACAGAAAATGGTGACATTCAAAGGAAATTAACTATGCTTAGAACCGTTTATGGTGGTAAGGAAAGCCTTTTCATTCAAAGAAAGCAAAATGAATACAAACCCATCAAATAAAATTGACCTGCATTCTGCTGTACGTAGTGACAACTTAAGTGATTATTACTAAAGGGTATGTACGTATAATGTACTCTATATTTACATAAACAATTAGGGTGGTATATTAAAGGACATGTTATGTGTACTATTTAGAGCTAGGATTTTACAGTTTACATCCGTAGATGAATGTATTGTTTTATAAAAGTGTCAGATCTCAGGTTCCTTTTTATTCACATCTGACCTAACTAAATATGAACAAAGATTGACAGACTCACTGAATAAGATCAGAAGGGTCCAGACAAAACTGCAGGGACAGGCATTAAATTGGTTGCACGCTTTCATTTTTGCTTCCCCCACAGGGCATTACACATGTACTTAAAACACATGGCATACCCACAAACATGGACACAGATGATTGGAACCGTTAGATGGAGTAGAAGAGAAAATTTGGGTTCAGGTGAGGTAACAAAGCTCTGGGGGTGAATAGTTACTTGTGTGCTTTATTTTTTTTAATCTTCACCTGTGTCTCGTTTGGCGTGGGTTCATCGTCTGTTTGACTTCTTTGTTTTTAACAATTTCAAGCACAAAAAAAACCCAACTTCAGCATTCTCTTAGAAATTACTTTAATGCTCATCGGCCCGAGATGTGTAGGTAATTTTATTAAATATGTAATATGCATAGATTTAAGGATGTTTTTTTGTTAACTAAAAATAAATGATGTTTTTGTCAACAAGACTGTTTGTGGGTTGTCTTGTTTTGCAGTGAAGAGACAAAGATGGTAGATGCGCTCCAGGAAGCCTTTAGAAGAGAATGACCTCACGCGCACGATGCCATTATATAAGACCTCACAATAGCATGCATATGATGTGAACTACACGCATTTACATGCTCAAGACTTTTCATTTCCTTCAAGTCCAACTAGAAAGAACATTCTGAAGGACTTCACACCAAATCACACAGACAAATATAGTAGCTTGGTTTTGCTACATCACTCATGCTGTTAAATCAATATTTGCTTTTGTTTTATGTGTACATGTTCACATTCTCTCAGTGGCTGGATCCCTGGGCAAACATTTTCACATGCACATGTAATTTATTTTCCAACTATCTTAATGATGTTTGCTTACAATTACATTGTATCTAAACTGAACAGTTTGTGGCAATATTGAAATCTCTTGCTTTCATGTCACCTCTTTTTCCATCTGCCTTAAAATGTTTTAAAATCAAATGTGATTTGGAGGTGTATGACTGTATAATATAAATACTTATGGATTTCTTTCTGTGACGTATCACATAATGTAATATATGTACAATTATATATCAGTCCTTATAGTGACTCTTTAGCGACATATATGACATAACATGTGGTGTCCTGGATCTTATGTAGACATCAAATAATAAAATTCTTGAAATATGAATGTTTGTAATGTTGGTTTTATTATTTTATCAAACTACATGAGTCTTAATTTCTTTATTTCTATTGAAACACCCAAATTCACCACTTTATATATAAGTACCAACCATCTGCAGAGGTGAGTAGCATAATTGTGATTTTTATATTCCTTTAATAATAGGCTTATTGTTGTAGTTGTTCTTTGCAGTGCTGTAAGGCTTAATAACGTTAGAAAGTATATAATATCAATCTATAAATTATCAATTTATTTGACACCTTAGTGTTCTGAATCGTTACCATTGCAAACTATTGTACAACCACAGTGATAAGCAACATTGGTCCATGTTCATTCAAACACAAGGGGGCGCAGTGGCGCACCAATAACATACCGGTACAATAAAACAGTCCCGGGGTCGCCAACCTTTTTGAATTCTGAGAGCTACTTCCCTGGCTACTGATTAGTGTGAAGGGCTACCAATACACTACAGACTTATCATTAACACATTTGCTCAATTTACGGCTAAAATAATAATAATAATAATAATAATAATAATAATAATACAGTAATGTTAATGATTTTTCACAATAACTAGGAATATGTGAAACTATATGAAACTATTTATTTCTATCAATCTCTTCCATTAGCTACATTTTCAAATGTTCCCTTTTACTAACATTCCTAGAAAATCACAATGCTCCTTCACTAGTGAGGTATTTTAGAACAAGTCCGCGGCCTATTTATGTGATCCTTCGGGGCGATCTGCTATATCACGTTGCTGACCCCTGACATACTCTCAGTCACACAGAGTACGAGGTAGGTACTGAGGATTTTTGTGTCAAAGTAAAAGTTATGGACCAGTACCACTATTAACGAATAACAGTGTTACCACAGCCGAAATGAGAATGTGGTGGGGAACCATTTTATTTTTTTAATTCAAACACTTTTTTTTGTTTCGTAGATTTTGTTTGCTTGTTTGTTTTGTTTTATATATGAGACAAACACCAATTATTTACATTGCATGTAATGAATTTTCTAATATTTTGCTCTCAGTATTTAAATGTACATGCATTATATGTTAATTTATATTTCAAACAATTGCCTTATATACGCAAAGACATAAATAGAACATAGTTTCCTGAAACCATATTGAATTGTGGTTGAAACCAGAAGGAAGTTCCTCGCCGATTACAAAGGCTAAATTTTGTTTGAAAAAACAAAAGAAGAAAGAAAAACAAAACAAAACCACGACCGCACTCAACATCAGACAGAAGAGGTTAGCCATACTCAAACGCTTCGAACTTTTGGATCAGTTGTAAAATAAATAAATAAAATAAATAACAACAAAAAACGTATTAGTTACAGATTTGCGCTGAAACCGTTCGTGACCCGCCCGCCCCCTGCAGTTTATTCTTGAGACAGGATGAATGACTCGGTCGATGACGTCACCTCTGCGCCCAACTGAAACTTTTGTGCAAACAACCACCTGCCTGCTACTGAGCCACGCCCACATACCTGCGAGAAACAGGAAATAGCGCATATGTGAACCTGGTGAATTTAAGCAACACAGTAAACGTCCCGTTGACCCTCATATTTGCAGCTGTATCTGTTACAAGCCTCCGTATTTTTGGATTAATCTCTTCTGGAGACACAGAAAAAGGGAAAGTGACGACATTTTACCAGGTATGTACCCTTTTGTGTCGATACTTGTATGTGTGGATCTTTGCAGACATGTTTGGACATTGAGCCGCTCCTCACGCATAGTTTCGATTAGTTAAGGTTTAAAAGTTTATTTGGGTAACTCTTTATTCCTTGCAATACTAAGACATCACTTCTCCCTCCATAACGTGTATCTCTTTTTAGATTGGATTAGATAGGTTCTTATTATTCTTGTTACGCAAATGTCACACGAGTCTGCTGTGTTTGGGGGGGGGGGGGGGGGGGGGCTCTGCGTGTTTTCTTTTGACTATAGGAGCCATCAGTTGAACGTGAAACTACTGTCTAAATGACATTGTTTACATGTTCTAACCCATGTAGAGATAATTTTATATATCTCATGGCATGATTGATTATAGTTCTCTCTCTTCCCTTTAGTTCCTATAGTGGTTATCACTATCACAAGGTTACTCCATAATATCAGGCCGGTTACTACAGTAGCATGTAGGATTATGATTTGCCAGCAGCTTCTCGAGTACCATTACAGCCACTACATTAGGCCCATTGGCCTACGTACTAAAATATGGTACACTTGTATCCTTCTTTTCTTTCAAAGATACATTATATGTTCATTAAACATATTCAGACATTTTCCAATCTCCTTATGTGCTAAGATGTGGGCTGCAAAGTTGACAGAGTATTGAGAAACTTTGGATGCAAATTACAATGACAAAGCCTTCATAACACTGACCCCTACACAATTTAAACATCTCTCACTGTCTAAATATGTGTGAGGACGAGTGGAAATAAAACTTAACTTAATGGCCTTGAATAGTTGACAGCCTGTCTTGTTTTGGCTAAATCATCATTTACTTTACCCCACATTAGCCTCAAAGCTAGAGAGAAGCTAGCATGAGAGATGTCCCAATCACATGATTTTGAGGATCTCCAGAGTCCTGATCTGATACCTCTGCAATGTAATGGGCAGAGGAAGAAAGTGCATCCCAAATTACCTTCATTTGTTATTTATTTATTTATTCATTTATTTTTTACAAAAAATATCCAAACATGACCATTTTATTTGTTTAATGGAGCAGTGGTTTAAACCAAGTTAAAACTTTTCAAATGTATTTATTTATTTTGGGGGGGTGTGCAGCTTTGTCCTTTCCACCACACCAAATGCTCAATATTCACACATTGCAAGTCGCTATTGCACTATCACCTCTTTCTACATTCAAATATTTCCATGGCAACTACCAGAATGTCTCCCCACTTGCTATGTTTACTTCCGTCTGGTTGTGTTGCGATGTTGCGTAGTTTAAAACGTATACTGCATACACCCCCCCTACCCCCCCACACCCGTTCTGATTAGCTGAAAATGACATGATCGGGATCAGGACATCTCTAGTTACCATGATGGGAGTGAGCTGCTATTCCAGAAGCATTTTAATTGTGTGAAAGCTAAAGCGGGCTTATCACTCTTGAATTATTCGTGCCATTTAAACAGGCTATTGTATTTAATTGGATATTTTTCTTATCGTTTGTAATACAACCTTTGTAGTTCATCTATGAATTGTGGATCATAAGTAAACCTTGATGCCACTTGTGTTCCTCGTGAGACATGGGGTGCATTTAAAGACCGTTACACAGAAGAACGTTTCAAACTCGGACAGAAAAACTTTAGTCGAAATCTGTGTGCTGACAGTTGCCACTGTACCTCACGTATAGTACAAAATCTAAGCAATGTGGGCTTTCTAGCCATTTACAAAAGCTGACAAATGTCAGGAAGGATAATGGGGGTGAAAAAAAAGCTTTTTTACTTGATTACAAATATATTTGATATTTTCTTCTGCCACGTGCCACGCCAAACCGCCCAATCCTCTGCCGTGACTATAACAATTATCATTTGTCTATAAAATGGTTTTAAGTACACATCTGCAGAGGAGTTAATACTCCTTGCTCCAGCTTTGACAATGATAGGGCCACTGCCACCACCTACTGTAGTGGATGTGCAATTACATTTCATTCTAGTACAGGTGGAAAAAACATGTTCCCTGAGGTCACATGCACCCCCACCCGCATTTGAGAAGGACTGGCTTAGGCGCATCCCGACTGATGTGCACTGCTGAGACTAAAAAGTGCTGTTTTTAGTAGTGATGCACCGGCCACCAAAAATTTACGACCGAAAAAGGCGAAAATAGCCATTTTTCGGCATTGCGCAGAAATAAAATTAAAGCCGAAAGAATATGGCCGAAACAGGTTGTGGTGACGCAAGCAAAAAAACGCTGCAAGCATTTGTTTGAATTAAACAGCGAACGCGGCGGTGAGTGTTCGCCTTTTCTTCTCGCTGGCTTTTCACCGTGTGAGTTTGCACTGGTCGGTCGCAGCAGCTCCCAGGGTCATTGTGCACACGGAGAAGAGGGGGTGTTGCTTGGTGTACAACATTTAAGAGGGTCGAAAAAAGACTGCCGTGTTCTGCAGCTCTCCCCCCCCCCCCTTTTTTTTTATAAGAGCCCCTCGAATGCTTCCACGTTTTCACTAGCATCCCGGTGGCCATGCTAAATACTTTAGCTAATGCCAGCACTATTGCTATCAACAGTTTTAATCACGGAAACACTTACCGCTATCTCCGGGTGGCGACAGTCCTGTACAGGAAGCTGTGTGCGACTTTGCAGTCCGTTCCTGAAGCCAATTAGCTGGTGCGAACAAATGTATTATGTATGTAAATGTGCCGATTTTAAGCGTGCTGCACCTTGTCCCGCCGCACGCATCCGTAGCCGCCTGTGCGAACTAAAGTGCCATCGCACCGCCAGAAAATGCTCAACCCTCGTTTGGTGTTTAATGTACCGTTAGCCAACATGTCTGCGGTGTGGGCACATTTAAATTTATATTGTGCTTTGTTAAAATGCCAGTGCCAAATAAACATTTTACAATAATATTATAATTTTAATTTATTATAATAAATGCAATGATAGTAAATATTGGCATAATTTTTTTCGGTGTTTCGGTTTTCGGCCAAGCATTTTAATTTCTAGTTTTTTAGAGAATGGCTAGTTTACAAAAGCAGAGTCTGTGGGGCAACTTACACCTTTGGTCAGTGGTCACTATATATACACCAAGAAAAATCATTAAAAATGTTTGCCAACAAACCCTGATGAAAAAAATTTGCTGCCTTCGCAAACATTCACCACTACGTGGGATATGGTTTTTAGAAGTACATAAGCCACACAAAAAAGTTTTGACTTCGTAAAAATAAAATAAAATTAAAAACAATAAAAAAAAGTGACAGTTTGTCCAAATAAATCGTATTATTGCCGCATACTATACAGTTTATTGCACAATGGTGCTTAATCATCAGTCTAGCCCTGTATGACAATTGCACTTTCATTGGCATGACTGACAGGCAGCACTTTCATGCTCTTGCCTTTGTTGAATGCTGTTCGTAGCTGGAGTCAGTCAGGAGGGACACACCAGCTGGCGTCCCATTGTTAATACTTTGATGTCCTCGCAGTCATCATTTTCAATGTTTTTCTTTTGAATTTTTTATAAAGATAACTTTGAACTATGACAGCATCCCTTCCCTGCAAATTGTTACTATATTTGTAATACTTTGTTTTTTTAATCTATCTAGTCATTTCACTAGTGGTTGTCACATGCACGTGAGGACTATGGCTGCCTCCATTTCTCAACACAACACACATCAGAGATTTGTGAGTGGTATTTGTCACTCCATCTGGCCCGCACATGCATTGCATATGGACATTGCATAATGGCCTTGGGCCTTAGTAATAGCCTATTCGGACAGAGAAACAAAATGCTTATGTAAAAGCATTAAGATGACATAAAACTCCAGCTACATTGTTGCTGTGAAAGAATGGCAACACACTATGATGGATGAGGGGGAAAAATAAGTTCAATATAAAATGTGACACAGCACATGCATGCACAGTGACTGCAGTAAACGTTGACTGGTTGTATGAGATGCAGCTCATGTAATCATAACGTGTACACTTGCCCCAATTTGGACCCTAAAGCTGCAGTGCTTATCGCAAACTGAGGCCACTGTCCACATGCAAATGCAATACAGAGCGAAATGCACTTGCTAATCTATGTGACATGCCTTTTGGAGTCTGACATATTTGATTAAATATATACTGTACACAAGTTTCTGGTTTTGTGCAGCGCAACAACAATTCTGTGGTTTTGTGTTTACTGCTGCCCCCCGAGCCACTGGGTTCAATCTACAAATGACAACAGACCACTGTTTTGTCCAGAGGCAACCCACCATCCTGCTGTTTTGATCGCTTCACTTGCTTCAGTCCTTGGGCTTACTTGCAGCTGCTTTACTAATAACATCATGATAAATATTGCCATTACATGTGTTTGTTATTAAATTGAGTGCTGGCACTTACTGTTTGTTCCTTCTTGTGGCCTTTCCCATACCATGGTGAGGTTATTCATGTTTTACAAAAGAATAAATGCGTACTACTATATGTTGTAAAATTATTTTGCAAATCAATTTATGGATTATTGACATCAGGTTTCTCCACGTGGCATTTAAAATCACCCCCACCCTGTACCCACCCTGGCAAATATTGCACTATATCTTTTTTCCCCAGTCTGCTTTTGTGTTCTTGTTACCCAATCGTTTTTAAAAATAGCTGCTCGTTATTTCCCTGCCTTCCTGCTGTGCGTATGCGTATGAGCAAGGATTTCTGAAAGCTGCAGTAGCTCCCATGGCACTGTCATCATGGCATCCAAGATCCTGGAACATAAATCCTGGCCAGAGTTTGCAATGGCTGACAACAAAAAATCAAGAGGATATTATTTTGCCTCTTGATTTTTCAATGCTCCCAGGGCACGATTGCATGCAGTCAGCTGCTGACCTAGGGAGAAGTTGCAGATTTGTTGCCTATGATTGCCATTGTTGACTGTGAATTACAGTCCAAGCCAAGGTGCAGTATCTCACAAAAGTGAGCAGACCCCTCATTTCTGCATAAGTGCATATATTTAATTATATCTTTTCGTGGGACACACCAAAGGAATGACATTTTGACACAATGAAAAGTGGTCAGTGTACAGCTTATATAGAAGTGTAAATGTATTGTTCCCTCAAAATATAGCCATTAACTCTTTGACTGCCAGACGTTTTCAGAAAAGGGATGCCGCCAGTGCCAGCCGATTTAAGCATTTTGACTGATCTTTCAAGGTCCACAGAAAATGTTCTGTTTGGACTATGGAAACACACGTACTACCAAATGAAAGATTGGACTTTCATCTTTCATCAGAAAAAAAGGTTTGTTTCTACCTTATTCCGTCCGTTAGTAATCAACAATAGAAAATGGTTAGTTTCACCCGATTTCGCTTGTTTTGGACTCAAATACGGAGAAATCAAGCTTTTAGTGAAACTATATTATTTCATGCATTCTAGTGAATTTTACACTTCTTTTTGTCCATGAATGATGCCACAAACACCTAAATAGTGCTTTACTTCTATAAAACACTACCACCAATAATGAAAAAGTGTTTTTTGATAGCAAAATAGGTTTATTTACATTCAACAGTGTAACAATTTGACAACAATTTGGCAAACTATTTACAAATGTGTGCAACTGTGGTGCTATTTACAAATATGTGGATGTTTCAACGACAGTTTTTCTTTTAGTGTAACACTCTCCTGCGTGCAAGGAGACGCAACAGCATTTGTACAACAGATTGCCTCTTCGCGTGCTCCACTTTCTTGCCGGCCGTTTTTTCCAGGGAATAGCAAGTATATATCAGGATCATGCTACGGTTACGTTACGGTGGTGTTACGTCTGGCTTCCTCATGTCCTTCAGTTGCTATACCAGGTTGTAAGAGATGTTCTGATCCATCTTATCCACTCCATTCATGGTGGCATCGTAGTCCAGAAACAGTGTCTTCTCCGTGATCAGACTGTACCCGCTCCTCCGATGAATATGCATTGGACTCGGGGTACTCTTCATTGTCCGACAAAATGTCCGCATGTGCAGCTCCGGCGTTAGCAGCGCTAGCCGGTGATGCTTTATGACGTGAGAATAAAGGCCGCGTCCAACTGTGGCGTCAACCTCGGGATTCACCATCATCATCATCATCAATCTGCATTGGTCGATGCTTTTCGACAACTCTCGAATGTCCGATTGTGTAGAAGTACCCGGTCGGTTATTGTGCGCGTTTTCCGGCGTTAGCAGCGCTAGCCGCGCTTAGCCGGTGAGGCTTACTACGTGATCATAACGGTCGCGTCAAGGCTTCCAACTTTGGCGTCAAGCTCGGAGTCATCATCATCGTCGACATCAATGCGCTTTTTAGTATTGATCGATGCTTTCCGTCTTTGAAAAAAATGCTCAAGCGTGAGCTGCTTGCAACCGGTTGCTTGATCAGCCATTGTGGCGTCATCAGCCATTGTCTCCTCAAGACTCTAGCTCCGCCTCACGTCTTCTACTGACGGCCACGGTGGGCGGCCCATCCAACCTTGTGCAAAGAGAGTCATCGCTGCCATCTAGGGGCCAAAACGAGTCATTATACTAATCAGATCTGCTTGATACTTTCAGCACAGCTGCCCAAGGCTTTCCTCCACCCGTTTCCAAAAAAAAACAAAAAAAACATAGTGAACGTCTTTTAACGTCCTAGGTTTGTTTCTACCTTATTCCGTTCTTTAGTAATCAACAATAGAAAATGGTTAGTTTGACCCAATTTCGCCTGTTTTGGACCAAAATATGGAGAAATCAAGCTTTTAGTGAAACGATATTATTTCATGCATTCTAGTGAATTTTACACTTCTTTTTGTCCATGAATGATGCCACAAACACCTAAATAGTGCTTTACTTCTATAAAACACTACCACCAAGAATGAAAAAGTGTTTTTTGATAGCAAAATATGTTTATTTACATTCAACAGTGTAACAATTTGACAACAATTTGGCAAACTATTTACAAATGTGTGCAACTGTGGTGCTATTTACAAATATGTGGATGTTTCAACGACAGTTTTTCTTTTTGTAACACTCTCCTGCGTGCAAGGAGACGCAACAGCATTTGCACAACAGATTGCCTCTTCGCGTGCGCCACTTTCTTGCAGGCCGTTTTTTTCCGGGGAATAGCAAGTATATACTGCAGTGTGCCATCAAGTCTAATATCAGGATCATGCTACGGTTTCGTTACGTCTCGTTTCCTCGTGTCCTTCAGTTGCTATACCGGGTGGTAGGAGATGTAGTCCAGAAACAGTGTCTTCTCCGTGATCAGACTGTACCCGCTCCTCCGATGAATATGCATTGGACTCGGGGTACTCTTCATTGTCCGATCGAATGTCCGCTTGTGCAGCTCCGCGTTTTTCGGCGTTAGCAGCGCTAGCCGGTGAGGCTTTATGACGAGAGAATAACGGCCGCGTCAATGCTTCCAACTCCGGCGTCAACCTCGGGAGTGACCATCATCATCATCATCAATGTGCATTGGTCGATGCTTTTCGACTACTCTCCATCGTCCGATCGAATGTCCGCTTGTGCAGAAGTACCCGGCCGGCTATTGTGCGCGTTTTCCGGCCTTAGCAGCGCTAGCCGCGCTAGCCGCGCTTAGCCGGTGAGGCTTACTACGTGATCGTAAACACGTCACGTCAAAGCTTCCAACTTTGGCGTCAAGCTCGGAGTCATCATCATCATCATCATCAATCTGCATTGGTCGATGCCAACTCTCCATCGCCCGATCGAATGTCCGATTGTGTAGAAGTACCCGGCCGGCTATTGTGCGCGTTTTCCGGCCTTAGCAGCGCTAGCCGCGCTTAGCCGGTGAGGCTTACTACGTGATCGTAAACACGTCACGTCAAAGCTTCCAACTTTGGCGTCAAGCTCGGAGTCATCATCATCGTCGACATCAATGCGCTTTTTAGTATTGATTGATGCTTTCCGTCTTTGAAAAAAATGCTCAAGCGTGAGCTGCTTGTAACCGGTTGCTTGGTCAAGCCATTGTGGCTTGGATCAGCCATTGTCTCCTCAACACTCTAGCTCCGCCTCACGTCTTCTACTGACGCCCACGGTGGGCGGCCCATCCAACCTTGTGCAAAGAGAGTCATCGCTGCCCTCTAGGGGCCAAAACGAGTCTTTTACTATTCAGATATGCCTGATACTTTCAGCACAGCTGCCCAAGGCTTTCCTGCACCCGTTTTTGAAAAAAAACAAAAAAACATAGGGGACGTCTTTTAACGTCCTCGGCGCCCTTCCCTAGGTTTATGCTAAACGTTTTATAACGTTTATGGCAGTCAAAGAGTTAATAGCTAAACTCCTGGCAACAAAATTGAGTACACCCTTAAATGAATATGCCAAAATTGAGCACACTCAGGCCCAATCCCATTACTTCCTCTTCACCTAGCATCCTTTGTCTCGTTTATCTCTCCCCTCTGATTTAGGGTTAGGGGGCGGTATTGGGCATTAGTTATTTTCCCTCCCTGGTGTAATGTGACTCAATAGTGTTACAAGGTCTCAGGTGTGAATAGGGAGCAGGTGTGTTACATTTGGTATTACAGCTCTAACTCACTCATACTGCTGAAAGTTCTGAAGAACTTAAAGTTCAACATGGCAACTCATGGCAACAACCTTTCTGATATCTGAAAAAGAGAACTGTTGCTCTACATAATGATGCTAGGCCAGGGGTCTCCAACCTTTTTCCACCGCCAAGCTACTTTCAGAAAAGCAAAACAGCAGCGAACGAATTACGAAGAGAGTGAATGGAGTGAGTGGAGAGTGAATCACAAAGTAACCTTGGTCCAGAATAATGAAAAACAAGTTAAGAAAGCAAGGTACCAACTGTCAAACTCATGCACTGTTACCAGCAAGGCACTTGTTAATGCTAACAACTAGCTGCTAGCCACTGACGTCGGAGATTTGTGCCGTACCATACGATGAGTAATTAATTAGTAGCGGTTTCTTAGTATCCCAAATTAGTGATTGAATATGAATTTGAAATAGCTTTTTTGATGTTGGTCGCAAGTTCACAACTATGTAATGTCAATAAAAACTACGATAAAGAAATCTGAAACATCGAAACATGGAAGTCAAGTTAGCCATCACGCCACGATGTGGGCCAGATTCAAAGTAAAAGTATTTTAAGGCTATTTGCATTCCCGTGAATGTATTATTTGGAACACTTTATTTTGAAGTTAGCTTTGGCGTAGGCGGCGTGTTACATTGAGTTTGTTTCCAGCTTCCTTGACATGTCTGTTTAACTGAATGTCATTCAGCAACGGAAACGTTCAGATTCAAAATTTGTCTATGAGCTACTCGAACTACGCTGCAAGTGTTGGAAAAAGCCCGGTCTAGGCTATAAGAAGATTGTTAATACTCTGAAACTAAGCTGCAGCATAGTGGCCAAGACCATCCAGCGGTTTAACAGGGCAGGTTACTGTGACCTCGCCATAGTTGGCCAAAAGAAGTTGAGTGCACATCTAGAGGTTGTGTTTGGAAAATTTGCATTGCTGTCATCCCAGAAGGTAGCCTGGCAATAGCCAGATTGATTTGTGCTTCACTCGAGGGAGTTCTCCACAATATCAGTCTGGGACTGTTTTGCGTTGATTTGCTCGGGAAAGGCGGGGCATACTGTACAACACTTTGAGCTGATTGGACGAAGCAGAATAGTGTGCACGTCTACCTAACTTTTGTTTCGACCACTCACGGCAAAGGATGAAAATGTCATCACCGCATGCGACTGTTATGACTAGCTGATATCATGGCGTTGAGTTTATGTTGTTGATATGCGGATACAAGAGACTAAACCAGCAAGAACAGAATTAATTGCAGCGTCCACGCTGTTTTGTAGAAAACACTACTTCACTCTTATATTTTTATGTAGGATCGTGAGTGATCGGCGGCAACAATGAATACACAGAGACTGATATACTGTGCTAGAATAATTGTGCCTTTTATTTCCCGCAAACAGCATTCAACACACTATACTGTGCTAGAATAATTGTGCCTTTTATTCCCCGCAAACGGCAATTAACACACTATACTGTGCTAGAATAATTGTGCCATTTATTCCCCGCAAACAGCAATCAACACACTTCGACCCTAAGCAGTATAATATAAAGTAATCAGCGCTTACCTTGACACTAGACCGGAGAGCCGACGGTCCGGGTAGAACGAGCTGCTTAACGGCTGGGCGATCGAACTTATCCCTCAGCTGACTACCCAAACCGTGTGCCGCTCCGTCTTTTATTCGTTAACAAAAAGGGGTGAGCGTGAGAAACAAGGCATACAACCTGAAAATTCCCAGGCACCCTCGAAAACATGTTTAGGACTATAGTATAAACAAGGCATACAACCTGAGAGTTCCCAGATTGTTGGGCACCTTGACTGTACAACAGTTCAGAACAACAACATATCCTTATATA
This sequence comes from Leptonotus elevatus, assembly GCF_054856555.1. Lineage (NCBI taxonomy): Eukaryota > Metazoa > Chordata > Actinopteri > Syngnathiformes > Syngnathidae > Leptonotus > Leptonotus elevatus. Next base: position 15,718,693 of record NC_141253.1, read on the forward strand.
AGAAGTTACATGAGGACATATCAAACCATGGTTATTTTCCATTCACACGCATTCGTCCACCGGTGTCGCCATGTTTGGTTTGTTTCTTCCCACGGCTTCTGCGCTTTTTGTTTTCATCACAGCTGCATATCCCGCCCCCAAATACAATGTCGCTCTGTGATTGGTCCGAACCACAAGTGGTTCGTATCGGTGGAAATCAATGGGAGCGGTACAAGAATGGATTCTTGGGAGTTTGTGAGCAAGGTTACCTAGAAGGTAGCCTCTTCTAAAGATGACGCATAAGATAACCCGCAAACAGTTTGCTGAAGACATGCAGTCTTAAGGACATGGATTACTGGAATCATGTCCTGTGGTCTGATGCGACTGAGATGAACTTCTTTGGTTCTGTATCAGATGGTGTCTAGCGTGTGTGGCGACATCCAAGTGAGGAGTAAAAAGAGAAGTGAGTCTTGCCCTACCGTCAAGCATGGTGGTGGGAGTCTCATGGTCTGACGTCAGCATGAGTGTTGCATGAGTGTTACCAGCATTGGGGAGCTACAGTTCATTGATAGAACCATAAATGACAAAACCTACTGACGCAGAGCATGCTGTCGGGTAGTGTACAGGATAATCATCCTAAACACAAAGATAACCACTGTCTTAAGATGAATGAAGATGTGATGGACTAGCCAACCACGTCTCCAGACCTAAACCCTATTGAGCATCTCTGGGGCAAAATGTGGAGGAGCATAGGTTCCAGAGGCGTGGACTCGAGTCATGTGACTTGGACTCGAGTCAGTCTCAAGTCATGAATTTGACGACTTTAGACTCAACTTGACAAAATGTTAAAAGACTTCCAACTCAACTTGGACTTTACCAACAATGACTTGTGACTTCACTTGGTCTTGAGCCCTTTGACTTGAAAAGACTTGCTTCTTCCACCAAAACAAAAAGATTGAAATGTATGTTAACGAGTAAGTTCCTGCCGGTGTGTACGTGTGCGAGCTGGGCTGACAGTGCGGTCATTCAGACATGTCAGGGAAGCCACAAAAGCGCAAACACACACTGCCTACGGTAAGGCAAACTTAAAAAATAAAGCTGACCAAATAATGCAACAACCTTGGTGGATTTTACTTTGAAGTCTACCTGCATGGTGGCGTGAACGTCAGCTTGACTACTTCGCTTTGACATTTTGGCTTGCATTATCGACATTTTTATTGAAATTACATATTTTCTACCTCCATTATCTGTTAGCGTTAGCATTGGGTGCCTTGCTACCAACGGTAGTTTAACAGCTGTTGCTTGGCTGGCTTGCTTTTCTATTGTTTTCAATATTGTGGAGCTATGCTACTTTGTAATCCACTCCACATGTTTAAATGAAGGGAATGTGCCTTAAATTGAATTAAGATGTATTTTTCATTATTAAAAATAAATAAATAGAACTTTGCAAACAAAAACAAAAAATGAAAAAAAAAAGTCCAATATGGCCAAGTTGGAACACAACTTCAAGTGCACTACAAGTGCAATATAACGTAAGGCAGGATACCTTGTTATTTTATACATGGACCATGTATAAAATAATTATGCATTTTGCCTTATATTGCACTTAAAGCTGTGTTCCTAAATCCTAACGGCCATATTAGACATTTTGAGCTTCTATAAATTTTATAAAATGCAAAAGCATTTTGTAAAATAAATTAAGACAAAGTTCTATTGATCTGATTTAATTTTTATTTTTTTTAATTTTTTTTAACAATCCGATCCATGACTTTTGTGATCTGTTGCACCACTACCTGTTTGGGTATAAAAATTATGAGGTGGTCAACAAAAAATGAATTGCATTATGTCCAAGACTAGATCACTGATGGAGAGGCAACAACTTCAAACTTGGTTCCACAAGTTGCACAAAGAACGATAAGTAAGCTAATGTCAGTCGTTTACCTGCTAATTGTCGTTTCTAGCTGCGTAGTTAATGAGGCTGTAAACTCACTGGTAACACATTGTAGACACGGCAATCTGTTGCATCACTCTGGGTTCACTCCCTGAGTCCCTGACTCTTACTTTGATGGTCACCCGAAATAATATCATCTACGACGTTGTTAAAATTACTTGAAAGGATTTGAAACTCAAAGTGTCAGACTTGACTCATGACTTGTCTTTTTTGACTTGGGACTTGACTCGGGACTTGAGGGCAAAGACTTGAGACTTACTTGTGACTTTCAAAACAATGACTTACTCCCACCTCTGATAGGTTCTCAAATATTCGCCAGCTCCGTGATGTCGTCATGGAGGAGTGGAAGAGGATTCCAGTGGCAACTTGTGAAGTTTTGGGTGAACTCAATGCCCAAGAGAGTTAAGGCATTGCTGGTGGCCACAGAAAATACTGACACTTTGTGCATTTCCACTTAGGGGTGTACTTTGTTGTCAGGTTAGCTATTAATGGCTGTTTTTGAGTTATATTGAGGGAACAATACATTCACACTTCACAGTGTTATATAAGCTGCACAATGACTACTTTTCAATGTGTCAATTGTCATTTCTTCAGTGTTGTCCCATGAAATATTATCTGCAGAAATGTGAGGGGTGTGCTCACTTTTGTGTGCTTGTTTTACAAATTTACATGATTAAAAAATGACATGTAATGTTGCATAACGGTTTTGTGACTGACAAGTACATGCATGTGTTTCTGTGTGTGTGCAAAACAGTCAAGCCGTAACATGTCTGAGAACAGTGTGGCGGGTGGCATAAGCCCATAAGCAAGTACATGAAGGCAGAGACAGACAGTTTAAAGTTAATTTTTGTTTGAATAAATATTTTGCAGATTTAAGTAAACAGAAGTAGACAAAGAATAAATGCTCATTTAAAAGGATACTTTTTTTTTCTTCTTTTTTTATGTGCGTGCGTGCGTGCGTGCGTGTGTGTATTTGTTAGCTCACCAGAAAACCTATTAGAAAAAAATCTCATACCGTTCACCTAAACCGAACACCAGGAGACCCGAGGGGACCGAAGAAAACCAAGGAAGGTGAAATCCAGCACCGACCAGACACCCCCCACCAGAACTCCTCCCCAGCCCAAGAAACATCCAGACCCCAACAAATCCAAAAAACATAAAATCAGGGAGGCCTCAAGAGACCAAAGGAGAGACCGAGAAAAGGAAGGAAGGACAGACGAAGCCGCGTGAGATCCGCAGACACCAGCCTCCACCGATTCAATAACCTGAGGAGGAAACAGATTGTGTCTGAGTTTCGGTAGATGCTGGTGTGGTGGATCTGGCATGCATGAAAATCTCCACCAAAGAGGGGAGCCGTCGACCCCCGCCGGAACAGAGCAAGCGCAACACCTCAGGGCCCCCCAGGCCGCGGCAGCGCCAAAGGACGACCCCCGGGCCCCGCCAGGGCCACCGGCCGGAGAGCAAACCCAGGAGCAGGAGCGCCCCCCGCCCCAACACGGCCCGCGCCCCCGGCCCAACGCAGCAGGACGGAGTTGTAGGGTGAAGACGATGTTTCCACCCTACCCCACCCCCCAAAGTGTGTTATGTGCCCTATATGTCTATAAAAGTGTATTGTGCAAACCTAGTGTAGTGAGTTAAGAGGAGTGACCAGCGGGGCCCTCCCCAACCGGGCGGGGGCAGGAGGCGCACCGGCCCACCAAGCCCCCACCCACCCGACCAGGACCCCGGCGGGCATATGGGACCCATCCGGCGGGGCGATAGGGCTCGCCCCCCGGATACTGGGTCCCGCCCGAGGTGTCAGGACGCCCACCGGAGCGGGGCGGGCACGACACCAAACCCCAGCCACCCCCGCCGGCCCCCATAGCACCGAGACCCGGGCCATGGATGGAGCCCCCGGCCCAGGGGAGGGGAAGGAAGGCGTACCGGGGAAGGGAGGAGGGAAGGGGACGACAAGAAGGGCAGGGGGCAGCGGCAGGGACGCAAGGAGAGGGGGAGAGGAGGAGGAAGGGTGACGAGGGAGAGGGGACAGGGAGGCGGAGGACGGGCGGGGAGAGGCGAGGAGGGAGAGGCAGCAAGGGGGAGGAAGGGGGAGGGGAGAGGGAACCACCGGGCACCCCGGCGGCCCACAGGCCCCGAACCGCGTCGCCGGGCCCAGAGCGACGGACCGCGCCGGAACGGCGCCGCCCCCGACACCAAGGAAAGCCCCGCAACGCAGCACCCCCCAAGAGACCCAGGGAACGGCCAAGACGCAGCCGCCACCCAGCAGCCAACAGAGGGGCAGACCCGCCCACTCCCCGCCAGGGGGGACAGCACCCACAGAATTAACCCACTGGCATGCCGTGAATCCGAATATCAACCCCTGGTGCCCATCGGAGGTGAATCCGCTCGATCCCGCTGGCAGCAGCCGGGTTCCTGACTATAGAAACACAACCATTAGTTACAAATTGCCTAATACAGAAACATCAATGCAAGTTATAACGCTGCTGTGGCTCTCGCTAACAGGCAGAATTAAAATCCAAGTTTAGGTTAAAAAATTCTATATACGTAGACCATGTTTCTTTAAATTTCGACATTTGGTTTTTATTTGAGGCAGATATTTTTTCCATTAAAATATGATTTATGAGGAGGATAGACCATTGGTCGATATTCAAAGTTTGTATATTTTTCCAGTTAACAAGAATTGTTTTTTTTGCGATAGTAAGGGCTACAAGTATAGATGGAAATTGTTTATGTGGTAAGTCAATTGTTGTTAAGTCACCTAGCAAACACAAGTTTGGAGAGAACGGTATCCTACAGTCCAAGACAGCGGAAAGTTTTTCTAAGACTTTAGTCCAGAAACACATAACCGGAGTACATAACCATAAAGCATGAAAATAAGTGTCTGTAGTGTTTTGTAAACACTGGAGACAAATGTCGGAGTCTGAGAGTCCCATTTTCTTCATCATATATTGAGTAATGTATGTTCTGTGAATAATTTTATATTGGATAAGTTGTAAATTTGTGTGTTTTGTCATTTTAAAAACATTTTCACAAACTTGAATCCAAAAGACAGATTCCGGAGCTATAGACAAGTCTGTTTCCCATTTTGAGATGGGTAAAGACGTTTTATCAGTATATGAAAGTAACTTATATATTTTTGAGAGTTTTTTTGTTGTTGTCGGAGAAAGCTTGGTAATATCTTTAGCTAAAACAGGCGGTTGGAGCGTACCCTGGAGTGTTGGAATTTGTTTCTTTATCATACTTTTAACTTGCAAATAATGTAAAAAGTTTCCGTTTTTTATTTTATATTTTTGGAGCAAGGATGTATATGATATAAACATATTATCTGAGAAGAGATGGTGGAGATGTGTAATTCCTTTCTGCTCCCACACATTCAAATAAAACGATTGGTTGTTAATTTGAAAGTCGGGGTTATGCCATAGGGGAGAAAGCCCGCTGGGCTCCACTTGGGCTTTTGTCATTTCTAGTGCCTTCCACCAGGCAGTCAGGGTGGCGGAAATCATTGGATTTTTAAAGCAGTTATGTCGCTTAATCGATGTTGTAATAAAGAGTAAATCTAGGAGTCTGAGGTTATTACAATCCTTCTGTTCTAGTTCCAGCCAACAGTTAGTATCTCTATTGGGTTGTGCCCATAAAATAATATATTGTAGCTGGTTGGCTATATAATAGTGCATAAAATTTGGTGCCTCTAGACCTCCTTTGGATTAATTTTTCTAAAGAGTAGATAGACTAATCTTTGCTTCTTTTTTTTTTCCAGTAAAATTTTTTAACGGCTGAGTCCAACAACTGGAACCAGTTAGCCGTAGGTTTAAATGGAATCATTGAGAAAAAATAGTTTATTTTGGGTAAAACTTTCATTTTAATAGTGGCTATTCGTCCTATTAGAGAAATAGGAAGATTATTCCAGCGCTCCAAGTCACTATAAATGCTATCCAGAAGTGGAGTGAAATTTAAATTAACTAAATCAGTTAATTTAGGTGAGATTTTTATGCCTAAGTATTTTAAATTACCTATAGGAAATGAGTAGTATGGGTCCTGGCTTGCAGGGTTCCATGAATTTTCTGTAATAGGTAGAAGTGTTGATTTTGTCCAGTTAATAGAATAGTCTGATAACTGTGAGAATTTAGTTATTAAGTTAAATACTTCCCCTAATGAAATAGCAGGCTTTTCTAAATAAAGTAAAATATCATCGGCATATAGATTAATTTTATGTTCTGTTACCCCAGAGTGAATTCCTTGAATCATTCTTTCCTGGCGTATGGCTAATGCAAGCGGTTCAATAAATATTGCAAATAATAAAGGCGACAGTGGGCATCCCTGTCTTGTGCCTCTCTGTAGAGTAAAACTCTTAGATATAATCCCATTAGTAGTAACAGTAGCTTTAGGAGAATCATATAATACTGACACCCAGTGAATAAATGACTTCCCAAAGCCAAATTTATTTAAAACAGCAAAGAGGAAGGACCAGTTAACTTTATCAAAAGCTTTTTCTGCATCCAATGATATAATAACTGCCTTTTTATCATGCCGCTGTGACATACTAATAAGGTTAAAGAGCCTTCTAATATTATTAGTAGAGTGACGCTCTTTAATAAAGCCTGTTTGGTCGCTATGAATGATTGTCGGGATTACTGTTTCTAATCTAGATGTAAAAGCCTTAGTGATAATTTTAATATCAGTGTTAATTAGTGAAATCGGACGGTAACTTGATGGAAGGGTGGGGTCTTTTTCTGGCTTTAATAAAAGTTTAATTGCTGCTGTATTCATGTGTGGGCGTATGTGACCATTAGTTTTAATTTCTGTTACTACTCTTAAGAATAGTGGAGCAAGCATTGACCAGAAGTGCTTTAAAAATATAGCCGGATAACCATCCGGGCCGGGTGCTTTGCCATTTGGCATACTATCTAGAGCACTGTACAACTCGTTTATAGTAAGTGGTGCATCTAACATATCTTTATATTCAGTAGTTACCTGAGGTATACTTAAGCTACTGAGGAATGCCTCAATATGCTCTGGGTTAGGTTTATTAGTTTCTGAGTATAAGTTGTGATAATAATTATAAAAAATTTGATTAATTTCTTCTGGTGATTGTGTACATTCACCAGTTGTACCTTTAATAGCCGTTATAAGCGATTTTTCCCGATTACGTTGAAGTTGGTTTGCAAGAAATTTACCTGATTTGTTATTATATTCAAAGTTGTTGTATCTCAATTGTTGTATTATAAACTCTGTCTTTTTAGTTAACATATCGTCTAACTGTATTTTTGTATTTTGTAAGTCAGTCCATATTTGGTTATTTGGGTTTATTGCGTACTCATCCGTCAGTTGTTTAATTTTATCTTCCAAGTCTTTTTCAAATTTTTGATCCTGTTTCTTTTTATAAGATGAATATGATATAATTTTACCTCTAATTAATGCTTTCCCGGCTTCCCAGAGAAGAGCTGGAGATAGGTCTGGAGAGTCATTTATTTCCAAAAAGTCTGCCCATTCTTTTCTTATAATTTTGTCAAATTCTGCGTCGTTTAGTAGTGAGATGTTAAAACGCCATGTAGGTGGTGGTTTAAAGGTATAATCAACTTGTAAGGAAAGGGAGACTGGTGCATGGTCGCTAATAATAATAGGATGTATTTTTGTAACGGTTTTATCAGCAATAGAATTATTTGTAAGAAAAAAATCAATTCTTGAAAAGGACCGGTGCACAGCGGAAAAGAAGGTAAATTCCTTCTTATTTGGGTTTTTAAGTCTCCAGCTGTCGACGAGGCCAAAGTCATCCATATATTCCCCTATTACTTTTGTGGATTGTGATCGCCTTATACATGTTGTTTTATTAGAACGATCTATTAATGGATTTAAGGTTGTGTTAAAGTCTCCTCCAATAATAATAGTAGAGTTCGCTGCTAATTCAAACAGCTTAGAGAAAAATTCATGGAAAAAAGCCGGATCATCATTATTAGGGGCATATAAATTACAGAATGTATATATTTTATTAAATATAGTCACCTGAATAATAATGTATCGGCCCTCTGGGTCTGTTATTGTATTATTTAGAGTAAAGAGTAAATTCTTATGTATGAGTATACAGACTCCCCTTTGTCTACTGTTATAAGGGGCAGAGTACGCTTGGCTAAAATTTTTATCAATAAGTAATTTTTCTTCAGATTTTTGTAGGTGGGTTTCTTGTAGGAGGCAAATATCTGCTTTTAATTTTAAGAGATGGTCTAAAGTTTTTATTCTTTTTGCCTGTGAGCGAGCGCCACAAACATTCCAGGAAACCAGAACTAATTTATGCATACAAATAATATAAACTCAGTCCTATGTATATATCTGTATAGGCCATTTGCCACCACTGGCATGTTATAGGATAGAATCAAAGTGGTTAGGTGATTTATATAGTTTGCATAAAATATGAGGTAACGTATAAGGTAACATGTAAGGTAATGTGTAAGGTAACGTGTAAGGTAACGTGTAAGGTAACGTGTAAGGTAACGTGTAAGTAAATAAAACAGTGCAAAAACGAGTAGGGCGGTGAAAGTGAAGGAAATTAACAGGGGATTAAACATAACAATACACCAGTAACCCCAGCGAGATTTTTTTTTTTTTTATAAATATACTTTAGATATAGTTGTGTATTAATATTATATTTATAATATAGCCTAAACATAATAAGTATTCATGTTTTTGGTTTTATAACCACATATACAGTATAAGTATACACCTAGTAATCAAACTAAGTTTAGTTCCACCAATGCTAATTAGAACAGCCAGGGAGTGGAATTGGGGTTCCGGAATAGTTGGCCATCGATATATAACTTATCAACGGCTATCGTAGTCCGTTTACCCTCCTGCCTATTTTGTTTCATTATAGGAAACAGTACCTTTCGCCGCTCATTGATCTCTCTCTGGAATTGATCATTCATTCCAAATGAGGTCCCTTTAAGCTCCCGTCCTTTACTTTTAACAAATAATTTCTGTTTAAAATGCTCAAACTTGGCAATAGTAGGACGGGGTTTGTTGCCTCTACGGGCTCCAAGCCGATGTACCCGGTCAAAAGAGATGTTATTTACCGTCTCCTGAGGAATTTTTAATGAATTCGTCATAATTTTTTTTATCTCAACCTCTGGGTTATCAGAGGTATTCTCAGATATACCTGAGAATATTAAATTCTCCCGCATACTACGGGATTGTACATCTAAAACTGTTTCTTTTAGCGTTTTATTCTCTTTTTTCATAGTTTCCAGCTCGGCTGAAACAGCCGTGAGTGTAGAATGTAGCTCGGCATTTTCCTGTTTAAGGACACTTACCTGCTGACTGATGAATTCCATGCTTACTTTTAATTCTTTGACGTCCTCGAGGATGAGGCCGAGGACGTCAAGTTTTTTATTTATGGACTCCAGCACACTGACCGAAACGTCCGTAGTGGTGGTGGTTAGGTCGTCCGTGTCCGTCGCTGAATCGTTTTTCCTCTTCTTCGAAGAAGGTTTCTTCGATGGTTTCTCGACGGAAGGATCCTCCATCGCGCAGCTGTAAAAATATCCGTCGATGAAACGTTCAAGGTCCTCCACGTTGGGTGGTATTTCAGATCTGCCGGATGAAAGAGAGAAGAGAAAAGCCAAGATATATGATGGTTAAATTTGGATTAGTTTAGTATAATAGAGCTAGTTCTATCTTAGCAGCAGGGCGCCGCCATGTTAGGGTTTCTGGTCTCGCTGTAGGTCTCGCGATAGTCACAGCATCTCGTGAGCCTCTAAAAGGATACTTGACTCATTGAGCCATTTTCAACAGTATGAAGATAATATTTTGTCTCCAATCATGGTTCAGTTTGTTGACCAAACCCAGAAAACAGGTGAGCTGTGATTGGTCGTTACCTGTTTCCTTAGTCTACAGCCAGTGGAAAAAAATTGTTTCTAAAGGTATTAATTGTACATGAAAAATAATGAAGTTATCAGCTTAATTCTGGACAAACTAATAACTTTTTACTGCTGAAAATGGCTCAATGAGTCAAGTATCCCTTTAAATTACATTATAACCTAAAATGTTGTCATTTGGGTTTAGTTCCTCTTTAGATGATTTTTTTAAATGGTGCCTTTTGAAGATAAAACTTTTTTTTATTTGACTTGTCACTTTCCAAAATGCTTCTGTTTGGAGGGTCTGCAATTTCCGGGTTATTACTAGTCATGTTTTTCCTCATCTGGTCTGCTCTCCTCGTGTTGTTGAACAGAATTAGCACTAATGAATGAGCGGAAATAGTACTGTTTTACACTAGAAACATTTTCTTCATTTTGTTTTAATAAAAGATAATGGAAGTACATTTATCTGATTTTAACCATGGAAGTGTGGGTCACTACAAGAGAGAGATGGATGGATAGATAGATATGAAACAGAATTTTATATTATACAACTGCCATGACCACTATTCTCATGATTATTAAGAGAAATGTAAATCAAGAAAATCACAGATACATCCACCAAAAGCTTCAATACTCATTTTACTTTGAATAAAAAAAACTTTAAACATTAGAAAGTGAAAACCATTCAAGTAGATTTTGGTATTTTGTATGTAAATGTAACATAAAGAGTGACCATCGATCACAGACAAATAAAAACATTTGTGGGATTCAGAATGGTAATGATGGAGTTTGCTCTTCTCTTCGCTCCACTTAGGGAGTAAGCAATGTATATTCCTCCGCTTATATGTAATATGCTTACACCATGCAAAGCGACAGGCCACTCCAGCTGCGGAATGCGGAGCCAGTGCCACACTGTGTGTTTCAAATGTTGATGATCAATAATAATTTGCATCAGTTCTCTAAGGTAGCCAGCTGTGTTGTTCATTGATGCAGGAGCCAAGTGATCCATAGCTAAAAGTTGTCACTGTTTGGGTGGGTCGGGCCGTCCGATCTCGTCACCAGTTCCGGATGCTCTGGTACGGTTGATGTGGCGTCACTGGTGTGCCTTGTTTTCTCTGCTTGATGATACATGTTTGTTTGTTCATTAATGGTGGAAAGTCTTTGGAACAATTACACTGGGTTTCTTTTTTTCTTCATATCACAAAAGCCTTGCATTTGTAGCTTGTTGACTCTGTTTATGACAAGTCTACCACTTATGCAGTGGCACGGTGATTGAGTGGTTTGCACGCCTGCCTCACTTTTCTGAGGCTTAGAGTTGGAATTCAGGCTCTGGCCTTCTTTATGGCGTATGCATGCTCTTCCAATGCTTGCATGTTTGGTTCATTGAAAACTCTAAATTGCCCTTTGAGTGAGGGTGAATCATCGTTTGTCCATATCTGCCCTGCAACTGGCAGGCCACCATTTGAGGATGTTCCCCGCCTGCCAAAAGTAATCTGGGATACTAGGCTCCAGCTTACCTGCAACTCTTATGAGGATAAGCTGTGTAGAAATTGCTTTGGTTGGATGGATCACATAGTTCAGTGTGGGCATATTCAAATGCAGCTCCATGCTCAAAAATAATTATCATGTTCTCAAAATCCTATTGATGTTCTCAAAATGTGTTTTGTATGCTCATATCATTCTCTGTTCATTTAAATTTGCGTTTACCATTTCAATCACTCAAAGATTAAGTTCTGTCCTGAGTTAACCCACTATACAGGGTCAGCCTCAGCTGAGGGGTTGCGAGTGTGAGGTAGTATGGTTCAGTCTGGGTATAAATGGTGAGAAGACTTAGCCTGGTTGAGGGATTAGAGGAGAAGGGGGCGGGGAGCATGCATGATCTGTCAAGGGCTTAATTCCACAGTTATCCCTACGGCAGCAGCCGCTGTGATGGCAGAAGCTGTGTTTTCATTAGTCTAATATTCAGAGAAGCTCCACAATTATGTAAGAGTGACGTGCTGTCATCCTCTCTCGGACGGCCCACCGCCTGGCAGGAACGTGGCCGTTTGTTTTCCTTTGATCCTTCATCACTGGGAGAAGCCAAAAGGACATCTGTTAGACTGTGCGGTCGGGGACGGTACTCGTAGTAGTCACGCCACAGCAACATCGCTGCTCTAGAGGCACTTTATGCGTTGAAACAGCAAGAAAGAGTTTTTGTAATGCAGAAGAAGATGAGAAAGCATGTGGAGATGATTCTGGTCTTTGTTAGAAAATGGGACACTGCTAATCGATGAGGCCATCTGTGTGATGCTCTCTGCGTTGGAGGAGTTTTAGAAGATGAAGTTTAAGAAGTTCATTACGATCATGCAAGCAGCAATGGGGATTGTACCCCTGAACAAACGAGAGCTTCTTCCACCGGGCAGGAAACTGTGGAGACCCCCTGGGTGAGTTCCAGTACTTTGTGTCTTTTGACATACAAGTAAATGTTATATACTCTAGCATGTCTGTTGTACAAATGTACAAACATCTGCTACAGAGGCTTGCAATTAGTGACTTACGACTCATAATTATACTGTGCTAATGATTAAATTTAGAAGGTTTTTCCTGTTCATCCAGTCAGTGGGAATGCTGTACATAAAAATATTATCTCGACACATCCCAGATTACTATGCAAGAGGGACACACCATGACTCCCAACCTCAGTGTTACAACATTGCAGTTGACTGGAATATGGAAGAAACCAAAGCCTGTCCTAAAGTGCTTACTTTTCATTGGTAGCATTAGCTGCCAGATTAACACAGGGAAGCTTGTGCCATATGACAGCTAACAATGGTAATAAACTCCACACTACAGCTCCTGTATGTATAATGGGCAAAAAGACAGAATTCACAAACCATGTCAACTCATTTAGTTTCTTGTAAACTTGGCTTAATGTAATTCATACACTGGTATATCACTCCCTATTTTGACACGTCTGTAATAACACATTCAACACACACAGTTTACTTCAGATGTGCCTGTATTAAAAATGCTCCAAGGTAGCACCTTTTGAAAAATATGTCTAAAAATGGATAGGTCTTAAAACACTGAACACTGAGACCAGCCGTTCAAAGGAATTTACGTACATAAATGAGCCAAAAAATCTACACAATGTGAATTAGTTTGTAGTAATTAGCCAGCTTCCAATAGCTGCCGTGGCTGAGCAAAAAAGGTTGGATGATGGTGACTGGTGAGTGCATTGCCTTGTTTAGCGCTGTTGAACTGTCAACCAAACCATTGGTGAAGATTGACTAGCGTTTGCAATATATTTGGGGAGAAATTATTGTGTATTGGATTTTCACCTAAATTGTATTGTCCCCCACTTTAAGTTTTAAAATCTGGTCACCTTAGCTAATCAGCAGCGTTGGAAACGTTACTTTAAAAAGTAATTAGTTATAGTTACGCATTACTTGCTTAAAAAGTAACAGTTAGTAATTGAATTACTTCATAATAAAAGTAACTCGTTACCAGGCAAAGTAACTACATTCACTGCTTAAAAAAAGTTTTATATCAAACAATTTTGATTTGTAATTTAAAAAAATATATTATTATTATTATTATTATATTTTTTATACAAGGAATTCAAATTACGTCCAGGCTATATAGGGTGTTTTCATTATTATTATTTGTATTTGTCACACAAATGCCTCACTCCATAATATGACACATCATACAACAATAATAACAATAATAATAATAATAATTATTATTATTATTATTCATTAAATTCTGAGTGGTGATGTATGTTCTACCTCTGCCAGTTACTACAGCAATCAGAATAATAATACAAATAAAATAACTACTGGATAGATGGTGATTTGTAGCACATATGTCATCTATAGGTAATTTGTAGACAGTCCTAGCCAGTCCCTCCAGGATTTCCCGGGCATTTTTTATGATTGTTGCGGGCTAAAATAATCAAGAATAGATACAAGAAATTGCCAATGCTATCATGGGCAAAATAGCCATAACTACTACTATATTTACTCCTCAGAATCATCAGCTTCCACTTGATCTCTCTGAAAAAATATAAATTTTGTACACTTTCAAATATGAGAGTATGGTGATATATCTTCAGTTTATAATTCTACACATATAAAGATGTGCTTAATGATTGATTTTTGTCAGAAAATTGTCCAACTCTAGGCTTAACATGCATCATTCACATACAAATGTCACAACATAGTATGAGCATATATCTTTCAACATTTTTCACATGTTTAGCACTCGTGAAATAAGAGAAATACAATTGTTGCCGCTATTAATTGCACTAGGCGAGCGTGTCGCTATGACTTAGCGGTATCTTTATCGCTGTTATGGTGCTTGTGGAGTCGCAATATGGCTCTTGGTGGGACATGATTGTCAACAAATCGCTCTTCATGGCGGCCGTTTTTCGGCAAATCTCGACTGTTATTTTTGATTAATGTCACTCTTGTCAAAGTTGTCAAAACAGTTCCAGGCGAGGATGTGGACTCTTTGCTAAAATGCTAAAATATGCTAAGCCTTAAGGTACAGAAGGAAGAAGGACGACACGTCCATCACGTCGTGACACGCTTCCTGCGGCATCTCTAAAATAAAAATCACTATACATTTCAGCTGTCAAGACACTTTTATTGTGACGAGGTTCGACAACAACAGTGCCTCTTATTTTCAGAGCTAGTCACCGCACAATGTCTTGTAAGCTTTCTTCGAGCCTTGAATCTAGTAAATAAATTGTAACGCAACGCATTTCTCATACAATAACGATAACGGCTTTTCAAATATGGGGAGAATAATTTGTTAGATTAGTCCGTTTATGAAAAAAAAAAACGGAGTTACCTAACGCCGTTAGTTTAAACGCCGTTATTCACATCACTGCTAATCAGTATGTGATTATGAAACGATTACCACTACAATATGTTTCAAACAACAATGGTGACATTTAAGCTGTTTCTTTACAATAAAAAAATAAAATAAAATTATAGGGTCAAGTTGCCAAGGTGAAGTTCTATTCTGTTTACCAGAATTACTTGCTTTAAATCAACAAAAGTATACAGTATGGAAGGCTATAGTATCCACCTTCAGACAATTTGCCAATTGAAGACCGCAACTCTAAGATGGCCCAGTTTCATGAGTGGAGTCATATTGAAATTAAAAGAGTTAAGACATTTAAACAAACAAGCATGCTTGAAGCGTTCTATGGGTTGTACCAACATACAAACAAAGTGGTCTCGCTTTTTGTGCTGTAGTTAAATCGTGGCTTCTCCCAGAAGCACTGTAGCTACAGATGCCTAGCCTTTCCTCATACTTGGACAAGTTTGTTTGTTGAAAGGCAGCAGGTTCTATCATGCATTCTGCTCGCCTCACCCACAAAACAATGCTGCAGTATCAGTCTCAAATCAGGTTGGTTATTTGATAGCATAAGAAATCAGATCACACTATTTTCAGCTTAACTGGGAGCACACAAGTTTGGACCTGTTTTTATTGGACATGCAGATCACTGGTACTGCTATTGAAAATAGACTGCAGTCATCAAAGATTTGTCACTACTAAAAATGCATTCTTTTTCAATTGAATCTATCCGTCTGCAGTATGTGCTTGCCTAAAAATTCCATGTTTAGTTACATATTACAGTTCTGTTATTTAAGTTGTGTACCAGAATCAGGTGTAATTAATTGTAAACAAAATGCTGAAATGTTTTGTCTTATTCATATTTGTTGTCAAACTCCAATTGTTTTCAATTTACAGCAACACTATTGGCTTCAGTGTTCATTTTGGAGGGGAGTGTATATCTGCCTGAACACTTGGTGTGTTTCTTGAAGCTTGTTTAATGCAGCTGTGGGTATTTTTCAGCAAGGAATTTATGGGTTGCTATTTGCTAGCAGTTGCCAATGCTAACACATTACCAAGCTGGGTGGGTATTGGTTAAAAAGGATACATATTACAGCTTTGTATATTTTTGGATGCTGTAAAAAAAGAGATCCGTCTTACTTACAGCGGCCTTGGCATTTAAAAAAAATAATAATCTTGGGCTAACTAACAACAGCAGATATATTTTCAGTTTTTTCTTTTTTATTCAAATATGAAACGGTCAGCTGTCGTGTAAAAATGTTGCTGGTTGACACGTTTGACTTATCATAGATTTACTCAGGTGTCATATATCACGTACTGTTTAAAACTTGTGTCCTTCCACTTTTTAAACGGGTATGTTTTCATTCCATCTGTAGCCTTATACTGTGTACTTAAACATTTTACAAATATTGACTCAAGGTCCAAACAGAGTGGCTTCTGACCACTATAATCATTTTCTGAATCCCGGTTCTACACCACTGCAGTCAACAGCTACCTTTTAATGCCAGTCAAAAGTGAATACTGTTCTTATCATAGGATAAGAACACAAAATATTTAATTTGGATTCTACCACCTAAAACCATACAGGAAATTTTCCTCAAGTATGCACGACCACAAACTGATCTATACCAGTTATTTTTATTTTATTTCCTTGCCATATTAACGTACCTGTACCAGGGTTTCCATTACATTCACTCCTGAGCGGCGGCTACGATTTAAGAATGGCGGGTAATTCAAATTTCTAAATAAAACAGTTTGAGGCTGGAAGGGAGAGGAGATGAGTGTAACCACGCAGCGTTACACCACATGGATAGTTAAAAAGGCGACCAGACAGCAGGGCTCGACACTTCGACCAATTTACCACAAATGCGGCCAACTTTACAGTGTTTGCTGGTTACAAAAAAAAAATCGAATCCGGTTGCACGGCGTGAGTGCATGTTTTAATTAGTAATGCAACAGATAATCTTTGAGCCATGATGCGTTTGGATAAAGCGCGAGGACGCGTCAAGCTAGGCACGCCGCGTTGCGAAGGCCAACTTCAAAATAAAAGCCTACCAAATAATACATGGATGTCAATGCAATAGCCTTGCTAGGCTTCTATTTTGGAGTTGACACTAGCAGCATGTGGTGGCCTGTCGTCTAAGTTGACTCGTCCTTTCTCAACGACCAACATCAACACAACACCATCCCGAAATCGTATTCAATCGCTAATTAAGGACGCCAAGAAACCGCTAGTTAATTACGCTGTAATTGTACATTGACACGGCACAAGTCTCTGGCGTTAGCAACTGGCCACTAATGGGAGTGTAAACATTGACGTCTCTTGCGAACACGAGGTGCATACAACTAACTCCTCTCTTTTGGCAACCATGTTATTAGTTTAAATGTGAAATCAACCCAAAAAGGTTCTTTATAATATGTTTGATGTTCCCCTACTAGTCTAAACATGTCATTCTGATTATATAGCATGTGGAATATGAGTTAAGCATCAAAATCCACCTGTTTTGATCCATTTCAGACAGCAGCCATTTTGCCACTTGCGATCTCCTGAAAATGGCATCACACTTTCTCGGGCTCAGGTAATGACCAATCACGGCTCAGCTAAAGAAAAAGAGTAAGCCGTGATTGGTCGCTTCTTGACATGAATTGGCAAAATGGCCGTCTCCCTGAGCTGGTTTAAAACAGGTGGATTTTGCTGCTGAACTCTTATTCGCCAAACGGGTGTTTGACTGGTGATTATTTGTGACTGATGATTATATTTAATATATTTAATGTCCATTTTAGTTTGTGTGTAATTATAATACAGATGGTATACTATTTGTGACTGTTTCTCTAAGTCTTCTTGAATTTTGTATTCATTTTGTATGTGTAAAATTGTAAATCGAAGAGTTATAAGTCATGCGATTTTTCTCTCACAGAGATCAGCCTGGATCTGACCAAACTGCTGCTGCTCTTTTTAAGTCCAACCGCAAGTTCTGCTGGTCCCGGGAAGCCCATTACTTGTATCTTCGTCGCCTCTCTTCACGCAGCTTTTCGGCTATTATGATGGTACGTCAAGTCAAATGGGGCAAAATGTGGGTTGCGTGACTCAAATGGATGCTTGTCTGATCTTAAAGGGGAAGTCATGTCACCAGTCTAAACATTGCATTCTGATTAATATTGTCTTTGTGGAATATGAATTAAGTAGATGAATCCACCTGTTTTTATCCATCTCAGAGGGTGGCCATTTTGTCACTTGCTGGGCTCAGGTAACGACCGTCACGAATCACCTGTGTTCTGGGTTTGTTCGTGACGTTTGTAAGATGAGCCCTTAAGCACTATGATGTCATTTTCAACAGCAAGTGGCAAAATGGCCACCCCCTGAGATGGACAAAAAAATGGGTGAATTCATATTCCACAAACACAGTATTGATCATAAGACCATGTTTAGAATAATGAGAGTGCTACAACATAACGTTTCTCACTTTACTTTCCCTTTAAGCGTGTTCCAAGACTGCATTCTTGAACCATGTTCAAATGTCTCCCATTCCTCATCAACCTTTGGGATCTGACACTTGCATCAATTTCAGCTCTGTGTTTTTCTCCTCTACTGTGTGTAGATGTAATAAATTATGTCATGAAACATTTTGTTTTATAATCCCATCAAATGACAGGCTAAGAGATGCATGCATTGTTGTTGTTTTTTCCTTCTTTCTTTTTTTTTTTTACTTGTTCTAAAAATAAACAAAGCCTCCTCTTTCTGGCACACTGCTTGGAATTGGAGTTTGTGTGCGTGATTCAGTAGTTCCTAGACTTCGCTCCCTTTATTTGAACACAAATGGTCTCTGGCCCTTCCAGCATGCATGATTATAATTAAACAGAGACATGCCTCTGCCTGGACATTTCACTGTCTGACTATGGGAATTATTGAGGCCTAAGAAGCTGATCTTCATTAGAGTGGACTAATTGAATGCCTCTGTGTGATGAATTGTTAAACTATGTAAACTATGCGATTGGAAACATAACATTTGTTATGAGAGAGTTTTTTTTTTTTTATGTTTTGTGTGTACTTAACCTTGTGCTGAAGATAATACTGAGATAATGAAACACAAACGCATACAATGCAACAAATTTAACCCGGTCCACACAAACCATTGTGTGTTTTTATTCAATGGCTCTTTGTTATTTTTCTGGGTTTGTCTGACCTGGACCAAGCTTGGATGACCTTAACTTCATCCAAATATTGTTGTCATGATGTGTAACCGGGTTGTTCTGAGTCTCCTCATTCATGTTCTTGTGACATACACAACTATACAGTAAGGGAATCAAATCCAAATGCAGCTAAGATGCAAAATAGCATACAGTAGTTGTCGAGGCTGTTACAGTAATGTTAATTAAATTGTAATCATTCAACAATAAAGCAATTAAATTTGTTATTACGAAAGCTAGGTAGAACACACTATGTAATTGGCTGCCCTCGGGTTTGTATATTATTGCTTGTTTGTGTTTCCTGTCTGAAAGGCTCACAGCAAGTTACCTTTAAATCAATGCGAATCTTGGACTGCTCCATCCCGGCGACATTGTAGTCTTCAGCACCTTACGCACTCTTTCATAGATTATACGGTGTTCATAATTTATGGCAATCATCTTAATCTATATGCATTTACAGGTGGGCAGCGATGTAAAACATTACAATTAGTTCGTTGACACACTGGACCATTTAGTTTGTATTTTGTTACTCCCCCCTTGCTCTCCGCCATTTGGTATAATCTGTCCCGAACCAAGCGTACTCGGTGGGTGCTACTTTTTGCACGACTGCGAACTTTTTTCTTTCTTTTAGTTATTCTAATCCCAGAATGTAATTTGGGAAGGGCATTTTCAGGTTTCACGACTGAAATCCGTTCGCTTTAGAACGCGTATAATTGTGTGGGAGCCTGCTGATTCGGGAATCTTGAGCCATTGCTAAGTGCGTGATGCCTGTGAACGGAGGGGGTCTGCTCTCCCTGGGCAGATATGCTACTCAATATTTCAGTGTAAGTACTACGTCTACCCGTGGTGGTGTTCGTTTTAAAGCACTGATGTATTCATGTTTACAGATAGGCCTACTACTATTGTATCACGGTAGCGTTGTAATACAGCAGGTAATCGGAAGGAAACGCAAAGTCATACTGGGCGTTGTTGCACCTGCTGTGTACTGCATTAATATACAGTCGATTGTGAGTGAGTGGTCTACTGTACACCACTACGGGTATTTTTAAGCAGTGCTAACTTGCTGCTAATGGTCTAACATTTGGGTTTTGTTTAATCGTTGATAAGCTCCTAAGCAGCCGGCATGTGATGGTCTGTTAAATACATTAATGCAAATTGTGTAATCCTTCCTAGTATTTGTAGTCCAGCGCAAATTAAAGGTTACATTGCACATTTCCAAAAGCGATGGTTTAGTTGTTTCAACTAATGTCACGACTAGCATCCCTCCTTGCCCTACGCAGTGTCACCAGCAAGGGGCAGCCTCGGACAATATTTTCTACACAATTTATTCTGTATGCATTGTTGTGGTTGTAAAGGAAAGAACAATCATTTTGTGATAAGATATTATGCTGAGTGAGGAGTCTTGGTCAAAGCCATATCAACCGTGCTTGCTTGCACTTGAATATGCTGATGACTTTATGTAACAGGATGCGTTGAAAATGGTCCCTGGACAACCATTTACATTTTGATTCGTCAAGATATATGGTATTGTTTTTGAGGGTTAGAAGAATTTACATGTACCGGTAATTCCGACATGCTTCTAAGTTCTAGCAAGAATTTGCTACAATTTATATAATTGTTACAAAAATGTGTCACACAGGACTTGAGAAAGCAATGTAATCGGTTAGACTGACAAGAGCTTCTCATGAAGTGTTGAGATTTACATTAGAGTGAATATTGAAATGTTACTTTCTCAAATTGTCATCCATTGTTCAGATGTGTGTTGTTACCATGCTGTACTATTTCTGTAATCATTTTGCACAACCAGAGGTTAAGACCTAGATTGTTTGGAATAGATGGTGTTCAAATATCTTATATTCTGTTGTAAGTGGTTTTCCATACGTGCAGAATAAGATCCTCTATAATACTCTTTGTCTTTAAAAGGGTGACCCTGTACTTTAACTCTGCCCTCTACTTCCCCCTCATTGGGGGAAATAGTTGTGTTATATAATGGTCTAAACTCGGGAAACTACTGCTTATCCTGCAAGCCAGCCCGCTAGCAGCCAACACAATCGTATCGCATCATAGTAGATGTGTGTGTCTGATTGAACCATTTGCCAAAAGCTTTTGGGTTGCATGCTGCTTATTCATTTGAACTTCATCTTGTAGTTTCTTCGTAGCTGCTTCGGAATGAAATTCATTTCAATTGTATTGTAGGCGTGGCGTTTCCTTCCACACTCTATTGTTTTAACAATAGCCTACAAGTGCAAAGTAGTGTTAAAATGAAAACATTGGAACTTGGAAATGTCCTGATTTATTCTTTATTTCTTGTCTTTGTTTTCACTGTGTCATGCTCAAACTAGTCTAGCATCCATTTTATACAATCCCAAATGTGTATTTTTCCCATTTTATGTAGAACAGTTCACTATTATTTACTCATACTCATATCAAGCTTTATCTCACAAAGGTTAGGTCATGAGTTAAAGTTAATAATTTTTGGTTACAATTTCACAACACCACAATCAAAAGTGATCTTTTTTTTTTTTTTTTTTTCTGTTGGCAAACCCTAACCCCTAGCAGATAAAACTTCTGATTTTTATTTTATTTTACAATATACTGGTATATTTTTTTCTGTGAAAGTACATTAGTTGCAATGTTTCAGCTTTTCCCATTTGGTGCACACACTAACAGCAAACAAACAACAAAGGAAGACGCAAACAATTGGAAGAAGCGAAAAATAATTGAATCAAGACAGCAAAATATGTCAGGCACATCTTAAAGGTGTTGAAGAAACAGTGTGTATAATTTTTTAATATGTAAAAAGTGTGTTCTTACACATCAACGTACATTTTTAAATATATAATTGTAGGTCTAGTAATCGCTAGTTATATAACGCCTTACAGGCTGACATGTTTTGCTGCCATCTTTCTGCTACGGATACCTGGTCTCTCTGAGACAGTAGTGCGCCTGCTTCAAAATGCACAGATTTTGAATTTACGGTAGGTCGATGCATTCTACCTCATTGGGCAATTTCTCCCGTGATTTTTTATTTTTTTTAATATCAATAAGTGGTACGGGCGTTACAAGATTGCATATATTGTACTGTACTTGACACCATGCATGGTAATAAACAAGCCACAAATCGACCTTAGTCATATAATCAGAAGAGAGTTATTAGTTCGGTACATTAATATCACTGAAAAGAAACCCTGTATTGATGAGTTACAATTAACTAATAGCGGACCATGGTCCATGTGACAATGATTGCATGATGATATGGTGCCCATTTCAGTCTGAAATGCTCCCACACGTTCACCATTTTTTGTCTATTTTTGACACATTTTTAATCCTGCTGCATCATCCACATGTGCCAAATAAAGTTTTCAATATCTTTGTATGAGGCAGGTTGTGAAAGTGCAAATGCCAGTATAGCTCAGTTTTGTTGTTTTTTAATGTGCTGTATACATTTGCTGTATGCTGAAAGTGTGAGAGCAGTGTGCAAGTGTGCCGTTTAGAGGGAACATTGGTTGCATGCTGTGCGAATCTCGTCCGCCTTGGTACAATCGCTAGTAATTAGAAGGGCAGCTTATTTGACGCCATGGAGCCGAGGATCAGTTACTTGGGGGAGTGAGCTGCATGGTGCGCAGCAAGCTAGCTTAGCATTTAGCATTCTCAAGCAGCTGCGAAGGGAAAGACTTGCGGAAGTACGGGTAGACACGATACATTTTTTTTTAGCCAGCTCAGAGCCGATAAGTGTGACCTGTCCACAATAGCATGCTGCTGATTGGTCAGCTTGCCTTGGAGGATAAGAGCGCTTAAAAAAAAATAATAATAATAAATAAAAAATCAGCATAGCCGATCACAAAATTGCTGAGATCCCGATTTTTTAATCCCAAAGCAAAATATTGTTCAGCTCTAGATCCAACTATCCAACTTCCAGTCGGGAAGACAAGTCAAATCACCCGCCATCACGCGCTAGCCAGGAACAACTTCAAAATAAAAGCATACCAACTTGGCACTGATGTCTGAGTATTACTGTATTTGGGAAGATTTAATTTGGAAATTGGCTTTTGACCACATTGGCATCTTACAATCATGCATAGCATGAACAGTTCTTGCTGCACTGCTGGCTTGTCTTGTCTTCCTAACGTTGCACACCAAATATATAGGTACCCGAACCAGAAAATATTCCCCAAGCATTTTTTTTTTTAAACCGAGGTATTTAAATTACTCAAACTCGTTTCACCCCTGCTTTAAACGTTTGTGTCGTGATCGGTGTAATCATGTGGTACAAATCGATTGATCGTAGCAGTAACTACATCACAGGCAAAGTTAAAATAAAATGAGTCAAGTCAATGAACGACACTTCAGATTTGACAAAAACGTATAGAGACGGATGACTAACTATATCACGACATGGAATCAAGTTTCATCTCTATCATTCACATGGTCTGCACAGTTTTCCTGCTACTGTTTGTTCCCTTCTTGGCTAAATGATCAGAAAAGTGGGTCATGAGGGTTAATGCCAAGTCCTATAATGTCACTGAGCAAATTTCTTTGTAGGTTAATTTTTTTTTGTAACCCTACCTACATTTCTTGCTTCCAACTTCAACTGTCACTCTCTCATGTGTTTGTTTGGTGCTCTAAAACATATTCTATTATCTGTAGCATAAAATCAAATTCAAATGTTGGGATGCTCATGCACACTCAGAAGGTTAATCACCACCCACCATACAGGCGTTGGTTGGTCTGAATGTTTACACATCCTACCAACACTGGGATTTGTGCTGAATGTAGGCCAGCAGAATCACGCTTACGTCAAAGGCAGGCAGGCAGGCAGATAGATGCAGGGAGAGAGCAGCTGGTGGTTGTGCAGCTGTGGCCAAGGAGGAGTCTGTGGCGCACATCAATTTGCCAGAGCACCGCTGGCGGTGATCAGGCAAAGACACCGATAGGAAGAGAAGGAAAGTGCCAGAAATGAAGACTGTTCTCAGCCTGCACAGGAAATGGGCCCACGCGGTCAAAACCATACGCATCCTGCAGGGACTCGTGAGTGTTTTGAGTAAAATGGCTAACTTTTATCAGTTGTCGGCATTGCTCTGTTAGTCTTTTGGTTATGGAAACACGTGAATTCATGTAGTGTTAAGTTTTATGGTAGTGTAGTTAAGAAGGTTAATTGAATGGTGTCAGCTTTTACATCAAATCATTGATTTTGAGGTTCAAACTTAGAAGTGGTTTGCAAAAACTGTTGCTGTTGCTGAATTTGTTTCAATTCTCACATTTAATGTATAATTAATTAATCTTCATATTGATTGTCATTGTTCTTGTCAATTGGTCATGGACTGAAAAAGAACAAAACTAAATCCTTAGACGGATAATAAATAGTCTTGAATACCGTAATATCACAATTTAAAAGTCAGCCCTGATGCAGCTCTGCAGACAACTCATTGTTTTAGAGCTTGTGGTTGTGTAACAACGGAACAGACTAATGATGTGCCTTTGTCATTACATCACACATTTCATTTTTAAACAGTACAGTGAAATGAAATCACTGATGGTAATCTTGCCTTCCTCTTTGCAGAACCCGGTTATGGAGGAGACGGTCTGGGAGCAGTACACAGTGACCCTGCAGAGGGTGAGTCTATCCTCACTTCATCTTGTTCTTTTTATTAACATTTAGACACGGACTGCTGCTGCATGTTGGGATTTACAGAGAGCCTAACATTTACAACTGGGCATGCTGCAGTTAACCAACAAACAAATGTGTGCACCCTGCCTACAGATGGAACAGACATTTCTTCTAATTGGGCTGCATCCATTTTCTCTACTGCTTGTCCACATTAGGGTTGCGGGTATCTCAACTGAGTTCGAGTGAGAGGCTGGGTCCACCTTGGACTGGTGCCAGCCAAACGCATTGACACATACAAACAAACAACCATAAATGCTCCCTGACAGTTTTAAGCAAGGGTGGACAATTAGTTTTTACTTGGGGGGCCACATCACAAACTATAGGATATTTTGAGGGTCGTGCTAACATGTTTAACTGAATTGTGTTTAATGTATTTTTATATAGAGCAGTACATTTTCATTAACTGCTACTTGTGTAGATATGTTGTATGTTTCAATTATAAATAATGTTAAACAAAATTACAAGTAGTCATATAATATTAAAATTACAGTGGATCCTATGTTCCTCAGAAACAACTTGGTTTGTGAACCAAAATGTTAACCAACCAAAATTTGCTATTAAAATGAATGGAAATGAACGAATGAGTCCCTTCCACCCCTAGAACCAAGTCACTTTTGAGATACCCAGCAAAGAGCAGATGAGGAGGGGCACTCGACCAATGCGGTGGTGAACACGGCGATCCGGTAGCCTCCCGTCAGTCATGACAGCTTCAGCGGGGAGTGCTGTCTCTCGCAATGGTGATGTTCGAAAAATCGCTTCACCGTACTAAGCCGCTCCATTAAGTGCACCAGCAGTGAATGATTGGCACGCTTCATTTCTGCTGTCAAAGGAACAATAATACTCTTTGTCCGTCTTGTACTGTAAATAAGAGCGTTTAATTTTACATTTTCAGAATAAAAAAAAAATCAATAAAAACAATATGTGGCGGCACATGGCCAGCAAGAGCTCACCGGACACCACTTCAGCACTTTCTTCCAAAATCACTTGCACTTTTCAGTTTCTTGGAAGCCATAGTAAAGGCTAATTTACAGCAAAAAAATAATACTGTATATCCGAAATATGTGACGCACGGAGTAAGCACAGCTGAGCATTCCGCGTGGATGCTGTCAAAGCAATATTTGTCCCAAAAATTGTCCATAAACATGGGTATTTGTGAGAGGCAAGGTTCCACTGTAGAAGTATACACATACACTAGTAACATTATCATTATTTCGTCAGCATTCACAATTTTTTTTTAACTTAATTCTGTGCTTTTAATGTGCGATCTCAATCATATTAGCAGTAGTTTTGTTCCGATACCGATACTGGCAGTAGTATCGGTGAGTACTAACAAGTAACATGCCAATATCATTTATTCTGACGCTAATATAAGACTTCGGATGCAGCATCGTGTGCCTTGCTTATGCACGACATTCACTGATGTGTGACATGTTCACTACATGTCGAGCTAAGATATCCTATTGGCCCTTGATTGCTCTGAACCAATGGCAGGACAGCTTTTTCATTTTGAGAAAAAACAACAACTTGGGTATCGGTATGGTATCGGCATTGGCCGATACTGCAAAGCTGGTGTTTAGTTTCTTTTTAAAAAAAACACACATCAACAACACTTGTTCGTGTGAAGTGATTTTTCTTTTTTCTTTTTCTTTCATTTCTATTACTATGGGGGGGGGGGGGGGTAGAATGCATACTAAGCGACATTTGATGTTTCAACATCTGTGTCAATACCACACAAACATCAAGGTGTTTGCGGCTTTTTATTAACAAATAGTTAATACACTTCCAGTTTTCATTTTTCTATAATATGCATTCAGCAATGCATTTACTTGTTGTTCCTCAAATTTGAAATAGTGTGTGTGTGTATTATATTTCAAGTGGTATAGTTAGTTCATGATTTAAGATGGGACTGTGCTGTTTAAATGACAAATTATACACTGCAAACATGCTATTTTTAGACCAGCAGTGAGCGTCTGACTCATGACCATGTGTCCCTTGGGATTTTTGTGTAAATATTCAGCAGAACCAAAGACCCAAGTGACTGTTTTTTTGTTTTCCTTTTCTTTCTTTTACACCTATTGAGAAATACTTTGTGTGTTTCATAAAAGACAGAAAATAATAGTGCTATGTGATATGGGCAAAATGTTATATCCAAATTTAGATAAATTGATATCCAGATTAGGATATACAGCCTTGGAAAAAATTATGAGACCATCTTATTTTCTTCAATTTCTTGTTCACATTTGCCCCAAAGCTGGGCAGGGATAATTTTTCCACATGGAATAATATTACTGCAGTCACCCGCATCATGAGTTGATGTGGTGGTGGCAAGCCAGCAGGAAAGAGTTTGTAAAAGACAAAAGAATGTGCAAATGTTTGGAATAATTTCACATTTAGGGTGATTAACTACAATTTGTACCATAACTATACATTTATGATAGCCAGCACAAGGTAACCTATCAAAGTTAGCTAATTTAATATAGCCTACGAATGCTATATTCAAATGCTCCCGCAAGTGGCCAAGAATAGAAACAGTTGTCAGTTTACTTTAAATCACTTAATTGAGCAAACCGTAAAAAAACAATTGTGTTAAATACACCTTCTCTACACAAGTTGCCGAAGGCCACAACTCACGCAGAGTGACTCAACGCAGACTGACTAACGGTTTAGCCAGTTAACGGCCAGCCAGCTCTACACTCATTCACCGACATCCACGTCATTCACCAGGCCAGGCCCTGTGTTTAACCCTCCAAATCCAAAGATGTCGGCGGCGACAGGAAGACACACTTGTTTTTCTAATCATTATAACTCCTGAACCGTTAGCACTAGCAACGTAATTTCAATGGCTTCTTTTTTTTGAGAGAGAGAGAGAGAGCTCAGTATTGTTCATTCGGTAATCTTACCGATTCGACATGTCATCATCATTGCTCTCTCTCTTTTTTTCTTTTTTTTTTTCAAAGGCTTCTACAGCAGAGAAGTGGCGCTTTGCGTGGATACCACATACATTACAGTAGCTAGCAGATTGTCACGTGTGGAGGAGAGGGAAGTCCCTCGTCATAAAGAGGAGTCACTTCAAAGTATTGTAACTCCAGAACTATTTGTGCTAGCAACGCCATTCCTATGGTTTCTGAGAGCGGAGAAGCGGAGCTTTGCATCGATTCCACATACATGTGTGGAGGACGGGGAAGCGCTGTGTCATAGAGGAGAGCGGCGCAGGTTTGGGGAGTAACGGAATTCATGTACCGGCGTTATGTAATTAGAATACAAAAAATTTAACTGTATTCCGTTGCAGTACAGGAAAAAAACTGACGGACCTTCCGTCAATATGGACAAAATGCCCAATCATCTACAAAGATTACAGTAGACGCGCGGAGTGATACGTTTTGTTATGTCAGTGATTTGCCCCGTTGCCTACTGTGAATTCCTACACCACAATAGAGCGAAGTCCGGCTCCTTTATTTTTTAATTGTTAGACACAACGGGGTAAAAAAAAAAAGAAGGAAAAAAGCTGCTGTGTTTTATAATCATGTTGATTTAATCAATTTTGGATTACAGTACAAATTTAACCGCACTTGACACATCCTGGATGATTATGCACCGTAGGCAAGCAGAGGTAACGTAACAAAGGCTGCCAGGATGGCTTAAGCTAAATGCTAACCAATCTCCGCTGCCGAGCCTCCTTACTTCTACAATGCCGGTTCATAACACACAAAACTGGTAATTTGGTACCACAACTCTGGTAACGGTATATTGTTTACTGATGGAGAAAAAGTGTGGCTTAGTCCCATTAAAGAAGTGGAAATATTCTATACTATTCTTTAAAAAGTTGCATTTGTCGCAAAATGATTCGTTAGTACTGACTCGGTTATTGATTAACAAAAACCCACTTCCGGCAACGCTTAGTCAATTTTTCTAAGTTTCTTGTCAATTGTGCATCGTCAACAAAATGGACGTCTATCATTGATGGTTTGACAGACCTTCCGTCAATGTTGACGGAATGCCCACCTCTGAAAATAATAATAATAATAACCCACAAACGACTGTAGGCTGCGCAGCCAAGACACACGCTATTAAATGAAGGTCAAAAGACTTTAAATTTATACAGTTTATAAGTTTTAAATGCAGGTCCGTGCTTTTGATGACGGTCCTGACAGCACGGCACTGCTAAAAGTGACAGTACTACAGTGAAACATGAGACCGGTGATCCTTAAGTGGACAAGTAAATAATACCTACACCTCACATGCAAATGTTGTTGTGATTAATAATGCAAAGTAATAGAATAGAATACCCAATTCCAAAAATATTTGATTGCTGCGGCCCTAATTTTGTTTTGTTAGATGTTTATGCACAGCACTTTGTTTCGGCCGTTTCAAGTTGTCTTAAGGCTATGAATAAAATTGTGTTGCTTTAGTGTAGCAACAGGCACACCCCAATACCCCACACGCAACAATATCAACAAATGATAGTTATAAAAATAGACGTTTATCTCACATTATGATATGTATCGTCTCACATTACGATATGTATTGTAATATTGTAAGGGCAATGTAAGCACTGTTTTTGATGTTTGACATTTATCCAACAAGCAATTAACTTGCCACAAGGTCAAATTGTCATTTATTGTTAAACGTGTACTGTGAGAGCAGAGCAAACCAGTTGAGGTTAGTTAATCATCACGATGAGCCCATTGTCTTGTGCTACAGTTCATTGTAGCCAGAAAAGCTGATTTAGTGGGTTGAAAAAAAAAATCCCTTACTCCAGGCATTTGTCCTCCAGCTCTCAACCCCTCCACAGCCATCTGTCACACTCTGCTCACTACACCTACTTTGATTCTCTTCTACCGTGTGTTAAGTAAGTCTCTTTGGGGAAACATCCAAATCAACCCATGCAAGAGAGGTGCAAACATGTTAATCCTGTTAAACGATAGCAAAAGTAAATGGTAAGAATGGGGATTGAAGTCTTTCTTAGTGCTATATTAATGCATACTGTGTATTTTTCAGTGATGGTCTACTCGACGAGCTGCAAAACAAGTTGTTATGCATGCAGCCATGTCTTATCTCCGGAGTATTGATTGGCTCTTCTTGTTTTTGTGTGTGTGAAGCCAGAGGCATTGATTGAGACGGATTTCATTTGTATGCATACAGCCTTTATTTTTGAGGGAAATCCACCTTTTAAAGATATTTGCAATATTGCAAACTTGCAAGCATTTATTGTTGTAATCACAAAGCTCAAACTCAAAGTGATTCACACTGACTTTACATTCACCTACTGATTGTGCAGCATCAGGAGCAACTGGATGTTCATTATCTTGCACAAGAAACACTTCGACATGGTAACAAGAGCCAGGGATCAAACCCACAACCTCTGGGTTGGGAGACTACAACTGAGCCAATCATTAAGACAAATCACTTAATGTACTCTACTCCAATGTCAGAGTTACTTCATACAAGTCAGCTTTGAACATTTTAAATTTCTTGCTTAAATTCATATTTCAAATCATTGGGGAAAAACACCCTCATAACTAATTATCAGGCATCCGAGTGAATCAGTAAATACAGTTCAGAAATTCTCACCGATGGTTTGAAGTAAAAGGTCCTTTAAAAAAAAAATTGCAGCTGATATAGAACTTTAATTACGCTGCTTTGGCTTCAATTAGGGCTGGGCAATAAATCAAATTAATTCGATACATCGACATTTTAAAAATCGAATCGTTGAAAATTTGCTAAATCGTGAAATAGAATTTTGTCTTTTGGATTATTAAAAGCTGTTGTTCTTAGGTTGCGTTACATTCAAATATTTTTGTACGCTGTAATTTTGCACAAGTGTCAGAATGCTGGATGGGTGCTTTACAAGACATGTTTACAATAGCTAACAACTTCTTAATTGTGGCATTTCAGAAAAAAACTATGAATGTTAAGTTTGTTAAAACTAATTTAGAATCAGTATACATTATTGTTGTCTTAACATTTTGCAAATGAATTATTTTTGGATAAATGAAACCTTTGGATAAATGTTTGTTGGGTTTATTAGATTAAAATCGATTAAAATTTAATTGTCCTGAATGTCTGTATTGATATTTTCACACTAATCTTTAAGCCAATTTAAGGCAGTGGTTAATTATGGTGGCTAGCAAAACATTTAACAAAAATATCTAGTGATGCACCTCTTGTTATTTTATTTCCAATGCTGAACCCTCTTGATGTCTTACAGTGTATAATTTGGTTTCATTATATAAAACAAAAAGCACTCTCTTTGCTCAACAAGTGACAGGACAAAACCACAGTTCAGCCTTGGGTTACCTGACGCTGTAGCTTAGAGTGTTTCCCAACCTTTATTGAGCCAAGGCACATGAATTCTAAACTTGTGATTTAAGCTTTTTATCCACACTACAGAGCCAATATCAGGTACATTTATAATAACATTGTGAATTTAGTATTGGTAACTTTATTGGCAACAGTAGGAGTGGCAAATGGAGTCGCAAGGCATTTGGTAGAGGTCACCCCTTGCCACCCTGTAAAACCGCCTTTGGTTTGTACCCTAAGGATCAGTACATTACACAGATTATAGCACACCCACACAGATCACACACATACACTTCTCAATCCAATGTCCTGCAACACAACAAACAATCTTTCTAATATTTAAATGTAGTGTACTCTATCAGCGAAAAGAAGCCTTCTTCATTTTGTCTGTCTGTTCACTTCACCCTTCCACTATCAGCATTGGCCATCTGCTCAAGATAGAGGGAATTGAATGAATAGAGGGTTTTTTATGTACAGATGGAAGGGATAAAGCGAAAGGGTTGGTCAAATCTCTGAACTAATCTCATCTGCGCAATCTGGAACAGCGGCAGGTAGATTGTGTGAAAGCCGCAACACAGCGAAAGGTCTTTACTGTTTGGTTTGGTCACCTTTTGCATAAGCTGTACTTGTCCTTTCACACGTGGTAACATGATGAATCTTCATATTAGCAAGGCTTTTAATTACAGATGCACAGAGCACAATTTCAATGAACCCAACAGCTCTGAACTGCCTATGTGACTGCAGTGCTCACGAATGTAATTAAACGGCCAAAAATCCTTTTTAAATGCTATCACAATGTCATAGAGCCACGATAATACAGTGGGAGCTGACACACACCACTAGGATTACTGAACTGCTTTTTCGCTCACACTGATTTACACACACGCACACAAACGTGCACGCAAATAGAATAGATCCGACCTATGCTGGATTATCATGTTTAATTTTCTTGTTTCTCAGGATCCAAAGATGGGTTTTGGCATTGCTGTATCAGGAGGGCGAGACAACCCCAATGAGGACAGTGGCGAGACGTCCATTGTGGTGTCTGATGTTCTGCAGGGAGGACCAGGCGATGGCTTGTTGTTGTGTGTATTGCTATTTCATTCCTTAAGAACTTGTTAGACTATTAGTTGTCATTATCCAATTCCAAATGCCCATAATACTCTTCTATTTGTATTCAAGTTTTTTCTATCATGCATTTTTGGTATTTTTCAAGTGGCATTTTTTTAAACCTATACCCTGCTTAATTGCGAAACCCCCCACTTATTAATGTGGTTTTTTTTTTGGTGGAGGGGGGGGGGGGGCAATCACCTGCTTATTCTCTTTTTTTTTAAAATTTCAATTGTAGTCTTTTTCGTGGCATTTACAATAGCTGTCAATTACTGTATTGGCATATTTTTGCTATTCACAGTCGTGCCTGGTCTCCATCCCCTGCGAATAGTGGGAGTGTAAAGTTTGAATCACATACAGTGTATCCCGTCAATGCGAATCTGACATCAATATTTGCTCATCAGTGATGTATACATAACCGCGTCTGGTCAACACCTAAAATGCATTACAACACCTGCTGTAAATCTAAATTATAAAATGCATTTAAATGCCTGCTATAAATCTAAATTATATTGCGTACATTGGAATCAGGCATTTAGGCCTGCAGTGTAATTCCAGACTTTGAAAGGTTGTCAGCCATGAGGCACCCACACTTTCTGCACAGGGAAATCGTGTCTGGATTAATCAGTCATCCAACAGCTCATTTATTCACTCACTAGAAGATTACCGAAGTAACAATTGTATCACATTACAAACGAGATGGCACAGGTACTACAGAGGATTAGCACTTTTGTTTATAGATGCCTACCCCCTGGAATCCAACTGTGTTCTGTGTCATCAATCAAGGGCATTATCGATTGTCACCAAAACGATCTATAAGGCTGTCGCACTTCCTCACTCAGAGGCAAAAATCAGATGGTTCACAGCAGGAAATTGTGATTCCTCCGTTGTGACTATAATTGATGAGTCATTTGTTTGAATAGCAGCTGATGTAACCGAACTCTGCTTCTCTGGCTATCATTCTTGTTATTTATATTAACTTATTTTGCACTACTTATTGTGTTGTACATAAATTAGTATATTGCATGACTAAGTGTTTCACTCATATGTTTCATATCTGTTATGTTTAGTGAGAATGACAGAGTGGTGCAGGTGAACGCCATTCCCATGGATGGAGTCAATCATTCCTTCGCCGTTCAAACCCTCAGAAAGTGTGGAAAAGTTGCAAAAATAGTAAGTTAAGGGTTTGATTCATTGAATATATCACTTTTATATTGAATATCTTCATTAATATGTATAATTGTAAATATTTTTGATTAACTTTTTTCATTGTGGACACAAACAAAACCTAATCATAAAATCATGCCAACTAAATGAGGCACAACTTGATGTTTAAAATAAAATAAAATAATAGGGCTGTAGTCCCAATTTCCCCCCTCAAATTTGTATTCTTGCTCTTTAAGGTACCATGTAATCAAAATCCATTTTTTGCATTTCTTACAATGTCGAAATGAATCTGTGGCCTGGTTTAAGTTGACATCTGTGAGGTTTGTCAATTGTATACAATAGCCGATTAAAGTCAAAAGGCAGAAAAAGGAGCTGCTCAGTTTCAGGCATCGTTATGTGGCAGACTTGTCAGGTACCTGCCTCACTGCTATTGAGGAATAAATAGCTTCAATTTATTTTTGGACAAATTCCTAAGCATCTTAGAGCAAGAATTGTGCTTTTGTTCGGCACAGTACCTGGAGAATGACTTAAACCTCAATACTTCCTGATTTATTTATTCAAGTTTTCATCTCCACTCTTTTTGTAAGATAATAACATGCCCACACATCTTTTTTTGAAGATCATTGCCTAACAGTGCCTTTGCTGCAACTACACTGAAAGCCTACTGCTCTGAGATGCTTAACGTGATTAAATACAATTTTGAAACCGTAATACCAAGCATCTGGAAATTGGAAGACCATCATTTGCCATTCTAGACATACATTCCACTTCCTGATGTATTTATCTTGTGATTATGACATTTTCAAACATCATGTTTGGATTTCAATTTAAGAAGTAAAATGTTTTACTCTGGAACCTTTTGTGTGAACTAACAGACCGTCAAGAGACCAAGAAAGGTTCCTGTAAATGTCCTGAATCGTCCTGGTTCACCTGATGATCGAGTTTTCAACAATGATTACACTGAAGATTACAACTACGACCAGGACCGTCGCAGTATGTACAGTAACCGGCAGGACCACAGCCTGGAGAGGGAACAAGGCGGTTACATGGATTCTGGCTACCAAACCCGTGAACGTGATTATGACAGAAACTATGACCGACGAGAACGGGGCAGGAGTGCAGAGAGAGACCGGAGCCCCGACCAGCCATACAGGAGAGATGGTAGCAGAGGTCGCGCCTTGGACAGAGAACGTAGCCCTGATCGTCACCACAGGAGCGATCACGCAATAAACCGTGACTATAGCCCAGACAGAAGATACCGTAGCGAGCGCACGTTAGACCGAGACCACAGTCCTGATCGGCGCTACCGCAGTGAGCGAACCCTTGACCGTGACTATAGTCCAGACCGACGCTCTCGTAGTGACCGTGCGCTAGACCGCACAGACAGCCCCGAACGGCGCTACAGACGGGACAGTCATAGCCCGGGACGCAACCATGGACGTAACCACAGTTTTGAGCGAGGACGGGAACGAATTCCCAGTGACCCGAAGAAATATGATGAGCCTCTTAAAAGGGGTGGTAGCAGAGACCGGCTAGAGCGTTCACCGTCACCTGCGGCCATGCCCATCCCTATGCCACGTCCTGCTCGAGAATTGGAGCCACTGGAGAAACCTCTGAATGTTCTACTGCTGAAAAATCGGCCTAACGAAGGTAAGACACAAAGATACCATATATTATATACAAGGCTTATACATATCAACAGAGATGCTTGTTATTTTGTGTTCCAGAGTATGGCCTTCGACTGGGCAGTCAGCTTTTTATCAAAGAGATGACCAGCACAGGGCTTGCCAGCAGAGATGGGAACCTACAAGAAGGAGACATAATTCTGAAGGTGCCAAAGCATTTCTCCAGTGTCAAATTTGTGAAGGCACTCGGGTTCAGATGCTCATTGCCCATCTTAACTACACAAAAATGATCCAGATGCTGTTCTCAGCCCCCCGTCCACCCCCCTTTTATTATATGTTTTTAAATTTGTATTTTGCTGTGTTCTGAAGTGATTCGGTATTGTTTTGCTGTGAATCAGTTTAGCAGAAAAAAATGAAAAGCATAAAGTTGCAATTTTAATGTTAAAGATTTTTCTACATCCTGCATGCTCCACCAATTTTCAGATGAGTAAAAAAAAACTGTTTTTGTTTTGTTTTGTTTTTTAAACAGTGCCTATCAGCTTGTATCTTCCCTTCAGTGTGAAGTCTTGGGGGACAGTTTCTTGGGGGTGGATTGGTACCTTGCACGAGCTTGACACATAGAATGTAGTTACGCTTTAGGCCAGAGGTGGCATTCGCGAGTAAAAAAAGTGACAAGTTCCACAATTCACCTTTAAATTAAATTAATATTCAAAATAGTTCAGGTTTTTTGCACATTCATTTTTTTTGTATCTGTACATAGACCAATTCAATAAAGGAATACTTGATAATAAATTGTAATTAATTCAGTTTTATAAAATGACATTACACTGCAACCCTTGTGAGGATAAGCGGTTCAGATAATGGATGGATAGAATATGACCTTAATTTAAGCAGTTGTTTTTGTTAGTTTTTCATTTAGCTTTACTTCTAGACAAGAAAATAGTTAACTGCTATACACAATGTGAGTTTAAGAAACATTGTTGAGTCTATTAAAAAAATAAAATTGTTTATTATTTTTATTGTTTAATAAAACCCTAGCTTGACTTCACTGGAATTAACCTACAAAAAAAGCTCCACAAAATTAGAAAGTTTCTCTTTAAATGAAGTAATTGATTTACAAAATTGTTTCTCCCCCAAAATATATGTTGTGTATATACAGTATGTCATTGAGTCTCTGTGTGGTGAGTGCCGTATTTCACTACTTTGGTGCTCCTTCCCACTCAGCCTACAGTTCGCTGAATTTAAATGTCATAATGGGGTATATGCCACAGAGGAGGCGGGACTTCTGACCTCTGTAAGTCACACACCAATGCTGTTTCCGGTTACTTTTGCGACATAATAGGCTGTTTTCCAATACTCGCACTTCCACCCTTGTGCCCCTCAATTGTGTGTTCCTGTTAATGGGTGCGAGTGTGTAGGGTGTCTCAATTGCTCCCGAGTGCGTCTCAGACACACACACTCGCACCCATCAACAGGAACACACAAATGAGGGGCACAATGGTGGAAGTGCGAGTATTGTGAAAAAGCCGGCTATAGTTATGTCGCAAAAGTAACCTGAAACAGCGTAGGTGTGTGACTTAGGGAAGTCGGAAGTCAGTGGCATCTACCCGATCGAGTGAGTAAAACTATAAAATGCATCGATTGCCAACACTGACGCATCTAACAACTACACGGTGGGGTTGCTCAAATGCAAATAACCAGCTAACATTAGCATTTGTGTAGTATTTTCTATACCAAGTGTGTCAACAAGAGGCACTGTGTAAACACACTGCACTTGCTGCTAATATAAGACGGGTTACCAAATTGCTCTGCGTTTGTCTGTCTACACAGCAGGTTAAGCGCATCAGTGGGAGCTCAGTTCAGAGCTCAATTTATTTACAAAAATAAAGCTCTAGCGAAAATAGAAAATCGCAAAGTTATAAATTCAAGTTCATACATTTGATATAGATACTAGTTAAAAAATGGGAATTTTTGGGTTTGATATTGGTGGTGACTCCCATTCCATCCGAGCCCAGCCTACTCGGGCTTCGAAGCTGTGCTGCCACTGTGTCACCTGATTGGGAGCCTGGGCCACCAAGTCAGCGGCTTTAATGGCTCCGAGGAGTGAGGTTTTAGTGTACACTCACGTAGCATAAGCCACCACCGCTGACCGCAATGTCGTAGCTCCTTGTGGTTAACAATAATGGCAAAGAGATTGAAACGGTCAAAATTGTGGGTACGTATACATGATGGTGATGATGCCACAAGTGCAATCAATCATTAAACATTAGGAGGAGAAACAAAAAAAGCTTAACAACTTTTAGAAATTGTGCATCTCATCACACAAAAGTGCTTTTTTGCAGACCAACTGGATACAGCTCAATGTTCTACACCAGTTTTCTTGGACACAAATAATTGTTTTATAATGTTTAACAGTTTAACTGTCATTTTATTGTAAATTCGTGTTCATTATGTAGTATATAAAGTACCAGATCGATAAACAGTATTGTTAATAGTAAGTTGTATTGTTAAAAATTAATGATAGGCCAACCCACATTGTGCACCTGTTATAAGTGTGTGGTTTCATAGTGAAAGAGTGCCAGTACTGGAATGGCCTGCCAGCAGTCCTGACCTGTCATCATTTGAAAATGTGTGGCACATGATGAGGAGCAAAATGTGACAACGGAAACCCCCGGACTGTTGAGCAACTGAAGTTGTACATTTGGTGAAAATGGGAAAGAATTCCACCTAAACATCGAAACAATTGGTGCCCTAAATTCCTAAATGTTTGAGTGTTGTTCAAAGGAAAGGTGATGTGATATAAATTACAAAGAATTTTGCCCCAGCCACAATTTTTTTTAGGGAGCATGTTGCAGGCGTCAAATTGTGAATCCTTGAAATTTATTTATCAGTTAGAATATTGAATTACTTGTCTTTGAAGTGTATTCAGTTGAATATACCTTGAAAAGTATTTCAATATCATTATATTATGTCTTTTTTTTTTTATGTTTTACATAGCGTCCCAACTTCATTGGATTTGTTGTTTGTAGTAACTCTCTATGCATCTCATCTCTCCAATGTCAGATCAATGGAACAGCGACTGAAAACCTGTCTCTCAGCGACGCAGGGAAGCTGATTGAGAAGTCTCGCGGGAAACTGCAGCTGGTGGTCCAGAGAGACAGGCAGCAAGTGCTGATCCGAGTCCCCCCGATGGTCGACAGCGACTCAGAGCTTGATGGTGAGAGATACTTGAAACTGAAAAGCAGCAGGTCCTATCCGGTGTAGAACAAACGTGGCAGTCGTCGTCCTGTATTCCCCCAACATAATGACTGCGTAAGAATCAAATGTGGAAATGTTGCACATGTTGATGTTTTGTATTTGTCCCTTAATCCTGTGTTTCCATTATTGAATAAAAGTTTTAATTTGATATCAGTTTATAGTATTCTTTACATTCTGTTGTCACAAAGCAGAACGTCACACTATGAGCTAACCAAAGGCGGCAAGCAATTCTCATTCTATTGCCACCTTCAAGAGAATTCTCTTTTATATCTAGTTGAAATGTCACGTGACCTAAAATTGTGCTGTGATTGGTCCAATCCAACCTAGATAAGTGGTGTGAATGGTTGTTTTTGTTCACCAAACATCTGCAGGGAGGGTGGAATATCCAGAGGACCTGTGACCCACTTTGTCTGTTTTTGGGACTGCGTGTGTGTTTGTGAAGGTTCTCACCCGCCTTTGGCAGGGTGAACTAATCCACCACTATAATCCTGCTATTGGATATGACAGAATTTCATCATGTGATGGTTCACACCATCCATGTGGCTCATTGCTTTGAAAATCAATAGGGGTTTGTGTGGGTGTGGCGTGTAGTGGCATGTAGGTGTGTGTACGTATATTCTAAAACCTCTAATCACTTTAAGTGCATCCACTAATAGTATTGCCACACCTCTGTTAACCTCTGAAATGCAATCAGATGTTTGATTGTGCATTTTTAATAACATTTTTTATGATGATGCCTTTATAATTCATGTAGTTGGTAAACTTGAACCGGTATACAGTGTTTTATTCTTGTTTTCCATGACCCTGTGGGATAAGTTACATCATATAAGAAATACAAAGGGGATTTTTCTAAGTCTACTGTCATCAAAACATGAAGACAACACAAAATAATTATGTTGGCAGACTTAAGGCTCTCAACATCCAATTCACACTAGAGTTGTCAAGTTGTGTATGTCTGTGTTTTGCAGATATTTCTGAGATCGAGTCTTATCGTTCCTACTCTCCACAAGATGAAAGACGAGGCCATCATTCAGACCTATCTTCACACTCCTCCAATGAGCGGCTCCGAGAGAAGCCAAGGTTCAGAATGTCACTGTCTGAGCTTTAGGGCTCTTTTAAAGGTTCAGGAATTAGAGACTACAGTAAAGGCAAACATTTACATGAGACCACTGCAAAAAAATGTCTGGCTTTGGCCAATATACTAAGAATCATTTACTGAATACGTTTAAAACAGTGCTTCTTAACTATGTTGGAGGTACCGAACCCCACCAATTTCTTATGCACATTCATTGAACCCTTGATGATTATTATTTATTTATTTTAAAGTCCGATTCAAGACATAGGTAGCCTATAGGATTTACTGGTGAACAAAATGAACAGGGAAGGTAGCCTTTTGGTAGAATCTGGTTCTTTTCACCTTTAATTCAGAAAGTGTTCTTCTATTCACTATTTATTTATTTTTGCTAGATAGCTAGTTTTGCTGGACTAGACTTGCTCAAATTGCATTTGCAAATCATGGATTTAGGACATTGACTCCTATCACTCAACTCTATATTCACAAAGCTCTTTAAAACAACCTGACTCACCAAACCCCAGGGGTTTGATCGAACTCAGGTTAAGACCTGAGAACACTGATTTAAAAAGATTTGTAATGAGTGTCAAGAGAAAATAAGCTTCGTGAGGATGTCTGAATTGGTATTAGAGACCTTCTAAATAGAGCGCAAAATTAAGATTGTGTAGAATTACATTAATTCATTTTTAGAGACAAATGTGCCCCTATTTCAATGACTGCAAATGTTAAATGCTGACTGTCTTTCACCTGTAAACCAGGATGGCCAATAATTAGAATTTCCGTTTGTTACTAGAGAGGAGCCATCCAATCGGCTGGCTAAGATGGGTGGTATGCCAACCCCATTCAAAGGTCTTGAGCGAGCTGTGGAAGACACACCCCCAGTGCCTCCTGAGAGGGCGGAGTCGCGACCACAAACGCCACCAAGTAAACATTTTTTTTATTTCTTACTTTCCAATTTTCAAAACATTAAGTTAATGAGAAGTATTTACGTTCTATTATTTTGCTCCTGCTCTGCAAGCAATCGCAGTTGGCCCAAAAGTTCACGCTCCTCCTAAAGTACCACTAAAGCCAAACAAAGAAGACCAGGAAGTGTACGGGTCAGTAGTATATCAGATATTCTTGATATTTTGGTGACTAACGTTTATAAAGGTCACATTTCATCTGGTAAGAGTTCTGTATGATAGTAAATTGATGATTTCTTGTTGGCATCTTCCAGACCGAACACACTGATGGTCCATTTTCAGAAAGGTGACAGTGTTGGTATGAGGCTTGCTGGAGGGAATGATGTTGGCATCTTTATTGCGGGAGTTCAGGAAGATAGTGCAGCTGAACAGGAAGGTCTTCGTATTGGCGATCAGCTTGTGAAGGTGAGATTTGCTGTTTTTTCTCAATTCTAAACATGACAATATGTCTCAAGAGGCAAATACTCTGGCTTTTTTAATATATGGTAAATATATATATATATATATATATATATTTTTTTTTTTTTAATCAAGCATAGCATTATTAATATGTAGGAACCAAAATCACAATTCATTGTTGAAATGGTAAAATGCAACATTACTATTAAGCTCATAATAAGTGAATTTCATCATAAATCAGTGTGTTAACAGCAGTTGGTATTATGATCTTGCTATTTATGTTACAGGTGAACAATGTGGACTTTAGGGGCATGGTCCGTGAAGATGCAGTCCTTTATCTCCT
Source organism: Leptonotus elevatus (assembly GCF_054856555.1). Lineage (NCBI taxonomy): Eukaryota > Metazoa > Chordata > Actinopteri > Syngnathiformes > Syngnathidae > Leptonotus > Leptonotus elevatus. The sequence goes on from NC_141253.1 coordinate 15,759,410, forward strand.
GGAAATTCCCAAAGGAGAAGATGTGACCATTCTCGCACAGAGCAAGCCAGAAGGTATTATATGTGTATTTGTGTGTCCAATGTCTCTGAAGTGTTAGCTAACAATTGTCAGCTCTTATATACAAGTAATAATTTTACACAATAACTGAGTACAGTGCAATGAAAAATATATCAAATAATTATTGGTGAAAGCAGTTCAGAGAATTGAACCTGCTGGTATGTGAAATGTTTAGAACCACAATTTATTTCACAGCAGTTTAGTTTGTGAATTGTCATCCATAAATAAGCCCACAATGACATCCATCTCTCTCTTTGTTTTTCAGTTTACAAAGACATTTTAGCATCTGGCAGAGGCGACTCCTTCTTTATCAGGACCCACTTTGAGTACGAGAAAGAGGCTCCTCAGAGCCTTCCTTTCACCCGAGGAGAGATTTTCAAAGTTACTGACACACTCTATGACGGCAAGCTGGGCAACTGGCTAGCAGTCCGTACAAACAAAGAAAACCAGTTGCTGGAGAAGGGCATCATTCCTAATAAAAGCAGGTCTGTATAGTCTTGTGGAAGCAGGCAAAAATTGTAATCTGTTATTCCTTTTGCAGCAGCTCTCCTCATGTAACATGCAAGCTCAATTTGTTCACGTGTCAGCTGGAAAGATGCAACATTTGTTACAAAAAAATGAATGTGACTGAGGCACTTTTGTTTGATATCACAGAGCAGAGCAAATGTCTAACGTCCAGAATGCTGCACGAGCTGCATCAGGTAACGACAGAGGAGACTTCTGGAGGCTTCGAGGTCAAAGAGCGGCTAAGAAAAAAGATCTTCGCAAGAGTCGAGAGGATCTGAGTGCAGCACCAGTTGCTACACGATTCTCAGCCTATGAGAGAGTTGTCCTGCGTGAAGGTGCCCTAACCTCAATTTATACTGCAGGAATGTTGTTGCTACCAGGTGGGATTCTTGAATGTCTTTGTCCAACGGCTGTTTATTGTTTTTCAGCTGGCTTCAAGAGACCTGTGGTCATATTTGGGCCCATTTCTGATGCTGTGAATGAAAAACTGGCCAGTGACATGCCGAATGAGTTTGTCATTGCTAGTAAGTGTTTATGCTTTGTATTTTAGGATAACATGGTAGAGATTGTGCTTGAGTTAGGCAAACTAGTATTCTACTTACAACATTATACACCCGTAAATACTGTGATCTTTCCTGTTCAAGAAACCGAGCCGAAGGATGCAGGAAGTGAGAAATCATCCGGAGTTGTGAGACTGAACACAATTCGACAAATTATTGAACAGGTATGCTTTTCCACAAAATGCATTTTAATAATGTTGATCCACTTTGTAACATTGGAACTTTTTCCCTAAGAATACTCACGCGCTGCTGGATGTGACTCCCAAAGCCGTTGACACCTTGAATTACACCCAGTGGTATCCCATCGTCATTTTCCTGAATCCAGACAGCAAGCAGGGACTCAAGACCATGAGGAATCGCCTCTTGCCTGGATCCACCCGCAGTGCACGCAAACTATATGAGCAGGCCATTAAGCTGAGAAAGACATGCTCACACTTTTTCACTGGTAGGTTTTGTCACTGAGAGGTTGTTTGGTTGTTTTAGTATTTTAAATTATGAGAGCTCTGTCACTGTTAACTGCTGGAATATTAGGGTTATTCATTAATAGTGAATTAACCAATAATTTAGCATTTTGGCCAACCATCCATCTTTGCAGTTCTGTTTTTGATTTATTGAGCAGTGATCTGTAATTTTATTCATATACCTTATCAAATGAATGGCAGACATTAATTCCCAAATATTTAAAGCCCTTTAAATGGTACTGAGAGCTTACTAAAACAGTGATTTTCCAAATTTATTAAGAATGCTTCACTCTTGGGATAGTTAATTTGATAGCCCCAAACATGACTGTATTTCATAAGGTTATTCAGTAATGGGGGAAGTGACATCATTGGTTGAGTTGAAAATACTAATAAATCATCTGCATAAAGTGCAAGTTTATGTTCATCCATGTTCAACCCTTTATAGAAAAATAAATGTGATTTTTTTTTTTTCCTCCAAATTCTGTCCTACACAAAAACAAATAATGCTACAAGAACATCAAATTCTTGGCTCACCATTATCCTAATATGCATCAAAATGCAATTGGTCCATTTCCCAATGCTACATATGATTGGATGCAAAAGTTTTACTACATTTGATTGCTGTCTAGGTCTTTTTTTGAGCACGGTACCAACACCAAAGCCCCAGCTCAAAAGGAGCAGCCCAATGTTTGTGTGCCTCTTCACTCTGACATCTCCCCTTGCATGCCTCCATGTGTGTGATTGGCTGATACTGTACTGTATACATACTGTATATACAGCCTTAGTGTATATGTTACAAAGTGTGAGTTGTGTTTCCCCTTGAGAGATTCTGATAAACGTTATGGAATGCTTTAAAGTAAATATGACTCCCCTATCAAATACATACTGATTGACATAATCTACATACTATAAAAGCAATTAACCATTAAATTCATTTGTGAAATGGAAGCCTTGCTGATGTAGAGACCAAATAGTAAGTGTACTGTATTCTGTTCCTTTCAATTCCCATTCAGATACAATCGATCTCAACTCAGCCAATGATGCATGGTACGGCAGTGTGAAAGATTCCATTCGGGAACAGCAGGACAGAGCTGTGTGGGTGTGTGAAGGCAAGGTAAGTCTGACATCGGTTTTCTTTGTAGCATTTCATTTCATGTTGCATTGTCTGGTGACTAAACCAGTGTTTAGAGAATAAGGGGTAACTTGAGGAACTGGAACAGTCTGGCTAAACCTAATTGTTGCAATTATATCATTTTGATATGATGAATACTGGTGTATAATGAAAATAAAAAAAATATGAAAATGTTAGAAACTGCACTGATATTTTTGCAGTATTTTAGGACCAGTCATACAATGCTTTGAAGTGCAAATCTTGTGGAGTCCACATTCTGCGTTCTGAGTATATAAGCACCAAACACAATCTGATACAGTATTAGTCGTTCTGAGTGGCTCCCAATTAACAATCTCTGAGTACAGGACATGTTCTGAAGGGAAATCCCCCTCTTCCATCCACTGTGCAGGAAGTAACAGTACACTGCTTGTTTTTTTCATGAGAGCAATCGTTATAGTACGGTGCATTAAGTAGGCAACAGTTCGCCGAACATGAGGAGACCAAACAAATCGTCATCGTTAAACTACTTTTATTTATTTAAAACAAAAATAGCAAATGGACAAGTTTTTCAGCAAATAATAGAAGATTGCAAAATAAATCCGCGAAAATGTGCATTTGTAAATGTCAAGCCAAAATGCGGATGCTTTACGGTATATCACTTCCTGTTGACAGTTGGATGGTTCAGAGGAGGATCTAGATCTCCATGACGACCGAATGTCCTACTTGTCAGCGATGAGCGCAGACTACCTAAGCATGGACAGCCGTCTGACCAGCGACTACGACGACACCGCCGATGAGGGCGGGGCTTACACCGACAACGAGCTGGACGAGCCAATGGACGAGCCACAGCCTGTGTCAGCCATCAGTCGCTCGTCAGAACCCGTGCTACCTGACGAGGTGAGTGGAGTGCAATCCGAACCCCCATCCGGTATAGTACTCTCATGTGCAGTGCAACCCTGTCAAACCCTCCTGTATCGGGTGCGTGTGTGTGGTTTTGTGTCTGTGCGTGTAGAAGCCCCACCCTGAACCCCGGAATCGTATGAGAAGGTCAGGCAGCAGAGAGAGGCTAAATAGAGAGCCCAGTCCTCCCCCTGCTTTTGTCCCTGAACCTCCAAAGGTGAGAGCACAGTGCCTTAATCGCATACTGAGTTGTGTCTTTCTCACCCTTAATGTACAGGCAGTCAAAATAAAGACATTTGTAAACATCATACAGAATTAAATGTCTTCTTTGAGGGACACTTACACTAAAACTACATATGTGTGATAAACAACCAAGAATGACAAAATATATATACTTATAAGTAGTGAGGATCCATTCCATTTCAAAACTAAAAATAGGCATTAATGAGGCAAGACTTATTGATCATCAGTACCACAATTATCCATTAATCTTGTATCTTATGCACTATTCACAATAAGTTTGGGATATTTGACTTCTAAATAGGGCTGGGTATCGATTCTAATTTCCTCAAACGATTCGATTTTGATTCACAAGAGTTCAGTTCATTTCGATTTAGATTTTTTTACAATTCAATTCACTTCACTTCAATCCAATATTGATTAATTGTGGAACATCAATTATTTCTTAAATATCAAGGACATGATAAAAACTCCCCAAACATAAAATTTTCCGGAGGCAGTAACCGGTTAAATGATTTAGTTTATTAATAAAAGTAAGTGTTGTAATCACTTTAGTGTTACACAAAAGTTTACATCAGCAAGGATGAGATGAAAATATTTTCACAGTTCTAATTCAGGTAATTATAAATATAAATTAACAAGATTCAGAACTGTCTTAAAGTGCAATAAATCAGGTCTTTCATAAAGGTAAGAAAATACTTTTAAATTCACGTGAACGGTAAATTTAAAGAAAAAAGTAAGATACAAAAAAATTGACCATTAAAAATCTATTTTCTTATGAATTCATGGGAAAAAGCGATGTTAAAATAATCAATTTATGGTTTTATGAATCGATATCAGGCTAGAAAAGGAAAATCAATTCAATATTGATTATTCAAAAAAAATAATTAAACCCAGCCCTACTTCTTAGTAAAATTTCAGGACAAACCTAAAATCACATCAACTATTACAAGTGAAAATATATTGACCTTCTCTAAACTTTGGAATGCATGTATATCATTACTTGTGGCCAATATGAGTATCAGACACACTCTTGTTGTTGTTTTACAATCAGGAAGTAGAACATTGCCATTAATTTGATTAAATTTTAAAGGGGAAGTCAACATTTAACATTTCTTGACAGTAATATGTTCTATGTGACCTCACTAGTCTCAACATGACATTCTGATTAATATTACATTTGTGGAATATGAGTAAAGCAGCAAAATCCACCCATTTTTATCCATCTCAAGGGGGAGGCCATTTTGCCACTTGCTGTCGACTGAAAATGACATCACAGTTTCTCAGGTAACGACCAAATACGGCTTTCCTGTTTTCTGAAGCTGAGCTGTGATTGGTTGTTACCTGAGCCTTGAGCAACTCGGATGGATATAAACAGGTGGATTTTGCTGCTTAACTCGTATTCCACCAACACAAAGTTAATAAGAATACTGTACCATGTTAAGACGAGCAGGGCTAACATAGAACATATTATTGTACAGAACAATTTTGGATTGACTTTCCCTTAAAGAAAAAATGCTATATTGGGATATACTGTATGTCTTTCTTTAAAATGATCTGTTATTGTTTTGGGGGAAATATATCAAAAACAATTTTTTGTTTTTTTGTTCTGTTAACTCTAAGTGTGCAATCCCAAACGCTCATGTGAGTGCATCAAGAACCTCATCAGAAGTTGAATGCTTCTTACTGGCTTGGCTGCGTTGTGCTACAGGTGCGTGCTCAGACCCGGACTGACTCATCACGCAGCTATGACTCGCACTCCAGCAGCACAATCAGCAGCGATGCCGCGGGCGGGAACAAGCCGCTGCCCCCTCCGGTGGCCCTGAAGCCCACCGTGGCCCGCCTCAACCAGATGTCAGACGAACAGACCTCGGAGATGAAGGAGGACCCTGCCAACAAATCCTTCCTGGGCAAGGTTGTGATTACTCACTTAGTTTTAGTCATATTTATTTTTAGAGCTGCAGCTTCCTGATGAATATTCTGCAGATGTTGCTGACTAGTCCAATTTGTTACGCCCTCTGTTTTGTTTAATTGGCTTTGCTGCTTGGTTGCTTATGTTGATGCCTCTTTATTCCGCTGTTTTCTTCTACCACTTTCTTGGCTTCTTATGTGGCACAGCAAACGGGGGATCAGGTAATTGAATGTCTGTGTTGAATGAAATGCTTGAATGAAGCATTTGTTACTTTCATTTTTATTTTTTTTTATTTTTTTTGTTCTTCATTTCACCAGTCCTCATTAAAAGTCAGATGTTTCATCTATCTGTGAGATTTACATGGATATCATGATGTGACACATATTGTAGAAAAATAAGTCATGTCAACATGTTTCTCCATAGATTAAAGCCTTTGAGAAGATGGACCACCTGGCCCGAGCTCAGAGGATCCTCGAACTGCAGGAGGCAGAAAATGCTCGGGTATGTGTTGCTTCTGCACTACTTTTTATTTTTTACTCTCAAGTGGCAGAATTCAGATATTCTTAAAGGCAGCATAAATACAAAAAAAATGCATTAAGTTAGATATCTTCAGGTTTGAATCAGGGCTGTGCCAAATGTATATAAAAATCTTAAGCATTTACATGCCAATGCGAGTGCAGCACAAATTCACAGAGTAGAATAAAGTGTTAATTTTTGACAGTGTGAGTGGAAACCTGCGATTAATTGATGCCACTCCTAAAGGTTTCAAATTAGCAATCAATGCCACAAGATGGCGGAAGAGCACTACTAAGGAATCATGAAATATAAATATGTCAAGTCAAATTGATAGCCCTTAATCACAAGAGTCTAAAAGGGCTTCACACCCACGAATATTAACGACATCCCCTGATCTTAACCACAAGAGGGCAAAGAAGAAGAAAAAAAGGAGAAAAAAAAGAACATCATGGGAAAAATTAAGAAATATATACGACGAGTGTTGCACGGGATACCAGTACCATACCTCGATGTTTGGGCAGAAAAACGGCTCGGTATAATATTTTTTTTTGCACCGGTACTTAAAAAATAAATACGAGACAGCCCGCCAACTCTGTTTTAAAGGCAGGTACACATACACGCATGGTCACCTGTCTATGATGGTGTTGGGGCATCAAAGTTAATTTCCAAACGCACACAGTCTTGACAGACGACTTGGGTTGCGTTGGAAACTTCTGCTTCTAACTACGGAAAAGTTTGGGTTTTTTTTGGGTTTAATCTAATGTAATTTTAGTTTAGTTAAATCCTTGTGACTCCGTGCAGAAGTCATCTTTGGGTTGTGTTTGCAAGCTGTATTTTGTTTTTTTCTGAAAGTCATTCTGACATATCTGGGCTTTGTTCCTCTCTCAACTCAGTTGGAAATCGCCCAGAAGCACCCGGACATCTATGCAATCCCAGTCAAATTACCCAAACCCAATCTCAACCGTCCTCAGCCAATCGGGTGAGAGCGCCGTTCCCTTGTCGCAAATAAGCAGCCTCCATTTGTCCGATGAAGCCGAAGCATTTCCTTTCTTCACTCTGCGTGTTTGTGCCTTTATCAGTTCCAGCTCCAATCCGGAGCCACAGACTCCATCCAGGCAGCAGTACTCGGAGAGCAGATCTTATGAAGACGACGAGGCCGAGTACCGCAGGCAGCTGGCCGACAACAACAAGAGGGGCTACTACAACCCCCAGAAATACAAGGACACTGAGTTGTAGTCCAAAAAGGGAGCAAATGACGTCGTGATTCCACACTACTTTTGTCGTCCGTGTGACCAAACGCGCTAAACTCTGCTGTTAAAAAAAAAAAAAAAAAAAAAAGCCTCACCTCAAGAACCTCTCTGTGATTTTGTGATTTGCACTATCTGGGGCATGTCAGGTTCAGACACATTGACCTTAGTGTGTGTTGATCAACCAGGTGACCTACTCACACTCACATATTTTCAGCTATCCTTTGTAATTCATCACTTCTCTATGTGTTGTATATATTATTATAGCGTTCCTCTCATATAGTAGTTCAGTTGAACCTGGTGACCCACACATCACCGCCAGGACAAGAAATTGTTTCCTCATCTAGTGAGCGATGACTTTTTTATTTTTTTTTTATTTTTGTTGTTTAAAAGTATACATTATGTTGTATGGAAATCAAAGTTAAGAGAAATTAGCTGTTTGAATTGTCTCGTGTTGTCAGATCAAAGCTATTTTGTTTGTTTCAATGCTCCCATGAATAGCAGTGCTCATCCACATTAAGAAAATAAGGTCAGTCGTGTGATTTCTTGTGTACCTCTACCCAACTTTACATTGGAGAACACTGTGTACTAGGAAAATAGCACATGTTCAAGTGCCTTGTCTTAAATAATGACAACAAACGGACAAAACATCAAAAGCTCAAAATAGTCTTAATTGAGAGAATCTGAGTTGTTTTTGAGATAACTTCCCTTTTTGTTTTTCATATCTGCTTTGGTTGCTGTGTGTCCCTTCATCAATGAAAAATGCTGCATCATATTATGGGGGAGAATCTCTTAGATACATATTAATAGCGTGTAGGTCTCAAAGTTGCAAAATCCTTGATTTTTTTTTTAAGCGTTGAATATCATTTTTATTAAAAAGTGTTATTTGTGGTGCCAGTAGATTAAGTACTGTATGCTTAAACACATTTGACCGTCCAAGTAACATTTATGTTGGAGTTGTGGGAACAGCATTTACTTTCTCTTTTCAAACTTCTTGCAACCACAGACAATGATATAGATTTTACAAAGTATATTCTCTTAAATCCAATCAATCAATGGTATGTGGTGAAGACAATCATAGTGATTTGTTAGGGGTTTTTTTTATGTGCTTTTCTTTTTTATTCTTTTTTTTTTTAGTGTTGTCACTGGGGATTTCAAATAAATATTTTTTTTTAACGTTAAATATATTTGACAGCGTTTCGGCTTTGTTACTAGTTGAGATTGAAATGTTTGACATGTTCACTATTAAAGGAGTAATTTATACTGTAGCATGAATGTGATTTCATATAAATTACGGAGTCAAACCGGCTGAATTGAAATCTTCAGCTGGTGACTGCGTCCACTTGCAAGTCAAACACAAAAGCAGCTGGTGTTGGTGATTGCCTTCGGTTTATTTAGCAGTAATGAACATGCTTGGCTTCACTTGTTTAACACTTTGCTTGCCCTGACAATATTAAGGTCCAACATTATGTCGTGTACATTCAGATATGACAGCTATTCAACCAAAAATAACGTTTACTCTTGTTTGCCGCCTACATATGCACAATAAGACCGTCGATTTATCTTTGGTCCCACATACTGTACCACATCACAGGGAGCACGTGGCTCAAATGAAAAAAATAAATAAATCAACTTGTTACGGTGTTGATGTCTATGTTGTTGTGCACTGTACAGATTAAGGCAATTAGCGTGATGTCAAACAGGTTGCTAAGTGATGGAAGCTACTCAAAGGAGTGAAAGCGGGATGAACAGACAGAAAACGGGCGTGATGAATTGTGTTCAGATGTAGACAGGTTGCTCCTGTGCTGTAAGCAGGCGGTACATGGCTGCAGGCATCGTCTTCATGTGGATCTGGAATCGAGACGGACAATATTTGATCTTGTCTCAACGTGTACAATTCAAACGCAGGACAATACTGTGACAACATTCATTCTCACTGTATAGATTTCAGATTTGTAATTGAAATTGTGAAGGAACTAAACATACCTCTCCCATGGCATTTGACAGGATCTGTACGATCCTCTCGTGAGGTGTCGCCACCACACTCTGACTGTTGATTTCAATGATGCGGTGGCCAACGCGTACGCCGCCCCTCTCTGCGATTCCGCCCCTCATTAGGCTGCAGATCTGCACACAAATGTATCATATATGAAACAATTGTTATTTGGAAGCAGACGTGTCACTCGAGTCGAACTCCAGTCGCCAGGTTTTCACACAAAATGTCATGAAATAATGACAATTAACCACTAAAAATCACGCATTGGTTATGAATTGTGGTTTCAACACAAAAGCTTACTCCCTGTCATTATACTCACAATGCCGTTCTGGACACTGAAGCCCAGTTGATATCTGAGGTCCGGCCTTCGGATGAGCACCATGGTAACGGGCGGACACCGGACAATGTTCATCTTGATCCTGCACTGTGACTTGAGCCCCTGAAGGACGACTGAATTAGACTCGCTAACAGAATAGAGTCCGAGAAATCGAAATTTGCCGCCGTACCTTGATGATGCTCTGGCAGGTGCTGAGCGGTAAACCCACTAGGCTTGTGCCGTTGATGGTCATGATCTGGTCGCCGATGTTGAGTCGACCGGACTTCTCTGCGGGACCGGCGTGCATCATGCTGGCGATGATGACGGTGGGGAGGATGGACCCCCAGCCCGATTCCACTATCACCACACCCAGAATCTCCCCCTTCTGCTTCTCAATGTAAACCTAAAACAAACAAAAAAGACTGGCTTTATAATTGATTTAAAATGTAATCTTGAAATTTATGGTGAGAAGTGTTTTCCATACACATCACACCGTCTATTTCAAAATGGCTCATTGCCCAAAGAAAGGCAAAAGGCGTATTGATCATTTTTCATACTCTATATTGATATTATGGAAAGCCAAATTTCTAATGTGTTGAGCTCTATCAGCCAGAAGAAGCGCTAGTACTCTGCTGCCACCTACTGGTTCACTTACATCTCGACAGTTTTCAGACTTGGAGAAGTGGATGAGGTCGTCGTTGTACATGTCCTGAGTGTTGAGTAGGTCGCTGTACTCTCTCTGACTCAGATCCTCGGGGTCGATGCCGTTGGCCCTGAGGAACTCCTGATAGGCCACACTGAAGGACTGTCCAATGGACTGAGCAATAAGCTGCGCCTGGAGAAGAGATGAAGACATTTTCATCCTGAGAAAACAACTCAAAATGGCGTACATAGGTGTACCTGTTTCATTCTAAATTGATTTATTTATTTATTTTGGCTGCTCACTTATCAAGTGTGAAACAGTCAAGCTGTTGATTTCTGCCAATTTCTGAAAATGTGCCTGTGAGTAAGTTATTCTACACTTCCACCCCATTGTAATGTAACAGTGGGGCTAATTTACATAATAAATGCAAGAGAGAAAGGAGACGAATGTAATACAGGACTGCATTGCTGGGATACAGTTGTTCTCCCATCCATTGGTGGGGTTAAGTTCCAGACTACCCCCTCAATAAGTGAAATCTGTGATATAGCAATACCATATTTAAATACACCCATGTTTGTTTTTATAGTATTTTTAGCACTTATCTTTTTAAGGCCTTTATACACACTCACTATTAATATTATTGAATGTATTGAGAGAGCAAGAACAATGGATAACACAAAATATTATATAAGCAGTGTACCAATCAAATATATGTTTACAGAAATTCATTTTGTCCATTTTGTTCAAAGATAGGGGCTACATTATAATAACCGTCGCTTTCTTTTGGCGTAAAAAGCAGCATTGTAGTAGACTGATATTCAACCTTAAGTAAAAACAAGGCGGAGATGAAATATTTTGTGTTTTCAATCTTCTTTAGTTAAATTTAGTCTCAAATGAAATAGTGTGCCTCATCTAGAGGTCGACTGTGGAATTACACACAACATAAACATGGCAGAACAAAATAACAGTAATCAACTGTAAAATAAATAAATTATTATCATTATTATTATTATTAAAATTATAATAAAAAAGCGAAATAGCTGGACTTTGAATATGTAATACAAACCCCGCAATGGTTAACTGTATAATGTTAAAGTTGTTTTGACCATTTCAGCTGTTTGTGTTTTTTGGGGTGTGGCTAAAACAAAGTTGAACCATACTTCTTTTTTACACATGTATATATACTTCTACTTAAGTGTGAGGACTTTTACCACTGGGATAGATTCCAGCTCACTCGTGATGCTAATTAGTAATATGTCAAATGGATGTATTGATATTATTCTTATATCTACAGTATTCGTATTTTTATTCTTAGTGTGTCGAAAGACAACAAATATTTTGTAACATCAACTTGAAAATACAAATTATCCGAATTTGAATCTGCATCTAACCGAACCCATGTGAGCACTGACTCACATCTTCAGACTCAAAGACGTGACAGATCATCCTGTAGAGCCGTCTGTCATCATTGGACATGGTGGTTTGCTCCGCTGTGTGCTCCAAGCTTTCCTGCGCGCTGCGGGACCGCACCATCTTCCCCCGTGCCATCAGGACCACCATGTTGCCAATGTCGGCAATGTAGGAAATGGTCCTCAGCGGCAAATCCATTAAAGACTCCTATAAGGTCACAAAAAAGCATATGTTCATGTTCAGAAAAAGCCATCTGGGTCATTTTCAAGTGCTGCATGTGGGGTTCGAAGGCCATTTTGACATGCTACACAACTGCGTGAACACAATTCCTACTAAAGGCTATAATATATATATATATATAATAATATAATATATGTATCGTCACCTGAGTATCTGCGTTGAGGACTTTGATTCTTTGCGTGGACATGAAAAGATCCACCTCAGCACTACATGGAGCCTCACTGTCAGGACTCTACAGAAACATCAACGTTGACAAGAACAGATAGAATAAAAACAAATTTAAAAAATTACTTCTTTTTAAAATGAAGAGACAATTGTAAAATTTCAAATTAGCTATATGAGCACTGACTTCTCAACATAAACTTCCATTTTCCAAGAAAAAAAGAGAGGAGAGACAGCTCACCTTTTTCCTGTTATTTGCTTGTTTCTGTGCTGCCTGCAGAGATATAGAGCACAACTCACAGGTCAACAGCGTAGAATTTCATTCATTTATTCATTCAGTCGTTCATCCATTTTTTAACGCAGTCTCGCGCTGACATGTTACCTTGTCACTCTCGAAACCTTATGTTCCCAGTGTAGAGAAAGTTAATTTTCTACACAGACTAATCCAAAGTTACGTTCACCCATTTTCATATTAACTAGTTCACCACTTCATACTTCAGAATTAAAAAGCTCACGAATCACCATGACAAACATACCCGCACTCTGTTCATGGCTTCTTGAGCCTGTTGCATGCGCGCGCTCTTTGTGGGCGTCCTCTCTGACAGCAGGTGTGTGCATCCAAGGTAGGTTGCGGCAAAAATGATGCCATCAATAAGATCGTCAGGGTCACATGGTCCCGGGACTACAAAGATGAAATGCACTCATCAGGCACAAGAATGTTTGCATATGTGACACTAAATGGACAAAAGTAACGGGACATTTGGCAGTATGAAAGTACAAATATCGCCTTGCTCACACTGTCACTCATAATATTTAAAGGGGTACTTAACTCAGACAGTAAAGTTAATATTTTGTCCAGAATTAATCTGATAACTTCATTATTTTTCATATATTATTAATACCTTTAAAAACACATTTTCCCCCACTTGCTATTGACTGAAGATGACATCACCTGCGCTGAGGAAGTAGGTAACGACCAATCATGGCTCACCTCTTTTCTGAGTTTGGTCAGCAAACTGAGCCATGATTGGTCGCTACCTACTAATGTCATCTTCAGTTGACAAGTGGATAAATTAGTTTTTAAAGGTATTAATTTTACATGAAAAATAATGAAGTTATCAAATTTATTCTGTACAAAATATTAACTTTTTACTGGTGAAAATGGCTCAATGAGTCAAGTATCCCTTTAATGTGTTTTCATGGTATTCAAATGCTTCCATACCAACCTAATACAACTATCGTTTTATTTATTTATTTATTTATTTATTACAGACAGTACTACTAGGCATGGGCCAATATTAGATTCTGATGGTATGATAAATATGAGCAAAAATATTCCAGTATCACAGTATTAAAATTACAGCTCTGAAACGTCCTTTTTTTTTCTTTCTTTTTAAAATATTTGGGTAAGTCAAAAAAAAAATCCATTGAACACAAACAATTTTTTTTAAACCAAATATAGAATATTGGTACATTAAGAAACAGGTATCATGTTAACTTTAATCAAATAAATTGAATAAATAAATGTTAGCTTTATTTTTTTCTGTTTTAATTAATCTTAGCAAGTCCCAGTGTGCTTTATCACTGGTGAGCTATTTTTAGAACAGACCTGTGGACTACTCAAGTTATCCTTAGGGCTAACTAGTGCACACTGGCACCTGCACATGTACACATTTTGTCTACTCACCATCCACAAATGTGGGAAACTGCGGAAGAGATCTGCGACTCTATACATAAAAAAGCACAATAATCTTACATCAAACAAGTGAAACATCGCACATGTCAAGGGCTTTCTTGTGATTTAATGGTCGAATGACATCACCTTTTGGACAGGCGGCTGCTGATTGTGTTGACTCTGTTGGTGATGTTGCTGTGCTTGACTAGGCTGCGTGTATGGGTGCGGTTGCATCGCGCCATCCCTCTGATGCGATTGGCGGCCTTGGGGCTGATGCTCGCGATATTGTTGGGAAAGGCCTGCTCTGGACGACTCGACATTCAGCGGACTGCCAGACTCCTGATCTGACAATGAGGCATGCTGAGTCGGAGACCTGGACACTGACTGGGAAAGGGATGAAAATGAACAAAGTAGTAGGAAACAAAAAGGAGGAAATAGAATTTGTAGGTCGGAATTAGGGATGGGCGATTACCGATACCAGGTATCGGGCGGGATACCAGGTCACACATTTAATGGTATAGGTACTGGAGACGGATATCGATACTGGTATCGGCCCCCGCTCTTGTGGCAATTTTTCGGTCAGGAACTATCAGAAAGACTGGGGGGAACAAAAGTTTTGTTCCGTCTCGTTTGTTTCCTCTGTTATGAGGTAACACTTGTTCATTTCATTACTTCCGGCAGCGCCATTTTGGTGTGCGTTACTGAGAATAAGTAAGTTGTGAGTAATATCACCTACAGTATATCTGTCATTCAATGTGGGTTAGTGTTATACAGTGGAACCCCGGAGTTTGAACGTCTCGGAACTCGTACAATTCGGACTTCAACCAAAAAATCTGAATAAAAAATGCCTCGGAGTTTCAACTCATTTTCGGAGTTCGAACACCCAAGCAAAGAAGGCTAAGCCAAACATACCTTGAAAACGGGTAGCCGAGTTAAGTTGAGCGAAGCCGAGCAATGCCGAATGCTTACGTTGCTCATTTCCAGTCAGATCGTGAATACTCCCGGAGGTGCTCCATACTCGCGAGTGCATTTTGATTTTTCAACAACAATTTTCTTCACCATGGGCCCAAAGAAAGACAAAAGTGCCAGTGGCAGCAAAGAAAAACATACAGTGCTACGAACCACAGTGGAATTAGGAAGGAGATTATCGCGCAGTTGGGTTACTACCGTGACTACTTCTGTAAATACTGGCACGAAGACCCCCTTAGCTGTTCAACAACGTGCCTGACGTTAAACAGCTCACACAACACAGCACTGAACTAAAGCTAGCATTAGCATAGCATTTATCATCCACTGATGCCATCACACCACAAGTAAGGTAAGGTATTTTTATTGTTTAAATACTGTACTGTACTGTAAATGTAAAAACATAAATAGAAATTAGAAGTTTTTGGAGCTTGGAAACGGATTAATTGCATTTACATTATTTCCTATGGGAAAAAATGTTTCAGAGGCTGAACAATTCAGATTTGAAACACTTCGCAGGAACGAATTATGTTCAAACTCCAAGGTACCACTGTATATGTTCGTAGCTCACGTAACTTAACTTTAATTGCCTCGTTTACGTTTGCCAGGCGCTTAATTGCCTCGTTAACGTCAGAGCTGGGGTGCTAAAAATACAACGGTGCCGTTTAAGGCCCTGCAGACGCTACTTATAGCTCTTTAACGCCCAATTCCGGAAATCTGCACCCGACAGACCACAAGATCACGTTCAGAGTATGTCGAGTCCTATTTGTAAACAATAGCCACACTTGCCTGCTGTCACACGATATGGTTTTGGACATTATTTCTGTGACTTCTACCATGCGTAAGTACGTTTTGTGTTTAAATAGTGTTATTTTGTCATGTTTAATTTAATCTGAGCTAGTTTTTTTGTCTTAAATGTCCGACTCATGTTAGACTATGCTTGCTTGCCTCCCCCAGAAAATGAATTTGCAAACTGTTTTATTTTGAAATATACCGGATTTACCCTGATGCCGACGCTCGACTTCCAGTTTGGCCCGTGTCATTTCTTCAACTTCATGCAAATCCGCATGCGGCGTCCGGGAAAAAAATGTGGAAACCTTTCGCAGCGCCGCATCCCTTCTGCACCGCACTGCAGCTGGTCTTAATTGACAAGTACGGAAAACGCACCGCGTCCGTTCCGCAGTCAGTGTGAATTGGGTGTACATTAGGGCTGTGCAAATCGATCCAAGTATCGATTGAATCGATACTAACGTGAATACCAGTATCGTATCGATACCAGAGCACTAGTATCTGTATTTTACATTTATTTATTTATTTTGGTTTTTGCTTTCTCATCGGTCACAATCCCTTTGTAGCACACGTGCATGTGCCAGCCTGCCAATGACAGCAGTGGGCAGCACTGGCGGTAACAAATAATTATGTTAACAGTGAATGACATAATATGACAATGAGTCATATTATGCTTCGGTTGAGCTTGTCCAACTACTAGTTGAGCTCGGTTTTAGTGTAGCACAACAAGTATAGTACAGCAAGTATATCGTTCATGTAATGTGACTAGACTAGAGAAACTTCGGTGGCTGGCGTTTCTTTGAGTGCAGACAGGGACTGAGATTATGAAGATTATTACTTGTACATTGTAAAATTTAAATAACAGCCCTGGTATTTTTTCATTGAGGATATTTTTATGGCATGTTTAAGAACTTTACAATAAAGTCTAATTCAATTTTTTTATTTTTTTATTTAAAAAGACAAATTATTTAAAATACTATAATATTTTATTAACCTAAAAGTAATTGCTATCGGTAACGATATCGGCGATAATGGCACCAGCATTTACTTGGTATCGATCTATACCAAAATCTCAAGTACCGCACAGCTCTAGTATACATACTACATTGTTTTTGTAATGAATGGAGAACGTGATACAGGAACTGGAAAAACAGAGCAGCCTTACAAATTAAAAGCATGGATTTCACAACAAGACATAATTAAACATCACACACTTAACAGCTTGAGTAGGCTGATTCTTAACATGGTAGATATTACTAAATTACTTGAAGCCTTAATGTATTGAATTTAATTTTTTGCACTCTTTGCACTACACTCCTAACCACTGGATTATTTGTTTCATCTTATTTATCGATTTTTTTAAATTAATTTTATTGTGTGCTCTATGCAAAATGACTTTTATGAGCAAATTGAAAAAATATAATTGCCATTCATTTTATTCAGTTTTAAGGAAATTTGCTGTAGTATACAATGTCTTCTTTTTTTTTAAATTATCTGTCATTGTTTGTGTGTTTTTGTGTGGAAATTTTATGCAACATAATTACTACTGGTATCGGCACTTGGTATCGGTATCGGTGAGTACTGAAGAATTGAGTATCGGTATTGGTCTCAAAAAAGTGGTATCAAACATCCCTAGTCGGAATGAATAATCACTTCAATGAATCAAAGGCCAATTTTGGGGGGGGAGAAATGAGGATCATACTTACATGGCCTGCCATCATCTGTAGTGGGTCGACCTCCTCTGGCGGGCTGATCTCCTGTCTCATTACCCAAATGGGTTCCACAGGCTGGTCAGGTGTGTAGGGGGACCGTATCGTCTTGGTCTTAACCTCCTCAATGGCCTCTCTAATGTCTTTTATGACCAGGCTGATGGCGTCTCCCGGGACCTTTGGACCTTCTTCAGCTGAGAGACCAACCTCATCATTGGTCTCTCTTGAGCTGCTCAGCGCGGATGATGGATGTTTCGTCTGTGCATCTACTTGTCTAAAGGTTTTCTGGATGGGGCTTTGAGTAGCACTACCCCCCTCTCCATCAGACTGGCCGTCATAGTGGTGCAGCCGGCAGCCAACAGAACTGTCCACTTGGGACGGATGGGGACCTCGGTCTTTGCCCCGCCTTGGTGCATGATGGGAGCCCTTGTTGGGGGAGGCTTTTTGGACATTCTCCTGTCTATGGCTGGCAAATGGCTCGCGGTGGGACCCCTGCTGGGCCTCATATGGCTCCGACCTCTGACGAGACTGCATGCGCGGTTCTCGGAGTGCTTCAGAATAGGAGCTCTTAAGGGGTTCTGGAAAAGATTTGGGGTGGGATGTTGTCTCTGAATTATCAATTGACTCCACGTAAGACTTTTGGTGGGACTCTGTATAAAAGTCTGCATAGGTTTTGGGGTAGTATTCCAGGGGTGATTCCGAGCACTCGTCATCATCTTGAGGCAGCATGTCATTGTCGGGTAGCGAGCTCATACTGGCTTCCTCACTGAAGTGGTCCAGCTGCGGGAAAAGCGGTGCATCGGGAGATGATGGCGGAGTCGGGGACTGGAGTGGCGGTGGGCTGTGGAGAGGTCCGTCGTTACTAAGTGAGGCAGCGCTTTCTGTGTCTGAGCAGAGATCAGTGATTTCACTCCCCTGAGCTTCAACATCGAGAACATGAACGTCCATCTCTTCCTCACAGTTTTCCAACCCTTTGTCTCTTGTCGCCTCTCTTCCATCTTGAACTGCATGCATGTTGTCGGAGGGGCAGCAAGAGTGATCTGTGGTTGAGTGCTGATCTGCTCCATCCTCTGCGGGTCCTGGTTCTTCGTTCTCCTTAGCCTCTTTCTCACAGGCCACAGCACCTTCTTGAAGGTCTGGTTGGAAGTCAAGATGAACTGGCCCCGGTGACAGATGGGTTGGGGTGACCACAGCAACAGAAGTCAGGTGGGGAGATCCCCTGTCCGGTAATTGTTCCTTAGAAAGACCATCTGTAATGTTTTGCTGCACTGTCATTTCTGTATGACCTTCTGTGTGCTCTGAAACTGATAAAGATTCCTGCGTCTCCTGGATTAGTGGTCTCTGCCTTTGACCTTTGAGCCTCGGATTTGGGTCACCACGACGGCGGTAACGGGTGACAGCGGGCCGAAGCTGCTGGACAGGACGGGGTTCAGTGTTTTGACTTTCGTGGCAGGGAACAGCCTCTGGGATAGAGCCAGAAAAATTTGCCTGACTTTGACTTTGCCCTTGTACTGATGGTGGACGCCGGCGTTGCCGTTGTGGACCACCACGACCTGCAGGTGGGTGGTGATGATAAGGAGGTTGGTGATGGTGGTGATGATGATGTGGATTCAACTCTCCATCCGGACTGAGCATCTGACATGGCCTCCAGGGTCGACGTACAGGAGGTTCTCCAGGCACTGAACCGTTATTCTGCCTTGTCCTCTGAGAACCTGAGGCTGCAGGGCATTCCTCATCCACTTCCCCACTCTCCTCTTCAGGATACTTCTGGCTCATTTTACTGGGGTAATTTGATTCCAATTTTTAAAACATAGTCCTTTCACCTACATGAAAACCCTTCAGACACAGAGACAGAACACAATATAAACAAATGATCAGACAAATCGGAAAGGTTTGTTAGATAAGCCCTCTTAATAATTAGATAGGTGACTTGAGCTACGCCATTGTGTCACTATGACCTGTCCTCCAGGCTCAGCGTCTTCCTATCTATCTACCTATCTAAAGAATTGAAACCATTTTGGACAGATTAGACCTTCTTCTGCATCCATCAGAAAAAGGCAAATAGCTGTGTACTCGATCTCTCTGTCATCCAGTAAATCGTTTGATTTAAAATGCAATGTTACATGTGTATTGAGGTTGTATTTGGTGTAAACATTTTGAGAATCATTTGTCCTTGTTCGGGTCACAAGGGAGGATTGTATCAACTGACTTTGGTTGACAAGACGGGGCACAACTAGAACAGGTTGCCAATCGAAGGCAGGGGACACATAAACAACCATTTACAACACACCTTTTAACATTTTAGAGTATTCAACTGATCTAACGTGCAACTTTTTGGGAAAGCATGAACAGCCAAAAGATTATGAAAAATAATCTTACAATTGGGCCAGTGTAATTTAGTAAGTAAGAGACATTATGTTGCTTTTCTTTCCTGACAGCTTATATCAATGATACTAATAGCAATAAAAACAAATCCCCTGGGACTGGTATGGCTCCTCAGTGCACTTTCATCCACTTTCACACAGCCACCAGCAGCTGGCAGAACGAGAGGAGGCCAAAGGTCAAATAGGAGTCAGGGTGGGAAGACGAAAAGTGATATTTTGCTGTTGTCGCATAAGAACTGACACGGAGCGATGGATAGGCCAGTGATTGGAATAACAAGTGTCCTGGGAGATACAGGGCCAGTTGTGATGCTTATTAAATAGAATGAGGCTATCAGGGTATCCATCAGTTATTTCCTGTGCAAGCCTTTGCTGTGTATCGTGCTGAGAAAATACACAAAATAATCTTACTGATTAAAATACCAGAAAAGGACAACATGTGCAGACTGTAACTAGAATCATTTGTTATAATTAGGCTTACCTTTTTAACCGTTGCTTAAAATATTCCACTCTAGAGGGGCTTATAATATTGGTCCATCTGAAAACACCCCTCATTGTTATTGCTTATGATCTTGTTATGTAACTGTGAAATTGAGAATGATTGTGTGAGTGTAAAATAAGACAATTGCATGAAACAGTCACGGAGGTATGATGTCATGAAATGCATCAGCGCAGTGATGAGGTGGTTGCAAACAATTCCGCCACGAACGCACCCGTCTCGCTCTTCTTTTTTCTGTTTCACAAACAACATACATTACTTAAGTTACTTAGGGGGAAAAACAAGCAAAATAACCTGTTGTTAATGAATGTACGAGTGTGTCGACTGTTGCTGCTCCTAAAACAGTTTATTTGTGTAGCACTCTCAAGTTTGTGCAATAACAATGCAATATTAATCATTTATATACCACATACGCTATATATTTTTTTAATGAGTAATTGAAGCAACAACAAAAAATTGAGGCCCACCTGGGAGCCAAAAGAATCTCTTTTAAGGGAGCTGAGCCTGAAGAAGCGACTCTAGAAAAAAAAGGACAAAAGTGTCGTTTTTGTGACATTGGTGTTACTCAGGTCTGCAGATTGTGCAAGAAAGCTTACACCAATGGTGGCAATCAATTAGGTGAAAGGGTTCATGAGGATAGCAGCAACAAAAAGATAGTTTACTCTGTCAAAGGCAAAGTCATTTTAACTAACAAAATAACCAAAATTAAATAAATTAAAAAAAGAAATAAAATAAAAATGGAAAAAACCCTGAAAACTACATTTTATGTTTACAAAACGATCAAAAACTTTTATGTGTGTTGCATGGAAGCGACGGAAGCACAGTAAAAAAAGCGCCACCAGACATCTGTGCTTGCAAAGTTGGCAACTTTTCAAACAAGGAATGGAAAGCGAGGCCATCCAATCTTTAGTTTAGACGTTTGGGTTGTGATGCATCAAGAAGCAGTATTATGCACTGCACTTATTGAAATTCAAAGTCTGTTGACTGTTACCTGTATTTGATTTGTGAATGGTTGTTTTGGAAATGTTTTTAAATAATAATACAAGTCTAATAGTAAAACTAAGAAAAACTCAACTAAAACGAATCATTAAAATAAAAACTATGAAAACTAAATAAAACTAACTACATCAAAAAACTGAAAACAAAACAAAAAATGACAAAAACATTCCCAAACTATTATAACCCTGGTCCAGGGCAAAGGTAACATAGAGTATACCACAAAGTTGAAGCATGTCATTGACCGGATAGATTCAGAGGAAGGCTTCAAAATTTTTAATTCACTTAACTAAAATTAAATTATTGATTAAATTAAGTAGGCTCCAGCGACCCCCGCGACCTTTGTGAGGACAAGCGGTTAAGAAAATGGATGGATTAAATAAATTGATTATATAATGCCCATCACCATAAGGTAGGTTGGGGGGTGGGTGCGGAGGGGGGGGGGGCGGTGTCAGTAATCAAATACATACTGAAAAGGGACACAACCAACTCTAGGGCTAAGGTTAATATAGTCGCCAAAGTTGATGTTGTAATCTGACCGCAAGCCCCAACTGCCGGGGTAGACTGGGGGCTACTGGATGATCCTCTCTGCACAGTTTGCGCGGTGGATGCCAGGCACCTTAGAGAGAGGCTCATCAAGAAGGGCTTGGCCCAGTCGCAGATGGCCCAGCAGCGGCGGTATATCTGCGGGGGCCTTGAGCAGATTGCTGCACTTCCATCTGTCAGGGTGCAGTGAAAGCTGCAGGCTTGGGGATTTGCTAACCCATTAACTCACTAATCCACTCCTGATAAACACCAACCGACAACAGCACACGTGCTGCTTGGGCATACAAGGACCTTGAGCTAGCTATCATACACAGCGTCAATAACAAGATAATGTTTTTGAGACACAAGTAGTTGTTGACAACAAGCAGTTAAGTCATTAGTACTTCTCGAACAAAGGTGATGTGATGGGAAGGTGCGTTAAATGGCAATGGCAAAAGGATGAAATTGAAATTCATCAGCTATTGTTTAACTCCTAAATTTCCATCCATCCGTCATCTACCGCTTATCCTGGATCGGGTCGCGGGGGAAGCAGCTTTAGCAGGGAAGCCCAGACCTCCCTCTCCCCAGCCACTTCAGCCAGCTCCTCCGACGGGATCCCAAGGCGTTCCCAGGCCAGCCGACAGACGTAGTCTCTCCAGCGTGTCCTGGGTCGTCCCCGGGGCCTCCCGCCGGTGGGACATGCCCGGAACACCTCTCCAGGGAGGCGTCTAGGAGGCATCCGAACCAGATGCCCGAGCCACCTCAACTGGTTTCTCTCGACGTTAGGAGTTACTCTTAAATTGTATTTTCTAAATGTCTTCTACTTTTACTTAACTTGTCTTTCCAAGACACAGTGCATCTAATACAGGTACAGATACAGTTAGTGCAAAATATATTTCTGCTTTTTATAACACAGATAATAATTTAAAAAAAAAACATTGAAGGGAATTCCTTTGGATTAAATAATAAGGAATATAAATGTTATATATTCAGAAAATTTTAATCTAATTAATATCAAAATTACTCATGCATACATTTTCAGTTGTTGAATGTCTTGCTGAAAATGACACACAAATTACAAAGGCAAAAATGCAGTATGATGTTGTGGTCACAGATTAATTTTAACACAAATTGCAGTCGTGGAAAAAAATAGCTATACCCTCTTCTCATTTTTGTTGTTGTTGTAATTTTTCAGTTTCCCTACTTTAATGACCAAAATCATCAAAATGTAAATATCAGATGAATATAATCCAAGTAAGCTCCCTATGTGGAAAAAGTTGAACCTTTTGGAAGGTGTATGTCTTGTCACATTTGGGGCTGCTCTGTTACTTCACGACCTGGATGACTTGCTGTCATTGATGGAACCATGAATTCTGATTTTTACTAGAAAATCCTGATGAAAAATGTTCAGCTAACAGTTCGTGACCTCAAGCAAGTGCACTTCTGCAGCAGCACAACTATCAAAAACACACCAGAAAGTCAACTTCTGAATGTCTTAAAAAACACAAAATGAAGATATTGATTGAATCCAATTGAAAAGGTTATTCATGCTAAAAAACAACAACCGTTTTGCTGAATTAAAGCAATTGTGCAGGGAAGAGTGATCCAAAATACCTCCAATGAAATGTCTCATTGCCAGTTAGAGAAAGTGTTTGATTTCAGTTGTTGCTGCTGAAGGTGGCCCAACCCGTTATTAGGATTAGGGAGTAAGTATGGTATGTACTTTTTCACACACAGCCAAGATTGCTTTGAATGATTTTTTTCCCCTTAATAAATAAAATCACCATTTAAAACCTGTATTTTATCTTCACTTGGGTTGAATTAGTCTGATATTTGCATTTTTTTTTTTATGATTTTTAATTATAAAATATCTGAATTTGAGAAGTGGGCAAACTCACTTGATGTAGCCTATATACATTTGTTTAATAATTATCATGGATAAAAAAAAAATCTAAACATATATTTTTGTTTTTTAGTTCAATATAAATTGTGATTGTCGTAGGTTGCTGGTCACAGTCTGATCCTCAGGGTAAGGCCTTGACAGGCATCAAAGTTGCCTGGTAGTATTCTAGATTACATTAAAATTTACCAGAACGCTTTAAAATAATGCAAAAATTGTCCAATGAAATCTGTTATATGAATATTTTTTTTAAAGGAAAGGAAAAAAAAGGCAAACAGGTTATTCTTTTCTTCTTAAAGTCCTTTGCCACACGTCATGTGTCGTTTGCACTCAACCCCCTACAATTTAAATTAGCTATGGTATGAATAATTTGTGTCTGGAAATCCCTGTGTGAGATGAAGTCACAATTTGACATTTGGATTTTTCAAATGATTGGTGCGGCAGTAACAGTGTGTTATGCAATATCAAGAAAAAGCGGAAGCACAAAAAGACATCAAGTATTACGCAAGTGATATCTGCCTCCCTCGTATGATTGGTGCAATGACCCACATAATCGGGTGTTGCACCCAAAGCCGGAATCAAATATTGTACTGCACTAACATGAACATTACCTGAGGTTTTGGAGAAGAAATGCCTGTCTTAACCTTATGGAAAGCAGACACTATACCTCTATGCTGTCTGTTAGATGCACAAAACAATGTTTAAAAATTACAAAATTACGATTTATTCAGGGGTGGGTTAGCAGGTATTTGTATCGGGCGGACACCAGCCTGATATTTTAAGATGTCGGGTATCATGGAGGCTGTCGATACCAGCCATAGATACTTAAGGCCACAAAAATCTATTGAATAAGTCCTCCTTGGTAGGAGTTGCCACTATACTACAGAGCTTTGACACATCAGCGTCGGAAAGCAAGGTATTTGTTGACCATTTTTTATCATGGTGTTAAATGAAGTTGTATAACTATCAAAAGTAGTTTACTAGAGGTATCGGTACTTGGTATTTGTGAGTACTGAAAGAGTGAATACTTATACTTATACTGTAGTATCGTCCTGACAAAGAGTGGTATTGAACATCCCTAGATTTATGTGCAATTATTCGGGTCTATAAACAATATCTTGTAATTGGGTTTTTTTATTTGCCCAAACCAGGTTTTGAACACTGCCCCCTTTCAGTGGTATTAACTTACCACTGAGCCATCCACCAATGTTTCCTTAACTGTGTCCAAAATGGTGACCAGCTTCAGCTCTTCAGCCTACCCAAATGCTAGGCAAAAATAATTTAGCCCAACCTTGGGTAAAAGTAACCCTTTCTGCTCAAAATCCACAGCTACACAGCGAGTAGGTTAGAAAAACAACCCCAAAAATGTTTCATGCATACAAAACCTGTGAAAAGCAACATAAGATCCCACCCATGTTTGTGGCAATATTGGCAAAGCAGCATCTATTCAGTCATTTTTTATGTATAAACCTCACATACACAGTAAATTTCGTAGAGTAGATGTAGAGTAGATTTAAAAAAAAAAAAAAGAGAGAGACTATATGCAGTCACTGACTAACCAGAGTAAGTTTTTCACTTGGAACTGGAAGAGGGTGAAAAAATAAATAAACAAAAATAAGACTTCAGGGCTGAGGAACAATCACAGAACCTTCAGCATGAGAGACGGCCACTCCACCACTTGAGCTATGCCGCTCCTACTGTTTGTAAACATATTGCTGGTGTGTCCAAAAGGAGAACAAACACCATTCCATGTTTCCATGATTTCACCTGACACCAGCGATATACCGACACACATAGGAGCGGCATGGCCCAGTAGGTAGATTGGCTGCTGCCGTCTCCCAACCTGAAGGTTCTGCGATCATTCCTCAAATATATATATATATATATATATATATATATATATATATATATATATATATATATATATATATACAGCCTATTTCTAGTCAGCTCTAGTCTAGTTTTAATTTGCTCTGTGCTCACTCATATGTGGATTTTGTTACCTTTTAATAATTGAGTGCATCATTCCTCCTCTCTGTCTTCTCTGTTTCACACGCACATGCGCGCGCGCACACGCGCACACACGCACACACACACACACACACACACACACACAAGAACAAACACGCAGAGTCATGTTTCTTGCACCGTGTTTGCATAATAATAGCTAACGCCAAAATCCATGAAAAACATAGAATGGTACAGGCAAACTGTCGAGTGCTTCAATCCCTTCCCATGCATTGCCTTGACGGTTCTCTTCCGTTAGCAGGCAACTAAGCCATTTATTTGGCAGCACGATGAGAATGAAGAAGCAGCTGAGCATTAAAAAATATAAAAGAAAAGAAAAAAAGACAGTGTCTCTCAAACATAATAATGTTGTGTATTGACATGCTCTGTAAAAATAACATGACGCGGATCTTTCCCGATGCATTCATCTCGGCGTATTCAAAAATATTATGTAATAGAAGAACAATCTGTCACCTGTCTGATGCGCTTCCAGACGCTTACATCCGGGCAGGTGTCGTGAAAACAACGCCTTATATAAACAGTCAAACACCCGCAACACAGCACAACACACAGTTATTAGTCATCGGGTTACCTGCGTGTCAGTAGATTAGTGGTCCGGCTCTGGCCGTGTACATCCCTGCCACCTCCTCCTCCCCCCGGTGCCTGCTGGCTCGGTCGGCTTGCTGCGGTTCGGTTCGGTTGGTCCCTCCAGACGACGACAAGTTGTCGGGCTAAAGCGGAGAACGGAGCCCCTCCTCCTGCGCGGTGACATCACAGCGGATTAGGGATGCACAAAGCGCCTTTTACAAGCGCTGCGGATGCTGACATGCTTCGTTGCAGTCGGGAGAGGTTGGCTGAGAGGATGGCTTCGTCGTCATCGCCGTCGTCATCATCGTCATCATCGTCATCATCGTCATCATCGTCATCATCATCATCAACATCATCAACATCATCAACATCATCATCATCATCATCATCATCATGTCAGTTTATCTAGATAGACCTCAATCACGAGAGTGTCAAAGGGCTTCGTCATCATCATCATCATCATCATCATCATCATCATCATCATCATGTCAGTTTATCTAGATAGACCTCAATCACGAGAGTGTCAAAGGGCTTCGTCATCATCATCATCATCATCATCATCATCATCATCATCAACAGTGGGCTGCAGTGAGATATGATCTGGTTAGTAGCCTCCTGTTCCAGGTAAACATTCCTCAATGTCACCACAGGCTGACAAGGGGGGCGCTAGAACCTGCCTTTTGCCCACTAAATTGGCCTGCTGCATAGGTGGCACAACTATTCACACTCTAGCATGACCAGTGTAAAAAAAAATTAATAATAATAATAACTCTTAAAAAAAAAAAGAACTCTGGTGAAAGAAGTTATTCATGATTAAAAATGATAAGAGTACAGACTTTCAAATGTAGAGAAGTCAAGTCAAAAACTTTCTTTACAATATGTTCTATGGAGCCCCACGAGTCAGGGTGGGGGGAGGGCGGCCATTTTGCCATTTGCTGTCCACTGAAAATGACATCACAGCTGTTCAAGGATCAGGTATAGCGACCAATCACGGCTCAGTTTACAAACGTCACGTGACCAAACTTAGATATTGCTGCATTTGAGGAAAGTGGGGAGTCAGACTTTTCCAACTTCATATCAGGAAGTGCGCACGGAAATGGTGAAAAAAAAGGACACCGACCGGCTTCAATCTCATGTCACTTGACAATGACGACCCCCATGAAGACAGACGGTGAATGGCAAAATATAATTTGGAGTTTAAACAGTTATTTTTTAATATTTATTTATTGATTGTCACATTAATTTAGTTATGCAACATGATTTGGAATGCCTGTGTTAATTAACCAGAACAAACAAGTCCATCTTTGTTGTTTACATTTGCCTCGCCCACTTTGAGGTCGGAACTGGGACAATCCGAGTGGGATAAATTCGATTTCCTACCTTTCTCAAATGCAGCATATAGTTTTGATCGACTGTAGTCACCACAAATCATGTTGTAACTGAAAGGGAATCGAATGTTTTCCAGGTCTGGTCACGTAACATTCACAAACTGAGCCCGTGAGCACGGTGATGTCAATTTCAGTCGACAGCAGGTGGCAGTACAGGACACAATGGCAGCCAAAAAGGCGGATTTTTCTGCTTAATTCACATTCAACAAACACTAGGTTAATCACATTATCATGTTTTGATTAGTGGGGGCAACATTTTGACGTATCCTTGTGAAAACCTATTTTAGGGGTCTCAAACAATAACCTTGCAGATTCCAAACAGGAAGGCTAGATTCAACATCTAACCTCAACCTCTCTACTGCATTGCAATGAAATGAGCCGTGTACAGTATAAGCTACTATTGAGACAAATATGGTGGGCGGAGTGTGAAGCATCCTAATGGTGTTCTCTCCTGACATATTAATCCATATTTTAGTGTCACTCCAGGCCTCACGGCGGAGATCAATAGTGCCTGCACCACCTCTGTTGTAATATAGCCAAAACTGGTCAGTTACAGCCTTCCTGTTTCCGTGACAACAACCGCATAAGACAAGGATGGTGTGCAATCACGAACTATGGTTGACATATTTAAAGATGAACAAAATGGGTATGGACTTGCGTGAGGCGTAATGTGTTACATCCAAGATATCATGAAGCTGTTGGGGATGAATGTTTCACAGTTAATTCATGGAATTCAACCATCTTATGTTATAAGTCTGCTTTACTCATGTTCTATTTTGAGAGAGGGTATTAATAATTACTGGTGCTTTCTCCCCACATGCTTAAATTATGCTATACTGTACAATACACACAGTGTCATTAGTGATTTGTTACGCCGAATGAACACATTAAAACACATCAATGCTTCATTGGCCCATTGCAGTGTTTTTTTAAATGTCTTCTCATGCAGAAAACCTATGGCCTCAATTTAAAGCAATAGCAAAAATTTCAAACATGCGCATGAGATAATGAGTACTTAGAGCAAGTGGTGACAAATGTGGTGTATTTTAATTTTTAACAGCTGTGAGGTACAACATGAATATATCTAATAAACTTGCCTCATGTCATCATTTTTTTAGGGATTTGGAATTTAAAAGCCTATTTACCTAATTATTTGACACTTTCTAATATAACATGTACATCATGTTACACAGATTGCATGCATATGATTAATCTTATGCATGTTAACGAACAAGAAGAAAATAACGAAAATAAAAAATGACTGCACCAGTGGAGAACATGAAGTCAACTCTTCCACAACATTGTGCATAGCGCAATTAACTATTAGACGTTTGGTGCAAATATATCAAAACAAAACCGGTTAAATTAGATTGATTGATTGATTGACTTATTGATTGATTGATTGATTGATTGACACATAATCAGCACATCTACTATGTCACGTGACAGATCTGCCCCATAAACTAATAAGTACAATAAATGGATTGAACTTCATAAAGCACCTTTATACAAAGTGTGCAAAGTAGTTACTTTTTTTGTTTGATTATTTATTGAACATATGAACATGTAAACAAGTAGCTTAAAATTTAAAATAAAGATGTAAAAGAAGAAAAAAAATTATACAATCATCATTAGTCACGGTTTACATGTTCAAAAGGGAGTAGGAAGAAGTTGAAAACGTATCTAGTCCAACCCCTTTTTCGTTGTGTTTTGACTTATTTCACCCATTTCTCTATTTAATTATTATTGACACAATAATGGGTTAATGTATTTCAATAAAAGAAGAATGTATAAATCTGGTGATGTATACAAGTGCACTTTGACATGCGTACATTTGCCAGCAACATATGTAGCCTACATGAAATTCATAGGCATATACCATAATACATTTAGGAATCATATCCTCATTCTCACATATACGATTTTCATTACACTCATACATAAATAATCATATCTACATCTCATACATCTAAAAAAAAACACAACAACATTTATGCAATTTTAACAGCTCATGTCTAAATTAAGTAAATTGTTTAAAACTTTGCTTTTAAACAATTTTTTTAAATTCAGCAAGTGACTGACATCTTTTCAGGCCAGTTCTAAAATTATTCCACAAATTAACACCTTTTACAGAAACACACCTTTGCTTAATATTCGTTCTTGGTTAGTTTTTTTGTAGACATTTGTACCCTTTATGTTATAAAGACTCTTTCTTGTTTCAAGTAGCTTCTTAGTACTGTGATTTTAATTAAATAGAAAAGCCTCCTTTGTTTGGAGGCAGGTTTCACTGCTGGAATTTACTGTAGCACAGTATTATGTACATAAATCTCCCTGAGCCGTCACCTTATGGTCGTGGAGGGGTTTGTCGATCCCAATAATAAAGGGCTTTTATTTGTATAGGACTTTTCTATACCTTCATTGTAATCAAAGTGCTTTTGCACTGTCTCCACATTCACGTATGATGAAGCAGGAGGATATCGTCGTTGCTACGTGAAAAACACTGACGTCCGTTTCATTTTCTTTTCTTTTTTCATATATTTTTTTAGTTTTTTGGAATGTCTACATCAGTTTTATCCCAAAAACATAAAAATGAAAAAAAATTAACGCAAGTGTTTTTCACATAGCAGTGTCATGTTTTGGGTTCTGTTTTCCTTGTGTGTCTCCCTTGGTCTTGTTTAAGTGTCATCCTGCCCTTCCTCGTGTGAACCAATCAGTGCCCTCAACCACTTGTGTCTTGCCCCAGGTGTATCTTGTTGTGTGTTAGTGTCTGTGTATTTAGTCTGCTGTCTCCCCTCTGTCTGTGTCGGTTCATTGTTTTTCCCCATGTCGTGCTGCCCGTTTTTTGCCTTGTTTTTCCCCCCATGTTTTGGTTCGAGTTTTGGTTTATCTTTTAATTTGGAAGATCGCCTTTTGTTTGAATAGAAATTAAAATTCCTTTTTATTTTTTTTGATTAAACCTCTGCCTCCTCGCCCTGTCTTCCCGCATTTGGGTCCTCAAGCTTCCCCCCTCCTTGACAAGCAGCGACGATATGCTCCTGATGTTGTGTCATCATATGTGAATGTGATTACATTGAAGGTATAGAAAAGTCCTATAAAAATAAAATGGGACGTATACATTCAGTTTCATCCCAAAACATAAAAATGAAAAAGAAAGAAAGATGGACGTAAGTGTTTTTCACATAGCAGCGACAATATAGGACTTCATAGTTTTATCCAGAAACCAGAAATGTCTATGGTTTCACTGAGTATTTGTTCACTTGTACACCATTCCCTGGTGGTCTAGTGCTTAGAATTTGGTGCTCTCACCGCCGCGGCCCGGGTTTAATTCCCGGTCAGGGAGCTCTCTTTTACCAACATGGGTTCTGGACTTTCTCACCAATAGGCGGCAGTATGTGAAGACGAGCGGCCGTGTGTCTGATCCGGTGATCTGCAGTACGGGGGGGCCCCTCAAGGGACTCTTCTAGCACCTCTACTGTTCACCATTTACACAGCCGACGAACTGTCACCTGTAAAAGTTCTCGGACGACTCTGCCTTCGTTGCTCTCATCAACAATGAAGATGAGACAGAGTACCAAGAACTGAACAAGAACTTTGTGGCCTGGTGTGAGGAAAATCGCCTCCGGATTAATGCAGGAAAAACTAAGGAGCCGGTGGTGGATTTTCGCCTGACCAAAGGTAATTTAACCCACCCCCTTCCGGTGAACATCCAGGAAATAGACATTGAGATATTGGACTCTTACAAGTACTTGGGTGTTCACCTTAATAGGAACCTGGACTGGACTGACAACACTCAGGCTCTGTACAAAAAGGACTGAGTAGACTATACCTGCTACGTAGACTGAGGTCCTTCGGGGTGCGAAGGACTTATTAAGGACCTTGTATGACTCGATGGTGGCCTCAGTCTTATTTGAAGGTGTGGTCTGCTGGAGCAGCAGCATCTCAACTGCGGAGAGGAAGAGACTGAACAAATTGGTGAAGAAGGCGGGCTCTGTTCTGGGCTCCAGTATCGAGACGGTAGAGGTGGTAGGCAACAGGAGAATGGTGACTAAGCTGTCATCTATCCAGGGTAACGCCTCCCACCCCCTGTGCGGGACTGTTTGAGCCATGGAGAGCACCATTAGTGCTAGGCTTCTTCACCCACGCTGTAACAAGGAAAGGTACCGAAGGTCCTTCCTGCCTGCTGCTGTTAGACAGTAAACTGAAACTGTACACTCGGAAGACAATTGATGTGGTGTGATGTTTTAATTTCAAATTTAACAAATGTGATGAGGCATCATCATCACATTTGTTAAATCTATTTGCACTACTGTGTTATATGTTTTTATTTACCTATGGGCTATATAAGTATTTTTTTGTGATACATATTGTTTTGTTTTGTTTGTTTTATTTTCTTTTTTCTTTTCGGACACATTATTACAGGTTACATCGATCACATAATATCATTTGCAACATTGACATCCGAAAGAAGGGCTGACGGGTAGAAGCCATGGCTTATTAGTAACCCGTCCCCGATTCGATTCTTACTATACGCATCAGTCATATACATTGATTATGATCAAATATATTATTCATATATGATGTGTGACGATGTGTATTGCTGCTGGTAACGCTGCGAATCTTATCTTATCTTATCTTATTTTATCTTGCCCAGTCCCTCCTGAAGTCAACCAATCCGCATTTGGATCTATCTGTTTTCGCCTATTACCATGATGACAACTCTGGCAGACTTAAGGGAGTGAACAGGAACTTCTTACATAACACTTTAAATGAACTGATAGACAAGAATTAGCACAGACGCCTGTCTGTAGTCTGCACTCATTTCGAGCATAATTCGGTCCACCACCTTGAAGTTTACCGTTCTGAACAAACTTTCATTTCCATAAATGACAGAAGAGTTAAATGTAAAAGTTAGTGTCTACATTGTATTCTGTATTCCAGATTCTAGTGATAGACACAGTGTATCATCACATTAACTCATTTGCTCCCCAAAACGTATAGATACATTCTATTTTAAGTGTTTTAAATGTCCCAAAGACGTATTTATATGTTTTTAAATGTTTTTTTTAATGCTAGAGCATACAAAAAGCTTTGATGCAGCCTCTGTACTGCAAAGAACGGTTGAATAAATGGTAGTTATTACACGAAACGGCCAGCAGGTGGCAGCAGAGCATAAGAAATGAACCAGGACCATGTTGAAAAAAAAACCTCAATTACTCAGATAGTTTTTAGTTTTTTTGTTTTCTGAGAGCTCAGTATTGTTCATTTGGTAATCTTACCGATTCAACATGTCATCATCATTGCTCTCTCTCTTTTTTTGTTTTTGTTTTTGTGCGTGAGTGTGTGTGTGGGGGGGGGGGGGTATGCGCGTGTGTGCATATGTGTGTGCGTGTGAGTTTGTGCTCATTAACTCACCTGAAACCTATTAAAAATCCCATACCCTTCACCTAAACTGAATACTTCAGAATCCCGATAGTCGTGAAGTTGTCAGACTCAAGGAGTGATCAAAGAAAAGAGAGAAAAGGGAAATCCAACACCGAACAGACACCAAATTCTAGACACCGGGTTAAAAACCAGAATCTTTCACCAACCCCAGAAGCATATAAATTCCAACAAATTAGAGAAACCTCAAGAGATCAAAGGAAAGACTAAAGAAAGGAAGGAAGGATAGATGAAGCAGAGTGAGATCCACAGACATCAGGGACAGGCGGGGGGAGGCGAGGAGGGAGAGGCAGCAAGGGGGAGGAAGGGGGAGGTGAGAGGGAACCACAGGGCACCCCGGAGGCCCACCCACCCCGAACTGCGTCGCCGGGCACGGAGCGCCGGACCGCGCCGGACCCAGGAAACGGCCGAGACACAGCCGCCACCCAGCAGCCAAAGGAGGGGCAGAGTCGCCCACGCCCGGCCAGGAGGGACAGCACCTCGAAAGTTAACCAACAAGCATGCAGTGATTCCGAATATTAACCCTTAGTGCCCATTGGAAGTGAATCTTGAGGAATTGTTGACTGTAAGGTGTCATTTGATGTGGTCTACTCAATCCTGCTGGCAGCAACTGGGTTCCTGACTATAAAAACACAACCATTAGTTACAAATTGCCAAATACAGAAGCAGCAATGATTGTCGAGATTACTGTTTCTGGTCTAGAATGCGAAGGCCTGAGCGATAATTTTAATGTCAGTGTTAATTAGTGAACTCGGACGGGAACTTGACGGAAGGGTGGGGTATTTTTCTGGCTTTAATAAAAGTTTAATTGCTGCTGTATTCATGTGTGGACGTATGTAATTTCTGTTACTACTCTTAAGAATAATGGAGCAAGCATTAATCAAAAGTGCTTAAAAAATATGGCCGGATAACCATCCGGGCCAGGTGCTCTGCCATTAGGCGATACTATCTAGAGCACTGTCCAGCTCGTTTATAGTAAGTGGCGCATCTAACATATCTTTATATTCAGTAGATAACTGAGATATATTTAAGCTACTGAGTATTGCCTCAATATGCTCAGGGTTAGGCTTGTTAGTTTCTGAGTAAAGGTTGCGATAATAGTTGTAAAAATTTTGATTAATTTCTTCTGGTGATTGTATACACTCACCAGTTGTCCCTTTAATAGCCGTTATAAGAGATTTTTCACGATTGCGTTGAAGTTGATTTGCAAGAAATTTACCTGATTTGTAATTATATTCAAAGTTGTTGTATCTCAATTGTTGTATTATAAACTCTGTCTTTTTGGACAACAACTGTATTTTTGTATTTTGCAGTATAAGTCAGTCCATGTTTGGTTATTTGGGTTTATTGCGTACTCATCCGGCAGTTTGATTTTTATCTTCCAGGTCTTTTTCTAATTTTTGATCCTGTTTCTTTTTAAAAGATTAATATGATATAATTACTCAGAATTCTAAAGAGATTTGTGAATAATGATGAAACTTAGCTATTTTCTAACGCTAATTGCTACAAAACTGAAACAGATAGATTTTTTTCCCCTAATGATGGAAGAGACTTTAATCCTTCTTTTGGTAGGTTTCATGTTTTTATAGCAATAGAACACAATATTCTGTGGGCCTTGCAAAATCTGTCAAAATCCAGGAAAACAGCCGGGAGTGAGGGGGATTGTTTTAGTGAATATGGCTGCGAGTGAATGAATTTAACAGTGTTACAAAGTGGTAAACACTAATGGAGTCATTAAAAAAGTATACACATTGATTTGGTGCTTACCTAAATCCTTAACATATGAGGAATAAACATTTAATATCATCAGACTAAAAGTCACATATGTTGTCTTTGGTGCTTATAAGTTTCCCAAATGTATTAGTGTGTGGGTTGATGGGAGGCATTTTTGGAGTTTAGTCTATTTACTTGCATTAGTTTATAAGGAACATCTATCACATACGATATGACGGATGCACTGACGAATCGCAGCAACAAGCCAAACCGCTCAATGAGGCAATGATGTATGTGCAGTGTTATATGTCTGTGAGTATAAGCTGTTAACATGCTAAATACACACATCTATTTTCATACGTCATGAGGATTATAAACAATTAGTAAATGACCACTGGACTGTTACCAATAGATACCGTACATGGTCAATGTAAATGTGGATAAACAGATTCCCTCACAGATGAGGTCAAAGGTTCAGTGTACCGTATTGATTAAATGATGTAATGTGATTGAGTCTTACGCTAATGTGTCTTTTCATTTGTTTAGATAAATGGGGTTCAGCAGAAATCGTTGGGTGTTCCCAGGGAAAGGGTGGAGGCTCCTCTGGGATTAGACCTCTACACTCTCTGCCGTAAATCTCCGTCTTTGAACATGCCATTGCTGTGTCATCATGAAAACACGAACCTCGCATGTAGTGAAAATCAGACATCTTGACTGGCTTCTTTCTTGGCATTGCGCTGTAAAGGCAAATAGTAAATTAACAATATTATGGATGCTTTTTAACAGTTGAATCCTTTTAATTTATAAGAAAAACAAACACTGTATATATTTTCACTCTTTTGAAGCACTTAAACTTCACTTGAAAGCATGTGTGTGAGTCATTTGCCTTTATAAATCAGCAAGGAATGAGTCACACTCTCAAAAAGGGAACTGCTGGACCTTTTGGACACAATTGGTGGGTGAGTCATCTCTACATCCATTGGAAAATTGAATTTAAATTTGAATAATGATAATTAAGTGAGGTTGGGAGTTAACCAAGAACTACCGGAGAAATAAGACCTAATAAAAAGTACAGAACATGTTCAATGATAGCAACTGATGCCAAGTTGTGTCATGTTTTTTTCCAAGGAAAAAATTATGCCTGCCCATGAGCTTTGTTGTTGTTGTTTTTTTAATTATTTGTGCTTTGTTTTCTGAAACAGTTCACTTTTTCTTATGAAAGGGTCTTTCTGCAGATTTTTAATTATATAACACTGAAGAAATGGCATTGACACAATGAAAAGTAGTCCGTGTACAGCTTATAGAGCAGAGTGTCGATTTATTGTTCGCTCAAAATAATTTAAAATACAGTCGTTAAAGATCAGTAATAGTGAGTATACCCCAAAATGAAAATGTCCAAATTGAGCACAGAACTCTTTGGATAAAAAAGAAAACTTAATGATTGCTGGCCTAGGCCAGGAGTCAGCAACCTTTCCTGTCAAAACAGCCACTTTAGGTCAAATTAATAACCAAAAATCCGTCTGGAGCCGCAAAACATTTAGAGATTGTGATGCAGGAAATTGTGTGTTAGCCCAAGAGTTAATTAGAGCTACACCATAACACAAAAATGTGACAGCAGCATAGACATTTATTTTCTTCTACCTTTTGTCTTGTGGTTTTTGTTTGTTTTTGTTTTAGTTGATTTTGTTGTAATTTTTTCACAAATTGTTTTTCATAAATTTTTATTTTATTTTTTTACTTTTCTGACCTTTCTAAAATGTCTCACATTTTTGAAAATTGTATGGCTATACTACGGTAATTTTCTGCCTGGACACTTTATGGCTTTTTTTTTGGTAATAATTTTTTTCCCCTGCCTTTTTTGCTATCATGTTTTATTTTAATTTTTTTGTGGCAATTTTGTGGACATGTTTTTGTTTGTAGTTTTCAGAATTTTTTCTTTTGTTTTTGGACATCAAATCATCATAGTTACATTTTGAACATCTTATTTTCTGCTTTTTTTAATATATATTTTTTTCTGACTATTTTGTGGACAATTTATGGTAAATTTTGAGGTTTCTTCTTTTGTTTTTAGACATTTTATAGTTACTTTGAACGTTATCTACTTTTTGTAAAATACATTTTCTGACATTTTTTTGACAATTTTATGGTAATTTTCTGCATTTCTTCTTTTCTTTTTGGACATTTGAGTATTACCTGTACTTATTTTTCCTTTTTTTTTTAAACATTTTCTTTTCTGCCATTTAAAAGATATATATGAATTTTGAGACTTTGGTGGGGAAATTCGGCTTTTCATCTTCCTCTGGATGTTTTATTGTCACTTTTTGGATATTGTTAGGTAATTTAAACAAAAAATTTTCATCTATCTTTCATCGCTCTTTTTCTTAAATATTTGGGCTCTGACAACTTTTAAATGTTAATTAATCTTTTTTTTTTATCTAAATCATCAATTAATTTAAGGAATATTTTATCTAAACATAAAAATAAATTTGTAAAAAAAATATTAATTTCTACTAATTTTTTAGAGATCCACAGGGAGTCACAGAAGAGGGACTCGAGAGCCACATGTGGCTCCAGAGCCACAGGTTGCAGACCCCTGGCCTGCTATATGAAGATTGCCAACACCCTGAAACTGAGCTGCAGCACAGTGGCCAAGACCATCTAGTTCTAGTGTCTTAGCAGGACAGGTTCCACTCGGAACAGGCCTCGCCATGGTCGTCCAAATAAGGTGAGTGCACATCCAGAGGTTGTCTTTGGAAAATAGACATATGAGTGCTGCCAGCATTGCTGCAGAGGTTGAAGGGGTGGTTGTCGGCCTGTCAATGCTGCACACTGCTTTAATTTGGCCTGCATGGCTGTCGTCCCAGAAGGAAGTCTCTTCTCAAGGCGATTCACAAAAAAGCCTGCAAACAGTTTGCTGAAGACAAGCAGACTAAGGACACGGACCATGTCGGTGTTAGCACAGCTGCCTCCAAAAATATTGTGGTTAAATCTCAATATAGTGAAATGCAATAAATGTAGCGTTGTGTTTGCAAGTATCTCTGAAGGCAGGGCTGTCTACGTCGGAAGGAGAAAGACCAACTGACCCTTCATATAAATAGGATATAAACTGATGAAGATGAGAGAAGCTTTCTGCATCTTGGGTAAATCCCCCTTAGTCTCGGCCTATGGCAGCATAAGAGATGATTTAGGTCAAGCCTAAGCCAACTCTAAGCATCATCAAATTGGAAGGATTTTGCCTATTTATTACCGAAATCCAAAGTCAATTCCATGGCCTTTTAATTTCCACTGAAGCTAGAGACTCACTTTTAAACTAAACACTGTTAATTAGAGGCCATCTGGAATGGCAAGAAAACAAGTTTTGGTTGCATGGCATGCTGTCTGCCTTGCTATTGACAGGCAACCATTCCAGAATTAGCTCGCCCGCTATACAAAATGGGAGGATGGATAAACTGCCAGCTGTGGAACAGATTTTTCCTTGAGGGGCAACAAAAGTTCAGAACCAGCGATAGTGATTAAAATTATTTATTTTTTTCAAAATGCAATTGAAGCTGCACAAGTTATCTAACTGTTTTGTACATAGTACCGAACTTAGCTCTATTTAGAATGACGGTGATGAAATTTGCTTCAAAAGCACCTTTGTCCACACTTCAGCTGTTTTTTTTTATATTTCTAAGAAGCAACTTTGGAAGTCCTGTATAGGCTGAAAGCTTGCCTCGTATCAATGCATCTTCCTTTTTCTTTTCTTTCTCCATCCTACATCATTTGTTTCCACCCATTCACTCTCCTCCTCATACCCTCTCTGCCCCCTCCTCTTCACTCGGCTCTGCTGTCCACACAGCCGCTTCCACATTCGGGACAGTCAGCGGTGTGCTGCCAGTCTGTGAGCTGGAGAGACACTCAGACGACAGTCTGCAAAGCTGAAGGGAAAGCTTGATTGTTCTTTTCTGTTTTTCTTATCTTATCAGAGATTCAAATTACAGATGATTGCAATGCTTCCGTTCTGCCTTTTGGCACTAGTTGGTGAGTACTTTTCAATGTTGGTGGCAGTGCTGGTGCATGAGGATATGTTTGTTTAATGCCGATTTCTGTGATTCATACTTGCCGTTCAGTCTGTTTTCTCATTTTCCTCCCCTCTCCCCTCAAGCCGCCATCCAAGCCCACAAGCAGTTGTTGCCGGGATCCTGCAACTTTGAGGCCAACACCTGCGGTTACATGTCAGATGCAGACTTTAATAGCTGGACTCTGCACAAAGATGGTAATTGGTCTTGTTATACGTATCCACTGCGCTCTTATTTGTCATTTTTAGAAGTTTACACATAAAAATTTAAAAAGAAGAGTCCTTTGGCATGCTGAATGTTGCATTTGTCAATGGAGATGGCTCACATTTTTAATGCTGGTGAGAGGAACCACATCTGGTCTCCATTGACTCCAACATCCTTGAACATCTGGACTCTATGCAAGAGCACGTTTCGGCATTCTCATTGGGTCGGCTCTGCAGTCCATACAAGCGAAGAGAGCTGTGAACGATCACATTGGTTTGTTTATTTCAAGCGATCAAAGCTGGCTGATGAATGACTATCAGATCATTTATTCTGCGATGGAAACAATGTACTTAATGCTGACTTGGCTAACATTCTCATTCAGTATTTGCACATGAGAATCTGAGCAGATGGATCCTGTCATTAAAAAAAAGTGATTATTGTGCATGCTAGTTATTTTTGATGTAATCATATTTACCAAAATGCCTTTTTTCATGTGCGTGACAGCTGAAAATGTGTCAATAGTGGACGTGTGACAACCAAGGTATCTTTTTTTTGTGTATGTATCAGGCCGATACACGGCCCTATTTTAATTTATCGGTACCTGTGACGATGGCCGATTCCAGTATTGAACGCTCTCTTGTTCTGATCAGGATCAGAAATTGATGATTAGAAGAAATTGGGATAAGCTCTTTTTAAAACTTTGTCATTGTTTTTTGTTTTTTGTTTTTTGTTTTTTTATCAATCTGGAGGTATCGATACTTAGTATTGGTTTTAAAAAAATGAACATCTCATATATATATATTTCTTTATTTATTTGTTTTTATTTTTTATTTTTCTTCTTTTTTTCTTCTCGCAGGCCGTTTCATCACTGTGGATGCTGCTTTGAACGATGGCCACGATGTACGCGCAGATACCACGGGAGTCTTGTTGAGTCCGGTTCTGGAGCAGAGTGATTGGAGCTGCCTGAGGTTGGTCTACCAGATAAGCGGCACAGGAAGCCTGCAAGTCTTGCAGCGCACAGAGGGACGGAGCTTTGACAAGCCACTGTGGAGCAGCCAAACGCCGTCAGACAGCTGGGTCATTGCAAGCATAGACCTGTCCAACAGCACAGAGATTGCGAGGGTAAAATACATTTTTATTTCATATATGTTTGGAGTTTAGATTTACTAGATGATATGACAAGTTGTTTATTACCTTGTCTTCGGATGTAGTATCTTAAACCCAATTTTGATACTGCTAATTATTTGATGCACACAAAAAAATGTACAGTGCAATAGTCTGAGTCAGCTACCTTTGTGAGGACAGTCATTTTGTCAATCATCCATTTCATCCCGACTCCACTGCAGACGGGGCCCTATTCACATTCACATAGTCACCAACCCTGTTGGCACAGAAATGAGGGAGCTGATTGGTTGACACAAGGCCGACGAGATAAGGTGGAAACAAAAACTTAAAAAGCAAGGGAAAAAAACAACACAGAGAAAACATTACAAAACATGTAACAAAATGTATCTAATCAAAACAAAGTCGACAAAAAATTCTAGTTTGCCATTATTTTTCATACACTTTGTTTTCAAATAATTTTTTTGTTAAATATATAATATTTAAATATTATACTCTAAAGGAAACCTGTTGTTCCTAATTATTCCTGATGAAGTACAATCAAACCTTACAAGTCCCACAGTTATTAACTGGCAAACAGCTGCATTGCTGGTGAAACATTTCATGTGGCGAAAGGAAAGCAGAAGTCGGTCGACATTACACACGCAGGCCCTAATTGAGCTCGATACAACGAGTGTGGAAAAGCAATCTAAACATTGTGTGTGGACAGTGCAGCATATGTTTATGTTGAATGCAGAGGTGGCTCTGATTCTGACAAGGTCATGACCTGCACTATACATGTAGGCCTCTGAGCACATAGACATATTTAAGACCAGACCTTGAGGGGAAGGAATATGACACAAGTGGGACTGTTTAAGCATGTTACAATTTAGTTTCTCAGAGTGTCATGAAAGCTTTGTTTAATGTGGAGACTGGTCTAAAAACAATTTATATTTCTCTAGCTAAGTAGTGGCGAAGAAATTACATCACTCCCCCAAATTAGGATATTTTTTTCCCTGTGCAAAGGGCTCTTTTTCATTAAAAAAAATCTCACACAAAAATGTTGAGCACAAACCAACATTATGTACAAGAACTAATTTTGTGTTTCAACTCACTCGATGATTTCAATATACTACTTGTGATGCGTGTCATTCAAAATTTGCAAATGGATAGGATGGTTCCCTCACCTGTGTGAAAAAAATACTGTATATCACTGTTGTTTGCCTCCTTTTGAGATCGGTGTGATTGAAATCTTCGGCCAATAGCATCTTAAGCAATAGCATTGTGTTTAAATTCCACGAACATATAATCTTCTTTGTATTTTAAAGGAAAAATACAATTTTCTTGACCTAATTTGATCCTGTCTTTCTGGTCAGGAATCGCTGTCTAACAGTACAGTTATAAAAGGCAGTCAACCCTAAACATTTCTTGACAATAATATATGTGCACTCTTAAAAATGGCATTCTAAATAATATTACATTTGTGGAATAAGAGTTATGAAGCAAAATCCAGCCGTTTTTATCCATTTCAAGGGGCAGCCATTTTGCCACTGGCTGTCGATTTAGGATGACATCACAGTTTCTCAGGGCTCAGGCAACGACTAATCACAGCTCACCTGTTTTCTGAAGCTGAGCTGTGATTGGTTGTTCTTGAACAACTGTGATGTCATTTTCACTCGACAGCAAGTGGCAAAATGGCCGCCCCCTGAGATACATAAGACGTTTTTTTGTTGTTGCTTGATTCATATTCCACAAATGTAATTAATCGTAATTATCTGAACATGTGGTATTTCAAGGTTGTTGTTTTTAATCCTGTCTTCTAATGCCATGACCTTTTGAAAGAATATTTTGCGTTTATGATATGTGACCGCTGATACGATGACATCACATTTACTGTTCCTCGCCATGTGTTGTCTACTAGATCGTGATCGAAGGGATACCTGGACAGACGACTGGAAGCAGCGTGGCCATTTTTGAGATCCACATTAGCCCCGAATACTGCCTGGGTCGGTGATGTCACCGCTTCACTCGCACAACATGAATTCAGTCCATCAATCAAACTGTATTCGGGGCTTCATAAAAATAATTCCTATCAATGTGTTGAACATATGACCTGACCAGCGCACTTCCTTTCGGACTTTGGCCCCAATCAGTTTGACAGGTTTCGTGTGTTCTCTCCATATGGTTCTGATCAGCACTCAGCTGGCGCTCATTTAAAACACTTTTGGGTGGACCACATATGAAACTTAAAGTCTAGTCTAGTCATCAGGACAGCGGTGGAAAAAACGTCGACAGAAGAGTTTGGATTGATTTAACAGATGCAGCCAAACAATCACAAACACAGACAAATATCCATTTTTAACTCTCCTCTCGCTGTCGTGCTTGTAGATTGCGACTTTGAGGAGTCTCACCTGTGCGGGTACAATAATCAGTGGAATGCTAATGTCAACTGGTTCGTGGGTGGCGGAGGTGGAGGCCAGCTGCTTCACAACAACCTGCCAGATGATCACACACTCAACAACAGGACAGGTCAGTAAGAAATAATGACTTTCACTCATTTGCTCCTCAAAATTTATAAAAACATTCTATTTTAAATACTGCCATGGTCCCAAAAACGTATTTATATGTTTTTAATGTGTGTTTTGTTATGCTAGAGCATACAGAAAGCTTTGATGCAGCTTCTGACCTGAATAGGTCGCTTAAAGCAATGGTAGTATTACAGAAAATGGCCAGCAGGTGGCTGCAGAGTATAAGAGATCAACCAGGACTATGTTGCAAGAAAGGCCCCCCCCCCCCCAAGTGTTTTAAACAGTTTTGTAGATAATGATGGAACTTAGCTATATTCCAATGCTAATTGCTGTAAAACGGAAACAGATACAAATATACTTTATTTCCTGATGAAAGAAGAGACTCTAATCTTTCTTTTGGTTATGTTATTATAGCAACAGAACAGAATATTTTGTGGGCCTTGCAAAATCAGTCAAAATCCAGTAAAACAGCCGGGAGCGAAGGGGATTGCTTCAGTGAAACTGGCTGGGAGTGAATGAGTTAAACTAGGGGTGTCAAAATTTGTGTGTTAATTTTGAGTTCATTTAAAGTTCCTTTAACGCCACAATTCTTTTTTTTTTATGTGCGATTAATGACCGCCCCTTACTTGGAAAGCCTGTACTGAGGGAATTCCAGTTGCAACACAGCAGACATCCTCGTCCAAATTTTTGCAATAATAAATATAATAATAGTGAATATCTTTGTGGAGACTGAGGTCAAGTTGTATTTTACAATTTTAAAAATGTGCAGAATTTCACAAGTTACCTTATGTTAAAGATTAGATAGCTCTTAATATGAAAAGAAAAATGCACTGAGCTGTCACCAACATCTTAAAAAGGCAATAATGCCATCTAGTGGCGGAAAAATGACCTCAACACAAATCAATAGCACACTCGTTTTTTTACAGTACAGTACAACCCTTTAATTTCAACAAAATTTTACAAATTAATAGGAAATTACTGTATCAATGACTAAAAAATGCAGCCATATTTCTATTAGTTTCACATTTTTCCCACTTTTATGTTAACAAGAGTATGAAAACTAAAATATATATTTTTTATTGTACATTTTATTGTACATTTAGAACAGATAAAATTTGCGATAAATCGTGAGTTAACTATTGAAGTGATGTGATTAATTATGATAAAAAAATGTTAAACGCCTGACACCCCTACTTTAAACATATAAAAATGTGCCGTTTTGTTGTCGTTCTTTTTAAATACATCCTTCCTTCAGTTTGTTCCAGAAGTATTTTGACAATGAGAGCGTTTTAGCATTTTAAGGATTTTCTCTTTATATCAAGACTTTGTGACTGTCATACTAGTGGGACTAACTTCTATGGTTTGGTCAGTGGTCCCAGTTTTTCATTCTTCAGTGAGACCAACTTTCTTTATATGGAAAACTTGATGGAGCACCAACGAGCAATGTTGGCGACCTACTAGGAAAACTGTGCTCTCGCTTACTGTCTGGAGTGCTTTCCATTTTTTTTCTTCTAATGGCAATGTTGAAAATCACACACACAACAACAACAAAATCCTTAGTGACTGATTCATTATAGAACTGCAATATGTAATGTGTAATGTAGCTCAGCAGCATTTCTATCGACTGGATATGTTTAGGCACTGCCCTGCAAGCACAATAATAGATGTAATACAATAGCAATAACCACAACATGAGGTGCCCAGGCTGGCCCACCAATATTCCATCCATCCGCAAGTGCAACATCAAAATTATTGAGAAACTGTTGTT
The DNA here is from genome assembly GCF_054856555.1 of Leptonotus elevatus. Lineage (NCBI taxonomy): Eukaryota > Metazoa > Chordata > Actinopteri > Syngnathiformes > Syngnathidae > Leptonotus > Leptonotus elevatus. The sequence goes on from NC_141253.1 coordinate 15,803,922, forward strand.
TTACCACACGCTGTGGATTTAATGAACTACATTTGTTGGAATTGTCTAAGAAATTACATTCTACGTTTCCTTTCAGGGTCATTTAGCTCAAACTCTACACAGCGAATTGAGTTTCCATAGGCCTGGCAGCCTATTCAAAGTGTTTTCAAACATGACTCACATGATTTGATTTGCTAGTTTTTGGCCAACCAAACATCTGTCAGCTCTGAATATATGAAACTAAGTTTGTCATCTAAAGATGTCCGGTTCAGATCAACCGGAATTTTTTTACTAGTTTTCTCTAATTGGTAAAGAAAACAAAGCATGGTAATGGTAATTATCAAAATGTAAAAAATAAAATAAAATAAGGCCAATCCATAATGTTTCAAAGCTCACCAGTATGCTTTTCACCATTATGATTGTATTCCACATGGTGCTCTAGTCTGCATGCACTAAATTCACTTGAGGCCTTTTCTGTTGTTAATAATGAATGTCACCATATACATTCCAATGTGGCTCAAACAAAGTAGAGGATAAAACATCTTAGAGCTCCATGACGCAAAATCATTTGCCTAATTAAAAAAAGGTTTTAGTTCAAATCTACTGTATGTAATTTGTATTTCAAGTTTAGCACTTGCCACACATTTACTAATAACATGAAACATGGTTCTTATCTTAGGTCACTTTATGTATGTGGACTCCATCTACTCCAAAACGTTCAAAGAAGTGGCCAAACTGGTGTCTCCCATGACCATGGTGCCAATGTCTGGCTGCCTGACGTTTCACTATCAGCGCAGCGACGAGGGAGGGAACCTCTTCTCTGTTTATACTCGCGATCCACTGGGTCAGTACCAGGAGCTGTGGAGGGCCGAGCCAGAGACCTCGAGTGACTGGAGTGGGACGACGTACGGAGAGTGGACACCTGCGCAGGTGGACGTGAAAGCTCCGTATTCTGTGCAGGTCAGAATGAACAAAGGAATGTACATTTCTGAACAACAAACAGAAAAAAAAAGTGCAAAAACTCCTTTTGTGTATTTTTTCCACAAAAATCCACTCACTCACTTTTAATATTAGTGAGGCCACTCAGCCCTGTATTCTTTTTTTTTTTTTTTTTTTTTTTCTTTTTTTTTTCTTTTTTTTTCTTTTTAGAGCTCAGTATTGTTCATTCGGAAATGTCATCATCATTGCTCTTTTTTTTTTTTTTTTTTTTTTTAAATATATATATATATATATACATACACATATATACATACATATATACATATATACATACATACATTTTTTTTTTTTTTTTGTGTGTGTGGGTGAGTATGTGTATGTGCATGCGTGCGTGCGTGCGTGCGTGTGTGTATTTGTTAGCTCACCAGAAAACCTATTAGAAAAAAAATCTCATACCGTTCACCTAAATCGAACACCAGGAGACCCGAGGGGACCGAAGAAAACCAAGGAAGGTGAAATCTAGCACCGACCAGACACCCCCCACCAGAACTCCTCCCCAGCCCAAGAAACATCCAGACCCCAACAAATCCAAAAAACATAAAATCAGGGAGGCCTCAAGAGACCAACGGAGAGACCGAGAAAAGGAAGGAAGGACAGACGAAGCCGCGTGAGATCCGAGACACCAGCCTCCACCGATTCAATAACCTGAGGAGGAAACAGATTGTGTCTGAGTTTCGGTAGATGCTGGTGTGGTGGATCTGGCATGCATGAAAATCTCCACCAAAGAGGGGAGCCGTCGACCCCCGCCGGAACAGAGCAAGCGCAACACCTCAGGGCCCCCCAGGCCGCGGCAGCGCCAAAGGACGACCCCCGGGCCCCACCAGGGCCACCGGCCGGAGAGCAAACCCAGGAGCAGGAGCGCCCCCCGCCCCAACACGGCCCGCGCCCCCGGCCCAACGCAGCAGGACGGGGCACTGCAGGCCCACCAGGCACCCCACCGGCCCCCAACCCCCGCCCCCCCCACAACCCCCCCCCCCATCCACCCCCGCCACCCACCCCAACCCAGCCCCAGCCGCCCCCATGCCCCCAATCCCCCAGACACCCCCCACCCCCAGCACCCCCCCACCCCGCAACCCCCACCACCGCCCCCCCCCCCCAACAAAGCCGCCCCCCCCCCCGACCCCACCCCAACCAACCGGCAGCCCCCCAACCCCCGACCCCCAGCCCCCGGGGACCACCCGCACCCAAGCACCGGCGCCGAAGAGGGGCCGGACAGCGGAGCGGAGAGGGCAGCCGCGCCCACCCCACCCCCCGCCGTGTGGAAGGACGGAACACCGGGGGCAGAAGGGGGAGATGGGGGCACCGGAGGGCGGCCGACACCCCCGAACCCCAGGCCCAGCGGGGGAAGGCCCCGGTCGTCACCCCAGCGTTCTTTGTGAAAATTAACCCCTGTTACTGAGTCCGCCAGCTCGCGGACTGGCGAACTCTACCCCTAAACCGTGAATGTGACCTGTATTCTATCTAGTGGTGAAGGAGTGGAACACAATTTTTTTTATTAGGTTTTTTTTTGTCCTGGGATAATGCCCTGTTATAGCAAAAACCTGTGTATAATTGACGCCCAAAATAAAAAATAAAAAAGTAAAAAGTAAAAATTAAAAAAGAGAACACTCAACCGTCGAAAGAAAGTTTGCGAATAGTTCAACCAAAGAAACACTTAATTTGTTTTTATTGATTGATTGATAATTAATTCTGTTTATTTTGTATTTATTTCCACATTTATTTTTATATTTATAATTACTTTTTGAATATTTTATTTTGTGTATTTATTTTTACTTTTATTTATCTATTTTTGTATATTTATATTGTTTGTGTTTTTTTCTATTTATATTATTTTTGTATTAATTTTTTTTAATAGATTTTTTTATATCAGTTTTTTTAAATTATTTATTTATTCATTCATTTATATTTTGGCAGAAGTGATCCTCCATATACATCATTAATGAATGGAATGACGTAATGTTATGTTTGAAAGACACAAAATAGACCTGTAAATACCAAGAAAAAGCTTCTTCACTGTGTCAAAGTGTGCGCATTTGTGTGTGTGTGTCATACTTGTCAGGTGGTTTTCGAAGTGGCCTTCAATAGCCCAAGAGGCGGCCATGTTTCGGTTGATGATATTTCATTTTCGCCTGAGTTCTGCAGCTCAGACACAGGTAAGCCACAGTGCATTTTAAAGGGAAACTTGACTCATTGGGCCAGTTCATGCAATAAAAAGTTTGTATTTTGTCCAGGATGAATTTGATAACTACATTATTTTTTTGCATACAATTAATATGTTTAAAAACTAATTTTTACACTTGCTGTCGACTGAAGATGACCTCACCTGTGCTGAGGAAGTAGGTAACGACCAATCATGGCTCACCTGTTTTCTGGGTTTGGTCAGCAAACTGGGCGATGATTGGTCATTACCTACTTCCTCAGCATAGGTGATGTAATCTTCAGTCTACAACAAGTGCAAAAAATAGTTTTTAAAAGTTATTAATTCTACATGAAAAATAATGACGTTATCAAATTCATTCTGGACAAAATATGAACTTTTTACTGCTGAAACTGGCTCAATCAGTCAAGTATCCCTTTAATGACTAAGGATAGCCAGATTTTGATCAAAAGTTGTATGTTAATCTCTTTTATTTAAATATTTTTCTCATGTTTGTGTGAAACAATTAAGTCTTCCTAGTCATATTACTTTTAAATATTAACATTTTAACCATACAACATCATGGCTCACTAAAAGTAACGCTCCGTCGTCAATAGGTTGTAGACGGGACAGTTGCATAAAGATACCATGTTGCTGACTGCAATAAGTCATTGCCATTCTATCTTTTCTCACAGAGCCAACTTTTGACGCCTCCATTGCCAACTGTAACTTTGAGTCAGATTTGTGCCAGTACACTCAGGACCAGGGAAAAGGATCATTGTGGAGGAGAGTGTCTGTCAAACCCAATATCTTTAGGAACGGCGACCACACATCCGGAGCAGGTAGGATACGTACATTCTTGCATCAAGCTGTTGCAGCAGAACTCAAAAGCTGCCTTTCGACTTCAATGTCTCTATTAAGAAGTATGCATCCTAGTTATTAAACTACAGTATACTAATATGCAGAAGTCAATAAAAATGACAGTTAATATTTGTATTAAAAACACTTTTAGGCCACAAATATAAAAGATGCTGCAAATAATGAGATGAGGAGATGAAGGCGAGTTGTCTCCTTGGGTTGTGCTGACAAAATTCAGTCAAGACTGTGTGCGGTCTGGCATGAATTGAAAATACCTGCCTGGCTACCTCCAGGTACGGCAGGTCCGTTATTACCACTCGCGTCCTGATGTGATCCCGTCGGGGTCACCAATTTTGGATATGCGGTAAATAATGAGACAAGGAGACAAAGCAGAGTTGTCTCTTTTCCTGTATGTTTGTCTGTCTGTCTATCTGTCTGCCTGTTTGTTGGCTAAACTAGATTTAGCATTTATCACATGTTCTGCATGCAAATTACCAGAGGTTAGCATTCCGTCAATATTAACGGAAGGTCTGTCAATCCGTCAATGACGGACGGCCATTTTGTTGACGATTGACGGCAAACTTCTAAAAATTGACAAATTTAGCATTGATGGAAGTGGGTTTTTGTCCATCAATGTAATCGTCAATCCAAAGAATGACGGAAGATTGACGGGTGTCCACTTTGAATTACAGAAACATTGACTGACACTCAATTTTTCTGTGCAATTGTTGAGTGACGGATTGACGGTTCGGCTTGAAATATTGACAATGACGGAAGAAGTGTGTCCCGACTATTGACGAATGACAAATGATGGATGCTCAAAATGTATTGACGCGCCCACCTCTGCAAATTGTTGTGAAGATATTTATATTTTCCATTTAGCAACAAAAGAAAGAGTGTAAAACTAGGCTTGTGTTTGCTGTCATCATATCTACTCGTTTTCCAAGTGGAAAATCTAAATAACACCCTTATTATTACCCTTTCAACTGGAACACTGTGACCTTAGAAGATCCAATTGACATATTTCCTACATTCCGGCTGTATGAATGCTATTTGGTTGAAATGCGTTCACTGACAACAAGAATGTAATTACACATGATAATGTCCCCTTTTTGGGAATTAGGTGATCACACTTTAAAACCGAATTGCAAATACAGTATGTTCTTACAAAACAGCAAAATGTTGTCTGCTTTTCTTCAGGGACTTTCTTGTTGGCTCACTCCCAGCTGAGCACACAGTCCAGCTACATGAGTCGCTTAGTCAGCCCCACACTGGCTGCAAACATGAAGTACTGCCTACGATTTTACTTCTCTTTGAGAGGTCAGTGACATTTAGTTGACTTTTTGGCAACTCTATTAATGCATATATTCAAGTGACTCACCCGAGAAAAACTGCAGGATTCAACCAGACGGACCAAGCCCTTGCCGTGTATCTGCAACAGGGCAGCAGCCAGGAGAAGATCTGGACTCAGGGGGAGAAGTCCAAAGGGATCTGGATAGCAGCAGACGTGACCTTCCAGACATCACAGCCCGCCAAGGTCAGGAGGGAGAGTGGAAATGTTGTTTTATGAGGTAGTACGGAAATAAATGTGTGTCATCCTGAAAGAACTGAAGAAAATCTGTACAGTCATTTAAAGTGAAGAACAACGAATCCCCGTTTATCACGTTTCAGAACCACTCACAATAGGTGAAAATCTGAGATTGCTATCCCTGAGCCTAATCGTGGTGGAGGGGTTTATGTGTCCCAATAATCCGAGGGGCTAAATTGTCTGGGGCTTTATGCCCCTTGTAGGGTCACCCATGGCAAACCCGTGCAAAGTGAGGGACCAGACAAAACATGGCTCAAAGACCTCCTGTGATGAACAATACATATGGATGCCATTTTCCCTCGCTCGGGCGCAGGTTACCGCGGCCCTTTTCTGGAGCCAGTCCCAGGGTGGAACTCATTGATGAACACCTGGTGGCCGGGTCTGCGCCTATGGAACAGCCCAAAGAGGCAAAGTAGGTCTAAAGTAGGACCAAGTGGGTCGGATGTGTCACGATGGGGGTGGAGGACCCAAATGCAGGGAGGCAGGAGAACCACGGCAGGGATGCATGTAATACTGAAAACAATTTATTTAACAAAAAACACTAACAGGGGAACTGCGTAAAACTCTAAATAAACAAAACGAACAAAGTTATGAAAAGACCAAAAATCAAAGTAACAACAAAACACCAGAGTGGTGACAGCAACAATGATCCAACCCAGACTGAACGAGACCTGGAAACTAAATACAAGCCAATTGACGAGACAACGAGAGACACCTGGACAAGACACAAGTGGCTGGGGGAGATGATTGGACGACAAGGGAACAGGACGACGAGTACAGGTGCAAACAACCCAACCAGCAAGACAGGACACAAAGCCAAAACAACAAACCCAAGCATGACAGACACAAATCACAACAGTACCCGTCCCTCAAGGGACGGATCCCAGACGTCCCAAACAAAAGTCAAACATGGCAGTGGGGCTGGTACCTGCCTCCCTGCATTTGGGTCCTCAACCCCCATCATGACAGGATGCAAAGTGAGCTGGGTGGCGGCCCTGGTGGTCCGATCCCTGGTTACAGAAGCTGGCTCTAGGGATGTGGAATATCCCCCCTCTTGGGAAGGGAAGGAGCTCAACCTGGTGAGAACGTTGAGAAACTCCAACTAGATCAAGTCGGGCTCACCTCCACACATAGCTCGGGCTATGATAGTCCTCTCGAGACTTTCTTACACTCTGGAGTTGCCCATGGTGAGAGGTGCCGAACGATAGGCATACTTATTGCCCCCGGGATCGGAACTTGTACCTTGAGGTTCACCCCTGTGTACTAAAGGGTTGCCTCCTTCTGCCTTCAGGTGGGTTGAGGTTTCCTGACTGTAGTTTGTGCCTTTGCAGTTTGCACCAAACAGCACTTCAGAGTACCCACCATTTTTGTAGTCCTTGAAGAAGTGCTTCCGCTCGAGATTCCCTCGCTCGAATGGGGGACTTCAATGCTCTTGTGGCCAATGCCAGTGAGACCTGGAAGGGTGTGAATGGGAGGAATGCCCCCCCTGATCAGAACCCGATCTGTGTTCTCTTATTGGACTTGGACTTCTGTGCTCATTACAGATTGTCCCCAACACCATATTCAAACAAGTGTGTCCACCAAACAGTTCTGTGGCCGTAAGGTGGTTGTGTCTGTCGGGGTAGTAATCCTCGAACCTGTTGATAGACTCTGGCAGTGAGGGATGCCATCAAGCTGAAGGAGGAGTCCTACACTAAAAACAGTTGGGTAAAAAATAACCAAAAAATTTACCGATCCTCTACTTGAGTCTATTTGACCCAACATTGAGTCAAGAAATGGGTCTTTTAGTGTAAAACAACTCATACATATTGGTCATATCTTTTACTTGGGTCAAAAAATCTGGTCATTTTGTATACAACAACCTAAAAAGTTGGGTCAAATTGGCCCATAGTGTGGATCGGTCTATTTTTTATCCATAATTGGATTACTTTTGACCCATCTGTTTTTAGAGTGTATTGGGCCTTTTTGGGCTGTGAGACTCCAGAGGCAGCTGATGGGTACCGGCTGGCCAAGCAGAACACAGCTTTGGCAAAAACTCAGGCGTAAGAGGAGTTTGGAGCGGCCATTAACTCATTCACTCCCAGCCATTTTCACTGAAGCAACCCCCTTCGCTGTTTTACTGGATTTTGACTGATTTTGCAAGGCCCACAGAATATTCAGTTCTATTCCTATAAAAACATGGAACCTATTAAAAGAAAGATTAGAGTCCCTTCTTTCATCAGGAAAAAATATATATATTTCTATCAGTTTCCGTTTTGCAGCAAAGCTAAGTTTCATCATTATTCTCAAATCTGTTTAAAACACTGGGGGGGGGGGGGCTTTTTGCAACATGGCCCTGGTTGATCTCTTATGCTCTGCTGCCACCTGCTGGCCGTTTTTTCTCATAACTACCATTGCTTTAAGCTTTCTCTTCAGTTCAGAGGCTGCATCAAAGCCTTCTGTATGCTCTAGCATTAAAAAAAACCATAGAAACGTATAAATAAGTTTTGGGGACCATGGAAATATTTAAAATAGAACGTTTTTATACATTTTGGGGAGCAAATTAATTAAGACTTCTGGATGGCTCTGAAGAAATTCTGGTTCACCATCCAGCATCTCGGAAGAAGGAAACAGTGCACAATTAACACTATGTATAATGGGAATTGGATTTTTTAAACAAATTGTAATGTGCCGCTCATCCATTTGGGCTCTTGCTCTGATGAATAGCATTTGTGACTATTAGAGCTTTGAAAAGGATCATGTGACTCTTTTTTATGTCAAGCAGCTGTTGTTAGAGGACACATTCCATTACTCTTTGTTCAGCATTAAAAAAATAATCTTTATCCAGATGAAGAAAAGAGGGTTTGATAAATGATCAATGTCTCTCCTCCGTCATGGGGGTCTAAAAGTCTTGCAAAAAGAAAGGGCTGTGATGCAAGCGAGGAGGCTCAAAATTTGTCTTTGCTGTTCAGGTTGTTTTTGTCAGCATCTGCAGGAGTCTGTGGGACTGCGGCTCTGTGGCTCTTGATGACATCACCATGAGTCTGGGAGACTGTGAGTTGGCGACAGGTAAAATTTATTCCAGAGATTTCTTTAAACAAACCAAGTTGGGAATATATTTTTATTTTCAGTATTTCAAAACTTTCTTGAACCGAGGCTTTTGACGGGAAGCAGCAATACAGAAAAACAAGCCAACCAGGCAATTTATTTATTTATTTTTGTTATGTTTTCTTGCTACAGGAATGTCCTCATCCCTTCCAGGATGCTGTGACTTTGCAGCGGGCCTTTGTGGTTACACTCAGGACAAGCAGAGTGACGCTGCTGACTGGGAATGGAGGAGAGGACCTACCCCAACCTCGTACACTGGACCCAGAGGCGATCACACTAGTGGACTGGGTGAGAGTCTGCCTACTCATCTGCTCACCGTCTCTGCCCCCCAAAAACACATTTTATGTATAAGTTAATTTTTGTGTTGTTGATATCAATGGCTGTAGTGGTTCGTTGCTGTAGGAAGCTCATGAGTCATGGAGGTACGTACGTTTTCGAGCAGATTAATATCCGCCAAATATACGGGTTAGTCAGCTCACAGTTTATTTATTGTGTTGCTCATGGCTCTAAGACCTTTGGAAAATAATTTAGGAAGATGACGTAACATAAGTATTTGGATTTTGTGAAGAATCAAAGGGTTTTTTTTACGGTCTGGAGCTTAGCATGAGCACAGACTTTGAGAAAACAAGTGAGAGAATATGAATGCTTGATTCTCAGTTTTCATGTACAATGGAATTTGCATGAATGCTCGTCTCAGCATTGACGCAAATCTGTTCATATAGAACAGGGGTCTGTTATTTTCTGTATTTTTTTTTAGATAAAATATCCTTTATATGAATTAATGATTAAAGTAAGTTAAGTTGTCAGAAAAAGCGAAACAAAAGGTGGATAAAAACATTTTAAAAATGACCTAAAAATGTCCAAAACGTGACCATAAAATGTCCAAAAAGTAAGCGGAGAAGCAGAAAATTACCACAAAATGTCCATGAAATTGCCCAAAATGTCAGATAATTGATTAAAAAAGGCAGAAAAGAAAACATTCAAAACCTAACTATAACATTTCCAAAAACGGGAAAATAAATCCGGAAAATAACTATAAAATTTCCACAAAATTGACAAAAATGTCAAAAAATTGATAGCAAAAAAAAGGTGGGGAAAAGAATGTCAAGAATTAGCCATAAAATGTCCAAAAAAGGAAAGAGCAAATTACCATAATATGTCCCAAAAATTGCCAAAAATGTCAGAAATGACAAAAAGGCAGTAAAGTCTAAAATTAATATGAAAAATCAAGTATAAAAAATTGCACCAAAAAAATCCAAAAATGGAAGACGAAAGGTAGAAGAAAGTGAATCTCTACGTGTTGGATGCTGCACATTTCACAGTTATGGTGCACTTCTAATTAGCTCTTGGGCTAATACTAACACAATGTTTAAACTTTTTGTGGCTCCAAGCAGATTTGTATTTATTTATTTGGCCTAAAGTGGCTCTTTTGCCAGGAAAGGTTGCTAACCCGATATAGAACATCCAGTATGACTAATGTCCTTTTTTCTTGACAGGATACTACCTGTACATGGAAGCATCTCCCATGCTGCCCGGCCAGACTGTTCGCCTGCTGTCCCGCTCTCTCAGGCGCTCGAGGGGACCTCAGTGTCTGCGCTTCTACTACCACATGTACGGCTCGAGTATGGGCCAGCTCAGTGTTCACCTCCAAAAAGACGGGGGAGACATTTTGTTGTGGCAACGAAGTGGCGAGCAGAGCATCGCCTGGCTGAGTGCCACGGTGGAATACCACAGCGACAGCCAACATCAGGCAAGGCGGCAAACGCGTACAGCTCTGTTTCATGTTACAAGTTGTTTTCATAAAATTCATACATATGTCTAAATAAAAATAACATATAGCATACCTTTTATTTTTAGACTTTTTTTTAAACGTCATTCTGAAGTTTGTTGAAAGACCTTTGACCTTTAATTGAAAAGGCTTTTTCAGTTCAAAATTTTGAAGTGTGGAATCTCCATGTTTATCTGGATGACTGAGGTGCTTCACAGACGTGTTGCTTACCTTTTTCTGTTCTGTCCCAGATAATGTTTGAAGCAATCAGAGGCTCATCCGTCAGGAGTGACATCGCCATTGATGACATCAACTTGGAGGGTGGGCCTTGTCCAGGTAAACATTGTCCTCCTTTAAGTTTGGAAAAAGCAGTAAGTTGAGTCTTCCATTGGATAATTATTGCAGCGATCACTAGACTATGGAACTTCCTGTGCTTATCTATTTAGTGGCATTAAGTGTTTGAGTCGCTCATGTTTCTTAAATACAGACAAGTTCTTCTTTAATCTTTTTCAAATTTCCCGCCAAGACTTAAGTTGCAAAAAATTAAGACGTTGCAGGTACTTTGTTTTTGTCTGTTAAAAAAAATTCAAATTAAAGATAGAATGCTTTATAACTGTTCTTCTCGGATAGTGTGGTCTTGAGCATGGCGGTTTGCTAAAAGGGTCCCCGCCCCCAAATCCATAGTCGGCATAGTCTGGGGCTGTTTTCCCCTCCTGCCCGTTCCTTTTGGACGTGTTCTGTTAAGTGAATTTTGTTGGTCTGTAGGCTATTCTACATTGCGACCTTATATTGAATTAGTAAAAAAAAAGACAGAAACTTAGAGATGAGTTGAAAGTACTAAAAGTTAGGTAATTACTATCTAATGCAACAATAACTTTGAATAGGTTAAGAAGGAAGCATGTATTTGGAAAAGGCCTTGCAGGAATGGAGATGACTTGTTAACCTTGAGGGTGCAAACAAATAGTGAATGAGTATAAAAACTGGACTCTGGAGCAAAGGGAAAAAGAGCATGTGGTCTGATGAGTCCAGACTCAGCTTGAGGGACACAATGGTCTGTGTGCAGCAACAAAAACATATTTTCTATGGATGTGTTTTTTGGCTGACCATTCTAAATATGCTGTAAGACTGTTATTTAACTGAGAAGACTACAGGAATGAACATCTGGTGCATCATCCTGATGGTCGTTGTCCCCTTTGCAGCAACAGAGAGCAAAACCCCCGTGGCGACATCCAACGAGATCGAGTAGATGGAAACGGCAGCATCAGGCAGGATGCATTCTTTTTTTTTTCTTTTTCTTGGCACATTTCAGTGGACTCAAAGGCTTTTTAACTGCCCACTTAAACACTCATTCATTCATGTAGGTCTCTTTTGACAGAGCGTCATTGTACTTTACACTCTTGCACTGTATCAACAGAGTGCTGTATATTTTTCTTCACATTTATATGCATTAGATTAATGCTCATTGCTCAAATAAAGCTAAGGGGATGTGATTTTGAAGTTTCTTTTTTTGTATTTATGACCAAAATGCTTTACTTTGTGCCAAAGACTATTGAAAGTCAATAGGAACAAACAATGACTAGGATGACTAATCAGAAAAAACTTAAGACTGACTACATATAAAAACGACTATATTCGGATTTATTCAAAACACATACACTGTACATTTCCATTGAAAAAACATTGGAATTAACACGATTTCAACTGGTCCCAAAAATGAACATTACATGATACACGTGCCATCATTCAGATGTTTTATGGACTTCATGTGCTGCGTGAGAGCTAAAACATCCTGAAATCCGGTGCTGAGGCCAGACATGTGCTGGAAGTACGCGTCCTTCTCCACCTGCACTGACAGATTATTTACTCCCGCATCTTTCAAAATGGCCGTCACCTGCAAGAGAGCCCACAATCACACCAATCAATTACAGCAGTCTGTGATCAAGTAATTACATAAACGATACAAGCAGTCTGATATCAAGTCTGCTGGGAAACATGGAAATCAACTAAGAGGTTGCACCTGCTGAATGATGCGCTGCTCCACCACATCCGACATGATCTGGAGGTGGATGGTCCCTGCGATCATGTTGGCGGAATGTCTCCAGAAATGAGGGTCTCTGTATGACAAAACTCCTTCGATCTTCTCAATCTGGGAACAGAAACAAGAAAGTAGTAGCACACAACTTCATCCTGTCCAGGACTTCATTCATAGCAGACAATATTCGACATTGTCTACAGCGCTCCCATCTTTAGCCACAACACTTTAAACACATTTAAGGCTGGGACATGGATTTGCAATATTGATATACAGTGAACCTTTGTACTCCCGCTGTGTTGCAGATGTTAAGTGTTTTTTTTTTATGGATTTCTTTCATTTTTGTATATTCAAAGTTGCCATTTTACATTATAAGTTAGCATTAATGTAGTGCAACTTTGTTGGACAAAAAATATATGGGTTGGCTGAACATATTGGTGCTAAAATAATGAAGGTTCACTGCAGTCTTACCTTCTGTAGAGCATTGTTCAATTCCTTCTCATTCTCTAGAGGAATTCTCAGCAGAAGAACCTCACAAGCATCCTTAAGCAGAGGTATGACACTGAGGAAGATGAGGGTGGCGATGAAGAGGGAGCAAATAGGGTCAGCGATCAACCAGCCAAACTGTCGAATGAGGATTGTGGAAATGATCACGCCGACGCTGCCCAATGTATCAGCCAGGACGTGAAGGTAAACACCTGTGAAGAAGACAGGAGGATGACATCTGGTCTTCCAAAATATGACGGACATTTTTTTATTTTGCGCACCTCTCATGTTGGCATTCATGCCTCCGCCCCCGGAGCCGTGCGAATGTCCGTGTCCGCCATGTCCGTGTCCGCCGTGAGAGTGGCCGTGACCTCCGTGGCTGTGGTCGCCGTGGGAGTGGCCGTGGTGGGAGTGGCCATGATCGTGCCCCGAGCAACTTTTGCCGCCGTGGGAATGAGCGTGGCTGAAAGCGCAGATTCCCACCAGGTTGACCAATAAGCCGCCAACGGACACCGGCTACAGGAGACACCAAGTAGAGGACAAACTGATTATTCACCGCAATTTGGGCCAATCTTCATCATATTCCACAAGGTGCAGCAATCAAATGTGTCTCTAAGTCACGCTCAAACACATACGACCAGTGCCCGCATAAAGTGGGTCGAGTTCATTTCTTGCTAAACGGGTTGGTTATTTTTCTGCTTCAGATGTTGACAGGTAGAGCGTCAGGTAGAGCAAAACAAAGTGAGCCCAAATACAGTAGGAGAGACAGAACAAGAGCGAGACAACTTGCGCCCTCTTTATGGAAAAGAAAGTAGCGGGAACCCGGTGCGGTAATATTAAAACACCTGCGGCTTACAGTCGGGTGCGGCTTATATGTGTAACAAACTCAAGTATTCCCTAAATTTAGCTAGCGCGGCTTGTAGCCAGATGCGCCTTATAGTCCAGAAACTACTGTAATTGATTCCAGACTAACAAGATTAAAAATTTAATTTACCACGTATTTGATTTACAAGTAGTCCTCAACTTATAAACATAATGGGTTCCTAGAGGTTGTTTGTAAGTCGAATCACATTCCGTTTTGTTTCAAAGTTAAATTTGATTAAATTATTTTTTTTAAGAAAATAAAAATATGTAAAAAATAAATAAATACATAAATTAAATGATATACAGTATATACTGTCCATAAAGTAAATTAATTATTTAAATTTAAAAATAAAATATAGTTTTTTTTATTTTTTTATTAAAGGAAGTTACATTTAATTTCCACACAGTACAATGCAATTAAAACAAAAATAAATATGTAAAAAAAAAAGGGAAAAAAAGAAAGAAAAATAAATAAATAAAAATATGTATAAAAAAAGAGAGAAAGAAAGAAAGAAATTCAATTATATACACAGTACATTAATTAAAAAAAAAAAAAAGTAATATTATCCATCCATCCATTTACTACCGCTTATCCGGGGTCGGGTCACGGGGGCAGCAGTTTTAGGAGGGAAAGCCAGACTTCCCTCTCCCCAGCCACTTCAACCAGCTCCTCCGGTGGGATCCCAAGGCGTTAATAATAACAATAATAATAATAATAATAATAATAACAATAACAATAATAAATAATAATAATAATTAACAATAATTAAATTAAATGTTCACACAATACAACGCAATTAAAACGAAATAAATATGTTGAGGAGCTATTGAGTTGAGAGTTCATGTGAGGCTGCTGAGGTGGATGGCATTGTTGAGAGTATGTTTTCCGACTGTCACTGAAGTGCACATGACTGTGATTGGTGCGTGTGTCGATTCAAGATGGTGACCGCCGAGTCAGATTCAAGTCATCTCGAAGCTGAAGAGATATTGTTGTATATTTTGCTACTACGCCGATAAAGAAGACGACTGAGGATTGCTTCTCATGAATCATCACAGGACAGAGAGGTAGATGAAATATGGTGCTGCTCGGCGGGGTTGTGGCAGAGAGGGAAACTATAGTACAGTACTGTACTATAATGTATGATGTGGCGCACACTTATATTAACTTGCAAGTAAAATACAGCTTTTGTGGCTATCAATCAGCCTTTGTTCATATCGGCGAAGCCATCCTAAGTCAGATGTTCGTAACTAGACAACTACCTGTAATTGTGTAGAATAATTTGCTGATACTGCACATATGAGTTTGTCAGTAAGAAGTCCACGCTTAATTTAAATTAACATGAACATTTTTAGTAATCCAAGCCTTATTTGTTTAAGATAATTCCATACCTTTACAACATATACTTCCTCCTACAATTCACTGCAAAAATAAAATAAAAACTTTAGAAAAGCTGCATTCAAAAAAAAAAGAAAAAAAAAAGCTTTATTAAATTTGGGTTAGTTAATTTTGACAAAACACATGAATATCTCTACTCTACCTCTACTAAAACGCACAAAAGCTGATGTAACAAGAAGGATGGCCATAAAAGGTCATGCTTTTAGCCTCAAGGATGGATCCTTAAATAGTGTCTTTGTGACTGCTTACTGAGTGCCCATTTCTTTGTAACACTAACTTTTTGTTTGACGTTTGCAGACTGCACGTCTCGGCAGTCCTGATGTTCTTGACATGGTTTATGTTCTCAGAGTGGACAACTCTCTTGCGCACTCACACATTTGCACAACAATCTGGCTGCTATTAATGGCCAAGAAAATCTATTTGAAAATGAAGATTTTGCGCAGATTTATGTACGCAATATGAAATGAATATATAAATATTTGATCAATGCTTCGATAGAACATTGACCTGATTTAGGAACACATTTTTTAATAAGAAAAAGAGAAAAAAACTTTACTCACAGTCAGCATGTCTGTGTCTATGTTGGGAGGGTCCACTAAACGGGTAACTGACTCGATGAAGACAAAGAAAGCGATGACCATCAGGAACAGTCCATTGATGAACCCAGAGAGGATTTCAACACGGCCATAACTGGGAAGAGCGGCACATGATTGAATTTCTAATATATTATTAAAATATCTCTTGGTGAGGTGGTTTCACATTCCTCCTCAATTTTACCCATAGGAGAAGATCCTGGTAGCTTTCCAGCGGGTCATCAGGGCGGCAAACAGGCCGAGGACCAAAGCTGAGCAGTCAAACAACATGTGGAAGCCATCCGAGATCAATCCCAGGCTGTTCGTCCAAACACCATAAAAGAGCTCAACAAAGGTGAAAGCCTGGAACACATAAACCGCGTTTGACAGCAGAGGCCGTGAACTGCCATTAACACCGACAAACGGTGATAACCATGACAGGAGGCAGGAGAGCTCGGCGATATGGCCTTTACATCAAAGCTCAGATTTTTTTGAACAAAAATGCCATTTCCGATTTGAAAGTGACATTATTGTATTATATTACATTCAAAACAAGTTCATCTTTTTGTTTTGGCTCCCTTCCGGGAAGCTAAACTAACTTGCATCAACTTCCACAGAAATAACAGATGTAAATGTAATTCCTTTACAGATTATGTGAAAATATATATGTAAAAAAGGACAACTTTTCCCCCCCAAAACATGTACGCATGTGGATAAAATTGTTGGTACCCCTCTTTTAATAAGAGAAAATCCCACAGTAGCCATTCTTAATGAAAATTAACCAATTAAACCAAATCAGACATTGCTTGTGAACTGTGGTTCAACTGAATTATTGGTTTTAACCCATAAAACAGGCCAGAACAAAAATGCTTGTCGTGCTTTTCTGTAATTCGCTTTATAATATGTTCAGACAACTCGCTCCTTTGCTTCCTCTGATCAGTGTCAAGTGTGGTGCACATGTCACCAAACAGCACAGTGACGACTTGTCATGATTTAAATAGTCCAATAGATGGATTACATCTGAGAATCTAATGAGAGGGCACAACCTTGGTTTCTTTTCTAGGGGTATCATAATTTTTCAAATTTCACGAGTTTTTTTTTTAACCGCAATTCAAAACCAATGTCTAATATTCATTGGTTATTTTTCATGACATTTTCATTTAGTATTACTTTCATCTGATTGAAGTTTTATGTTTTATGTTAACTCAGTGTTTTACACGGTGGACCCCAGGCCCATGAACCAATATTGCATTGCAGTTGCACATACCAGGTTGAGACACAGGAAGTAGAAAATCTGTCTCGAGTCGTACTCCTCCAAGATCTGTTTCAAGGAATCTTTAATGAACCGTGGCAGGGACTGAGATGTGTGCTGCAAGGCGTCTCCCATGAAGTTGTACAAAGGAGTCCCTTCAGGTGAGTAACCCACCAGGGTGCCCTTTTGACCTTTCCTTGACGGGGATGAGAGGATACTGGAGGCTGCAGAGGAAAAAAAAAAAAGGATGCTTAACGCGTTGCACCTGTGTCAATGACATACATGCTTAAAGGGGACATATTATTAATACTGACTGTGAGAAATGGACAACCCCAGCCAATCATTTCAAAATACAGAATGAATGGTTTGTTTTTCTCAATGCGCGCTGCAATTGGCTGTTCAGGGTGTAGCCCGCCTCTCACCCGAAGTCAACAAGGATAGACTCTAATGACAACCTAATGAGGATAAAGCGGTATAGATAGATGCAAGAACATAATATCCACAGTCCTTCTTGGGGTTTTGTTATTTTACGTACTTTTATTTTTATGGATGGACAAACTGAAATCTGAGAAAAGCTCAAGTTGAGCAGAAAAATATATTCTAGCAAGTAATAATGTATTTTTCATCATTTCCAGATTTCCTGAACACTTTACACTTATTTCCATCCACGCACCTAAAAATTACATTATAGCAGTTTACTAGACCCCCTTTCTCATTTTTTAAAATGTTATATTGTTTATATTTGAACCAAGGGAGCTTACTAATTCGGGTTAGTGGTGGCCTCACACACGCAACATTCTTCTCTGCAGTCTGGACAAAAAGCTGTGAACATCTCCTCCAATAAGACCACAAAAAGTCCCTACATTCATCACTTTTTTTTTTTTTAAATAGTCGGCTGAGAGGTTGGAAAAGTCTAAATATAGTGACAAAGACGCTTTGTTGGAAACACTGAGTAGATTGTCATCGGTTGTCATGGCAGTAAAAGCTGTACTTGGAATTTGTATCAGATGAAGGCGTCCCTAAATTAAATTCTGAAAAAAATGCATACTGCTGGCGTTGGGCTGAAACCTCATAAGCCACAGTTTGATGAATTTATTTTCTTTTCTTTTCTTTTTCAGAAATCCGCCAGTCTGGCTAGTTCACACGTGTGGGTGCTATTTTTTTTTTATATTTAATTTTTATTTATTTTTATGTATTATTATTATTATTAGTAGTAGTAATATTAGTATGAATGTATGTATTTATTAATTATTTATTTACAAATTATTGTTATAAATTATACAAATTATTATTACAAATGATTACTTTTTGCTCTCATTCATCTTTAGGTGCATCCTACTTACACATAATGAAGAAAATGGCACTGACGAGTACCCCTCCGGAGAGCACATGTTCCGTACTGCTCTGCTGTGGTGGTTTACTCATAGAGCGCAACTGGTCGGTCAGCGGGTGAGTCCAGAAGTTGGCGAGCAGCAGGGAGCTGGAGAAGAGAGCCATGGCGCCGTATCGGGCGCACCGCTGTACCTCCATCTTTGCATTGCAGATGGCCTCCACGTAAAACTCGAGGATCATCACAGAGAAGATGATCATGGCAAAAGGCAGGATAAGAGCAGACCATGACTCCACCTTACTCTGCAGGGAAACAGGGAAAAATCTGTAAACACCCGTGACCTGAGTGTGAGTGAAGAGGAAAAACATGTGTTTGTTTTTTCTGTGTTCTTGCTAACTTGTCAATAACTATGTCACTCTATGCTCCCTGAAATTGCTGGGGATAAATAAAGTTTTTGGAATCTGAGCAAAACATGCTCATTATTTGTGTTTGGCATGACTTCTCCATCTGATTCTTCTTCTTCGTCTTGAAGACTTGAAGAAGTAGTTTTCATGACAACAAATGTGTGACAGTTTGCTAGTGCCACGAGTGGAGGTGTTTCTGTACGCACCCACTGTCATAATGGTTATAATTTACTGTGGTTTTGTAGGTTAATTTTGCAAACGAAACGTCTTGGTAGAGGTTAGAGCTGTGCAATTAATCGAAATTCAATTACAATTTCAATTATTACACTCCACAACTACAAAATCAGCAGAATCGTAAAAAAGAAAAAGATAATTAATAGTAATTTGGAGTTGAGAGACTTGTTTAAATGTATACATGTGAACCTTTTTTTTTTTTTATAATTAATTGAATAAATGTTGTTTTGTCCAAAAGGAACTTGCATAATTATAGTGTTTCAAAGAATTTTCCTTTGTTTTAATATTTTTTAAACATTTTCTTGTTTTGTACCCAAAAATAATTGATCGTCCTAATCGTGATTTCAATGATTACCAAAATAATCGTGATTAATATTTTCTTCGATCAGCCCTAGTGGAGGTAAGTGCATTATCTCACTTGAGATGATGAAATACAACAAACATTGCTCTCCATGTAAGAGCATCTCGGCTATTAAAAAAAAAAAAGAGTCGACATCATCACAATCATTTTGCACGTACTTCCACGGTGGCAGACAGCACTATGACCCAGGGCAGCAATACCACAGCAGACACTAGGTTGTCTAGGGCGTACAGGCGCTTGGCTCCACCAAGTTCCACCGAAAGTTTCCTTGAGGCAGTGTGGAAGCCAACCTTCAGGCACAGGGAGACCACTAGCAGCACAACACCACCCTGATAAGAAGAGCAGGATAATGCAGTCATTAGTTGGCTTGGGTACCAAAATATATCTAGACGGTGCTGCTGGCCCTTTCTGTTTGTCTGTTGTTTTTGTTTTTAATAAAATGCAGTTTCTACATAATGATTGTACTGAGTAACGGGGAGAACCCTAATTTATATGGGCCTAACTGAAAAAGTAATTGAAAGTAGCCGCTTGATTAAACTTAATTGATTGTGCCACCCTTGACAGCAAAATGAAAGTGAAGCATTTGCAATAACCTTTCCTATCATTGTGAAATAATTTTGGTTCACTCTTCTTCACTGGATTGTTTTAACTCAGTCATATTGGAGGGTTTTTAAGCATGAACTGTCCGTTTAAGGTCACACCACATCATCTCAATTAGGTTTAAGACCAGACTTTAACTTGATCACTCCAAAACCTTGATTTATTTTTTTTAATGGGCCAAAGGTGAAGTAGCTGGTATGTTTTGTGTCATTGTTGTGCCATGTAACACAAGATTGCACATTTGATGGCAAAAACTGATGGCCACATGTTTGCCTACAGAATTTTGGTACTGAAATAGGCAAGCAGCCCTAGACCATCACTGCTACATTATTTTCTTTTGATCAAATGCTGTGTTTCTTTTGTTGTTTTCACAACAGATATAAGGGGCCACTAACGTTCCAAAAAGTTAAAGTTTTGTCTTGTCAGTCCACTGCACAGTTTTTTTTTTATATTTACAGTATAGCTTCTCTATTGTATAAGCGTAGATGACGACGTGTTTTGATTTATGTCACCACCATATAAACAAAAACATTTTTGGGAAATTGAGGACTCGCGGTACTTACTTTGTGATCTGCAACACCCAAAAATGAGATGGCAGTGTACAGGAAGTGAGTTAGTGCACTGTCGTGATGTCCCTCAGCTAATTTCAAGAGAGGTTAAGGCTCACATGCAGGAAACAGAGAACTTTGATATTTAAAAAAAAAAAAAGAAGAAGAAAAGAGTAACATATAACTACTAAGGATACGATGTTCTGCCATTTTTGCCATGAGATCATCATTGTCGAAGAGGAGTAGGCAGATCACTGCGATGATGAAGAGAGCAGCACCCCTGGTCTGGAAGACAGACGTGTACTAGTTCAGTCATCAGAATGTAAGGGAATCTTAGAAGTTGAAGGAAAAAGCAGCATCACTTCACTGAACTACAACATGGCAGGATGGGATAAGTGCCCCTTCTCCTTTCTATGATTAACTCAGAAGAAAATGCTTAAAGTTTAAGGGTTAGAATTTGGTCAAAAAGCTCAAAATATGATGCATTACAACAACGAGAGCAAAGACGATTTCACGTGTTGTCTGGTATTTAAGTCAATAATAAAGACAAAAGAAATGGGAATACAGTATTACAGTATGACTCATACAATAATTGCAAAGTCATTAGTATATGAAGGAGAAAGATTGTAAGTTGGTCTCACACAATGGAGAGCTGTTGTGTATATATACACCAACCGTACAGTATATGCTCAATAATTGCTACCACTCTAATGGAGGCTATGCGTTATATCATTTGCATTGACCAAACAGACTACAGACAGCAGCGTGTGTAGCTCCCATTCACACGCAGTTATAAAATGAAGTCCTCACAATTTTTTTTTTATTGTTTCCATTACAGGTCAATAAAGAAAATACACAACCATGTCTATTATACAAGGAACTACAGCAGAAGCTGAATATGACACCAACACTTCAACAACAATTACTGTTGCACATTTTGTAAATGAGAACCATTTACCTTTGCTGGCCCGCCTCCAGAACTGGTGAAGAGGACACCAAGGAGAGCAATTATCACCACATCACTGTGCTCAAAAAGCAGTAATGTCCTGTGAAAGACACAAGGAAAACCCTCTCGTTGTATTACATTCAAACATCAAATTATTATGTCATATAATGTGCATTTACCTCAGCGGTCCACAGAGAGTGAGACCAAAAAAGCCTAGTAGGGATATGATGCAACTGAAAACACTGTGCTTGAGTAACTTTATCCACTAGAAAGAATGACAAGAAAATGGATTAATCATCATACCACAATATATATGTGACGCAAGAAACATTCTTTTTCTGTTTCCTATGGAATGATGGATTCTCACACAAATGAAACGGAAGAAAAATCAACACACTGTACCTGTCTTTTGGAGATGACTTTTCCAGAGGAAAAGGGCTTTTGAAAGACAAGTAAAACAACAGCAGACCTGAGAATAATGGAATAATGTCAAATTCAGCATTCTTTATTGATTGAAGACATTTCTACTCTATTCAAATGGCTTTGTGTGACTTTTTTATCATGCGGTTCCCACAAACCAGATTCTATTATAGTACTTGTTTTAGAATTAGCGATTGTTTCATAATTTAAATGGAAAATTATTGGGTGCATGGCATGGCCATTCGTAGGAATGACCACTCTCATCACAATTTGTAGTCATAAATATTGAACACGTCCAACATTTAAGATTGTCGGCACAGACTGTTTTCAAAGCAAATCGGGGAGGGGAGGAAAATATAACTTACACCCAAGACAACCGGATAATTATTACACAAGATATTTCAGAGACATCCACGATTTGGGGCCCTTTTCTGATTATGATCATAAAGGAAGGGAACATTTTCAAATTTGGCCAGAGTGTCAGTATATGATTGCAGCGATTAAGAAGGGAGGAAATATCTTTTGAAATAAATAAAACATCAACTACTAATAGACTTCTGAATACTCACCCCAACTTTAATATGAAGATGAACTGCACAATGTGAACGACCTTTAGTATGTCATAAGATTCGAATATCCCCAAGGCCTTCAAGATCTTTGAGATGACCAGTAGCACTATGTACGTGGTTAACCTGCAGGTGAAAAGGACAAGCATACAATAAGCATGTTGTTAGAGGAGTACCTGAGTGCTACAAACGTTACCATTAATACATATTTTACCTGGAATTAGGAACCTCAACCATCCCAAGTTGTCCTCCAGAAAGGACGTTGTTACTGTATTTCTCGTCCATTTTCAGCCGGTCGGCTTGATGATGGATGTCCCACGTATCTTTATAGCATTTCTGCTACCTAAGTGAATTTAACTTGAAGCTCATTTAGCAGCGAAGCGCAGCTACAGCTTTCGCTTTGCTTGTATTTAAAATACTGTCATAATTGTACTTTATAAACACCGTCGTTAGCAAATAAACCACAGAACAGAAAAGCAGCTTTCTGCCGAAGTTAGCTACGCGCTAGCTAGCCAGCTGGAGTAACAGTAACACCACTTGTAGACGCCCGTCCACGTTGTAACACGTCTTTTAAAAGTGTATATATGAACCGTAATAATTTAAGACATACAAACGGCGTTTTTTTTTTTTCAAAAACAGTTGCAAAAATCCTTACAGACTAAGCCAAATTGAGCTCAAGCCACTTCCGGACAAGATAAACAATCCACGTCATGTATGGCTTCAAAAGAGTCACTACTGCGCGGCTGGTGCAGTCAGTGGACCGTTTTAGTTCGTGGGATGCACGATTGCGTATTTGCGCAAGAATGGGGGATCACACAATTGTAAAAAATAAAAACGCAACGTCAACATTTGAATGTTTTTTGAGTTACATAAAGAAGATAATGAAAATTACAGTGTGTGTTTGTCGTGTGCCTTGTTGTTTAAATGCAACAATTTATTAAATCCTTTATTATTCTGGGGTGTCTTGGTTGGCACCGATGATTCTTAGGGGTTGGAATCATGCTGTCCTTTGAAGACGCCAAATCACTATGTAATATCAAACATATGAGCAAGAATGGGTCCTTCCGTGGGTTCTTCCGGCCCTTGGGGATAGTAACTGTTTTACATTTTGTCCATTGGAGGGCGTACTGACGACCACTTATGAAAATCTGAAATTGGCTGCTACTATGCTATGGTTTGACACCTGATACAGATACATTTGTGAATTAAGGTACCAAGTTTCCAGAGCAAAGTCAACCTACTTCATAAAGCCTAAATTGCTGTGCCATATTTGCACTGTGAAAAATACAATTATGTTAAAATTGAAATGTACTGTAAAAATATTTCAAGACATATTGCAAAATTGACTTTTTTCATTTTATTTTCCAGAGAGTAAGTTAAACATAAACAACTGAAATAATGTGGTTGCACAAGTGTGCACACCCTCTTATAACTGTAATGTGGCTGTGTTCAGAATTAACCATAACAATCATAAAATTAAAATCCATCAACTCAAGAATTTTATTTATGTGAAAGAAACCCAAAATGTTTAGTTTAAAGCATCTTGCAAACAATTGTTAATCATTTCATCTTGTCTTCATTCCCATACACATGGTAAAATTATGTAGTGTCTGCTATTATTGCAAGTTATCCACTTCGCTCGAACATCAACTAAATAAAATACAATGATCATGTCATGTCTACTAATTTAAATATATGAGACCCTTGACTAAAATTCCAGTGAAGTGGTTTCTTAGTGTGGTCCACACAGTCCAAGAAGGATGTTCTCAAAATGATGTTTTGTGTCTTCCTGTGAAACACAGTCAAAGAAATGCAAATTTTATGACTATTATTTAACTACAACTTTGCTTCTCAAAATAGGTTGCATCTTTGATTTTACCAGTATGTCTTCCTGTAGCGTTCTATCATACATGGCTCTGTATTCTTCCAATATCTTCTTCAGGTCGACCTCAGAGCGGCTCACCAGCACCCGGATCAGTGTATCTTCGCACGTGCCGTGGCGCTGTGAGAGCACATTAGTGATCCAAAAAGATTGTTCAAGCAGAGGGCTAAGCTAATGGACCAGACCACCCTGGTGACAATATTTTAAAATACAATTAAATAAACAAGAAAGCCTATTGTTGTGTTCATTCATACCTCCATAGCTCGATGGAGCTTTTCAGCAAAGAACGCAGGTGTGCTCCATGCACATTTCACTTGACAGAAAATAAACAAAATATTATGGCTTTAGATTGCATCCATTCATAAATCCTTGGGTTATCAAGCTTTCTTATCTGATGTATTTTACCAAATCATCCAGACAATTAGAAAACGGTTGGTATAAGTACAGGGGTCAGCAAAAAAGCAATTTTAGGCCAAATAAATAACCAAATATGTGTCTGGAGCCGCAAAACATTTGAAGATTGTGATGAAGGAAATAGTGTGTTAGTGTTAGTCTAATGTACTGAGGGCCCAAGAGTGAATTAGAGCTGCACCACAACACAAAAATATGCAGCATCCAATACTTTGACATTCATTTTCTTCTACCTTAGTCTTTAGTTTTTGGATTTATTTATTTGTGTGTGTGTGTAATTTTTCATACTTCATTTTTTAAACATATTTAGACTTTTCTGCCTTTCTGTAAAATGTCTGACGTTTTTGGCAATTTTATGGGCATATTGTTAATTTTCTGCCTCTATTCGTCCTTTTTTGGGACATTTTATGGCTATTTTTGTTGACGTTTTTTTCTGCATTTTGCTAGCAAATTTCTGACATGTTTGGCAATTTTGTGGACATTTAATAGTCATTTTTGGGATTTCTTCTTTTGTTTCTGGACATGTTATAGTTACTTTTTGAACATTTCCTTTCCTGCCTTTGTTCATAAAAAAAAAAGAGGAAAATTTTCGGACTTTTGGGGAAATTCCTCAAATATTTTATGGTAATTTTCTGCCTTTGTTTGTTTTTTGGAAATTTTTTCTTTTCTGTCTTTTTGCAATTCAATTCTCTGACATTTTTGGCATGGGCATTGTATGGTAAATTTCAGCTTTTTCTCTTATTTTTTAGACATTTTATGATCACTTTTTGTACATTTTTAGGTACGTAATTAAAAAAATGAAAAGAAATTCTGACAACTTTCGGACATTTTGGGAATACGTATTTATTTATTTTTTTAAATCTAAATCATGGATTCATTTGAAGAATGTTTTCTAAAAAAAAAACTAATAAAAATAAATTATATATATATATATATATATATATATATATAAAAGAAGAAGCAGAAATTTATATATATATATAAATTTCTGCTTCTTCTTTTTTTTTTTTTTTATCCACAGGGGGCCACGAGAGAGGGACCAGAGAGCCACACACTTATTTCAATGTAAGTGTCTGTGTACGGTATTTGAATGGAAGTAACACTGAGTACATGCTTACCTATGTCAAGGAGACAATCTTCAATATCTCCCCGCAGCTCCATGTTCAGAGCTTTAGGTAGTGTCATGTCACTGACACAAGCGTACTTCTGGAATGCTATCAGGCAAAGGATCACACTATCAAATATGAAATATTTTTTCGGCCACACAGTTAACTTCTTAGTAACTGCACATTTGAATTCTCTATTCTGCAAGGCACGTTCCACCTGTTACCCAAGATGGGTGTGGCTCCACCTGTTTGCTCACTTCAGAATGAATGCCAGATCTAGTAAGTCAAGCATAGCAGGTGAAGCGTTCACATGCTTTTCAGGCACACACTTACTTTTGGTGAGTTGAGGTCCGCTACGTGTAGTCAGGATGTCTAAGAAGGCAGCGATGTCGACGCCTTTTTTGTTTTCACCAGCTTCAAACAGTGTCTGCAGGGACATAACACAATTTGAATACCGGTAATAAATGTGGAATTGATGCAAAGATTGAAGGAGGTGTTTATCTAATTTTACCTCTGCATCCTTTTGGGCCAGAGCCATGTCAACTTTTGTGCTTTCATTTTTGTTTGCTTTCAACATATCCAGAAGGGCTGTGGTGAAATCACCCCTGGTTTCATCCTTTATAACATCCTCCAGGTCATCCCCATACACTGAGGGAAAACAGGGTTGAAATGCTGAATAGATTAGACAAATGCAATCTTCAAAATGACATCTGAATGATTGCAGCTATTTGCGCACACTGCAACTCCACTGTTATGCTAGGACAATAGTGGTGTCCAAACTATGGCTTGGGGGCCATTTGTGGGTGCCCAACATTTTTTAGCGGGCCCCGACAAGATAACATTTGACATGGCCCGCAATGCTAGTTAAAAATGGTTGTGGTGGGTGTCGAAAAGATAGTCAAAACCTTCTTTATAGACCCTCTTCAATTGTCTGATCTGTTCATTTGACCTGGTTGCCAAAACCTCCACAAGGACATCTTCATCTGTGCCCAGTCTCTGTTGCAATAAAGTGAAATGTTATTGATTTATACAATTCAGGGAATGATTTCTTGATATTATGACACTATACTAAAATTAAAACTGGTTTTAAGTTAACAGTCTCTCATTCATATTTTGTTTACCAGTAAAAATATTTGAATTTATTGTGAATTTTCAGAAATGATGATGCTGAGGAGATGTTTAAAATACTAGATCGGACTAAAAAATATTATTACAAAAATATATTACAAATAAAAATTATTTGTAATAAAAATATATACAAATATTAGATTTTCTAAGCATAACATTGTCATGTACCTTTGTTGCATCTCTGATCAGGTAGGCATCAAAGTGGGCTGGCGGCATCAATAAGGCCACGCAGATGTCTTCTAAAT
Source organism: Leptonotus elevatus (assembly GCF_054856555.1). NCBI lineage: Eukaryota > Metazoa > Chordata > Actinopteri > Syngnathiformes > Syngnathidae > Leptonotus > Leptonotus elevatus. Next base: position 15,831,121 of record NC_141253.1, read on the forward strand.
CTGACCTGAGCGCACTCTTCAGCGCTCGCTCCAACGGCTGCAACGCATTGACAGAAGAAGAAAAGCAGCATACAAACAACAATTATATTCAATTAGTCCACATTTTATTTATTTATTTTCTCGCCACACTTTTCAACTCTTCCAACATTAACCAATGTAGACTGTTGATTTTTACCAGACTAAAGGGGTGGGTCGATTTGTGATTAAAAAAACATAAATAATTTTTATCATCTTGAAAATAATATATTATAAATATTATTATAAATAATTTAGTTACATTATTTATAAACTAGTGGTGTCAAAATGAGTGCGTTCATTTAGAGTTAGTTTAAAGTTCTTTTAATGCCACTATTTTTTTTAAAACTCGCAATTAATGACCGCCCCTTAATTGGAAATCCTGTACTGGGGGAATTGTATTTTACAATTTAAAAAATATGCACAATTTCACAAGTTACTTCATGTTAAAGATTAGATAGCTCTTAATATGAAAAGATAAATGCACTAAGCTGTCACCATCTTACAAATGCAATACCGCCATCTAGTGGCAGAAAAATGGCACACATCAATATCACACTCGGTTTTTACAGTACAGGACATCTTTTTAATTTAAACTCAATTTTATGAATTATTATGACATTTCTGTGTCAATGACGAAAAGATGCAGCCATATTTCTAAGAGTTTCACATTTTTTCCCACTTTTATGTTCACAAGAGTATATTGTACATTTTATTGTAAATTTAGAAGCGATATAAAATTAACTATTGAAGTAATGCAATTAATTATTAAAACATTTATTCAACTGACACCCTTATTAAACACAAACCAATATTATATATGGTATATATTATATAGGCTAATAGTGAAATGGCTAATGTAAATGTCTATAAACCTTTCAAATCTAAAATATTGCCATGCAAAATTAGACATTGCATTAGCAGCACTTTTATGATTCTGTAGTTTTGTAACACGGTACCTTGTTGCGACAATTATACTGGGAGTTGGATTCACACAGAAGCATGTTGAACTAGTGGTCAACACTTCTTCATGCTTCACAGTTCTGATTGGGTGGGTTTGTTTTTCGTTAGCTTCCTCGCACATTTCAAATACATCCATGGTAATTGAAGATTCATAGGTGAAAATGTGATTCTGAATATCGACGCCTTCTTAACTCATTCAAACCTAAAAACGTATAAATACATTTTTAATACTTTGTCCTTCACTCCCAAAAACGTATTTAGCCTTTTTTTCATGCGAGAGCATTCAGAAGGCTTTGATACAGCTTCTGACATGAAGAGGCCGCTTAAAGCAATGGTAGTTATTACAAAAAACGGCCAGCAGGTGGCAGCAGAGTATAAGAGATCAGCCGGGGGCCATGTTGCAACAAGCTCCTTTTTCCAGTGTTTTCAACTGGTTTGTGAGTAATGATGAAACTTATCTACATCTAAAGCTATATTCTATTGCTAAACAGTTGTACAAATGTACTTTTGTTCCCGATGAAAGAAGAGACTATAATCTTTCTTTTGGTAGAGTCCATGTTTTTATAGCAATATAACTGAATATTCTGTGGACTTTGCAAAATCAGTCAAACTCCAGTATATCAGCTGGGAGCGAAGGGGGTTGCTTCAGTGAAAATGGCTCGGAGTGAATGAGTTAAAACAATCGCCTAAGTCTTTATTTTGTATTTTTGTTTTTGTTGAGATTTTTCAGGAAACAAAAAAATTGTCAAATTGCTGGGTTAGGGTAATTTGTTAACCAATCAGGGAGTAAGCCACCTCCTGCCCAAAGTCAACTGGAATAGGCGTCCGGTACACCCAAAACCATAATAAGGAAAAGTGCTATTGAAAATGGATGCATTGGATGAACCCAGAAATTGACATGATCATTGGTAGTGTGTGTGTACATCTTGTGTGGGTTTGATTCCCAGCCCTGTATGGAACTACCTGCTTATGGTCAGCCTCGTAAACAACTTTGATCTTCTGTCTCTGCTCATTGTTTCGTTTGACCAAAACTGAAATGATCACATCCTCCTCCACATCTGCAAGAGAGAAAATGTACTTTTCTGTTATCATGTCACAACAAGTAGTAGAAGTAAGCCTTTCAAGCTTTATACTGAGCCCATTTCAGAGTGAGACAGTCTTTGTAGTTTCAAGAACGAATGAAGTCACCTTCTATCGGCCATTAGAAAGACTGCAAGTTTCCGGTACTCAAATTCGACACACCCTCAATGGGCCAATAACGTAGGCTATGTTTAGTTTCTTTAGACAATAAATGAGCAATAGCTTATATTGTGCATCCATTGCATTAAGGCCTGTCATTCAGTATTTTTAATAATCAAATGTGCAGATTTGAAAGATGACACATACCTTTACTGTCAATGGCAGTCTGCAGAACGTCAGCATCTGCGCTTGCACTGAAGTTCGGGTACGGGGCCACTGTTCCGTAAAACACAGGCGTCGCCTTTCCTTTAACCTAAAAGAATAGGCACAGAAATGTTTGTTTTCACTCTGAGAATCCACGGAAGCGTCAGTGCTACTCACTTTAATGGTGTCATTCTCAGGGTCTCTGTCATGAATGATATTTTGGTAGAATTTCCTGAAGAAAGACATCTTTCCTGGGCAAGATGGTCAAAAATGATCTTGGGGGAAAAAAAGTCTGATTGAATGAAGGAAGATGAATTCTTCTTCATGTTTAAAGCTTTGAGAAACTTACCTGTGCTATTCAAGACGGTCTTCACCTTGCACTTTGTAGATAAGAAAGGTAAAGAAGTTTTCAAGTTGTAACTCCACCCATCAGATGATTATGCAGAAAAAAATCTGGCAGACTTTCGTGTCACCTGCACAAGATGAGCCAATCGTCTGCCGCCTCTCCAAACACGACACACCCTGACCTAACAATCAATAGGTTTTTACATCCCTGACAGGTTGGGTGACTTCTGTTCAGGCTTGTATTGTAAATAAACGCTTAACCCTGTAACCAAACAATGCGCAACTCACATGAACTTGCAATGCTGCAGGTAAAGGTTGTAACTCACACAAACAAACAAACAAACAAACAGTATGTTTACCCAACTTACTAATGCTAAGTAAAGGCTTCTCTGAAATCACCATCATGACAATGTGCTCTTGTATTACGTGGCTGAACCTGATCATCTACATTTTTCTCCTCTGTCCGCAGTCAGCAAAGTGGGCAAACACTTTTAACACGGGTGAATGAACGTTTAAAAAATAAGTTCACGCTATTGAAAAAAAGCTTTTTGTGCAAGCAGTGCAGGTCCGAGCCACATGGCACCCTGTGCGATACCCACCTTTGGCACCCACCACTAACACACACACAGATGAAAAAGACACCGGAATATTTTGTTTAAAATAAATTGAATTATAAACAAATAACAATATAGCCTCAGTAAAGAGCAAATGCACTTAGGAAAGCAAAAAAATACATAAATCTTGCATATCATGAGGCTTTCTGGCCTTCCTTGATGCAAAATCATCAATGATGCTCTTGGCTAATCTGCTGGCTGCTCGCCCGACACTTGTCTATTTCTGCTACCCACCCTGCATAGCTTCTACAGAGTCCAAAAGAGGTACAAATTCTCCAAACAAACGGCAATGATTGTTGCTAGCCCATTATAAATAACAAGAACATTTCACATAGCATTTTCCCAAACTTTGTAATGATGTCCTGTGCAGGCCAATGTTATTATAGTTAACAGAAACTAGTGAAATAATTACAACTAATAAAAAAAAAAAGATGAATACTGAAATAAAATGACAATGCTTTTTTTTTTTAATGAACTGAAACTACATCATTTTTGTTATTTAATATACATGAGCTTTTCAGGGTTCATTTTAAATGCAAGAACAACACTGAAGAGTTTTTGTACATCTGTATGTGGAATGAAAATTTGGAACAGGCTTAGTACTGATTTAAAACAATGTCCAAACATAGACCAGTTCAAAAATAAATATAAAATCAACATTTTTAAAAAGTATAGGGAAGAAGTGCTTTTTAATGAAAAGTAACATTGGTTGATGTTATTATTATTATTGCATTATAATTAGTATTGTTGCTATTGATAAGAAAAACATATATATGCATATGTAAAAGTATGACAATATATGCATAAGGTACACTGTTCAATGTGTTCATTATTAATAATTACTATAATAACCTTTGTTATTAATAGTCAAGATATATTAGCTGTATGCTAGCAGTTTATTTTTAATTTTTTTGGTTTACTATACATACCTACTATTTATTGTGTAACGAATGCTAAAAGGGGTAGGACCTATTAAGTTTATACTTATTCCTTCTCCTTTTCAAACATGTATGTGTTCAAGTAGCTCATGATTGGGCTGTAAAAAAAATAAAATCAAAAAATCAAAACTGTAATATAACAGAATTGTACTTTTTATTTTACCGTTTTTTTCTGTATTTTAAAAATATCATTTAATTTCCAAAAATAAACTCTCATTATACATGTCAAATGTAAAATAACATGAAATCCCTGTAACTGTAATTTGTAATTTTACCATAATTTTTTTGTGAATTGACAATTTTTTAAAAGTGAAAATAACTATAATTTCTGTAATGTCCTATAGATGGTAGCGTTCATTGTATTAACATTTATTTTGAAAAGACATCTTGAAATATACACTGCAACAAAACAAAACAAAAACGTAAAAACACAGAAAAATTACTTTCTCGTAAAAAAAAAAAGTTAATAGGAAGCTTGAGAAGGTGAAAAATACGCAAAGCAAACAATTGGACTTATGAATGCTGCCTCTGCTGAGGAATCAGGACTCCCTGAAGTTGTGGGTTCCATCCCCTTGGTGAACTGTGAACTGTATTTTTCCTTGAGCAAAATACTGAACTCCTAATTCTGTGTCATCAGAAGGTGAGTGACTAGCGGCAGTCAACATGTAAATCTGTTTGAGAGCCTCAAAGGGGTAAAAACACTATACTGTTTAAATGAATTACCCTAACATTAAAGTGTTGCAATTTTAAACCCAATATCTAGGTGGGGTTTTTTTAACAGTTATTGGCCATGTTTTGAAAAATTGTGGAACTTTCCTATGTGCGTTGTGTTTGTTGTTTTATATGTTTTGTATAATTTGTCTTTACACATGTATTTTTATAACCATTTTTTAAAAATATATATACATGTTCGGAATAAAAAAAATAAATAAATGTACAGTATTTATTTCGATGTTGCTGTAAGTCCGTACAGAAGAAGAAAGGTCAAAAAGTTGTTTGAGAATTGTAATTTACTTTACTTTATTACAAAATACTTAGTTTGCACTCATCAGAGCCTACTTCATTCATTTAAAAAAAACTAATAAAAACTAAACTAAAACAAAGTATTTTAGGGGGGGGGGGGTCTGAACTAATATAAACTGACAAATGTGCTCTAAAAACTCATTGACATTAACTCAATTTAAAAAACAAGTCAAAATAAAATAAGAATTAACTATAATGAAAAATCCCAAACCATAACATCCCTGGTGCAGCCACATATAATGCACATGCCAGAAACTGCCAGTGTGCAAGTGTACCTAATGTTGTGGCCAGTTAGTGTAGTTTCCCTGTGTGCTTGGATGATGTTCCATGTAAGAACCTACTTGGTTGTTGGTTACAATAAGATTATTACAATTATAACAAATCAAACACATGACAGTAAGTAGACTTAATTATTCTGAAAAGATCCCTCATAAAAACAAACAAATCCATCCAGAAAAAGCATCTTCTGTTTTTTATTGAATTGAACAGTGGATATTTAATAAATGAGGATATGTATGAAAGGCCATGCATTTTAGTGGCAGTTGTAATACAGGTGTAAAATTGGATCTGAAAAGTGGATTACAACACAGATTTAAAGTAAAAAGTCTAATGTGAGTCAAATTCCATACCCCATATGACAACCTGCCAAGTGGTTACTGAAAACTATGGCAAAGGACGGTCATGCTGTCATTATCTTGGAGGGGGTCCTCGTGCTCGTCCTCTTCCTCGTCCTCGTCCTCGTTCTCGTCCAGGACCGGACATTGGTCCCGGACCTCTTGGTCCAGGCGGTCGAACCACTGGACCTCGAGCGCCAGGATTGGATGCTGCAAGTGCCACATCTTTCTGAAGGTGAACACCTTTCCCAGCTGCCCCGGGTTTTGTCTTCATTGGCTTGGAATCTGATGTCTTGTTTTCTGTTTAACAAGAGGACATCAAAGAGGGGGGGGATAATGACTCGTTCACATTTTATTTCGACATTGTAAAACACATAGCAGGCACAATAATTTCAATAAAATACTTTTGTTTTCGGAAACGCTTATTTAGATATTTATTGGCAAATTTGTTATTTTTACGTCATTAAGGACCTTCAAATATCCTAAACATGACACCACACAGTCACGGTAATCTATCATCAATATCACCAATAAAAACAGTGGTCTATAATTGCTCAAAATAATTGACTGACAATCAAAGGTTTCCTCACCAGGCTCTGGTGGTGGTGCAGGAGGGGCCAAAGAGCGGTTTGGAAGCAGATCCTCCAAGTCTTTCATAACCTCGTTGGTGCTGTCTGTGTTGTTCCGCCGGTTCTTTTCTTCATCGCGAGCCTAGCCGTGGTGTGACAGAAAAACAGGAGAGAGGTGTGGACCTTGACAGAAAAGTGTGACTAATCTAATGTGTCTTCTCTATTTACCATCTGCATCTTCTTCTTCAGATCAAAGTTGGAGTTTTTGTACGCTTCCGAAACAGAGTTCAAATAGTAGATGGCAAGTCTGGAGAAGAAAGTGAGATATTTTTGGTCCTTCTCAGCGACAGCAAGGTAGCTGATCTATTCGAAGGTGTTCTTGAGGCGTCTACGGCCTCTGTACTCACACCATGAGCAAAACAGCTGGTATGATGAGGCCTGGATTGGCGACATAGCCAAACAGTGTCCCGATAAAGGCTGGCAGGTCCAGGTCGATCGTCTCAATGATCACATCAAACATTTTTGCCTTCCCACTTCAAAAATCCAAATCCTCAATATACAGTACATGGAAAATGTGCTTTTTGATATATTTTCTATATGTGTTACCTGAAGGGTCCACAATCGAATGAGGGTGAGAGGGTCATGATGGTGTAGACCACAGGCAATAAACTAAGGAAAAGGATGAGGAGCAGCAGGCCCATGTAGAAGTTGTTGGATTTGGAGGCCTTGAAGACTCTCTCATGAGGGACGTTGGTGGCCATCACGGCCCAACACTGATAGTACATGGACGTAAGCAGGCGGAGTACGTTGATGCCGACCAGACCGGGTGCATAAAAGGCCCCCATCCTAAAATATCCCCACGTGAAATCAAAAAAATCCATTCAATCCAAGAGCCAAAGTACAAATGAAAACATCGAGCTCTACATTCTGTCGAGTTGTGTACGGTATACACCACAGTATCAAAGTAGGTCAGTCAGAGACTGGCTCAGAGCTACATTGGTGTCATTTCTGTCATTTAAATCAGTAGTTCTTAACCTGGGTTCGATCAAACCCCATGGATTCGGTAAATCCGTCTCAGGGGTTCAGTGGAGGTCTTTCATCACGTGATGATACACTCTGCTTGGCCATCATTGGCTGCAGGTAATCACGCTACATTGCTTGGCCTATCTTGTGCCGCAGGTAATTTGGTACACTCAGTAGTCGACTTTGACTGTTGTGATGATACATCGTGTGATATTTAAAAATATATATTTTAATCTCTTCATACTAACTATGTCAAGAAAAGAAAAAAAAGTAGTCAGATGATTGCCGAATATGTGCAATATAGATATAAATACAGAGTTGAATTGAGTGATTGGACTTAGCGTCCTAATTGCGTGATTTAATATATTGTGAATTTTGGGGGGGAAAACAAGAGGAAACTGGTGGGGTTTGGTACCTCCAACAAGGTAAAGAACCACTGATCAAAATCCAATCCAATTAAATTGTGTAGCGGGGGAATTAAACTATTAGGCTGTAATCAAGGACACGTACTAGCCTATTGTATATTAAATTAATTATTTTAAAGGCCATTCCTACTCACTGCAATAGTTTTCAAAGTTCCAACCACATAGTATGTTAGATTACATATATTCCCAGATTCTGTAAGTAGGATCAGAAAAGTTCATACCATATCATTCCTTGATTGAAGACAAGTCCCAAAACATTACCACTGATGTCAAACTCTCCATATGATGGCTAAATTGAAAAGAGACTGTAATTAAGTACAAGCAGGTCTGTAATGGTTAATCTACCAGAAACATAACTTAAAATAAACACAGTATATGATTTGCTGGAGCAGATTAAAAGTGATGAGGTGGTATTGTTATGGTTATCTTATTCTGCAATAGTGAGGACCGGACACTATATTATAATCAAAACACGGTATGTACAATATGTATGTATGTAATGCATTCTCAACACTGCAACAATAAAATAAACATGCCTGCGCCTTGCTGTGTTAATCAAACTGCTCTAAAGCATGTACAGTATGTAACCGTATTAGGACAACATACGATATTGCCAAATCTTTGACAACATTGTTCACATGCTGCCATTGCTCATTTCATTGACAGGATTAACAATGCATAGTAAAAGTATCTCTAGTAAGAATGCAGTTTCTCGAAAAAGTATGCACTCAAAGCTATTTGAGTAGTTGTTTTGTACCTTGTAGATGAACCACTTTTAACCCTATATAGCCAAACGTGTTATATTAAATACAAGACATTTTGAGTCCTTTATTTCTTTAATATAATATTTTTCCCCCATTAAAACCCTGACGTATATCTGACACATGCAATGCACGGAGAATCCATTAGAGGGCAGTATCACGCGGCTGATGGCTTTTCCAGCGACCTTGCAAGATCGCCCCAATTGAGAAAGGAGAGACACCAATACTTATTAATAGTGGGAAATCTTCTTTCTGATTTTTGGATATACTAATGTGTTTGATATGTCTGTTTATTATTATATTTTTGATAGTTATAAATGTACAAATTTAAAGCATTGTGACCGGATGTATCAAATATGACACAAATCAAAAGTCGGAAGTTGATTTTCAAAAAAAAAGTTTTGTTTGTTCAAAAGGACCAATAAATACTCTGTTTACAAATAATCTGAATTTTCTCTCATATATTTCATGGTTCGGGCTTTATAGGGTTAAAGTCTAACATTGCGACTTACAAAACCCGCCTCCAAGTCCCAGCACCAGCAGTAGTTGAGGAAACGCACGATGACAGCTCTAGCAAAGTCACCTATCAGGATGGTCAGGTAGGTGACTTGGATGTCCGACACAGTCAGCTTCACAAACTCCTACAACAAGCATTTTAAAAAATAAAGAAAGAAAGAATAGGAAGTGACAATATACAGTTATGTTTACTAATGATGACAATCATATACATTATGTTGAGCTTTCTCAAAATTCTTAGCTCAACAAGACCAAGAATTACTTTATTGCATGTTGTTAAATATATTTAAGCGTAACCTGATGATAAAATTGAAGTACCCAGTGAAGGAAATATCGATCCTATCCTTACTATGCCAACAGCAGTCTCCCAGCAGGGTCCTCTGATGACATCACCAGGGTTCATCGGGGGTGGGGTGGCCTCTGTGTCATTGACCAGGAGTGTGTAATTGGCGTGATATTCTTTCAGAGCCAATATGGTGGCGTTCTTTATGGACTGCTCTTGTTCAAGCTAAGGGTGAGTAATGTGAAATAGCATTGGAGCTGTTTAAGAACACGTGCGACTATTGAGGAATGCGGGGCAAAGGTCATGACGCACACCTTGTTGTTGACCTCATCAAAGAGGGCAAACAGGAACGTGTAGAGGTTTCCCAGCAAAAGAGCAAAGATGCGTCCCAGTTGCCACTTGAGGGCGATGCGAGGATGGTAGTCCTCTAGCTCTGCAATGGTCTCGAACAGAGGGGGACACAGAAGGCCCAGCAGAGACATGATGATCTCCAACTGGACAATGAGAATAAGGAAGTAAGAAAGAAAGATACTGCTGTACTTGAATCACTGGTTAGATTAGAAGAGATTTAGATTTATTGGTCCCCATAGGGAAATTCATCATCGCTGACTATTTACAGCATTAATAGCAGACTGGCAGGTCAGCGAGGCTGCAGGGATTCCGAGGCGAGCCCTCCTAAACTTGATAGTTCTGTACCTACACATGTAGAGAAACTAACATAGTACAAAATGTAGCTATGGGCTTCCACAGCCATCTTATTTTTGCACTTTCTGAACCATGCATACGTATGAAAGCATTGTTGGCTGGACATTTTGTTGCTCCATAGAGCGACAGTGTCTGCAGCATGAAATAAATAAATATGAGAGCAGAGCGTTTTAATTTATTGATTGACATTTATTTTTTCATTATTTCCACATTTATTTTTATATTTATTTTTAAAAAATTTAATCTCGGTTTTTATTTTTGTATTTATTTTTGCTTTTATTTATTTTTATTTGTCGTTTTTATTTCCATTTATATATATATTTTTTGTATTTAATTATTGAACTATATTTCTATATCCGTTTTTTATTTAGGCATTTTTGGCCCTCCATAGGCGACAGCAGCAGACAGGTGAGTCGAAAGTGCTCTGTAAATTGCCAGAATGGAAGACAACATATTAGTCGATTCACGACTTTAAATGTGGATGGTGAGTAGTAAAGTCGACTCTGCAACTAGTTGACTGTACTGTATGTGTGTGTGTTGTTTTTTTTCTTGACATTACCTCATTTTTCTCATACCAGCTGAGATCATTTCTATTGGCAAACTCCTGCGATCTCTTCACCACAAAGTAGATGAGGTATCCACTTCCTCCGAGGCTGCAGGTAATGAGGACATTAGCCAGGACCCTGAGGAACCTCCTCAAATGAATGTTCTCGTCCTTCTGGTTCTCTTGCTCATCCACAATGGACTCCTGATCTTGCACAGGATTAGCAGAAAAAGCAGCTACATGTAGTTTCTTTATGTACTGTATAGATCACGTTCATAAACGGGCTTTCCATGGTTACCTTGAAGCTAGTGGTGATGGATGCGTACTTGTTGTCGGCGGTCTCTGCATTTCCGATAAGATAATCCCAGCTGGTGAACATTTTCCAGGCGAAGGTGAACTCCCCATCTTCTCCATCACCACCACCGAGGTCTGCATTCTTTGCCATTCTGACCAATGAAACAAATATGACTGCATATGTCATGATTGTGAGAGAAAATGCAAATCAAACTGGTCTCAGTTCTATAGTTTGAATAATGTGTTCATCTCTGTTTAGTTCATTCAATTCTAAACCAAATCTGACTGCTCATGACTCACGTGCGGATTACGACCATCAAACTGTAGCCAAATGTTCCAATCCCAACCGTAAGGTAGGCCAGAGGCAGCCGGAATTTCAGCAAGCCGATGGTCCTTTGGCTGTTGTAATAGCCATAGAACAGGACAGAATACTTGCAATATCCCTGAGGGGAGGGAAATATTTTCATTCCTCTTTCCTTACAGATCTGTTTAATTTTAATCATAATGCTTAAAGGTAAGTCAACCCTTTTCTTTTCTTTTTACAATAATACATATGGAATTCTGGTTAATATCGCGTTAGTGGAATATGAGTTAAGCAGCAAAATCCAGCAGTTTTGATCAATATCAGAAGGCGGCCATTTTGTCACTTGCTGTCAAGTGAAAATGGCATCACGGTTGCTCAGGTCTTGTGTAACAACCAATCACAGCGCAGCTTCAGAAAACAGGTGATTGGTTGTTGCTTAAGCTCTGAGTACTATTGATGTCATCTTCAGTTGACAGCAAGTGGCAAAATGGCCGCCTTCTGATATTGATAAAAACGGCTGGATTTTGCTGCTTAACTCATATTCCACAAATATAATATCAATCAGATGTCATGTTTAGACTAGTGAGGTCCAAATAATATATTATTGTCAATAAATATTTAAGGCTGACTTCCATTTTAAGGAAAATGACACCAATATGAATGCAAAGTATATATCTTGTTTGCTTATCTTGTGAATATACATAACACTTTTATCACCTGCAAAATCTAAGAAAATCTGTTTCGACATTGTCAATAAGTCAGGAACAGTACAGTAGTACTACGCAATAAGCCACTTAAGATATTTAAACAGATGACATGTTTTCAAAATCACATCTCAAACTTACATCGAAGTCCATAAGGACAGAGTAATCCTGAGCAGTTGCCTGTTCTGCTCTAGGAACAGTTTTCCTAGGAATGGATCCATAGGGAAGGCCCATAAGCACCTGAATTATGAAGGAAGAAAAATAAACTAGGGGTGTGCTCAAAAAATCTATACAAGAATACAGTATATTGTTGCGAGACTCTTTACAATACACATTTTACTATGCACGACACGTGACCCCTGTATCGTGATATGCAAATTACGCATTGTAAGGTGAGGTTGGCAAGACCGTCATTCCATCGGCCGTCATTAACGGATTCCCACCTTTCGGCAAGTGTTTCCACATTTTTGATTGCGAAGACATAAAAAATCCAAAGGACCATCCGTTCTGACACGGATCGGCGGACGTGTACCTGCTTCAACCTGTGGTCACTCTGTATCTTTTTTTGAAGCTTCGCATCATAAACCACTCGCTGATAGGTGGCCATCCGTCAATAGCAGGCCGATGTGACGACAGTTTTGCCCAGCTCTGCTTTTTTGAAAAATCTCACAACAGCATCAAATGTCACGAAAAGTATAAAGATATATTGACTAAACTATTACTACCGCACCTCTGGAATGACCACCAGTCCAAAAGTGAAACCGAACATAACGAGGTTCATCCCGTACATCCAGCGCAGGAAGATGAAGTAAGAAGCCACAGATGACCCAAAGTGACCTGAGGACATTGAAAACAGTTTAATATCTGTCCACCAGTGGTCGCTGTTAAAGAGGAAATTTGGCATGCAATTTAACTCACTTTCCACGTCTTTAATCTTCCTCTCCCAGGGAATACAGGCTGTTTTGAAATTGTCAAAGTCCCTCTGGAACTTTATCCATTTCTTTGGGAAAATATAAAAATGAAAAGAGATGGTTCATTATGAGGCTTGAAGACATTTATGTAAAAAGAGTAAATATTTGACTAACCTTTGTCATCATTACTTTGTAGGCATACCACTTCCTGCCTTTTCCTTTGCCGAGAGCTCCTTCAAACTTATCCACAAACTCTTGAGCTTCCCTGTGAAGATAAATAGAGGATGTCAAGGTCGGTTAACAATTAGTTTGAATTGGACCTTGCTGACTTTAACTTTTAGTGACAAAACAATAGGCTGGAATGAAATGTTTCCAAATACAGAAGTACTGTCATGGACATTACTTCAGGTGTGTGAGTCGCCTCTTCATCCTCCACGGTTTGTTCCTGATGGTGGATATCAGCTTCTTCTTCTCTTCCACCTCCTCCATCAGCAGGGCCATCTCTCCCTCGGACAAAGATTCGTCATCGTCATCGTCATCGGCGCTTGAACTGGAGTCAGATGAACTGGGGGTGGAAGGGCACAAGAAGCAACAGATTTTGGATTGTGTGAATTCTTACTGGGAAGGGAGGCTTCATAACTTTAGAAAATAGTGGATATTCAACCTACCTTTCTTCTTTCTTCTTCTTCTTCTTTTTGTCTTTCCCTTTGGCATCTCCCTTCTTGCCTTTACTATCATCCTCCTCCTTTCCGCCTTTCTTTCCTCCTCCCTTTTTTCCCTTCCTCCCTTTCTGCTCCTCACTGTCCTCCTCCTCACTGTCCAAGGTTTTGCTTGATTTTTTCTTACTGGTAGCTCCTCGCTTCTTCTTCTTAGGGCCCCCATCCTCACTTTCATCGTCTTCATCATCGTCACCCGTGCGTTTCTTGGTCGGCTTCTTTGCATTTGCTCCTCTTTTCGTCCTACGAGGCTCAGTCTCCTCTTCATCTTCCTCATCTTCACTGGCTGCCTTTTTGCCACGGGCTCTTCCCTTTGCAGCGGTTCTTCCAGCTGCTTGCCGCCTGTTGCCTCGCCTCCGGGTGGCGCCGTCTATATTGAGAGTTGAGATGTATAATGGAGGAGGTCAATAGATTTCAGACTCGTGCACATGAAATGGAATATTGTTACTGACTTACCATCACTGTCACTTGCGTCATCTTCTATATCAATCCCAACTTTGTGATAAGTACACACACACACATCATTGACAACATTGTCGTTTTAATGCTACAAATGCATGCATGCATCTGGTGGTTGTAAATTAGGGACGCTTTTGGTCAGGTTGTAACTCAGAGAAACTGTCTCTGTAGATTAGTGCAGCAGGATCTGCACAATTAATTAGTTAATTTATTGCTGTCATATGCACGCTACATTAGCGGTTAGCACTCTCTCTCACAGTCGAGATAATCATCTAAAAAGAACACTAGTATACAATATGGTCACGTTCACAATATTTTGTGTAAACCAAAAAACAGTATACATCAATATTTGCTCAACATGCAAAACAGGAAGAAGAAAAAACACAATTGGTTTGATATTTTGTCTTCAAGTTGAACTAATGTTTGTTAAACTAATAGTTCTTCACAGTTCAAAACAACATTTTACATCAACTTGCATTCTAAGTGCAGAAATGTTCACACACGTTTATCCATCCACCTCACCTTCATCCACTGACAAATCTCTTTTTCTCGGCATGTTGAAAAACAAATGACTTTCGTCGTCCTCTACAGTGGCTTCCTCCTGGCAGCCATTTAATTCTCCTCCGTCTCAGCTCTCCGCCAGTACCCAACTCAGGTATCTCACAATGCCGTTACTATGACGACAGTAGAATAAGATCTGCTCACATCAGATGTTCTGAATGTGTGCAATGAAAATATATTTCCAAAGAGATTCATTCATAAAGTTTGTATTTCCGCTCAGATGTGCTGTTCGGTTCATAGGCAAATAAAAGTTAACTATAAGTCATTGTTGTGGATGCATCCAAAGCTCACGACTATCTCCTATTTGCTTGGCCTAAACGCACAAAACACCCCATTATCTTAAGTGCTAGGCAGACTCTCACTTGTTTTAGACCACACACACACACAAACGCATGAGCTACAGCTAGACACTTTTAAGATTTAATGAAGGTTTGGATTTCTAAAAGCGGAGACTTGAAACTATACAGTAAATACCTCACCTTTTACGCCTGACTGTTAATGGACGAAGTTCAGTCGGTAGGCACATCACATTAGTCAACTTGAATCAGAGTATAACAGAACATCACACTGAACAATACGGGATCATTTTTCACATCTAAAATTCATTCAAGGTGTGGGCTGAGTAATAGGTAGTCGTGTGTTTTACTAACAACAAAACCAGTGGAGGCCTTTTTCACAGCAGGAATTTTGAGACAAAATATTAAATAGCAGTTAACAAAATTTTGTTTAAAAAGAGAGACAGAGAGAGAACTTCTTGGAAGTGAAGGATAAAGATATTCCATTTGAGTGAAATACAATTTAATATAATTTTAATTTAATAATCAAGATACAATTTTATTATTATTTTAACTAACTTCTCCACTTCATCATTCTTGTGGCTTTGTTCCACTGTTTGTTGTCGTACATGAATGGGGGGGAAATGCCTGTTATCTAACACAATGGTTAAAGTAACAGTAACTAGTTAAATTTTTATTAATACTGTAGCCTACAAAATGAGTGTATCACATATGCAGTGTTGCGGAATCCGGGTCCAGAAAGTAAAAACCCTTGGACACAGCTAGGACAAGATTCCATTTTATGTTGTAAAGCACTGTCCGAAACCTCATGAGTCACAATTTGGTTTACAAATTATCGACCAATGTAAAGTATTGGAAACGGCTTGTTCTTTTTGATGATGTAATTCTTTATTGAACAAATATGCCATTAAAATAAGGAAGCTTCAAATATTATGATTTACTTGTATTGTCTGTGTTTGTTAATGGTGCGAGGCCTGCGTGGCTTGCATCACCCTGAGCTCCTTGTGCTGTTGAAAGAGGGCACTCAGGCCGGTCGGATGGGTGCATCCAAACCTGTCGTTTCATGGTGAGGTGTGGAAATGTGACCCGCGGCCATGGACGCTTCTATGCAAGGGATCCTATTTCGCGTGCAGACACCAGGCAATGGCAGTTAATGAGCATCTGCTTAATCAGTGTAACTGGATGTTGTAACACATACACCTGTCAAAGGATCGGTTCATTTATCATTATCAACACACGCATGTCATAGCTCAGAAGCAAACATGACATGAAGGTAGGAGTGAGCACTCAAGTGGGATCACAATTGCAATAGCAATGGAACAACAGCACTTGATTGGCCAGAAAACTCACCTAACTTAAACACTGTTGACAATTTATGTTGTATAGTCAACAGGGCCAGTGTGATTTGGTGCCATAGGCGAAAGTGTAGATTGTTAGTTATAACAAAATAATTATTAATATATATGCAGTATAATATAACATATATAAATAATGTAATATAATAATGTAAAATAAAATGCTCTATAACATTTTGTAGCATCCTCGGTTGAAATAAAGGTGGTCTCTCCAACTAATGGTCCACAACTTTTATTAAAAATTCCTTTGTGTGAACACACTGTAAGAGCTACAATACAAATAAACAAAAATAACTAAAACGGTATGTTTTGTGTATCCTCTTACTGTATTTAAGCCATATTCTAGGGTGACCATATTCCCATATGTAAAAAAAAAAAAAAGAGGACACTTGCCTTGAAATTGTAGTACCAGTCGCTGTTACACAGTGTACTTCACCTCCGATTAGTCACGCAATGCCAACCGGACATTTTCATGAATTTATAAAAAACCCTGACGCCCCAACACGATGTAAGAAAATGGTCTGCCCTCCCAAAATAGGTGGTCACCCTACCATATACTATAAATGAATTACATTTTCCTGTATCCTTCAAAATAAAAGTATGAACTATATTATAATAGCACAATAAAACAATATTTTATTTTATTACTTACGTCAGTTCTTACCGGTTTATGAGACATTTTCCTGTATCCTTCAAAATAAAAGTATGAACTATATTATAATAGCACAATAAAACACCGCAATTCTGCAATACAAAAACATTTTTTTACCCTGCAATTTGGCGCCCCATCCACTAGAGGGCGCCCTAGGCAATCGCTTAGTTCGCCTATGCCCTGGGCCAGCCCTGATTGTCAAGAGGAACAGGAGAGAACGAAACCCTGAAATGCAGACGACCTGAAGGCCAATATCAAATCTTGGGCTACAATAACACCTAAAATCTGGGAAACGCTTATCGCCACCATGCGCCGCCGCCTTGATGCTGTCAATGAAAAACGGGGCCCAACAAAGTACTGAGGACATATGACTTGAACAGACTTTTCACAAGGTCAACATTCCTGTGTTTGAGATTCTTGGTCACATGAAATATTCAAAATTTGTGAAACACTGTATTATTATTTTTAATTGTCTGTCATAATCATCAAAATTTAAACAAAGGCTAGAAATATTTCACTTTGTGCATGGTTAACTAATCTAACTTGCAAGTTCCTGTTTTTGAAACAAATTATTGAAATAAATGGACATTTCCTCAATGTTCTAATTTTCTGACCCGCACTATGGTATATTCACTGTAGGTAAAAAATACACATTTTCAGAAATCTGAAAATGAAGAGCCAAGAAACTCTTGCTGTAATTTTTGTGAACACGATTTATTTACATCATACAACTGTATTATTGGAAGATTACACACACTGCAGTATATAAATAAAGATGTTTGTACAAACTTGCAGCCAGATCCTCTCCCCACAAAAATAATTCATGAGCAAACGCAAACACTACTCATTGCATATACTCAGTCAACAAACATTCACATATTTTCCAAAATGAACATATCTTAACAATTTAACACTCCCAACATTGTGAACATCAACTCACATTTAAACAGCAGAAAACATTCAAAAATGACGTGAAAACAAAACTATTAGTGGGACCAAACCCTGTCAAAGGCAAACAACTTATTCAAGTTTAGGCTACTTGTCATATGACAACACGCGCACACACACTGGTGAAAAAAGTGGGGGTAAATGACAATACAAGCAACAGTCATGTTAATTAAGGACCTAAAGAGCATGAGGCCAATATGCCAACATTCGTATATTTTTCAAAAATTTCACATAGCCACATAGCAAAAGTTTTGTCATATTGTGTTAGCAACATGGATGTGTGTTAATGACAGACTTGCAAATAGAGTATGCATTTATCTGACCATCTCAGATGGGTTCAATTTTGAACAAGGGGCCTAATTAACGAAGAAGAAATGAGATAATTCCAATATCCACTTTGCTACTCATGCCAGCAGAGAGCAAGCCTGGTTGGGAAGGCATGACGAGCCAACAGCAGTAACCGTCTCATCTTTCTAAGCTCTCACTAAGGGGGGGTCATAACAACCATCTGGCAACCTTCAACACATTTGTATTAAATCACTTTCTCCATCAAGGACAGCAGTCTAGAAAACGGATGGATGACAACCATGACCATGACCCCATTAACCCTCTTAACCGTTATCTAACACTTTCTAAAAAAATAAAATCACACAACGAACAATAGCTGGAAATATGAATCAACGGAAAGAAAACCATGACTGATGGCGACAGTTGGGATCCATCAGTGAAGGTTGGGCTCAAGTCCATTTTGTGTACAAAGTTTTCATATTCTCTGGATCTTGTCGGCAACAACCACAGGGTTCTCTTTGCGAATCTTGGCCGCAGCTTCAGCTTTGTAGTCGTATGGACAGTTGTGCTGGTCTGAGTAACGGTGAAAGCCACAGAACAGGTTCCCACAACGGCACTCAAACCCTGAAACGCCACAAGAAGAGAACTTGAGTTTGTTAAAGAAAGACAGCTTGTGAGGATACGACCAGATGAGGCCTGAGAAGACCACTGAGTTGAGTATATCCTGTTCTCTTTTCAAATATAGCATATGGAAGTGCAATTAGAATCAACAATTAGTAACTACAGTGCCACTGGTATGTAAGTCTAGTAGAGACAGTGGTGATTTTTCAGAGGGTGATTTTTATTATAAAGTATAAGTTATAAAGTCTCCTCTTTTTAAAAGGGAAGATAAGTCAAAAATGTTCTTTACAATAATGTTTAACCCATTCAGGCCAGGAGTAAATTGCCGCCTTTCTACAACCAGAGGTAAAGCGGATATAACTTCTTTTTTTTTTAAGCTATTTTCAGTCTCTTAGCCGATGAAATGCATCAGTATATACACGTAATGGTTACATGGGCCAGGGTAGCATTTCCTGAATCCTGAAGCATTCATAGCTGACGCAGATTTATGAAATAAATTACTGTGCGGTAGTGATAGACGAAGCGGACTTCGAACCAGTCGACAGTGATAATATTGTTAAGACATATGTTTGTAGACAATAAGGATATTTACCACTCAATTCCCCGAGGTTATTACAACAGTGACCCAATGTTAAAGATGAATATACCCGCAGGTGCTACATTGTTATTACATTTTTAATGAAGTACTCACCTCGGTATTGAAAGTAATATTTACGGTGACCCGAGCCAATAATCAAGCTAGGGCAAAAATATCAGTGGTCTCACGTGACATGAGAACTATACATAAATAGTGTTCCGATGCCGTTTTTTGGCCCCAGATACAGATTCCGATACCCAGCTTTGCAGTATCGGCCGATACCGATACCTACGGGTTTTTTCTCAACATGAGAAAGCTGTCCTGCCATTGGTTCAGAGCATTCAAGGGCCAATAGGATATCTTAGCTCGGCATGCAGTGACCATGTCACACACCAGTGAATGTCGTGCATGAGCAAGGCACAAGATGCTGCATCCAAAGTCCTAAATTAGCTAAATTGTGAAATCAAAGTGAGTATAAATGAATACACTCTTCTTCTGGATTATTAAAAGATGTCGTTCTTAAATTCTGTTATATCCAAATGTTATTGTGAGCAATTGTAATTTTAAGTGGCAGAATGCTGGATGGGTGTCTTGCAAGAAGTGTTAACAATAATTAACAACTATGCACAAGGAATGTGAATATCTGTTTTAGTTCGCACAAACATGAATGTTAGGTTTACATTAAAACCGATTTAAAATCAGAATGAACATTTATTATTATTATTATTTTAATAAATCAAACTATTTAAATAAATGTTTGTTGGGTTTATTACTTCAATTCAAATTAAAAAATACAAATAAAATATATCATTTTTTGGCCGTATCACCCTTTCCTAGTCTAATCATAGGCTCGACTCACCTGTAAGGCCAACCTTTTTGCGGCACATTAAACAACGGTTCTTTTTGGGTTTAGGAGGTTCCGGGGCTTGGGACTCTTCACTGCCAGCAGTGGAGGGATGAATAGCTGTCATTGTGGTCTGACTTGCCACTGCAAACATGCAATTAAAACATTTACCTTAAAATCCCATGAATAAGATGCATTTTATATAGTTTGTGAACCCTGCAGGCATTGTCAGATGTTTTGTATGAAATATTAAAATACCCTTAATAAATGTTTAGTCATACCCCAATCTACAATACTGACATTGAAAATAATGGACTTGAACAAAAGTTGTTGATTTAAGAATTTTCAGTGTTCTCTAGTTGCAGATGATCTGCTTCACAGTGGAATGAAGAAGCTAAAAAAAATGTTTTGATGACTTTATAGCTTTCTCCAGACAGAAGTGCTGCCACTACCCACTTCCTAAGGTACCCTAAGAGTTCTCTTCCTCTCAGCATGACTGACCTGTATGGGTTCACCTGGGTAAGACTAAAGTGATGTGGTTTTGTCTCCGTTTGAGTCAGTGATTCACAATTTCTTTGCTAAACCTCTCATTTCATTGGTCCATTTCAGTGGTTAGTTTAGCTACCAATGAATCCTACTTGACTGCTTGTTTTAACACAGCTCAGGGTTCACTTACTTTTGCACCTACATGAATTGTCGAAAAACTATTTTTAATTTAGTTTTGACTACACAATAGATTTTTTTTTTAAGAAAAAAGAACAATGCATTGAAATGCTAAACCTACAACTGTTATTTCATATAAAATGTTGCGGTTCAGATTGAAACTCCAAATTGCTCAAGAGGTTCACAAACTTTTGAGCAGCACTGTATGTGTGTGTGTATTATTTAAATAAATTATAAATTACCCTGCTGTATTACACGGATTCATTATTAAAAAATTATAATAAAAATAAAAACTTCGATAGATGTTACGCCACTGATACTTATGTTGTAGAAAAAGGCATACTTTTATTCCAACACTATATTTAATGTGGAACGAAAAGTCAATTTCTTGTTTCAAAAAATTGCTCATGTGTACACTAGCGATCATAAAGCTAGTCAAGCCAGCAGCAGCAACAATTGTTCATGCCCAACATTGACGGAACGTGTATCTAAAGTGATGAGGCCAAATTCAAAATAAAATCTTTCCAAAAGCAGTAATATATTAGTGTCTTGAGATATGTCCATTTTGAAGTTGCTACTGGCAGCCTGTTGCGGCGTAAAGGCTAACTTGGCTCGTTTTTTGAGTTGTGGCATCTCGCAAACTGTGCCTAAAATCAAGTTCAATCGCTAATTAAGGACGCTAAAAAGATTTACTTAGTTACGCTAAAATTGTATTCTACGACACCTATTGCCAGCGTTTAGCCGCTAAGCAAGCAAGACGGCGAGAGATGGATTATTTTTGAAAGACAGTTTAATAGATGAAAATGACTGCACCCTTTGATGCTGACAGCCTGACACAGTTGCTGTTCCTACTGATCACTTTTTAACAAACCAGGCTTGGCGTACACAAATGTGCTGCACAATCGCTACTGTGGTTCTGACGTCACTTCGTCTCATAAACCAAAATCTATAGGAGAGATTTCTTTTAAATCTCACTAATATTTTGTAGAGCAAATTTTTGCCATTGTTAAGAGCAAGCTTATTGTATTTCAACCTGTTTCTATCCAGTTTAAACCAACTCTAATGTTAGTTTTGAGGATTTGTAACCCTGAAGGTGCTACTGTTTAAAGATGGAACATACCCAATCGATGTGAAAGAAGAAGCATCAATTCAGGCTCATTATTCAATCATGTCTGTCCTAAATGTGTGTTTTGACATTAAAGACTATGCTCACTTTTTTAACAGGCAATTGTGTTTTGGAAACTTTATTGATTTTTTTTAAAGCTATGGCAAAAACAAACAATTCAAAATGTGATACCCACCAGGATCTGTGAGGTCTGTTTTGCTCCCCGATGCTTCTTTGCCCTCTGACGAGAGACTCATCTCAGCCATCGTTTGTGTTATAGAAACAGTTGTTGACATCCCACTTTAAAACAGAAACGCACTATGAGATGAAGTACACTATGACCATCAAACCATATTCCATGTATCACATTTATCTAGGCAACGTTGAAAATTACTATCCAAACATTTTAATAGTTTTGCTTCTGTAGCAGATTTCACCTGAGACTTTCATTCGCAGCAGCCTTGGCTGAAGCTGCCGCCTCAGCTGCAACCTCTGCTGCAGCCACTGCCGCTGCTGCAGCATTATTCAAGGTGGCCTCTAACCTCTGGATTGCTGAAGCGTCGACTGTGGGGCCACTGCTGCTGCCTGGCAGACAAGATAGATAAGATGACAAAACAATCACACAACAGATCCAAATGTGTAGCTCCCAACTTGTATTCATGTGCATCTAAATTAGCTATTTGCTTAGTATAGAGTTGGAAATCATGTGTAAACCTGTTGTAATAATCCATGTAATTTGGACATTTAAATGGTTTTAGGAGGATGATGTTCGGTTTGATTTACAGATACCAAACAGCAGGCACTAAATTGCATGTTCACTCCCTGTAACAAATTGCATTCAAAGTAGGCAACAGGTGTAAAAGTGGCCAAAACAACCAACGCAATGACAATTTAGTCTTCCACTACCGAACATTCAGATAACATTTTATTCAAATCACAGATATTAGTCAAAAAAAAAAAATGTTCATGTCAGGTGAGGACAACATGCACCTAAGTGCAAGCACTTTTGTCCATTCAGGTGAAAACACAAAAAAGACACAGTAGGGCTTACCCACAGCACTCAGCAAACTGACTCCTCCATTGTTTTGTCGTGACAGGTGCTCCTTGTGGCAAACAGAGCACATGCCATTAGTCCTCGGGTTGCCATAGAAACCACAGCCGGTAGCACAGAGCATAGGAGTTGGGCTTTGATTGGTCTCCTGGGCCATAGTGATGTCTGGTGAACTGACCTGAAGAGAGAGACACAAAAAATATTGTGTGTGTACGGTATGCAAAATTGCAATTATGAAATTGAACAAACCTCAGGATTTTTTTTTGTCAATGACAAAGCCTTATTTTAAACACAAAAGCTATAGTTTGTTTGGTTTCTTTCATTTATTTTTCTACTACAAGACAGTCTGCATGCCCTGTGGCAAAAAATGCTGCCTCTCACAGGCCAGTCTTGATAATACATCAGACTTCAGGTTTGGGTGAGGAGACTCTTGATTGTTGGTGGCGATAACATAAGGTTTGTTATGTTGTGTTGGTCATCAATTATACAACACTACACACTATAAGAGTAGGAAGAACGTGCATCCTGATTTTTCCCTTATTATGTGTGCAGTCTCAAGTTTTAAAAATTGGTATAATGCAGAAAATTAGGTATGCCTGTACCACGCTTTACAGGTTTTCTCAAAATGGCTGGCTACTTATCAAGAGTTGTGCGACTTGTCTCATTTCTACCAGACTACACTAAAACCAAAATACTTGAAAGCAAAAATGTATGGCAACTTAAATTGTCATCTGCTGAGCTCCGTTAATACTTAAATGTTTACTAAAAAGAAAGGCAGTGGATATTTTGCCGTGACCGGCAACTCTCCTGCCAGTGCTATTTTGCTGTCAACGGCTCTTATTGGCCAATCGCCGGACTAGATGAGGTTTCTGCCTCGTTTCAGGCCCTTATGTGTCTTTTCACAAAGTTTTCATTTTGTTTCGACATACCCTGCCATAACCCTCGGAGTATAGGCCATTATCGGCACTAGCGGCATATCTCTAACCATAAATATGAATAAAATGTAAAAAGCGGGGTTCGATCCTGTCACCTCGCAATTTCGGGGTGGGGGGGGGGGCAGTCGTTCACAGGCACTACACATTCACTGGCGCAGAACTGGTACTTGTGTCTTGTGTGATTCACGGCAAAATATTCACTTCATAGAAGAAATTTGAGGCAATTACATCAGCACTTTCAACTCTTCCAGTTTGCATCATACTCACTTTATGAATTACTCTGCACTTTTCTTGAGTACATACAGCATATTGCCATATGTATTCACTCACCTGCCTTGAATCACATATGAATTTAATTAAGTGACATCTCATTTTATTCCATTGGGTTTAATCGAATGTTGCTTCTATAGCAGATCAGTCCACCCTTTTGCAGCTAGTCCTGCTCACTGTTATTGGCACTCCTTCCCAAAAAAAACCCCAATGTATTGGTACGGTATCTGGATCGGCCAATACTGCAAAACTGGGTATCGGTGGCCACAAAACAGTTTCGGACCAACACTAATCTCGACAATATCTTCAGAAATAAATAGAATTGTATCAAATTTATATCATTAGGACCTTTTAATTGGATGTCCAAAGTAATTCAACAAAGAAAATTGTTTTTCAACTTACATAATGTAATTTCAAAGAAGAAATAGAAAACACAGCATGTGCAGCAATAATGGCACCCCTCTTTGATATTTGGTTGCACACCCTTTGGCAGTGATGGTAGCTTCCAAACATTTCTTGTAGCCATTTCTAAGCTTCTTGCAACTTCTTCGCTGGTATTTCCCCCCACTCTTCCATTGCAAGTTGTTCAAGCTCTTAAATGTTGCAACTTTATTTTCCCAATGGCACATTTCAGCTCATACCAAAGATTTTCAATTCATGCCAATTGGGCACAGATAATTTAGAACAGGGAAATCTAATTTGTGTTTTACCGAAGGTGAGTCACAATGTGTTTCCATGCTGATTTACAGGAAAGGGTGCCGATACTAGAAACAGAGCACATTTTAAGTTTTCTAAAAATAATAATTTCCCATTGTTTTTTTAATAATTTGGTCTTTCGGATAAAACACAAGTTCCCTGTAAAAAATAAAATGATTTACTTGATTCATGTTTTCAGAAAATATTCCAGGTTATGTACTTTAACTTAATGGGTGCCAATAACGGTGAGCAGGACTGTGTAACAGATTCAACTCTTCTGTAAAGTAAAGTGTGGAATTCCCCTAAATATTGCCCCCCACAGTTTGAGTGAAAGGAACTCTAAATGTTTCAGTACACCAAGACATTTTAGACGATGCCATGCCGCACGCTTCAAGGGAACAGTTTGGGGATGGCTCCTTCATTTTTTTTACATGACTGTGTTGCTTCAGTAAAACTATAACGCACCGCAAAATGTATATACCTACGGATATTCCGCGAATAAACACAATATACAAAGCATGCTTACAACAACGAGACAAAGGCTACCAATCATCCCACCAAATGTTAACGAACTAGTAATCTGAAAACGTTTACAACGCAGCCTGCTTACAACACACACAAATATAACTGGACTGTCTACCTGGCTATCTTCTAGGGAGTTGAACAATACACAAATAAACACGTTTGCGATCACCAGTCGCTTCCTTCCGAACAGGCCACAATCGTGTCACTTGAGGAAATCCACTGAGTCATGCTAGCACGCTAATGACTGTCACCAACAGTTACTTTTTCGTATTAAATCGCTTTTTAACATCCACTTTTTAAACATAAACAATATATATTACGAATTCATCTTAGCGTCAAGTGCCAAAACATATGGTTTACTTTAAATGTACCTCGACACAACTTTGCGTCTAGTAGCTAATAAGCTAACGATAGTTAGCCAAATACACTGCGTGAGGGGCTTCTCGTGATTTTGCTAATATTAGCTAGTAGTGATGTTAGCAGGAAAGCCCTTGGCTTCTGATTTTTGTTGTTTTTATGTGTACGTACGTATCATACTAACCAAATTCTAAAAGTACAAAGAAAACGGGCAAAATCTACAAGAATTTACTCGTACGCTCTTGAATATGTCTTGTTCGTTCTAGTTTAACTAACGTCACTAAATCAACTTAAACATAGTATTGTTTTAATTTCAGAAATGTCGGTGAATATATAGACAAAACAACCACAATAAACCGCGCTGCATGTATTTATCGACATCAATTTGCGATTTAATTTACAAGTTTATGACGACAAAACTTTTAAACGACAGTCAATTTCTGCGTCGTCCACGACGATGCAATTTAATTAAATGTAAATATAATTTCAAAATAAGACAATTCGATCATGTTAAAGTAACCTCGGAAACTAAAGAAACAACTAGCAATGCTAGCTTGCTCACGTGAAGTTGACTTACCTCCTATGTCAGATGACTGTTGGTTTACTCAGAATAAACGGAATAACAAATTTGATGTTGGAACTCAACTAGGGCCGTCTATTTAGTTTTTTCTCGTCGTCTGTCCCACGATTGGACTCTACCCCGGCTAGGGTCCTTGTCGTCCTAGTATGAACTGTGTAGCTAGCTGATCCGAGGTTGCATCTGTTTTGTTACATGTTGCGTTGAGGGACTCCGCTTCCGGTGGACGTCATGGAAATGGTAAACGTTTGACCACGGACTAGTCCGTGCAGATGCATTTGGGTGCAGTCGCAACTGAAACTGATAGGGTTGAAATAGAATAATTTGCTGCTTGCTCTGTAAACAATACTGGTGCCTTAATGTGTTATCGAAATTATGGTAAATACGACATGTCGAGTAGAAAATTGCACGTGAACGCCCCCTCATGTCGTATTTTCCACTGGACAACTGGGAATTTATTTTGATACCCGAGTTTCTGAGCTGTGAGGACTTTTCAAGTTTCAACATGGCGGAAGCGCTGAAGGATTTGTAAATGGCAAGAAATATCAACATTTATAAGGGCGTTAACGTCTGTTAGCAGGTTGTTATAGAATCTACATATTTACGTAGCATACACAATTCAATGTCATGTCCTTTACAACTCATTATTTGCCATAATTGTTCGGTTTTACGAGCAAAGAGTACATCAGTTGCTATGTGTATTATTTTCTATAACAACAAAAGCACATGAACAGAACTCGGTCGTAATTAGGAGATTCCGAGTGGTAAGGTCCATCTATTATCCCATAGCACGTGAAGGCTGGGTTAGTCTCAACTCGACCACAAAAAAAAAATAAAACAATAATCTGTTGTCGTAAATTTGAATGAACGAAATTAATTCATGTTTTGTTTTTTTTGCCATTTATGTACAGACATATGAGGGATTAGAAATGTTCCACATTTCCCACAATGCTTAGCCGGAAGCCATGATGAGAGGCTGCATTGATGCTTTCATTTTATTTGCCCATTCACCCAGTGATAATGCTGATGACGTGTGCCATTGTCAAATGCTACAATTGTGGTGGAAAGGGCAAAAATCTTTTTTTTCTTTTTCTTTTTACCATTCTAAAAGGTCATTTCTTACGGAAGCGTAATGCTGCCAACCAAGAAAAAAAACCAAGAGCCATATCACGTTAACATGATAAATATTATGTTAAAACAAGAAAGTTTTGTAAAAACGTGAAACTTATAATGTAAAAAGTGAAACTTATCATGTTAAAACGTGAAACGTATGTAAAAACGTGAAAAATCGCTTTGAAGCAGTAGTAGCAGAGGAACGGCGGCGCGTCTGCAGAATGGATAACGCAGTTCATTTAAACAATTTGATTAAGTTCTATTTCATGCTTGGTTTAAGGCATGGCGAGATTTTACAATTGCTAAGCAGGAGTTATAATAAGTATGCATACTCTCAGACAGAATATAAAGTGCATGGGATTGTACAGGAGGAAGAATCAGTTGGACCCGCTGGAGGTAGTCGGTTATCCTGGATCAGCTGGAGGGGCACGGACGGCTCCACGGCTACAACCTACACCATCTTCACTGCATCCAAGCCGGTTATGTTGTGACCCAGAGTACTGTGAGACATGTGTTGAAGTTTTTAGACCCCCGTGGTGTTGAGCAAAGGCGGAGAAATCACCTGATCCAACGTCTTTACGTTAACACTGGGCCTAATTTTATGTGGCATGTCGACTCGTACGACAAACTAAAACCTTTCGATATATGCATCAATGATAATTTTACATGATAATTTTCACGTTTTTACATGATCATTTTCACGTTTTTACATGATCATTTTCACGTTTTTACATGATAAGTTTTCACGTTTTTACATGATAAGTTTCATGTTTTAACATTTATCATGTTAAAACATGGAGTGATCATGTTAAACCATGAAACTTATCATGTAAAAAGTGAAAATGATCATGTTAAAACGTGATATGGCTCTTGTTTCTTGGTGTGGAAAGCAATACACTTCCATAAATACGAATATGCTTCCGTAATTACCTAACGCATTTTCTCATGTCGGAGCCTACTGTCACTTTTTTTTTTTAATTGCTTTATTTAACAAGTTGAAATCAAAAGCCAAAACATGGCAAACATTCACAACAATCTCACAATAACAGTAAAGGAAAAGGGATAATAATAATAATAATACTTTGAATAATAAGAATTAATTGCCAGGGGTCTTAAACTACGAAATATTAAAAACACCCAAATGAGAACACAATATTAAGGTCTTGACAGCTTTCTTATTTTTGGAAGTAGAAATGGACTGTAAATATACTTCTATCTCTTTCAAAAACAGAAAGAAAAAAAAGGTTTAGACTTTACAAATTTACACTTATGAATACAAAACTTAGTATGATATATTAAAAAGATTAATCAAATAATATTATTTTTCAAATTAATTGTCATAGTTTAAAAAAAACATTTGGTAATTAAAGCTCAAAATTACAAAAGATATTGTCCAAAATAAACGTCTTGCCATAGCTTGCGAGCATATGT
The DNA here is from genome assembly GCF_054856555.1 of Leptonotus elevatus. NCBI lineage: Eukaryota > Metazoa > Chordata > Actinopteri > Syngnathiformes > Syngnathidae > Leptonotus > Leptonotus elevatus. The sequence continues at coordinate 15,860,095 of NC_141253.1, forward strand.
ACATTTCCAAAACAGATGTACAAGAGTCTCTGATTGGGAGCCACAAAAGTAGCAGTTCAGATCCATATCATAACCAAAGCAGGAAGTAGTTTGAGTTTTGGCCAATACATATTGCCTGCTATGGTGCTACCAATTAGATGTGAATAATAACGCAAACGTGAATTTAACAGTTGAATTCCCTTTTAATGGGTTTATCATTTGAAATTGTGTGACTGACATACACATGGAAAAAAAAAAGAGAAGAAGTCTAATAACGGGACAAAACAATGAGGTTGGCAAAATCCGCCAGCACTCAAGGCTCAAAAACAGGGAGGTCCTGGCCAAAACCGGATGTCTGGTTAGTGGTCACTCAAACATCAGCCCAAATCCACTAAAAATGCTAAATACACTGATAGCTCCATAAAGTGCTCTTCATTTGCATCCGCAGTTTGCTCCCTCTAAAAAGGATATTGCTCTAATTGTATACCGGCGTAAACACGCCTACAAAGTTTCACAGTTGAGTACAGTTTGCTATGGAGGTAAATTTGGTGCAAAACTAACTTGTGCAAAAAATTTGTACCTGTAGAAAAAAGTCTAAATTTGTATCTGTAAAAGTCGTGATTTGTATCTGTAAAAAAAATGTGTGCCTGTAAAAAAAATTTTTGTGTCTGTAAAATAAATTTGTACCTGTAAAAAAAAAATGTGTATGTGTAAAACAAATTTGTATCTGGAAAAACAAATTTGTACCTGTAAAAGTCATGATTTGTATCTGTACAAAAAAATTTTTGTACCTGTACAAAAACTATAAATTTGTATCTGTAAAAGTTGTGATTTGTACCTGTAGAAATGACAACTTGTAGTCAAAGAAGTCGCCACTAGGAGTCACAAGTGGGTTTTCTGCTGCTGTTCAGTGACGTGAGTTTTGCCCCATTTGTCGCGCTACAAATGGAGCAAAACTAATTTGTACTTGTAGAGCGCCGTGATTTGTACTCGTAGAAGAAGAGGGCGGGCTCTGGAGGATTTGGGCGGGCTAAAGCTCAACCTCATTGGTTGAGCGAACGACCGTGGGTTGAACTCAAATGACGCCCATAAATCCGCAATTCCAAACAGAGTAGCCACACTAGTTTACGCGTCATTTTAGAAGAAGAGGACGTCCCAGGCGTGAAAATTGCAACATGGTTCAATATACGAACACCGTGTGGAACAGCTTAAACGTTGGTTGACATGCAGAGCACTCCAAGTGGGCAGAAAGAAAGAAGTTTTAGTATGAAGGTAAGATTTATTGTACGAACATAGCTCGTAATCCGGTGCTAGCTAGCTAGCTCATCTCATGTTGTTGTCACGAAAACTGAACACATTGAAGTCACAATTTGTATTTCAAGATTTGAAGCCTACCAGTGTAAACATACGATCAATAGCTTGTACCTGTAAAAAAAAAAAAAGTGGACAGTACTCAGCTACTTGTATTTGACTAACATTATATTCAAGCATCTGTACTCTTACTATCATAATAAAATGAAAACAAAACGTTTTTACTGCGAGTGGATCTTTAAGCCGCTCCAGGTATTTCAACCTCAACCCTTTATCCTCTGTATTTAATCATTTTATTTCATATATTATAATTTATTGATAAATGTCAGTATTTTTGCAATGTATGCTTTGCAAACAGTTAAAATAAAAGGCTCTTACACTTTTAAACATACACATTTGCTTTCAACACTGAAGCCAAATAAAAATAATGCAAATGGGAATGTTTATAAACAATGTGTGTCTATCAGTATTACCACTATTTCTGATATTAAGATGTGACAAAATCTTTTTTTTTTTTCTGGCTAACAAGAATAAAGCTAAACATTTAACTGATTACATATAATGTCACTCGCAGTAAAAACGTTTTGTTTTCATTTTATTATGATAGTAAGAGTACAGATGCTTGAATATAATGTTAGTCAAATACAAGTAGCTGAGTACTGTCCACTTTTTTTTTTTTTACAGGTACAAGCTATTGATCGTATGTTTACACTGGTAGGCTTCAAATCTTGAAATACAAATCGTGACTTCAATGTGTTCAGTTTTCGTGACAACAACATGAGATGAGCTAGCTAGCTAGCACCGGATTACGAGCTATGTTCGTACAATAAATCTTACCTTCATACTAAAACTTCTTTCTTTCTGCCCACTTGGAGTGCTCTGCATGTCAACCAACGTTTAAGCTGTTCCACACGGTGTTCGTATATTGAACCATGTTGCAATTTTCACGCCTGGGACGTCCTCTTCTTCTAAAATGACGCGTAAACTAGTGTGGCTACTCTGTTTGGAATTGCGGATTTATGGGCGTCATTTGAGTTCAACCCACGGTCGTTCGCTCAACCAATGAGGTTGAGCTTTAGCCCGCCCAAATCCTCCAGAGCCCGCCCTCTTCTTCTACGAGTACAAATCACGGCGCTCTACAAGTACAAATTAGTTTTGCTCCATTTGTAGCGCGACAAATGGGGCAAAACTCACGTCACTGAACAGCAGCAGAAAACCCACTTGTGACTCCTAGTGGCGACTTCTTTGACTACAAGTTGTCATTTCTACAGGTACAAATCACAACTTTTACAGATACAAATTTATAGTTTTTGTACAGGTACAAATTTTTTTTTGTACAGATACAAATCATGACTTTTACAGGTACAAATTTGTTTTTCCAGATACAAATTTGTTTTACACATACACATTTTTTTTTTACAGGTACAAATTTATTTTACAGACACAAAAAAAATTTTTACAGGCACACATTTTTTTTACAGATACAAATCACGACTTTTACAGATACAAATTTAGACTTTTTTCTACAGGTACAAATTTTTTGCACAAGTTAGTTTTGCACCAAATTTACCTCCATAGTTTGCACGAGTTGCAATTTGTTTGTTTGTAAAATAATCTGGGTAAAAAAAAGAAAAAACACTTAACGTCCAGGTATGAAATTACAACAGTAGGAAGATCTGGTACAGATTTCCACCCCAAATTACAGCAGTTTACACTTTGAAGAGAATGAAAGACTTCTTGTTTCGTGAATCTTTGTCCTGATTTTGGTGATATTTTATGTTCCACTCATTTCGGAATACAGTAGATTACATGTGAGATGGCACGCACTATTGTGAACATAAGATTTTCTGTAAATGCAGACTCTAAATATGGATGACCGCATGGGATTGTGGGATATGTTATTATTTTTAGCACAAAGGTCAAACCCCTCTATACACGAAATTTGACCTCTGTATTTGACCCGTCACAGTAAACTCACAACTGTCAGTAGGCCTTGACTCAACGTTGACAAATACAGTTCTTGATAAGCAAACTCAATATGTTTGAAATTTAGCTAACAAAATGTTCCCAGAAAGGGTCAATCTTCCTCTTCCTAGCTGACTCGATCTTCTTCCTTATCCTTCTCTCATTCTTCTCAAAAATCTTAAATCTCTGTCACAGGTAAGAGTAGAACTAAAACACAGTTCCACAGTTGTTGTTGGTAATAACTTTTGATGTCTGGTGGGACAGTTTCAGAGAAAACAGGTGAGTTGGAAGTTGGAATACAGTTCAATAACAAATGCAGACCAAGTGTCTCTGTGAGGCCCTGAACACGTAATGTTCCACAATTCCTTTGTAGCACAACTTGAAAACTCATACTGCAATAGCACAAAACTAACCAGACACCACGACAGAGAAACAGAAAGCAAGAATGGCTAAGGCATAACTCATAGTCAGATACAGAAAGTGTTATGTTTATCACTTACATAACCTTTAAAAATATGACAAACACCAGTTGTCGTTTTCTGCACTTTTCGTTTTACTACTTAACAGGTGCCGGAGTACAATACAATATCACGCGGCTGGGTGACACACAGTTGGTATCCTACGACAACAAAAAGTAGTGCCCATTATAATGACACAATGCAATGTTTGATTGTTCATTCAGGGCAAATCCAAGAGATCGTTTTTGAAGTTTTCAATTTGGTTGAGATTTTCTGTGCTTGTTCCGGAGGCAAATACCCCACGATTGTCAAAATCACACGTTCATAGATTTTTTGACACAATTAAAAGGTAAGTCGAGTCGGCGTGATTAACTATTATTGCTATTGTTTTATTTGAAGTTTAGTGCAAATCTAACCATCAGTTTGCACTCTGCGTGGACATGAATGAGGTTACATACATTCATAAACATAAAAAACCTCCCTTCTACTCAGGATCCACAGGGGGCGCGCTAATTCCACATACAAAAGGGATGGAGAGGGCGTGGGGGACATGGTGTTTCCGCAACTAATAAGACATTTTGCCAAGAGTCATTTTTTTTGTAACAAATTTGATGATTTACATCTGATTTACATTGATTTCCGGATACGGCAATTTGGGCCCTTTTATGATATGAAAAATGAAACGAAATCCTTAATCCTTAACTTTTTTTAATTTATTATTTGTATTTTATTTTATTTTATTTAGCAAATATTTTGATAGAGTGATAGAGCCTACAGATGGTTTGATTTTTGTGTGCGTGTAACATACTTACGTCACAGAAAAACAGGAAAAGGAAGTGAAGTGAAGGCCACGTGACCATCAGAATCCAAAGACTGTTTATAATAACCGATATTTGTATGTATATATTTATATTTGATGTTTATCATATCAGGCTAGGGGGTTGTATTTATTTATGTCTTATGTTTTTAACTATCATCTTTTTTTCATTTTTCGCTCTTTTTTTTTGCCGGAGTCTTGGGAGCGCATCTAGAGCAGATGCGTTCGACCAATCAGGTGCTCCAACAGTTTGAGCCAGCCAATCAGGTAGCAGCGTGCAAGGATTTAAACCAAGACAAGCAGCTCCCTATCAAAGTGCTTTGTGCATCGCAGTCTACCGAACGCTGAGTCAGAGAAGCAACGACCAAACATGGCATTTCGTGTTACCAGAGTAAGTAATTTACAAATCTATCGACGTGGCAGCGGCGTAAATGTTGAACTTTCGTTTGATCTTATTCTTAACATGTTCGTGCTCGTGATTCTGTTTCTGTACACTTGTTGCTTTTCGTTGTTTTATTTCCTTTCGTCTGTCATATTTGACGGTAACTTCTAAATTGATCAACTTTTGCTTCGTTTCCCCCCCGTTGTCTTTAGAACCGCTTGGCTTCCACCAGAACTGACCTCGCTGGAAAAAAGACATGCTCAGTCACTGGGCCCACACTTAAAAGTAGAGCCGCTCTTGGGGACCTTGGTAACGTCCCAGTTAACAAAGAGCCCCAGAAAAAGGTAATGTATTTTTCCCAACTACTGTAATCTAGTTTTAATAACTGCTCAACTAAAGCGTTTAGCATTTTTATAGCCACATTTTTGTAACTGCTATGATCAAAACCCTGCGGCCATCTTAAAATGCCCCACCATTTCTGAAGCATGCCCCAGTTGAGAAACTGTGTTTTTAGTGTAGTAAATGTCTGTTGCTTAGCTACATGTTAGTTTAAATTTTTTTTTCCACATTGCATGTTTTGAATACATATTAGTCACTGTGTAATATTTGATTCTGGTGTCCACTTTTAGGTAGTTAAGGCCCAGGCTGTTAAAAAGACCAAGCCTCCCGTTGTGACTGAAAAGGCTGAGCCCAAACCAAAAAATGTTACTGTGGCAAAGGTAAATTGTAATTCTAATCAATCAGAGGTTGTCAAATTTGTAGCATTTGAACTGATAAACCACCCCTTCATGGCTGTTAGGTTGAGCCGCTGGTACCTGAGTCTGTATCGCCTACTCCAATGGAGACTTCAGGCTGTGAGCCGGCTGACTTGTGTCAGGCATTTTCTGATGTCATTCTGTACAGTACTGTCAAAGATGTGGATGCCGATGACAGTGACAACCCTATGCTCTGCAGTGACTATGTAAAGGATATATACAAGTATCTGCGTCAGCTGGAGGTGAGAAATTAATTTGAGTTGTTAAACAAATTTGTCTATTAACTGGGGCTTCATTGAAAAATTTTAAAGTTTTTTTTTAAAAAAATATTTTTAACACTTACAGCTTAATGCATATTTGACTTGGAAGTTTGAGCTATAACACTACTTTATTAAGATGACACTTTGCAAAGATGTCAAGTTGTCTGTTCCCCCCTTTAGGCTGAGCAGAATGTCCGACCCAGTTATCTTAATGGCCAGGAAGTAACCGGCAATATGCGGGCCATACTTATTGACTGGCTAGTCCAAGTAGCAATGAAGTTCCGCCTGCTGCAGGAGACAATGTACATGACTGTGGGACTAATTGACCGCTTTCTTCAGGTAAATCTTCATGGAGTGCTTGCTTTGTAAAATGTCAAATGTGACTAACAAATCTGTTTTCACTTTCAAAGGACAACCCAGTCACCAAGAATAAGTTGCAGCTTGTCGGCGTGTCTGCCATGTTCCTTGCTTCGAAGTATGAGGAGATGTATCCACCAGAGATCATGGACTTCGCCTTGGTGACAGACCAGGCTTACACGACTGCCCAAATCCGAGAGATGGAAATGATGATCCTGCGTGTGCTGAAATTTCAACTCGGTCGCCCTCTTCCCCTGCACTTTCTCAGGAGAGCTTCAAAGATTCATGAAGTTTGTTACAGTTTAAAAAAAAATATATATATTAAAAAAAAAAAGCTTTTAAATATTAACTGTCTGACATGTCTTCAAAGGTGACTGCAGAGCAACACACAATGGCAAAATATTTGCTTGAGCTGACTATGGTTGACTACGAAATGGTTCATTACCCACCTTCAATGACTGCAAGCGCAGCTTTGGCTCTTACACTCAAGCTCATGGATGCCGGTGAATGGGTGAGTGTTGCAGTTGGGCTTTACATGATCAGTATTTCTGGGGCCTATCGACTTAAAAAAAACTTGTAATGTACTCTTTATTGCGCATCAATTGACGTGTTTTTTTTAAACTCTTTGACTGCCAAGCATTTTCAGAAAAGAGATGTGGTTGCCTGCTGATTTAAGCATTTTGACTGATCTTTCAAGGTCCACGGAAAATTTTGGACTATGGAAACACAGATACTACCAAATGAAAGATTGAACTTTCATCAGAAAAAAAAAAGTTTTGTTTCTACCTTATTCCGTTTTTCAGTAATCAACAATAGAAAATAGGTTTGTTTTGGACCAAAATATGGAGAAATCAAGCTTTTAGTGTGACTATTAATTCATGCACTCTAGTGAATTTGACACTTTTTTTTTTTCCATGCATGATGCCACCAACAATGGAAAAAGTGTTTTTTGATAGCAAAATAAATTTATTTACATTCAACAGTAACTATTAACAAATGTGTGCAACTGTGGTAGTTTCAACTACACAGCTTTTCTTTTTGTGAGGTATATTGTGTAAAACTCCCAGATTAGTTTCACTGCAATTGCCCCTTCGCGTGCACTTTCTTGCCGGCCTTTTTTTCCGGGGAGTAGCAGGTATATACACTGCAGTGTGTTTGGCCATGTTGTCATAAAGTCTACTCTCAGGATCATGATACGTTGACCTGGTGTTACGTCTGGTTTCCTCATGTCCTTCAGTTCATATACCGGGTGGTAAGAGATGTTCTGATCCAGCTTTTCCACTCCATTCATGGTGGCATCGTAGTCCAGAACCAGTGTCTTCTCCGTGATCAGACTGTACCCACTCCTCCGATGACTATGCATTGGACTCGGGGTACTCTTCATCGTCCGATTGAACGTCTGCCTGTGCAGAAGTTCCGCCGTTAGCATCGCTAGCCGGTGAGGATTTACGACGTGATCGAAGCCGCCGCGTCAAAGCTTCCAACCTCGGAGTCACCATAATCATCATCAATGTGCTCTTTAGCATTGGTCGATGCTTTTCGTCTTTTGAAGAAAAAAATGCTCAAGCGTGAGCTGCTTGCAACCGGTCGCCATTCTCCCCTCAACACTCTAGCTCTGCCTCACGTCTTCTACTGACGCCTACCCGATCTTGTCCAAAGAGTCATCGCTGCCATCTAGTGCCCAAAAATAGGCATTATACTAACTACCTGCTTGATACTTTCAGCACAGCTTGCCAAGGCTTTCCTACCCCCCTTCCCACCCCCCCCAAAAAAACAGTGAACGTCTTTGGCGGCACTCATTTGGATTTTACTAAACTTTTTTTGGCGGTCAAAGAGTTAAGAATAATGGTTCCCTCATTTAATGCTGGGAAATATTTTAAGGCTTCGAAACTCCTCACCACACACTTTTCTGTTATTTAAATATTCGAGCCTTCATAAAATAAATGGGTATACTACTTTACAAATGAGCGAGGCCACGGAAAGTGAATGTTGTAGCAAGGGAACCCTTTATAGAACTGATTTACTAACGCGCAAGCAAAATTTATTCTCCCCTTAAGTAACAAGCAGCTGTTTTCAAAACATGAGAAAAAAAAATTGCAACTTAATGCTTAAATTCAACATTGGTCTTACATTTTAGTGTTAAAGGCAAGCCATTTTTAAAATTACCCATGTGTCTGGGTACACAAGTGCCATCAAAACCTCATGTCTGTTTCAATCAATCGGTGCACAATTTGAGCTAAGCTTTTATAGTACCTCAAATAAAAGTGTCTAGGAGACTCCTGATTCAAGATGGCGGCTAGGTGTTTGCTTTCAACCAGTTGAGACTTAATCTAGTGCAGTGATGTCAGTCTGGTCCTCAAGGGCCTGAGTCCTGCATGTTTTAGAAGTTTCCCACATTCAACACTGCTAGTTCATATTTCAGCTCTGCAGGAGCCAGATAATGATCATTGACTCGGGTGTGTTGGAGTAGAGAAACATGCAGGTCTCAGAACCAGACTCTGACACCTTTTGATCTAGTGGTTATATGAATGCATGTGTGGGGGAAAGTGCTGCGCTTGTATGCATTGGGCCAGTGGCGCGCAGCGCTGGCAATGTACTTGAGACTGCCACACACTTTTCTCTATTCTAGCCAAAGAAACAAAAAATTCCCACTCTTTGATAGCATTTTAAAATATAATTCTCATTCTGGAGACATGTATACTTTTCATTGTAGCAGTAGAGCCACCTGAGTGAAGTGAGAATGCATGTGAATTCTCTTCAGGATGCAACGCTGCAGCATTACATGGACTACACCTTGGACAGTTTGGTCCCAGTCATGGCCCACATTGCCAGAATTGTTGTGAAGGTGAATGAAGGACAAACTAAGCATATGGTAAGAGGCTGACCTTTTTGTCTTCACTTAAATTACAGACCAATGTATGAAGGTTCTGATCTGACTTCACAGGCTGTCAAAGAAAAGTACTCTACATCAAAGCAGATGAGGATTGCAACAATCGCCCATCTGAAGAGTTCTGTAGTCAAAGAGCTTGCGACGCAAATCTCAAAGTGAGTTTTTTTTTTTTTGTACAGATTTGTCCCCTACTCTTTTTAATCAATTTTATGCTGCTTTTAATCCCTTTTAAATATGTCTGTGTAAAGATTGACTTAGAGTTTCATGTTCCAGATTTTTACACCTGCACCAGGTTATGCATTTGCAAGTTGTTACTAATGTTTGCCCCCAAAGACTTCTCTAGACGTAATTGCAAATATGCTGTTCATACACTGTTGTTCAACTTATGTACCATGTACAGCAAACGTTCAATGTGCTTTACATTTTTGACTGTTTCAAATTAAATGTTTTGACCAGAAGTTTGATTATTTTACATTTTGTTCACCACTAGAGGTTGATGTTGGCTCAACTACATACGACTGCATGTTGAGTTCACGCGTGGCACTGTACTTTGGGTTTCCTACCAGCAGAGGGTACTCTTTACTTTAAAATCCTGTAAAGCATTTGCAATAGTCTTGCGCTGTAATGGTAAATTTCTATTGCGTAACCTAATACACTATTTTTCCACTCTGGGTTTTGACACAATCAGGCCCTCTTTGCATTTAATGTGTAGAAATATAAAACTACTTCTCTAGATGGTTTTGTTTGTTTTTCCTCTACAATTGTCAAGCTGGCTATTATTATTTTTTTTTTTGTGTGGTATTTTATTTTTAAATTTATGAACTTTAGTGTACATACCATTGGCAGTATTTAAATATTGCTGTAAAAGTAATGATTGCTGATATGTTAAAGTTAAATAACTTTATATACTTTTTTTTTTAAATTTATTTTTATATAAACTAACTCAGACTTGGCTAGGCTTTATAGTCAAATTATCCACTCATTGAGCTCTGTATCTACTAAAACAGTATATTGGGTCATAGCGCCATGTGGAAGTTGATTATGCCATGCGACTTAATTCATTATTATTATTTTTTTTTAAAGGCTAATTGACAGAGTATGCTAGTGCCCAAGTGTTTTTATGGCCACACTCGCAGCTGAGACCCTGGAGGTACAGTTTGACCCCAATCCATCATACATTCCCTGGAGGCCTACAGAGAGCCTTTCTGAGCAGCAACACCTGCTGTATACATGACCTAAGTCACTGTCTTCATCAGGCTCACAAGAACATCACTCCTGGAAGGTCTCCTGCTAAAGGTTTAATGGCTGTTTTGGTTGAGACTTGCTCCTGAGCTTTGCTGTACTGTTATGCTCTAGTCGCACCCAAAAGGACATCAGCTTTTTGAATTGTAACAAGTGCATTGATCAAATTTAGATTGTGACTGTTTCTAAACAGTCTCCACACACACAAAAAACACTCTAGCATTGAACCTTCTGCATGTTACATTCCAGCATGTCGCATCATTTGTCTTACTTATCATGGAAAGCTATGCCTTCAAACGTACTGATAATACAAAGAATTCATGCTTGGAGGCTGAGGTCATGACTGTGCTGATATATCGGTTTACAAAAGATTCCTTCTTAGTTGGTCTCCAAACCCTACATTTGCAGCTGCCTGGATGGAACCCATGTTTTCCTGCTTGCTCGATTAAGTCATATGGTGTTTATGATTCAGAAATGAGTATACAGCTGTGCAATTCAAATTACACTAAATGTTAAACTTTCAGCAGTGTATCTTGTACATAAAAATGGCAACTCACTGCAGCACAAAATCAAGAGCCCATCCCATTTCCACAAGGAAGCAGACAAAAACACAGGTTAAAAGATAATGCTGTCAATGACCTTAGGCTTGGTACAGAGCATCCAAGTAACTAACTTCAGGCGCCATCTTGGCTGAAATTGCCCTCACGACAGTGGTGCAGTAGGACCCTCCATGTACAATAACCAGGAGCCTAGGAGTTAGAACACCAGCCCACCAAAGCGTCTAGTGCGCAGGGGTCCCCTCGGACCAGCCCTGCATGTCTATACATGATATTCTATATTTTGCATTTGTATTCTGAATTTGCAGCATTTACATGAGTTCTGTATCTGTACATATAGTTATGCGAGAAAGTTTACATTATGACTATGGTGAGAAAAAGGCTTAATGCCCATAAAATCCAAAGTAAATAGTGTTTTGATATTTATAGGTTGAAGTTTATAAGAATAGAGATGCGCATGTGAATTGATGATTCATACATATTTCTGTTAAGCAACATTTCGCAGTTGTGCTCATAACATGGCCACCTCTGCGTTAGAGTGTTCAGTTACCTGTCACACATGTTTTTGGAATGTAGGAGGAAACCAGAGTTCTCGTAGAATGAGAAGAACATGCAAGCTCCACATAGGAAGGCCGGAGCCCGGATTTGAACCCGCGACCTCTGTTAGCCTGGTCTATGTTAGCCCTAGACTAACAATTTTCAAATAGGCCAAGGGTGGGTGTGTAATTTTGCAAAGGGCCCATATTTGAAAGTGCAGCGCGTGCCGAGGACCAAGCCAACATGCTAACACCAACTTTGACTATTTTAATTTTAATGTATTTGGAAACAGCATATAGTCTTGTTGCAACGTGTGTCGATATAGTATGTATTGTTTGGGAAATATGAATTTTAAACAAAATTATATGCAGCCATTGAAATTGCATCTTAACACTTTAAAAATTATATTCTATATATTATAAATTATCTACAAATATTGACATTGATGTATAATGATGCATCGAAAATAATGGTACACCCAGTAATGTTGCTAACATTAGGACCTCTGTTGTCATTTTTGCTGGTCTTTTTTTTCTAGAGGGGTTGCAAAAAATGCTAAGTTGGCAACACTGCCAAGTCATAGCTCTTGCTCACACAAACTAAAAGCACACATTTCAAAACAAAAACATATTGCATATTTTATGTTTGTATTTGACTTCATGGTCACTGTGAGGGCTGGTTAGAGACTGTGGGCAGGCCGGATGTAGCCCCCGGGCCATACTTTGCTGAGGTCTGTCTTGGGCAATACACGGGAGATGTCATTGTCTTCTTGAGTGTCTTTAGCAGAGTCTTTTTTTGTTGTCCTTTACAGGTTTAAGCTCTCATTACGAGAATTTGCTAGTCAGCACTGAGGTCCACCAAGAATCAAATTCTTGGTCTCAAACTTCTCAAATTCCAGCAACTCAGAGATCAGTCTCAAACATTTGAATCTTCCTCCCAGTCTAAACATGGCCTGAAATGGCAGAGCCGTCGAACAAATGAACCGTTCACGAGGAGCAAATTGCCCTGTCCATCATTTCTGTATCTTAATACATGATTGACAAAGTCAAACAAACGGCCAGTACTGTTAGCATTTCTGTGGAGTGGAATGGAGCATAACACAGATAAATAAACACAGGGTCATTTATTTCGACAGCGTATAGATTTTCATGTAAATTCCATATGCCTCCTAAACTTTTGGAATATTTTTACTTTTCTGTGTCTTGAGAGAAACAAAGAAACCCATTGTGGCTTATTACGGCAGAGGGCTTACTTCCAGGCTTCTCCCCAGACCTCTTAAGCCTCTTCATGTTTGGTTTAGACGAACAGAAAGTTATCTTTAATATCAAGGTTAAGCTAACATTTGTTGAACTGTCTGAAAGGAGGGTCATTGTTAACATTGTTAAGGGTGTCCAAAGGTATTTTGGGATAAGCAAAAATGTGTGGTTGTTTTTTCTCCCGGGTGCTCCCACATTTGAATATACTGAATTTAACTTTTGGAGAAACAAGAATACATGTTGTGTTTTATAACAGTACCGTATTTATAATATATGTACCTAAGGATAAAATATCTATTGTGTGCAGCCTCAAAAAGCCTAATCAGGCTTGCTGTTCCGAGTGCCCATTAATCAAAGTACTCCTATGAGTCACCAATGCTTTTTAAAATCAGCTTTACAATGATAGAAAAACACATGATGGCCACCACGAAATGCCGAGATATCGGCAACTACCAATCAGAAGAAAGACGTTTTCCATATTCAAATCAAGGAGAACAGTGATCCAATCAGAGCAAATCTTTTTTACATGTCAAATTTTAATGACAAATGCAGCTGTTTTGACCATCTAGAGCATTTCCAACCCAAATTATCTTGTAAACCTGATAAGGGGACAAACAATATCATTTTTTATTAAAAATAAATAAATAAAAAGAAGAAGTGTGGTATGGGACCTTAAAGTCCATATCATCCAGGCTTTCCCATGTGTCTCTTCACTCATATGTTATCTTTTACTTCACTCATGTCTTGTCCAAGTTCATGTTACATAACTCTGTATATTTAATTACTCCCTTTCCTTTGGGCTCATATGTTGCGTATGTCATTACGTCATCACTGTTGTCTTTTTTTTCTTCTTTTTTTTGTATTACAGTATATATGCAACTATTGAGATTCTCTTGCTTTACCTTACCTATGTCTCTGTGCTTGGGTCCACCTGCCTCCACTCCATTACAATGAACCTGAAGCTCTGTGGCCATTTTGCTTCCGTCAGTGCTGAGTTTGTCAGTTGTTGTTTTTTTTGTACGTTTCCTGTCATTTGTTAGCAAAATAGACTGCAAACCTATTGACGGAATGGCCACCTCCGGCATTTTGGGTTCAATCCTGAAATTCCACCCAAACCATTATCCCTGACTTTTTGTGTAAGATAGTAAAACTATAGCGTTCATTAAAGTAGTCTACCACATATCACTTGTATATGATACAATACAGTACAGTACTTCAACAGCACAAGTGAAATGAACCTTATACGTGCAGAGTGTAGCGGATCATCTATCAGTCTTACGTTACGATACGCATGACACTGTGTATGAAAATTTGTGGTTCTCTTGGAACCTTTTCATGAAATTCCAAATGTTATGACTTTAGGTTCATTCCAGTTTGGAGGTTATTTTGTCCAACTTTACTGGGAGTTTCTTCCATCATGTTGGCAGAACGTTGATAAAGTATTTTGCCTCCAGGTTGCATAACTCTGTGTCTGCTGCTGATTGATGCCTTTTTGAAATTCTCCTCTTGCTATTCCACAATTACGTGTTGATTTCTGTGTGGACAGGACTTCATTCAATACACACTCTGCATGAGATATCACTCTTTGTTGTTGTTGACATCATTTCGCAGACAAGAACTCCCTGGCAAGGCATTTTGAGATTACAATCAATTCCACAAATACTAATGTGCCATATACTCAGCAGCTCTAAGCAGCCAATTTTCTTCTTCAATCAACACAACAGCAGCTGCCAGCTGGGCTGACAGTAATTAGTCAAGGCTTTTCTATTGTATTTTGATCAATCTTAACGTGGGGTAGCTACTTGGGGTAGCTATTTGGACCACAAGAGTGATGGCTACTGAAAATGGTCCTACTATATCCCTCCCCCAACAATAACAAAAAAAATGTCCATGCTAATATACTTATTTACATTATTACAGTCTCAAAGTTGTTGTAAGCGAATAAACTTGATTTTTAAGCAGGAATATGGAAATCAGTGCAAATGTAGTTTTTAAGCAGTGTACTGTAATGTCCAGTTCTTCTGTTGCTTTGTGTATGTGTGTTTTTTGTGGACCTTACACTCTAAAATCAATTGGGTCCAAAATAACCCAACTATGTTTCAAAAATGGACCGATCCTCTACTTGGGTCAATTTGACCCAACTTTGAATCAAGAATTGTGTCTTTCAGCGTAAAACAATTCATAAATATTGGTCAGATCCTTTACTTGGGTCAAAAAATTGGGTCATTTTGTATAAAACAACCCAGAAAAATGGGTCAAATTGACCCATAAAGTGGATCGGTCCATTTTTGATCCATAATTGGGTAACTTTTGACTCAACTGTGTGTAATGAATGGGACTTTCCAGAGGGACTCTGTCAACAATCCTTAAGACAACAACTGTTACTGACCAGCCATTTCTGTTGAGATTTTCACACCACAAAGGAATGGGGTCTGTAATAACATTATACACTCAGAACACAATAACAACGTTGACAGTTTCAATGGTTCTCATTACTTCATCATTCTGGACACACAGATGGTATCAAAATGTTATCTATGTTTAATAACAAATACCATACCAACCTGTTATGCTCAAGTTGTGACTCTTTTAACTTGAACTGTTATTGTATATGTTTGTATTGTGATTATCATGAGTTTGGCAAGGATACTAAAGAGAATCTTTTGATGCAGGATATTTAAATGCATAGCTGGATCATTAAGCACTTGGTGTCAGTTTAAAAGGGGAAGTCAACCACAACTTCTTTTGTGTGTGACAATAATATGTTCTATGCAGCCCCACTGGTCTAAATGTGGTATTCTGGTTAACATTGCTTTAGTGGAATATGAGTTAAGCAGCAAAATCCAGCCATTTTTATCCATCTCAGGGGCCGGCCATTTTGCCACTTGCTGTCGATGACATCAATGTTGCTCAGGGCTTAGGCAATGACCAAACAGGTGAGCTGTGATTGGTCGTTGCCTAAGCCTTGAGCAACATTGATGTCATCTTCAGTCGACAGCAAGTGGTAAAATGGCCGCCCCCTGAGATGGATGAAAATAGCTGGATTTTGCTTCATAACTATTATTCCACAAATGTAATATTAATCATAATGTCATGTTTGTCATGACTAGTGAGGTCACGTATAACAAGAAATGTGTCAAGAAATGTTTAAAGTCCACTTTAAGGGTTTAATGTCTTTCTGTTCCATAAAGGTAATGAACATTCATCCGCTGACCATGAGCAGTGTCTGCTGGTATCTTTAATGTGCTGTAATCTGACCTGAGCAGGCAAACCAGACTGCCAAACAGACGTGAATCCTGAGTGGCCATAAATCCTAGGATGGTTTGGAGGAGGGGAGTGAAGATGCTGACGCACTGTAAATCAACTTCTTGTGTCGTTTGGCCATCTTCATTCTTGTCTGTATGAGACACGAGGCTCGACGGAGCCAATGGATCTATGCGGTGTGCCTCATACCTTCTTGTTCCAGAGATTTTTAAGGCAACCCATATACAGTAAATACGGGTATCGTTTCCTCTTTACTTGCATGCAATGCCCTCGAAATCACACAAGTCTAAATTCAAACACCAGAATAATATTATTCTAAAGTTGCACAGGGATTTTGAAACATTGGGAGAAATTGCTTCAAAATCGAAACAATTTGGAGGTAAACCAATGTTCCACAACAGATTATTTTGAGCCTCGAATTCCACTGCAACCCATCCTGTCAGATTTTCTTTGCTCAGCATATTGATTCAGTAATTTATAGATGAGTATACATGGAAATGGCTGCTCCAGCCCCAATTACGTTAAAGGGAAAGTCAAATCAAAAATGTTCTTCACAATCATATGTTCCACACCAGTCTTAAATGTGACATTCTGATTCATCCAGCCATTTTTATCCATCTCAGAGGACGGCCATTTTGTCACTCACTGTCGACAGAAAATGACATCACAGTTGTTCAGGTTTCAGGTAACGTGATTGGTCGTTATCTGAGCGATCAACGACTGTGATGTAATTTTCACTGCAAATAGACAGATGGATGCTAAATGGATAATAACATATTTGTGTGTGTGTGTTTTTAATAAATGATAAAAAAAGTTATAAAAATGACTGATTTTGTTTTCAGCATATGACTACAGTCTGAAAATATGCATCATATCTTATTTATCATCTCTGCAATGTGGCCTGGAAAGTCAAAAGATTAAAGACAGTGTGGTCCAGTTTTTTATTCAATGTTTTCCACAAAAACAGCAACAAATTATGATCATAAACTCTAAATGTTTTTACCTTCACCAAGGCATTCGATTAACAAGGGGTGATGATGTTTCTCCTTCCCTTTTACATTGATTGCTGTGCACCTGCCGTCATGCTTGCTCCTTCTATCATCTGGCTTCAGATCTTGACCAGCTCTTTTATTAAATGCATGTATCTTCGGATCTTATTGTTTGATTAACCTGCAGGTATGATAACATCCTTATTATTAAATGTTTGTGCTACGTGAGCCACCCACTGTAGTGTGCTGCATTTCAGTATAACAGACACTAAACCTTAGCTCTTAGCTCAATATGAATACTTTTCTGGGTAAAATATTCCTTGAGAACCAATCGCCTTTCATTGAAAATATATATTTGTATTCATTCTTATTAAGGATTTCTGAAAGTTTAGCAATTCATTGGCTTCATACTCCTGCACTCTGGGGACAAAACAGGCAACAGAAGTACAGTTATTGATTGTATTGGACAATAAAAAACAGTTTCTTTCTCTTGGGCCATTGTACTAATGCACTTAGGGTGAATGTCACAGTAAGCATTGCAGCCCAGGTTGTAAAGTGCACCCAAGTGCCTTAATTATTCACAAGGCCTCCCCACCAGCTCTGGCCCTCCATTAGAGGCTGAAAGGGGTGAAAGATTGGGGGTGGGCAGTGGGGTGCATGAGGATGATGTCACTTTTCCCCATTGAACCAAGCAAGGGCACCTGGGACTGAATGACGGACTTGTGGTCATGAATCACAGCATAAGGGGTAAGAAGAATGCAACATTTCTAGAAACAAATGAAGAGATATGACAGCTATTAATGTGAAAAGCTCTGACAGATTATCTTGAAAGCATACGCAAAGAAGGCCATGTTTTTTTTCCCAATGTTGTGTGACGTCTTTCTGCTCTCCTGCTGGAATGACGTCTGGTTCATTTCTGGGAAGTTTTGCTGTAGTATGTGAAGCAAAACACAGTGGAAAATCAACACAGTTCGCAACAAAGACACAAGAGAGATACACTGCAGCCGGGAAGCAGCCAGAAAAAAAAAATCCAATTCATATCCCATGTTTGAGGTGCACAAAAAAATTAATAAATGCATACGCACATACATATAGTATCTCACAATAAGTGGCCACACAAAACGTCATTTTCACTTAGGGGTGTGCTCACTTTTGTTGCCAGAGATGTAGCTATTAACTCATTCACTGCCATTGACGGCTATAGACATAAAAAAATCATTTGAACTATTTCTAATAGTTTAACATTTTTTCCTACTTTTTTTAACAAGAGTATGAAAACCTAGATTTAATTTTTATTAGAACAGATATAATTTTTTGTATTAATCGTGAGTTAACTAGTGAAGTCATGCGATTAATTACGATTAAAATTTGTAATCGCCAGACGGCCCTAATTTTTAATAATCTTAAAAAAAAAGAGAGATTATTTAAAAATAAATAAAAAAAATAAAAATATAAGATTATTAAAAAATTAGGGGCATCAGGCGATTAAAATTTGTAATTGTAATTAATCGCAAAACTTCACTAGTTAACTCACGATTAATCACAAATTTGATATCTGTTCTAAATGTGCCCCCAAAAAATCTAGGTTTTCATACTCTTGTTAAAATGCAAAAAAAAAAAAAAAAAAAAAGTTAAACTAATAGAAATAGTTCAAATGAATTTTGACGTCTTTAGCTGTCAATGCCATTAAATGAGTTAATGGCTGTATTTTGAGTTATTTAGAGGGCAAAATCTATTTACACTGCTACATAAGATGTACACTGACTCCTTTTCATTGTGTCAATGTGTCATTTCTCCAGTGTTGACCCATGAAAAAATATACATTAATTAAATATCTACAGAATTGCGAGAGTGTACTCACTTTTGTGAGATACAGTATATGCTTACATGCATGAAGCTTAGTCTGATTTTCCCAGTGTGCAAAAGAGAAATAAGCAGAAAAGTGCATTTCAAAATGAATGGCACAAAGACAATGTGATCATTTGAACACGTCTTGCTCCATCAAACAGATGTTATCCTTTTTTTTTATTTCCAGGGAGCGGCCACCCGTCAGACTCAACATGTTGAGCTCTACACTGATCATTTAAAACGACTGGGTGGGATTCAATTAGTAAAGGACATCGGAGACCCCTTTGGCGCCAGATGCCACAGAACCGTTTGACCAAGCTATATTAGATTTATCTTGTGAGAGGACACCCCAAAAAAATGAGATGGCTGTAATTAGGTTGTAGAATCAGATTTCATCCAGTGAGTGCCAGTCATTGTCACTGCACTAAATGCAATAACAATTAGACACGCTTTATTGCTTGAGACAGATGGTGGGTGAAGTTTATTTTTAAATAAATGGGACACCATCAAAATTGTCCATTCTCCCACCTCATTTGACTCTGCCGGTAAAGCTATTCATGCTTGTCATTACTTAAACGTTTGTAGATTGTAAAATAACAAATGTTTTGTGATTTGTGTTCCTTTTTGAAAAAACAAAAAGTTGTTCCTTTATCATTAAATATTTATGTGAGGTCAACATCGAGACCAGACTTATTTCATTGTAATACAAAACTGATTTATAGCCATATGGACAGTGTGAACATCCAGGCATTTCTATTTCTATTTCTATTTCTATTTCTATTTCTATTTCTATTTCTATTTCTATTTCTATTTCTATTTCTATTTCTATTTCTATTTCTATTTCTATTTCTATTTCTATTTCTATTTCTATTTCCACATTGCAATGCCCCTTACACCGCGAAAACAAAACGGCGTTTTGTAATGCTTTTGCCTCTGACTAGCATACAAAGCTCTCAGAAAATCGTGCCTAAAAGTTTTTGTGCGATTGGATGTTCCAGCCATGACATTATGGGAAGTAAATTATCATTCCACATTTTCCCATGGATCCTGAATGTCTGAGAAAATGTGTAAAAGCAGTGAAAGAGTGGAACTGGACAACTGGACGGTTCAAAATGGAGGCTAACCAAGACCACAGTGCTTTGTAGTAAGCACTTCCTAAGTGGTAATAATCGATTTATGGTGTGATAAAAAGTATTATTTTGTTTTCTACATATTTTAGGCATTACAGTTTTTTTCAACTGTTTACCCACAATTTTGAAAACAGGGCTCCTTTTTTCAAAATATTGCCACAATTATTCAAACACCACACTAAATTTGTATAACTCCTACACTGTTTGCAAAATGGCACACTCCAGTCACAACATACACACTTATTTACAGTTTTTTAGGATTGCTTAAGCACGAAATCCAAAACAAAAATGAGCACAACCATGCACATGAGATGTAGAACCTCTCAGATCCTGTGCAAAAGGAATCACTCTTGTCAAAACTCAAAACACGTGTATTAAAAACCATCTTATGTTACCATATGACATACACACATGTCATAAGGTTGAACTCTGTTTGAAGCAGTTACACACTGCAATGTTTTACTTAATCAACTTTTAGCAGTTACTGTAAGTGAAGTACACAAAAAAGTGCAAATACACAATATGGTAAATTAGTCAAACACAAGATCAATGCTACACACTTTTGAAAATAGGATTCATTTGTCTTCATATAACCAAAATCAGTCTAGATAGACAATCACAACAAAATGTGTCCCAACCAAGGTTATTTTAGTTAACTAAAACTAACGAAAAAACTAAAACTAAAATAAAATTTGAAAATTCGTTAACGAAATAAAATAAAAACGAAAATGCTTTTAAAAAAATGAAAACTAACAAACTACATTTTATGTTTACAAAAATAACAAAAACTAAAAATGTCCTTCGTTTTAGTGTTTGATCGTTAATTTAATACATGAGCCTTTGGGGATGATTTCAAGTAGATTTATTTTGATTTTAACCAGAATATGGATGTTTAAAAAAATAATACTTCCCCACTCACTCATAAACACACACACACACAATCTTGGTCTCTCAGGCGGGGAAGCGAACCCACACCGACCTGCATTTTAGGCCTGTGAGGGTACCACTCCACCACCCGAAACCCAACCAAAATAAGGACGTTTGAAAGTGTGTCACACAAAAGTGACATCATCTAGCAGCAGCCAATAGAAAAGCACCTTCAGAAGACATCACTCCCATGGTGGTTTTTAAATATTGCGCTTTTTTTTTTTTTTTTTTTTACTATAACTAATACTGAAACGAACTAAAACTAAACTAAAACTAAGCATTTATGAAATAACTAAAATAATAAAAACTAACAGAACCACCCTGAAAACTAATTAAAACGAACTAAATTTAAAAGCAAAACTCAAAACAAAATAAAACCTAAATAAAATGAAAAATTCCAAAACTATAATAACCCTGGTCCCAACACTGTAAGCCCAGAAAATAGACAAATACAAATACTGTACTCCTAAAAAAATACAAATAAATTCAGGGATTGGCAACTTGGTTCCCAGAGAGCCGCGGTCCTGTGTCTTTTAGATGTCTCCCTCCTCCAACATAGGTGAGGATCCTTATCAGGCTTCTCCAGAGCTGGCTGATGAGTTGATCATTTGAATCACCTGTGTTGGAGGAGGGAGACATCTAAAACACGCAAGACTGCGGATCTCTAAAGTTAGATCTGACCAGCAAATTTCATCAAGATCGTTGGCAATATCCTTGTTGGATTTTTTTTTAACCCATTGTCTGGTTGGAAGGCCTCCCTCAGCATATATTCATGGTTGATGACATTATCAAATAGTGTGGGACGGCAAAGTTGCATTTGACAAATTTGGTCCTCTTCTCCTCTGAGGATGTTCTCCTATTTCAGCTCTTCCTCAACCTCTATCTCCTGCTCGTCCACCACGGATTCCCTCTCTCACCCTCACTTTTCTTCCTCCGACGTCTTCCAATTTGTTTGAAAGCAGGTGAACTTACCTGCTGCATTTTCGTAGTGTTCACACTTGATCGGTTTGTCTACAATAAAGCAATCATGTGTTGAAACAGCTCATGTGCGTGTGCTTAATCAACTGGCTCATGCATGTGGTGATTTGTCAGTCAGTGCTTTGGAATCGCCTGGAAGTGACATTATGACATACTTCTGTGTCTACTGTATAAAAATGTATTCAGTGTTTCACAAATCATTATGTGTGTTGTTCTGAACAAAAGTGTGAGGCTGACTTTGTGTTTATAGTGGTGAAAATCTGGTCCAATGTTTTGCTCCTTCAGTGTAAGGTGTTGATAATTACGGAATTATTTTGTGTTTAGTGTTAATGCAATCGTAAAAAAAAAAAAAAAAGTAAAAGCATACACATATTTAGAAACAATGCTGTTTTGTTGTCATCTCACGAACACAGTCTGAAATATTGAGACACTATTGCAGTCAGTTACACATTACTGTGACCAATACAAAACATATTGGTAAAAAATCCTATTTTAGGGACTAGCATGTGCTAGACTTTTTTGACAGGTATTTTTATGTAAGGGTCAAAAGATATTGACAAACACACAGTTTTTTTTTCTTCAGAAATACATTTTGTTTTTCTTGTAAGGTTAAAAAATGACTTGAATTGGTGTTCCATGCTTCTGAGGTTTGTAGTAAATGTAGGGCCTTAACCCATTGTGAACTGTACTCTTGAGTGGGATGTCCTCCATTGGCTACCAGGAGGTTGGCTCACTGGTACACCTTTATCTACAAGGCCATTATTGGACTACTGCCCTTTTACATTTGCAACGTCATCACACAGAGAAGTGTTAGTTCTTACAGTTTGCATTCAAATGACATTTTGTTGCTATCTTCTCTGACCCTTCCACATGGAACCTGTTGCAAAAGGACTACAAATTACAGACTGAAAATATGTATTTCTTACCATACTCAGCTCCAGTAACATCAAATGACTGCATGAAGTATTTTCAATTAAGCACATGAGTGCTTCCTCAATTGGTGAATAGCCATTGTGTTTATCGGTGTGGTTATTGACAAGCCAGTGCTTTGTAATGACCAGGAAGCGACCTCACAATCTTTATCTGTGTCTAAGGTATGAAAATGTGTGTCTTGTGTGCAAATCACTGTGTGTAATGTTTTGCAAAAAGTGTGAAGTTGAGACTGTGCCTATTGTTGTGCAACTCTGGACAAGTGTTTTGCTCCTTCGGTGTGAACACCGGCAATTGTGTGAACATTTTCATTTTAGTGTGTAAACGACTGTAAAAAAAACTGTAAACAGCTTGCATCATTATCTCTATCTGCTCTCCTTGGAGTGATGTTTACATGCTTTTCTTAGCAACAGGAGGGCAAAGATATGGGTTAAATAAATAAAAAACCTCAATCTCAACCCGAGATCAAACCACCACAGCTCCGCGCTAGCTAGCGAGCCATATGCTAGTCTTTTGACATGTTTTAGCTCGCACGTCGCACATTTAAATTTTCTATGGAACAGTTTTTACGTTATTAGCATAATGTATAATAATCAGATGATCTAATAACTAAATTGTATACATATGCAGTTTGGATTATTTTATTTTTAGTAATGTACAAGTATCTATTGACTGTTTATAAGGGTAACGTTAGACCAATTAGCTCCACTTTCTGTTCATATCGCATTTTTGCCTCCTCAGGCAGATTGTTTTTGTAGTCAAACAACATTTCATCACATTTTGAAATCAAAATAATCCTCACAAATCAAATTACAACTACAACAACTACCTAAAGTCTAATTATTTTCAATGAGTGGAGAGCTTGTATTCACCCAATAAGACCGTCATTTTGAACTGAGAAGTAATTGTGATGTGAGCACGAAATACTTCATATAGAAAGCTGTTGCCGACTTCACACACACACAAAACAACTCGTCTTGAGCCTCTGTATTATGTGTCTCGCGTCATCCTCATAAAAAAAAAGATAAAAAATTAGTTTGCACTAGTCACAATACTGTTGTTCAAAGGGATATTTGTGTTTTCGTTTATGTGTTGTATATGGCACTGAAATAAACCATTCATTCATTCATTCATTCAATTACTTGCCCAGCTAATAGTTATCTTTAGTTGCTTCTAGTTCTACGACTCCATTTTCTTCTTTGTATTTTTACATCCGTCTGGTTGCCTTGTGACATCATGTTGCCTCTCAGTGGTCAGTCTGAGAACTTAAACAGATATCTGTTTTGGGGAGGAGACTTGGGTGATTGATTGTTTTGTTTTTTTAAACCATATATTGAGTCGGCCAATTCTATTTTTAAAATGACATACCCTTACATATCTTAAAATCAGGTGGAAAAGGTTGTTATGGTTGTGCTTTCATTGCGTTGTTGTTGTTGTTGTTCTTTCAGTCTCTGATTGAGTAGAGGGGTGTGTCCTCATGCGCAGCACCTGTTTCTCATTCACAAATCAATGCTTTATAAGGACTGGAACTGCCGATACTCCTTGTCGGAGTATTGACCTTGCTCCGCCCTCGCCCAAGAGCGTTCCAAATTCCTATCTCTCGCTTCGTTTCTTGTTTCCAGTTTCTCACATGAGTTTTTGACACGTAGTTTTATGTTGTTGTTTCCTCAGCTTATTGCCTGAGTGCTTGTTAACCACGCATTGAGCCTTTTTTGCTCCGTAGTTTTGTGTTTCCTCAGCTTTATGCTTGAGTGATTTGTATCCACGTGTTGTTTTTCCCACGTCGCTTTTAGTTTATCCGCTTTCTATAGCTCGTTTTGTATTTTGGCCTTTCATATTCGCGTTGTTCTACAGCCCTCGGTTGTATTTTTGTTAGTTTATTTTCCTTGCATACTTTGCAAGCGACTTTTAACAGTTTTTTTCCTGGCTTCGTCCAGCACTTTGTGTCATAGAATTCCGTTGTGTACAATTAGATTTGTCAATCCACACCCTTTGTCTCTGCGTTTGTGGGATCCACTATCCGGTTATTCCGGAAATCATTACAAAAGTAAGCAAAAACTGCAAAGCTCACAAGCTAACCTAGCTAGGATCCCAGCTTCATAAAAGCAAGTTGGGTAGCTATAGTACAGTTTATTTCCAGATCACCAATTTATTTATTCAACATTTCATCTCTAAACATTATGCAATAGTTTGATGGCTAAGTTAAGTACTATATTACTATAGGCTGCAGCTGCAAGTCCACCCTACCAACCCCTAACAACCCTTTCACACTGGTGGGCGTATGCACTTGGGTGGGTGGGCAAGTCATTTTATGCTTTGGCGCTCAGTAATCTGCTCTAAATACGGCATCCTATTATTTAGAAAGCATTTAAGCTTGGACATCATGATTAGTAACTGAGATTGTTGTGGCATCTGTATGGTGCCAATTTACTGATGACTTTGTATCTTGTAATGAATTAGTTGCTCTTGGCCAAATAGGGTTGCGCCAGTCAGACTGATGACTAAATTCCAATTTGGAGCAATGTCACTGAAATATTATTAGCTATGCCAAGGAGGAGAATATATATATATATTGTGCTTTTGAATACTGTGGTAATGACTCACTTAAATTACCTGTTCTAATAATTAACAATTTACAAGCTATGTGTTGAGATATCCTTATCCAAATCATGTTCCCCAAACCAAAATGATGCAATTCCATAAAAAGATTCTTCTTCCTGTTGACTCTTGGGGCTCCGTTTTCATAGACAGGCGCACGTACACATTGTCATTTCTGAGGCAAGTGTAGTCTACCGTGTTTGTGACGATAAGGGTGACACAGCTGATGTCCCCCTGGTGCATCTGGCATTTAGTGAAAGAGAGTAGACTGCGCTCAGTGTAAAAACAGGTGCACCCTTATTTTCATGCCGAGGCAGGTCTAGTTTAGCATGTTTGTGAATTTGGTAGACATGCTACGCTTCCATGGGCGTACCGGCGCACAGAGCTGCCACGTCCAACTGCACATCTACAAATTAGTGACGAAAAATTGGATTTTAGATTTTAGACTCAGTAAAACCAGGCCTAAATAGTGCCCTAGGTGTTGTAACGCAATAATGGTTTGATTTGATTGATTGATTTAAATGTAAAAAACGCACTGGTAACCAGTCCAGGGTGTAACGACTGCTTCTTGCCCAAATTCAGCTGGAATAGGCTACACCTTACCTACCACCCTATTGAGGACAAGCAGTATAGTAAGTGGATGGATGGGCTCATAACCAAGACCGATTGACTCAGACACATGTCATATATTAAGTTGTACACTGCTTATCCTGGTCATGTCATGGACTACCCGCTTGCCTGCTTACCAGTCAATCATAGGCAATTTTAAAAAGGGCATTGACGGAGAATTGACCCAACCCCAGCAAGTCCATTATACTTGGAATAGCCATTAACAGACGACCAGAGAAACTAGCCTAATTACCTAAACAAAGCATATTTTCAGTTTGTCTGTCTGATTTACAAACTTAAAGTACTCAGGACACAAGTCAGACTACAATAGGTTTTAATCTTAAATGTGCAATCAAGAGAATATGGACACATCATTGTGGAATATATTGCAATAAAGCATGGCCGGGATACTGTCCAAACTGTCCTCAGACCTCCCAGCATGGCCGGTACACTCGTCCCACCATGCACCTCATGGTGTCGCGCCTCAGGATTGGGATGCTCAGGTCCTGGCCGGTGTTTCTGTGTTCGATGACTTGGCCGTTGTCATCAGCTCGTCGCTTGTACAGGGGCAGTCCATTGCGCAGCATTTGCATGTCGTGCCAAAGACTCCGATCGGCGACAACGATGACCCTCTGCCCTCTTGTTTTGCTCATGGGATCGGCCTCACCGCGGTTGTTTTCTGTCATCTCCTCGCTCAGCAAGGAGGTGAATGCAGCCTGATCCAAGGAGCTGTCTTCAGCCAGGTCCACAGGCGACGCACAAGAAGATTGCAGCAAAAGTGCTGCAGCAAAGATGATGCACATGAGGGACTGTCTCATGGTGAAGATCGTTATGAAGACTGCTTGGCTTCAGGAACGAATCGCTCTGCAGATGTCTCAGTTTCTTGTTGTGACTTAAAGATCCTGGGAAGGTCATTTATACCATTTGGGTTACACAGGATTGTCCATGTTGCCTTTTGTCCTGTACGTCATGATAGCTTCTCCCATTGTGCTTGGAAAATTAGCTGAAAGTATGAGTAGAATTATTGCACTGTTCAAGTGTGTTGACTTCACACAAATTAATTAAAGTCCTGCGGTGGATGACTTTGGACCATTGAAAACAAAACTGTGGGAATTCTTTGAGCGGCTGAAAGCAAGAAGACTTTAATCCAAAATGACTGACCTTTTAAAGAATGGAGTTGGATTAACCACCCATAGGAGCATTGTGGCTTCATACATGATGAAGGCTAACCACTTTTTCCTCATTGTTCACTCTTGTTTTTATAGCAGTGATCGAATGGGATTAGTGGGACAATCTGATTGTTTGTTTGTCGTGTAGGCAGTTTGAAGTTTAAAGATAATCCTAAAGAAGAAAATTGTGACAAATCTGCCAGCATGGATCTCTTCCGTCAATTATGGCTTCCGGATGGTAATGAGAAGCTACATGCACCTGCACACGTACACAGCCAGCAAGTGAGATCCGTTTTTAAAACAGAGTTTCTAAAACTGCTGATAACCAACGCTCAGAGGCTCAGGATCAAACTTGTGGCCTGACAGGAGAAAATGCAAACATCAAATTTAGTAAAAAAAAATCACAATTTGAAAAGACCTCAATCAAAAGCAAGAATCACAGAAACAACAGACAAGGCAAGGCTGAGCAGGGCGCAGAAGGAGCAGAGAAGCTGATTACTTGATACACACAAGAGGATGGCTAAGGGAATATAACAGAGCAGGTAGACCTAATAAGAGGCAGTGACAAACACAATAAAGGTTAACACAATTACAATCATAAATCCAGAAACTGTCCAAAATCTTCCAACTAATAAGTAAAAGCCGGCTGCCACACAACGCAAACAATCTGACAAGGTTAATACAAGCGCCGCAAACAACTCTTGAACACCAAGTTAATCGTATGCTAACACTCACATAACATGGCAACTCAGTTTAGCTAGCAGAGATTGAAAACTAACAAATGTCACATGACTGACAGACGGCCAAAACACAAAAATTGCTATTTGATCAAATGCACTTTTTTTGAGAAAAAAAAGAAGAAGTTATTTCAGAATGCTATCTGTCAAGCTAATATCTGCTCACCAATAAGCCTACAGATATATGTTTTACAGTGGACTCTTTCTTTATGTTTAAATATTTTCATTAGGAGACAGGTTTGGATTCCTGGAAGGCCAATCTTGTACTCACACTCGTTTGCTACGAAGTCATGCTGTTGTAGCACGTGCAGAATGTGGCTTGGCGTTGTCTTGCTGAAATAATCAGGGACGTCGCTGAAAAGATGTTGCTCAGATGGCAGCAGACGTTGCCGCAAAAATTGTATGTACTTTGCAACATTGTGCAGAGAGAAACACAGCAAGGGATTTTCAGACATCACATTTCCACATCAATTTGAATTTTTTTTTTTTAACAAGATGGTATGTAGCCTATATTGACACTTGTATTGCTTCACAGATGTGCAACCAACACCACCCCATACCATCACAGATGCTGTCTTTTGAACTCTGCGCTGATCATAACCTGCATGGTCCTATTTCTCTTTGGCCTGGAGGAGGCGGCGGCCATCATCACGGTCCATGATTTCCAAAAAACATTTGAAATGTAGACTCGTCAGACCACAGCACACTTTTCCACTTTGCTTCAGTCCATCTCAGATGAGCTCAGGCCCAATTTTTTTTATTGAATATAGTTGAAAGGGATTTACAAACCATTGTATTCTGTTTTTTATTTGCATTTTACACAACATACCATCTCCACTGAGTTAACCTAAGGGTTTGTAGCTAAAAACAGTGATTGGAACCAGAGGTTTTCATCAAGGGGAAAAAAACTGACTAACCCGCAGACTTGCTGCACTCGGACTGTAACAATGGATGAAGATTGGCTCGATCAATAATTGGATGTAATTAAAGTCCCGCCAGTAGGTGAAATGACAGGAGTGATTTGTACTTTCAGTTTTTCTCAGCTAATTTGCTGATTTTAACCAAGTCGTTGTTGTTTTTTAGCTGCTTGTCTTCCTCTGTGCTTGTCTGGAAGAACGGGAGCAAGATTGTTCACAAGAGAAGGGACCACTTAAGTTATAGGTGTGAAACTCCGATCCTGGAGGGCCCTAGTCCTACAAGTTTTAGATGTTTCCGTTCTCCAACACAGCTGATATATGGTCAGCTCATCAACAAGCTCTGCACAAGCCTGATAATGATCCTGCTGATTGGAATCAGCTTGTGTTGGAAGAGGGAAACCTCCAAAACCTGTAAGACTGCGGCCCTCGAGGACCTGAGTTTGACACCTATGACTTAAGTCATTTTTAATTGGGGCTGTCATGGACAAATGCTTGCACCCCCCCCCCCCCTCTTTCATTTCATGTTGTTAATTAGACTGAATAAAGGTTATGTTATATATCCTCAATAGCCAAAATAGTAGGTACGTCGAATGGGAGCCAATACAAGAGCTCGACAAAAATCTGCTAAATGTTTGTTTAATGATGTGGACATGGATGATGTTTATTGATGTGGTTGTATTTTGAAGTGGTGTACAGCTTTTTTAAGGCAGAATTTCTGTTAAACAGCTCATGTATGGGCTCTCTTTAGATTGTCAATTGCAGTATTGACTACATTGTGAGATTGGGAGGCAGACTGAGGCAGGGCTGCTAACACACAGTACAAGGTGCTGCCTAAACCACACATCAAACTGACCCAATGGCTTTTTGCAAAAATCAAATCCCTGTTCAAGGAAAGCTCAAACAAATAGTCAAAGATAGTACCATTTCAGTTGGCGCTCTTCTGCATCCTGAATAACTAGGGGGCAATCTAGCGAGAGATAACTCTGGAGCAAGTGAAAACTAAAACAGACGGGGGGCAAAATAACTTTGCTGTTTGCGAAGACCTGAAGAGCACCCTGGAATGTTGAACCGACTAATGATGGAAAACAGCAGAAGTCCTAAGAGTGCGAAGATGAAAGCCAAACATTGCTCTCAGCGGTTATTTGAGGCTCGTGTCGCTAATGGGAGCTGGTACAAGGTCAGGAAAAAAGATGAAAGCAAGGAGAGAAAAGATGACCATTGATCTGTTGCTATGGAATGATAGATTAATAAAGGAAACCTAAAATAGCCATGGTGTTTCCTGAAAAAGTAAGCACAATTAAAAAAAAGAAACAGTTGCAGTGTTACTAATACTTAAAGTGAAGGATAATCTGCACATAATGATCATAAAAGCGTACAATTCGTCTTTCTGTCAAGGGCAAGATATTACCGGCGGTTAGAAGTAGTCGATCTATCTATCTGTTTTGCAGCAATTAGCATTAGAATATAGCTAAGTTTCATCATTATTCACAAATCTGTTTAAAACACTGGGGGGAAAGCCTTTTTGCAACATGGCCCTGGTTGAGCTCGTATACTCTGCTGCCACCTGCTGGCCGTTTTTGTAATAACTACCATTGCTTTAAGCTTTTTCTTCAGTTCAGAGGCTGCATCAAAGCCTTCTGTATGCTTTAGCATAAAAAAATAGAGCTGTCAAACGATTACATTTTTTAATCTGATTAATCACATCTTAGAATTTTGATTAATCACGATTGATCGCGTGATTAAAAAAAGGCTTTTTCTAATCAACATTTTTTCCCCGCCAAATTTGAAGAGCACGGGTTATGTGTTAATTCTTTTGACATTTTATGAGGCCGTCTTCAACATTTTTTGACCGACTGCCCACGCTCATCCTCCTCTTTTTCTAATCAATTAATTACTTGCATAATTTAAAATGGAAAAAAATGACATCAGTATTTTGTCATGAACAAATATTCTAAATGTGATACGCAAACATTAATTAAATGCTTTACTTTAATGCATGTAATTCTGTTTATTGCTCAAACACAACCAGTAAACGTAGCCGTCCGCTGTCACACAAAAGGGTAATATATGGTTTGTGATTAATTAACCAGTTAACGCTTTAACTTTGACAGCACTTAAAAAAAAAAAACATAAACCATGGTAATATTTAAAATAGAACGTATTTATACGTTTTTGGAGCAAATTAGACAAATCAGGAGCAAAGACACATGTACAGTACAGCCAGCAGGTAACAACATGACTGTACTATGTCATATTTTTGGCTGCTTTGAAGATTTTAGGTGCGCAATTAAAAAATCATGAAATACTCATTTAATGTATATTGATTCGAGCCAGCGTTCATTTTGGTGTGCATATATATCGTTTAAAACCAACAAACCACACACTTTTAGTCACAAGAACATAATGATATCGTTTCTATTGTGGTGTCTATTTAATACAAGCTAATGGTGGACCCATTAGAATGTAATGGTAGGTCTAAAATAATCCACCATGGGAAGTGTCTGAATCACTCCTTCTTTCTACTGTCTAACAGTGAGGGACTGCTTCTGAGTCTTTGCCGATGTTCATGTTGCCATAGAGACCAGTTGTTGAGCAGATCGCATCCTCCTTGCCCACACAGGTCAGATTCAGCATACTGACTTCTGGGTGTAGACCTATAAGGAAATGCGCACGAAGGAACGGCTGTCTCCTTTTGTCGCAATATCTTAGATTAGCTCTTAGCTCACAAAAATCTGACAGAGAAAATATTTTTTAAAAAAGGATGAAGGCTACATTGGGATACACATTTATCAGACACTTTCTTAGGTACACCTGCACTATCTAAAACGATATCTTTCCGATGATGGATGATTGAGCTGCATGAAAATGTTGCCTTTGACAAAGGTAATGTTGGCTATCTTTAATAAGTTTGTTGCATTGCTGTAGATTGGGATATGTAGTATCCCTACTCCCATACACACAGCCTACAAAATGCCTGCTTACTATGAACACCTGGAAACCTAGTAGAAGGAGCGTTTAGCCCAGTTTGATAGTTTGGAGAGCTCTGACGGGGCTTTCATGCTGAGCTGGCAGCTTGTTCCAGACATACTGGCTGCCTGACAGTCAAAACTTTGCCGCAGAGTCTCAGCAACAAGCGCTGTGGTTTTCATTTGGTCTCGTATCCACTGTAACAAGACCAGGGTGTTATATTTAGCAGGGTCTGCATCACTTTCAATAAAGGCGAGGGGGATGTGATGAGAAATGGATTGGCATGATTGTGTCATAAATACATATATTCATATAATTTTTAAAAAATCTATATATATAAATGACCTTTTCACAGAAGTCATGCAGACATGGCCATAAAGTAAACAGGTGTAAAATCAGGTTATATCTCAATTATAGAGTTAACGTCCTGCTTTTGCTCAGTTGTTAGGGAAATACACTACAGCTCAGCAAGAAGCGCTAGATATTCTGGAGAGAAATGTCCTGCTTATTTTATTAGTTTGTTAGTTCAAATAATTCCACTGGATTTTTATTTGTTATTTTTAAAGCGACCAAGGACAATTTTTGAAAGCGTAATTGTAGGCTTGACCGGAGAACGGGCCCGAGTTTAACCCTGCGGTTACGGGCAAGATTCGATGGATCAATGATTGGATGCAATTAAATGTCTAACAGGTGGTCAAATGACAGGAGCACCATTTTTTTCTTTCCCTTAATTGCACCTCTGGGGGAAAAGCTGTTTGCTAAAGCCTTGCAATCTTCCTCTGCAGACACATGAAGGAATGTGAGGAAGATGATTCACCCTTCATCCTCCACAGAGAGGAATCCCCCACACACACACTCCTTTTTAATTGTGGCTGTCATGGTCAAAACAGTTGTGCTTGATGGCCACAATTGAGTACACTTGGAGGGTATATGAAACTAATCGAGGAAGTATATAAAGCAAGACAAAACGATCATCTAAATCCATTTGCTGTATAACGCAAAATGAACTTAAATGAATGACTCCCCCCCCCAAAAAAAAATAATTCATAAACTGACTACATGACAGACATTTTTTTCCCCATCTCATTGTTTTATTGTACCAAGACTGAAAGTAACAGGAGTGTGTTTGAGTTAACAGCATGTTGAAAATAAGCACATTACTGTGATGGAACCCCAAAAAATTAATAATAAATAAATAAATAAATAAGAATTTCAGGTAGCCCTTACACTGCATGTGCTCCTTCTGAGAAGAAGATAAATGTAAAAATTTCAGTTGGACGATTAAAATGACGTCACATTCGCCCACAACGTGCCTCATTTCTTCAAAGGTTTAACGTCTTGTGTGTTTACCGTTACCATGGAGACACTTCCGTCGCAGGGACCCGATTTGTGCCTGCGGTAGTTTACCTCCTTTACCGACATCTGACTTATGTAACTCTTGGTTTATACGATATAGCTTCCTAAATTTGCTGAAATGGCGGACGGCGCAGTTGATGCAAGTCAACAAAATGACGGCCCCGAAGTGGTGAGTGTGCGACGTGTGGTTGTGGTGCCACTACGTGTAATTCTTCTATATACACATCGGAGGGAATATAATGAACTGAGCATAGCTTGTTGTTTGTTGGAGAAACACTATGTGATACAAGAAAGGCAGAAAACGTCGATTTGAGATTCGACAATGAAATACACTATACTTATATTAGGCTACTGTACGAATGAACTTCCGGTCGCATCACGCTCAAAAGTATGTTTCAAAATAAAAGTCAACATTGTACAGTTTGTTTCTCAATGTAGTGTTTCCAAACATTCATAGAGGCAAAGTACATTTTACTTTTGAAAAAAACAATCTCACACATCACAAAACAAAAAAATGGATAAACAGGTTTTGCATGTTTAGAATGACATAAGCAACTGCATCTCATGGTCACATTTTCATAATTATGACATCTGTTTTGAGTCATTCTGTTAATAGTCAATCAAAACACACAAGTCACTGGTGGTTAAGTGGTGCACTTAAATAATATATTGTTTTCAAATTTTGTCACCCAAATGTCATATTCATCCAACTCCAAGCAAACAAGGGAGCAAATCCTGAGACATGGACACAAAGGAATCATCACCATGAACACCGGAGCTAAGATGGAAAATGTCACCACCCTGAAATTGGCATTTGCTCCTCCAAAAACTCCAGGGGTGAGGCTGCAGGGTATGTGTAGTTTTCATTTTGGCAAGTTTTCATTTTGGCATGCCACGCACTCTAAGGGACTGTCCTAATTCAACAGTCACATGGTTGAATTGTTTTCTGCAATTATGACACTACTACTCACTTTATTTTTTCATCTGCTTCATCATGTCTTCAGGCCTCAGGTCTGAGCTTTTGGAAAGAAGAATCGCCCAAATAATAAGGTAGGGATTCATATTACATCTCCAACTTTGTTGTACCTGTTACAAGGATGCTTAATCAGGTTCTCACTTGGGTTGAAGTCGGGGGATGATTGCGATTATTGTGGTGGCCATGAATGTATCTTCCTTCATACCAATAGCAACTAAATCTTCGATGATAGCTTTTACATGGGAATTATTGTACTCCCGAAGGCAAAGCTTCCTTTATACGATGGCAGAAAGCGGGCAGTTAGAAACTCATCATTTTTGCAGAGGTCATTTTGACATCTTCAGGCACCCAATGAACTTGATCCATCAAGACTAACATTAGCAACACTAAAAGAACATAAGTGAGTATTTAGTTATGCAATATGTTGTTTGATGATGTTTTTGCAGAGACAAGATTCATGCAGAACGGAACCCACCGCTTCCCCAAACCGACTTCTCCTCCGTAACTCAGAGGGATTTTCGAGTTGAGGGATTCGTCCCCCGAACTACTAAAGTCAACCGTGTATGTATCCTTGCATACAATTTACGTTACGTACTGAATGTTCGCGTGTTAATGGCAGTCATGCCGGTTTCAGGACACTTTGTATCACAAAGGTGGATTCCTTCTGGATTTGGTAGCATTTAATCAACTTCAATATTTATTTATTTATGTATTTATTTATTTAATGGCCATCTTTGTTAGTCTTTAATTTACTTTAACATTATGGCTTTAAGTAAATGAGACAATATTTTTATGAGTCTAGAAGCAAAAACATGCAACAACATATTTGACCTTTAACAAGACACCTCAAACAATGGAAGCCTATAAAATAACCAGAAGTCTCTTGCACATCTTGCTCTTTATCTATTACTTTATTTATTAAAACACTTACCGTTTTGCGAAACACAAAGTCATAGTAAAAAGTGTATTTCAAGTCAATTCCTGGAGTAAAATCCCCTAAATTATATGTAAATTGTACGACATATACAGTGATTTATTGATAAAATATAATTTACTGTTTTTTCTCCCCATTTTGTTGCTTCTATTTCCAGATTCATGATTATAAAACTGAGCAGGCCATCAGCTATTGGAGTGAAAACTACCAGCGGATACAGGTGGGTCACAATTGTTTCTGGAATAATAACAATAATACATTTTATTTGTAAAGCACTTTACATTTGAAATCAAATCTCAAAGTGCTACAATGGGTACAGCATAAAACGGCAATACAACCAATACATAAAATAGCAGCATACAAGAGAAATAATAAAAACGCAATAAAAAATAAAATAAAAAGCAATATTCTTATGCAATACTGTACACCAGCAGTCCCCAACCACCGGGTTGCGCCGCACAATTGAAAGAATAAAAAACTTACTGTACTTCCGGTTAATTGATTAGCCGAGGCTGACAAATATTTTATTTTGTAAAGTGACCGGATTCTCTCTGTTTACGATGGACTCTTGACGCATGTCAACATGCTAATTATCTCAGTCACGTAGCACTGATGCTAATCAACAAGTTAGTAAACTGAATAAAAAACAGACATATTATAGTTACATAAAAATGTGGCTTCACATTTCCTGTTATATCTACAAAATGTCCCAGTTTTTGTGTTGCTGGTATCATTCATAAGCATTACCATAGTGACCTCACCATATTAAAGCGTTGTTGTTACCCTTGTTATGGTGTTTGTGCTGCTAGTACAGGTACATAAAAATACATAGTGGATTTGCGTTTGTTGTTGTAGCCTTTTATTAATCAGCCGGTACAAAAGATGTATTTGCCTTTTTTTTCTGTAAAAGCTTATAGTCCTTCCATTCCCTTACAAATGGTACCATCCAATTTGTGAGAAGTTATAACCGCAAAAGCTCCATGAATGAAACGTGTTTGTGCACTAAGGTCAAAAGGAGGATGATTAGGGACTGGTGGAAGATTTCTCCTCCCAATTATTCTCTTTTTGCAGATTCTGCAGCCTCTATGAATTCTGAACAGAACCCACAGCCCATCAGTTTCAGGATGCATTTCTGCATATTTCTTTTGTTTTGTCTTACAGGGTGTGAGCCCGGCAGAATGCCCGAATACACCCTTTAAAAAGTCAGCCCAGTTTTCCACACCCATCGGTGAGCAGCGGGAAGACATCGACCCCTTGATTTAATAATTGTCCAAATGAATGCTTTTTCAATGAATTGAGCTTTTCCTTGTATGCTTTTGATGCTGACGAGCTCTAAACTGCATATAGGGACACTGCCACTCATGTTTCTTTTAATATGCTAAACTAAGGGTGTCAAACTCAGTTATGGCTTTCTTTTAAAGACCCTGTAAAATGATATCAGTGATTTGCTTCTAAATAAAAGATGAACCTCAACTACTTAGGGGAATGGGTCGTCCTTTACAGATGATTCTCCGTTACATTTGAATACTTTTTTTGTGGGCTAAAAACATCCTTGCTGTATACAAATATTGCAAATAAAAAATAAACTCAAACATTTTAAAATTTCTCCAAACTTAGCTTGCTGGTTGAGGGTGGGGATAATGGTGTGGATCTGGTGGCGTTCACGAGCTATGATGTTAGCGCTTCCTTTCTTTCACCTCCTTTGCGATTAGATGCCAAAGATAAGGGCTTTACAAAAAACAACACCTGTGCTCTTTAGCAAGCTAATGTTCATGTTTTCTATGACTTTTGATGAGACATGCTAACATGGTTGCCACAGACAGTAGCCTATGGACATGCATTGCTTTTGATGGGAAAGCCGCCCCTGCCAACATGGCCGCTGCATTGGCACGCTTTCACACCTTATTTTAACTTGATAGGGACTTTACGAGCTCTTATGACAAAAAAATTATAAAAATCACGATGTATAATCTCTTAATTATACTATATACATAAACACAATTGCTCCTGAATGTCATTGTTATCGTGATACAGTACATTTTTAACAGCAAATTGAATTTGAAATGGTCATTGATACGTGCGCGCTAAACCATGCAGTTTGTTTTAAGTGTGTCTGATGATTTACAGTTTTTGGTTTCAAGAGTATGCAATTGTTTATACAGCCTCTGTCAGACAGTGGAGTTTGTTTTACATCATTAACTTCACCTTTTGTGTAAATTTAATGCTGCAACTATTTAAGAGCTCCAAAACAAAACACTGCTCACAAAAGCCTCCTATAGCAAGAAGTATCATGAAATGATGTTTGTACATTAACTCATTCACTGACATTGACGGCTATAAACGTAAAAAATTAATTTGAACAATTTCTATTAGTTCAACATTTTTTCCACTTTTGTTTACAAGAGTATGAAAACCTAGATTGTTTTTGTACATTTAGAACAGATATAACATTTGTGATTAATCGTGAGTTAACTAGTGAAGTCATGCGATTAATTACGATTAAAAAATGTAATCGCCTGACGCCCTGAATTTTTTATATTATTTTCTTTTTATTCATTCATGCCATAAACGTCAAAAATTCATTTGAGCTATTTCTATTAGTTCCAACTTTTTCCCCACTTTTGTATACAAGAGTACGAAAACCTAGAATGTTTTTTATTGTACATTTAGAACAGACATAACATTTGTGATAATCGTGAATTAACTAGTGAAGTCATGCGATTAATTATGATTAAAAATGTTAATCGCCTGTCACCCCTAATTTTTTATAATCTTTTTATTTGTATTTTTATGAATTTATGGCAGTGAATGAGAAAGGCACTTGAAAGACATGCACCTACCGCATATGCAGATTGTGAAACACAGCAATGTGCACTGGGAAATCAAACAGGGCTTTACAACGGCATATGTGTTCTGTCAATCACAGGACAATGCTGGGAGATGTTGATCCGTTCTGAGCATTCAGGAAAGATTAGTGGGCGGTAGCTATGGCGACAAGTAATTTTAGCTTATATGTATGCAGATTTCCCGCCAGAACATTAGATGATACCAGAAAGGCTTGGAGAGGATTTGTACGTGTCATTTTAGATGTCATGTTATACATCAATTTTGTGTTGTTGTTTTTTTGCTCCTCTTTATTTGTGTCTCTTATGTGTCATGTTATTTTGGGGGAGGCGCACACTAAGAACAACAAGTGAAACATGGGCATCTGAATGCACAATTTTCTAAAGAGATCAATCAAGGTGAAAATAATCCATTCCAGTTAAAGAATCGCTGTAGTAACTAGTTTTGTTTTTTAAAGTTTTTTTTTACAACGGTCCATTGAGAAGATAGTTGTTTTCCCATGCAGCAGATAAATACTTCACATCATTTCAACCCATATACAGTGCTGTGAATTTTTTTTCTTCCTCTCTTCTCTGCAGTTTCCCCAACTTGAAAGTTTAATATCATCAAACACGTCAGAGAACGCAAGTAAGAACATTTGAGTAACATTTACACTTGGAAGAGAGTAAAATAAAGAATTGGGGGGGGGGGGGTAGGGGGGGGGAACTCACTCAAGGGTTGAGGAACAAACTCACGACCTTCAGCTGCCACGCTGCTCCTGCTGTGTGTTGGTATATCGCTCGTGTCAGCTGGAATCTTCCTAGCTCCAAGAGACCAAAAACTTTTGGTTTCCTCTTGGAGATACATAAACACACTCTAAAAACAGTTGGGTCAAAAATAATCTCAACTATGGGTCAAAAATGGACTGATGCTGGATCAATTTGACCCAACTTTAAATCAAGAAATGTGTCTTTTAGTGTAAAACAACTCATAAATATTGGTCGGATCATTTACTTGGGTAAAAAAAAAAAAGAGGGTCATTTTGCACAAAACAACCCAGAAAGTTGGGTCTCTAAAAACACTCAAAACAAAACAACTGTTTTTAGAGTGTACTCTCTTCCAAATGTAAATATTAGCCTACTCTAAAACGGAGTCTCTTTTGTCCCACTCTAATTAGAGTCAAATTTACTCTGCAGAATTTATTGTGTAGAAGTAAGAGTGGTCCAAAATAATTCTACACAGATGTGAAAGACTCATACCCAGTATTAGAAAATGCTTGATTTCAGTCGTTGCTGCTTAGGGGTGGTCTAACATTTTTCTTTATACCGTAAACACCAAGTAAATCAAAAGTCAAGCTAGTCAAGATATTCTTGTCAATCAAGACTCAGGTTGGATTATTATACGTGAAGCAAAATGCAATGTGCATTGGTTGTTCATTCGGATTCCTGCCAAAGGAAAGTGTCGCAAATATCAAGATGGTGGACAGCCAGGCCACTTGTGTGAAGTTAGCAGGCAAACGCGTGGCTCAGCAGAGAAATTCACTGATGCTCTCGCTTGCTCTGCCTCGAACAGGCATCTGTTACCAGGAGGAAGTGGGCGGTAATTACATTCACGCAGTAGGGGAAGATGGTCTCCAGCAGAGACACGTGCACATACAGCGAGTCCAAGTGCCACAGCTGATAATGAGCAGCTAATGAGCAGTGATGTCACCACAACACAGATGCTTGCTGCCGCAAACACTACATGACATTAAAATTAGAAACTTAAATGCCATCATCAGGTATTATTTGTAAAATAACGATTGGAAGAGAGACGTTTTCATGAGTTTATTGAACAAAATATTTTACAGTATCTTGGATATACATATATACAAATCTTGCATTTGCCTGTATAGCACTATTAAAGCCTGCCAGCAGTGTACATAAACACTGCCTCCAAAGTATGTTCCAAGGAAATATTAATACATCATTGACTTCAAAACACATTATACAAATCTGAATATAGAAAGCACAAAAAATAAGATATTTCCCGTGAAAAGTACTCACTCCGAGGACATAAAATTTCTTCATACAAAAACATCTTTATGTTTTTTTGTTTTGTAGTTGCAGCATTCAGGTCATACAAATACCTGGAATTTCCTCTGTTTTAGGTGTACGGTTTATGTTCCTCTGCATGGAAATGTCACACAAAAGACTTATTCTAGAACAAATAAAGCAGTGGCTCGGCCACCGGATCTTCTGATGTCGCCGCCGCCTCTCAGATAACATACACATCAGACTTATCCCCGAGTAGCCAATAGGTTCTCATTTTACCTTTGCCCTGAAACACACAAATCAATAAGTTCATCAAGAGGAACGAAGGGCGGGGGAGGGTAACGTTACATCCTCAGTTTGCTTTCCTTTCTTGAAGGTGATCACAAAGATCAAATTTCACCACTAACGGTGACATCATTTGGCCAAAATACTCGAGTTTAATGTCTTCAGTTTGTCACATTGGACTACATAAATGCAATGTGCTCACATGTCAACACTGAATATCTGACTGAGGTCAAATTATTATATGTTTATTTTCACAACTGTAAGTCAAACATTTTAAAAGCAAAGGAGTAGGGTGGGGGGGTTAAAAATATTTCATCCAGACCCCCCGTCGATGATAGTTAATGAAGGAGCATCAAGATGGTAAAAAAAAGATATATATATTTTTTAACTCATTTGCTCCCAAAACCATATAAATACGTGCTATTTTAAATATTACCATGCTCCCAAAGACGTATTTGTATGTTTTTTTTTCCTGCAAGAGCATACAGAAGGCTTTGATGGAGCCTCTGAACTGAAGAGAATGCATGAAGCAATGGTAGTTATTACAAAAACGGCCAGCAGGTGGCAGCAGAGTATAAGAGATCAACCAGGGCCGTGTTTCAAAAAGGCTTTTTTTTTTGTGAATAATGATGAAACTTAGCTATATTCCAATGCTAATTGCTGCAAAACGGAAACAGTTAGATTTTTTTTTCCTGATGAAAGAAGAGACTCTAATCTTTCTTTTGGTAGGTTCCATGTTATAGCAATAGAACATAATATTCTGTGGGCCTTGCAAAATCAGTCAAAATGCAGAAAACAGCCGGGAGTGAAGGGGGTTGCTTCAGTGAAAATGGCTGGGAGTGAATGAGTTAAAAAAATATTTTTTTTTATACAAAACGACCAGCAAATCTAATATCTATTATGTTATAAAATTGTTATCTGGCTATAAATATATTTTAAAAAAATGGGAATGTCATTTAAAGCACTCAATAATTGTGCACATCTTACTTTCATTTCAACATCTCCTCGTAACTGTAGATCAAAGTAGCCAAACTCATCCAGCACTTCTTTGGTAGCTGAGGATAAGTGGATCTTCAGAGCTGTAAAACACACATAATATTTTTTTTCTTCAAAAGAAATACAATTTCAACAAATCTTTATTATCAACTCTATTATTCTGAGCAGTAAATTTTTTCAGACGCGGATCTTGACGGTGGCCGCAGTTTATGGCTGGCTAAGGGCCCCTACACTTTAAGTGCTATCAATTATTTACCAGAACACAGGAAGCAACTTAGCAGCTAATCAATATGTCCAATGACTTGCTCCAGTGATATTCCACCACACTTGCAGAACATGACTTCCTGTCATTGCAGGTTAAGAATAGAAGCATCAGCATAAAAGGTTTGTATGACTCATATTACAAAGGGGATGATGAGGGAAAATTTAATTTAAACTCATGGTTTGGGAAGCTTGTTTGATTTGAGAAATTTCACATTGTAGAACAGTGTTCAATTACGCACTGCCATTTGTGGGTGATAGGAACCGCAAATGGTAAAAGTCTGCATATTGACACCCATTAGCCGAGTCTCCAGCTTACCTGCAAACCGAATGAGGACCAGCAGTATAGAAAATGCATTGATTGATGGAAGACATTAAAAAAAACGTGTGCTTCGAGGATAATTCCTTCATACTGGCATCTTATGGCAAATAAATCACTGAGGACTGAATAATTATTTTCGTTGTTCTCAACAAAGATGGTCTTGAGTATCAAAAAGATTGCCAACACACTGAAAAAAGTTAGAGGAGGGAGTCAAGTGTCTATAACCACCACCAGCTCTGTACTGTCATCAAGGAGGAGTGGAAGAGGATTCCAGTAAGAACCTGTGCACTTCCGGTGATTCCAGGCCTAAAAGGGTTAAGGCAGAGCCAGATGGAGGGGGAAAGAAAGGTGCTCACACAAACTATCGGTACTGACAGTTTGGACATAAATTGGACATGTTCACTGCACGGTGTTCTTGCCAGCTATTTAGACAGTAATGACTGTCTCTTATTTTTAGAGATGCTACTTGTACGCTGACTCCTACTCTAAAATATATCTAAGTTTCATTCTAAAGTGTTATTCCTCAAGAAGGTATACTGTAATAATGTAATGTGTATTCATGTTTCATCAATGAGCCACTTAGTTTTAAAGTGACAAGGTTTTGTCGTTTTCCTTTGCCTTAATGACCTAACAAAATCATAAATTGACTTCATTAATATTAATCTGAGATATTGTGTTTAGATTTGGTCTTTTCAAAGACACGGATAGGAAACACACGGAAAGGAAACCCTTAACCAAAAAGTAACCTTTTCAATTCCTTTCTAAAAGTCACTTAAAAAAACATTAGGGACAGCAAGCGTGAAAACATTTGGGGGCGTTCTAACAAAAACAATAACAAAGGATGCAGATGCTCACCCTCTCCGTTTGACTCCATCCGAGATGCCGTGTTGACAGTATCGCCAAACAAACAGTATCTGGGCATCTTCAAACCAACCACTCCAGCACAGACTGGACCTAGAAAATAATAATAATACAAATACATATTGTAATGGAATGTTATGTATGTAGATAAATTACAAGGATTATGTAGCTCGCTAGCTACCTAGCAAGCTTCATAATCATTGCTAGCGGTTATCTAGCCTGCTAGATAGATACAGACAGACAGACAGACAGACAGACAGACAGACAGACAGATAGATAGATAGATAGATAGATAGATAGATAGATAGATAGATAGATAGATAGATAGATAGATAGATAGATAGATAGATAGATAGATAGATAGATAGATAGATAGATAGATAGATAGATAGATAGATAGATAGATAGATAGATAGATAGATAATGCTCGGATGACAGTGTCAGTTACAACAGGCTCTAGCATGCTTCGTGTCCTCTGCAGAAGAAATGGATGGATATTGGATGGTAGATTGCCTTCCTCCAAGTAAGAATGTTTTTTTTCTCCTGTTTTTTTTTGTGTGTCACAGATGTGTGGGTGAACTGAAAAGCAGTTAGAAGGCTTTAATTTTTTTTTGACAATGCTGAGTACGGGCCAACACTCGCTGGTTTATTGCGACATGTCAGGTGTGAGTCTGTTATGATTGGTGTCCTGTCTTGCTTGCTAGGTTTTGTTTGCACCTGTACTCGTCATCCTGTTCCCTTGTGTCATCCAATCATCTCCCCCAGCCACTTGTGTCTTGTCCAGGTCATTTGGCTTGTATTTAATTCCCTGGTTTCGTTCAGTCTTGGTTGGATCATTGTTGCTGTTACCACTCTTGTGTTTT
This sequence comes from Leptonotus elevatus, assembly GCF_054856555.1. NCBI lineage: Eukaryota > Metazoa > Chordata > Actinopteri > Syngnathiformes > Syngnathidae > Leptonotus > Leptonotus elevatus. The sequence continues at coordinate 15,903,634 of NC_141253.1, forward strand.
GTTGTTACTTTGATTTTTTGGTCTTTTCAGAACTTTGCTGGTTTTGTTTATTTAGAGTTTTACCCAGTACCCCTGTTAGTGTTTTTGTTAAATAAATCGCGTTCAGTATAACATGCATCCCTGCCGTGGTTCTCCTGCCTCCCTGCATTTGGGACCTCCACCCCCATCCATGACAGAGTCAGAATGTAAAATGTCATCAACCATTTGTAAGTTGCATCAGTAAATGTTGCGCTGCATCTTATTATAATTCATGATTATAATATAGTGTTTGAGAAGGGAAATTAATTTGTATGTGAGCATGTGGCACATGATCTACTAAGATTGTGATCTTTTACTAAGTAGCACGTGCTAAATTGCATATACACTCTAACTTATTGCGTGTACTGATGGCAACAGGTCTAAAAGGGGAGGGACTACCTTATTTAACAGGGAATGATGATGGTTTTCACCATACATTTACAGAAAATAAATTATCCCTTCGATAATTTTGGTGACATTGTGTTTAAAGCTTGGGATGGCACATCCCAAATATTGCTCTGGTATCAGTCAGTACCGTATTCCCAGTACCAACCACTCGGGCAAAAACTGTTTTCTCGATATGAGGTGAAGGACTGCATTCTGTTTGGCAAACTGTCCACCCATACATTTACACTCACCTGTGTGGATACCTATCCTGAGTCTCAGCTGGTCATTAGGTCTGTGTCGGATCTTGAATGTTTTCACTTGCTCTAACAATGCCAATGACATCCCGGCGATCTCTCTGGCATGGAGTTTCCCGTTCCGCACCGGTAGCCCTGACACCACCATATAGGCGTCACCAATGGTCTCCACCTCAGGGGTAAATAGGACGTGTCATTCATTTCACACACTTGTATTGAGTCATGTTTAGAGCTCAGGACTTACTTTGTAAACATCAAAGTTATCAATGATGGCGTCAAAACAGGTGTACAGGTCATTGAGCAACGTGACCACCTGGAGAGGAACAGAGCAGCTGAATATCAATGACATTGAGTTGACGTGTTATCAGTCTGTACCTGTATGTCAACTCCTTTTTTTAATATCCAAGAACTGTTTGCCAATTGCATGACACAGATGGACAAACAGAATCAAGTTAGTTGCTTAGTCTTTACTGCAGGTTTCCATCTAGCCTCATAATGCTTCACGTATCAGAGAAATATAACTGAGGCAATTCCCTGAGGATGAAGGCTTGTCCAAACATTACTTTATGACCCTCTGGTTCTAGTTGGGCATCATAACAGTGTTTACCTGCAAAGTATCAAGGACGCATCTGTCGAGGAAGGACGCATCTGTACTTGCTCCTGCACTCGCTCGTGACTTCTATTTTGTTGACATTGGGATTTTTAACTACATTGTTGCAATATGCCTGGCGGAAAAAGAGCTGACGAAATTGAGAACATAAAATCTTCCCTGGCAAAAACTCAAGGGAATGGTCACCGAAATACTTGAAATGAAAAAGAGCATCGAGCCACTTCTGCAGGAAATTTAGCAGGTGAAGAAAGAGACATAAGAAAACGATTGACGCATTGTCACCTTGGAACAAAAAGTGGATTTGGAACAGAATCTTCGAATCAACAACATGCAAGGCTGTCATGATAAGGTTGTATTGTGGCTGCAATGTATCTGCTGTAAATAGTTACAATGGGGTTGGTGAACATGGTTCCGGGGTGCGGCTAGCGGGGGCTACTCCGCCGGGTGGGCTGGCCTTGGTGAGCGCTCAGGAATATCAAGATCTACGCATCAGCGGACGCTGGCAACAGTGGTGGCTGAACTGACCAGAATGGAGGGAACATTGCTGTGGACGCAATGAGCAGAAAGCAAGCCAATCTACTCTTCTGGAAGCCACAACATGTGTGAAAGCTGATCCAAGGTCAGCGAAGACGCTACTGGTGAACGAGCATGCGCTCGCCTTGGCTGCTCGCCTGGTTGGGTGGGCCTGATGAACCGATTTACCAATTCCAAATGATTGATTGAAGAGTGTGAAGACTTAAGTCTCGGATTGATGGATAACGATATGAATCAATGACTATCATAATCAATGTATATGACTGATGAGTATAGTAAGAATCGATGGGGACGGGTTACTAATAAGCCATGGCTTCTTCTGATATTATGTGATCGATGTAACCTGTAATAATGTGCCCGAAAGGAAAAAATGAATAAAACAAAAACAAAGTATCCTGTTGAATTGGAGGTCGTGGTTGTGGTTGAATATGACTCAACTCTGCGTCAACGTACTCTGACTGTTGTACTATTCTGAGTTGCAGTTAGTGTGTGGGAACACTCACACTCGGAAGTTGTAAGTCTTACTGCAGTTTGAAATGATTTAAGTATTGGTCAAAAGAATTCAGAGCCTTTGAAGTTGAATTAGTTTGGCAGATGTCTAAAGAAGGCAAACACGAATGAGTACCTGAAGCGGCGTACTTTCCGCAGACATAGACGTGAAGCCAACAATGTCGCTGAAGTAGATGGTGACGCTGTCGAAGGCTTCTGCCTGGACTGTCTCCCCTCGTTTTAGCTGCTCTGCTACAGAACTGTGGGCACAGGGAGACGAGTTAAAAACGTACACACAGCAAATTAGACGCTGGCAGAGCTGACGCTGTTTGCTTAGTGCTGTTACATGAGTCTAGCTAATAGTCTTTCTTAAAACAGAAATGCTGCTAGGCTAATTAAATGCTAGGTTATCTTTGCTAATTTTTCTCATGTTTCTCCCCAACAGAACCAAAAAGGCTGTGAGAGAGGACACTAATGTGAAATGGCGGGGAAAGTAATATCTGTCCTTTCTCTCAAGCTCATCTCTTGCTGACTGGGTGCCTTTGTGCGAGCGAGGGAGCATTTTTCCGACGGAAAATGGGTATGGTAACGTTCGCGAATGATGGGATTTCCTAGTGATGAGTTTCCCAGGCTCTTAAGCCCACTATCGGTTCTTTACTTCACCTTCATTAGTCGGTCGCCTGTCAGGCCTTTTTCTTCCCTTTTATCACAAAGAAAAGTAGATAACTCCTATAATTCATTTTTGAGGATATTTAATGAATGCTATGATAAAAATGGTCCATTAAAGACATATAGTGTTAGGAAGAAAGAAAACAAGCCATGGATTTCTAACCCCCTACAGAATGCAATAAAAATAAAACATTCTTTATATAAAGATTTTTTACTTAATAGAATAGAAGAAGCAGAGAAGAGATACAAGATGTATAAAAGTAAAGTGATAAAGATACTTAGAAAAAGCAAAGAGAGTTACTACAGCAAATTAATGGAAAAGAGCAGAAACAAAATTAGAGCAAATTAATTTTTATTTTATTTTTTGTAAATGTTGGGTCTAGTTTAGCAAATATTACTCCGCCAAGTAATATTGATAATGTAAGTAATTTAGTAGAAATAAATCCAAAGAGTATGTATCTTAAAGAAACTGATGAATATGAAGTAGTAAAGATTGTTAGAGCTTTTAAAAGTAAACGGTCTACAGATGATAATAATGGGTTGGATATGGCCCTAATTAAGGATACTATTGAAGTTGTGGCTAAACCTCTAAACTACATTTTTAATCTGTCACTTTCAACTGAAAAAATAAATCCTTTATACAAATCTGTAAAAAGAAAAAGAAAAAGAAAAAAAAAATCAAATTATAGACCAGTGTCCCTGCTTCCACAATTTTCTAAAATTCTGGAGAAATTATTTGTGATTAGATTGGAGAGTTTTATCAAAAAATATAACATCATAAGTGATTATCAGTATGGATTTAGAGCAAACCAGTCAACAGGATTAGCTCTCATGAAATTCATGGATGAAGTAACCACTGCAATAGACAATAAATTATATTCAATAGGATCTAAAAAATAAAATAAAAGCTTTTGATACGATAAATCATGGTTCATTATTGCAAAAGTTGTATAAGTATGGTGTCGGAGGAGTAGCTCATTCCTGGTTATGTTCTTATTTGAGTGATAGATGGCAAAAAGTATGTTGTGATCAAAATTTAAAGGTAATATGTGGAGTCCCACAAGGGTCAATCCTTGGGCCAAAATTATGTATGTTTGTATCTAAATTTGTTAATTGATGCTTTGCTTTTTGCTGACGACACAACTTTTTTCTGTTCTGGGACCCACTTAAATTATTTGATTACCAATATTGAATGTGAAATGAAATTGGTTAAAAAATGGTTTGACCTGAATAAGTTATCTTTAAATACAAATAAAACTAAATTTATGATATTTGGTGAACGTAAAATGGATTCAATAGTTAAATTGAGAATAGGGGAAGTGGAAATTGAAAAGGTTTTTGATACTAATTTTTTTAGGTGTTATTTTGGATCACAAATTGAAATAAAAAATGCATATAGATTATGTTAAATCAAAGATAGCAAAATCAATTGCCATATTATATAAGGTGAAGGATCTTTTTAATCATCATGATTTGTATATTTTGTATTATTCTTTGGTTTTGCCTTACATAACATATTGTTTGGAAATATGGGGAATGCATATCCCACACATACAAGGTCAATATTTATTCTGCAAAAGAGATGTGGTGTTGAGGAGGATAATGGGTCTTTAATTAATACAGGGATTTACCACAGTTGATTAAATGTATGTGGAGTGCCACTGGAAAGATTGACACCATTTGCTGAGGTCATACTCCAGTTGTACTGTATAGACTGGCCTTGATTTTACTTTGGATACATAAAATCCACCCCAAAAAAGGGAAAAAAAAGCTCATTTTAAAGAAAGACCTATATAACGATATAATGAAATTAATGGCAGTTCTTAATTCTTCTTATTTCTAGTTCCTGATCATAAAATGGCCACAAGAGGGCGGCCACCGTCGCGAGTACTGATTCCTTAAAGTAAGGCCTGACACCAATATCTGGTATCAGTACTTACCCATTCGAAAGTACGATCCGATCTTTTTTACCCATGCATCATAGCAGCGCAAGCAATAGAAAAATAAATAATATTTAATGTACCGATTGATGGCATATGCACCTGAGATGGACCCCCCCCCCACACACACCCCCCTCAATTATGGCAATTTAAATCCGTATTACTCATGGTACAGTATCCACTCTATATTTAAATGAGTAGTGACAATGCTGTTATGACTGTGTTTTGGGTTGGGTTCTGGGGTCATTGTGTTGTTATGATCCGGTATTTGCCTTTGTGATGATGAGGATGATGATGATGATGTCAGTTGCTATGCAGTTACTATGTCCTTTACGATGATGTAGTCAGTTGCTATGGTCCTGTCTTAGTCATTCTTATTTTGACGATCTCTGACATGTTCCTGCTCCAGCGGTGGCTGCTGTTGGAATCAAGGCTCTTCGTCAAAGTTTCTCCATCAAGTGTTTTCTTTGAGGCCATCTGAATCCAGCCCTGATCTATGTTGTTAATTTGTATTTTTGTATTCAGACACTCTCTGAGTCTTGTCTGAGTCTGTGTCTTAAGTATTGAGTGACACCATCAACAAGAATAAAGCTACTTTGTTACTTATCATTAACAGCTGTAAGACACAGACGCTAAGTGCATATATTAGCTCTTTCCTATAAAACGAGAATTAAAAGTATTAGTGTTGTATGCGTAATGTGAAAAGACACTTTCTACAGCTTTTCTTTTCATCACTTACTCTGCAAAGGACCCATTTTTTGTTTCCCTCTCACTGATGCTGCTCTGAATAAACAGACTCAAGGACATCAAACATTCATCTTGCAAGTCCTGCATTTTGGGTGGGTGGGTGGACATGCCGGTTGTTGTAGATAAGCACGACAAGTATATGGGTCACTTTAAAGTAAATATAAACTGACAGATAGGAACTGAATTGCAATTTGTCTTAATGTCCCCCAGTTTAAATCCAGCCACTGTGGGGAAAGACAAGAGTGCGTTTGTGAGTGTTTTCTTTTCTTCTTACTGTGGTAAAATTTGATAGAGAAGATTTTCCGCTTTCCGTTTCTCCTCCAGGTAGGCTTGCGTCCGCTCCTCCACCAGATTCTCCAGATTGTTAGCGTACTGCTCCATTCTGGACAGCAGGTTGTTAAGAATACTGGTGCTGCCTTCCCTGCGGAAAACACCCCCACAGAGCACAATTAGACAACTGTTGCCAGAGATATGCACAGACTGGACTTTTGACCTCTGCAATATCAAGCATTTAAGGATTAAAATATATCTCACCTTGTAGGCTTTGTGCAACTCTCACTGGAAGTGAGATGTGGAAGAAGAAAAAAGATGGCTTCCCCTAAGCTTCTTTCATGAGCCATCATTTTCCATACACGAAAAATAATGGGTTTCATTTGAAGCAATTCACATGTGAATGCAGTACGTTGGATGCTGTCATCACATTTCAGTTGTGATTTATAGAGACACCAAAACAAAGCCATGCTACATGACCTTTTCATCATCAACAGCTCCCATACTTCTGCAATTATCTAGTGTATGTTTTGTGTCATGTGACTTCTCAGGAGATTTACGCATTAGTATGCACACACTCACGCATGCACACACATACTGTACACACACAAAGTACATCTCTAGGAATTTACTCCAACAGAGAAAGATTGTGAGTCACATGCACCGCATTGGTGGTTGAACGTATCAATGTCTGGCTTCCTGCCATGTTTTTTGTGTGTCACACATCCTACAAACACCCACACTTTGCTTAAGTTTAAAGAACAACAATTCTGAGACATGAAACGCACTGAGGACTCTTATCACGCTGTGGGTAATCACACTATTTTGTCTAGATTTTTTTCCATCATTCATCTACATTTTTTTGAAAACTGAAGACATGCTCTTTCCACAACGTAATCATTAGAGCGACTCTTTAATTGGTTTTCTTGTTAATAAAACATGCTTTAAATTTGTTTACAAAATAGGCAATAGTAATAATAATAATAATAATAATAATAAAAATAAAATAAATAAAAAGAATAAAAAATATAAATAATAATAATAATAATAATGATAATAATAATATTAATAATAATAATTATGACTGAAAGATCAACTCTGTTATAATGTGTACTGTTTGATATGTTGCCAAGTTAGATTTTAGTTTCCCAAACAAAATGTTTTGGCACATCAACACCATCATCAACAGTAAACGTGATTGTAAATATTTGTGTCCGTTTCTAAGAATTCGCTGAAATCACCCTTTGTTTGAACATCTAACCAGACAAATATTTATTGAGATTAGCCGATAAATGTGTGTCAGTTCCCCAGATAAAGAAGGCGCCTGCATCTCAGAATGTTGTTTGTCTCGTAATTTTGATGTTTTAAAATCAATGTTTGTCTTTGTAATCATCAGTTATTTTCCCTCCAGAGTTGCCCCTAATACTCCCTTCATACGGCACATAAAGTTTCCAATTTTGCCTACAAGGGAACAGTACAGCTCCTTGATATAAAATCTGAAATCACTCTTTTCCCACATGAGATTTGGATCATTCATGGAAACATCAGGCCCAGTCACAATGTTTAATGAGTATTATTAAGCAGTTCTAGATCCAGATGCAGATATACCAAAATAAGCATCAGGCGCCGTAAACTGTGCAGTTTGGTGGAGTGCTTTTTTGTTTACAAAGTAGTTAAACATACTTGTAGTATTGAGCAAGTAGTATATACACAGTTGGACTTGCACAGTGAGAGGTCAGCATTTAGCGCTGAACACCCCTCTTGTTATCGTGCCCTTCAAGCCCAAGCTCATGAGCAGACCAAATATAACAGCACATTCATCACGTCACGTCAACGACATACATTTACTTCATGGAAATAAGCAGCAAAAAGTGTGTTAACGTGCTGCCTTTCGCAATGAAGGGCTTCATGCACATTTGGAAGGATTGTGCATGCCACTGTCAGGATCTTCCTTGAGTGATTCAGAGGTTATCAATCACACAGAGCTCTCTTACTCCAGCCAGTCCAAATGGAAAGCTATACATCACTAGGATGATCCGGCATTTGACTTGAGAGGTCATACAAGTGGCAAAACACAGCAAATGCTGTTGTAAAATGTCTTCAAGTTGAAAAACAAAAGCACGGCAACTTCTGAAATCAGAATACAACAGGGGCGGAGCGACGTGGTGGCCATGGCCACCATTGGCCACTCTCCAGCCACTCCACTGGCCACCCCCACATCTAGGAAAATATTTTGATAAACATGATTCTGTGGTGAATAAAATTTGCCTCACCTCACTGCTGTTTCCACACAGTCGCATTACACTCAGGCACTTGTATGCTCTGCCATTATACTACTTGAAAAACAATCTGTCCTAACAGTGAAATATTTCATATGTGTGGTAAGCAATAGCATTCATCAAGATGATTACTTTCACACTATAGCACACAATCAACATGGCCGAGAAGTCATTTGTTTATCATACCATCCGCAGTAAAATGGCGTGACAAGTGATCGCTCTGATTGGTTGTTACCAAGTGAATCAGTGCATGACGCTTAGTAGACCCCACCACAATTTTTTTTATTTTGAAAAAAATATTAATTTATTTATATATTCATTTTTATTATTATTATTTTTTTATTCACCCTATGCATTAGGGGTGGGAATCTTTGAATGTCTCACGGTTCGATTCGATTACGATTTTTGGGTGTGCGATTCGATTCAGAATTATAAGCGATTTTTTTATTCAAAATGATTTGATTGACAATGATATTTGCTTCAATTTATAGATGTTCAAGGAATCGTAATGATCTACTCCAGTCTGACTCGCTAATGCTAACTAGTGCGCTACTCGCGGCACTTTTATCACTCAAAAGAACGTCTCCACGCTGCAAAAAAACAACTTTTGTTAGAATAACTTGATCGTGACTTTTTCCTTCTACTCTCTAATGTGGCTACACTTAACAGTGTATCAGACCGCGTGGAACCACACTGCCCCTAAGTAGCCAACTCGGGTACAACATGAACAGCGCTCCCAATAAAGGCACACACAAACAAAGGGAAGACAGTATGAAATAATTTAAATAAAATCGATTTTGGGACATTTAAAATAGATTTTTTGGCACACTCCTACTGTGCATATATTGATGAATCAAGATTCATTCTAAATGACAGCTCGTGCCCATTGCACGCACTCTAATTTGCTTAACCCATTTTTCTCCATGAAAGAACATTTGTCTGACACATCGTTTAAAATTGAAACACATAACAAAAATCAACAATGAAGTTAATATTTTTTTATTAATTCTGAACTTAAAGTGAGGAATGGTGTAAAAGAGTCATAGAAAAAAATTATTATTAGCCAATTAATGAAGAAAAACTGAACTAGCTGTTAAAATATATAGTAAGAAAGTTGATGAAATTGGCATACACACTTTAGTGAACGAGGCCCATTATCTAATAAATTAGGCTCAGTAAAACATTATATTTTACTTAGAGTTGTTCCTACTTGTATTATGGGAGTGTTGGGCAACAATTTGTATACTGTACATTACAATATGTATATCTTATTTTATGAACCTGTGAATGGTATGATAAACAATTTGCGCTGTGTAGATCTCACAACCTTAAAGCTTAGTGTCGCAGTCAATGATTGCTGAGGATCCTATCTCAAGACTACCAGAGAACGGCACATGGTAAATGGTACTTCATTTATATAGAATACTAACTTTTGCTACTACAGATGGCAATGCATTTTATTTATAGATACATTATATTCATATTAAATTACATTACTGGATAAATGGCTCGAAGTCTGTGTCTGTGGCATAATGAACCACAAAGAATGTTTGGACCTCAGTGTCAGCACTCTGAGAACAGCAGCTGTTGTTGGAAAATAAGTAGACCAACAAAACCCAGAGCAGCATGAAGTGCGCGTGCAAGCTAACCAGTGCTGATTGAGGCCTATGAACTGGCAACAAGCAGCGTGAGTGACTTGGTCAGGAAAAAGAAGCTTCCCCATCATCATTAGGAATTGTTTTAATGCCATTGGCTGGTGTTAGAGTCTTGACTGACTCCTTCTGCTTTATTTTAGTATAAACGTAACGTTTAGGCCAGTACAGTCCTGTTTTTGAGCCTTGGTTCTCGCGTCCCAGCGGATGTCGTAGCGATTCATACGGTAAACCCATTAAAAGTGAATTTGACTATTCAATACATTCCTATTTACATCTACTCATAAATTCCTGTTTGCATTCTAATTCGCGTGTACATCTAGTCAGCAGCAGGCTGGAACTAGAACTACTTCCTGGTTTTGCATCTAAGAATCATGGGAAATGGACTCTAGTCACCCCACGCCGGTCAGACAAAACAAGCTGAGCTTTTTTAGCAGTTTATTTCCAATGATACAATGTGCATTGGTTCAAAACTAACCCAAATTAGGTCCAAAGGAGACTTTTTGGGGGTTATTCAATTAAAAAATAACCCACAAACAACCCCCCAAAATAATTAATTTGACCCAACCCCTTTTGGGTTAAATAGCTCAAAAAGTTGGTTCGAATCAGTTTTTGATGCAATTCAATTGGGTTATTCAATTAACCCAAAAACTTGGGTAAAATTAATAACCCACAAACAACCTAAAATTGGGTCGCATTGTGAGTTATTAATTTAATTTGACCCAACTTTTTGGGTTAAATACCTGTAACTCCAAATGTTGGGTCGGCTCATTTTTTACCCAATTCAATTGGGTTATTTATTCAACCCAAAAAGTTGGGTCAAATTAATCAACCACAAAGCAACCCAACCAAACTGGCTTGCTTTGTGGGTTATTAATTTAATTTGACCCAACTTTTTATTAAATGAATAACCCATTTATAATAACCAATTTTTGGTTAATTTTGGTGGTTATTCATAACTCATAAAGTTGGGTTGTTTCATTCTTAACCCAATTTGGGTTATTTTTGACCCAACTGTTTTAGAGTGCATGACCGAGGCGAGGTAAACGCCACAGCCAGCTTCCAATAGTTGTTGGGACAGAACAAAAAAGGTTGGATAATGGTGAGTGCATTGTTTTGTTTAGAGCTGTTGAACTGTCAACTTAAGACAACTAAGATAGCATTTAGCATTAGCGATTGCACCACCCACCTGTCGGCCGTATATTGCCCCACGAGCCCCTCCCCCCATTGACTATTTAGTAGTTAGTAGATAGACTAGTACAAATTTATCATAGCGTCCCATTTATCAATTTTAAAAATGGTCACCCTAGTTTAGTACATATCACGCTCGCTCATAAACTTATTTCTGTGATTTCCTGTGAAGGAAACTCATAAAGCTTGTAAACAATGGTGGAAGAGATTGGAAGACAAGCACACATTTGTATTGAGTACTTTTTCCATGCATGTTTTGTGCCTGCAACTTAGCCAGCAGTGTGCACATTCATACTAGTTGAACAGATTAGTGAGTAATGGATGTGAAATATTTTGAATACATTTTTTTTGACATTGCTTGCCCTTTGCTAGAATGATTTTATCAGCCCTTTCCCAGATGCCTTTGTGAATCAAAGTTGTGACAAAGAGACCATCTGCTGTGTCAGGGTAGCTCTTTCTGGCAGATCTGCCTGCTCGAGGGAACAATATCGTCTTGGATCATTAAACAAAAATATTCATAACGACTGCTTTTTTGGTGTAGCACGAGAACTGTAAATGAACATACTCATTGGAATTATGGGGGCAAACGGAAGATACATTTATATTGAAATGACACCAATTGTTTTTGAGAATGTAATTAATTAAGATCGAAATCATTTTAAATGCAAGATGTCTTACTTATTGAGTTTGGCCATGTAGATCTTGATGTGGCCAAAATCTGGCCTCTCCGCAGGGTCCTCGGCCCAGCAGCCGTCCATCAGGATGGTCAGCTCCTCTGAGTGACACCTCGTATCGGTTGTTGGCCGAAAGTACGGCTTCTGGCCGTTTCTGACCTTCTGCACAATCTCTGAGGTGGAGAGGAAAGACTTTTAGCATGTGCTACAGCTGCAGTTGAGTCAAACGTAAAACAAATCTCCATTTGGTAGTTTTGGAAACATTGCGGTCAAAAGGTTATCGCCACTTCCTCTTCTTTGCTTTTATTAGTATTTGGAAAGAACTGTTGTCGTGTTTTAAGATTCTGCTGCTATTTTAAACCATTTTTATCAGCCCTTGGAAAAGGTGCAGGCTCCTTGAGCCTGTTAATGGATTAGTGGCACTTGTGCAATCACCACTGAGCATGACTGTGAATAAACACCTAACAAACGTAATCCAGTGACGAAAATCCCCAGAGCGGATGTTAAATATCCATTGTGGTTATGTAAAGGTTGAGCACTTGCTCTGGAATTGCTTTCAAGGTTTCCATTTCCCACTGAGGCGTTGTCATCGCCTGATAACCAACAGTTGGCTGTGATTTAGACAAAATAAGAGCATTGTGTTTTACGCAGAGAAAACGACAACAAATGTTCTTTAAAACATGATATTCAATAATGGGTTCAAGTATAAATGCTATACTTTTCAGAACTGTGGTAAGCGCACAAACCCTTTTTTTCTGTTTGCATAAAAGGCAGCAGCTCCACTTTTAATATATGCCAGATGACAAAATCCCATCGGCCTAGTTTTTCGACTACATTTATTGCTAGTCCTTTTTTGAAATCATGTTACCAATCAGCTTTAAATCAGCCAGCCCTAAGGTTCCATTTTCGAAAATGAGCACCAGCGTGAGACAGGCCTCGACTGGCTTTCCTGATGCCTCAAAACTAAAAGGTGGTCAAGCTTATGTGGTCATGGGCCCCTCAACCCTTGAATGCCTTCCTTGAGGCTCAGAAAATCACCTCTCAAAATATCTGAACACTTTGTAGCTGCACTTAAAACATGAATCATTTAGTTTGAACTGCCAACTGCAGTCTTGTGCCCAACTAAATGATTGTTTTATTACACACTACCAGTACTTTTAATTTCTAAAAACTACTCAGAGTGACATCGTTGCAATCACAATTATACGATATAAGTATTTTGCAACTTTATTTAAAAAAAACGATAGACAAAGTATCATTTCTGAAGAAATTGCATGTGAACGGTGAAAGCTGAATGCCTGTGGAATGCCTGTGGAATGCTTGTAGAACGCTTATGAAGTAAATTAAAGGATAAATTACGTGAAAACTACTAATTATTAATAAAAGAAAAAGAAAACTGAACTGCATTCACTTTGAGAGGCTTCAAGCAAGAATTGAACCTTCCACATGCCAGTCATGTGCTGTAACCACTGCACTGTTGTGGATATGTAAATATTGAATTGCATTGAAAAATCAAGTGTATGAAAATATGGATTAATATAGGAAACATTTTATGTCAAATGACATTTCATAAAATGGATGTTAACTTGTTGGATAAAGTCTGTTTCTGAATTTGAACCCACACACTAGCATACCTGACAAGCGTTTTTTTTATTATTATTATTTTTTTTATTTTATGTTTATTTTTCCTATTCTTTTAAAATATCGTTTCATTTTCAAAAATAGACTGTGATCTTATATGATGAATGTAAACTAACATCAAATCACTGTAACTGTGAAAACACAATATTTCTGTTCTTTTACAGAAAAAACTACATACATTTATTGTTAAAATATGTTCACTGGCCTGGGCGATCTAGAGCAGTGGGACAAATCCCGGTGGGCCGCCAGAGGACACTATTTATTTCAAAATCGCGCAGGCAACAGCCTGCACATCCGTTTTGAAATCGGTAAATAAAGAGCATCCACATCATCTTAATTGACATCTTGACTGTCTCATTGCCAATTACCTGTAATTTCAATGTGTCTTACATAGGCCATTACATTATATGCAGCACTGACTGCCTGTCTTCCTTACAAAAGCACACTTTCAAATGTTAAACACAACTCAATGAATTTTCTATTATGTAAATCTGTTTCTGATTTATAAAGCTTTATCACAAACATACATTCCTTCAACTGTCCATTAATTATGGGCCTGCTAAGCGGAGCAAGCAGCAGCGAAGCTGCTGCTTGCGGAGCAAGCAGGCACATATTACTATCCACCCTAGAAAAGGGTTTATTTTTATTATGGGCCTGCTAAGCGGAGCAAGCAGCAGCGAAGCTGCTGCTTGCGGAGCAAGCAGGCACATATTACTATCCTAGAAAAAGGGTTTATTTTTTTTATTATGGGCCTGCTAAGCGGAGCAAGCAGCAGCGAAGCTGCTGCTTGCGGAGCAAGCAGGCACATATTACTATCCTAGAAAAAGGGTTTATTATGGGCCTGCTAAGCGGAGCAAGCAGCAGCGAAGCTGCTGCTTGCGGAGCAAGCAGGCACATATTACTATCCACCCTAGAAAAGGGTTTATTATTTTTTTTCTTTTTTATTCTTCCACCGACTTTTCCGCAAAAATGCGGCCCGAACCGTAGATCGCACCGGGACAAAAGAGGTATCAAACGATGCGGCTCGCTCTGACTCGCTGCGCTATTATTTTTATAAGAATTCCCAGTTACCATGGCGACGCTATTCCCAAAAAACTCCCAAATAAAGTCCCATAGGAATGAATGGGAATCCGAAAGAGATCAACTCCAATCAAGCACCTTTTTCAAAGACACGCTGCGCGCGCATACATTAACCGACCGATATGAAAATTAGCTCATTTTGTTGGAATTTTTGTCATCTTTAGCTCAGTGTCAAAAAAAATTTTAAGGAATGAAAGCTCTCCCCCCTGTGAGGGTTCAAAGACAGTGAGCAAAGGGGAAAAGTCGCCTATTTAGAGTGTGACTAATTAAGGCTTCAGTGACGGGAACCAAAAAATCTATTTCCAAAAGTTTCACTTCAACTCGTCACCATGGCCACAATCTTTGCTCACTAGACATCAAATTCGCACATTTTGTAGCCACAAGCCTCTGCTTTCTGAAGAACTAAGTTTTATTTGGCTAAGGTGTCATTTAGTACCTTTATTTTCACTTTAAGCGAGGAGAAGTCGCACATTTTTGATCTCTTTTCAATGTAATTTTCGCCGTTTTTGCCTCTTCATTTTCGATCAATCATAAGTTTTCAACCTGCTCTCATTTGGTCATTTTTCATCCGATTAAAAAACTGAGAACATGCTCGCGTTCCCCAAACCCTTGCCGTTCTAACGAGCCATTTCTGGAATCTGCATCTTCAACCGTTAAGTCGCGAGAGGCTTTTGTTTGAGGTGAGCGTAATCCTATACAAATCAATGGAGTGTTGGTGCGTGACGTCTCCTCACAACTTAAAATCAAATGTGTGTGCGTGAATGTGCATGTTTTGTAAAGGGGCAGTGAGATACTGTTAATTATGGTAGATTCCACATTTCTTGACCGATTTCAATGGTTTGAATTTTAAACTGTTCAGCTCATTGAAATGTTACTTAAAATCAAATGTGTGTGCGTGAATGTGCATGTTTCTTAAAGGGGCAGTAACATAGTGTTGATTATGGTTAACTTCCACATTTCTTGACCCATTTCAATGGTTGAAAGTTTAAACTGTTCAGCTCATTGAAATGTTACTTAAAATCAAATGTGTGTGCGTGAATGTGCATGTTTCTTAAAGGGGCAGTAACATACTGTTGATTATGGTAGATTCCACATTTCTTGACCGATTTCAATGGTTTAAATTTTAAACTGTTCAGCTCATTGAAATGTTACTTAAAATCAAATGTGTGTGCGTGAATGTGCATGTTTCTTAAAGGGGCAGTAATACTTTTAGTAGATTATGGTTAACTTCCACATTTCTTGACCGATTTCAATGGTTGAAATTTTAAACTGTTCAGCTCATTGAAAAGAGTTAGCAGGCCCATTCAAAATTTCCGCGGGAATTTTTCTAGTTATTTTTCTTCTTATTTTTTAATCTTCCGCGTTTTTTCTGCTAAAATGCGGCCCGTACCGTAGATCGCACCGGGACAAATGAGGTATCAAACGATGCGGCTCGATCTGACTCGGTGCGCTATTATTTTTATAAGAATTCCCAGTTACCATGGCGACGCTATTCCCAAAAAACTCCCAAATAAAAGTCCCATAGGAATGAATGGGAAAAGGAAAGACAAAATCACACATCAAGCACCTTTTTCAAAGAGACGCTGCGCGCGCATACGTTAACCGATTGATATGAAAATTAGCTCATTTTGTTGGAATTTTTGTCATCTTTAACTCAGTGTCAAAAAAAAAATTAAGGAATGAAAGCTCTTCCCCCTGTGCGGGTTCAAAGACAGTGAGTGTAATCGCCACTCTGATACCCAATTAAGGCTTCAGTGACGGGAACCAAAAAATCTATTTCCAAAAGTTTCACTTCAACTCGTCACCATGGCCACAATCTTTGCTCACTAGACATCAAATTCGCACATTTTGTAGCCACAAGCCTCTGCTTTCTGAAGAACTAAGTTTTATTTGGCTAAGGTGTCATTTAGTACCTTTATTTTCACTTTAAGCGAGGAGAAGTCGCACATTTTTGATCTCTTTTCAATGTAATTTTCGCCGTTTTTGCCTCTTCATTTTCGATCAATCATAAGTTTTCAACCTGCTCTCATTTGGTCATTTTTCATCCGATTAAAAAACTGAGAACATGCTCGCGTTCCCCAAACCCTTGCCGTTCTAACGAGCCATTTCTGGAATCTGCATCTTCAACCGTTAAGTCGCGAGAGGCTTTTGTTTGAGGTGAGCGTAATCCTATACAAATCAATGGAGTGTTGGTGCGTGACGTCTCCTCACAACTTAAAATCAAATGTGTGTGCGTGAATGTGCATGTTTTGTAAAGGGGCAGTGAGATACTGTTAATTATGGTAGATTCCACATTTCTTGACCGATTTCAATGGTTTGAATTTTAAACTGTTCAGCTCATTGAAATGTTACTTAAAATCAAATGTGTGTGCGTGAATGTGCATGTTTCTTAAAGGGGCAGTAACATATTGTTGATTATGGTTAACTTTTACATTTCTTGAGCGATTTCAATGGTTTAAATTTTAAACTGTTCAGCTCATTGAAATGTTGGTTAAAATAAAATGTGTGTGCGTGAATGTGCATATTTCTTAAAGGGACAGTAAGATACTTTATTTGATCTTGATTATGGTTAACTTGCACATTTCTTGAGTGATTTCAATGGTTGAATTTTTAAACTGTTCAGCTCATTGAAATGTTAGTTAAAATCAAATGTATGTGCGTGAATGTGCATGTTTCTTAAAGGGGCAGTAATACTTTTAGTTGATTATAACTTCCACATTTCTTGAGCGATTTCAACGGTTGAAATTTTAAACTGCTCATTGAAAAGAGTTGCAAGAGTTAGCAGGCCCATTCAAAATTTCCGCGGGAATTTTTCTAGTTATTTTTTTTCTTTTTTATTCTTCCACCGACTTTTCCGCAAAAATGCGGCCCGAACCGTAGATCGCACCGGGACAAATGAGGTATCAAACGATGCGGCTCGCTCTGACTCGCTGCGCTATTATTTTTATAAGAATTCCCAGTTACCATGGCGACGCTATTCCCAAAAAACTCCCAAATAAAAGTCCCATAGGAATGAATGGGAAAAGGAAAGACAAAATCACACATCAAGCACCTTTTTCAAAGAGACGCTGCGCGTGCATACGTTAACCGATTGATATGAATTTTAGCTCATTTTGTTGGAATTTTTCCCATCTTTAGCTCAGTGTCAAAAAAAATATTAAGGAATGAAAGCTCTTCCCCCTGTGCGGGTTCAAAGACAGTGAGTGTAATCGCCACTCTGATATGCAATTAAGGCTTCAGTGACGGGAACCAAAAAAATATATTTCCAAAAGTTTCACTTCAACTCGTCACCATGGCCACAATCTTTGCTCACTAGACATCAAATTCACACATTTTGTAGCCACAAGCCTCTGCTTTCTGAAAAACTAAGTTTTATTTGGCTAAGGTGTCATTTAGTACCTTTATTTTCACTTTAAGCGAGGAGAAGTCGGACTTTGGCGCCTATCTCCTCCATGTTAATTTCGCCTTTTTTTCCCTCTTCATTTTCGATCAATCATAAGTTTTCAACCTGCTCTCATTTGGTCATTTTTCATCCGATTAAAAAACTGAGAACATGCTCGCGTTCCCCAAACCCTTGCCGTTCTAACGAGCCATTTCTGGAATCTGCATCTTCAACCGTTAAGTCGCGAGAGGCTTTTGTTTGAGGTGAGCGTAATCCTATACAAATCAATGGAGTGTTGGTGCGTGACGTCTCCTCACAACTTAAAATCAAATGTGTGTGCGTGAATGTGCATGTTTTGTAAAGGGTTAGTAAGATACTGTTGATTATGGTAGATTCCACATTTCTTGACCGATTTCAATGGTTTAAATTTTAAACTGTTCAGCTCATTGAAATGTTAGTTAAAATCAAATGTATGTGCGTGAATGTGCATGTTTCTTAAAGGGGCAGTAATACTTTTAGTTGATTATAACTTCCACATTTCTTGAGCGATTTCAACGGTTGAAATTTTAAACTGCTCAGCTCATTGAAAAGAGTTGCAAGAGTTAGCAGGCCCATTCAAAATTTCCGCGGGAATTTTTCTAGTTTTTATATTATCTTCCAGCGACTTTTCCGCAAGAATAGGGGCCGTACCGTAGATCGCGCCGCGACAAATAAGGTATCAAACGATGCGGCTCGATTTGACTCGCTGCGCTATTATTTTTATAAGAATTCCCAGTTACCACGGCGACACAATTCCCCAAAATGTCCCCCAAAAAGTCCCATAGGAATGAATGGGAATCCGAAAATGATCACATCAAATCAAGCACCTTTTTCCAAGACACGCTGCGCGCGCATACGTTAACCGACCGATATGAATTTTAGCTCATTTTGTTGGAATTTTTGTCATCTTTAGCTCAGTGTCAAAAAAAAAATTAAGGAATGAAAGCTCTCCCCCCTGTGCGGGTTCAAAGACAGTGAGCAAAGGGGTAAAAGTCGCCTTTCTTGCATCAGTTAGAGCGTGACTAATTAAGGTCTGAGTGGTGGGAACCAAAAAATATATTTCCAAAAGTTTCACTTCAACTCGTCACCATGGCCACAATCTTTGCTCACTAGACATCAAATTCGCACATTTTGTAGCCACAAGCCTCTGCTTTCTGAAGAACTAAGTTTTATTTGGCTACGGTGTCATTTAGTACCTTTATTTTCACTTTAAGCGAGGAGAAGTCGCACATTTTTGATCTCTTTTCAATGTAATTTTCGCCGTTTTTCCCTCTTCATTTTCGATCAATCATAAGTTTTCAACCTGCTCTCATTTGGTCATTTTTCATCCGATTAAAAAACTGAGAACATGCTCGCGTTCCCCAAACCCTTGCCGTTCTAACGAGCCATTTCTGGAATCTGCATCTTCAACCGTTAAGTCGCGAGAGGCTTTTGTTTGAGGTGAGCGTAATCCTATACAAATCAATGGAGTGTTGGTGCGTGACGTCTCCTCACAACTTAAAATCAAATGTGTGTGCGTGAATGTGCATGTTTTGTAAAGGGGCAGTGAGATACTGTTAATTATGGTAGATTCCACATTTCTTGACCGATTTCAATGGTTTGAATTTTAAACTGTTCAGCTCATTGAAATGTTACTTAAAATCAAATGTGTGTGCGTGAATGTGCATGTTTCTTAAAGGGGCAGTAACATACTGTTGATTTTAGTTAACTTGCACATTTCTTGACCGATTTCAATGGTTGAAATTTTAAACTGTTCAGCTCATTGAAATGTTACTTAAAATCAAATGTGTGTGCGTGAATGTGCATGTTTCTTAAAGGGGCAGTAACATACTGTTGATTATGGTTAACTTCCACATTTCTTGAGCGATTTCAATGGTTGAAAGTTTAAACTGTTCAGCTCATTGAAAAGAGTTAGCAGGCCCATTCAAAATTTCCGCGGGAATTTTTCTAGTTATTTTTTTTATATTTTATTCCACGATTTTTCCGCAAAAATGCGGCCCGTACCGTAGATCGCACCGGCACGAATGAGGTATCAAACGATGCGGCTCGATCTGACTCGGTGCGGCATTATTTTTCTAAGAATTCCCAGTTACCATGGCGACGCTATTCCCAAAAAACTCCCAAATAAAGTCCCATAGGAATGAATGGGAATCCGAAAGAGATCAACTCCAATCAAGCACCTTTTTCAAAGACACGCTGCGCGCGCATACATTAACCGACCGATATGAAAATTAGCTCATTTTGTTGGAATTTTTGTCATCTTTAGCTCAGTGTCAAAAAAAATTTTAAGGAATGAAAGCTCTCCCCCCTGTGAGGGTTCAAAGACAGTGAGCAAAGGGGAAAAGTCGCCTATTTAGAGTGTGACTAATTAAGGCTTCAGTGACGGGAACCAAAAAATCTATTTCCAAAAGTTTCACTTCAACTCGTCACCATGGCCACAATCTTTGCTCACTAGACCTCAAATTCGCACATTTTGTAGCCACAAGCCTCTGCTTTCTGAAGAACTAAGTTTTATTTGGCTACGGTGTCATTTAGTACCTTTATTTTCACTTTAAGCGAGGAGAAGTCGGACTTTGACGCCTATCTCCTCCATGTTAATTTCGCCGTTTTTTCCCTCTTCATTTTCGATCAATCATAAGTTTTCAACCTGCTCTCATTTGGTCATTTTTCATCCGATTAAAAAACTGAGAACATGCTCGCGTTCCCCAAACCCTTGCCGTTCTAACAAGCCATTTCTGGAATCTGCATCTTCAACAGTTAAGTCGCGAGAGGCTTTTGTTTGAGGTGAGCGTAATCCTATACAAATCAATGGAGTGTTGGTGCGTGACGTCTCCTCACAACTTCAAATCAAATGTGTGTGCGTGAATGTGCATGTTTTGTAAAGGGGCAGTGAGATACTGTTAATTATGGTAGATTCCACATTTCTTGACCGATTTCAATGGTTTGAATTTTAAACTGTTCAGCTCATTGAAATGTTACTTAAAATCAAATGTGTGTGCGTGAATGTGCATGTTTCTTAAAGGGACAGTAAGATACTTTATTTGATCTTGATTATGGTTAACTTTTACATTTCTTGAGCGATTTCAATGGTTTAAATTTTAAACTTTTCAGCTCATTGAAATGTTGGTTCAAATCAAATGTGTGTGCGTGAATGTGCATGTTTCTTAAAGGGGCAGTAACATACTGTTGATTATGGTTAACTTTTACATTTCTTGAGCGATTTCAATGGTTGAAATTTTAAACTGTTCAGCTCATTGAAATGTTACTTAAAATCAAATGTGTGTGCGTGAATGTGCATGTTTCTTAAAGGGGCAGTAACATACTGTTGATTTTGGTTAACTTCCACATTTCTTGAGCGATTTCAATGGTTGAAAGTTTAAACTGTTCAGCTCATTGAAAAGAGTTAGCAGGCCCATTCAAAATTTCCGCGGGAATTTTTCTAGTTTGTTTTAACATTTTAGTTAAAAACATTTAGCCATTCAAGTGAGCAATAGGATGTACATTGTACAGTACGATTTACCTTTAGGGCTGAGGTCCATGCCTTCCACATAGAAAGGTCCATTCCTTAAAGCTATTTCCTGCAGGATGATGCCAAAACTGTACACGTCACCCTTTTGTGTCCCCTGAGGAGGATGGTGGTCGTATATGAGGAGCTCAGGAGCTGTCCACAGTTTCTCTAAAAAGTGAAGATACTGTCAAATTTGAGGCAAGAATATTGGAAATCCATCGGATCTGCACAAAGGCAACTTACTCGCATAGAGCGCATAAGAGTCATCGTTTTCGCAGGATGCGCGAAAGCTGGCCAATCCATAATCGGTGATTTTCAACACAAATCGGCTGTCCACCACACAATTAGATGACTTCAGATTTCCATGGCAGCCAAAATAGCTGTTGTGCAGATAGTTCATGCCCTGGAGAGCAGAGGCGCATTCATTCATGCATCAAGGCACTCGTTTTCCTTTTGCCCTCAACATGAGGACACATGCACAAACTCTGGACATATGGAAACAATAAGCTTTGACAAGTGGATGTATGCTGAGGGTTTTGAAACAAGGCCATGTTTCAAGGACGTCACAGTCTCGGGGGAATTTCGGTGAAATTACTGTTAATTCCTGTGGGAAGGGGGCAGTGGAGATGGACTCATGTTCAATATTTTGTGGAAAGTTGAGTCAGTTTGTGGAAACATCCCTCAACGCTTTAGCAGTGTCTCCTCTCTTCTGGGCTCTGCTATCTGTATGGAGCAATTCAGCGCAAGCGCTGCTTCATTATGCATGCAGTTCAATATTGAACCTTTCCAACCGTCGGATCTTGTGACAAAGAGCATCTGTGTTGTAAGGTTGGAGCAGATCTTTTGAAATCAAATCAAACTTTATTTATATAGCACTTTTCACTTAGTAAAAATGCAACTTAAAGCGCTGTGTACTTTGTAATTAAAACGTCCGAAGTACAATATAAAAAGAAAAAACACCCGCTCTCCCCAACATCCCCATGAGCATGCCCACACACACGCACAATCTGAAAATTATTTAAAAGACATAGCGGGGCACAGAGAAACCATGTGATGAAAATCACCCACAGGGAGATGACAGCCCACGGTCACAAGGAGTGGTGCCATCCCAGGGACCCCCGGCCCAGATTGACTGTGGTAGGCCCTACACTGGGTGTAGAGCCCCCCCAGTCACCCTAGTCTATGGAGCCTTCAGGATGACCCCCCACCCTCTCCCCCAGGCCACACTGGAGCTAAAAGGCTAACTAAAAGACAACAGATAACAAATAAAAAGCGCTAAAAGAAATAAAAGGTTAAAAGCAAATCGAAAGTACCACTGATTGTCACACCCACCTAAGTGGGGCGAAATTTGTTCTCCGCATTTGACCCAACCCCTGAGGGAGTGGTGAGCAGCAGCAGGGATAATATAATAAAAGGAGATACAAAACTAAAAGACTGTCAGACTAATACATTAAAAGAGATCACTTAATTAAAAGCCAAACTAAAAAGGTGTGTCTTGTGCCACCTTTAGAAAGTAAGTCAACCCCCCCCCCCCAACAACAAATATTGATAATAATATGTTCTATGACGCCCCACTAGTCTAAATACAATATTTTGGTTAATATTACGTTAGTGAAATATGAGTTAAAAGAATCCAAGACTTATTAAAAACTAACTAGCTATTCTGTGAAATGGTTAATTTTAACTCTTTCCTGAGAAAAATTGTCATTTTATGTTGAGCGATTATGATTTCATGGCACTTTTTATGAATATGTTTGCATAAGTACAGTATTGGCCATTTTGGACAGTGATCATCGTGACGTGTCGCGTGCGTAAAACACGCATATGTGACATGACCGCTAATGACACCAAAGCCACTCATGAGGAATTATGGGTTTGACACACGGGAGGCGACAAGCGACAGCGAAATACGTACCTCGTCGCCTCGCAGGTCTCAACACACGAGGATGCGATAAGCAGCCGCGACGGCGGCAGCAACATACGTCACTCTCGTGTTGCAACAGATTTTTAAAATGGGAGGAAATCTAAACGTTTTCATTGTAATGTAAACACAGAACTTTCACTACAGTACGTAATTCCAGTATGAAGATCCATCCATTTCCTATTATTATTATTAACTCATTCACTGCCATTGACGACTATAAACGTCAAAAATTAATTTGAACTATTTCTATTAATTTTATTTTTTTTTCCACTTTTGTTAACAAGAGTATGAAAACCTAGATTTTTTTATTGTACATTTAAAACATATGAAATTTGTGATTAATCGCGAGTTAACTTGTGAAGTCATGCGATTAATTACAATTAAAACAAATTAATCGCCTGACGCCCCGAATTTTTTATAATATTTTCTTTCTTTCTTTTTTTTTATTTATTCACTGCCATTGACGGCTATAAACGTCAAAAATTAATTTGAACTGTTTCTGTTTCGCGCAAATTTTTACATGCACGAATGTTGCGTGTCGCCGAGGGGGAAGGGGTATGAAGGACCAAAACTGCCAAAATTCAAAATAAATAAATGACTAAATAAATAAATAAATGACTAAAAGTGAAAATAAAAACGGATATAAAAAAATATAATTCGAAAATTAAATTTAAAAAATATATATAAATGGAAATAAAAACAACAATACATATAAATATATGTATGCTGTATTGTGCCAATTCATATTGCCTGTACTCACTCCTACACACTGTCCATGTGAAACCATGGCAACAACCTAGGTAGTTTCTACGTTTCTCCGATGCTCACAAAGCATCATTTTTTTTTTGCACTTGAAAATACCTTTGTTTTTTCACCCCTCCCACCCATGTACCTTCACTATGTCATTGATCAGTGAGTAGCGGAACATCCAGTCCAGGTTGATGCTCTCATTCTCCAGAATGTCCTGCAAGGTATACACACAAGCGCATCATTACCAGAAAGCAGTAAACATTTTAAAAGAAAAGGAAAACATCGATTTTATGAGCACCTCTTCAGCTATAGACTATTTCAGAGTTTATTTTTAGAGCGAAAACACCTTTAGGCCAGACCTCTTGCATTCTTTCATATGCTCAGCGCCTCGCATGCCAACCCACACGATGCTAATGACCCGGCCAGTTAGTGGAATCAGACTACACAGTTGTCAACCAGTCACATCATAACAGTTGCTCCCATCGACACACAGAAATACTTTGCAACAGTATGTGAGTGATAAAGCCTGCGGTTGAATTCCACATCATTCCCCAGCTCGTCCGTTTTAATAAGCTCCTGGAAGAGAGGAGACAGGCCAAAAATAAGATGCCTTAAAGCATCCTGCACTGCATTTCTTCAAGACAAACACACAAATGTGTCAAACTCTACTCGCTTGGGGTCAGCGTTAAATGAAACTACTGAATAGTTTCATTTATATACTTTTGGTACAGGGCAGATTTGAGCATTAGTTACTGCCAGCAACAGAGGCTCACTTACGGATTGTATTGGTGATACTTTTCATTCAGCCATTCGGCATACTTGCCAAAAAACAAAATCCCACCCATCCCCTCACGTTTAACATTTCACAGATGCGGTGAGTCTTTCACATCTTGTAAGAGGATTTTTGACAAGTCCCTCAGCTGATCATCAAACTTTCAGCAGCTATTGTTTCTTGACAAAGCAAGAAGCCATTAATGAAAGAAGACACATTACTTTATCGTGTTCTTTGTTGTGCGTGTATAACTTGGCTTTATTAAAAGTAATAAAATAACCCAATACATTTTTAACAATATTTGTCATCTAATCAACAGTATGCAGATTATTTTTCTTTTATTGTGATTTTCTTCAGGAATGGTTTATAATTAAGGACTAAACCAGATGTGAACTCAATCCCTCGAGGGGAAATTCCAAGTTAACTAATTTTACTTTCTGTGTTCTTTGCTGTGATAGATCCGAATTACCAGTTACCTAAAACTGGAACAAAAATAGTTGGGGATGGTTTTACATTACGATTTTATTATCTAAGGATGGGTGAATACCAATACCAGGTATCAATATCATATGGAAGCATGGAACCAATGGCCAATGTGGAGTAAACATTTTTGACCGTCGAATACTTTTAACTCATTCACTCCCAGCCATTTTCACTGAAGCAACTCCCTTCGCTCCCGACTATTTTACTGGATTTTGACTGATTTTGTAAGGCCCACAGAATATTGTGTTCTATTGCTATAAAAACAAAAGAAAGATTAGAGTCCCTCCTTTCATCAGGAAAAAAAAAGTATATTTGTATCTGTTTCCGTTTTGTAGCAATCAGCAATAGAATATAGCTCGTCAATCATTCACAAACCTGCTGAAAACCCTGGGAAAAAAGAGCTTGTTGCAACATGGCCCTGGCTGATCTCTTATACTCTGCTGCCACCTGCTGGCCGTTTTTTGTAATAACCACCATTGCTTTTAGTGACCTCTTCAGGTCAGAAGCTGCATCAAAGCTTTCTGTATGCTCTAGTATGAAAAAAAAAACATGAATAAAAACATATAAATACTTTAACCTGAAGTAACTTGTGAAATTATGCACATTTTTAAAATGGTAAAATACAACTTGACCCCAGTCTCCACAAATATATACATTATTATTACATTTATTAGTCTACTACTAAATTTTGGCGTGGACATTTATGCTGCGTTGGAACTGCGTTGGACTGAAATTCTCCCAGTACAGGCTTTCCAAGTAAGGAGCAGTCATTAATCAAGTGTTAAAATAATTTGTGGCGTTAAAGGAACTTTAAATTAACTCAAAATGAACACACTCATTTTGACACCCCTAATTTAAAGTATTCTTCAAATAGTTGACATTACCTGAAGACTGCCTCTTGGGCAGTACTCCGTCATAATGCATATGTTGGGAGGGTCGATGCAGGCTCCAATGAAGCGGGTGAGATGGTTAAACTGGACATCTCTCATCTGAAAATAACACAAACACAGTGTAACTTTCCAAACATCACATTTCTCCAACTCTGTGGAAACACAGGACAGGCTAAAAGACTGGCAGTTAATTTATATTCAGAGTTGGGATTACTCCTGCCAGCATTTCATCAAAATCTTGTACTTGCAGTCAGTTAGTTGGCACGTCTATTTCTGCATGCTGAGACAGATTCGTGCACAGGGCACCTAGTTGAAACGTGCAAGTGCATAATTTGCTCTTGGTGGTTATGAATGAGGCAGTGTATGTATGGGGCGGTAAAAAAAAAAGTGTTGATAGGATGTACAAGCAGGAGCACTACAGCCAAGCGGAATCTCAATAACTAAATCTGCCTGGCATGGAGGACACAATCAAATCTCATCACTTATGATTTAAAACAGTCTGAAAAACAAAAGATTGACGTAAACTGGTTATTGAGTAATTTAGATAATTGATTGTGGGACTTTGCTTTTTATGATAAGGTTTTCCTGGTGCCTTCAGCACAATCCCGGCCAAGCAGCACTAACCAAATATATTGCTGAAGCCAGCAGGTAAAACCGTGTTTGTTACTTTTCTACCTCAACTTCTATGACTGACAGCCGTTCTCACAGCAAAACTCGGGAGTCGCTCGCTCCTGTTTTACAACCCGGGAGATGTTAGCCTACCCTTTGGCCTATATAATTCCGCCTACTGACTGGTGAAGGGGGGGGGGGGGTTATGAGGCGAGCTGGGAGACAAGTGGTTAAGTTTCCACCAGCGGCCCCCACTTGGCTGACTTTTTCATGAGCTGAGGCTTGACGGGCGACCGGGCCTCTGGGAGGTCTGAGAAGTTGCCAGCTCAGACAGCAGCCCCTTTCCCTTGTGGCCTGCTGACTGACTAAGAGGCCATGCAGACTTACAGGAAGCCCTAACTGATCTTCTCGAACCGGCTGTGAATCACGTGGCAAGTCAAAAAACATATACATACAGAGCTGAGACACACAATTTGAATATGGGACTACTATATAGATGTTACTTTCCAAAATGTGTTTTATAATGACAGGCAAGGTAAGTCATCTCATGAGCTCTGTTGTGCTGACACTTAAGTTAGTCTGTTATGCTAGAAAAGCAAGACAGGACTTCATCATACAGAGCAGATGCCAGGTGGTGGGCCGGGATCTTTTTGGGCAGATGCGGTTCCATTGTATTATAAGAGACACTGGCCCACAATATTGACAGCAAATGAACCAATCAACATCAGGGGGAGAGTTCTGCGAAAGCCAGGCTGGATCAGGAGTCATGTCTGAATACAAATTTTATAAGAAGTCTTTAGAATATATTCTTGCGGCTAAAGTAAATTATATCCATTATTGTTTACACAATAGCAAACAAATAACTTGGCTTAGATGTTATTGTTAATCATACCATCCACAGTCATGGTTTCATAAAATAAAATACAACCATATCCAGAACCTCTTAATACAAGCAGAAAAAACAACAACTAAAATGCAGCATTTGGAAATGTGAACAATTATGACAAATAATGATTTGTCAGTTACAGGCCCGGGTTAACAACGGCTGCCATCTCTGCTTTTGACCTACAGGGTGCTGGTGGAAACTGGACTACTGTTGGTTGAAAAAGGAGAGGAGGAAGGTGTGTTCGTAGGAAGAAAAAGAAGAGGAACACCAAGAGTCTAGGACTGAGAGTAGGGACTTTGAATGTTGGAACTATGACAGGAATAGGTAAAGAGCTGGTTGGCATGATGCAGAGGAGGAAGGTGGAAAGGGAGCAAAGCTAGAAGTTTAGGAGCAGGGTTCAAGTTGTTTTATCATGCTGTTGATAGGAAGAGAAATGGAGTAGGAGTTATCGTGAAGGAGGAGTTTGTTAGAAATGTCCTGGAGGTAAAAAGAGTGTCAGATAGAGTGATGAGTCTGAAGCTAGGAATCGAAGGTGTGATGATCAATGTTGTTAGTGGGTATGCGCCACAGGTAGGATGTGAGCTGGAGGAGAAGGAAAACTTTTGGTTGGCCCTTGATGAAATGATGCAGAGCATCCCTAGAAGTGAGAGTTGTCATTGGTGCAGACTTCAATGGACACATTGGTGCAGGAAGCAGAGGTGATGAGGAGGTGAAGGGCAAGTTTGGTATCCAGGAGAGGAACGCAGAAGGACAGATGGTGGTTGACTTTGCAAAAAGAATGGACATGGCTGTCGTGAATACTTTCTTCCAGAAGAGGCAGGAACATAGGGTGACCTACAAGAGTGGAGGTAGGAGTACACAGGTAGACTACATCTTGTGTAGACGGTGTAATCTGAAGGAGATCAGCGACTGCAAAGTAGTGGTAGGTGAGAGTGTGGCCAGACAGCATAGGATGGTAGTGTGTAGGATGACATGTGGAAGCTGAAAAAGGAAGAGTGTTGTATGACTTTCAGGAAGGAGTTGAGACAGGCTCTGGATGATCAGGTGGTGCTACCAGATGTCCAGACAACTACAGCAAATGTGATCAGGGAGACAGGTAGGACAGTCCTTGGTGTGTCATCTGAAAGGAAATGAGATAAGGAGACTTGGTGGTGGAATGAGGAGGTGCAGAATTGGATACAGAAAAAGAGGTTAGCTAAGAAGAAGTGGGACACTGAGAGAACTGAAGAAACTAGACAGGAGTAGAGGAAAATGGTGAAAGTAGAAGTGGCAAAGGCCAAACAAGGGGCTTACGATGACTTGCATGCTAGGTTGGACAGTAAGGAGGGAGAGACTGATCTATACAGGTTGGCAAGGCAAAGAGACAGAGATGGGAAGGACGTGCAGCAGGCTAAGGTAATAAAGGATAGGGATGGAAGTGTGTTGACAGATGCCAGTAGTGTGATGGGAAGATGGAAAGAGTACTTTGAAGAGTTGATGAATGAGGAAAATGAGAGAGAACGAAGCGTAGAAGAGGCGACTGTTGTGGATCAGGAAGTAGCAGAGATTATTAAGGATGAAGTGAGAAGGGCATTGAAGAGGATGAAGAGTGGAAATGCACTCTGCCCTGGTATGGAAGTGTCTAGGAGAGGTAGCAGTAGAATTTCTGACTGGGTTGTTCAACAGGATTTTAGAATAGTGAGAAAATGCCTGAGGAATGGAGGAGAAGTGTGCTGGTGCCCATTTTTAAGAACAAGGGAGACTTGCAGAGTTGTGGCAACTACAGAGGAATAAAGCTGATGAGCCACACAATGAAGCTATGGGAAAGAGTAGTTGAAGCTAGACTGAGGGCAGAGGTGAACATTTATGAGCAGCGGTAAGTATGGTTTCAGAGAAGTATGCTCAAGCGGTGCAGGACATGTATGAGGACTGTAAGACAGTGGTGAGGTGTGCTGTAGGTGTGACGGAGGAGTTCAAAGTGGAGGTGGCACTACATCAGGGATCAGCTCTGAGCCCCTTCTTGTTCTCTATGGTAATGGACAGGATGGCAGATGAGGTTAGACAGGAATCTTCATTGACTATGATGTTTGCTGATGACATTGTGATCTGTAGTGAGAGCAGGGAACAGGTGGAAGAGAAGCTAGAGGCGTGAAGGTTTGCCCTGGAAAGGAGGGTAATGAAGGTTAGCCGTAGCAAGACGCAGTATCTGTGTGTGAATGGGAGGGATATAAGTTGAAGAGTGAGGTTACAGGGAGAAGAGACCAAGAAGGTGGAGGAGTTTAAGTATTTAGGGTCAACAGTCCAGAGCAATGAAGAGTGTGGAAAAGAAGTGAAGAAGCATGTGCAGGCAGGCTGGAACGGATGGAGAAAAGTGTCAGGTGTGATTGAAGAGTTGCAGCTCAAATGAAAGGAAAGGTTTATAAAACTGTGGTGAGACCAGCGATGTTGTTTGGTCTGGAGGCAGTGCCACTGAGGAAAAGACAGGAGGCAGAGCTGGAGGTGGCAGAGATGAAGATGCTGAGGTTCTCTTTGGGAGTGACAAGGATGGATAGAATCAGGAATGAGTACATCAGAGGGACAGCACGTTAGAGGCTTTGGAGATCAAGTCAGAGAGGCCAGACTAAGATGGATTGGAAATGTCCAGAGGAGAGATAGTGAGTATATTGGCAGAAGGATGCTGAGTTTCCAAATGCCAGGCAGAAGGTCTAAAGGAAGACCAAAGAAGGGGTTTATGGATGCAGTTAAAGAGGACATGTAGGTAGTTGGTGTGAGAGCAGAGGATGCTGAGGACAGGGTTAGATGGAGGCAACTGATTCCCTGTGGCGACCCCTGAAGGGAAAAGCCCAAAGGAAAAGAAGAATGATTTGTCAGTTACAGAGGGGGTTGAAAACATACGTAGGTGCGCGCGTGTGCGGGTTTCTGAGCTGGTTATCAAAATGCCAAGGCTGATTTTCTTTGTGCCAGTCCAACCCTGCTGCAACATATCTATAATTTTTACTTGCACTGTGAAGTTTTATAATTTATTACACAGACTGTAGGTTTTGTTTCTATGGTACTGTGCCAAAGAAAATTTGAAAGAAAGAAAGAAAGAAAGAAAGTAATGAACCAAACCAGACAGAAAAGAGTAAATAGTTTGGTACCTCACCCATTTTTCCATTATACATAACTGGAGTGAATAATACTATCCAAAAATCATCACAAATTATTATTTTTTGTACCCAATAATTAATATTAATTTTCAATCTGAAAAACTCATCAGTTCAGTGACTCTTATTTCCCACAAATGTATTATATTTTTCCCTATTTGTACAAGTAAAAAAAAAAAAAGTCAGTGCTGAGTAAGATTATTATAGTTAACAAAAATTAACAAAGAATGAAAACTAAACTAAACTAAACTGGCCACCAGCCAGAGAGCAAACCCAAGAGCCCGGAGCGTCCCCCCCCCACCTCAACACGGCCCGCACCCCAAGCCCAACGCAGCAGAACGGGGCACGGCAGGCCCACCAGGCACCCCACCGGCCCACAGCCCCCGCTGCCCCCACAACACCCCCGCCCCCCACCCACCACAACCCAGCCGCCGCAGCCGCCCCTGGGACCTCAAACCCCCAGATCCCCAACCCCCACTCAGCCACCCGAACCCCCGCAAATTAAGTTTTCTGCAAACACCAGGAAACTCTTTTTGTTGTTGTTGTTCTGTTTGGATTCAAATAGAGCAGAATTAAGCAATATACAATTCTAAATAAAAATGAAATATTGAACCAAAATACTCCAGAGTCTAGAAAGATCTGCAAGTAAAATCGATGATATGTTAAAGACAGCAAACTTTGTGTTTTTCAAGAGGAAACTTAAAATACAATACTGTATTGAGAACCTTATCTGAGAATTAGCTGCAATGTTGTTGTTTTTTTTATTTCATTCTTAAAAAACAGATAAAAAATAAAATATATAATTAATCTGCAGGATGCGGCAGTTGCTTTTTGAACCGATGACTAATAGTTGTTGTTTCCTCCACAAATGTATTTTAATGCATTGTCTTGCAGTGACTCAATGAATATATCACTTCAAAATTGACCAAATGAAGCACTCATGGTCAAATCTTTTATATAACCAACACTCACATGTTTGAGTTCCAGTAAAACTTGTCTGGTGAGCTCGATTCTCTTCTTGTTGACATGTTTGATAGCCACCAGGTTGCCCTGCAATCAAGACACAGTGACAGCACACATTATTAGGTGTGAGATTTCTGCCAATTGACGACTCACAACCGCACAAATTGCCCATGAAAATGAAGAGAGGAAATCCAGGCAGCCATTAAAACAAAAACCTAAGGTCATTTTATCCAACCATATCATCTTCCAAATCAGCTTGATGGTACACTTGCTTCTAATAGAAAGGCTTAGGACCTTATTGCCGTGCTAACACATCACACATGTTGTGTTAACACTAGCATCTGTATAATATTACTGTGCTACAAACGTTGTCACACAGCAAATGGATCAGACCATTCTGAGCATTTCTATTTCTTGTCAGCAACATTTCTTACAATTTGGAATTCCTCTATGTTGAATGTCCAACATTATTAGCCACTCAGCAAATTATTAATGAATGGAAGACAAGTATACTTTATAAATGGATGAGCCTTCGGTGTCTCCGCTCATGTCATAAAATATATGAAGCAATAAGTCACGAGGCAACTTGGAAACTCTAAAACGCCAGAAGAACAACAGAGACTAACATTTACAGTGCGTGAGATACATCTGCACCTTCACCAAATAAGCCTTTGTCATTCGTCTTACTTGTACAAACTTGTACAAGTACCGGTATGTTAAAATGTTGGTTTACGGCAAAGTTTGGTCCGTATGGCAACATTTATAAGTCAGAGCATTCCACACTTTTTTACCTAATAAGGATGCACAAATACTACTTTTTATCAGACAGTGTACAAGTCTAAGGCCTTGTTCAGACTGGCGGCCCAAATCCGATTTTTAGCCCATCCAGATTGACTGTGGACGGCTCTTTTGTAGTCTGAACAGTCACAAAGCACATGAAATCCGATTTTTGCGGGACGGATTGAAACCACATGCGGTTCGCTGCCCGGCTGTTTCCTCGCATGCTCGGCAGTCAATTGCCTTGACGGTGTTGTGCCGCAAACTGCACGCCTGCCGTAAAATGCACATCCGCCTCCTCATACGTTGTTCGAGTTGCCACTTAATTAATTAAACAAAAACAAATAATTCTCCCAAAAATGACGAAACACCCTCATTGTTCGGACCTTGGAGAAAATGGGTATAAATGGAGATAATATCTCTGCCAAAAAAGAAAAACACTAAATAAAAAAAGGAAAAGAAAAACTGAAGAAGAAGAAGAAAAAAAAAGAGGGGGGTGGGGTTGTACCAATAACATTCACGGGTGCCGAATTGTAAATATGCACTTAATGTTGATTTGCTGTTTGGTGGTTTTGTGCTACCCGCTCCCGCGATGGGGTGCATGATTTTATCTCCATTAATCCCCGTTTTCTCCGAGAACCGAACAATGAACAATATCGTCGTTTTTTGGGAGAATTAATTGTTTATTGTTTATTTGCGTAATTAATCAAGGGGCAACTCGAACGAGTATGAGGAGGCGGGGGTGCATTTTACTACAGGGTGCAGTTTGCGGCACAACACCGGTCTTGCTACCCCATCAGATCTTCACATGTGCAACCGGAAATCGCGAAATAGCGCCCGGCCATAGCCATAGATAAATGGTCGTCAAAATAAAGAAAGAAAGAAAAGAAAGAAAATTAAACGCTTAACGCGCTTGCGAGGAATGGGAAGTACGGAGCGGTAAACAGCGTCACATGACGTCAAATACTACACGCACTGGGCGCCGCCTCCGTTCGACGTCGTTGCTACAGCAACCTGTCAGATGGGTCAATAATGTGGCTCAGTCCGGGCCAGATCGGATTTGGACACTTGCTAAAAACAAGTCTGGACAGTCAGCCCTAAAAATCGGATTTGAAGGACTCTGATTTGCCTGCAGTCTGAACGCAGCCTAAGTACTTACATTTAAGAACTAATTGATTTCAAGTACAGATAGAATGCTATTAGATCTATTAATGATAATGTGGTTTTGAACAAGGCTTTACACAATCAGGATTTTCAGCCAATCACTGATCAGCAATCAAGGGGTTTAAAAAACTGCTAAACGAGTACCGATGTACTTAAAAAAAAAAAAACCTGGACACTGGAACATTTCTTAGAAAGATTTTCTAGAAAGATGAAGAAAATGAAGAAAGTCTACCAGTGTCCCAGAACAGATTGTGTTTGACTTTAGCGGTTCCTCTGTATTCATTAGCAACTTCCAAGAAGCCTGACAACAATTTTTCCTTACTTCTGCTTTAATGGGTCCCTTATTGAGCTATAACGCTCATTAAATGCATAAAATATACGGCTGGTAATTGCTGTTTGCTTGCTTTCGTGCAGCGAATGAAAATATTTAATAACCAGTGCCGTGCAGCTAAACACACAGACACACACACACAATAATCGTTCTCATTATTGAGACACTTATTTGTCGTTTTTTCCTTGCACCTCCTCCACGATGCACAGACACATTCACATCAGCAACAAGTTGATTATCATATCCAGACTGCAAGGCGCGAGTGTCGAAAGAGACAGGGAGGAGGGGAAAAAAGAAAAAAAAAGGAATCCTGACGCATTCTGCAGCTCACATTAAAACCAACAACCGGTACCTAAATTCGCCCACACGCTTTCTCCTCGCCAGCATTCTCGGCGAGCATGTACATGTGTAGGTGGCAAAAGAGAGAGTTGAAAATGTCAGAACTCACCAAGCCTTACCTTAAAATAGCCCGTTTTTGCAAATAGCTGATACTTTCCATGAGCAGTTATCAGTGAGCCATAGCTGGAGCCTCTCTGCGGAGAAAAAGATGAAAAATGGTGTAAGCCTTGAGTCAATTTGAGCAAAGAGGATTAAATTCTGTCCACTTTCGATTGTGTCACTTAGCGGCAAAATAAATTCATAAAAAACTTAAGTGTGTTCAAGTCTTCAAAACAGCAGCTCAAGGCCTTGTGTAAATATGTTGTCACAGAGTGAATCAGTGCATTGCGGAGGCAGTGCGTGCAGACACTGAAAATCATCATTTCCACAATTGGATAGAATGCAAACACTGGGAACACATTGGAAACTAGGATCTGGAAAAGACATAAACCTTATACTCTGCTCCAAATTATTAGGCATATGCTATTACAGTATTTTTCAAAATAGACAATGCAGTACACGGTGAATCAAATGTTCCATTGTCTTCAGCAATTAAATTAGCTTCTAATAATGGGGACATCATTGAACAAAACCACTAAAAATACAGTGTTGCAAGTTGTTATGCAAGCACAGCACTTAAAAAAAGAAAAAGAAAAAAGGAATTTTGTAGATATTGGGCAGAATTAGTCTTTGTACTATAAAAACATTACATTGTAACACAACATGATATAATCTGGATGTCCATTATCTTTGATTATCTTTTTATATCACACTTGGAGTTTTTACTGCCCAAAGTAATACAGTAACTCTTGATAACCCTGCTGCTCCGGCCAACGTGTGTGCATGCATACGACCATGTTATTTTATAGCCTGAATACTTTTTTTTGTTGTTGACTTTTTGACTTGATCTGTAGTAATGGATAGTTTCTGCCTACATCTTATTTGAGAATGCAAAAATTGCCTCCTGGCTGCCCCACAAGTTCTCAATAGGGTTGAGGTCAGTCGGATGGTTGTGTTTTTCTCACTTTATACCATAACGGCTAAAGCTATGATGGTAATCTTGCAGCGTCTATAGGGATATCATACCATATCCAAACGTCACGATACGATATTATCACGATATAAACCTCACAATATGATAACTTTCACAATATTATGGGTAGGTTGGAGATATTAAGAAAAAGATCATGATGCTGAATAAAAACTCAACGATCTTCTTATTTTCCTTTCGGCTTTTCCCTTCAGGGGTCGCCACAGCGAATCAATTGCCTCCATCTAACCCTATCCTCTGCATCCTACTACCTTCATGTCCTCTTTAACTACATCCATAAACCTCCTCTTTGGTCTTCCTCTAGACCTTGGAAACTCAGCAACCTCCACACCTCTAGCTTCTCTTCCACCTGTTCCCTGCTCTCACTACAGATCACAATGTCATTAGCAAATACCATAGTCCATGGAGATTCCTGTCTAACCTCGTCTGTCATCCTGTCCATTACCATAGCAAACAAGAAGGGACTCAGAGCTGATCCCTGATGTAGTCCCACCTCCACTTTGAACTCCTCCGTCACACCTACAGCACACCTCACCACTGTATTACAGTCCTCATGCATGTCCTGCACCACTTGAACATACTGAACATACTTCTCTGCCACTCCAGACTTCCTCATACAAAACCACAGTTCCTCTCTGGGCACCCTGTCATAAGCTTTCTCCAGATCTACAAAGACACAATGCAGTTCCTTCTGACCTTCTCTGTACTTCTATCATCATCATCATCCAAAAGCACAATATTGTATTTTTGTACATGACAGCAGTGGCAAAGAAATAGACTTGGCTAGTCATTTTTATTTTAAATGTATTGTCTATAGAAGTCTAATTAGCTAACACTTAATATCGAGGCACTTGCTAAAGCACGCACACATTGTGAATCAAGTCAATGTGTGGAGGCACTCAGACGTGTTGCGTTCCACTTCACCTGGCCATTAATCTGGATCTTAAACGTAGCTGGCCAAAACATGTCTAATTAAAATTAAACTGCACCAATAAACTAACCACCAGAGGGTGCTGTAACTGCACAAATAGGAATCAACCTGGCCTTTGCCGTTATCATTACATCTCTATTTAACGATGCATTGTCTTGCATATATATTTTTTTATTCCAATTTCAGAAAATGGTCCGTTTGGATCAACACATATTATGAGTGCATTTAGAGGTCATTTTGGCTACATCAGGCCAAACAGCCTACCATCTCCCTCCCCATTATTCAAACCAAAAACATTACTTCGCCACCTCCTTGTTAACATCACACAACCTTAACACAACTTTATTTCATTCTCTCCGAGTCACAAACATAATTTAACATTATGGGGACTTTTTTATGTCCAGTCCATTCCATTCTCAAGGCAGTGCAGCGTCCTTTTCCCCCAAAGTACATCACAATTGTGATGCTCTTGATAATGTGGAACATCATCCTCGAGTCACATTCTTTTATCAGACTCTCCCGGCAAGCTAATAGCAGTGATGAAAACTGACAGGAGAAACAACGTACGCAAAAACTTTCCCAGAAAAGCTAAATTCAAATGTTTACATAATTCAAATATATATACATAATAATACACTGTGTAATCCTGGGATTGAAGGACAAAAAAAAATGGAAAAAGATGCTTCTCACAAACATTTGTGAGCCGAGGCTCAACCCGCATGCATGAGCACTCAAACAAGAGAACCTGACACTCGACAAGGTATTCTAAATATAGGGACGATAGCCAGGCAAAAGCTTATTTTAACGATCACTTCATATGTTCTTGCCACCACAAACCCAGCCACCTTCAATAAACCACTGGCAACAAGCAACTTGGAATGTGTTAACAAAAGATTTGGACTCTTTCGGTGCTGCCGCTGCTGCCGCTGCTTGCTTTTCTGTGCCGATCACAAAACATTGAGCGTGTCATATGATCATTTTGGGATTCCTGGCTGAGAACAGACTGACAATAAGTCTGGTGTAAAAGGAAGCAATTGGATGTTGTGTTGTGTTATCTCGAAGCTGGCAGAAGAGCAACTTGTTAATTGCACAGGAGAGGCTATGCCAGCGACATTGCCAGGGAAGGCAATATAAAGAAAATAATTAAGATGACATTTTCAGGCCTGCCAGCTTTAATATGAGCTCACGTGGGTGTAGCACTGCTTGTCTGCCTCACAACAATTTCAGCGCTTTGGAACTTTATGCTTCTTTAACCTCATACGGACAAATTGTATTCATTTGTAATTGGAAAGAAATCATGGAGTGAAATATGAAGCGGTCATTTACCTGCGAAAGCGTGAGACGACTGCCGGCTCGTTTGTGGTATTTATTGGGGCTCTCAAACTGGAGGTCCTCCCAGCGAATCCTCCACAGCATTCCAGCCAGCTCTTTCTCCAACTTGAGTTTCCTACAAATGGGAGAAAGTGCGAAAGCGCTAAAATCGGTTTTGTTGTAAAATTGAGAGTGCACAATCAAAAATAAAAACTTTACTGCATCCTTTATTGCGTAGTTACAATTGCGGCAATTCATCTTATAAGAAGCAAAAGCAATAGACTGTGTCACAAATACTAGCAAAGGTTCATCAGAGGTCAAATTATAGAGACACTAGTTAAGTTAAAAGGCCAGCTGTATAACATGACAATACATTTAAATCAAGGATACGCGAATACTTTTTTTTTGATACAGTATTCTCGCAATTTACAGTGTTGTTTCACATTTAAATTTAAATTGAATTAAATGTAAATATCATATTAAATAACCCAAGTAAATATAAAATTGTGTTTTTATTTATTTATTGATTTTTCAGACCTACACCAGTACAAATACTCAACTGAGTAGTCAACGATACCAATACCAGTAAGTACTGATGCTGCTTGTACTTTTGATTATTAACCCCCCCCCTACCCAACAATGACAGATAATTTTAAAGAAAGACTAATATATCCCAATATAGCATGTTCCACCTTAAAATTGTATGAAATTTAAGGGAAATTTTCCATTCTTCTAATTTGTCATTTCTAGTTCCTAACCGTAAAGTGGCCACAAGAGAGCAGCTGATACCAGTATTGGTGAGTATCAATAGATTAAATAAAGCCGGGTATTGGCCCGATATGATACTTGGTATCTGTACTTGTCCAATCCTATTAATTGGGGGACAAAAAAAAACTATTCAAAGCTATTTCCCTGTGTGGAAAAAGTACTTGCCCCCTTTGTTAAATCATGAATAAATTGGCTAATCACTTTTTTTATTTTATTTTTTATTTTTTGGAAAGCTAAGTTAATTTCCACTGACCGCACCCAAGCCTGTTTACCTCCAGACCTGTTTAGTCAAGAAATCACCTAAATGGAACCAAATTAAGTCAGCCACCAAAAAAATAAAAATAAAATGCCACGATCAATTAAAACAATTAAGAAATAATTGAATGTTGTAGTTGTAACTAATAAATAATACATTTCTGACAAAATAAGTGAAACTGTATAATTTCCGGCAACACTGTTAAGGGATGGGTGAGTACCGATACCAGGTGTTGTATTGGGCGGATACTCAGCCTTATTTTAAGCTATCGGTAATTGTGGCCGTTTTACGATCAAGAAGTAGAAATTAGAAGAATAGAAAATTGACAATAATTTCATGCATTTTTTAAGAAAAATAGATTGGGAAATATTCGTTTTTCTTTAAAAATATCTGTCATTGATTTTTTTGGGGGGGAAATGTATCGAAAGTACTAGTGGTATCCATACTTGGTATCTGTATCGGTGACTACTCAAGATTTGAGTACTCGTACTGGTATTGGTCTGAAAAAAAGTGGGATAAAAAATTCCTCGTATTGATGGTCTCTCACGGTCAGTGATTCTCAACCAGTGTGCCGTGACACATTTGTGTGCCGCGGGAAATTATCCTATTTTTGAATAAAAATAATAATAATAATAATACATTTTTGTTAGTTTATCGATGCCAACCACATATAGTAACAGGCAAAACAAACACATTGGTGTGCCGTGAGATTTGTTTCTGTTGTGAAATATGTGCATTAGCTCAATAAAGATTGACAAACACTACCCGAGGGTGCCTTAGCACACTGGGAATCATAGGTACATGATGTATAGTTCTATTAGGCCTCTTGTCAAGCCTGTTTGTATGTTCAATCATGAGGCGGGTGGAGGACAAATGCCTCCTTGGTGTCATTTGTAAAAAGAATTAGCATAGCAGATTAAAAAAAAAAGGCCACTTTCGCCAACTTACTTGTTCTTGTAAGAACAAATTCCGATTGTCAGTTAAAGACTTAGTTAACACAGTGTTCTTTACTGGCTATGATATTTATATATATATATATATATATAGTGACAAAAAGATTAAGTGTAAATGTTTAATCACCTCATTTTCTTTCATATACAGTACACAACAAACTAATTGATAATGTAATCAGAAATCATGAATAATTAATATTAATTAATTAATAATTATTTGTTCCATATCGTGCAAATTACTATAAAAACAAGAAAATGCTTGCAATGTCTCAACGTTTTGATTTATTACATATGTTAATTTCGAATTTTGCCACAGATTTTAGCAAGCATCATGGAAGTCGACATGCTGGATTTGCTTTTGCGGGCCAGGCCTGATCTCGCCCCCGGGCCTCGAGTTTGACACCTGTGGTGAAGAGCCATTTTAACTGTAATCAGTGTAAAAGAGGTATGAAAAAAATGGATGGATCCAGTGGTTAACTTTTGTTTTTGTTTTATTATATAGTGACTAAACTCAAAATGTTGGCCAAAAAATGCATGAAAATGTAATAAAGTTTTCATAGTTTGACTCTGGAATGAGTTAATTCAACTGCAATTATTATCTATGAGAATAATAAATCACTATAATCAAATAAGTCTTTGGCTGTGGGAGTTTGGCCAATATGTTAAAGAAACAAAAGTAACTAGATGTATTAATTCTTGAGAATTGTGACAGGTCTGAGTTATTTTCGAGCATCAGTCTGGCAACCGTGGAATTCCACAGAGGGGAAGCAGCTTTCCAGCGATTAGTCCAAAGCCTTCCGTTTCTTTTTTTTTTATACGTGTGTCTGTTTGTGTTTCGACAGACGCGAGAAAAATCCTTTTCACTCAAAAAATGACAAACGAGCAGAGCTCACGCATTCCGACACCGTCTAAAAGGTGTAAAACACTTCCAGATGGCTGCAGGAAATTATTGCAGCGCTTGCATATTGTGTTCTAGCCTCTCTTCAACCTCTCGCAACCCCCCCCCCCCCCCCCCCCCCGTTCCTTATTCCTCATGTTAGACTGTCTCAAAAACATCACTTCTCTGATGCTTGTTTGTGTCTGCAAATACTGCAGACGCTGCTTGCGTCCATT
The DNA here is from genome assembly GCF_054856555.1 of Leptonotus elevatus. Lineage (NCBI taxonomy): Eukaryota > Metazoa > Chordata > Actinopteri > Syngnathiformes > Syngnathidae > Leptonotus > Leptonotus elevatus. The sequence continues at coordinate 15,944,433 of NC_141253.1, forward strand.
TTGAGGACAGGAAACACCATCAAACCAGCGGTGCTCCCCTCACCCCATCCACCACTTTCAAAAATATATATTTTTCTATTTAAAGAGCCTCGTTCAGAGACCTCTGGCATCCCGAGTAGCAAAGTGTGGGGCTCCACAGTGGGCCTATTGTTTCATAAGTCCCATATGTGAATACCTCTGCTGGACCAGCCCCTCCATTAAAACATCAGAGCCAGAGCAGCTCTGCTTAACATCCCCTAACACTGCTGCTGCACACACTCCAAAATCAACTGAGAGAGGCCGAGTGGCCACCTGGCTAAACCTGCGGACAGTCCCTCCTTCCAAAATTGTCTTCAAAACTTGTATGTTATTGGACCATTGACAGATACGTTTGTCCAATGATGCCCCTTTTATGAATCATCATGTGGTTTGACCAAAAAGAAGTAACCAATTTTGGACTTTTATTTTGAAATCCATTTCAAGACAGAAGTTTGTACCATTCACAAGACAGTAAAGAACTCATGGGAGCCGCTATCTCACAACCATGTCAAAAATGTACCCTTTTAACAACTGATATGTAGTGATCATATTTGGACATCGTGTGGTATGACCTGAAAATAATTATTACCGTAATAGTAATTTTGTCATTTTCATTTTACTTATGTGGCTACTAGTTAGCTTGTTTTGTTAGATGGCTAATTGTTAGCCTCACAACTTCAAATTGAAAATATTAAGTGTTGCAACCAGCTTTCCGTGATAGATGTATGTCCTATATTATAGATGTCCTACATTGTGGATAATATTAAAATTGTAGATAATAGTCAATAATAATAGAGAATAAATATTGTATGTGTTCCTCTCTTCCCAAGGCAATCATCTATTTTTATTACCTGTTTCATGTTAATCTACGTGAAATATTTGTTGTTGTAACACAAAGCACCACAGGAAAGAAACATTTTTATTGAGATGGGTTGTTTTTATTAAACTGATCAATTAAAAAATAAAAAATCTCGCTGTTGCATATATTTCATTTCCATAATACACGTTCATCAACAATTACCCATTTACCAAAGTAGCCAAAATACACTTTTATATAGTTCACAGTATAGGGAATTCTATTTTTGCTATTATTCCATATGGGCAGTCAAAATCCCTAAATTGCATGACCCCAGCAATTAGACATATCTGAGTATAAAATCTTTTTTGTTACATTCACGAAAATACAAACAGCAGCATTGAATACATAACAGACAGAAATGATTCTATATACTGTATTCTTTTTCATTAATGTGAAATAAATATACATTATAAGAAACTCTGGCTTATGCAGGCTGATTAGCCAAGAATTCAAATAAAGCATTTTAGTGGTGATTTGTAGCTCAAGTAGTGAAGACAGCAGCTTGTTGGTCTTGCATGATGGTGGTATCCTCTTTGCCCATCAGCAAAGCTCCACTGGTGTCTGCAATAACACAAAGCTACTTGTTAGCATTCGTCATTAGGGTCTTGAAATTCCCTTGACATGAAAAGCTTTCTGATTATTGTCTCAAGGACAAGCACTGAGTGGTCACTAAAACGCTCCTTTGTCAGAAATAGCTTTCAGTATATGATTTGCCGTACTGTGCAAAAGTCTTAAGAAACCACAAGTTTCATTGTTTTACTGACCTTTTTTTTTCAAAACAGCCATTTTAAAGCAGTAAAATAATAGGATGGGTACAGACTGACATAATAGGCTTCCAGTTCATTGAGAAATGCAGCTTCCTGCCTATTTTTTATGCTTGCATTTGCATAAAAATAACATCTCATTATTGTGGGATTGCTGAAGCATTCCCACATATGTTATTGTGATTTTCATTCTCCACAATTTTTGCCGTGTAACAACTCCCACATTATACTTCCGATTTACACTGTTCAAATTCAACTTCAAATTCACGACTCCCGGGGTGTATATGGTCTGATTCCATATTACCTCCAGCATTCGCATAAGTTAAATATCAACTTTTCCCCATTCATTTTCAATCGGACAGACAACTAGCTTATTATCATTATTACCAGGTGTCTAATACTGCTCGGCGGCACAGTTGGTAAAGTGCAATGTCCAGTAAGGAGGAGGTCATAATTGATCCCTCAATTTACTTCATAAGCATTCCACATGCATTCAAATCTTAACATTCAGCTTTCAACATCCCCACGCAATTTCTCCAGAAATTGCACTTAGTCTAGTCTAGTCTCATTTTTCATTGTTTAAACAACAGCTGTATTAGTGACCCAAGCGTTCGCCAGTCGTGCCGTGCGGTGCTTGGGTTCAGTTACCCTTCCTCTCATTCTTACACAGTTATCTGTGCTTCGTGATGACACTTCCTGACTTAATAACTAGGGATGGGAACCTCACACGTTTTATTCCTCATGTCTGTAGAGAAAAACCCTTGGTTCTTCTTGTTAATGTTAATATTTGTGCGCCCTTGCATGTGTGCACCATTGTCAGACCCACCTCAAAGAATTTTGCCATTGTAATGGAGCACAGATTGCTCATACTAGTCAAGCAAAAGAGACTTTAGGTACCAAGTGTGCCTGTATGCATCCCTAACACTTTTGCACAGTACACTACTACAGTGTGTATTAGTTGTGGGAATACAGAATTACAAATATTACAAAAATAGATATGTTATAATCAAGTTTAATGATTCCAATTAAAAGCATTCCAAAAGTAGACATTTCACAACATTTACCGGCCAATAGTCCAGGTCAACTAGTTCATGAGGAATCCGCTCGGTGCTTGTTGAACTGTGTGCTGGAAAAAGAAACAGAAAGGGTGAATGTTAGTTTTGTTTCACCCCAAAGTAAAGTACACAATGTGCATCAAATAATCTGGTAGAAGTTTGATATTGAACTTAATCAACTCAGATGCTGATTGAGAAGACTTACCTGAGGTGGAAAGATGCTCCTTCGTCTTTCTTCCACCATTCCTCTGATCAAAATCCATTCTGATTGGCTGGTGATTAACACTTATTAGTGTTAATAGTCAGTAGTGCAACCATGATCAAATCCATAGTGTTATTAATATGTTATTACATCGGATATAGGGTACAAACTACTGTATGTCTTCAAAAGCAATCAATTGTATTTCCATTCATATGAAGCACATTTTGTTTGATTTTATAAACCCTAGTTGCTTAATTTTTTAAGACAAACACGATTAAAATGTATAACATGAAACTCTGTTTAGGGTTAATTTCATGAGACAATCTACAGTGGAATGTGAGTTGGTTTTCCACTTGAGAGATTATACCAGTGATTTAAAAAATAAAAATAAAAACCTGTAGCGTATATATCTCTGGAATCATTGTAGCGCAAGCTTAATTTTACTTTTTCTTTTTTTTTACTTTAGTCAATGTAAGAAATTGATTTGACATCCACATGAAGTGTCAAACTTGTGTCAGCCGTTTTTCATTTTAACAGCAAAATTGGATCAATTCTGGACACAGATGCCCCTCAAGGAAAAGAGCAACCAAAAACACATAAAACTCAAACCCTCCTTGGAATGAAGAAAATATTTCTTTAAACTAAAGAGAGAATGCTACAGAGCCGAGATGAAATGGAGGAAAACAAACATGACCATTAAATATCAAATCTCATCAAACTGTCAGAAACGTAAAGACTCTTGGTGTTTTATTGGCTCTCATTTAAGTTTTATAAACCAAATAAGACACATAACAGCAATTGTATTTTATCATCTTAAAAACATTGCAAATGTGTGGCTCTTTCGCTCCAGAACTAATGTTGGAACATTAATCCACACTTATATTACCTACAGAATTGACAAAAAAAAACCTACTGTACAGCGCTTTGAGCTGAGCACTTTGAGTAAATTAAGTTCTTATTGATTTGATTGAAGCATTCCCACATATGTTATTGTGATTTTTATTCTCCACACTTTTTTGCAATGTAACAACTCCCACATAATACTTCTGATTTACACCATTCAAATGTCAACTTCCTTCAAAAATTCCCGTTTCTCGGGATATACATTGTCTGAATTTAGATTCCTTACAGCATTCGCACAATTTAACGTTAAATATAACCTTTTTCCCATTCCTTTTCAATGGGACAGACATTGAAATTTTTCTAAGTCCCACTTTCCACGCCTACTTATATACATACAACTTATCATCATTACCACCGGCCTGGTACTGCTCAGTGGTGCATTTGGTAAAGTGCATTGTACAGTAACCAGGAGGTCGCAGGTTCGAATCCCACCTCAGACTATATTTTGCAAATATATATCCATGCTAGGTGATATACATGTATACCAACTAACTATCATAATAGGAAATGGATTATCATTTCACTGGAATCATTAAATGCTTAAATGCTGATTAAACACTTTTCAAAATAAATACACAATTAATCATGACTGATTAGAGCAACCTGGGTTTAAACCCCGCTTGGACCAATTTTAGTACTTTAGTAATTACTTGGTTTCAAACCCCGCTTGGACCACATTTTAGTACTTTAGTAACATATCTTTTAATTTACTTCATAAGCACATGCATTCAAATCTTAGCATTCAGCTTTTCAGCAATCCTACGCAATTTCTGTAGAAATTGCACTTTGTCTAGTTAAATATTATGATTGACATCACTCGCTGTCGGAAGCTAGTGAAGCCACTCCTGGCCAAAAACAAAGATCATAATGATTAGGGGTGGGAATCTTTGACTGTCTCATGATTTGATTTGACTTGAGTCCGATTTTTGGGTCGGTGATTCGATTCAGAATCAATTTTCGATTCAGAACGATTTTTGATTCAAAATTATTTGATTGACAATGATTTCTGCTTCAATTTAAAGAGGTGCAAAGAATCGTCATGATGTACTCCAGCCTGACTTGTTAATGCTAATTAGCAAGCTATTCGCGGCACTTTTATCATTGAAAAAAACGCCTATTCATACAAAACGCTTCAGGAATGTATACAAAGAAGCATGTTAACATTACTCACCGGCATATGCTCTTCCTATGCTGCAAAAAAAACATTACTTATTACTTTTATTGTAATAACTTGATCGTGACTTTCCTTCTACTCTCTAATGTGGCTACAACTTAAGTGTATCAGAACGCGCAGAACCACACTGCCCCTAAGTGGCCAAATTGGGCACAACATGAACAGCGCTCACAATGAAGGCACACACAAACAAGAACAAGACAGTATAAAATAATTTAAATAAAATTGACTTTGTGACATTTAAAATCTATTCTGAATCGTACTAAATGAGAATTGCGATTCTTATGAGAATTGATTTTTTGGGCACACCCCTAATAATGATCAAGTTTCACTAAAATGTATGGCAGAGCTCTATATCAAAATGCCTAATGAATGATTCAAACAATGATCAACAATCCCGTTTCCACCAATCAGTACAACGTCATTGAATTTACTATGGTAAACAATGATTTGGGCCACATCCACACGAAAGCCAGTTTCAATGTACCCTTACAAGTTTCTTACCGTTTAAGCTGTTCGTCCACATGACGGCGCAGTTTCGGAGCTTGAAACCCATCACTTTTGAAACCGGGATCCAGAGTGGAAAGATTTCAAAACGCGCCTCGTACGCGTCCGTCTGGACACCATATGCAGGATACTCCTCCAGTGATGACGTAATGGTCGCAGCTTGATGACAACGCAGTCAGCAGATTGATGGCGTATGCGCCAATTCTTGCGTGACTGCGCGCAAACCGTCAGTCGGTCCACAACAATGGCGGATAGCCGTGTCTTAGTCGTTTTGCGCAGCCTCCTTAGCTTGCTTATGCTTTTGCAGCAAAATATTTTGCTTCTTTATTCCCACATTCAACAAGTGGTGTTGTACTTGAATCACCCGCCATTGTCACTTCTCCTGTGTTCGTCTTTTTTATGTTGCTTTGATACATACAAAGCCATGTTTGTTCTGTAGATTGCAATAAAGTTGGGGGTGAGGGAGGGGGGGGGTGTTTGTCTTCTTCTACGCTTTCCGTCAACTCCCTGTGGCTGCGCTACAGCGCCACTCCAGACTTGGCATATACATTACAGCCGTTAAACGTCCTCAGCGTCTTCTTTTGGACACACGCAAGTCTTGAAATGCGTCTGTGTGTACGAGATTAGTTTGAGGAACAAAGCCGGCTTTGCTTCCGCCTGGACGGGGCCTTGGTGTCAAGGTTGGATAATGAAGGTCCCGAAAGGGAAAAAAACCCTACCACAGATTGGCTTTAGCCACAGGTGCTACTAATCAACTGGCAGCTAAACTAGCTCATCTCCACCTGTTGAGTAGACGCACCAATGGCTAAAGCCAAACTATTTCTGGGTTTTTATTTCCTGGACCTGCATTCCCCAAACCTGCTTGGTGTATAGTCCAAATAAAGTTCATGACAACATAGTGGAAACCCACCAATAAATTCAACAAGGCATAGAACAGACAAAGAAAAACTAGAAAAGAGGAGGACATTGAGTAGTATGTGTTCTTTCCTCATAACACATTGGGAATTACAAGATGAGCTTTTTTTGGAAAAGGAATGTTTTGGATTCTTCCCATTCAAATCCTATTGTTGCACAGAACTGCCAATTCTCTGCTGAGCAATTAAAGCCATCTGCAGACCGCCGCATGTGGCCAGACCCAACTTGGACTGGATCATCGCAAAAAAAAAAGGTCACTCACACCTGCAAATTGAGTGAGTTGATCTATGGGCGCCCTGAGGCGTTAAAAAGTGAGCTTGTATAGCAGGGGTTACCAACTCTGGTCCTTGGTGACCCCTATCTAGCATGTTTTAAACTCCGTCCACACGAAAGCCAGTTTTAATGTATCCTCACAAGTTTTGTACCGTTCAGGTCGTTCGTCCACACGATGACGCGGTTTCGGAGCTTGAAACTGATCACTTTTGAAACCGGGCTCCAGAGTGGAAAGATTTCAAAACGCGTCCGTCTGGACACCATATGCAGGATACGCCTCCAGTGATGACGTAATGGTCGCAGCTCGATGACGACGCATTGTCAGCAGATTGATGATGTATGCACCAATTCTCTCAGTAAATATCGCGCTCTATGAGTCCCAACTAAATGTGCAACGGTTGAAGTAGTAGATTTGATTGCTCGATGGGCAATTATAACTTTTAATTTGTAAAATAACAGTCGCTAAATCACTAAGTCGTGATCACGTGACGTCGGTGCAAATGGTCAATATTGCACCACAATCTCGATACAGTAGTGAACTTTTTTTTCCATTTGAGTTCCAGTCACCACCAGACTTCGAGTCATGAGAAAAAAATTAAAACAGTCACAATGAAGCACACGTACTACTTACTACACAGTATAACTATAAGCACCATGACCATGCTATTAACGACCATGACGTCATGTTATAATGCAAGAAAATACCAAGACAGATGGTCTTGTCACAAGAATCAATTGAAGTTACTGTCTCTGGAGGAAGAGAAATAAACCAAGAAATTAATAAGTGTAAGACACTCACCTATCACTTATGTATTATTTATATATTGCAAGCCTAATATATGCTTACATACTAGATCTTCTTTTTTTATATATGCCCTATTCATGTGTATTCATTTTACTTCAATATCAGTCCTCATATATAATTTCTTCTTTTAGCCCATTCTAAAAATGACTATCGTTAGGTTTCTGATTGGCCCGAAAGTTTTTTTTTCTTTCCCAGTTTACACGGGTTTAATGTCATTGTGGAACAAGTGTATCATGTGTGATGCTGATGGTAAGTATAAACAAAAATATCTCAACAGCATTTGACCCCAAATGTACATCTTTTCTGCTGTCACATGGCTAACATTGGTAGTGTAAGCAAGCAATAACCAGAAATGAGTCAAAATTTGTCAAATAAAATGTGGTAAAAGCCCAGCACCATTTCAGTCGCTCCCTTCTCCCGTAAAATCCTAACTATAGGAAAAACATGGCAGGGAAGGCTTAATCCTGCTGCTTTATAACAACTATAATGTAAATTTACAAGAGGGAAAATGAATGACTGCAGTGGCAGATTATGTTACTCATTACAACAAGACCTCAAGACAAAACTGTGTAGACATAGTTTAGAGTTTAGAGTTTAAAAGCCAAATTATTTTGATAACCCGCAAACACATGAGCAAACACATTTTTCACACATTCATCAACCTGAGTGTGTGAATCCCTAAACTGTGTGACATAATCTGAAGCAAATAGCAAACATAGTCAATAGACTTAATGATCATTAAGTGAGAAGTGTGTTTGGGTCCAGAGTAAACGCACCTACCTACCCACGGTTTTAAGTTCATCACCTGCTCAGCTGTTTCTGTGGCAACAGTTGTGAAAAGACCACACAAGAACTCATTGCCACATCACCCATGAATCCCTTCTCAATGGCATATCGCTTTGTCATCCCACTTAAATAACCTTTATATTTCTAAGAGCAGCGTAGACAGACTGCGTCAGCACGATGCTTTCAAACTCACCTGTAAATGAGGAAACTGGAGATTCCAAAAATGATGAGCGCCAAGCCAGATCCCACAGCTACGATTCCCAGAACTGGCAGCTGACCTGGAAACAGGAGAAGGATTCCACTCTCAGTTGTCTCTCATATGTTCAACAGATGTCCACATTCATATTTTTGAAAAGGAAAAAACACAGCTGTCACATGCGCAAACACAGCTGCATAACCTAAGATTGTAACAATATAATTAAAAGGCACACTTCACTTAATGTAAAATATACATAATAATGTCATAATCTAAGAATTCAAAGACTCAAATTCACAGATTTTTTTTTTATATATATTTTTGGGTGGTGGGGGGGGGGGTTGGGCTGGGGTTGGGGGGGCGTGAATTTTGTGCATTTATTTTTGGAGAATTGGACATAAACGAGTTTCATTAGTACAAAATTAGCCATTCCAGATTGCATCCTGATTTGGCTTCAGATTTTTCGGCTGATCACCAATCAGCAATCAAGGAATTAGAAAAACCGATATATATTTTTAAACTTTTATATTTACTCTACAGTCGACTGCCGGACTGGCCCGCCCCACAAATAGGGAAAACAACATGTAACTGGACAAATGAAATGCATGAAAAAAATAATAATAATAATAATAAAATTAAAATTAAATAAAAAGTAAAGCCAAAAAAACACTGATAAACATTAAATATAACATGTAATGTGCCAATCAATGACCTTATTGAGCAATCGGGCAAATTAAGACATTACAGCCTAGCACTGATTTTGCACAAAATGCAATATATCATTCGATCCCGATCTAAAAAGTCGACTTTGTATTTGCAATGAGGTGGTTGCAAGTGTGTTTCTCCTCAAAAATGGCTTATTAAAACACTAGGGCCTGTTAATTGTAAGACAATTGGTCCTCAAAACCGAATTCCTAGGAACTGAACTGGTCCTTTAGGAACACCCTAGGTCAGGGAGCTGCACACAGCTGACTTAACTGATCAGCTAATCAGTAGAAGCCTGATAACTATCTTGTTTATCAATCAGGTGTGTTGATGGAGGGAGACATGGAAAACAGGCAGGACAGTGGCTCTCGAGGACCAGGGTTCCCTTATATAATTATTATTTATTTTATTTTATTTTATTTTTTTAAGAGCTCAGTATTGTTCATTCGGTAATGTCATCATCATTGCTCTTTTTTTTTTTTTTAATATATATATAATATTTTTATTTATTTTTTATTTTTTGTATGTGGGTGAGTATGTGTATGTGCGTGCGTGCGTGCGTGCGTGCATGCCTGCGTGCGTGCGTGTATTTGTTAGCTCACCAAAAACCTATTAGAAAAAATCCCATACCGTTCACCTAAACCGAACACCGCCGTCAGGAGGCCCGAGGGGACCAAAGAACCAGGGTTCCCTATCCCTGCCCTAGGTGGTCAACTGGTCCAGGTAAGGATTTAAATAAATTATGAGATGCAATAATAATAATGTGTAAACATGTTTTTGTTTTGTTTTATTTGTCCTCTGTTTGATTGTGTTGCCCTGTTGCAAACCAAACTGCACCCTTGGGACAATAAAGACCTTCTTGTTGTTCTACACTGTTGCATACAATTGAAGCATACAAATGATATGGTTGCGCCATATAATATACTGTGGGGAGTAATGTTGCATAAGTAATGATGACATATTAGAATGTCATCAAGGGACTTCATATTATTGTTTTAATTTGTAAATTTGCTAAGGTGAAGATGACGAATGGCTTTTGTCATACCATCATTGCAGGAAGGGTCATCTGTGGAAAACACACAGGGTGGGTTATCCAGCGGTGGGCCCCCACTGGGCCAGTGGATCTTCTCAGTTTGGGACCAAATGATCTCTTTCATGGTTCCATTGTAGTATGCAACCAGCTGCACAAACAAAATGAAAGAATCATTTTATTCCATTGAATTTTTTAACAGATGGCGAGGAACCAAAATAACCACTATGTCCATAACAAGATATTAAAAAATATGAATTTGATCATTTTCCACACCACTTTTCCTGTTAAGGGTCACAGGAAACCTGGAGCCGAGCCCTGTTGACATGAGAGAGGCGAGGGATTGACACATACAGACAACCATTCACACTCACATTCACAGTTACAGCCAATTGGAGGTTTTCAAGGAACTTTATATGCATGTTTTTGGACTGTGAGAGGAACTGAATTACCCCAAAGAAATAATGGCTGCGTTCAGACTGCAGGCATATCTGACTCCAATCGGATTCCTCTTCAAATCCATTCAAATATTTTTGAGTGTCCAAATCCGATCTGGCCCTGTTCTGACTGAGCCACATTATTGACCCATCTGACAGGTTGCTGTAGCAACGACATTGAACGGACACGCCGCCCATCGCGTGTAGTTTGACATCATTGTGACGCTGTTTACTGCTCCGTACTTCCCGTTCCTCACAATCCCCCTTTTTAATAAATTAACCTGTAATCTGATTACATAGTTTTTTTCTCAATGCAGTTAAAAAAAAAAATTGTATTCTGAATACTTAACGGCGGTACATGTATTCCGTTACTCTCCAAGCCTGGGTATCGGTACGTGGTATCTGTGACCACATAAGAGTTGAGTATCCGTGCTGGTATCAGTCTGGGAAAAAAAGGTAGCATTGAACACCCCTAAAATTAACATTAATTGTGACTATGTGAGATTATTAACAAAGCACCTACTTTACGAATAAAATATGCTTCAATCCATCATTGTGATAATCTAGTGGTCACCATTCACTCAATTAACAGGATCTTGTGCATTATGCTGTAAGTCATGGTGGACACGGGACACTATACAGGACAGGTTGTGCCTAATACAAGACTGAGCAAAGATTAACCAGTAGCGAGTAGGAGTGTGATTCTTACTTTGATGGTAGAACATCTGTTTTCCTGCTGTGAAACATGACTCCTGAGTTTCACACATGTCAGAGGGTCTTTTTTGTTTAGTTTTGTTTTGCTTTCCCTCCATGCTTGTAGCATGTTGTGCCCTCTCTACTTAAACCTTGAAGGCCATCACCCCTATGGAGGATTATCCAAACAATGCACATGGCGATGATGAGTATGGGGGCAGGGCCTGCAAAGACTGAAATCGGTGAAATAGTAGCCTACAGGCCTTGAGTTGCTTATCACTCCAGAGCTTCACAAAACAAATTCTATGTACTGTATACATTGAACATGTGAAAGTTACATCATTTTATGGACTCTAACTTAATGAACAGCAAAAGACGTTTTTTGTGGATTATAGATTGTAAAATGGAGAGAATGGTTGCATGAGAACATTAACGGCGTGGAGCACTAGCAATATGCAATATGAAAGCCAAAGATGTCAAATGAGGTCAAGATTGGGGTTTGGGCAGACCACTCAAGGGTTGTCGCAAAAGCAACATTAAGTCCATTATTACCTAAAAATATCATTAGATAGTGTAGGATTCTTCCCAGACCAAAAGTATGTGCTTATGCTGTGGTTATTTACTGCTGTATTGTATGACGCGTACTTATCAGAATACAGTATGCATTTGTTTTTACCAGTAATTAACTGTTTTTTTTTTTAGCCCAATTTATGATTGGATCAATGACAAAGCATTGCAAGATGACGTTGAAATAAAATCGAATAGAAACTGTTATCGCGGTTAGCTAATGCAACAATCGCATTTTGGAAGACCAAACACAAGCATTAAAAAAATGTGTCTTAAGGTGGCAGTTTTTAAAATGATTGCTCCTCTGTAACCTTTGCATCTCTTATTAAATGTACTGTCCATGAAACCAATTCGGCCGTAAAATATAACATCCCAATGGCCATCACGCCCCTGGATGGAGACTTTAAGCTCTCAAAAGATCAGACTGCGAAGATGGTCAACTTTAACAAAAGGTGGGTTACACCCAGGACTGGTCACCAGCCAAACACAGGCCTTAAAACTAGTGTTGTTCCAATACCATTTTTGGGCCCCCGATACCGATTCCGATACCCAGCTTTGCAGCAGTACCATACCGATTCCTAAGTTATTTTTTTCTCAACATGAAAAAGCTGTCCTGCCATTGGTTCAGAGCATTCAAGGGCCAATAGGATATCTTGGCTCAGCATGCGGTCAACATGTCACACATCAGCGAATGTACACAAGATGCTGCATCCAAAGTCCTATATTAGCGTCGGAATTAATGGTATCAGCATGTCACTAGTTAGATACCACTGTTTTAATGATTCGGGGTTTCTGCCGATACCAGTATCAGTATCGGAACAACACTACTTAAAACCTGCACGGGAATTATGAAACCAGGCTGACTACCTGGGTCAATCGGTCACAGAAGTGCACCAATTAAAGCCAAGGATAAATGAGACCAAGAGCCTCAGAGGAGCTGTATGAAATTCTGACTGAAGTCATATGTAGCTAACCCACTTCTTTTGCACTCAAAGAACAAAAATGGAAAAAACATTTTGTCGATCACAACACACAAATACTTTCCCCTAGCAGTGGTGGAATTTTGAGGTTTTAAACATGTAATCATTAGAGAAGTCAGGACCCCTCTATTTGTCAAAGGATGTGGCTTTAACTTACATAAAACCGTTTATTCTCTCCATTCATTCTAATTCAATTCAATTCAAAAGTACACACTTATTTGTTGTTATGTATTATTCAAAATTAAAATTCCCACATTGCAGGTTTCAAATCTTTAAACACTCATAAATACAGTACTTGAAAATGCATAATTTTAACCTCAGAAAACGTATGCAGCACATTATAAGCCATTCAAAATCGGCAATCATTATCATCATCAAACAATATCTACGATTTGCTGTGACCTCCTCTTGAATAGGCTCCATCTTATTCATAACATTAATGAGGATAAGTGGTGTAGAAAAAGGATGGATGGATGTACCAGTATAATATACCCCGTTTAAAATTAACTGAATGTGAAGGGCTACTGAGCCTATAAAAAAAAGTGTATAGATAAGCTGTATGAAAAAGCATGATTTTTTTTTCTTTTTTTATGTTTGGTCATTGTTCTGCAACTGAAACACGCTGCATACAACGTAATACAAGTACATTCACCGAGGTAAAAGTGAGAGAAGGGAAGATAGAACTGAATTTTTGGCAAGCTTTCATAATTCTGGAATGTTGGTTTTCATTTTCAATCTGGCTGTCCTGAACATGCTGCATAGTGCGACCTGCGGTAACACAAAGGCAACAATAAATATAAAGTGCATACACTTACCCCATACTCCCCTGTGTCCTGGTTGGTCATGGCCCAAAGGTTGATGTCTATATCCCTGGCATTTTTGTGGTCCGTGGTAACAAGTCCTGTCACCCCTAGCAACAACATCCATATTAAAAATCTGGTCAGACAGTGCCATGTTTCATGCTTTATTAAAATCTGAGATACTTTTTAACTCAAGGGGGTTTGAATAATAAAACCAAAGTAATGTCGCTTTGTTCGTTGTGCTCTTGCGTTTTGGTTTTGTGGAGATGGTGTTTTAGCATACTTCCAAGATGGTTCATAAGCATGCATGCGAAAGATTCACATCCATTTCTTGGTATCACTGTGCACATCTCAAGCCCACAGCTAATGAGGCATCATATTGGAACACATTGATTCATGATTTCCACGTGACAACTCGCCAACTCTCGATCCATGTCAATTTGAAGACTCTTAGAAAAGAGCTCCTTTCTTACGAAGACGTCAGTAAAATCATTATGAACTGGAATGTGGCCTTCAAAGCATGAAAACGCCCGTTTCTGTAAAAGCAGGCAGCATAAAACGTCCAAATATTTACACTACAACAAAAGGCTATTGTTTTTGCAAAATGATGTGAATGCACACGTGGTAGCCGATAGAGTAAACTTGCAGCTGTGTAGGCAGCCACATCGAACATTAAATGGACTATTTAAGTGGAGACCTGAGTCATAACACTTTATTAACACTACCATTGTTTTGTTCAGAGGACATATCATAACCTCATTTGGCTGTAGTGTGTGCCAGTAATCTAAAATTGACTCAGTCAACATTCATTTGGCCTCACTTAATGGTTATTATTGAAGAGTCATTTGAGTGGCTCCAACAGTTCCATGGGCAAAGAAGTTTTCAAGTGGCGTGTAAGTCATTTGTGTGGAGGGAAGGCTAGGTTTACATAGGGATCAATATTGCAATTTTTACTTAATTAAACCACTTAAAAAGCTAGATTAAAATGCATTGTTAAAAAAAACTGTATTTAAAGGGGAAGTCAACTTTAAACATTTCTTGACAATAATATGTTATATGTGACCTCACTAGTCTAAACGTGACATTCTGATTAATATTACATTTGTGGAATATGAGTTATGCAGCAAAATCCCACCGTTTTATCCATCTCAGAGGTCGACCATTTTGCCACTTGCTGTCGACTGAAGATGACATCGCAGTTGCTCACTTGTTTTCTGAAGCTGAGCTGTGATTGCTTGTTACTTGAGACCTGAGCAACTGTGATGTCAAATTCAATCGACAGCAATTGACAAAATGGCTGCCATCTGATATTGATAAAAACTACAGGGTTTTGCTGCTGAACTCATATTCCACTAACACGATATTAACCAGAATATCATATTTAGACTAGTGGGGCAGCATAGAACATATTGTTGTCAAGATTTTTGGGGGGTTGACTTCCCATTGAAAAAAAAAAAAGTGTCATTTAGAATAACACTGTTTTTAGCACTTAGTTTATTCTGTTTAAAATAATTACATTTACTCTAGGTCTAAAAATGTAAAGTTATATACATAAGATGATAATGATTATAATTCATTCAATTGATTCAGAGCGACGCTGACGCTGTTGTCATATTTATGAATGAAATCCAATGACATCCACCACACACGTCCACGGAGCGCCAAATCTGTCTGCCTGCGCCTCGATCAAATGCATTAAAATCCTGTTACACCACCTGCGCTACCACTTAGACCTGCTTTTACCGAGTCTAAAATCGAGTCTACTTTCAGTGAAAATATTGCCGGAACGCCTAGGGAGGCATAGCGCGTCGACAAATTCAAAACTATGCTAAACAAGACAAAAATTAAATGTGCCCATTTTTACACCATACGGGTGCCGTTCTACCAAAATAGGGCCATTGAGCTTTTTTTTTTTCGACTGACAAAAATATTACAGAATGGCTATCAAACGTTAATTGATATAATATAATACATGATATAGATATCTATGTACCGGTAAGTGAAAAAGTAAAAACTTTAAATGATACTATTATGAAATAGCACCACAGTAAAAAAATAATAATAATAAAAAAATAAAGTCATCACAATTAACACAGTTGCTGTAGGATGTCGTAGGATGGTTTACTGCAAATCACGTTGTAAACAGTATTTTCTCACCCCAGATTTGGCGGTTTTGTGTTCTCATTGTGATGTTGATGCCGTCGTTTTGAGCTCCGCCATCAGCCAGCGTTTCTTCCAAGGCCTTCGCATACAGCACAAAGCCATCATAAAAGCTGCCTGCGATGTAGTCCATCTGCAAGATGACAGCGGTTTTATTGAAGAATTGCAGTCATAAAAGTACCATTATGATCATGTCGCTTAACATGGACTCCAAAATGATGTGCATATAATTTAACATACCAGTGATGGTTCCAAATGCACACCAAAATCCTGTTGTGCTCTTGCATGGAGTCGTTTTTGAAAGTCTTTGTACTCCGGATTATCAGGAGGTCGGTATGTTATAATGAAAACGGACTAAAAGGACACAGAATAATTGAGTAGAATCATAGCGGTGCAACACATAACAGTATTGGTCTAAACATCTTATGCTAATACATTTTCAAAAAGAAAAATATTTTACACTGGCTTGGAATAAGCAGAATAGCATCTTCAATGCCAATTGCCATGGCAACCCTCGATCGCCTTTTCATCTACTTCAGTGGTCTATAAAAAGCCATCCCGGACATTGTGTTGCTTAATCACTTGTATTAACTTCACATGTATTTCATTTCAATTAATTAGATGATGTTGGCAAAATGACTTTTGTTAGTTTGCATTAAGTGATTCTAACTTTTGTCAATTATCATGAATGCATATTTACTCCAGAGCCTTAATCGAAAACTACAGTTAAAACTTAATAACAAAATAGCAGATGTGCCAGGAATATATTGAGATTTACCGACTGTCAAATGAAATCATGATATATTAATATTCATGTTTTAACTCTCACACTGGTTAAAAAAAAATACAGGCGGATATAGCTCACATCAGCTTGCATTATATTGGGCTCGGACTGGGAAGATAGTTCTATTCAAATGGCTGGAGGACACCGTTTGCAGCAAGTCATTCGGGGATTGTCTGGTGAGCAGGGTGTACGCTGCCTCTCGCCCACAATCAGCTGGGATCGGCTCCAGCCCACTCGCGACTCCATTCAGGACAAGAGTTATAGAAAATGGATGAATGTCCATATGAGTGCATGTGTTTTGGGTTCAGCGTACCTTAAAGACCTTGATGGGATCGTCCCAGTCAAGGTCAGAGTTCTGCCATGGTTTGCGCTCTGCCAAGCTCTCTGCAAAAACATCCAGATAAAAAATGGCGTAGTTTTCTGGGTCCGGGATCTCAGTGTGGAAGAGTTTCATGATGTTCAGGAACGTGTCCAGGGGGCCACAAATGTACACAACTGCAGGGGGAAACAACAAGATACATACTTTTTAAATATTATTTGAATTTAAGATACCAATATATAATTTACTGCCCCACTTCCATATGTGTAAGTATTCCAGTCATGTGCCTGTTTGCTGAGTTTTGTTTGTTTGTTTGTTTTTTCCTATTAAAACAAATCCATACTACGCTCCTCCCTTACAGGAGTCATCATAGTCTGTCTGGGGTTGTTTGTCCCCACCGCCCATATGGGGGGTTTTTTCATCTGAGAAATCGGGGTGCTACTTTGGCGAGCAGACCAGACTTTCCATTCTGTCTACTTCTGTTGCTTATTGATTTTTATGTCTCTTGGATGGGTTCTAACGGTGAATTTCATTGTTATGTACTTGTGACATGTGCAATGACAATAAATTTGATTCCAATTTTCCAAACAAATTTGATTCCAACTTGGAGAGGAGTCAGGACTGGCAAGTTGAGGAATGTTTCAACAACCTGCATGTAGTTTGAGTGGCATAACAAAGACAACTATGTCTGGATGTGAATTCAACTTTATCCTGAGATTTGAAAAATCTGTTTAGAGCCGTAGCTTTTTTTTCCAATATATTAGAGGAGCATTGTCAGAAACACCATCGAAGCCAAAAGGTAAGCAAAGCTGCACCAACTTTAGTTAGTTACATAGATTAGCATTACCTAACATCATTAGCTTTCAACAAGTGGTACATAGTGATTGCTCTGAAGCTCTCGGCGCGGCGGGGCTTGGAGGAATTTGTGTTGTTGATGAGTCTGCTGCATGCACCAAATGCACGGAGCTGTTCACTAATTGACAAACTTATGAAGACTACAGCCATTTACTCGCCCCTCCACCCAACCCCAAACTCTGGGTTATTCTTCAAATACAAGCCACTTGTTCAACACCCTTGCTCCATCCATGGTCGTCATGGTAACAAAACCATACTTAGCATTGGTTCTGTGCAGGCGAGGTGAACAGTCGCTCATTTAAGCCTATTCAGTTCTGAAGGCTTCAATAAAGGGGGGGGGGGGTGTAAAGTGTACAGCAATTCTTGATCCTTTGAGCATGTTGATGAAGTAAGAAAGAAAGTCCATTTTAGTTATACAGTATAGCACTTTTGACAGACGGTGCTTTCAAAGTGCTTCAGAAAATTCAGAATCACGTACAGCACAAGTGAATATTATTTTTACTGTATGTCTCCTATAAAGATTAGTCAGTCAGCAATGCATATTAAGTTTCTCTTATTAGTTGAATTAATTGATTTGGTGTTATGACATTATGTTTTATTGGTGCGTGTTACATTAGTAGTTAAAAGAAACCAAGGCAGTCACTGTTAGCCTTGTTTTGTCATTTTTAATATACACAGCCAACTGCACTTCTACCCTTCTTACAGTACAGTAAACCCTGGCATTTAAAATGTTCCACGTCAATTTAACTGATGTGTTTTTTCCTTCTTTTTTTTTTTGCAATCCATGACGTTTGACCTTTGGCACATTAGCTTCTGCCAAAAAAAGTGGTGTAAACATGGAATGTTGACAACAGCTGGGTCGCAACCTAATTGAAAAGTATATCCAGTATTTTCATTTAGGAGGTAAGCATTCACAGGCGTAGTCAAAAATAAACCAACAACTCATTGTCTGCTCTTACAGGAATCAACCTTAAGGCCCGTCTGTTTCCAACGAACTTTCACCCTGCCACCTACACTTGTCTGCTTTTGCGCCACAAAAATATATAACCACCATTATTTTCATTCCAGACATATGCCGGAGTGGGGGCTCACAGCTCAGAGGCCACTTAGCAGACATTTCCTCATTGGCTAGACTAATGTTGGACCCCGACTCCATCTGTTCCATCATAGTTTAACCATGCCAAGTAGTTCTGCTGTCTCCTGGATTGCGCCCAAAATAAATGCCCCAACAGTCGGGGGCAAAATGGCCTTGTGTGTTGTGGCAGCCTAAAGTAGACAGAATTACACACAAATGCACATTGAACTTGTTTGGTCAAGTTGTTCCACTTCTCACTTTTCAAGAACATACTCCTCTCTTTTCTCCTTTCTCACTATTAAGACAACAACATGCAATCTTAGTATTTGATGTCAAAAACATTCAATGAAACTGCTTAAATCGGCGGCCACTGAAATAGTCCTGGGGGGGACACACAAAAATCGGTTTAAATGTCGTGCATGACGTCGCGCAAAATGTTTAATATAGTGCATAGCTCTTTTTCTTTGCCTTTTTTCTGTTTTTGCTACCAACCTTAAGAAGAGGTGTTAAAAGAGGAGACTAATACACAGAACATACACAAGAAATTAGGCGAGTTAAGCAGATTCACTTTCACGGCAGTAAAACTCCAGCTTCACCATACTCATTTCTACAAGTTGTTACCAAAGAATTTTACATGAGCAGTGGACTTATTTTAACACTTATAGCGTAAGTACATTTTGCTGTGCATGCTGCACATAGGACCACTCACTTCCTGACCAGATGTATGACAAAAATGCCATTTTAGACATGAACAAAATCCATGCATATTTTCAAAAGATGTGCTCTTGGTAATTTCATTTTTCATAATACATTTCTATATTAATATATGAAAGATCCGTGATCCTAACCCAACAGCAAAGTGTTTGAAGCAACAACAACAAAACACACATACTGTTTTGTTTTGGGTTTTTTGTTTTTGTTTTTCCCAGCACAAAAATTTGTCATTACCATTCAAGGACAGCACAAAAACTGCTGAAAAGCAAACTAACATTAAATGCAATAACTCATTTTGTAAATTTTTTGCACAACAATCAACTCACTCAAAATTTGAATAATATTGTGGTACAATGTTTGTCCTGGATAACAAACCAAATCTGCAAAAAAATTGTGTAGGGTGGTTAGTAATTTTAAATCAACAATAACTTCTTTAAAAAATAAATAAAATCAACAATAACAACAACAACAAAAAAAGGACTTTCAGAGTGGCTGTTTAAGCATGGGAGATAATGATATTTACACAAAATGAAGGCGGAGGAGAAGATTACTAAATGTGTTTGTTTTTTTATCATCAGTGTTCTTACCGTTATTGATCAAATTATAATAAAATGGCCCATATATAATTACATAATACAGTACTCTATACGTACTGTGAATAATGTATATGGATGGTCATTATACAGTATGAATTTAAACTTTGGAGTTGCTAGGTCCCAGTTCACGTCCTGCTGCTTAGACTCAGTAGCGAAATACAGCGATGGGAACAGAAATATATTCAATGTTCTGATTTCACAACAGCTTTCAGCTGCGAGCCTATACCCAAATGGTCATTTCTCTGATATGTAGTTTTAATTCATTTTGTTTAAAATATATTTTAGGAGCCTGGATTTATTTTCCCTCATATACAAACCTCAGGCTCTCTTTTTCTTCTTTTTTTTTAACTCTTTGGAATAGAATATAATAGAATAAGGGAGTCACTCTATTGAACCCTGACCTCAACACCATCAAACATAGTGGTAAAGAACTAGAACAGAGATTGTGAGCCAGGCTCTCTCGTCTAACATCAGTGACCTCTGATGATTCAACAGTGAGACTTGGATGAGAGAAGTGGGGCTTTACACAAAAATGCAAAAAGTATTTTTTTTAAATATGTTTGGTTCTAATAATGGAAAATAGTATGGTGCCGATTCCTCTGACCACAGTTAATGTACTTCCCACATATCCGTTTGCCAGGAATTACAAGGAAGAATTTGGGGAACTAAAGGTGGTGGATAGGAGTTCGAGTGAGCGACTGCACGCAACCACTTTGTCAGCTGTAAAAGCTCAAATGACAGTCATCGCAATAGTTTAGCGCTCTTCTCTCCAGTCTCAGCCTCTCGTCATCTAAGCCCAGTTGGCAGACCTGATAGCCTCGAGGTTATCTGCTAGGATTAAAAGTGAATGTCGAGCAAGTCTTGACAAAACCATTAGCTTCCATGACCTCCGGCTCACTGCAGCAGCACCATAATTCATCAGAGAATTTTTCTTTGCTTGAATTAGCATTGTAGACCGTCTTTGCTATTATTTGTATTTGTACAACCAACCAACATGTTTGAAGAGAATGCAGCTTAAATATTTCATAATGCCAGAAAGATGAATGATTATGATCCATTCATTGCTGGTCAATTCTGTGATCCGTGATTCGTAAATAAGTTGTAACAGAGCATGCAACATTAATGATAATTAAAATCCAATTATACATTATTGAACATGTGGCGCAGTTAACAATTGGTGGTGGTGGTGGGGTGGGATATATGAGCAAACATTGGTCCATGTATGAGTCATTAAAAACAGATTTTTGTGGAAAATGTTACTAATGCAAAAAACAATATTTCAGTTTCAATCGTTCATGTAAAAATGTATTTTACATTCTGCATTGATGGCCCAACATGTCAGATTTTTATGTTAACATTTTTGTTGTTGTTGTAAAGGCTTCAAAGCCTCAACTACATTCCCCACTCATTCACACACAGAGATGCATTGAGTATGCGCCAGGGGTTAGGAGGCGAGGTGAAAGGTGAAAGGTGGATTCATGAACAGCTGCCGTGACACGTTTCTGTAAGTTGTTTAAAACACCCCTCACCTCGGCTTCATTTGTGACCTGACCTGTCCAAAATCCTGCGCGTTATCTAGACAGCTTTGATGGACCCCCGCTCTCAAAGCTCTGAACCGTAATAAGGATGCCTGCGCTGTTGCACACGCTCACTAAGTATAGCTTTGCCGATCTCATCGCATAGTAACAAGCTTTGCATTAAGAGAGACACATTTCCCTTCGCTGTGCCCTGAGATTCATGTTAGCCTACAGTACCATGCAAAAGTCTCAGGACAGCATGCTTAAATTCTCTTTATCACAATAGTTATTTTGGAACAGTAAACCAATAATAATAATAAGACAGAAACAATTAGCTTGATTATCTAAACTGATTTCTGTAAACATTTGTAAAGGGGTGTTTGCATGGGCCTTTTAAATTTAGTTGAGAATCTGGATAAATGTGCAGATAATAATGGAATGCCCTGTATGTTCATCAGATGATTATGTGATTTTTCAATCAATTACCATATGTACGTCAACATATAAACAATCAAACTGAAATGTAGCACTCTTTTGTTAACAGTTGAATGCACATTCAAATGGCTTGTAGAACTGTCGTCTGTTACTGTTTTGCAGGCAAAGATCACACAAGCCTGCTTATGCTCCTCTTAAATATAACCATACAGGATGCACTTTCTACTGTATCAATTTTGTAAGCATGGAAATTAGAAAATAAAATTGAAAAAACTCATATTTATTGAATGATGACTTATTGGGTGATTTTTACCATAGGTTTATGTATTTTGATCAGTTGAGGGTCATATATTTTTGGCTGTCATGAAAAAAAAGGGGAATAGTAAACAATATGAGTCACACAGAAGTGAAATATTTCTTCAAAGGCTGCTTGTGTGAATATTATTATCACTCAGTCAGCACTGCAGTGACCTAAAAAACAGCTACTGTATTGGTTTATCCCTGTTTGGGAAATATTACTGACTAGACAGTTGTATCCCCTCTTTCCATGCAGCACAGTAGGTTTATTTAAGTTTGATTAAACTGTGTTTACTTATACTTGAAAAAGGACTTTTGGATTGAAGGATATATATAGCAATACTGAATTCATCGACTTTTCTCTCCTTCTGTGTTCATAGCTTTCAAATCAAATAAATAAGAGGCTAACATCACATTAAGTTGAACACTGCAGATAACAATTGTTAGCTTCTCTGTGAGATGTTCTCCTCACTGTAAATGTTTATATGTAATGGCATTGCAATGATGTATCCAACGGTGAGGAGGAATTCCCCCAAACTCTGTAAACTTGCAAAGGTTTTGCACTATTGTCAATGTGCTTTCTTTTTAAACCAAGTAAAACTTCAAAGATTCTGCCCCAACCCATGCGATTGTTTTGGCCAGAGGGGCACCCTATTCATCTCAAATTATGTGTCTGTCTCAGGTGGTGGTCTCCACAATAAAACCAAGAGCAGCAGCCCAAACATTCCTGTGTAATAACGCCCCGATAAAGAGGCTCTTCCCTCAACTAATTCCACTTGAGCTCTGTTTTCATCTGCCGTGCATTCAATAAAAAAAAAAAGTGAGCAGAAAGGTTGCTGGTGCAGATAAGCCCGTCCGTCAATGGCATGCAGCCTAATGAGATCCAGTATGACAACTGTGTCAACAATTAAATATCGTAAAATAATATGATCTAATATTGACCCTGATTAGACAGTGACCGCAGTAGCCTTGTATTGGAACACCCTATAATGTAATAATTTCCTGAAAATGTAATAATGTCTCAATGTGATAACATTTGCACTTAACTTGATCAAAAATATAATAAAACACAATAATGTAATAATTTTTAAAAAAAAATCCTGACTGATATTGCAATAACATTACCAATAATGTAGAACTTTATTACATTATTGGGGATTTGTCACATTTTCAGGTTGGTCTCTATTTTGGTGATAAGTGTTTCAGAGTTGTGC
Source organism: Leptonotus elevatus (assembly GCF_054856555.1). Classification (NCBI taxonomy): domain Eukaryota; kingdom Metazoa; phylum Chordata; class Actinopteri; order Syngnathiformes; family Syngnathidae; genus Leptonotus; species Leptonotus elevatus. The sequence goes on from NC_141253.1 coordinate 15,968,068, forward strand.
ATTTTAACACTGTCTGATTTAAATGGAGGTCAGTGTTGGAGTTATTTGAAAAAGTTCATTCCTTTAGTGTTAAACCAACTCTGCGGAGGAGAGTTAGTCAAAGTAAGCTCCGCCTACTTGATTAGAACTGCTGTGCCACAAAGACTTCTGGGATATGATATATTGAATGATAAAATAATGTTATGAGGGATTACATTATTGGTAAAAATGTTATTACAATATCAGTCAGGATTTGTTTATTACATTATTAGTGAAAATATTACATTATTAGGTTTTATATTACATTTTTGATCGAGTCAAGTGTACATTTAATTACATTTTCGGGAACTTATTATAGTGCTAAAAACTGCACTCAAAGGTAGTACACCTACACAAGGAACTTTGTAATTGGTTGGTTTTAAATATAATAATAATAATAATAGTAATAATAATAATAATGATAATAAGACATCAATTCCTTTGACAATGTAAGTATTAGTCACCCAATGTATCTGGTTTATTGAAAAACTAATTTGTCAGCTTCTCCGGGGAGATTTTTGCAAATGTTTATATGTAATCATTGCAATACAATATATGTCAGTGATCCCCAACTACAGACCACACGGCACAATTATGTACATGAGTAGAGATCTTCAGATATGCTGAAGAAAATGGTCCAATTTCACTTAAAGGGATACTTGACTCATTGAGCCATTTTCAACAGTAAGAAGATAATATTTTGTCGATAACTATGTGACAACATATTTATTTTTAATGAACAATTAATACCTTTAAAAACGATTTTGCCACTTGCAAAAACGGCTGAAGATGACATCACCTGTGCTGAAGAAAGTGGTAACACCCAATCATGGCTCAGTTTGCTGACCAAACCCAGAAAACAGGTGAGCTGTGATTGGTCGTTACCTATTTACCAGCACAGGTGATGACATCTTCAGTCGAAATAGTTTTTAAAGGTATAATTGTTCATTAAAAATAATTATGTTGTCACATAATTATAGACAAAATATTATCTTCTTACTGTTAAAAATGGCTCGATGAGTCAAGTATCCCTTTAAGTGAAATTGGACCATTTTCTTCAGCATATCTGAAGATCTCTACTCATGTACATAATTGTGCCGTGTGGTCTGTAGTTGGGGATCACTGACATATATTGTATTGCAATGATTACATATAAACATTTGCAAAAATCTGCCCGGAGAAGCTGACAAATTAGTTGTTGAATAAACCAGATACATTGGGTGACTAATGCTTACATTGTCAAAGGAATTGATGTCTTATTATTATTATTATTATTATTATTGTGTGTTTTTAACTGTACTAATTGTACATGAAAAATAATGAAGTTATCAAATTAATTCTGGCCTAAATGCGACCCTTGTGATGATAAGTGGTTAAGAAAATGGATGGATGGATATTAACTTTTTACAGCTGAAAATGGCTCAATGAGTCAAGTATCCCTTTGACGTGTCCAAAAATAATTATATATTTATAATAACCAACTACAAATATATTCGTTTAACTATCTATGTCAGTGATGTACAGTGACCGGAAAAACAATTAAATGCTCTTCCACTAGATGGCAGAAGATGCAATTAGCCTGTGTCCACCTGTTGCTTTTCAAACAAGAGAATTAATTAGTCATGGCTTCTTCCCAGTATGTCAGTATAATCTAAATGTGTGGGTATATTAATACGAGATTGTCATTATTTCAGTGCACATTTTTGGGGCATTTTTTCAAATGTAAAATATGTGCCTTGGCACAATTAAGGTTGGGAAGCAAAGCAATACAAAGTTACTCTTGAGCATTGATGCCTTTTTAAACTTTAACAAAAAGAAAATGTATACGTTTTTGAAATACCTATTGACCTGGAGCCATGAGGTATTCTGATCAAAGTAGGCTAGAACTCATTCACATGTTCCTATTATCGGCTGTATTTCAATTTGTTGGATTTTAAACTTTGCAAGATTGAAATGAAAGCCGTGCTTACTTCTGCCTCGCTCCTTCATGAAGGCAATGAGCTCCTTGTATAACTTGAAGTCGTCATCATAGGGCTGGGCCTCCACCGTGATGTTCATCTCCTCCTTCAACTTCAGATAGATGCCCTCCGAGAGGAAGTAGTGCGGCCGGTCGTCATGCCTCAAGTCGTGGAAGATGACCACGGCGCGGGTCGTCCAGTTGAAATGCGTGTGCAGCATGTTGGTGAAGTCCCCGAGCTTGGTGGCGGACGGCCCGCTGCGCACGATGGTTCGATACTCTTCGCGCTTATCGAAGCCGTACGCGGGTCCACCGGCTGTGATGAGCGGCAGTTTCCAGTGGGATGCGAAGCGTCCCACGGAGGCGAGCGGGTACACGCAGCCGGGCCCGAAGAAAGCGTCCGGGCGGATGTAGAGTTTGGCGTCCACGGCCACCACCTGGGCTCGGCTCTCGGCGCACGAACCCGCCGCCGGGTCCTCAGTGCTGAAGTTGAGGATGTTGATGGAGCGGCCGAGGAGGAGCCCGTACTTGCCGTGGAGATCCTCGTGCGCCATTAGGATGGCCGGGAAGACGCGCGGCAGAGCCCACGGGTACTTGTGGTGGTTGTCCGGAAGCATCACCGCCACCGTTATGTTGCTTCGACACGCCGGGAGAAGGCAGCAGGACACGGCCAACAACAGGCAACATCCCAGCGCCTCTCTGCAGCCCATGACGCTCGTCCCAAGCGGTCAAGTACGGAACCGGTTGGAGAAACGACCGGCTGGGGCCCCCCTGACGCCAAACATAAGTCTCCCTTTACTTCTGTTTACCTTTCGCCGTTCTCCTATGTTTCCTCAAAAGTCACTCAAAGTCAGCAGTGGCGTCATATTTGTATTGTCGGTCAGACTGTGCCATGCATCTGCGCCGCGCAAATCCACGTCAAAACGAGTGCGCCCAAAGATGGACTTCTCCGGCGCTGCGTCAGCTTCCAAATGACGGCGTGTGGGAGAGTGAGAGCATCCATCCAGATGACTTCAACTTTAATGAGAGCAGCCCTCATACTGCTCGGCCCCCTCACGTCATACACTGCAAGAAGTACAGTGACATGCTGCCATGTCAAATAAATCACAGTTCATCCAATCGATCATTCTATTTAACTTAACAAAAACACGTGTACAAATAATCAGATCTAAACAAAAATTTAGATCAAAAATACAACATTTATTTTCAAATACTAATGTACACGTTCACCTAAGCGATTCACTTCACGTAAATAGCATCTTTAAAAAACAATCACATTTTGGACATGTTAGATGACAAAAAAAACTCGCTGTAACATAAAATATACTAGATAACGCTCAAAACGATTCTAAAACGTATTTTTATTTTTGCAGTGTATAACTCCCAAAGTGGTCGCGAGTCGCCCCCTGCCGGTCATCCATCGAAGTTTTTTGCAGGATCTTACCTAAAAACGTAGCGTTGTTGTCTATTAAAGGCTAAAAAGCACCCCCCCCCCCCCAAATATAGCCTACTTAAAAAAAAATTTTTAGTTATCTTTTTCATAAGTAATTTTGACAGTACACCGGTAAAATAGGAAAGATAGCCAACGTGTTTACAGTTGAGTTGAGTAATATAGGTCCCATTCCATTTATGTTTAAAGAGGTATAATTTGTTGCAAAATAAATAAATATTAATTATTCGTTATATATTTAACGATAGGTCACGGTGACACTACACAAGCATAATTCAATTATTTGTGTGACAATGCATAACATTAAAGTAAAGTCTGGGTATACATGGGGGGGGGGGGGCGCACCTGTACGTCATTGAAGGCTTCAGACCAAACTGATTGCCTAACTCGTGTCGAATTGAGCTTGTTCCTGAAATAAATATATGGTGGGAATATTATAAACAGATAGCTGAAATGTATGTTCAAAGATCAATGATTTCCAAACCCCGATTCCAATGAAGTTTGGACATTGTGCATAAAAAAAAATCAAAATCCTTTTAAACCTATATTCAAATACACTACTAAGACAAGATCTTTAATTTTCAAACTGATAAAAAAATTTTGGGTGGGGCAAATTTTTCACCCATTTTTTATTTGATAACTGTAACACATTCCAAAAAAGCATTTTCAAACTGAGGACACTACTTGTTGAAGCTTTGTATTTGGAATTCTTTCCCATTCTTGCTGATGTATAACTTCAGTAAAGTTCAGTTGCTCAACAGTCCAGGGTCTTCATTGTGACATTTTGTGCTTCATAATGTGCTACACATTTTTCGGTGGAGACGGGGTCCGGACTGCTCTAATACTCGCACTATTCATGCTGTTGTAACACATGCATAATGTGGGTTGGAACTGTCTTACTGCAATAAACAGGAACACCCCTGAAAAAAGACGTTGCTTGGCAGCAGATGTTGCTCCAAAACCTATATTGCATGTACATTTCCGCATTAATGGTGCTTTCACATATCTGCATGTTATCGTGACGGGGATGCTCCTCTTATACCCAATCATGACACTAATGTGGATGCTAATCTGTGGAATGTTTCAATAAGGTGTTTTGAACATTCCACAACTTTCCTTGTCTTTTGTTGACCCAATCCCAGCTCTTTTTGAAACGTGATGCAATTGTTACATTCAAAATGAGAGAATATATATCACTTTCAGTTGCGTGTAGCTTGAAAAAGATTAGCAAATAATTAAAATATTTGTTTTATTTACATTTTAAACAATGTCCCAATTTAATTGGAATCGCCGTTTTTATACTTTTATAAAATGAAAGGTGAGACCGTTCAAGCATTACAAACTTGTATTTTAGTGAGATGCTATGCTAACATTCTTCCATTTTTGAACAGGAATGAGGAAATTTAAACTTTATTCAACCTTTTCATAACCAATTTTGAGGAAATAAATTAATTACAGAATATAATTTATATATATTAAATATAGAAAGAATGATTTAGTTATGTGTACATACAGCCAGACAAACACCTGCACTCTTAAGATACAGCTAACAAATTGCGTTTTGTTGTTTTTTAATAGAATGGCTTAGATGACAGGAGTCAAGGCCAAACAGCAGCAGTGAATCAAGTCTTTACATCAACACATAATCAGAAACAGGGAAGCTACACTCACTGGCAGTTCATTAGCTACATCTGCCAAATATAATATTTCCCGTGCAAGGTGAGTCTCAAATTCCTGTCTTTGAACGTAATAATGGTACATTTTTAAGTTTTTAGAGAGGTATCAATTTAACCAAGTTCATTATTGTGGTATGGTACACCGGTGGACTGCATTGCACCAGAGCTAATATCCCCCTCCTCCCCCCCTGACACACAAACAAATCTAACAATGATTTGTCGTGTGAAAAAATGTATCTTCTAATCCGACCAAACCACAGGTGCATTTTTTTTTGGGCCGTTATTAGTTAATTTAGCTTGTCCCCATTGTTTCAAGTTATCAAAACAGATACTGTGTATGGTTGACAATGAAAATTTCATTTGCACTTTTTATTTTTCTACTCAAGTACATTTAGACACATTTACAGTAGCCATCTTTCCATTTAACTAGAACAGTGTATATTTGTATTTTTATACTTTATTATTATATTACTGATAGGCCCATTGAAAGCTCTTTAAAGTTCTCGATACCACGGCTGAAAGAAGCAACCACTGGGCACAGCATGCTGTTTTGGGCTACTAAATGACCTGAACATCTTGGTCCTTTGAAAGCCACCCAATCAAGAAACAGTCTTTGCCGATAAAAAGCAAATGAGACCCAGATTAATTAATTATTTGTTTTATGCGCAAAAACACACTGGCCACAAATTGTTTGACTTATAATAAAAAAATATAAATGAGAAAACGATGATAATAATTTTAATGGCTAGTTGCACTAAAGCAATACTTCTGAATAAACACTTTAATATCGGTTTCAAAGGGGTTGTGGTCACAAACATGGGTCGACACTCGTCATCATGTGCTTAAGAAAACAGTAACAAACGCTATGATGAACTGTTACATTCGCAGCTTTTGGAAACACACATGCGCTAATGACAAAAAAATAGGTATATTTACTTTAGAGGGAAGTTTCAGGATAAACCTTAAGTGCAATATAAGTTTAACAGGTGAACTTAATTTGACATTCTCGTAACTTTTGAATGCACATATGTAACTGTTCCATGTTTCAGTACTTTTTGCACAACTTGCCATTCACCTCTTGATTGTGCAAAAAGTACTGAAAGATTGAACAGTTGGATACATGCATTCAAAGGTTTAGATAAGGTCAAATGAAGTTTACCTGTAGAGGTTAAAATGCACGCATGGTTCATCCTGAATTTTTTTGCTGAAAGAGAAGATTTTAGCTATCTATGAGTATTCTACAGAATCTGGAATATTAGGATAACTAAAAAATATATAACAAATCTGTAATATCACACACTGTAGGCCCAATTTCCCAAAACAGACTTAAATAAAGCCCAAATGTAATGAAATTGCTAAAAGTGTGTTACTGACATGTTCAAGTTTTTGGTCATTAGCTTTAAAAGAAGATCTTCATTCTTCACTCTTTCAACCAGTTGAGCAACTGAGGGGTGTAGTAGGTGATGATAATGTCAGCACCTTAAAAACAGGGATGACAGTCATTAGTTACAAGCCTGACAGTAATTACAGTAACTTTTATCACACTCGACATGTTCATGTCAGATACACATCAGTCCAGCATATACCAATAGTGTTCACATAGTAATAGTTTCTTTAAGGATTCTTCACTTCTGTCTTTGGATGATGATGAGGATTTGGATTTAGAAGAGTATAGCTGCATGATGAATACAACACATCAGCCTCTCTATTTAAATGACTTTTTGGTTTTGTCTGATTTATTGAGATAACAAATTGCACACCAATTAAGGACCTGAGAGCTGCAACTTCCGCTCGTCCGGTTTTCCCTTTGAGGGGAATAATCTCACACTAAGATTTGGATGAAAAGCAAAATAACAATGACATGTAAATTACATGAATCAGTTTGGATTGTTCACTTTTTCTCCTAATTCATTCTGGCTCAGTACTTACTGCTTCAATGCCTGAAACGTATTACATAATGACTCTGGCTTTAACATGAGCTAACCTGCCCTGCGGAAGGCGGTCATGGCCTCCATCACAGCCACTCGTAAGTCAAACGCTCCAGCTTGCGCTCCATGCCACATCATGGCAAACTCCCCCGACACATTATAAACAGCAAGGGGATGAGCGGGGAACTGAATAGGGACAGAACAAAAGTGATTACTCACTACATCCATGCATTGCCGAGTGACGTACAACAATATTTTTGAATGCTTTGAGGAAAATGTTTTATTTTATTCAAATGCATACATTTTCACAAGCTCGCCAATATTTAAAACAGGGCTGGGCATAAATTACCATTTACCTAACTATAAAAACATTGTTTCAATGTATTTATAAAAAGATAAATTGATAAATCTTTCCTACATTAAGGATTTCTTTACTTAATGCTAGTTTCTGTAGTATTTCCAATTGGAAGAAAAGTTTATGTTAAAACTCTCATTCCGTCTGATAAGTGATGAAAACGAATTTCTCCGAATTGCAAAGAATTACTGTTATTCAAATTGTATTCACCATCCTGTTGGGTGGAGTCAATTCAAAGTCAAATTTATCCATTGAATTGAATTTAATTCTGAAATTCAGAATTTTGCCCAGCCCTGATGCAAAACAGTGATGCTGCTCAATGCTCATCATTAAAACAGACCTTGTCCTTGACTTCTCTCACAATGTCCAAATATGGCAGACCTGGTTTCACCATTAGCATATCAGCTCCTTCTCTTACATCTCGCTCCTGAGGCACAGAACAGGATTACACAAACTTCACCTTACATAGCAAAATGTACACACATGGAGCTAGGAATTTCCTTTCGGGTCAAAACTTTTGGATGCACATGTCCAATTGTCCAATAATTCATAATTTTTTTTAGCACAACTTCCTGTTCCTATTCATAATGTGTTTTATTTTGAATTTCCAGTACATCCACTTATATGCTTTTGTATTATGCCTTTCTATTTTCTCCCTCTCTGAGAGTCTAAACTCAGTGGCCATTTCCCTCTGAAGTCTCGCAATGGTGAGGTACTATTGATCAATTGTTAGGTATTTTGATCTCATGATTAGTGTTGTTCCGATACCGGTATCGGGGGAGGCTCCGATACTGCATAAAAACAGTGTACTAACAAGTAAAATGCCAATATCATTATTTCTGACGCTAATATAGGACTTTGGATGCAGCATCTTGTGTCTTGCTTGCGCACGACATTCACTGATGTGTGACGTGTTCATTGCATGCCGAGCCAAAATATCCTATTGGCCCTTGAATGCTCTGAACCAATCAGTGATGCACCGAATATGGCAAAAATATGCATTTTCGGCATTCGGCCGAAATAAAATTCAACCCGTTAGAGGATGTTGTGGTGACGCAAGCAAAAAAACACACACAAAAACCCGCTGCAAGCAAGTGTCTGTTTGAATTAAACACCAAACACGGGAGTGAGTGTCCGCCTTGCTGCTCGCTGGCATTTTATGAGTACCAGCAGCTTCAATGTGCACACCGGAGAAGGAGAGGGTCGCTTGGTAAACTATGTCGAAAAAGAGAGCGCTGCCGAGCACTGCACTACAGGAGAGCCACTCTTTCTCCTGCGGCGCCTTCCTTTTTTTCTTTGATGAAAGCCCTTCGAGCGCTTCCACTTTTTCACTTGCATTCTGGTGGTCGTGCTTAATACTTTAGCTAATGTTAGCACTATTGCTATCAACAGTTTTAAACAAGTAAACACTATCTCATACAGATCTGTACAGGAAGCCGTGTGTGACTTTGCAGTCCGTTCCCAAAGCCGATTGGCTGGTGCGAAGAAATGTATTTATTTGTAAACGTTGGTGAATTTGTGAATGTGCCGATTTTAAGTGCACCGCACCGTGTCCTGAAGTACTGTACATTAACTATAAAGTACAATTGCACCGCCAGAAAATGCTCAGTTGCGACCCCGCGTTTGGTGTTTAATGTATCATTCGCCAACATGTCTCTGATGTCTGTGGTATGGACGCATTTCAATGTATATTGTGCGTTGTTAAAATGCCCGTGCTAAATAGGCCTAAATATTTTATAATAATATTATAATTTTAATACATGCAATGTTAATAAAAAATTGGCATAATTTTTTTCGCCGTTTCGGTTTTCGGCCAAGCATTTCTCATTTTCGGTTTCGACTCAAATTTTTCATTTTGTTGCATCCCTAGAGCCAATAGCAGGGCAGCTTTTTCATGTTGAAAAATAAAACTTAGTTATTGGTACATGCCGATACTGCAAAACTGGGTATCGAAATCTGTATCGAGAGCCAAAAACAGTATCAGAACAACACTACTCATGATGTTAACATGTGAATTGAATGATGATGACAGTTTAAACACCAATTCAAATTTATTGTTCAAGTCATAGATCAAACACCACCAATTTGCCTATTCAGCTCCTTGCTAGAGAAAAGTAAGTTGTCCAAAAATTACTGAAACACTAAACGGCGGGACATGTGCTGTCAAATGTCTAGAGAAGGTCAAATTAAGTTCACCCGAAAAAGTTATAGTACATTTTTTTGGGTTACTCATGAAATATCTTTTTTGTGTGTTAACTTTTTTTGTGAGTAGTATAATAACTATTATTTACCACAGCTCGGATGGCAAGCCCTCTCGCTCCAGGAGGGAGTTGGTAGCATCGCCTGTCCCCAAAAGCTGGCTTGGACTGTGCAGCATCTCTGCATAGACACCACTGGAAGTTTCACTATGCTTAAATGTGCACCGATTTGATTGTGTGCCTTTACTTACCTGAAAGGTCCATAATAACATGAGGCAAACTTGGCGCTATAGCTTAGCACTGACACCTAGAGAAAAAAAAAACAATGTCAATCATTTGCATTTTTGTGAAATTATTTTGCAACGTATGGAACCTGAGAGGAACACTTATTGCATCTTGTGAGGATCAATAGGTCCTGTACTCTCCTAGCAAACAGTATACTGTGATTTTGTTTGTGATACTCTTTTATCATTGATTTTCACCTTTCGCTGGAAACCACAGGCTGATCTGAGCACAAGGGTCCCTTTACTTATCCAACTTACTTTGTTTCCCAAACCATTAGCAAGCAGCGCTTGTTTTATGGCCCCGACTCTGCCATCCATCATATCAGAGGGAGCAATTATGTGACAACCTGCAGCAAAACACAAGAAAATGACTTTTAATGTTGATTAAAAACGAAAATTGTATTTCTCACAATGCGCCCCAATCTGTGTACATTTTTCTTGTTAACATGGTCAATGTGTTTAGCTCAATTATCAGTGTTCCCATGTGTTTCAATCAAGTCAGAGGCCTTATGATATTCAAGAAGTATCCTAAAATCCCATTACTAAGACATTTAAGAAACTTTAAATGAATGTGTGTGTGTGTGGGGGCAACCCAGACATATGAAGCTTCTTTTTTTAATTTTTTTAATGAAACTGTTTACCGGCTTTGGCGTAGGCCAGTGCAACTTCTGCCAGTCTCAAACAGCTAGCATCATTGTTCAGTGAGCCATCTTCATTCAAGATACCTGGAAGATAAATTAATATACATGGAAATGATCTATGCCAACTGGACACTTTATTAGGTACCCCTGAACCAGCAACATACAAATATATCTTTTGTTAACCCAGTCCTGTAACTTTTCTAAGAAGGTGAGGAATATTTGGCTATTGGGGGAAATTTCAGCATGAACTTAAAATGTCTAACTGTTGAGAGCTTCATGCATAAGTTGCTGTTCTCTAAAAAGGAGTTTAATGGCCAAATTCACAATGTTTTTGTTGTTGTTGCACAATGTTTTGAGACAATTAATGAAATAAAACAATATCTGCAACCCTTAATCAGAGTTCTTCACATTACTATAGCATATTTTACTCCAGCATGCCTTGAGATTTGATTGAACACTGCACAGATTCAAGACACCCTGTGCCGGATGCAGCAAAGAAGCCCTAGAATTGTGAAACACAGCCTTCCTCGTATTTCACAGTGCTGATGCCTGCCAAAAAGCTCCAGTTTCCAAAGTGCATTCTCCCATCAACTTTGTGTCTTGTCAGTATGCGCTTTGGCAAATTCCCGTCTCATCTAATGTAGTTATTTCACAGACCATTGTGCGTATTTCTTTCTTTAATAGATGGATACAAACAATTCTGTCAAGGTATATGTTCTGCATGTTATTTTTGTTCCACAAAATATTGCTGAAGAAGTTCTATCATAAAAACAGGCACTTACCACAGTGCCCGTGTATGGTGTACGGACACAAGCAGACATCACATGCCACCAGCAAGTCAGGGAACAAGGATCGAATCTTCTTCACGGCCATCACGGCTGGTGTGTCGTCTGTGTCTGCCCCTGACCCTCTGTCATCCTAAGGCACAAAAGATCAGCGTGTCTGAAATACATTCTGACTTAACTTAATGAGCAGAAATTCTGCTTTATACTGCAACTTCCATCTCACCAAAAAAATGACATGCAACATATATTTTACATATTACACTATATATGAATCCCCTGCATGAACACTTGAGTCTTTAAAAAGTTTGAATTATTTTGGTCAATGGGCACATGTACCAAGAGTTCCCTGCTTCACCTTCACAAAATTATTCAGTCCATATATTAGTGCTAATTATTTCCAAATACAGTGGCACTTTTGGTTTATGTCCTTGCTCTCCTTGTAGATTCACTATACATACCTTTGCTATATTTGCGGGCACCCCAAAGATCAGCACACATTTTAAGCCATTCTCTACAAGTGGCTGCAACATTCCCTCCAGTTTGTTCACCCCATATCTATGAAAGGGAATACATGAGAAGCATAAACATTACAAATGATGGAACATGATTGATTACATTCCTTCAAGTACTTATTTAATTAATAAAAAGGGTAGGATCAGGCTAGGAATTTGACAACTTTAGTCCTCTAACTTGCTGAATGTATGCAAATAATATTAAATTATCTCTAGTAATACATAATGCTTATTCTAATTTTCCAGTATGTTTAGGCAAAGATTTCCAACAAACTAGATGAGAGAGAATCGACAGTGCTGATTTGTTGCAGCATAGTACTATAGTGCACTCCATCATGACTCAATTGTTTCAAGACACAGTTAGTCAACAATCAATTTCAGATAACCAAGTTCTTAACAGTCAATGAATCGGTTTAATTTATTATTATTATGCCCCATCCATATTGTGAGTGCAATTACTGCATTCTGACCTAGGCAAACCAATTAAACCAATGGGTCAGTAAAACTATATGCTTTGATTGAAAATGACTAAAGGCTGCAGTGCAAATATTAAAACAATCCAAATTAACAATTCAAAAAATTACACCGTTATGGAGTTTATCACCAAGTTTCTCAACAGCAATATCACCAGTTTGAGTATAGCACATGCTCATCTTATCTGTGTCCAGAAACAGTATTTAGTGCACGATCCACCCTGACTTAAGTTTTTTTTTTTTTTTATCTCAGGACAACACCCTTCATATCAGTTGCCGTTTTTGCATAGATGTTCCCCCCCTATTATGTGCATGGATGCGAAATGCATTTAAGTCAGGAAATAAATACTATCTGTATTTGGATTTATTTATTTTTACCTGGCTTGTCCAGGTAGGCTACCAATAGGCTCCACAGCATCAGCATTGTCTCTAGAAGAGTGGCAAAGAACATGAAGTAACATGAAAATAAATACTGTTCCGCATTATGCATTCATCGAGTTGTAACAAACAAAAATTCCCAACTTCCACACTTAAATTTGCCTTCAACTTAGTTGAGGGAAAAATGTTGCCACTTACGTGATAAAAATTGGATAGATTAGGTTTTCTGCCCTTATATCTGTGGCACAGGTCTGCCAGTATCTGAGTGTAGGGTGGAAGTAGCCACTATGAATGATGGACTGTGCTGGCGTCTGCATCTTGAACCTGAGACTGACAAATATACAAAAAGAGGGACGTTAATAAGCAGGAGACATATTGTGAATGACCCATGAGTAGAGTCACCTCATGCACACCATTGTCCTTCATCACGGTTCAGTCAGCGTTAAATTGACCAAGCATGCGTGATGCTGCTTCTCCAAACAACAGCTCACACATATCTCAAGTTAATAAGACTTTAGAATTAATAAACATTCATTTGTAATTGATTTTGTGACTTTTAAACATGTTGGGTAACATGAGGGCATTTGTTTAATGTATTATTGACATCACATCAACTACAGCCATCAGAATTGCACAATTGTTGCCAACATAGATATTAGCTGTACAGTAATTGTACACAAGAGAACAAGTAGATGTACACGCATACATGCAACACTAACAATTCATATGGACTTAAAAAAAGACTATTTATATATTGCTATCAAGACCATCAATGAGTATAAAAACAACACGATAAATTAACTACGTTGTGACATTTGAATAGATGTTTGACATTTTGTTACATAGTATCGGGTGCGTTTGCGGAACAGCGGGAAAACTCAAAAGAGTAGTCACCTTGACCAGAAAAATGTTTGAACATATTGCAATGTAAAGAAGACGTCGACAGAAAAGTAATAAGAATGCAAAAGTTAAGCGTATGCTAATTTGAAACTGTACTTACCTGAAAGAGAAGAAAGACAGCTCTCATACGCGTAAAACACTCCTTCAGCCAAAGTGACTGGTTGAGTTTCTTCTTCAGATTCGATTCACAGATTCATAGTCAATACTTCGCTAGTCATCACTACTGCCATCTAGCGACCTGGCGTAGCAAAAAACAACAACACAAAAACAACCATGGATATCCGAATAATTACATTGTGATACGTACCGTATCGTTATTAGTCTTGAATTAAGCTTGGACGTCACAACATTTGGCTACTTGATGTGACGCCACGAGTGAGGTCGTCTTTTCGGCCACCATACTATTAAATCGTATTCTCGCGATGTTGCCGAAACGGTGAGATGAAAATGACGATGCTAATGGGTTGTTAGCATTGTGGATTGTAGCTTTTACTACTTCGCGACATGGAATAAAACTACTGGGCTTCTATTGAGGTATAGTAATGTGGAGTCACAAAACTCCGTTTACATATATCTTAATCCACAAGATATATGTATCACTCTGGTGTCTATATCATCTCTGGCAATGTGTTGTTAGCTAGCTACTATCAACGTTAGGCTTCACTGTTAAGCAATCGGCTTCGATGCTAATGTTTCTCTACGACATAAGTTGATCTTGCTGACTTGGAAAATTACATCTTCATTAAATAAGAATCCGATTGGAAAATATTTGTGTAGCGTCAGTCGATGTTGCTTTACTTGGTGGAAATGGTGAAAGGCCCTGTCCTCTCTTTTTAAAGTATGTTGATTTTATTTTTATACCCCACTAGGCGTGTTTCCTGATATCCAGAGACTGAGTATTTCTTGCATCAGGTTGGATTCAAAGATGTAGCCAAAAGTGAAGTGACTCATCCACTCGCCTGACCAGACACATTCGGCAAGTCTTAACTCCTCGTGGGTGACATCTACTCAGGGCTCCAGCTGTTCTCCATCAGTCCACCTCTGACTGAACATCAAGATTCCTCCACCATGCTGTTCTCTTTGCGTGAACTTGTCCAGTGGCTCGGCTTCGCCACCTTCGAACTTTTTCTCCACTTACTCGCGTTGCTGGTCTTCAGCGTGCTGGTTGCCCTGCGAGTCGACATGTTCACCCCCATGTTAAGCTGGTGGCTGGTGTTTGTTCCCCTGTTCGCCGCTGACGGTCTCAGTACCTACTTCACGGCTATAGTATCCATCCGGCTTTACCAGGAGAACGAGAAGCGCCTGGCAGTGTTGCGACTGCTCTGGGTGCTTACGGTGCTCAGCCTGAAGCTGGTGTGTGAGGTGCTGCTGTGCCAGAAGCTGGCGGAGCAGGAACAAGCCAGGGACCTTTTGTTCGGCCTTATCGTCTCGCCACTGTTCATCCTTCTGCAGCTGCTGATGATACGAGCATGCCGAGTCAACTGAGGAGGTGGTTGGATGTTCTTTAACATTGCAAGGAGTGTTTTTCATCTGCTGTTAAGAGATTTAAAACCTTACAAGGTTGTGTGCTTCAGTTTGCCTCTTTGGCATCTCGTTTTTTTCGTGAACATACAGTACATGCATCATAGCCCCTTGTTCTATGGCTTGCACACATCATTTTTTATTTGTGTCTGTGTTAATTGAACCAAATTGAGAAAAAAACTTTCAATGTGTGTGATTATTTCATGTACAGTACTGCAAAATGTCTGCTGTATTATGGAGAAATATCTGTCTCTGTGTTTGATCAGATGGGTCCCTGCCAGAAAATCAAGCATAATTACAATATTCAATGCTAAACATTTTATTTGCTCCTTGAGCTGAAAAGAAGTAAGGGAACAGGATATAACAACATTTTGGATTTTCATCAATTTGGGAGTTATTGAGGATGTGGAACATAATAGTGCCTCTTCATTGTGCAATCCGTGATAGACAATAGGCTTTGCACATAATATATTAGTGAAATACAGTGGGATCAGGAAGATGGCATGTGCAGTTGCACCAGAAATGTTTTTGTCAAAGAAGTTGACATGAGACTGAGTTAAGTTTTATTTTTTGTTTGTCTGTTGCCCATAAAGGTGTTCACACGTATGACAACAATGTTGAAGCAGCTGTATCTGAAACTGTCTGCGTTTTGTTTTGTTCACATACCCCCTGCTTTCTGTTTTATCTTATGCTGTGTGTTGTGCATGTATTTAAAGCCTTATTTGAAGGTCATCCCTTGAGTGAAAATGTATGTCCTGTGTATATGTCGAATTGGGAAAGAACTTGACAATATATTTATGTTGTTTTATTATTACTGCAACTTTATCTGTATATAAGATGTAAATAAACCAATATTTAATCTATTTTCTTGTATGAGAAAATACAGGAAGTAACTAGGCCGAATGGAGTCAGGTTTTTTTTTGCCACAGGGAGGCGCTCCTGGCTTGCTGGTGGAAAAGGGTTCTTGTGTTTACTCGTGCCAAATCCCTGTTTTGACTTCCCATAAAAGATGTAAAGTGGTCAGCATAGTATTCATGTTCAAATGAAAGAACTGAATTAGTAATGAAATATTAACACTGATATTAGGTCAGTTTGAAATACGTTTCTGACACACTGTTTTATGTTTACATCCATAAATAAGTTTAAAAACAAGCGAGTAGACAATATATGACTAAAAAAAACACAAGCACCAGATGTAATGATTTATGACTGGGATTTCCCTTTGAAGGTGATTGAAAAAGGTGCGCTCTTCGCGTGCTTGGCTCTTTTGTCATTGCGCTCATTATGCCACAAAAGGCTTGGTGATGAAAGTTTGATGAGGTACAGTAATCTCTTGTGTGCAGTCCTCACGGTGCTGATTCATACAAACCAATCCCCTTTTTAGATCACGTGTTTTCTTCAACCGGATTATCGACAGGTGGCATCGGTGACAAGTACTGAATGAAGCCGTACCTCCATCCAGCTCTGAATTATTTTTAATTGATTCGCGAGCCATTTTATTAAATCAATCGCCTTCATTGTTTACGTCTACTTTAGAGAGGAATATCAGTGCCCTAGCGCATAAACAACGATAACGACACATCACACGCAAAGTAAAATATGTTTATGCAGCTACAAGTGTACCATATTTATGCACTCTGGTCTTTTTGTCTCTTGGTTTATTAAACATGATCAACAATCTGCAGTACAGATTAAGAACACGTTTAATGTTTTCTCACAAGAAGAGGTCAGGTGAACATGAACGCCACATCGTTCGTTTGATTGACAGGTTTTATTGGCCCAGTCAACAATAGAAACGGGAGTGGTTTGCGCCACAGTGACGAAATGGGTGTGTCTGCAGGACCAAGCAGCCAATCAGGAAGAGAATAGGAACCTGGAAGTCGCTTTAGCTGCTGCGGAGAGGCGGGGCGGCGTTCAAGGGCTGTGGAAACCGAGCGAAACTACGGAAGCGGTGAGATTACAGAAAAGAAAAAGAGGGTGGAGAGAGATGTGTGGGACTGCACTGTGAACGATACTGCAGGTACAGTCGGACGCAGGTTACGTAGCCGGACCGGGCCGCGGCAAGCCCGCATTGAATCCTGCCTCTCTCCTCGACACCCCTTTCACCCCCGCAATGTCTAGCGGAGGAGAGGTAAGGTACGCCCGCAACGAGACCGGGCAAGAGAGCCCCAGGATGCCGGCCTGGAAGCGAGAGATCTTGGAGAGGAGGAAGGCGAAGAGCGGTGGGACTGGAGGAGTCGCTACCACGGAGAATGGCGCAGGTGGGAGTCCAAAACGCAGTAACGGGGAGCAAACTATTAACGGGGTCAGCGGTGGCGTACCTAACCGAGACGACGCGCACACCGGGCGGAACTATAACATCACGGCGGCCAGTCAGCACTTCGCCAACAACAAAGAAGCAAGACCGGTGGACGCGCAGGGGACGGCTAGAAGTCAAGTTGACGGACAGGAGAGCTTGGTGCTCCAGGAGAGTCTGGGCCCTTTGGAGGAGAACCCATTCATCAAGCTGGAGAAGGAACGACGGAGGCGACAGGACCGGGAAAACGCCACTCGTCCGATCCAGCATATTTTGGAGCTTTATGGCAACGTTCCTGGTATACGGACTATTAGAGCAGAGAATATTCTCATAATCGAGTCGGATCCTAATTACGTTCATGACGGTGAAGAAGTAAGAAGTCCTACTTGGCAGCAAAATGGTTATAGCTCTGTGAATGATCTCTTGGACAAGAGAGGGAATGCTGTAACTGAGATAAGAGCCAAGGAAGTGGTCATTTATGACACCACGTTGAGCAAGAGTGAGGAGAACTTGAGCACCCTCGGTCGCCCAAACCACAGAGACCCATCATATGAGACAGGTGAGGGTCAAGGGATGGTGAGCCGAATTCTGCAGAAATTTGATTGCAACTATGGGAAGCTACAGAAAAAGTCTCACAGCACAGAAAACCTGCTGGACCTAGATGGAAGTGTGGGCAGAAGGAAGAGAACCTGGTCCAAGCCACAGCTGGACCTGACGCCAAAGCCCAGTACTGACTGGGTCAAAAGCCTGAGCAGCAGGCAGGCCTCACCGTCTGTCCTTCAGAGTTCTCCCAAACCAAAACCACATTCTCCCGTACTTGAAACGGGCAGCCCCCAGCTCATCGTTGAATCCTCTAAACCAGTGTCATCCTTCCGCCAGCGTTTTGAAGAAAGTGGCGATCGCGGAACGACAGTCATGCCGAGGGATGAACCAGACCGGGCCCACGAGGTGAGCCCTGAGGTCACCCTCAACTCTAAGGTGCCATCAACACAGAACCAGTACACCCTCTCATCTAAGGTGCTGCACACATCCCCTGACTTTGAGATCCGTCCATCCCCTAAGCCAGACCTCTCTCAAATACCTGACCAAGATATTCAGGCTCGGGCCCTGGCAATGCTGCGAATACAGTCCAAAAACTCCTTCACGGTGATTCCCAAGCGACATCTCGCAGCCTCAATTGAAAGTGGCCCCGCGGCACCACCCAGTCCAGCTAAAACGTCCCCTTCTCACAAAGTGGCAGAGCAGCCTGTGTCAGAAGTGTCATCTTCTCACATATCTACACCTGCTATAATGCTGCAAAGACTGAAGGATGCAAAAAAAACAGAGGAAAAGCCCCACCTATTTCCTCCTGTTGCCACATCTCTTACGCCCTCTCAGAATCTGTCACCATCTCCTACCACCCTTTCTCCACCTGCCCTGACTTCACCTCCCTCTTCTCCAGTTATCCCATCATCACCCACTTCTTCCCCACGTTCCCTCTCACCAGACCCTTCACCCCCATCCCCAATTGTAGCCACTCCTCCTACAGAACATCTCCCTGTCACAAATATAGATGACATTGACGTGGGACCCCCGCATCACGCCCCTGCACATAGCCCCATGGAACCGAGGAGGAAGGGGAACACTTTTACGGTGGTGCCTAAACGTCGGGTGGAGGCTGAGGCGAAACCCAGTTCGCCCGAACCCCAGCAGGATCCCTCAAGTGACGCATCACCTGGGTCCACGCCCCCTCAGGCCCCGTACACTCAGCTGGGCACCCTGCTCAAGAAACGTTACCCTGCTGTGGAGGAGATTGAGGTCATTGGCGGGTACCATTCCCTTGGAAAGTCCTGCCTCTCCAAGACGGGCACCCTGGGCAAGAAGGTATGAGAACATAAACATTATATAAGCACAAGTAAGAACAAATTACTATACTTGTTTTATCTCATGACTACTACCTGAAATACAAACTAGTGCTGAACAATTTTGAAAAATTATGGAATTGTGATTTAATATGCAATTGTTTTTTTAAGGTCCTCTTTTGCAAGGTTCTAATTCAAACACATATGTGGCTTTCACGAAAACATTTCATGTTTCATGAAACATAATGTAAACATGTGGACAGCACTTCTTAAGCAAATGAAGACACGACATAAATATAAAATGTACATAATTATATTGAGGGAAAAAAATAGGGATGTGTGAGTACCTATACCAGGCATCGGTATTGGGACGATACCTTTTCTTATTTGAAGGTCCCGGTATCATGAACGGCCACCTTCTTGTCGCTTTTTAATGATCAGGAACTAGAAATGAGAAGAAAGTAAAATTGCCAATAAATTCATGTAATTTTAAGGAAATATGCTATATTGGGATATAGAGCTATAATTATCATTGTGTTTTTTATTATTATTATGTATCAAATGTACTAATTGTATTTGGTAGGGCTGGGCGATTACAATTTTAATCAATGTTAATCAAATACATTTAACAAACATTTATTTGAAGTTTTCATTTATTCAAAATAATTCCTGTGCAAAATGTTCAGACAATATCTTATATCAATATTATCTTAAATTTAACATTCATAGTTTGTGCTTAAATGCCACAATTAGGTAGTTGGTGGCTATTGTAAACATGTCTTGTATACCACCCATCCAGCATTCTGCCACTTGTGCAACATTACAACTCACAATAACCTTTGGATGTACCAGACCATAAGAACAACATATTTTAATAATCCAGAATACAAAACTCGATTTTGCGAATTAGCACATTTTCAACAATTAGATTTTTAAAATAACAATAAATCAAATTAATTTGATTGATTGCTCAGCCCGAGTATTTAGTACTTGGTATCAGTGACTACTCAAGAGTTGAATACTCATACTTGTATTGCTCTGGGGGGAAAAGTGGTATTGAACATCCCTAACAAAAACAAGCACGACCAACCAAAATGAAACGGTATATATATATATATATCCAAAGTGCAGCCTTTGCCATTTGAAAATTGCATTCTATTACATCCCAATGTTGTTTTTCAGTTCGATTAATTGTGTAGCCCTAATACAAACAGTATTTATATGCAGCTGGAATAGCTAATAAACAATGTTTAATAGACTGTATTCTTCTCATAGTGGGGCATTAAACTTTCATCTGATTTAAAGAAGGGTGCCACACAGGAAAGACTCTTGTTGCATTTCCTTCATCCCTGTGCAACCCGTCCTCTGGTTGCTCAGGGTTGTGCCAACAATTTCAAATCTTCACTTCCCACACTTGACTTGCCCTTTGCCGCAGAATGTAGAAAGGTGTGTCCTAAGTCACACATAGCACTTTTTTTGGCATAAGGCCCTGAAAAGCAAAAGCTGACTGCGCAATCTCATTAAAGACTGTTCTTCTTTCAGGAAGCATTCAGGCAGAAGCCGTGGAGTTGTTTTTTTAGATTTGAAGCTCAGGTATTCATGTCGTATAATGTATCATAATTAGATGATAGCAACGTCTGCTTCTTGTCTGGTGAGAAGCTTGCTAGTAGTAAGTGTTTACAAATGATGTCTGGAAGACATTTAATTGATATTAATGAGTTGTTACGGGAGTTAATGATTATCAGACAGTTGCATCACTCGATCAGCCGGCACGTCGAAGAGAATTTTTAGCATCGTTGTATGTCACTCATGTCTGTAGTTGAGCTCAATGTTGCATGGTGAGGAAGGAAGCTGTAACCATGGCAATATAAGTTTAAGTTTAGACGTGACCCCGAGTCTCTCTATCTTCTAATGGCTGTTTTTTTCCCTTCTCAAAGCACAGCAAATATACAGTTTTCTATGTATTTACTGCAGTTGCATCACTTTACTAATCAGTTTGTCTGCAAATAGAGCAAGGCGGGTTGTCTCAGCCTCTCAGACGCTGACCCGCTTTAGCGTTTCTTTGACCCGGCATGCTGTAATCCTCTGCTTTCCAATGGCAGCCTCTTACGAGCGAGGAATTACAGTAAACGCATCCCGCCCACTTGTTTTTGTATCTGTTTAATTGGAACAAATGGAAAGCTTGTGCTCAAATCCAATATGATCCATCTTTTTTTCCAACCTCATTATTCACTTCAAATTGTCTGTGAGGTTATCATTTGGAGTTATGGCAAATTTAAAGGGACAGTGTGTATTATTTAGTGCCATGTACTGATGACTAATAATTCATTCATTTTAAACACCCAATATACATTTTAACAATATGTAATATGTTCTATCATATCAACGTACATGTTTTGCCACCATCTTTCTGCTACAGATACCCGAAAGAGAAGAATTTCACAAACGTAGTTAGCCTCTGGTGGTAGTTGTAGCTCGTGTCGGACCCAATGGGTCGACCTCCGCTTACCTTCCACAGATGGGGCCTGCAGGTGGTCGTCGCTGAGTCCCTGAGTCATTCGGGCTCCCGCAGCTTGTCTCCCTCTGCTTTGCTCTCTCTCGCTTTTGCTAGCTTCTCCTGCTAGCCGCTCTTGTTAGCCACCCCAGCTAGTTCTTGCTTGCCACTTTTGCTTGCCACTCGAGCTAGGTCCTACTTGCCGGGTTGCTCGCTTGTTGGCTCACTCCAAATAATAATTGGTAGTAATAACTAATGTGGCACCGTAGTATGCGTGCTTAAATATTGTTGCATTATATTAGTTCACCACTACTAGATGGCAATAAATAATACACACTGTACCTATAATATATTTCCATAAAACGTAGTGATGAGAGGCTGAGGATTTTACCTCCATTAACTCTACTTAGCTTGTATCAGGTGTTCAGCCTTTGCTCTTTGCTCTACTGAGTGCACTTGCGATTCATGGGATTGTGCTGTAATGCTGTTGTTTTTTTAAAGACACATTTTGTATTGATGCATATGGCAGCATTTTGGCCACATTATTAGGATTAAGATTAAGCCAAACCAATATTTAGACATCATCAGTGCTCTCATTGTCACATTTTCTTTCTGTTGGCTCTCTTGTCCTGTCTTGGACAGCACAAGCAATTACAAAAGCATCAAGGCTCCCTTTGACAAGTATAATTTGTGTGGAATTTTTGTTCATCGCAGCCTTTGCGTTAAAGCAGCCTCTGAACATTGCCTCAGCTGAGGTCTCTGGGTTGGGTTGTGTTTTTCCAGTAAAACCAACTTTTTTTTTACGAGGCTTAAAGAGAATGTTCCACACATTATGGGCTTTACCAAAGTAGAACATAAGCTTTTAGTGTACATTTTCCAGAAATTATATCCGTCCACATATTGTATCCAGTCCTGCTGTACACGCTGATCTTAACCAAATAAAGCAGTCTGTGTGGAATGCTGGCCCAGCTCACAATGTCTTGCTTTTTTATCCCTCCACGAGCACCACCCTGCTTTCGTTCTTCTCTTTGCAGTAGTAGTTAATAAGGCCTGTCCCCTGGCTTCAAGCTTCCTGTGATCTTCTTTTTATTGGGAAGGGAAGCTATGTAGGTCAAGTGCAGCTCCTTGAACAACGATATGCTTGCGTTTGCATAAAATTAACTTGGGCTTTCTAATGAAATTTATAGGACAGGGTTCAGTTACTTTCCAACTACGTATTATGGATTGGATGGCGTTTCCACAATTTTTTCCTCTTGTGGTTAAATGATGTTGAGATGCATGTGGGAGTGATAGACCGGGTGGAGTGGTTTGGTTTTAATGTTTTGTAGGCTGGTCATTGCGGGAATGAAGAGACGATCATGTTTGCCAGGATAAAGTAATGAGTAAGAAGAATGCAATAATGTTGCACAACCTTGGTTTAATTGTAGTGTTGTTGAGTATTTATATTGAGAATTGTATTTTACAGTGAAATGAAGATTTCATTTTCCAGGAAAGCTGGATAAAGACCATACCCTATCACAGTAAATGATCATTTAAGTTAGCTTCACACTAAATAAAATGCTGTACATGAAGTTGTAAAGCTAAACCTGTATTTCCACCCAGGCTGGGTGTTGTTAAAGAACCTCATTATTCAATTTGATTAAAAGTTATTTAGGTTGCGACTCATTTTCATTTTGATTTGATATTGACTAAGAAGTAGAAATGACTCAGTAAATGGTGACAATTTTCAAATATTAAATCTTGCCAGGTAAACATAAATGGTTTTGCGTCACATTGTTTTTTTATTTGTGCTTTTTTTTTTGCAATACATTTGTAAATAAAAATGTGTACATAACTTATTTGTATTTGTGCATATAGAGTATATATTACAGAAAAAAATACAATGTCTATACATAAAATAATATTTAAATTATAAATGATAATATATACTGTATATATACTTCTTTTTTTTTTCTTTTTTTTTTTGTGAGATGTTATTCCCAGTACCCTTGTTGTAATTGTATGGAATTGTGCCTCATTTTCAATTTCCTTTCCACCCACAGACATGGAATACGCTGGCACTTTCGTCCCTTAGTTTAATGTTGTCATAGGCATGCGGCTCAAAAGGGGTGTGTCGTATCTATCTATCTATGTGCATATGTTTTTTCTGTACCATCTTCTTAAACCGCTGGGTTTACATGACACTGACCGGTCAAGGTCCTTGTACACAAGGCAAGAGACGATGTGAGCTTCTGTGTATAGACAGGTGGCAGTTTGCAGGCACATTTACAGGGAAATCCAAAATGACTCCAAACATTAGATTTAAAGCTAGAAGATGCTTGCTTCAGGCTGCTGCTTGCTTTTGTCATCATTTTGTTGTTGTGTGGTCGAGTGGGGGTTCCGTCCGTACAATGCAAATCACAAGCAAAGTGCCCCTCACTGGCTAGGAGGAGAATTACTATTTTTTATCTACTCCTGATGTCCACTAAGCAGTATTTACTTTTAGGTTTTGGTGAAAAAATGCGTAATATAGGATATTATTGGACATCTTAAAGACCCCCATAGATGAATGAATTTACTGTCATTGTGATAGCTCAGGTGTGCTCTTTAACCCTAGTTCATGTCACATAAAACAACATAGTAAATATATAATAAAACAACATAGTAAATATATAATAAAACAACCGTACAAACATAGCAAATTGACAAACAAGTACAAGTAATTTGGTACAGGCTAGTGTGTTCAGGCTTGTTTCAAAGAATCCACAAAACTGTACAACCCCCCCCCCCCAAAAAAAAGATGCTTGCTTCAGGCTGCTGCTTGCTTTTGTCATCATTTTGTTGTTGTGTGGTCGAGTGGGGGTTCCGTCCGTACAATGCAAATCACAAGCAAAGTGCCCCTCACTGGCTAGGAGGAGAATTACTATTTTTTATCTACTCCTGATGTCCACTAAGCAGTATTTACTTTTAGGTTTTGGTGAAAAAATGCGTAATATAGGATATTATTGGACATCTTAAAGACCCCCATAGATGAATGAATTTACTGTCATTGTGATAGCTCAGGTGTGCTCTTTAACCCTAGTTCATGTCACATAAAACAACATAGTAAATATATAATAAAACAACATAGTAAATATATAATAAAACAACCGTACAAACATAGCAAATTGACAAACAAGTACAAGTAATTTGGTACAGGCTAGTGTGTTCAGGCTTGTTTCAAAGAATCCACAAAACTGTACAACCCCCCCCCCCCAAAAAAAACCCTTCAAATTCTATTGTGCCACCTCAGCCACAGCGCCAGTCAATTAATCCACGATGATGATAATGATACATTAAAGCAAGAGATACTGAAATATGTGCACGTGTGCTTGAGTCAGACTTTTACAGGTGTGTAGTACAGATTAAAAAGAAGTCAGTCCAAAGATGGGCGTTGTTCACCGACAACTGAAAGGAACACTGTACGAGTGAGTCAGTCCTTACATTGACTTATTGCTTCTAGCATGGTATCTCTGGCTTTAGCCTGTGTTTGTGGAATTCATTGTTTGTGTCTGTGAGTGTGTGTTATTTTAGTTGAACTTAAATGGCATGTCTACACTAGGTTAAAAATAGAAATCAGCCTAATTGTTTAAAACCCCATGTAACACAGGAAGGCTAACAAAGGGGCACGCTGATGCACTTACGTTGTGCGCCAGGGCTACAGGTGTGAAAGTCCATTGTGTTTAATTATTTACCACTCAACAGACATTCCCCATCTCTCCTCCGATACACTTCCTGAAACATTGCACCCCACCCCTTTAATTATATCAAATTCTCTTCATGGATTAAAAAAAAAGAAATGTGGGCTTCATTATGAAGCTACAGTAAATGTTGTTTAATTGTAGTGTACAGTGTTAATCTATATTGACACCAACTGTGGGCTACACTTTTCTTGTTTTATGACTCATGAGTTTGTATTACTCAAAAAATGTCATATTGTACATTAATGTCAATTTTAAATCAATATTTTAATTTTACAGTAACTGACCCTTGCAATTGGTGTCCAGAGAACAATATATTCACAGCATATTGAGCATAACATCAGCATTTATTTTGCATCGTAGCATAGCCTCTTTAACCCGAGGCAGTTAAGTGCCTCCACCATTATGCCGCCATAAAGTATTGACATGATTTGTCAACACTGGCATGATGATGCTGCTGCAGCATCATCATTTGTACAGCATTGCCAAACAGGAGGGATTCCTAGCCTTTCCATATTTACATATCTTCATCTCAGGCGCAGAAGCTTTTCAGCATCCAGAGCTACAATTGTCTATTAACAGGATATAATTTATTGCAGGGATGTTAAACTCATATTAGCTCAAGAGCCACATGGAGGAAAATATATTACCAAGCGGGCCAGATCGGTAAAATCATATATAACTTAAAAACAATTGCCGTCCATCATACGCAGAATTTCACTATTTGTGAGCTAGCCCTAACATTATGGGGCTCAACTCTAATTATTGTTCCATAAAATAACATGAATGTAAATAGAACGCAGCCACACTTTGCCTTTATTAGTTCCGGACGTGTTGTAGCTACTTGATTTGCATATATATTGTTCCCAGAATGCATTGTGTGGCACAGTTATAAGGACATTAATCCTTGTCATATATGTTTATGTTACCAGTAATTGAGTTTGTGTCGTATTTAACACGTTTATGTTGGTCTATTTCATTATTATTATTATTTTGAACAAACCGTAACTTTAGGTGGTGTGTAAAATAATGACATCCAGGGCAATTCCATGTATAAATTGCATTGCTCATCTGAGGATTGCTTATGAAATTACGAATTTGTATGTTTTGATTGTGGCCATCTGATTAATTGGTCCAACGACTATTTTTTTTTTACTTTACAAAATCATCTCGCGGGCCCGAATTAAACCTCTTTGCAGGCCTAATCCGGCCTGCAGGCCTTATTTTCGACATGGCTGATTTATTGTCTTAATGTTTAATTTTTTGCAGTGATATAGCTGCTGCAGACAAAAATTAATTGCCACTTGTGAGAAACATGCCAGTTTGCCTTCTGACTAATATTGAGATGGCCTTTATGCCAACTTTCTTTGTATAGATTTTGTTTCTGCCTTTGGATTTCCCACAATTAAGCCATCATAATGCTAACCAAATAGGAAAGTTTAAGAATAAAACAACTCTGATTTTAATAGAACTGTGATGTCAGTTCCTTCAGTTCAGAATGAACTATTTTGATGATTTTATACTGCTAAATATTAGCATAATTAATTTAAACATTACATATTTTAAAACGGTGGTTCTTAACCTGGGTTCAATCGAACTTCAGGAATTCAGCAAATCAGTCTTAGGGGCCCAGCGAAGGTCAAGACATGCAATCGACTTGCCCCACTTGGCCATCATTGGCTTCAGGTGATCACACGACTACCAGTTTTCATGTAATTTCTTTATTGTTGTAATCCCATCATACTAACTTTCGAGCAAATAACAAAAAGTGGTCAGACAAATATGTATCATATGAATTCACATGTATAATGGAACATATGGTGTTTCACAGGGTTCGATTCTGGGCCTCTGCTGTTTTCTTAGTATCTGCTCACCCCTGCGTTCCATCTTCAGAAAACAACGGTGGTTGTTTTAAAGTGCTCTATGAGTTGAATTGAGTGATAGGAGTCAGTGTAGCTACATGAATTTCAATGCCAAGTTGAGCAAGTCTAGCCCAGCACAATTAGCTATCGAGCAAAATTAAACACTTACTTTTAGGGCTGTCAAAAACAAAATATTTTTGTAATCGATTAACCTATCAAGTTATTCCATCGATTAATTGAGTCATCCCGGTTCGCCGTCATGCGCGTCACATTTCCGTGTTTAAGTTTCCAAGCTCCGCTTTCGCTTTCCTCATTCACTCCTGTCCCTTCCCCACCCCCACCCCTGCCCACCCATGTAAACTGGGATGAGCTCTCGCCTGAGGTCCCTACACACAATAAGTGGTATAGATTATGTCTGCAGTTGTGGTGAAAACATAATTATAATACACAAGAGATGTTTTTAGCCTCCCTTTCACCCTGCACTGAGCTCCTGGAAACCTTTTAGGTTGCACTTTAGCATTTGTGTATAACCACCAAGATTCTCAGTAAAATGAAGTAGCATGGGTTTCTTGTAGCCTGGCAAGCCACACCCACTTTCTTGAAAGAGAAAGTGGGTGTGGACAGGCGTCTATAGACAGCGATTTGGCTCCGGCCGAAAACAGGCCGGCCAATCAAATTCGTCTATTTGCGTGACGTCGTCTTCGTGATCAACGTCACTCTTCCCTCTTCAAGTCATTCACTACTGTCTCTCTTCGGCTGGATGTTGGATTTTTACTCTGACGTCACTCCGCTCTTCGCTCATTGGTTCATTCCACTGTCTGTTAGTTCAGGTTTGCTCCGCCTCAGAAATGCGACTGATAGGACGGTTGACTCTCCGGCAAAGCCGCGAGTGAGTCTGGATTTCCAGGCTAGGTTTCTTGTTGACTAGACTTGACTTCATTTGAATGACAATACCTGCGGGCTAATCAGATCTCCATAGAAAGTGCTTTTTGTTGTTGATCTCGTAGTTTGTGCAAACAGTTTACATAGTAAATTCTCTTGTCACTTCTTCTTGGCTGCACATGTGTACACAACAATAATTATGTGCAGTCTTCACAAGAAGACACACACAGGTTTGTTTCCCTACACAGTCCTCGGGCACAACCCGGCAATGTTGGTGTAATTAGAATTCAACCAGCAAAGCCCCTCTGTCATAGGCATGTTTAATTTAGGGCACTTGTGAATGCGTTTGTGTGTGTCCTACTGTTTGTGCTCAAGTGAGAAGATGAAGCGATGAAAAGCCCAGGACAATAACAAATAGGGCTTTTTGGGAGTTATTTAACAAACAAAAAAAAAAAAAACTGGGTGCAAGCGGTGAACACACCCTTTTTTCAACTCATACGTATTCTGTATCAATCACCTAATTGATCATTCGAATTTCAAATTGTGCTGATCACCAATCGCTTCTGATATCTATCTGGCCTGTGTTAGTCGATTGCAAAGGCAAATCTGCCCAAATGAGCCCATGAGAATTATGAGCTATATCTAAATCAGAATTTCTGTGTTTATTTATTTTCATGCGAAGCGTTGATGTTCTTAAACATTGTTGTCATGATGATTGACCCTATTCTGCTGTTTATCTTCCTCCTGAGGGTCTGCCTCCTCCTCCACTCTCCCATTTCCCCCTTGTCATATAACCATGGCGCCTGTCGCCACGACAACACAGGCTGTGGCCATTCTATCCTGTCATTAGCTTTCCTGGATAAAGGCGCGCACTCTCTCTGTCTGACTCACAGCCACCATTACGTCAACGTTGACGTTGCAATGAAACAATAAACTGGCATGAGTGGCAATTTGACGTGATGAAGATTCTCATAGAACTGAATTGTCACAAAGATGCTTGAATTGGTTGTTATGTTCATTATCGTGAGTTTAATGTTCATTGTCTCTGTGGCCCCAAGTTAGCCATGTAATGCTGCTTGGTGTTTGCGCAATAAGGCCTTCTGCAAAGATGAGGTCAGTTAAAGATATTGGCAAATGTATCAGTAGTTGGGTTTACATACACTAATTTTTATTCGAATTTTCAAGAAATACGAAAATAAAACTGAATGTAAACGCTAGAAATGTTTAAAAGGGCCCAAAATTTGCAACAACGTTTTTACGCTTCGAGGGGGTGGATTTTGAAGCATATCGAAAAAAGTCAAATGTAAATTTTGGCAATGGAAACCGGATACACGTCGCACGTTTTGACCGGATATTACGTCACACGTACGTTTATGTCACAAAGCAATGTCGGACGATAAAGTAAGGTATGTTTGGGCGGTTGAATTAATTAAAGAAGCAAATGTTAATGCAATTTTAGATGAAAAACCGCAAAGAAATGCTGCACTCAACAGTTGTGTCGAAAGTAACCCAATTATGGGTCAAAAGTGGATCGATCCAGTTTATGGGTCAATTTGACCCAACTTTCTGGGTTGTGTTTTTTGGCCCAAGTAAAGGATCTGACCAATATTTATGAGTTATTTTACACTAAAAGACCCATTTCGTGACTTAAAATTGGGTGAAATTGACCCAAGTAGAGGATCGATCCATTTTTGACCCAACTGTTTTTTGAGTGTACGGTTTATCAAGAATTATAAAAGCAAACTCATACAACGTCATCGCACGGCGCAATTGCTTCCTGGTCATCTTCTTCTTCTTCTTCTTTTAAATTGCTGGTGGATCACATCTCTATGGTGTATATAGCCACCTACAGCGGTGGAGTCCCCTCTCAATATTCGCAAAAGAAAAACAGATGGAAACATGTCCGGTTTGCGCATTTTCAGTAAATTCGCTTTAAAATTTTTAAACAATTGGATGGAACCCTGACTACTGGCTATAGTTCAGTGGTTTTGGAGTATGACTGTACGTGAACACGATGATTTTTTTTTGGAAACTATGCATTTATAAGAGAGGTGACATGGCTCACTGGTAAATAGATAAACCCAGAGCTGTGTGTTTGATAATAATACTGCAATAATAATAATAATGCTTTATATATAGTGCTTTTCTAGACACTCAAATATGCTTTACAATGGAATGAATACATTATTACACTCTGGTGGCAAACTACTCTAGTAGCCACAGTTGCCCTGGGACAGGCTGACGGAAGCGTGGCTGCCATTGTGCGCCTACGGCACCTCCGACCACCACCAAACATTCGCACCCTTCATACACCGGTGTGAGTAGCACTGGAGGCAATTTGTGTGAAGTGTCTTGCCCAAGGACACAACAACACATGACTTGAGGAGAACGGGTTCAAACAGCCAACCTTCTCGTTACTGAACGACCATGTCTACACCCTGAGACATGTCGAGGTGTCCTTGAGTTAAGATGCTGAACCCCCAGTTGCTCCTGATTCTGCGTCATCACTAGATAAATGAGAAGTCAGTGTGAAGCGCGTTGAGTGCCTCGTAAGTGGAAAAGCAAAACACAAGTGAAAAGTAGAAGCCATTATATTTGTAAAGTAAACATACAGTTTAAAATTTTTGGTTGAAGGCTTGAGTCGTCAGAAGCACATTAATTTGAGAGTAAATACACAATCATCACTCTTATCCTTCACCATTATATAAAGCCGCTAATCCAATCCAGATAAACACTCACACACGTCTTCACACACATCTCCACAGAGAATACTACAAGAGCATCTACTCACACTATCTTGAGACTTGATAGTGTAAACACAGATGTTCACTGACTCAGGCGAATGCCAGATCTACAAACATCAGACTTCTACACGACCGAGTGAGCTTCCACACTTCTAAAATCTGTGTTGTAATGCCCAATAGCGGGATGTATGGTTTAGGCCCCGCACAGACGGAAACAAAGTCGGCTTCGTTCCTCAAACAAATCTCAAACACACAGAAGCATTTCAAGACTTGCGTGTGTCCAAAAGAAGACGCCGAGGACGTTTAACGGCTGTAATGTATATGCCAAGTCTGGAGTGGCGCTGTAGCGCAGCCACAGGGAGTTAACGGAAAGCGTAGAAGAAGACAAACACCTTTTTTTTTTCAAACTTTATTGCAATCTACAGAACAAACATGGCTTTGCATGTATCGAAACAACATAAAAAAGACGAACACAGGAGAAGTGACAATGGAGGGTGATTAAAGTACAACACCACTTTAAAGAAAAGAAAAAAAAATTCTTAACCGTTTGTCCTCACAAGGGTCGCGGGGGTGCTGGAGCCTATCCCAGCTGGCTTCGGGCAGTGGGCGGGGTACACCCTGAACTGGTTGACAGCCAATCCAGGGCACACAGAGACGAACAACCATCCACAAAATAAAGAAGCAAAATATTTTGCTGCAAAAGCATAAGCAAGCTAGAAGGGTTGCGCAAAACGACTGCGACACGGCTATCCGCCATTGTTGTTGACGGTTCGCGCCCAATCACGCGAGAATTGGCGCATAAGTCATCAATCTGGTGACAATGCGTCGTCATCGAGCTGCGACCATTACGTCATCACTGGAGGCGTATCCTGCATATGGTGTCCAGACGGATGCGTTTTGAAATCTTTCCACTCTGGAGCCCGGTTTCAAAAGTGATCGGTTTCAAGCTCCGTCATCGTGTGGACAAACGGCCTAAACGGTAAGAAACTTGTGAGGATACATTGAAACTGGCTTTCATGTGGACGGGTCCTTAGAGCTGTGGATCGCATTGTGGATTGTGTTCGGTGAGTCAGTCTCAGGCCTTCGCCGGAGGTCAAGACACACACCTGACTCAAAGGATTTGTGATGATATGCATCATTGGTTGCATGTGATCACACTGCATTGCTTGGCCTATCTGTGCTGCAGGGAATTTGGTGCACTCCGTATTCGACTTGTGTCTGTTGTGATGGTACATCGTGTCATGTAATTTCGTTGTTATTGTAAATCCTTTCGTACTATGTCGAGCCAAAAAAGAATGTGGTTGGATGAATATATGTAATATGAATTCGCATGCATTATAGCACGCATGGTGTTCCACAGGGTTCAATCCTGGGGCCTAAAACAGCAGTGGTTGTTTTAAAGTGCTTTTTTGTTATTTGAATGTTAGTTGTAAATAGTTCATTTGTGTCTTAGCATTGTTTAAAAAAAAAGCTCTTTGCTATATCAAACAAACAATAATTTGCTTAGAGGCATGATCACTTTGATGCAACAACATCAGCTAATGATAACGGGAACGAAGATGAGTTTCATTCTATTCAAGCATAACCACGTTCCTCTGGATTCATATAATCCAGATAGATATTGCAGCACGTTTTGTATGAGCACATGCATGCTTTACTATTGTTCACCTCCGGCACTAATGCAGCTGCAGTTAAACTCCTCAGATGGTCTAATATTATCTAGCAGGCAGGAGATTAGCTCTAATCACATTGATGGGCCCATCTCCTCTAAGCCGCCATACACCTCCATGTGCCCGCAATAGCAAGACATGTTTTTTTAAACATCCATAATACTTGTTAATGTGTGCACAGTAAAGACAACATTCCACCCCTTCCGTCATTTTGAGTCAGGTTTTGAACACAGTACACACCCAGTCAGACGGAAATCATATAAATACAACACAATAGCCGGTTGTCAACTAGAGCTGCTTTAGTGTTCCAGATTCTAACTCTGCAGTTCAACCCGATTAGCAAGGAATCCGAGCCAGTGTGTGTGTTTCATTGTGTGTGCTGTGCGTGTGTGCGTACACATGTATTCATTTGGAAACACCTTTCACTAATTTAGGACATGAAACACTGGTTGGCCTGGAAATAAAAATCCCTGCAAAGCTTTCGCTTTGCCAATTGATAAGGCAGACTTATGAAAGCACACATTTGATTTGATCGCCCTGTCTTTTTTTTATTTTTTATTGTTGACCTTTATTAGGCTCATAAAAGCAATGCCAGCTACATAAATAAGGCACATAATGTTTGGCAGAACTCAAACATTACTTTCTATAGCACTTTGATTAATCGATTATCAAATTAATCGACAACTATTTTAATAATCATGTAATCGTTTGGAGCCATTTTTTAGTTCAAAATTGTCCAAATCCTCTGATTTCAGCATATCAACAGTAATTGTTCACTGATTTCTGTAGTCCTTCATGAAAGAAGACTGATTATCTTTTGTGTTTAATCAAAATAAGACATTTGCAAACATATGTTTGTTTTTTTTACTTTGGAAAACAATGACTGAACCGTTCACGTAGTACATCATCAATCCGCCCTTTTTTTTTCACTCCACGAATACTAAGTATGAAATAACACCAATCACTGGTTAATAGAGTAATCAGGTAGAAAATGTTTTTGTAATACACTTTAATGCAAAATTAAAATTGATCCAATAGTTGATTAATCAATTGAATGATCGATTCTAAAAATATTCGATAGTGACAGCACTACTAGCACTTGACCTCATTAGGGTCAAAGAGAAATGAGAGACTAAGGAGAGTGGCAGTAGACAACCTGGACTGGTCGCCAGTCAGTCGCAGGGCACATAAAGACATAAAACTATTCACACTAACATTCACACCTTTGGAAAATGAGTATAACCCAAAAAGAAAACAAAGGTGCTAAATTAGCCACTACAATTTGTCTCAGGTTTGATAAAGCCTGTATCCCACTGAGAGGGTGAACGTTTGCGAAGGTAGCAAATGTTGATTTCTCCTCAGGGTTCGTTCAAGGTCTTAAGCGTTTGCTACATTTTTGCCAACATTTTTAATGTTTATTGTTGCACACATGGTCAACACACGCTGATATGTTCAAAATTTCCTCTTGCATGTTGATTTCTCGTCAGGGTTCATTCAAGGTCCCAGACGTTTGCCAAACGTTCGGCAACAGTTTTGTCTTTCTTGTTGTAAGGAAATGTTGACATATTCAAGGACGTAAAAACGTCTGAAAGCGACCATGAACGAGCCTTGACGAGAAATCAGCATGCACGATCTTCGCAAACACTCGCAAATGTTCGCCCCGCAGTGGAATACGGGCTTAAGTCATATATTGTACATGTACAATTAATTAATTTGCATGTCCTCCTGCAACGCACAAAATGAACTGCACAGCAATTTAGCGCATTTTGGCAGACCCAATCCCAATCCCTCTTTAGTCCAAAAATCAGCAGCATCCACATCTGTTTGCCGGTGCAATCAAATATGTTTTGCATGTGCAAACCTTTAGCAAATCTGGTTTTTATTGAGTTTCATAGTAAGTTTGAAATCAACTGAAACATTGGCCTGGTGAACCTACCAACATTTTTGGCAGTGCTGGTTCTTACTGTTTTGAACGAGTCTGCTTTCTTCACGTGACTACAGGTGTTTGTTTTTTATTTTATGTTATTCTTGCCACAAAGCCCCCCTTGTCAAGACCGGTCCATTAATCTTGAAAGAAAGTGTCTAAGGGAAAAAAAGTAACACAAATTAAGCAAGACTGCATCTTTGACGTCTCATTTGAGGTGGCAGTTCAAACTCTCCTGCCTTGTGCAATTTTAGAGAATTTTTTTTCTTCTTAAAGGTGCTGGTGCTTTCTGCTTTAGAATTGTCTTTGTCATATTTTTTTTTTTTTTTTTTTTTAGGCCGATACCGATTTTTGGCAGAAAAAAATTTGCGATTATCGATTAATCTACCAATTATTTAAAAATATATATTCAATTAATGAAATTATTATTTCAATATAACTTGAAATGACCATGATAAAATAAATCAATAACAATAGAATAAACTAAAATAATAGCAGGAAAAAACAGTAAGAACAAATACTGTTCCTATGTATTTTGGCCTCTTGGGGGCAGTGTGGTGCGATGCATCCATGGCATACACACTTAAAGTGAGTACAGAAGAAATTTGCGACTGAGTTCTATTAAAGTTACTCATTTTTCACACATTGGGAATAATTTGTGCCTTTTGCGTAGTGTTATCTTACCTGTGGGTATGTGTTCCCATAGCATTTGTGTGTGTATATTCGTTATTTGAAAGGAAAACACTCCCGCATTTGAATAGGATCCTCCCTTTGCTTTTAGCATTATCGCTAGGTTAGCAATGTTTTAAAAACGAAGCATGTTTTGTATTTAAAAATTCAGTGGATGTAATTCTTGTTGTCGTGTGTTTAGTTTAACAGTTAACTCCAACTGGGGTGTCATTAAACAGCTTAAAGGACGCTTAGGGACAACAGAATAACCATAATAACACACGCTACACACTTGTTGGTTGCTAATGCTACGCAAGCAAAATGGTGCATTCAGGGTACTTCCACAGCGTCAGAAACCTCAGTTTTATGTTGGCAATTCTTCTTTTGTGTGAATTAAATTGAATGAGGCATTTTGTGCCATTCTTGAACTGGCTTCAAAAAGGAAAGACGCTGAACTGGCACATTAACTTCCCCTTCCACTCATGCTCATTCTGAGGCAGCCAGTCTTTAATAAATATGAAACAAAAGCAGCACAATGAGAGAGTTGTTAGTCTGCCCATGTCCCAGATCATTGACTGAGCACACTGTGCTGAATGAGGAGTCCTTCAGAGTTGGGCCCCGCTTGATTTGCCGCCCCACAGCCTGAAGACAGGGAAACTCACTTCTGCCTCCCTGAGGCAGATTTTGTTGCTCAAATACCCAACAACACTCAGCAATATTACATCACTATTTACTTTCCCAATGTGGTCTCGCAGGTGGAATATAACATATGAGAAATGACGCTGTCTCTTGTGAGAGAAGCACTAGCAGAGCAGATACAAGGAAATGTGAAAGAGGAAGTGGTCTCAGCAGTGAGCCTGATTTATTCATAGATGATCTGTTAGCTTGAGAGTCCCTTAAGAAAGAAAGGATGCCAGTGTGTTAGCCGATGATGCGAGAAAACAGTCACTGTCAGAATCAAGGCACCGACTATCAATATGCGATGGCTCAATGGTTTAAAATGAAGCGTTTTGCTTATCTTTGAATTCACATTTCAATTTTAATCAACATTGTTTCATGAAAACAACAAAATACACAAGTACTACAAGACTTTTGCCATTGGATGTCTATGAACAATTCCGAGCTTACGTCACAATTGAAAATGGCGGTCTCACTCCGTGAATACAAGATGTCCGCTCATTGAAAAGCATTGTATCAATGTAATTTAATTTGTGAGGATTATTTTGATGTCAAAATGGGGTGAAATGTTGTTTGACCTCTATAAAAATCTGCCCGCGGCGGAACGAACAGAAATTGGACATAATTGGTCTAATATTAGATGAATTTCCTTACAAACAGCTAAGAGGCACTTGTACATTATGACATTACTAAAAACTGAAAGACTCAAAACCGCTACTTAATTCTTAGGTTATCTGACTATTGTATATTATGCAAATGTAGGACTGTTCCACAGAAAATGTGCGACGTGTAAGATAAAACATGTAAAAAAGCAAACTAAAAAAAACTAGCATGGATCATTAGCTAGCAAGGAGCTGTGATGATCTCGAGTTGGGTTAGCCTGCTTGCCAGGCAACACTCTTAATAATCTATACAAAGAGTAGGATATTTGCGTCAATAATTTCAGCCATTTGGACAATTAAAGTGATATTTTGCTTATTTTGATTTAGCTAACCCTTATGTTTACCCTCCCGTTGCTAAGAAAAATGGGTAAAGTAAACCTCACTCGGAGGAGAGTGGAGGAAGCTTTACTCCTTTTATAGAGATAATGATGCAAGCTGTTTAAAGCCTAAAATATGTAGAAAACAAAATAATACATTTGATCACGCTCAAAAATGATTCTTACCACTTTGGAATTGCTCACTACAAAGCACTGTGGTCTTGGTTAGCCTCCATTTCGAATGTCCGGTTCCACTTTTTCACTGCTTTTACACATTTTCTCCGATATTCAAGGTCCATGGGAAAAACGTGGAAGGATAATTCAGTTTTCATGTTCCAACCACTATTGCTCACTTTATTTTTAAAATGAGGGGAAAAAAGGCTTCACACTTCCTTTGGTAATTTGGTGAAAAGTTATTTTTCAAGTTCCCTAATTGGACTGAACCTTTACCCTTCGCCATACAATTGCTTGGCAAACAAAACAACATGCCACGGCCTCTTATCGATTATATCAAGATCTTTATGGCCGTCCTGTTGGCACTAGTCACATATTAGCAGCTGCTTAACACCGTATCATTCAGCGAAGTATTGAGTACCTGCCTCTAACTGGAACGGAAGCTGTTATATTTTTCATTTGTCATTGACAAATAATTTTCTCTGTTACAGCTAATGTGTACAGAAAGATGTTGAGGGACTAAAAGAAGCCCCTCCTCTTTGACATTTTGCTGAATTTAGGGGATTTATGTGCTTTCTAACACACATCCCATATGCTATTACTCATTTTAGCTTAAGACTGAATGGTGTCAAATCTGAAAGACCGTTGTTGGCTTGTGGCCTTGTGATGGAGATTAGAGCAGATTTAAGTCTTGGTCACAAAGTATGGACCTATAAGAGCAGTCACCTGACTCCTTTGGCTGTCAATACAGACAATTCAAGAGAAAACGGGATGATTGTGTATCTTATAGGTGGCCACGGGAAGAAAACAGCAGTAATTGGGAGACTTGGTAAGCTGTTGTTGTTTACCACATGAAAGCTGGAGGTCAATTATAATGAAGTGTAATACTTTTTATGCTACATTTACTATTGAAAATATTATCATAATGGAACATATGCACAAAAGATAAACAAAGCTCGCCACAGATATAAAGGTGGCCGAGTGATAGTCACAGTAGCTCAGTGATTAGATTAGATTACTGGTAGGTTAAACTTGTCGTCATTATGCATGATACAGGTTTATAGTCAGAGGTCACCTGTAGCAGTTTGTTCCTGGTTCAAATTGAAGTGGGATTTAATTTTGAAAAATAATCTTCACACATTCCATGTGCCTCCTGGTCGCGCCCATCGATGGCCACTTTGCCACAATTGTCTCGCTTTGAGTACTCTGTCATGTGGTGTCTTTCCCTTCCAAAAATTAATGGATTTATGTATTAAAATTATTTAGGGTGTATTCAAACCAGAAAAGTCTTTTAGTCCACTTGTTTGGTCCGGACCAAAAGCGGACTTTGATTTTTTTTCGTTTGGTGCGTTCATATTCACACTGTGCTTTTTGCAAGTGGACTATATTGCGTAATCACGTCGACCCGTTTGACGATCTGTGCTCCCATGGGACAAAAATGACGAGGAAATAGAGGAAAACATGATTCTACGTGCTGCATTGCTGCTCTGCATATTTGTGGCGTTATTAGATGAAAGATATTTGCGAGCGTCAAGAGTAGCTCATTCAACGGAGGTTCCGTGACGCTGTTTCTAATTTTGGAACGCAACGTCGATTGCGTGCAGTAACCGGAGGCGCGTGCCCACCACAACATTCTGACAGCAACGTGGCTAAACAATGCGGATGATTATGAATGGATTTAGCACAATATTCACTAACGGGCAATGTTTCCCGAATGCGATGCTTGGCTACGGTGGCTTCTTAAGCCCAAAAAAGGCGCATATGTCCTGTAGTTGGAGCGAATTAGCCGTAGTTTGTATTTAGACTGCAAAGCAAACCGCACGGAGTGCGTTTGGAAGCGGACCGAGACCGCCTGAAAAAGTGGGTCTCGGTCCGCACCAGGATTCGTTTGTGTATATTCAGACCTGCACAAAAGATCAGCGTGGGAAACGAACTCTGGTCCGTTTAAAGCGGACCAAACAGTGCAGGTTAGTTTATTTAAGGATGGGCATTTACCGATATCAGATATCGGAATCGGGCTGATACCGATTATATATTATATTCCAAGGTATCGAGTCTCTTAAAGTCTGCCGATACCAGTCAATGGCGCTATAGTCATTGGTTTAATAAAAATAAAAAAATAAAGTTTTCGAGTAATCTTTTTTTATGTGCTATCCCATTTATTGCTGACATATGATACTTATACTAAATGACGATTCCCTCAAACCTGTTGTGTGACAGTGCTCATGTAGCTTGAAACCCCTGAAAGCATTCATGTTGGCTTACTTGGGTGCGAACGCCAGTTTCACCCTTGTCTGCAGACCACTTAAACGTTGCCAATCAGCCGTGTCCGATAGCGCACACCATTGCAGGCGCGGACCCTTTAGACAACCACCTGTCCCACCTTCTGCATATATTCCCGTACACCCAGCCACACTGGGGCCTGAACAAAGTGCACATCGGTTTGAAAAGCGACACAAATGAGAACACCTGACTACTGTGAGCAAAGGGCTGTGCTGTGCGATAAGAGTGTCTAATCACAACGTTGTAAGGAAGTCATAAACTGTTGTTCTTGTTGGCTGTAATGAAAGCAAGAGATTAAATGCGCGTCGGCCTAACTTCCAATCAAATATGGGCTTTGAATGAGAGGACACCTGACACCTTTCAGTCCTGATATTGACCTTTTGCACGTGATGTTACAGCCCTCATGGGAACGCCCCCTTTGGGGACACTGGGCGGCAAAAGAAACACTTGCCTGTATTGTAACCATTGAATTTCGTACAGCGTAACATCCTTTATCTAATTGATTATCTTATAAAATGGTCATATCTTGCTGCGCGATCGGTTGTACAGACAGACAAAGGAGTCAACCAAATGTTGCTTTTTATCGCATACCTACTAATGAAGACGAACGACGTCGATTGATAGCAGCAATCAACAGAAAAGACTGGCAGTATTCACAGATTTTAAGCGATCATTTTTTGCGAGGTTAGTAGATAAATGTTCATACATTTTACTGGTAAACGTACAGTCTAATAACAGAGGTGTCGAATTACGTGTTTCAAATCACATTAACGAGCCAAATAGTTAGCGTCCACTCCAACTGCACGAACACACATCTTACTTTTAAAATGTACCTTTTTCAAAATTATTACGTGCATTTGACTGTTTAATAATGGGGGATTTCGTCTTTGTGCTTGGAGTTTTTCACTCTGGAGCCGGAGTCATATTCATGAAATGACTGCCTAGCTTGCCACTACGATTTGTTCCATGCTAGTAAACATAGTAACATAACATCATCACAGCGTTTCAATATAGAACGGACTGTGTAAAAATAAGTCAGTCAGCATGATCAACGAGTTTTACCCTAAGTATATTGTCCCCGGTGTGAACGTAGCATCTCGTCCCAGAGACTCAGCCAGCGACAAGCTTTTGAATCAGTCCGTTAGATTGTGAATTGGTGGGTTTAAATCCCATCCCAGGTTTTTCTCCGCCGTTTTCTTCTAATGTTTTTTTTTAACCCACATTCAAAAAACATGCTTTTATGTTAATTAAGACTTAATTAGATTGTTCCTATAGGTACGAAGGGGAGTATGTTTTTTGTTTTTTTTGTTTGTTTGGCTATGCAGGCTGTGCCCTGCCATTGATTGGCAACCACTCTAGGTTGCCTCTTGCCCAAAGTCAGCGGGCATAAGGTCCGGGAGGACAAGGACAATGAGGGCACGCGTGATACAAAATGGAAGGATTGATTGATTATGCAACAACAAAACTGCTGCTTTCATAATATTAAGTAGTGACCCGAGATTATAGGACATGGGGAGTACAAAGACAAAGAGAGAAAATCTGAATTCTTAAATTTGACACACAAGGAAAATTCATATTTCAAAATGGTAATGAAGGGCCTTATCAATTAATCAGCCAGATAGTTATAATGGCCGATAATATTAGGCCTTTTCAAAAATAATAATGATAATCGGCTGGAATTTTGCCAATTTAAACACTGATATAATCTTACTTTCTAGTCGTGTTGATTTTATCCGCCATTTTTTAATTTAGTCTGTTTTAGTCCAGTTTTTATCATAGTTTGTCAATCTCATCCCGTTTTTATCCAGTCCATTTTTAGTCGACTATAAATCTAGCGTTTTAGTCTTTATTTTAGGCCAAGAAAACATCATTTTATTCATCTAGTTTTAGTCAACAAAAACTGTTGACGTTTTAGTCAGGACAATCATTTTACTCCTGTATATTTTTTTTGTCAGCAGATTATGTTGAACATTACGTACCGAAAACTATTTCACATAAAATGTTCTCTCATCATTTTGATGGAAAAACAATTTAACACACAATTACAGTATATCAACAAGTGGCTACTATGGCAATATGCTAGGAGCTAGTAAATTAGCCAGCATTAGTTAGCAGTGGGATTAACATTATTGTTGGAACGTTCTAGCCATTGGATTAATGTTGCGTTATAACTATAATTGACTTTTTCTTTTTATTTTAACCTTTCACCGTGAATCCAATGTTTGTGCATGTTGCACTAGCTAGCTGCAGATTTGAAAGGTGGTGTGTCGCATGGCAAAAATCATATAATTTTCGACATAGATTTTAGTCCAGTTTTTATTAAGTGAAGTACATTTTCGTTTCGTCTTCATTAGTCGACAAAAATGCATACTGATTTAGTCCCTGTCATTTTGTAATGTTTATTAATGAAAGTTTTTGTCTAGTCTAATTTGTCTGGTGAAAAATGTTACAAAAATTATTTTTGTTTAGTTTTCATTGACGAAATCAACTAATTTCTAGTAGTGCTGCTTTAAAGTAGTTATGTGCAGGAAGTAAAGGATATGCATGTTTGACAACATTATTCTGTAAGAATTACGGTATATGTCCTTGTCATTCTGTCATATGCCCATTAAAACACAATGTATCTTAGGCCTATGTAAATACATGTTGGCTAAGGGATATTAGTATGCTTAGTGTGCATCATTAGTGTTAACAGTAGGCATGGGAAAGTGCAATACCAGGTATGGGTGTCGGGCCATACCAGCCTTATTTTAAGGTACAGTATCTGTACTCAGGATGGTGAGCGATACCAGTATCGGTCGCCCCCTTGTGGCCATTTTACGAATGTGAATGAGAAATTAGAAGAAGAGAACATTTCCATGCAATTTTAAGGATGAATTATATATTGACATGTATAGGACTTTCTTGCAAATTATCTGTCATTGTTTTTTGTTTTTGGGGGGGAGGAGGCGGATTTTATGTATCAAAAGTACAGCGCAAGTGGCATCGGTACTTGGTATCTGTAACTACTCGAGTCATCAAACTGATATCGGTCTGAAAAAATAACAACCTAGTAGTTCATAGTCAGAGTTAGAATCCATAAATTTCTAAGGCATCTCTGTGGAAGATGACATGTGACGTGAGAAAGGTGTCTCTAATTTTTTATTTTGAAGTAGGGCTGGGCGATATGGCCAAAAAATAAAATCTCGATTGTCATGCAAGACGATTACGGTTTTTATCGATTTTTCTCTAATAAACCCTACAAACATTTATTTAAAGGTTTCATTTATTCAAAAATAATTTCTGTGCAAAATGTTCAGACAACAATAATGTATACTGATTCTAAATTAGTTTTAACATAAACTTAACCTTCCTAATTTGTACTTAAATGCCATAATTAAGTAGTTGGTAGCTATTGTAAACATGTCTTGTTAAAGCACCCATCCAGCATTCTGCCACTTGTGCAACATTACAACTCACAAAAACATTTGAATGTAACAGAATATAAGAACAGTAGCTTTTAATCATCTAGAAGACAAAACTCGATTTCACGATTTAGCTAGCAAATTTACAACAATTAGATTTTTAAAATGACGATGTATCGAAATTAATTCCCTATTTTGAAGTATTTTTGAAATATTTTAATTTTATAGTCTAAATCGAAAGTTAAATTCATCAGTTCATGCTTTTTTTCCCCATGTTTTTGTTCTTGAAAATTCCTCTGTTGTGAAGTAAACAATACAAAAACAATCATGTTTTTTGCATGTCATAGCTTTGTTGTAAGTGTTGAGGGACTAAAAAGAAGCCATTTTATTTATTGTA
Source organism: Leptonotus elevatus (assembly GCF_054856555.1). Classification (NCBI taxonomy): domain Eukaryota; kingdom Metazoa; phylum Chordata; class Actinopteri; order Syngnathiformes; family Syngnathidae; genus Leptonotus; species Leptonotus elevatus. The sequence goes on from NC_141253.1 coordinate 16,011,160, forward strand.
CTTTTTTTTTAAATGATTGGCTAAGTAATTAGTTATTGGAAGTTTTTTCTCTGCGAATATCAGAATCCATATGGGTCGGACCCTGTCTTAAAAAATGTGCTTGCGCTGTCATTTATATTAGGTAAATGGAACCTAATTGTGGAAGTCAGCTCACAAAATGTTCACAGTCCTTATGTCCCATTTATTTTAACTTTGTAAATATATTGTAATTTTTTGTTTGTTTGTTTGTTTAGGCCGCAAAATACTGTACCAGGGTTTTATTTTTCATTAAAAACAGAAACCAAAACAACTACTACACTCGTTATGTACCACACTCACTATCCGGAATGTTTTCATGCTAAACTTCGATTCAAGTACTTTCAGGCGGATCCATGAATTCAATATTGTTCTTCAACTGTGTCTCCTCCAGCTCAAGATATCCTTCAATGAGTCGAGCCTCCACAGCACATATGAGTACCCATCAGAAAGCAGCACGTGGGACAGCGGCGAGGAGGCGGACGAGGACAAACCAGAGGAAAAGGTCCCTGAGGAACTGCCCAGCATGGTGGGACGCATCCACATCCCTCGGCCCACTTTCGCAAGCTCGCCAACGCATCCCAACAACAGCAACGGTCAGATTTTGTTTTGTTGAGCAACAAATACAGCAATTAGGAAGTCATTGGATTGTAAAACAGTCCTGGTTTACGGGACACACTTTAAGGACTTAGGCTGCCTGCAGATGCATAAAAAGTCTTAAATTGCTATTTACATAAAATATCCATTTTCTATACTTACCTGTTGAGGGGAGCTAGAGCTAACCACAGCTTACTTGGTGGCCAGTCAATCACAAGGCACATGGAGAGACGACCACTAAACCGACACTGCCTGCCTGGGTGACTAATTCCCAAAATAAAGGCACATTGATTTCAAAATGCAAGACATTGAAACACACAATGTATGGAATTCATAATTTACTTATTCAATGCCGTTGACCGGCAGCTACTGAACCTACTATTAATTATACACGAGTATAGCGGGGGGGGGGGGGGGGGAATGTTTTTTTAACTCATTCACTGCCATTGACGGCTATAGACGTCAAAAATTCATTTGAACTATTTCTATTAGTTTAACATGTTTTCCCCACTTTTGTTAACAAGAGTATGAAAACCTAGGGAAAAAATCATATTGTACATTTAGAACAGATATAAAATGTGTGATTAATCGTGAGTTAACTAGTAAAGTCATGCAATTAATTACGATAAGAACATTTTATCGCGTGACGCCCTTCATTTTTTATAATCTTTTTTTTTTATCGTGTCAGGCGATTAAATGTTTGTAATTGTAATTAATTGCATGACTTCAATAGTTAACTCACAATTAATTGCAAATTTTACATCTGTTCTAAATATACAATAACAAAAATTCTAGGTTTTCATACTTTTGTTAACAAAAGTGGGAACAATTTTAATTCAAATGAATATTTGATGTCTATAGCCGTCAATGGCTGCAAATGAGTTATGGGTGGGTTTTTTTTTCAATTAAGTTGCTATCAATGGCCATTGTTCATAATACTTTTAACCATTTAGTGTAGTAATTATTGTATAATATGTCATTGCCCTTAAGAGACTACATAATACCACTTTGATTCAAATGGCATTTTAGGATAAGCGGTTCCAATAATGGCTTGATGGATGTATAGAATTTGAGAATGCTTAGGCTATTAAGTGGGAGGATGGGGACCCCTAATGGACTCTTTCTGAACTACAAGGGTTGGATGGCGCATGATCCAGTTCACCTATTTGCACTCAGCCCAAAGAAAATGTATTGTGATGTTCTAACTCTATCTTCTTATGTGCAGACCTCTCTAACTACATTCCCAAGCACTCGATAGACTTCAGCGCCTGGCAGGAATACAAACAAGAGGACAGTGTTAACAAGGAGGAGGCCACTTCCCAGCAGACGCAGATAACCGAGGAGGTCATGGTGAGAGGATCACAATTGTATTTTTTTTATTCATTTTTTTCAACGCTCAGTATGTGTTCCACCCCCAAGGAGCAATGCAGCTTGTTTTCATTCATCCTCTAATTGCTCTCAATATAGTTTTAACATGTTACTGTAAACAAACCAAAAGAAGGTCATTTGTTTGTCACATCCATTACAGAACAGCTCAGTCAACAAGTAAACTTATTGTCAGATGTGGAAGAACCAATATAGGGCAACATTTATATGTCTATCAATGTACAATAAATTACTTATTTATTAGGGGTGGGAATCTTTGAATGTCTCACGATTCGATTCAATTCCGATTTTTGATTCAAAATGATTTGATTGACAATGATTTTTGCTTCAATTTATAGATGTTCAAGAAATTGTAATGATCTACTCCAGTCTGACTCGCTAATGCTAATTAGTGCTCTACTCGCGGCACTATTATCACTCAAAAGAACGTCTCCACGCTTTTTTATTGGAATAACTTGATTGTGACTTTTTCCTTCTACTCTAATGTGGCTACAACTTAACAGTGTATCAGACCGCATGGAACCACACTGCCCCTAAGTGGCTAAATCAAGTACAACATGAACAGTGCTCCCAATAAAGGCACACACAAACAAAGGGAAGATAGTATAATATATTTTAAATAAAATCGATTTGAGACATTTAAAATCGATTCTGAATTGTACTAAATGGGAATCGCGATTCTTATGAGAATCGATTTTTTGGGCACACCCCTATTATTTATGTATTCATTGCCTTTTATGGCCACCTATTACAAATCAAAATGTGTTTGAAGTGTTCAAATTAAATGTAGACATTTTAGCAGTAACATGTCATTAACCATTCAGGAATAACAGTCTTTTTTTTTTGTAGCGTACTGTAGCTCTCCGTTTTTAGGGGCACAATTGTATTGGATTGAGGGACATACAGGCAGTCATCGGATTATGCCAACTGACTTAACCTGAATTTCGTAGGCACTTGGGTATCTGCTACAAAGATATTCTGCTTACGTGCCTCAATCACCAAACTATGATTTTGTTGTGCCAAATGCTTAATCAATGTAGTTACATGAAAACGACCTCTAGCCCCCAAATATGGAATAATATGAGGTGCAAAGTAGTTCATTTTGTACTTGGGCTCAGCAAAAGTTAGCTTTTTACTGAGACTTGATCTTGCGTGTGTTATGACTATAAGTGTGTTGAGCAAGGTCCTGGATATGTGTGCATGCAAGTGGGGTTACAATTTTTAATCGGAATTAATCACATGACTTGAATAGTTGACTCACGATTAATGACAAATTTTGTATCTGTTCTTAATGTACAATCAAATATTTTTTTCATACTCTTGTTAACATAAAAGTGGAAAAAATATGAAACTAATAGAAATATGGTTGCATCTTTTAGTCATTGACACAGTACACTCTAAAAACACTTGTGTCTAAAGTAATCCAATTATTTATAATTACACTTAACGGGTCAATTTGACCCAACTTTTTGGGTTGTTTTATGCAGATTGACCCATTTTTTACTAAAAGACCCATGTCTTGACTCAAAGTTGGGTCAAATAGAACCAAGTAGAGGATCGGTCAATTTTTGACCCATAGTTGGATTATTTTTGACCCAACTGTTTTTAGAGTGCAATTTTATAATAATTCATCAAATTGAGTTAAAGTAAAAAACGTGTGTGATATTGATTTAAAAATGAGTGTTATATTTATGTGTGTTGAGGTGATTTTTCTGCCACTAGATGGCATAATTGCATTTGTAAGATGTTGATGACAGCTCAGTGCATTTTTCTTTTCATATTAAAAAGAATCTAATCTTTAACATGCCTTTCTGCACATTTTTCAAATTGTAAATTACAACTTGACCCGAGTCCCCACAAAAATATGCATTATTATTACATTTATTACTGCTAAATTTTGATGTGGATGTGTCTGCTGCGTTGCGACTAGAATTCCTCCAATACAGGCTTATCAAGTAAGGGACTGTCATTAATCGTGCGTAAAAAAAAAAAATTAGAAAGGAACTTTTAATTAACACACTAATTTTGGCACCCTTAGTGCATACACATGTATGGGTTTTTTTTGTAACAAACAAACAAAATCTGACATTAGGTCCTCCTCAGCAGTAGTTGGCGCTATACTAAGGCAGTTTGACATATATGCGACTCATCATCTGCTTATGAAAGGAAAGTCTTTATTCACATTTTTTTTGTCATTATGGTAAATTAAATTTACGGTATCGGTGAGTACTCAATACTCTTACTGGTATCGGTCTGAAAAAAAGTGGTTGTTGGGCATGATCAGTGGCTTACAAGTTTCAAGATGCAACCTATAATTGTCGTTTTTTTTGTGGTCCTCAGCTGACACCAGCAGACAGTTCATCCCTGTCAGACTACAGTAGCGAGCCTGCGCTCTACTTCTGAGCACTAAAGTAGTAACTCACCAACGGGACCGACACCTGAGGCCAGCCTGCCTGCCACACCTGGACCTGAACCACTTGTAACTTTGCCGGGCCCAAGCACACGTTCCCTGACGCCTTCAGGGAACACAAGCCACGGTACTATCGCCACTCGCCACGGGATTGTCCAAATCTACAGTCGATCGTATTCGTTTTGGTCGACAAACCTTAAAAGCAGCTGGACTGTCTTTTCCTGGACAGTTGATCTGTCTGTCTGATATCCAATTAAATATCTGGTCAGCATCTGGACAGGCGTCCCCTCTCCAAGCCGTCCTGTGACTTTGGTCCATCCTAGTTTACACTTGCATCTGGGCGTTGTGGACTTCAAGTCCAAAACTCCCACTAAGAGCAAAAAGCTGCCAATGCCGATGTGGAGATGACTCCACTGTGACAGTGTTACACAACTCCGTAAACAAAATTCGGACCTTAATTGTGTTTCCTCGCTTGCAGTAAAACATACAAAAGAAGATCTGAAAGGGTGCCACATCATTGTTTTTGTACGTGCATGGTTTTATTTGAACCAACGGCTTAGGTTGTTTCTTACTGTAAAGCTTCCAAATGCCTTTTTTTTTTCTGCTGCTTTTTGTATGTTGTGGCAAACCGTATTAAAGCTGCTGGACGGTTGGTAAAACAGCAGGCAAACTTCAACACCATTCTAACAAAGAGGCCAAGTATAAACGAAATCAACATGCACCCTGGAGGAAGTTGTTGTCAATCTGTAGCAACTCTCATTTTTTGATAAATGCTTAAAAAAAAGTGACCTTTGCCAAAAAATGTCTGTATTGCTGGTGAGTGACGTGCAGTATATCACCCGGCCGAATGTCTCTGCATCCTCCTCCTTGAGCTTCTTGTGTATTTATTGCTTCTCAATGTTGAAGTTTGCATGTCTTAGACCTGCTTATGTACAATTTTGTATGTTTTGCGTGTAAAGGTAGTAAGAAGCTCACATCGGACCTCATGTGCTCTCACATTCCACGGAGAAAGAAAGCTGGTCCACTTCAAATTAATGAAGGTGATTTTTTGATCACATGTGAAAAGTTTAAATGAAGATGTTTTTTTATTGACAGGAATGCACCACGTTTCCTTTTTTTTTTTTACTCATAATGCCAAGTGATTAAAGTGTTGCTGTAATGGCCTCAGCCCTTCTTTACACTCAACCCTGGCCAGTATTGTTGTACAGTTTCATTGTAACACCAGATTATCATAATTAACATTTATTTTCTGCTCGTCATCACCAGATGACCTTTCATAATGCTGCGCCAGTCCAATGACATGTAATTGCCGTTATACAGTCTTGGATGTGAAATGTGTTTGCACTGTCTTTGTTTTTGCTTGGTTTTTGCCAGTGACAAAATACGTGCACTTAAAATGAGGGGCTTCTTTTCTCAAGCGGTTTGACAGCTGATTGTATGTCACGTACAGTGGCTGACTATAAACAAGAAATCCATTTGAGCATTTTTCCAGACTGGAATGCAGAAATCCTTTGTTTTGAGACTGAAACGAAAAGAGTCGTGAAACTGTAAATGACGAATGCACTGCCGAATGATGCAATGGCCGCTTTTGTACACTTGCCACAGCCTTGACTCTTAACTCTGAAGATTGTTGGCCACAGGCGTGTTTGTCTTCAAATTCATTACACAGTATACGTCAAATACAATCCATGGCACTAGTTCTTCTAATTTTGAAACCTTCAAAAAATATATACACATTTAAATAGAATTAAAATGGAAGTCAACATAAAATGTGCTCTATGTGCCCCTTGTAGTCTAAACATAACATTCTGACTAATGCGTTACTAAGTAGAAAAATCCACCTGTGTATGTTCATGCTTAGGGCTCAGAAAACAGGTGAGCCGTGATTGGTCGTTACCTGTGCCCTGAGCAACTGTGATGTCATTTACAGCAGGTGGCAAAGTGGTCTCCCTCTGAGATGGATCAAAACTGCTGCCTAACTAATATTCCACAAATGCAATATTAATCAGAATGTTGTTTATACTAGTAGGGCTGCATTGAACATATTGTAATTTTTGGGGGTTGACTTACCCTTTAAATTCAAAGGCAATGTTTTGATTAACATTTCTAATTCATAAAAAAAAAAATTTACCAGTAATCATTGTTAAAGATTAAATAATATAAAAGTAAGCACTGTTTTGTAAATTCCTGATAGACACATAATGAAGGGAACAAGGTATTTTATAGCAACTGGATTGGTAAATTTTGGATCTTTAAAGTGGAAGTCAACCTTAAACATTTCTTAACAATAATATGTTATATGTGACCTCACTAGTCTAAACAAGACATTTTGATTAATATAAAATTTTTGGAATATGAGTTATGAAGCAAAATCCAGCCATTTTTATCCATCTCAGGTGCCATTTTGCCACTTGCTGTCGACTGAAGATGACATCACAGTTGCTCAGGACTCACGCAACAACCAATCACAGCTCACCTGTTTTCTGAAGCTGCGCTGTGATTGGTTGTTACCTGCGACCAGAGCAACATTGATGTCATCTTCAGTCGACAGCAAGTGACAAAATGGCCGTCTTCTGATATTGATAAAAATGGCTGGATTTTGCTGCTTAACTCATATTCCACTAACGCAATATTAACCAGAATACCGTATTTAGACTAGTAGAACATATTCTCAAAAAAAAATTGGGAGCGGTTGACTTCCCCTTTAAATCATCGTGTTGCTCTTATTTTCTTTTTATTGTTGTCGTATTGCCTGTGGTGATGGTTTAACTCCGACTTTAAAATTTTTGGTTGCACTCCAAATTGTAGATTTCTGTGGTTTTGGACTTTGGAGGTTCCACTGTACAGGGTGTCCATAAAGTCTGGCTGCATGGTTAAAAAAAAATACTTAAAATAATATTTTAAACATGATTTCCATCATTTTCAATGCATAATTGTATGTGCTTTGCAAAATTCAGTTGAGCTCGATGAAATAGCTCTGCATTGTCGTCGATTTCAGTACATTGACTGAATGTGTTGTCTTGTGGTTTAAATCTGTAATCTTCGAGTTCACCTGAATTTTGCAAAGCACATCAAAGTGTGCATTGAAAATGATGGAAATCATGTTGAAAATATTTATCAACATTACAATTGAATAAAAAAAAATTAAGACATATATTTTTTTTAATCATGTACCCAGACTTTATGGATGCCCTATACATTACATTACAGTTTACACACCATGACTGTCTTTTCACATAGTTGAATGTATTTTTAATCTTCTCCACGGCTATTCAACAGCATTGTCTTTAACAAAAGCAACTATAAACTCTTCACTAAAATATTGTCAAATGTAAGCTGCCCTTTTCGAGCATTGCCAAAATGAAATTGTCAAATCCTGTCAGGTGTTCGTATAAAGGAAGACGTGCTATTATAAGTCCATTAAGAGTAGTTAAAATCAACATTTACCAAATGTGAGGACACTCATTATCGCGTAGTAAAGTCCTAAAACTAGCCGTTGACCAGCCTGCGCTCGCTGCATTGAATTCTTGGTGGGATTGTTTGTTGTCTTCGATTCGTCTGCGACTAAAGGACTGAAGAGGTAGCAGCAGTTTTGACACTTGTCTTCAAACACCAGAAATAACTTCCAAAATGGCCATTACCGAGACAAACAAAACCTACAAATCACCAACAAAACCAGCAATGTTTTTTCCGGCTATTCCACTTTGTGGTAAAACACTCCATTTTGTCCACACTTCTTTTTTTTCTTCTTTTTTTTTAAGTATGCATTGCCTCCGCTGTGTAAAATTATTGATGATGATTTGAGCAAAAAATGATGTCATACTTGTACAGATGTACGTTAAATAAATATAAGACTGGAACAAATGTAAATGCTGTCTGGGAATGTATGAGATCATTTGTCAAGTGTGTGCAAAGTTGAGTTGTTTTTGTTTATCAAAGTCAATCAGGCAGACAAGGTTGAGGGGGATTAGCGCATATATGAGAATTTATGATTTTGAAAATGTGGTACTAAGATCACTAATGGTATGCAGGCACAGTTCAATTGTATTTTAGCTTTTTAGTACAATACATTTAAAGAAGTGTGGAACTGCCGATGTGGAGTAAACAGTTTGGACTTGCGCATGTGCAATCCTGTGTTTTTTGCGTTTGACCTACGTTTGACCAAAACGTTCAGAAGACTTGATCAATACGTTTGAACGACTTGGCGATATGTTCGAACGACAGCCTCGTCAAAACTGTTTACTCCACCTTGGCAGTCCCACGCTTCCATATATCTTCAAGGACTATTTAAAAAAAATTATTTAGGTACGATTTTTATTGAACTGTGACATTCAATACATTTTAATTGATTTAAGTAAAAAAACAAAAATAGCCTATTGCATTGTTAATGTTTAAATTGAAAGATGGTGCAATGTTTTTACAATAGTATCAAATATACTTTTTTAATAGTCCACCGTCTTGTTTTTCATGAGCACGTCTTAGGCCTACTACACTACATTATTTTGTCAGGCATGATTGTGGAATTTGCAGAGCTGTAGAGTATTTTTTGGGGTGGTACTTTAAAAGACACAATGGCCACTGAAATGACTTTAAAGTGATAAAAGTAATATATAAAATGACGGCACCCGGTACCATAATTAAATTGTGTTGCTTATGCTCAGTTTAAAAATGTGTTGTTCATTTCACAATAACTCGATTATTGTGGTAGCAGTTTGCAGCGGAAACAATATATAGATTTTTCAAATATTTTGACTCTCATGCAAAAAGAAGTAACCAAAACATTGAAACATTTCTCAGTATGATGCAGTGCAGTTTTACGGAACAAAACGACAACCATGAATATATATTTTTATAAAAAATCTCTGACAGTGTCAAACAAAACTGATCATGACTGCAAATTTTTGATCAAGCGCTTCTGCTGGAACTTATTACATTGTGCAATATCTCAAATATACCTGCAGTGTTTTTCCTGTCCATCACATTCAGAATGTTGAGAGCAAATCATTTCAGCAGGCCTGTTTTGTCACCTTTAAAAATACAATTAGTCAAATGTTACATTGTTTTTTTCAGATTGGTTTAAGATACATTTTCTCTGATTAGTGTTCTTTCTTGCGAGGCTCAGAGGCTTTACTGAGGTTTCCGGCCTCGTGCTTCAGGACACTCAGCAAAGATTGGGAGCTCTCTAAGATCTGTGAAAGAAGAGCAGCAAATGACATGAAACGTATAGTAGATCATACATAGTTATTATATTAGTACGTTATTGTGCGTTAACAAAAGTGGCAGCGGTGTGTTAGTTGCTTAAACTGCGACGCAACTTCCTTGCAAACCAACATCAAAGTCCTTCAAAATGGCCTCATGGTTGACTATTCCGCTTCTGAAATTGTCGTCAGTACACCTTAACGCTGACTATTCATCCATCTGCTTAGCTTTGGGCCAATTAAAAACAATTGGCCGTGTGTAGCGCAATTGATTGCCATTCACTGCTGGGTAAAGGATCATCATATAGAACACAATGTGGAAATGATTCCACTCATGGTTGTCTGCTTCCGACGGAGAAAGAAACTTGGACATTTTCACTTAGAGGTGCACTCACTTTTGTTGACAGCAGTAGTACACAGAAAAAGGACTATATGAGTTATTTTGAGGTGGCATTAATTTACTCAGTCTTTTCCCTTAAAGTGTTACCTCATTCACTGCCATTGACGGCTATAGACGTCAAAAATTAATTTTAACTATTTTTATTAGTTAAAAATGTTTTCCCACTTTTGTTAACAAGATTAAGAAAACCTAGAATTTTTTTTATTGGTAATTTAAAACAGATATAAAATTGGTGGATAATTGTGAATTAACTAGTGAAGTCATGCGATTAATTATGATAAAAAATGAATCGCCTGATGCCCCAATTTTTTTATAATCTTTTCTCTTTTTTTTTAAAAGAAAAAAGAAAAGAAAAGTTTATTAAAAATTGTAATTACTTTTTTTTTTAATAATAAAAAAAGAAGAAAAGATCATTAAAAATTAGGTGCGTCAGATGATTAAATTTTTTTGTAATTAATCGCATGACTTTACTAGTTAACTCACGATTAATCACAAATTTGATATCCGTTCTAAATGTACAATATTTTTTTTAGGTTTTCATACTCTTGTTAACAAAAGTGGGGGGAAATTTTTAACTAATATAAATAGTTCAAATGAATTTTTGACGTCTATAGCCGTCAATGGCAATGAATGAGTTAAAGAGTTAGTCGCCTCAAAGATTTTCATTTTACAATATGTTTCTTGTGGCCCAACTAGTCTGAACATGGCATTCTGATTAATATTGTGTTTGTAGAATATCAGTTAAGCAGCAAAATCCAGCCATGTTTATCCATCTCAGGTGGCGGCCATTTTGCCACTTGCTGTCGACTGAAAATTACATCATAGTTGCTCTAACAACCAATAACAAATATCAGGAAAAAAGTGAGCCGCCCTTTGAGAGTGATGAAAACAGGTGGATGTTGATGCTATATTAATCGGAATACTGTGTTTAGACTAGTGGGGGCACATAGAACATACAATTACTGTAAAAAAAAAAAAAAAATGGGGGGGGGGGGGGGGGGTTGACCTCCCCTTTAATAAAATATTTACAAAAAAATGTGGAGGCCGGACCCACTGTTATGACATACTAAACCGTGTCTGAGTGAGTCAATTCAGTATCGTTCAGTATTTCTGTAAGTCAGCAAAGGACACACACCTTGATGTATGCAGCCTCGGTCTCTGCGATGGTGCGGTCAAAGGTGGCGCGTGCAGCCATTCTTTGTGCCAGGCTTTCATTGACCTTACTCAACTTTCCAGAGAAGATACGGATGTCATGCTGCAGTCGTTCCTTCTCCTCTTCTTCCAGCTTGATTTGACGGTTTAACTCTTCCCGCTTGGAGCATAAATCTTCGATACCTGAAGGGGGACAGAAAACAGTAATCAGTGTCATCACCAGGGTTGGGAATCCAGGTTCAGGAAGTAGAAACCTTTCCACAGATTGGCTTTAGCCACAGGTGTTTCAACTGACCTGGCAGTTAAACAAATGTGTTGAGTAGAAGACACTGTGACTAAAACCAAACTGTTTCAGGGTTTTTACTTTCTGGGCCTTGGTTCACCAACCCTGCACCTCGATGCTCTTCCATTGAGTTGAGCTAACCTGTAAGGTGTGTGTTGTGTATGGAAAGGTATGGTGGTCTCAGTTTTATAGTCATCCACATCATCATCAATCAAGCAAAATAAGTGGTGATGTAATGGGTGGGGTGGGGATACACAGCCAAAAACAACCACCTGTATATAGTTGTTATTTAATTGTTGGAGGCAATAACAAAATTACACATATTTGTGTGAAGCCTTCCAGGCTTGCATTTCTCTCATTCCAAAAAGTCCGTTTTCCAAAAATGTCAAGTTTTTCACCCAAAAATTCTCCATTCATTTCCAATGCACATTCAACATTACATGTTTAAATCGTTGTCATTTGAAGAAGAAAAAAATCAGCTCATTCAATTCCCCTTGAAGGATTTTCAACATTCCAAAAATTCCTACTTCATTATTAAAACAAAAAACCCAAACATTAAGATTTTTCTCTTTTTTCCCAGCGTATCCCTACCGATGCAAAAAAAAATCTTGTTTTCTCTTATTCGCTACAGTTTTTGACAGATTCAAACCATTCCAACTTTAAACTGTTCAGCTTTCCTTGCTCCCTTATTTCCTTGCTTCTTTGTTTTCCTGTTACTGTTTCCTTGCTTTCTTGTTATTTTAATTATTCCGCAATTTTTCCTCCTCCAACTACTTCTAGTTTTTAAGAGATTCAAATAATTCCAACTTCAACATGTTCAGCTCATTCTACGTTATTTTATAATATATTCCACACATGGTTATCATTACACAATTTTTCATTCTGCCTCTCATCCTTCACGTGCAATTTCTCCAGAAATTACATTCTCTAGTCATTATGAATGAGTCAGATAAAATTCATAGCGGTTGAAGAAGTAAACAAAGCTTGTTCACTTACAATTGACGAGCTCATTATTGTAATTCTGCAAAGCGCTAGCTTGTTGGCTCATGGCGTAGGTCTTCTCTCACGTCGCTTTAACCGCGTGTGAACGGAGCATGGGTCATGCATGCAGGTCGCTACGGTTACGTAAATAATATAGCTCTTTTTGATGTCACGTTTCAAAGAGTACGCAAAGTGCGGCATGTATGCTGAGCTGGTCAAGTTTAGAATCCGCGACGCGACTACCATCCCTGCACACACACATGCAAAAAGATGCATAGGAAAAATCTGCCCACGCCAGGTATTTTTTTTTAACAATGATCATTACTCAGAACAGTTTCTAATAATTTGCTAATTTCAAACGGGCTATTTGGTGCTAAACCTTGCTTAATGATGTTGCCATTGCGTGATGATGTCAGGCACAATTACGTAACCCATTCTCAAAACCTTTTACATAAAACTCAAAAAACATACTTTCCTCACCTAGTACCATTATAAGACCAACACAAAATATAGAAGCGTAGTAGTGGACATCAAAACAAGAAAAAATGTTAGAAGTTATAATTTGAAGATTTCAATAGCATTAGTCATAACTAAAGTGTTTCAAAACTTTTGACTGGTAGCAATGTCTTCATTTGGATGATGTTATACTCACATGATTGTAGCAGTTGGAGTTATGCTATTGTTTAAAATGTTTAGCAATACTAACTTGAATGAATAAGGAATATATTAAGGCAAAAATGATCTTCCATTAGAACAGGAAAAAACTGACTTTGTAACGTTTATTTTAAACAAGTCATTTGGAGAAGGAACATTTGTGTTAGCAACTGAAATAATTTATAACAAAATCTCCACGCTATTGCATTTAAAAAATACATTTTTTAATGTGCAAAATGTGATAAAGTCATCAACAGATCATCTGACTAAAATGAAAGAGCATCAGTCCACAATTTGCATCTACATATCTCAACAATTTAAGAGTAATAAGAGGACCTAATATGTTTTTGGACTGCAGAAAAACTTTGGAGTACATGGACAGAATCCTCAAAAGCGACTTACTTGTAAATTTTTTAACACAACCTATCAAGACAAAATTATGCTAATAAAATGAAACGTATGCTACTTAAAGCAATACGCCAGGCGCGCGGTGCACTATTTTATATTTATTGGTGCAAAAACTAAAATAAATCCAAAATGTCGAATCAGTTCCTTGTGCAGTCTTTGATGAACCACTTCCTCTGCAAATCAGTGCTCTTTCCTCCGAGGCTCTGACGTTCTACTGAAGTTTCCTGCCTGCTGCTTCAGGACACTCAGTAAAGACTGTGAACTTTCCAAGATCTGTGGGAGGAGAAGCAGGAAATTACATGAAACAATCTGCAGATCAAAAACGCTGTTTGCACAGGGAAGTGCATTGTTTTTCTTTAATAAGGCTTGATATGTTGCCATGATTAGTGAGGCAAGTTGAAGAGATCAGTAGCAGCAGGGTGGGCCTTACTCAATTGTCTTCATGATGGATAAAAATATTGATGAAAACAGCCATTAAGTTGACTTCCTTTGGTAAACTGTACATCCAAAAGATACTGTGCATAGAATTCTTGAGCCCTGCAAAGCACAGTACTTAAACTCATCCTAATGAGACTCAGTTCTCAACTCGGATCTCAGCGTTCAAAGGGGCATTCCAACACACTTCCTGGTATGAGATCAGAAAAGTCCGACTTCCCACCTTTCTCGAATGCAGCATACATCCTGCCATGTCAATCAGACATGACCTTCAGATTTACGACTGTTGACCAATATGAGTTTATAGGACTGTTTCTGTAGCTGGCCCACAAAAACATCTGCATTTTTCAATCCTCTGATTGGTTGTTCAAAGCAAGTGAAATTTGACAAGCAAACATTTATACATTCAATAAGCAGAATCTCTGGCATATTTGAAGACATTTTCTACGTTGTGAAGAACTGCAAATAGTCATTTGTTCAATTTGCAGCATTAGGAGGTTGCGTTTGCTTTAATCATAAATGTCTTAAAAGATCAAGTTACATTTTAACATAAGACTTCTTATTTGATCGCATCTTCATAGGATAGTGTGAAAGAATAGTCAAGCAATAAACTAGTCAGCCTAATCAGGACACACACCTTGGTGTATGCAGCCTCAGTCTCTGCGATGGTGCGGTCGATGGTGTTGTGTGCAGCCATTTTTTGTGCCAGGCTTTCATTAACTCTGGTCAGCTTTTCCGAGAGGCTGCGGATGTCATGCTGGAGTCGTTCCTTCTCCTCTTCCTCCAGCTTGATTTGACGGCTCAACTCTTCCCTCTTGGAAGACAGGTCATCAAAACCTGCGGGGGACAAAGAAAACAAATTGTTACATCAAACCGGCAACATTTTCTTTCGTCTCATATGGTTGAATCGGATCTTAATTCAATTCTGGATCCAACTATTTGGACAGCACTACATATTACAACCCAACATGATACATAGGCTACTGTACAGAGGTTAAATCAGATAACTGAATTTAAATGAATGAGGTTAAATCAGATAACTGAATTTAAATGAATGCCAAATATAAAATTTGGAAAGCACTTATATAAAAATGCTTTGACAAAACTGCTTCACTGAGTCCTCAAAGCACATGTAATGTACTGATGTAATTTACAATAGTACTAACATTGGTATTATCTTTAAATAATTGTGGATTAGTTCCTAAGAAATAAAAGACACCATATTATGGCCATGCATCTCCGTACTTTACAGAACCTTTATCCTGATGGTCAAATGAATAAATGAACCACTTACACTTGACGAGTTCATTGTTGTAAGTCTGCAAAGCAGCAGCTTGTTGGGTCATGTTGGTCAGCTGACAACCGTTGTTAACAAGGTTCTCCTAAACTTGCAAACTTCGAAATCAAAGCATGGCGCTGAGTTGCGCCTAACCTATGATTTTCCTCAGCAGCACCGGCAAACAATGAATCAAATTCGTGACTAAAACAAAAAAACAAAACAAAAAAAGTTCTGCTCAGAGTACGTCGCTGCCTTCTACTTCCTATTTGTAATATTCGTGGTTTGGTTTAACGGTGGTTGAAAACTGTGTTAGTAGTACATATCCGCCACCTATTGACGTGGAATGGTAACTACAGTACTATGTGAGTACACAATAGTCGGTAAACTCAACTTTCCGGGCTTTAGTGAATAAGCAGTTCGTTTACATTAAGGGGCGAATAAATAACATAAATGAAAGCAAATTGTACAAAAGAAAAAGAAAAAAGTGGACATTATATATTTGTGTGTCTAAACCAATAAAAACGCATAATTTGGAATATGTCAACACTTAAATGTTCATGTTAATGATTTCTTAGGTGAAGGACCAGACAAAACACAGCTCCTAGACCCTTATGATGATCAACACAAATGGACGGACGTTTCCCTTGCTCACGGTGGACTCCCTCTGGTGCCCGGCCTGGAGTTGGGGCTTGATGCGGAGCGCTATTTTTGTATTTATTTTTATTTTATTTTAAGGTGGCGGTGAGACGGTGGACGACTGGTTAGCACGTCCGCCTCCCAGTGCAGAGGACGTGAGATCGAGTCCAGGTTTCGATTTTTCTGGATGGAGTTTGCATGTTCTCCCCGTGCTTGCGTGGGTTTTCTCCGGGTGCTCCGGTTTCCTCCCACATTCCAAAGACATGCATGGCAGGTTAATTGAACGCTCCAAATTGTCCCTAGGTGTGATTGTGAGTGTGGATGGTTGTTCGTCTCTGTGTGCCCTGCAATTGGCTGGCAACCAGTTTAGAGTGTACCCCGCCTACTGCCTGAAGCCAGCTGGGATAGGCTCCAGCGCCCCCCCGCGACCCTTGTGAGGACAAGCGGTTAAGAAAATGGATGGATGGATGATTTTATTGAGTCTTGGTTTTTATTTGTACTTTTATTTATTTATGTTTGTTGTTTTTATTTCCATTTATGTTTTTTTTTTGTATTTTATTTTTAATAACATTTGTATATCCGTTTTAATTTTCACTTTTATTTATTTGGGCATTTTTGGTCTTCAATACAAATAAGGTGGATTTTGCTCACTTTAAAAGTGGGTGGCTTCAAACTAAATGTGCTCTCTGTCCTGAACTGTTTAACACATACATAGCATGAAATAAAAGCTGGAATTTTGAAATTTTGTCCCATAGTCATCTTTTGGTCTGAAACTCAAATGTGTTCAGGAAACAACAAAAACAAAGGATTAACATCGCCGTTCCAATATTTTTGAAGGGGATAGATAGATAGATAGATAGATAGATAGATAGATAGATAGATAGATAGATAGATAGATAGATAGATAGATAGATAGATAGATAGATAGATAGATAGATAGATAGATAGATAGACAGACAGACAGACAGACTCAGGTGTGATATGATATCGCATCTTTCATCTTTTGGAGGGGAGAGAAAAAAAATCATAGACGGACAGACAGACTCAGGTGTGATATGATATCACATCTATCATCTTTTGGAGGGGAGAGAAAAAAAGAAAAAGAAAATCAAGCTACGTGACGTCATCACACATGGGCGGAGTTTAGGTCCAAGCACCATGGCTTCGGTAGAGACCGAGGTGAGTGAGTGAACCTTATATACTGAAGCTTGTTTCACTTTTCGCTTCTTTCCCAGTTACCAATAATGTGTTACTCTATCGTTCGTGGAGGCTGCGTGGCAAAGCGGGATAATTGTCTTTATGTAGGCGTCGGTTTGTTCATTTCCCGCTGCCAGCCTATGCTCTCCTGCTTTTGTGCTTACCGGAGGGCAGCTGAACGTGTAGGAAGATGCTGCGCCCCGGAACATGAATGTTGTGTGCTGGCGCGTTTTATGCTAAGCTCGCTGTCTTATTCATACATGGCCCACCATGTCCAAGGCAATATCTTGCTCCTGTCTGCGTTAAGCCTTCAAAATAAACCAAAACGGGATTCATTCGCCCCCTTTAAGCCAACGCCGTTCATGTTTTGGCTGAAGTACATTTTTGCCGGTCTGTGGTGGCTAGTTGCACACGGCTGTTTAGCTTTTTGCTAGTTAGCAGACAGTGCACAAATACGAGTAAAGCGATGTATACATTGACTCTGTGGCTTAGCATCCTCTTCAAATTAGAATGAAGTGTAATTACGTTTTAAAATTTGGAGGAATATAACAGAATTTGGCAATTGGCTCTGTTAGTCTACATATCATAAACAGCGCTATGCTAGCTACATAAACACTGAAGGCTGAGCAGCTTTCATTGTAAACACATGGCAGTGGCTCACAAGCCTCGTTCTTTTCTACATATTAAACAAGAATCACTTTATTTGTTCTTCTTGAAGTACATGAACAAATGTACTTTTTCTGTAAGTCAGACTTTGGCGTGTTGTCATGGCTTTCTATCCTTTGATAAGCGCTCCGGGCTAACAACATTCACAGATTCGACTGTGACATTAAAAGAAAAATGTTATACACAACGTGAAGACGCAACAATAAGTATTCATCCATATGAGCCTTGTGTATTTTTGCTTTTGGCAGGGGTCGGTCACTATGCGTTGTGATGGCATCGACTGATTTTAAAGGTGGAAGCTGAAGGCTTCATCTGTGGATGGTCATGGTTTTGTCTTCTGCAGCACATTAATGATAAACGCTGGCCTTCTATAAATCACAAGCATTATACAAAAGACAAACTTTTGTTTGTATTTGTGTTATTTATTTACACTTTATCATTGTCAGCCTGTGCATTTGGTACCTGGGACTCAAGTGACAATTTACTTCACTCAATACGACCACCATCACATTACAATTATAGAAACCATCAATACTTTAAAAAAAACACAATATTAACACGTAAAGTGTTACGTGTTAAGTGCAAAGTACGGCATTTGGAGCAGACATGACATGTTTTGCTATTTGAACTAGACTTGCTCTGATCAACTAACCAAATGACTGGAAAATGCAAACATTAATAATATAAGCTAGCTGGCCCTGAGGGGAAAATTTGATTGACTCAAGAAACAGTACCGTTTTAGGTTACATTGGCCAACACCACTGATTCTGAAGTCCCTGTGCAGATTAGGTTGACATAAAATCCACATCCATGTTGTGAAAGCAGTGCAACCAAGAGAAAAGCTATGGAATAAGGAGAATATACTGTTAAATGAATATAATTTAGTTTCATGGAGAAAACATTAGAATTTAGGTTGTAAATGCAGGTAGGCACTTCTGATAATGCAAAACAATTAAGTGTTCTTTCTCGGCATGATACTGAGGAAAAAAGTGTACTCCTTGTTGCTCAAAAATGACAATTTTCTGTTGAGCAGTCAACCGATTGCATACAGAGAAGCTCAACTCAGACAATGAAGGGAGGAAGTACACCGGAAATTGGAAGGTACATTACATGCCAGTTAGTTTGGCGCCCTACAACTTTCGATAAGGAGTCTCACATTTGTGCACAGAAGTGAACTAAAGTGCATGTTGAAAATAGATGACGCACTTTTGACCAGTTGGTGTTTTGTGGCCTTGCTTAATGCAACTGACATATTTGGAAACTGAAAACTCAAATATTTGAAAAGAGCCAAAGTGGAAGTTAAAAAAAGATAGCATTACTATTTAATTCATAATGCAAAAAAATAGAATAGTCACATATTGAGATGAAATGGCAGAACAATTATTGAATCACAAAATGTTCAGTCAGCAGTATTATGATATTGCTGAAATACAACGAAACAAAACAATCAGATTCATGCTCCTATAACATTTATAAAATTAGCAAGCCTACATAATTTTTGTATGCTTTATCAGGCAGCATCTAAAATGAATTTTCATACACTCATTAACCCTTAAAATACACAGTGGTATATTTAATAAACGACAAACTTGCCTTAGTTAGTTTTCCATCTAAAGTACATTACACTTCTGCCCCAGTCTTCTTTTGTAGGTAAAACGACTGGACCAGAACAAAATCTCCCAAACGTGTGGGAAAATGTGTTATGGTCTGATCGAACCAAGGTTGAACTTTTGGTTATATTAAAACAGTATATTCAACACAAGCACAACACTACAGTTACTCACCAAATGAACAACCATACCTACAGTGAAGCATTGTGTGTTTTTTCTTCTATTAGAAATGGGGCCTCAGACAAGGTGGAATGAATTATGGACAGTTCAAATTAGCAGTCAGTGTTAGCACACAACCTGCTAAGCCGTCTCATAGAATCCAAAAATGTCAGGAAAAGCCTACTCGAACATTTCAAATTTATTTGGGGTCAAAAAGAGGCACATTAAATGAGGGAAGGTGTGTGCTGATTCCCGTTTAACAGAAGTTTGATTGTGATTGTTCATTTATGAAGATATTTAGAGAGTGTGCACACTTGCACAATCACATTGATTCAGTTGTTCATTTTACAACCCCCTCAAAAAGATTAAGAAAAAAGGGAGTAAAGTTGTACAGCTTATAGGTCACATTAATGATGAAAAAGTTTTGGAATGATTTATCTTGGTCTCGTTTTATATCATAATAGTACTTCAGTTGTAATATGAATTATAGTGTTACTTCACTTTTGGCTGGTGATCCGTTCCAAGCTCCCCTCATCCCCCTCCAATAGCTGAATTTCCATGAAGTAGAAAGGTTGGCTTATTTTTTAAATAATATTTTATTTCACACCTCTAGTAAGCCAGTATGAGGCCTCGCCCCAACACACCGTTCCCATCCTTCTAAAACTTGTTGTACTTAATACATTTAGAGTAAATACGAGCTGCTAATTATAGGCTGCGTTTATACATTTTCCGCACTCCATTACGACGATGATAACAAAACGTCTAGTAGGCCTACTAGTAAGTACACTCCCCCCCTCCCCCCAAAAAAGAAAAAGACAGATCATTTTAAAGAAAGACTTGCATATCCCAATACAGCATTTTCCTTAAAATTGCATGAAATTCAGGCCAGCCGGGCTCCTAACATGCGAAACTGAAGTAGTCCAACAATTTTCCAGGTAGCCTGACCCTTTGCTAAGAAATATGGACCTTTTTTCAAGTCGTATCATCACAAAACTGAAAATAATAGTAGAACTAAAATGGTGTTTGAGCAGTGATTAAAAAAAATAAAAGGGTGGCGGTGCCGTCTTCGTGCGATTCAGTCACCAAATGAGCGTGTTGTTTTTATAATGCGTGTCACGAGTCTGTGTGCAGTGTATGGAATCTCTTCCACTCACGATCATTTTCAGTTCGCCTTCCGGGCGAATTGTACCGTAAACCGAGTTCACCCGACGCGATTTTTAGTGCCCATTGGCAAGTTAGCGAACGTTTTTTACATGTTGAGACTAGGGATAGACATTTTGATTTAAAAATCCTTGATTGACTGAGTCAACCACACCTCTGCTGATTGACGCTAAGCAATGTACTCATGTATGACCTTAATTGCAATCAGACACGATTGATCAATACCACATTATTGATAGGATACTGAATAAATAACTGGACATTTCTTGCTTAAAAGTCCAGTTGTGCATATCACCCCAGAATTCCATTTTTCCTAACATCATGCAAATGTACTGTTGTTTGAGCCTAGGCAGAGGTATGCACTCAATGAATGCTCTTGTTAGAATGTGGTCTGCCGTGCCATTTCAGATCTGCTCTATGTCTTGTGTTTAGCTGCTTTGCGGTGCCTTATGAATTTAAGACTACCCATGAAGTCTTAATGTAGATCCACTGTGTTTTTGTGACCTTTGAGCCTAATTAAACTTTCCCCTTTGTGACAGTAGCTAATACACCATAATATTCATAAATATTAGTGAGTTAAGATTAAGGTGACTCATCTTTAGACAGAAGTCTGTCCCAAAGAATGTTTTCAATGAGATCTTATTGTCTAAAATAAATGATGGTAAATAAACTGAATATTCACTGTGGAGACCTCTGAAGGCTAGAACCAACAGAGGGAGCCACCATGTCACATGGCTGCCGAGGTGAGTGTGCATGTGGAGAAAGAAAGGAGGAAGAGGAACAATCTGGTTGCTTGCTCACGCTCTCTTGCGTTCTCTTGCTGTCCGTCAACCTTGCTCTCTCTCCCCTGCTTGGCTCCCTCTTCTCATTGGAGGCCAACAGAAGAAAGCAGGTATGATGCTTCATGGAGGCACAAAAGACATGCATAGCTAGCTTTCTTTTTCTTTCTACTTGGTTGGTTCGGAATAGTCTGAATGAGATTTTTTAGTCGTGCTTCTCTGTTTCTTTGAGCCATGTGCTATTCAAACCAGAATGTCCTGGTTTGAACTGCTGCTGTTTCTGTGTTGACATGTTCTCTGTAAGGTGTTGTTTTTAAGACATTTACTGCTGCTTTTTCTCATTCTTTCATGATATATTTGACATGACCTCATTATCAAGTCTTGAGGAGCAGTCATTGTTATGGCAGTAAGGCTACTGTTTCAAAGGCAGATAGGAGCCTGCACTTTTGGATCCTGTTATTGGAGAACAGCAGCTTGTGGCTTCAAGCCCCAGCGCAAGCGCCGCATTGAAAATGTGACGTCATATCAGCCCTGCTTGTCTTTTATGTCTTCCCGAGTCCCAAGGCTCGATAGGTATCTTCAATGAAGTAATCTCATTGAACATACCGCGGCAGAGAGATTCATCATCAATCTGTCAACATTTTAGGGTCACATTTGGTGGGATCTGCCATTTACTTGACTCTTCTCTCTGTCCGACTAAATCCTGTTGCATCTATGTAGATGGAAAAATACCAATATGTTCAGCGATTTTTCATGTGTCAGTTGGTGATAAAAGGACATACCAAACTGAAATCCAGGATGAGGAAAGGTACCGTATTTGGATGAGCAAATAAATAACATTTTCTATGCTCTACTTGCAATGCTGCTGTTTTGTTCCACTGGATAGTTTCGACTCATCAGGCCCTTAATACAATACAAACAGTATTAAAACCGCTGTAGTTCTGAGCTCATGTTTTGGGCAGGGAATCTGAACTCTCTGAGCAATAGATAAAACCTAAGAACAGGTACTTAGCCATCTAATTATCAGGCTTGTTGTTTTTGTATATAAAACTAAGCTATGAGCCTTTATTCTGGTGTATCAGAAACTGAGGAAATCAGGAATCATACCTTTTTCATGTAATCCTAAAAAAATAAATATTTGGTCTTTGACTGGCATTTGCAACTTCATTAAGTCGCCTTCGTTAAGGCGGGGATTGGCTTTAGGAACCCCTATGTTCCCCATCTAGTGGAAAACTACGGCAATGGCTGCATTGTGGTGGTAAACAATCCAGTTGCGAAATGGCGGAGATCTGCAGACAGGCTTCTCTGCCTCCCTTCCCCCTCCCTCCCTCCTGATATAGCAGATGTTTCAAATGTCCACCACTAGGGGGAGGGAAGAGCACAAAGTCTTTCATAACTGGTTGTCCTCAATCCATGGAAATAATGAACGGAATGATTCTTTTTCTTTACACACAAATTCAGACCAAGTTCTTTCAGACCGTTGACCTGTGAGAATTGCTCCCTTAGACTAGATGTTTTTTGGGAGAGACTTAAAGTCTGGCTGCCAGGCCTGGCTTTGCTGCTGTCTGAAAGTGCATGTTCACCCTTGGCTCAGAGACTCATTGGAGTATGGTTCTGGAAATGTCACCTGAAGTCTCATTTTGTTGGGTTATGCAGTTTTTAGACAACATGTGTACCTTTTGAATTGTCCTTCAAATCTGAGTCCTTAGTGCATATACATCTACTGGATGGGCCATGAAATATTACACCTTTCATTTGTGTCTGCTGCAGTTATTTTGATTGCAGGTCATTTGGTTGGGATTCTGTAGATTAAGGAAAGAAAAGATTCAAGATCAATATTGTTTTTTACTGCCTCAGTCAGCAACACGTTTGGTTAGCTGATGTTTTTATGTATAACAGCAGGCTGGCTGGCTTAATTGTTTCGATAAGGCAGCTAGCTTTTCAGGTAAAACATTGCTTTTACGTGTCACGAAGAAGGGCTTGTAAAAAAGAATAAAGGCATAGAATATCAAATTTGATAACATCAGTGTGAACTCAATACCCTTTTTTCTCTTCTTTGGTACTGTTTTCAGCCTATGCTTGATTTGCTCTAGAGGAAGTGGCACATTTAGACAATATATATATAAATCTGGTCAAATAACTAAAATAGTGCAATATCACCAGTTCTCTGTAGGACAAGACGCTTTTCTGATGAAGAGAGGTTCTTCACCATCCTTATAGCGTATCTATTCACCTAAACTCCAGCCATTTGTGTCTCAAATGCAAATGAAAATCTTAATGGATCTATGAGTTATTTTCAAGGTTATTATCTATCTGATCATTTTAGATTGACTGTCTATTTTGTGAAACTGTATTCAGTTTCAATAATGTGTGGACATAAGCAATCTACTTACTCAGTATTTAACAGTGGCTGGCTGGTATTTTAATTACTATAATTATGTAACCATATAAAATGTGTTATTGAATCTCTCATATTTAGAAGGTTATCTAGTAACAAATGTGTTCTTCTTCTACTAGCCCACTGGTCTTGCCAAAGGAAGCATTTACAAAGGTGAAGAACCATCTAATAAGGACGGACTGGACCTGGCAAACAATGGAGGGACAGGTATCATTTGTATATCTCCAAACTTGAAGATTTACGTTTAATTTAAAACCAAACAGAAAACTACCCAAATTGCAAATTGTTTCCATTTTTTTCATTCATTTCATTTTTTCATTTTAAAGTACAATTTCATGGTCGTCAAAGATGTTTTAGTCTATGGTATACATGAAAAACATTGTAACTGGTACTCTGGCACTGACCGGACTGCATTGGCATTCAATTGGTGACAAATAAAGACTCTGATTCTGCTTCATCTGCCTACTTAGATGCAAGAATGTGCTCAGCTGAAGTAGTGTTATCACGATACCAAAATTTTGACTTTGGTACTATACCTGTATAAAATACCTCGATACCGGTACTGAAACGGTACCTTGACAAAAATCTAAAACATCAGCAAAAGCAGCAAAATAATTTTAGTTTTTTTATTATCAGTAATTCAAAATATTAGGATGTATACATGTTAATTTGTGTAAATACTGTATATATTTATCATGTATTTACTGTATGTGCTTTCACATTGCATGCCATATTCTTGAAGTACTGTATTTGACTGCATCTGATGTCATCCGTTTTAAATATTGGTAATACAGTGGCACTCCCATGACTCAATGTAACGTTGCTAGAGTGTGCGTGCGTGTCTCTGGTCTTCTCCATTACGCTCTCAATTAGTCAAATGCGTAATAAAATACTACAAACTGGGAACAAAATAATTTACACTTGACTTATTTTTCAAGGGACGTGTCAAAAAATCTGTCACAACCTGTCGCTTTGTCAGTCATCTGGGGTTTTTCTATGCATACCTGTGATTTCCTGCTGTGTGCCTGTTCATTGACCGCACCTTGGGTCCACTGCAGGGCCAGGAGTGATTGTTGCTTTTTCTTCTGCTTTCACCGCGAAAAACATTTGCTCTTGTTACAAAATGTCATGTCGGTTGGCTTGCCGCGGCTGTCGGCCATGTAAGAAAAAAATCCATATGACACTTAATTAGCGCGTCATGCTTCTCAACGAGGAGTGTACGGCCAGAGAGCGCTTCAGTGTTCAGTGCGTGAAGCCATCTTCCTGAGCCCTCTCGCACACAAGCTGAAAGAGGCGTGCCGCTTAAGGCGTTTTCCGCATATCGGTAGACAGGTGGCCATGCGTGTATGTGTACCCGCCTTTAAAACAGAGTTGGCGGGCTGTCTCTCGGAACCCACAGATTAAGCGCCAATATGTGTTTTCCCCTGATAACGGGTTTATAATTCACCCCACCCCAAAAAACTGGAATAAGCAAAACAATTTTTTTTTTGTTAAAATTAATTGGGAGCCACTCAGATTGTGGGCGCAGGCCACATGCAGGCCGCCAGTTACCCATTCAGGACCTAAACAATTGGTCTATGTGCAAACTTTGATGCTGGAGAACAGTTCAGTAAACACAAGTATATCTGTATATAAAGTTTTATTATATAATACCTTCCTGCCCACCCAAACGAATCATCCAAAAATAATTGAACGTTTTGTAGTTAATTAAACCATATTCTTTCAAACGACTTTTATTTATTTAGTGACGGTGCTGTCTTGCTCCTCTAACTTTAGGTAAACTAGTGTTCTAAGTTTGTTTTTTAATGTAGGCGAAATACAAAAGAAATAGCTTTTTTTTTCACTTGCACATGCGCATAATGGGAAAACATGCTATGTTTTTAGCATTTAGCTTACAAGTACGTTTGAATGTATTTGCAAATATGTTTGAACCAGTGGTGTAGTGGTCCCTGGAGAAGTAGGTATACTCTCAATTTTTACTTATTTATTTATTTAAGTAGCCCAGAAAAACGCCCTATTTTAGAAACGGTGACATGTAAGAATTAAAAATCTGTAATTTGTACTTACTCACAATAATACAATTATGACTTGTTAAGAACAGTTTGGTAACACAAGCAGCCTGAAATAGTGTAAAATGTATTTATCATGAGGCAAACATAAAGTATATGTCATAAAACAAATCACAATATTTAGTGAACAATAAACAAAAATAATGAATGGCTGAACGATGTGTATCTGGGCGGATTTAGAAGTGGGTGTACTCAATACTGACTGAAAAAAGAAGTGGGTATACTTCATATACCCGCGTATACCCTGGACTACACCACTGGTTTGAACGCATTTACAAACTCATTGTAACAAGTTTACAAATTTGTTCAAACAGGTTTGCCAGTCAAAAATATTTACTCTACGTTGGAAAGTTCACACTTCCACAATTTGGCAAGCTAGACTGTCATAAGGTATTTTGTATAATGGCATAAAAGGTGGAGGAAGATGATCCAGTTGTAAAGAGTACTTTTTTTCCCTTCTTTTTTTCGGCAAAATAAACAATGCTGAACATGTTTCTTTTAACAATCTAAGATACACCTTTGGTTGTGACCCACAGATAAACACAAAACGGAAATGGACAGGCTGGCTTCTTCTCCTGTGGCAGAACCAATGCTTAATGGAACAGAATGTGACAACACCAGGCACAACAGCCCGGCATACAGTCCTACACCAGACCACAGCAAGGAGCTATCATTAGTAAATGAGAATGGTTTGTCGGACATGGAGACGCCACACGGTTCTGTTACTGGGAGCAATGGAATTATTCTCATGAAGCCGCAAGAGGAGGACAGCTCTGAAGCCACGCCTGGTTTGGCAATTTCCTCCCACAGGACTAACTGCTCACCTTCAAGCGCACACACAGGGGTACACTTGACCAAAACTCCCCCTTCCTTAGACTCTGGGCCTCCTCAGACTTTAGGTGCACTACGAACTGACCCTATTACAGGAACCACATCAGGGCAGGAGACAATAGACTCTAAAAATGGCACAGCCCCAACTACCACAGCCTCAACACCCATCATGGTACACAGAGCTCGCAAAACCATGTCGAGGCCTGCTGTCACTCTCGAACAAAAGGTAAATGATTCCGTTGTTTGATATTACATTGTGACGGTATGATAACTGTAGGCAAAAACATTGTAGTGTCACGGTATTAAAATGACAGCTCTAAAATGACCTTTTTGAAATATTTGGGTAAATAAAAAACACTTTTTCTTCAGGGACATTTGGTACAAAAGAAATGTGTTGTACCCTGTTAAGTTAAAATAAATAAATGTTAACATTGCTCTGTTTTAATTCTTAGTGAGTTAAATTTTCCATCACTGGTGTGTGTGTTTTAGAACAGACCCTTGGGCTACTCATGTTGTCTTTGAGGCTAACTAGTACCCAGTTTTTTTCTTTTTCTTTTTTTAAGGACAATTCATATTTATTAACAGAGCAAAAAGGGATCCATGTTTGCGGTGTCTCTATCGTCTTGCTCCTTAGCTCTTCCTCTTCTGTGCGTAACTGCCCACCCCTTCCCACTCTGCTTGCAGAGAAGAAAAAAGTTAATTGGAAGCAATTAATTTCAAAGTGGCGGCTTGTTTACTCAATTCTGAAAGCAGCCAATCTATTGTGCCCTGCTTAGAAGACTCCTAAAAAAAAAAGCAAAGAAAAGCTACATTACCGGTGACATAGTATTACCAGTTATTGAAACCACGGTTAACCGGTAATTGGCCCATGTCTACTTCGATGTTAACTTTGTGAATGATATATCACAATTTTGTATGATAATGCCCACTAGTATTGATTTGTGAAAAACATATGAAATTGATCAAATTTGAACATAGCAGGTTTCAAGAAATGTCTTGTAATTTTGATACACCACAGAGAAGAGTGTTAACAACCCTGCCAAGTTTGAATGATTCACAAAAAATGCTTTAAAATCTTGAAAAAACCCAAAATCATAGGGTCATTCTGTGTCAATTCACACACCCTCCCCAGTAACACCTCTTCAATTTTCCAGATTTTTATTCCATTTGTCAAAAGAAAGAGTCCGAAGTTTAGAGCCTCTTAGCTCAAAAGTTTTTTAAGTTATGGCCCTTCAAGGTTTGCATGACATGTCCACTTTTGTGATCTGGGAAGCGCACACAAAATTTTGGGCCGTATTCGTAGTCCGCCGTAAAGAGGTGTCACTGGGGAGGTTCAGAGGATTTGTGTAAATTGACACGGAATCACCCCATACCGTTCTCTCTGCTCTCAAATGCTGTGGCCGTGCGCTGCTGAATGCACTGAAACGTCGCCCCGCCCAACTGTCAGCTGTTAATCAAATATCAGACAATCGTCTTATGCCTGTCACAATAATGTGTTTAACCCACCAAGTTGTTGAGGGCCTTTCCTCACTCAATCAAAAAAACAAAAACACGAGTGTTCTCGTTCGAGTATGTTTCCTTGTTCTTAAACAACACCCAGTCGGCCAGCAGCTGCATACATGCATGATATATTATAAACAAATCTCTTCGCTTTACAGGGTTTTAAGTATTGAAAAAGTTGCAAAGTTGCAAGAAAAAATGTGTAATGGTACAAAAAGTAATGCTTTTATGAGATTATAGTCCTACTCTTTTTACCAAAAAGGCATTTTTATGCGGCACTTTTTGTACTACAGAGTAGTGGTGCTCCAATTGATCAGCCACCAATCGTGATTGGCTGATTATCGTGGAAAACACATGATCGGCCTATGTCAAACAATGCCTTTCGTTGCCGATCACAAAAAAACGCTCATTCACAGCTCTTACTTTGCAGCCTGGAGCCAACCTGAAATCAGCCTGAGTGCAATGTAGCATCCCCTCCCACTTTTTTACACTGCAAATGTTACAGATCAAACCAGTAACTGAATCATAATATATGTTTGTGCATTTTCTGCAATGTCAATTTGAATTCATGTCCTGTTTTTGTACAGTAAAAAGAAAAACGGATTCATCAATTAATCTAAAAAATAATTGACAGATTAATCAACAACAGTATTAAAATAATTATTTTAAGCAGCTGTGAAATTGAAAAATGTGCAGCTAATCCATGTAATTGGTATCAGTCTCACTCATGGATGGCAGCATAAAATCCTGATTAGATGACCCTTAGTGAAAACAAAATCAAGTCAAAGTATAGATCAAGAGTCCTCAAAACAAATGACAGATTTGGATTCCTTATGTTTTCCCCTTTTCCTTACTATGATTTTTGAAACCAGTGATTGCTAGAAAAGGCCGTTTGAAATTCGATGTCAATGCCTTTTTATTTTTTTATATTTTTCTTATATTTTTTTTTACAAAAAAAGTGCAACAATTAAATACTATGAATGACCCCTAACACCAAATTTCACTGAAATTGGAACAGGTGAGGTTTCAAAATTAAATTTTTCTGGGTGATCGGTGGTGGAATGACCCAGTAATAAAATGTCACTATTGTTACTGTTAAAATTTTAATTATAGTTACTTTCTCTCTTCTCTCTCTCTCTTTTAGTAGTAGTTGTAGAGAGTGGTAGCTTCTCCATCGAGTGTGCGAATTAAGTACAGTATAGGTACAGTAATTTCTGGACTTTAAGGCGCACCTGACTATAAACCGTGCAAGTTAAATTTGGGCAATACTCGAGTTTGTTACACATATAAGCTGTACCCGACTGTAAGCCGCAGGTGTTTTAATGTTACCGCACCGGGTTCCCGCTACTTTCTTTTCCATAATGAGGGTGCAAATTGTCTCAATCTTGTTCTGTCTCTTCTACTGTATTTGGGCTCACTTGGTTTGTTTTGCTCTGCCTGACGCTCTGGCGCTTCCTTTATAGTGCGCCCCATTGTTATCTGATGGATAACCCACACCTTGTGGCCTAGTGGCTTGTAGTCCAGATAATTGTTGTCATAATTGATTGTGACTCTTCCCAAAGTCCCGTTTCTACCATTTCTGCCATGTCAAAGCATCTCTTCTTTTGTACCAAGATAAATTACCTCATTTTGAAATCAAGTCAAACATAATCACAATTCTGTTCCTGTAAAGATGTACAGTATGTTTAAACATGACACCACCCCCCCCCCCCCCCACACACACACACACACTCCAGAAAGCTATTAGATTGAAAAAAAAAAGCTATGTTGTTTTTTGTTTTGGTTTTAGGTCCAAATACTTTATCAATGTTCCCTCATATTTATCATTTTGTTAGATACACAAAAAATTTGGTTCTACTGGGAAAACACAAAGTGCATTCACTCTAAAGCTCAGGCAATGTTGTTGCAACAGCTTCCGCATTTTGAATCACATCTTGTCTTTGCACCACTATTCAGGACACTCACAATTTATTTTTATTTTTTGTCACTGACAGCTTCTCAAGAAGGAATTAAGAGAAGCAAATAATGCCAAAATGGAGACTTTGGTTTCATCCGACACACCGAAACCTTCACAGCAGTGCTCAACAGAGAACCATCTACCTCAGAGTCCTTTGGATTTGCCAGCTTCAGCACAAACCGCTTCATCGACTTCACCAGCAACTCCAGTAGTTTCTTCTCCTCCACTCACGTCGACGTCATCCAAACTCCAACATGGTCACACAGGTTCCAGATAAAAATAACATACACTGATACACCGCAAAATAGATTATTATTTTTTTGGTTCTTGGGTTTTAAATTAACCAGTTATCTTTGTGTACTGTATATTTTTCTTTTGATATAGGATTATTGACAGGAGGTCTGTCTTTCCGTAAAAAGAAGAGAAGGATGGGAACGTACAGCCTGGTTCCCAAGAAGAAACCTAAAATTCTTCGGCAGATGACAATGTTGGAAATGTTTAAGATGGTACACCCGAATGCCAAGAGCCCTGAGGTATGTGCTCATCACATGTATTAAAGCAAAGAGTATGCAATAATTTGAACAACTTCACCACCATTCCAAGGCTTGCCGGGCACCGAGCGACACGGAAACTTAACAAAAAAAAAGGAAACACCACTTAAATGTGGCGGGGTTCTGCCACTAGTTCTCATGAGTGGCCAAACATTGACCACTAGTTTTGCTGCAATTCAAAACTAGCATGTTATGCGAGTAATGAGAGGCACTCAAAACATACCAGATGCCGTTCGCCAGTCTTTTTAAATGTCTAAATTCCTGGCGGGTGTAGCGAATGTTAGCAAAACCAATAGTAAATAGATAAGCAAGAAAATAGTGCAAAAAAAGCATAAAAAAGGAGCGCTCGTAAGCGAGCGCAACCATGTGTGCTGGCTTTTTCGGGAGAGACACATTCTTACAAGCGTGTCCAATCCCTTCACACTGTGCTGTGAACCGCTCCAGCAAGAGTTGAAGATCTTGGCTTGATGAAGCCAACAGAATCACATCTTCTGCTAAAAGCAGCCAACAAAACAAATATGAGTCAGATGAGATAATTGAGTGTTGGTGTGGAAACCTATTTATCTTGTGAACCTCGATGACTTGTTTGACATCCCAAAAGTGGGGATAAACGAGGGCTCCAGTTTCCACACCATTTCTCAGGCTGAAATGAAACCAGTTCGGGTGAAAGGTGAAACATCTTGTAAGACATGCAGAGAAGTCCAGTTACGATCTATTCAATGCCTCAGACAGAAAAAAGGGAAGCATGGAGAGTCCCTGTCGCGGAAATGCAATATATCAATATCAAATATTTACACTCCCTTTTATTATATATAGTTATAGAGTGTATTTTTTTTCTGCGATTGTCCTGTTCAGTCGTGTTTAGCTGCGTTGCTAGGTGTGCGTCACTCCTAAATATGAAAGAGAAGAAAACAACTTAAAATGGTTCCTTTTATACATACCACCTTTTAAAATGCAAAATTGTACAGCTCTTATAGAACAGTGTGTTGCCTATGTTTTGTTTGTGTGCAGTTTTTTAATGCTGATATTTCAGGTCATATTAGATATTTTCCACATTTTGTTCTGTCTTAACTCCAACCTAGACAAATATAAACGTAAATGGAGAGAAGGTGGATCATGCATCAGAGGAAGAGGAGGAGTCAGATGAGGTGGATTCTGAAGAAGAACAGCAGCCACCAGAAGAGGAACTTGGTGCTGATACTCCAACATTTGAGTCCATCGCTCAGGTTTGGCTTGCTGAGGAAATACTGAATTCCCAATGTATAGAACTTGCAAAACTTTAGTTAATTAATCTAAGTATAGTAATCAACAGTGTTAGCAGGTGCTAAGTGTTTGTGCTTACACTTGTGACTAGGCGGAGAATGAGCAGGATTCTGAAGAATCTGGAGAAGATGGTGAGGAGGAAGGCACAGAGGCTGATTTGGTAAGACCAAGTAGAAGGCAAAAAATAGCTTTTTGTCTACTAGCGTCAACCAATTTACTCTTTCTCTGATCCCAAAATTATCTCGTCGCTGAACTTCCATTTGCCTCAGAGCACAGAGTCTAGTCTAAAGAAGTCAAAGAGGAAAACAAAAGGAGACAATGCCTGGCTCAGGCCATCTAGGAAGTGCAAGAGGATGACCAAGGTCAATGGTAAGAACTCTGAACTACTTTCTGTATTATATCGGCTTGCCAGCTGCCAACATCAGCTGATCTACCTTCGTGTCAACAATGACAAGCCAAAAGATACAATAAAGCCCAAAAAATGAATAAATAATCCTGAATCCTGAGTTGACTACTGTATGTTTGTAGGTTTTACCATTTATAAACCTGTATATGACTAATAGCACTGTGCAGTGTAATGAACAATTTAATAGTTTTTAATAGGCAAATATCCAACCATTGGAACAAATCCATTACATTTTCATTTTTTTATTGTTTAAATATGGAGGCATAGGGAGAACATGCAAACTTCACTCAGGAAGACCAAAACCTGGATTTGAGCCTATGCACTCTGAAATGTGAGGCAAATGAGCTAACCTTTGCGGCCTGTCTGCAGTATTTAAAATGGGCCTTTTCTTTTCTTTTTCATATACAGTACTAAGATAAACCCTCAGTTAGACGTGTGTATTATTCGCACGCACGCACGCACGCACGCACGCACGCACGCACGCACGCACGCACACACACTTTGGCTAGACTACAAGACAATAATGTACACAAATAAATGACAGTTTTTAAGTCCTCATAATTTTGTTCTCACAATTAAGACAATCCAGTTTTAACCACCTCGGTATTGACTGATTAATGTTATTGATACTTGAGACTGTAGTTTTTGTCAACCAACACTTATTGCTCTACCCAGAACCGGAGTCCATCGCTGAGCCTCCAGCTTCATTTACGAAGCACACAGAAGATGGAAATGAACACTCCCAGATAACAGCACCTGACAAAGTCTCACTCCATGATGAGCCTGACGCTAGTTCAGATGGAAAAGGTGATGGCGTTTCCTTTAAAAATTTGCACTTGTATACCTTATGTTATTTTGTACAGCCTGCTTGGAAAACATTCACAGCGTTTCACTTTTTCCGTATTTTGTGCCGTTACATTTTTATTTTGAAATGGAGTACTGTACAGTGGAACCTCGGAGTTTGAACGTCTCGGAACTCGTACAATTCGGACTTCAACCCAAAAATCGGAGTAAAAAATTACTCTGAGTTTCAACTCATTTTCGGGGTTCGAACACCCAAGCAAAGAAGGCTAAGCCGAACATACCTTGAAAACGGGTAAACGAGTGAAGCCGAGCGAAGCCGAGCGAAGCCGAGTAATGCCAAATGCTCACGTTGCGGTATTTGAGACGATGCACTGCTCATTTCCAGTCAGATCGTGAATACTCCTGGAGGTGCTCCATACTCGCAAGTGCATTTAAAATTTTCCACGACAATTTTCTTCGCCATGGCTCCAAAGAAAGACAAAAGTGCCAGTGTCAGCAAAGAAAAACATGCAGTGCTACGAACCACAGTGGATGTAGGAAGGAGATTATTGCGCCGTTGTAACTACCGTGACTGACTACTTCCGTAAATACTGGCACGAGGACCCCCTTTAGCTGTTCAACAACGTGCGTGACGTTGCTTAGTAGTCTAACAATATGCCCAATGTAAAATACACAAACTCAGCACTGAACTAAAGCACTGAACTATCATCCACTGATGCCATCACACCGCAACAGGTAAGGTAAGGTATTTTTATTGTTTAAATACTGTATTGTGCTGTAAATGTAAAAAACATAAATAGAAATTAAAATAGGAATTTTCTGTTTTTGGAGCTTGGAAACAGATTAATTGCATTTACATTATTTCCTATGGGAAAAAATGTTTCGGAGGTGGAACAATTCGGACTTTGAACACTTCGCAGGAATGAATTATGTTCAAACTCCGAGGTACCACTGTATTTCCCCCCCAAAATTTCTCGACAGCAAATCCCATTATGAAATTTTTTAAACAAATGTATTATAAATAAAAGTAAGACATATACATAAGTATTCTCAGCGTTACCTTGGCCGCAATTACAGACTCAAGTCTTTTTGGATATGATGCCACAAGTTTGCCATTTTCTGATCTCTCCAGATTCATGTCTGGGCTGGACCACTCCTTTGATATCTTGGCTGCAGGCTTAAGGTTGTTGTCCTGCTGCAGGATGAACTGTCGCCCCAAAATACTTGCTCTTTATAGCAAAATGTACCAAAACGTTTTTTCTTTCTTGAAGCACTGTCTGAACCTGTTAAGTTTTGAGGTCAAGTAATGTCGTCTTTATTGAAGTAAAACAGTTTTTGTGTGAGCGGAAAAAAGTGTATTGTACTGTATTGGAAATAACTTTTGGTCTTTGCAGAGTCATCAAGTTCAACAATGGAGGAGGCCCAGGAGCTACCACTGTGCAGTTGCCGCATGGAAACCCCCAAGAGTCGAGAGATTCTCATCCTGGCTGACAGGAAATGCATGGCTACGGAAAGTGTTGATGGACAATTGACCCGCTGCCAGAGTGCTGTCTTGAAACAAGAAATGATGCGTCCCTCCAACTCTGTTCAGCTGTTAGTTCTATGTGAGGAACACCGCAACGGCATGGTCAAGCACCAGTGCTGCCCTGGCTGTGGCTTTTTCTGCAGGGCTGTGAGTACTCATTCACTTTTGTCTTCGATGATCAGTCTTAATAGGCTGCCAATACATGCCATTACAGTATATCAACGGGGACATGCTGTCATGAACATCTGCAGTTGTTTCCTCAATGGGAATGGGTTTTTTTGTCATCCCTTTTGTTAGTTTTTTGCTTCAGTTCAAGACCTAGGTAAAAAATTTGGTCTTTTGGGATTCGAATTTAGGAAAAAATATTGTATTGTCCACACATTATGTAATGACAAAATGGCATTAATTCGGACAGTAACCAGGGAACATCTTACCCGCGGAAAAAGTTGTCAATCAATAAATATTATACTGAGTGATACGGGAATGTAGCTATGATAATTTCACTCATGAGCTGACATATTTTTCGCATCACGTCAACAGAAATAATTTTAAGGTAATAAACTTGTGAAAAAATAAATTTGTATTTTTTTTTTATCTTTGGCTGTGAAGGGAACGTTCATGGAGTGCCAACCAGACATTAACATCTCACATCGCTTTCACCTTGCCTGTGCCTCGGTGCTGAAAGGTCAAAGCTTCTGCCCCCATTGTGGGGATGAGGCCAGCAAGGCCAAGGAGGTTACCATCGCCAAGGCTGACACAACCTCCACTGTACCCCCCACACCTGCTCACGGACCAGCCCCGCCCAGAGCCCATGAGGGCCGAGCGGACACCACCACTGGCAGGTAAATTACCTGCGTTAACGTTTTATAACTGACCTATGCAGTGGTACTGACTAACCTATGACTGCGTCAAATGTACAAGTTTTATTTATTTATTTATGAGCTTTCACTTGGTCTTTTTTTTTGCGAGCCAAATTTGATATATACATTATACTGTAGATTAGGGGCGTTTGGCAAATGCCTTTTTATTATTTTTCTACAGGTGTAGATGTCAATCTTTTATTATTGGGACTGTACTCAACAATTAACTGCCACATCTCGGAAAGTTAGAATGTTTGTTTTTGAGAACATGTTGCAATTGTTTTTTTGTTTCTTCATTGTCCCCCTCATTTCTGAACACACCTGTTTCTTATTAGGACCTCACTCTGACCGCAAACCCCCAAAAAACGAGCTGTTGGTTGAAATAAAAACAAAGATCATGTAGCAATTTCCACATGTATTTTAAAGTATATTTCAATTCAGCTCAATTCATTTAAATGTGAATATTGAATGGATGAAATTATGGTTTTAATAAAAGAGTTGTTTTTATGTCCAGCTCGTTACGCCCAGCTGTGGCGGGTGATGGTAACGGGAGAGCAGACAGCTCCCTTTGTGCTGGTTTGGCAGCCGAGCTAGACTCCCTTGATGTACCTAAATCCTCCAGGAGCTCAGACCTGCAGGGCGATCTCGAAGCAACAGCCTCATCTCCAGTTCTTCAGGCACCACCTCGAGAAACTCTTGAAAACATCCTTGTTGCTCTTGACACAGAGAAGTGTGTTTTCATTGCTTTAGTGGGAATCTATTCAACATCAAATGTGATTCCCACCTTTTTTTTTTATTACATTTGTGTATTTGTTTTGATAGGCCCAAGAAGCTGCGTTTTCACCCAAAGCAACTTTACTTCTCAGCCAAACAGGGAGAACTTAAGAAGGTTGTGCTCATGCTAGGTAAGTTATTCTATGATATGTGGACCGCTTCCTTGTATATTATTCCTTTACCGTATATGTTTTGGTATGATTTCCATCTTCTTGTAATATGCAGTGGACGGTATCGACCCCAACTTTAAGATGGAGTCGCAGAACAAACGCACCCCTCTCCATGCTGCAGCTGAGGGAGGACAAAAGGAAATCTGCCACATGCTTGTGCAAGTAAGAACTCATCCCCTTAGTCCAAGGGTTTCATGATGTTATTGCTTTAGAACATATTTCCTATTTGTAGAACTTGTACTCTACTTACTTTGGTAAAGATGCTTGATTACTTCCATCAACGATGTTATGTTTCCATCATCATTTCTTTGTGTACAACGACATACCTGTAGGTTTTAACCATCCGGAACTGTTTGGATTACTTACAATTACGATCACAACATTTTTAAATCCCTATCCTAGCCCATTAAAAATATCCTGTGTTTGTAGGATCTTCACAGATTTGAAAGAAGTTTGATGTGTATGCAGGATTAGATGGTTTAGTATATCCGGAGGCTCGTATTTACGCAAAATTGAAAGATGTTTTTTTTTTTTTTTTACCTGATTCCATTTTCTTGTTTGTTTATGCTAGAATAAATCATTCAAAATGAGTCATTGTTTCTCCTCTCAAAGGCTGGTGCAAACTTAGAATCTTGTGACGAAGATCATCGAACACCATTGATGGATGCTTGTGAAAACAATCATATTGAGACGGTCATGTACTTGCTGAGAGCTGGAGCCAACGCCATGCACAAGGTCTGTCGCCATCACTTGCTGGCAGACGGCAAAAGAAAAAAAAAAACGAACCCTTCTCACTTAGTCTGTCACATTCATATTTGTTGTTTTAAGTAACTTTTACAAAGCTGGTCAGTACTAAATTCTGCACTCTGCTCAGGATGTTGAAGGGTTCACGTGTCTCCACCTAGCGGCCAAGTCTGGTCATTACAACATTGTTGAGCACCTTCTGTATACAGGATTCGTCAACATTAACTGTCAGGT
This sequence comes from Leptonotus elevatus, assembly GCF_054856555.1. Lineage (NCBI taxonomy): Eukaryota > Metazoa > Chordata > Actinopteri > Syngnathiformes > Syngnathidae > Leptonotus > Leptonotus elevatus. Next base: position 16,048,652 of record NC_141253.1, read on the forward strand.
CAGTAACACATTGTATGTGATTATGAGGTGGAACTTTGGCACTTACCTCAGCAATACAGTACCTGTATTATACATATATTATACACATTTAAATTCAACTGACTTCCAACCTGTTATATTTGCGTAGGCACTTACAGGAAGCGATCCACCCTGTAACTTGTGCACTGGCTACTGTACTACTGAGTTTAGTGGTTACATTAAATACATTAAAACAAACATGTAAAAGTCACTGCTTGATGTTCCAAAATTTAGGAACGTTTTGTTAAACCTTAACATATACTTTTCTTCATAGGCTTATTTCAAATTTTTTTTTTTTTTTTTTTAGAAAGAACAAGCCATTTTGTTGTTGAAACATTCAGAAATGATTGTCTCAAGGCTAATTTGGCTTGTTCAATGTTCAGAATGTACGACTTGCTGCAAGTGATTGACAGTCCCAAGTGTTGCAATACTAGCTAGCCCCTTTCACACCAAATTGGCATATCGGCATTTGTCAGCTTGTGCCATTGTTTTGTCTGTATGCTTGTTCACATTGCGAGGCAGTTTCCTGAAAACACAAAATGACGCATTCCAAAAGCTGCACCACCGTCTGGTGTGATGTATAAAATACTTGCCGGACAGTGACTGATGTGCGACTTCTCCCATCATGACAACAGCATATAAGAAGTGGGTGTTAAACTCCGTTCCGCTATTGCTATTCACTGCTTTTCTGCCTCAGACAGTAGCTTGGAAGCTGGGAAATTCACTTGTTTACTTCAACCTCTAGTTGTGTGCTGGTGCATTTAACACACAAAAGTGACACAGGAAGAAGTCGTCTTTGACTTTCACTTATGTGAAAGGGGCTATTCATTTATGTATGCAACAGTTTTAAATTATTATGTAGATCAGAGGTGGGCAATCTCGGTCCTTGAGGGCTCCTGCAGGTTTTGGATATTTCTCACTTCCAACACAATCTGATTCCAATCAACAGGATCGTTATTAGGCTTATGCAAAGCATGCTGATGAGCTGATCATATATCAGCTGCGTTGGAGAAGGGCAACATGCAAAACCTGCAGGACACTGGCCCTCGATGCCCACCTCTGATGTAGATGGATCATGCTGTGACAAACACAGTGTTACTTTAATCTTAACTTGACTCGGGGTGGGTGATCAGGATGTTTCCTTTTTCCTACAGGATGATGGAGGTTGGACAGCTATGATTTGGGCCACAGAGTACAAACATGTAAACCAGGTGAAGTTGCTGCTGTCCAAAGGAGCTGACATCAGCATCAGAGACAAGGTTGCCCAAAAACTCACTGCACTTTGGACTTTTTACAAAGAAATCAAACATCTAATTATAGGATGGTGGTCAAAATTTCAGGAAGAAAACATCTGTCTTCACTGGGCAGCGTTCTCTGGCAGTGTTGAGATTGCCACGCTGCTCCTGGAAGCACACTGTGATCTCCACGCTGTAAATATCCATGGGGACTCTCCCCTACACATAGCTGCTCGGGAAAATCGTCTGGAGTGTGCCATGTAAGTTGTTGTTGTTGTGTGAAGGCAATTACAGTTGATTGGCAGGGGTCCTATTTTCATGTTTTGCATAGATATTGTACCCATAATGCACTGTGGCGCAGTTAATGAAGTTATAAGGATGTCAATCCTTATCATATGTGTTTATGTTACCAGTAATTGTCTTACTTAACACGTTTATGTCGCTCTATGGTTGTGTGTAAAATACTGACATCCAGGACGATTCCGTGTACAAGTTGCATTGCTCATCTGTGGACTGCTTGTGAAATTACGAATTTATATGTTGTCATTGTGGCCGGCTGATTAATTGGTCCCCTACTATACACCACAGACATGTAATTTAAAAGAAGAACAACAAGAAGCGACTGCGCCGTGCGATGACATCGAGTTAGCTTTTGTAATTCTTAACCTGTAGCATTTCTTTGCTGTTTTCCATCTACAATTGCATTGATATTCGCTTCTTTAATTAATTCCTAATATATTTCTGTTTCGTCGTCCCCCAAAACATACCTTAATTTATCGTCTGATATTGCTTTGTGACTACAAACGTATGTGTGACGTAATATCCGATCAAAAAACGTGCGACGTGTATCCGGTCTTGTCAGCGCTTATTTGCAAAACCTGTTTCCACAGCCAAAATTCACATTTTCCTTTTTTAGATACGCTTCAAAATCCACCCCCTCCAAGCGCAAAAACATTTTTTTCGAATTTTGGGCCCTTTTTCGAATTTCTTGCGTTTCCATTCAGTTTTATTTTCGCATTTCTTAAAAATTTGAATTAAAATGTGTTGATGGAAACCCCACTATTGACAGCTAATACTACGTGTCACCGTTTGAGTGGACTTCTAAGCAGGGCACAATATGATTGGCTGCTTGCACAGCTGAATGACCGAGCCCCTCTAGAACTCTGCACAGGGACACCAAGTAGGCCAAGGGTCGCGGGTACATGTTTCTGCACCACATACTGTATTCTATATTTTGCTGAAAATGCACAAAATACATTGTGTTCAATGGGAATTTTTTTGTTTTGCTTACTCAAATAGTTAAAAATTGAAAAATAAATAAGAACGTAGAACTGTAATTTTATTACTGTGATATTTTTGCTCACAGTTGGCATACCGTCAGAATCTAATATTGGCCCATGCCTACTGACAACACTACTCTTAGCATCAATCGTCTGCATTCACACCCAATGACAGAGAATTTTAGTTTGTGGGTTGAATTATATTGTAAAAAAATATCATGCACCCCCACCCCAAAAGTCATTTGTTAAGTTAACTGTCCTGTCCTTCAGGCTTTTTCTGTCTCGAGGAGCAGATGTGTCCCGAAAGAATCGTGAAGGAGAAGCCGCTTCAGACTGCTGCAGCCACAACTCCAAAACGTTTGCAGCCCTGCAGGCCAACAGGAGAGAGAAGGATGCCAAGAACCTCAGGTTCATTCAAGCAGTGGAAAAAAGCCTTCACAGGTTCAAATTGATATGTGCTTAATTTTTTTTCGCTTTAACAAAAATAGTGTTAAAAGAGGGCATAAAGGTAATGAAATACTAACTAGAGGTCATTGTGACTATGAAGAGGTAAACATAAGTAGATAAAAAAGATAAGAGGGCATGCTTAGTGCAGTATACTGTAAAATCAGTCAGGGGCCATCAACATTGCGTGTGTGTGGTTTATGTACAGTGACATTGCTCTCGGGCAGGAGAGAGTTCCCGTTCCCTGTGTCAATGCTGTTGACAGTGAACCATACCCCGATGACTACAAGTACATCCTCGAAAACTGTGTCACCTCCCCGCTGAACATCGATAGAAACATAACACACTTGCAGGTAAATGATCAATTCAAGCTGGTGTCCCTCTTCTGTTCTCAAGTCACCTAAGTTGTTGTTCTATGTGTCCATGACAACGCAGTACTGCGTTTGCAAGGAAGACTGTTCTTCAAGCGTCTGTATGTGTGGACAGCTCAGTCTGCGCTGCTGGTATGATACGGTAAGTTGGAGTGAAAGTATCTTTGGATGGAGGAACAACTGCGTGTGTCCTGATTCAATATTGATATCAGTCTAAAAAACTAACCAAAAAAAGCCTGGTATCGGATTATACTGGATTGCATCTAAAATCGAATATGAAAACACTCCGATACAAGCAGTCCATTCCAGATGTGGCTCAAAAGCACTTGTCTTCAACAGCGCCCAGCTCCACCATGCATTTATTAAACCATGAAAAGATTGTGAGTGACAGTCAAGGAAGAAGTGGGTTGAGAGAGGATGTGCAAGAATAAGGCGATGTTCATGCTGCTGGTCAAATCAGATTTTTTGCCTCACTGGGTTTTGGATTTTTTTTCATCCAATTTTAACAGTTACAATTCCATTTTTTTCTTCAAATGCAACCCAGGCAGCTTTTCTGTGTGAATATAAATCGTATATGTAACTGATGCAACTACGGTCAAAAAATTTCATATTTGTTGGACAAAGCAGACAGGTGCCAAAAGAAATGGTGGTTGAAGGAGCAGAAAACAGTCACTTGTTTAAAAAAAAAAAAAAGCTTTAAAACTGAAAACTAAATGAGGCAACAGATCAGTTGAAATACATTTGCATATGGCACTGATTGTCGCTTTCCTCTGCGGCTTGGCTGGAGGTAAAATGTTGCGAGTCGGGACCAAATTTCCGTAAGCACTGCCACGTGGTGTCTTCTTTTTTTGCACGTTACTCGACGTGTGCTATTTGTGCATGCGTGTCACTAGTGATGGCAAAATCAAAACTGTGTTTTGCTACGTACCGGAACACAGGCGGAACTTGTGATTCAAATCGCGTTCCCAAATCTGTCTCAGAATCACAATGTCACGTTTCCTTTCGCATTCCCATTACGCCTCCAAACGTTACATTGTTTCAGCAAGTGAACATGTTATCCCTTTTCTAAAATAAAATAAAATCTGACTACTGTATATTAAAGTGTCTTAAATCTGAAATAAATCCAACCTAAGTATATTTCTTATGTAAAATTGCCGTTGATTTGTCGCCCTACAAGATAAAATGTCAACAATTTCTTGAATGCGGCGTTACCACCCGTACAATAGTCCCATTATGCAGATAACCCCGGTTCAAATCCTAGTCCGGGTCGCATGTTTTTGCAGGTGATTCTTTTTCCTCTAATACTTTCTGTCAAAACTTAAGATGTCCTGTCGCAAAAAAAGAAAAAAAAAGAAATGTAGCCTACAGGTTTTTTGATCAAATGTGTTTCAACAAAGCATTTAAGTCTTGTTGAGAGACAAAATTAAAAACAAACCAAGTATCAAGTATCTATACTTATTTTGACAGGGTAGAGGTTATTCAGTTTTTGTTTCCCATGATATTATTTCTCTCTTATGACGTCCATTACAATTACAGCATAGGCCGATTGCCAGTTGTGTAAATTAGGTGATGACAAAGAGCAAATAGTTAGTTTCCTTACTGGGGAGCTGGCAACACTGATCTAGTTTGATTGTAATATTTTACAAATGGCCACCAGATGTCACTGAGGGGAGATGTTTCGAATGTTCCCAAAGATCGATTCTTTTTGTGAATCAGTAGTTTCAAATGATTTAATCGTTTCAATGTTCCATTTCTGCCATCCCTACGTGTCACAAGTATGTCACATATTGTCACGGTATGTACTTACGGTATGTACTACTGGTTTTGTAATGTGAACGAGTACACAAAAAGATCGGATTTAAGAAAAAATTAAAATTGGGCATCACGCCCTGCAGTGTGAATGTAGCCTAAGGCACACCTGTGCAATTATCATGCTGTCTAATCAGCACCTTGATATGCCTCACCTGTGAGGTGGGAAGGATTATTTGGACAAAGGAGAAATGCTCACAAACACGGATTTAGACAGATTTGTAAACAATATTTGAGGGAAATGGCCTTTTGTGTATGGAGAAAAAGTTTGACATTTTTAGCCCCAATGCGTTTCAAAGGCTGTCATTTATACACGGATTTTCCTTAATTCATAGCCCATTCCCTATCCCCTGCTATTTGTGTATTGACTTGCTTTGCTGTACTGACAATCACATTTGGAGTGAGCAATTAGTACACTATCAAAGGTTTCACAGCATTTTGCAGAGGAATAACAGTATGTTGCTTCACAACATACTGTAGGTCCTGTGTATGGCCTTAACCTTACCCTCCTAAAATTAGCCATTATCTTGAACTTTTAGGGGGGTTGTCTTCTCCCTGAATTCTGCCGCGAGGAGCCTCCTCTCATCTTTGAGTGTAACCATGCTTGTTCCTGTTGGAGGACCTGCAAGAACAGGGTGGTGCAAAACGGACTCAGGTAAAGAAGATTTTATAGTAGTTGAATAGCTAAACTATAAAAGCGATCTCTTTTGCTTTGTTGGAGACATAGAATTAACGTATATTTGCGGGAGTATAAGTCGCTTCGAAGTATAAATCATATTGATTTGACAAAAAACGAGAACACCAACAGTAGAGCTTGTACCCACACCCCAAATCTCCATTCCTTAATCATGGGTGCATTCGGTAATACAGTGTTGCCTTGCCATTACGCGGTTCACTTTTTGCTGTTTCGCTGATTTATTAATTTTTTGGTGAAGTTTTGCATGCTTTTTTTTTTCCATTAATGTAACTATTTTATAAAATATATGAATGCTTGAACATTGAGAATGTGTAAACGAAATATGTGAGGAAATGAAAATGCCTCGATGAGAAAAGTGTATAAACTGTGTGGTGAGGGGTTTTACAGTCTTAAAACATTTATAATAAATGTAAAACAAAGCTAACGACTTCACAGATTTTATTAATTGTGGGTATTTTTTGGAACCCACTAATGGTAATACACCAAATTAGTCTGAAAAATACGTTACATTGTTGGGAAAGGAAGCACGATTCAAATATCTGAATGTAACGAGGGAAACCAATAATATGTCATGTTACCCAGGACCAGGCTTGAGCTCTTTAGGACCAGTAAGAAGGGCTGGGGTGTCCGAGCACTGCAAGACATACCACAAGGGACCTATGTATGCGAGTAAGTCTCTCCATGAATTAGTTCTGTAAATTAAGGGGGAAGTTTTCAGTTTTAAAACAGCAAGTAAGATTTGAATTCTAACTTCACTTCACTAATTTCCCCACCCCGTCACTGACATGCACGAGCCCGATTCTCATAATCATACTGGCTAGCAATTACGAAAGTGCACACTTGTGATCACGCCTTCTGTCTCTGATAGGTTGTTAGTCCTCAGCGTAGTGGTTTCTGTATAACAAAAAACTGAAAACTACCCTTTTAATTAATCTTGATAAATGCAAGCATCTTAAAAAATACACATGTAAAAGGATGATAGAACATTTTGAATAACTAATAATTTTATCATCTGAATTTTTTAGCACTTGCTTGATGCATGTTTTTTTTAAAATATTAATTATTGCTTTAATTATTAACAGAGTTTCACCAAACTGAGTTAAATCTTATGTTGACATAAAACCTTTGAGACTCGGGAATGCATTAGCGTGTGAGTGAAGTTGACTCCTGCTTGTCAACAGGTACGTAGGTGAGATCATCTCGGAAGCGGAAGCTGAAATGAGGCAAAACGATGCTTACCTCTTCAGTTTAGATGACAAGGTACAGTACAGTCAATATTATCCATCCGCTTTTATAAGGATGCCCTGGCTGAAGATGCTTGTATTCAAAGTAAAACTGCTGCTCTGTTCAGCCATTACTCCGGTAGAATTTTCCGTTGCCTAAAGTAATGAAAGGTACCAATCATAGCTGATCGAGATTGTGTGACTTTTTGCAATACTGCCATCGTGATACAATGCAATTTTAAGGTGTCTTGACATTCCGTAATTGGTCTTGTTGTTAGTACAGTACCTTGTAACTGATACTGAAGTATTTTTCTTTCTTTGCCTCTCAGCCACAAGATCTTTACTGCATCGATGCTCGTTTCTATGGAAACATCAGTCGTTTCCTCAACCACATGTGCGAGCCCAACTTGTTTGCCTGCAGAGTGTTCACCACACATCAGGACCTGCGTTTCCCACACATTGCCTTCTTTGCCGCTGAAAACATCAAGGCAGGAGAAGAGCTTGGGTATGAAAGTTTATTTTTCTTTATTATTATTATTAATATTATAATTATTATTAGGGATGTTCAATGCCATTTTTTTCAGACTTATACCAATAAAAGTTGAGTAGTCACAGATACCAATAAAAGTACAGATACCAATACCAAGTACTGATACCATTAGTACTTTTGATACATAAAATAAAATAAATAAAACAATAACAGAAATACCTATTTTCCTTTATACCATTTTTCCCAAAAAATTTGCATGGAATTAATGGCAATTAAGGGTTAACTTGCCCATTCCTCATTATTACTGTATTACAATAATGATTCTTATTTAAAATTCTGGTCTATGCGGACTCTTGACCAAACGTGCTGCATCTCACTTTGAAATTTGAAACACTTGTACCAAAAATTGTGCCTTTGCATAAATAATTTTACGTAATATTAAGTATAAGTATAGTTGTAAATGCACACACAAAAATAGCGACATATAAAATAATACATACAAAGTTTAAAAAAAATAGATTTTCAAGTTCAACAGCTACTACTCCTTTGCTCCACAGGCTTTTGCTTATGGTTTTAAAGGGATATTTGACTCATGTGGCCACTTTCAGCAATAAAAAGTTAATATTTTGTCTTGAATTAATTTGAAAACTTCATTGTTTTTCATGTACAATACCTTTTAAAAACATTTTGTCATTTGATGTCGACTGAAAATGACAATACAGGTGCTCAGAGCTCAGGTAATCATGGCTCACCTGTTTTCTGGGATTGATCATGTGACTTTCGCAAACTGAGTTATCATTGGACGTTTACATACTGAGCTATGATTGGTCGTTACCTGAGCCCTGAGCACACGTGATGCCATTTTCAGTTGACAGCAAGTGGCAAAATGTGTTTTTACATGTATTAATTGTACATGAAAATTTTTAAGTTATCATATTAATTATAGACTAAATATTAACTTCTTACTAGGACTGGGTGATATAAAATAAAATCTTTTTTTCCCTCCCCTCCAGTAATTCAGGACGATTAATATTTTAATTGATTTTAATCTAATAAACCTAATAAACATTTATTCAAAAATTATTCCTGTGCAAAATGTTCAGACAACAATTAATGTATACTGATTCTAAATCAGTTTTAACATAAACCTAACATTCATAGTTTGCGCTTAAATGCAACAATTAGGTAGTTGGTAGCTATTGTAAATAATTGTCTTGTAAACTACCCATCCAGCATTCTTCCACTTGTGCGAAATTACAACTCACAATAACCTTAGGATTTAACAGAACATAAAAACAGCTGCTTTTTAATAATCCAGAAGACAAAACTCAATTTCACGATTTTGCAAATTTTCAACTATTAGATTTTTTTTAAATGACGATTAATCGAAAAAAATCGATTTATTGCCCAGCCCAACTTCTTACTGCTGAAAACTGCTAAATAAGTCAAGTATCCTTTTAATGTTTAAGACTAATTAATCCTTATAAATCCCTTTACAATCCTTTCGCAATCTAAAAGCAGTTTGGTCAAAAATAACCCAATTTGGGTCAAGAATGGACCGATCCACCTGGGTCAACTTTATGATCTAACTTTAGGAGTCATTTTGTAACATTTTGTGACTTGGGTGACTGTTGATATCCATTGCTGCCTTTTTGCTCACTTCTCAGATTTAACTATGGCGACCATTTTTGGGAAGTGAAAAGCAAGGTGTTCAGCTGTGAGTGCGGCTCCTCCAAGTGCAAGTACTCGTCTGCAGCCATGACGTCGTTGCAGGCGGACAGCACGCCGGAGAACCAGCAGCAGCCCAGCGCCTCCCCTGACACCAGCTCCTCCAACAGCCCCTCCAGCCCCACTTAAAAGTTGCCTCGCACTCATCTCACTTACACACGTCTCGTGGATCCGAGGACACCTGTCCCACGTCCAGGATAACTTGTACTGTTTAGAGACATGAAACTTTTGACCCTTGAAAAACTTTTGTGATGGTGAGCAAGATGCACAATTTGGACCCCCTGACGAATGTACTGCTCCTATTCGCCACCGCGCTAAATATGACCAGCGGGGGTCGCCAACAGAAACGAGGACGATTGATACATTCTTTACATTTCAGTTATAACTTCACTGGCAAGAAGAACTTGGCCTTTTGCTGTCAATTATTGAGGACCATTCCACCAAAATCAGCGTATATGTGTCAATTTAAGTTGTCAACTCATTATGTCATTTCTTTTTCAAACATTTGAAAACTGCCTAACATTTTGGAGAAAGACAAATCAGGGTGGGTTAGTTTGTTTTACAAAAGACAAGGATGCTGAGTCCTTCCTTGATAAGGTAAATGGAATGAGCTTTTTATTAAGCTTTTGTTTGTTAAAGGGGAACTTAATTGTGTGGTAAAATGTCCCACAAATGATGTAAACAGATGAGGAGTAACAAAAACGGTGCTCTTTTTTTATTTTTTATTTTCATTTACATGCTCATTATTAACCAGGTGAACATGGTTTGTAAGATAAGAGAACCTTACGTTGGTTTTTTTAATGCTCAGTTTTATTTCCAGTTTTGTAATTGTACTTGTAGTTGTTCTGCTCATAATTTTGCTCCATGACTTTTCCAACATATCTTTTTAAGCGTCGGTAGTGGAACAGAGGAACGGTTGTGCAAAATCGCGAATTGAAAAAGAAGGAAAAAAAGACTACAAAATGCACTTCCATTATATTCTGTTACACATTCATGGACCGTGAAACAGCATTTGAATTGGTTGTATCTTTTTCAATAAATTTACTACTAATGCATTTCTTCTCGACTCTCTGGAGGCAACACTGTCGACTGCAAGGTTTTGCTTTTGCACAATATCAGATTCCTTTCTTGCTCCTCTCCTTAAAACAAACAAATGACTAAAATCTCTACTGACGAGAACCTGCGGGAAGTTGATACGCAAAATGTGATTGTGAAAATGACTTTGGTGGTCTTGTAGCAGCCCGACCACATCAAGCTGAGGAAATACAGTATGCTTGGTTAGCGTTACCACAGAAGGATACAGAGATAAGGCAGCAATCTTCTCTGTAGCACAATTGATTGATAGTCCCTTACATGATATGTATGCACAGCACTAATTATGTCAACTTTAGTGCAAATTCTAAGCAGCAGGAAGCTCATCAGATAGTAAAAAAAATCTTTGGATTAGATTAGATTTGAAATGCTTTGCCAAATGCCACATCGTCATCTAGTACGCTTTTCAGTTTTTACAAATGGGCTAATGATTGTTCCCTTCCTGACAACCAAAAGGAACGCTTGAAAAGCTTTTTGATGAATAAATCCAGAAGAAATTCCCAGTGAGGTTTCTGATGATAAGCTCCTCAAACAACGGCCTGACAGGAAGCTGCCTTTCCGCATTCCAAGGTGGGAGAAACTGGACTGTGTATGTCTAAGTCAGGCTCTACCCTGGAAGTGGAACCTCCTGCAGACATAACTTACTCATGCTGCTGGTATACTGTCTGCTCGGAATAGTCATGAAAAGAACAGTTCCTCACTCCTCCAAATGGGCAGAGACCCGATCTACTGTGGTTTATGGTAAGTTCTTTGTTCATTTTGTATTTCAAAGACTGGGAAACAGTGATTTATGATGTGGCGCAATTATAATTCACCCATTGGCTTCTTCTTTTTTTTTTTACATTGATGTATTCCTTTATAAAAAAAGTCATTGTTGAAAATAAGATGAATCAAGAACGTAAATGACAGTGATCAGCAGTCAAGGTATTCATGACCTTTGGTTTTCTTTATTGAAAGGTTATACAGCAGATCAGTTGAGGTTAAAAACTAGGTTTAATGTTGTATACAAAATGTAATGGCAGATATAAAAAAAATATCCAAAGGATTTTGCAGGGCATCAAATCTTATTTTCACTAACATTGCAGCTTCAGTTTTCATGTTCATTATTCACATCTAATCTAAGCATCCTTACAAGTGTACAGGATGGATGGATGGATGTACTGTAGCTAAATTAGAAAACTGAAATATTAATAACTCCTCTCCACAATATATGATCAACAACACAGCAAATTAGAGCCATCATATAAGATATATTGTTATAAAATCTGACGGACAATCAAATCAAATATTCCCATTATTATCACTATAAAGAAATACATCAATATTTATACAACTGTTGCGTGGGGGTTAAGGTTTGCTTGTGTGTGACAAGGCTGTGTGAGATGGGGAGAGCGCAGTGCGCATGCGTGTGGAAAAGGAGCGGAAGAGAAGTGTGCAGTACGCGAGAGTGGAGAGCGATCAGGGTATGCGACGGAGGAGATGCAAAAAGTGTGTCATAACTAATGTGGACTCACATCACAATAATGAAGCATGTAAGCTTAAACTGTTTGTATTTGTATGTAAAACCAGTTGTGAATGGTCACGTTTACGCTATAGCTAGTTAGCTATTGATGTGCCCGTCGTTTAAGTGTGACAAGAAATGTATTTCAACGTATAAGAAACTTCATTCATGAGATCCAGTACTTCCATTCATAAGGCAGCTTTATTTATATAGCACATTGTGTACACAAGGCAACTCAATGTGCTTCACACAAGCAAGGACACAACACCTACAAGCAAGGACACAACACCTACAAGCAATTACAAACACGACAGCTAATAACATTAAGAAGCAAAGCTTACACGAATGACGATGACAACATTTAAACACATTAACAGAAGACTAAAAATATTTAAAACAATTACAAGTATAGAAATAAAAGTAGGTTTCTGAACTCTGGGTTCCACTAATTGGCCCGTCGAGTCTGCAGACCTCAGAGCCCTAATGGGTTCATATTAAATTAATTACTCATAAGTAAGAAAGCGTTACATTAAAGAGCTCACTAGTTTACAAATGAGCAGTAACCTGCTGTTTTTCTCTATTGACTTATTATAGCAATTGATATCTTAACAAAGTGAAGGCAAACAAATTAACAAGCGGTGTAAAACCCTTAACAAGGACAGCCTTATCATAAGGTGTATCAGTCTGTAACGTGCAGGTGCTGTTTAATTCCCTGACTACAGTTGGCCAACGATGTTTTACCCATTAAAACACACAGTCAAGTACATTGTTTGTTCACAGTAGGGAGAGCCGAAGTGGGCCCTCTGAAACCAATTATCATCCTTCATGGTTGCAGGGAAAACAGACGCTATGTGGAGGAAGCTGGAGAAGCTGATTTTGGTTAAAAGCTATAGTTTAAAAGTGTAGAAATATAGCATATAGTGATGAGGCTGCATTGTTTCAACCAGCATGAGGCCAAAGTGGAATCACCCAGAGGAGATCAAACATACACTGTGTGTAACTGTGTATACATCAGTATGTCAATGAAAGTGAGGCCAGCAACTAAACCTCCCAATGGTGACTTGAATGAATGATTGTCAAGTTTGCCAAGGTAGGGAAGATCCTGCCTGTACTTGTGGTTAAATACGAATATTTATGTGCAAAAAAAAAGAAGAAGCAGCAGCTAAAAGTAATAGTAATAGTACTGATTCATCATACTTGAGTCTTCCTTTTGGCTTGTTTCATTTGTTTGTGGTGTCTCTCACTCATGCACACACAATAAATCCAGTGCATGTCTCCACCTTTCTAAATGCTCTTCTACCTGCCTACTGCTTTCACTACTGAACATGATGTCAGCTGTCCAGGTCTCCCAAACAATTTGTCGACCGGAATATTTAAATGGACTCGCCAATGTCTTTGGCCGGTGTGACTAGACGCACTACAGCAGCATTCTACCTTTCTCCGGTTTATTTTGGGTGTACTTTCACTGTTGACCACGAGGTGGCGACACACTACTCAGTTTGACACTTTAAATTTGACTATAGAAGAAGATTGCAACCAGGAAGCTGTAAAGTATTTTTTTATTATGTACATCTTTGGACATGATTATTGACAAGATTGTGAGAAGGTAAATTACATTTGTTAGTTTGGAAGAAACGGGATTAGTGGGATTGGTAAAATGTACAATATTTTTGTTCTTTCTTTCTTTCGTTCTTTCTTTCTAGACCTGTCAAGAACCACATAAAATATATTATGTGTTTAAATATATAATATTAAATATATATATTGAAATTAAATACATTTAAATAGGGCATTTCTATATCATGGTTTTCATTTATAGTGGTCTGGACCGTAAATCCTGTGATAGAAGGGGGATTACGCTAGATATTTTTTTCGATTACAATGATACTTTTTTAAGTTTATGTTTTTTTAAGCAGAGAGCATCATTTCATAGATAAACATTTTTTTTTCTTTATTTTGTGATTTCTTTATTTTTTATTAAAAAAATATTTTGGGGACATTTTTGATTTTTTAAAAGTATATTGAGCATAGATGAATGCACCATTTCACGGAGTAAGACCACCATTTTGACTTGTGACGTAAACTCGGTATTGTCACTAATTACAGCAGGGAGTAAAAGTAAGAAGTTAGCAGAAAAATGAATGCTCAAATACATAGCCTACATACATTTAAAAAATTTACTGAAGTACGGTAACAAAGTGCATACAGTATTTGTTACTTCCCACCACTATTTATTATGTAACCTAGTATCTGTTGTGTTTATCAGTTTTGCGTTCAGCCACATTCAGCTCATGGCGGATGCTCACCCTGGGGGCCGAGTACGAGGACACCTGGGCCTCGGCACGTGACAAGAGGTGTCCACCCCGACAACTGGCGAAGGAGCCTCCTGGGGGTGCACACGTGGAAGCGGTAGAGCCAGAGGAGCCTTCATGGAAACACTGTGAGACCAACACGACCAAGTATGACACCGTTATATACTTGGATGGAGCAAGCAGAGTGGAAACCAACGATGGTTTGTGTCACATTGTCCACAAGCACGAGATGGAGACTAACTCATGTTGGCCGGGCAGGTAATTCACACCATTATTATGATGAAAAACAATTAATAAACACACCCGGAAACAATGGAGTCAACAACAAAAAAGTGTCTCAATATATACAGATAAAGAAAAAATGTAAAACATATGTAACCCTACCCATTGTTTAGCATATTTGAAGTACTGTAAAATATACCGGGCTTTGATAATGTCCCAACATAGTCAATGTCATTTTATGTATAGGCAGAACAATGCCAAAAGACAAACAAAATGTTGTAACACAGAATAAATTTATCCAAATCTGTTTACCCATGAACTCAAACATATAAATATTAGTGTTTATCTGTTTATATAGTTGAAGCCTTTCGAACATGACATTTTAGAATATATTTAATTGTGATATAAAATGATGCAAACCCCCCTCCACACACAACATACCATTTTCAGATGTGTTGCTGTGTGTCAAATGAAATGCCCCACCGCCCCCCCCCCCCCAAAAAAAACTTGAAACATGATATGCAGGTATGATGGCTAATAACACAATATTTATGTAATGAGGTACAACATGCAAATGTATGTACAAAAAAAAGTATTTACATTGATGTATTCTTTTTGTTTAAATAATACAAGCTAAATTCAGCGAATCTTCCCACAAATGCTGGTAAACAAGATTTATTTTTAAACGAATCTTTACAATCTAATTTTGAAAGCATCAGCATCATCTCCGGTAACCAGTGTGCATTAAAAATAATTCCCACTGCTAATTAATGTTCTATAAACAGGCCTGGTTTGTAGTGGTGTATGATGGCTTTTAGTTATGCTGCATTTTAATCATGTCAGACTAGAATACAGACACGTTTATTTTGTCTTCTTCGGCCATAGGATTAGGTACACATGCAATGCCAAAGCATTAGTCATGCATGATTCAGTTTTTTTGATGGTCTTTCACATTTTAATTGACACTGTCAAAAAGGTGTTCGTCGAATAATATGTGTTTCATTGTGGTTGTAATTTAGTGTCAAATCATTTGTTTTCATACAAAATGTTGCTGTAATTCGGACTATGCTGCATATATGTTAGCTACATACTGTGGAACAGTCAGATTTACTTCCAAATTGTGGTTACATGGCGGCACCATTAAAGTTTCTATAACGTTAAATGTTAACAACTTGAAGTTTTATTTTATTTAATTTTTTTAGATATCGTCACCCTCTTAAAATAATTGCCTAAATCATTTTTTGTAAAAAATATATATTTTTGCCTCAATCATCTCCTCGTGATGCAAATGATTGAATTTTTTTGTGATTCCTGAATTATCTGGAGAGAAAAAAATCACTTAGGTGATTGTTTTAAGAAGTCATCAATATGCTATCAATGAGGGGTGGACAGGCCATCTGGACTTTCGGGAGCTTCCCAAACGGCAGCCGGTCCAAAAATGAGCAAGCCTATTTTGACAAGAGGAGAGAGTGCAGAATTAAAAGTAAAGTTGATAAAGAGAGGGGACAGGAAAAAAAAGAAAATAACAATACAAACAAATATAGCCTACTCAAGCAAATATACTGGAATACGAGGTTTCTCCATAACTCAGAGGGAATGAAATGGTGTTCAAATGTGCAAAACAGTTAAACTTATCCTGCCTGGCTAGGAGTTCAGCACCCCTACACCTCTGCTCCTAGAACCGCCCCAGCTTCCCACCAACGAACTTCATTAGTTGTTCTGTCTGTTCTTCAGTCAGCCAGCAGACAGTGGAAGGAAAGAGCACTGAGCGCTCCGCTCACTGATAGGCCCGCAAGGATCACATGAGCTTATTCCACTGGGTGGACTCGTGGAGCCCCGAGCCCGTGAGCCGCCCCACACTCCCCCCACGCAGGGAGTGATCAAACCATCCACAGGACCACGCTCGCGTCATATTTGCTCGTGTCATTGTTGCTCGCAGCCAGGAAGAAGACGTAAGAGGGATGGTCGCGTTGTTGGACTGACCCAGCTCTCTGTCGGAAAAAGAAAAGAAAAGAAAACGACATTTCAACTGGTGTTTGGCCGGCCGCAGCTATGATGCTGACATGATGTGGAGACGTGATTTCTTTCCTCCGTGGATGCAACAGCTTCAATGAAGTGATATCTCTACAGCTGGAGTCATTTTCTCCTCTTTTTTTGTGGGTTTTTAGCTTTTACAGTTGGACATTTTAAGGAGGATGAATCAGCGGAAAGAATGGAGCATTAAACACGTTCAAGTGCTCTCTCAAAGCTAAAAACAACAACAATTGTGCTTGTGGATGAAGTGCGTTTTGTTGTGATGCGTCTCTTCTCAATTTCCACTGAAACCACTTCGGATTTTCCCTGTTGGATCTGCTGTGCGTTCCCAGAATGGCTCGTTTCACTGAAGATCTCCCCACCCGCTACGGAGGGACCACTGGCGGCGGCGGCGGAGGAGGGGGTGGAGGTGGAGGAGGAGGCGGGAGAGGAGCGCCGGGTGCGGGAAGAGGGGGAGCCCGCGGTGGAGGTGCTCCGAGCGGCCAGAGGATGTACAAGCAGTCGATGGCCCAGCGAGCCCGGACAATGGCCATTTACAACCCGAACCCCGTCAAGCAAAATTGCTTGACTGTCAACCGCTCCCTCTTCATCTTCCGGGAGGACAACCTGATCAGGAAGTATGCCAAACGTATAACAGAGTGGCCATATCCTTTGCAAACGTACACCGGCAGTTTATATGCGACATGACCACAGAATAGAAATCCATAATAGCCCACAGGCCTTTTTTTTCAAGCGTGGTTCCTGATGATGCTCTCCACACGAGACAGTAAAAGTCCCCTCCCCTTCCTTCTCCCACCCGTGTCTATCTATACCTTGATTCCTGTCAGCGCAACACTGGCTGCACCTGTCGCTCCAGGGTTTATCGCTGAGCAGCATACATGGTGCCGGAATTACCACACGCACGACTACACGTGACTCTTACCCTTTGGTTAAATTACAAATGTTAAAATAGATGTGCCGTTGTTTCAAATGATGAAACTTAACGTGCGTAAAAGGGCAGTAACCCTCCCATGACGTCGTCACGCTGTGCGTTGAAACAGGAGGAAAAGGCACACATGCGAGTGAGTTGATGCGCAGAGGCAGAGTTATTACAAGTCCTCTCCATGGTGCTGAAGTCGCCCACGCCGCCTTCCACGCCACGCTGTGAAGGCTGCAACAAAACATGGCCATTCACTCACTTAGTCTTTTTGTCAACTCCAAATAAGCGGTGGATTTGCTTCCTTTTTTAAAATCCGCATTTGGACGTAGTATTGCCATTTCACTTTCTTATTAACCCCCCCCCCCCAAAAAAAAAAAAAACAACAACAATAATGTTTCCTATTGAAATGAATGGAAATAGAATTAATCTATTACAGCCCCAGAACAGTTATGTTGTTTTGGTCTTTTTTCTTTTTAATCGTTGTGTGGTCTTAGCCGTTTCAAAGACTGATATATTGAGTGACAGAAGCACTTACTGTATGACCAGCAATCTCTTTTTTCATGTATCCACGCCAATTGTTTTTCTACATCCTATACGATTTAAGGAATTTGTAATGTTAAAACAGACACGCCTTTCGCCACATCAGCTGCCTTTATTGCCAATTTATGGTCACATGGTGGATTTGACCAGACCAAATTGTGCAGCCATCACAAACACCACTATGATTAGGATTCCAAATAACACTATAACTAGCAGTTCTTAGTTTGTTCGGGGCTCTACTGAGAGCTAAATGTAGAGCAAAACACAAAGATATATCCGCAATGTGTGACATACAGAATGAATTATGTTTATGCTGAGCCCTATAACTGAGTTTTCTGCATCATCTGATCGTGAACCGAAGCGTAGTGAATGAACTGAGGCAATATTTCTTGGAAGATTTTGGTCGTAAATTGAATTGTTCTTGAACTGCGGCGTTTTTGAACTGAGGTTCCGCTTAAGTTTTCTTTTATTACTACAAAAGTTTTTATTACAACAGTCCAGGGTGTGTCCCGTCTCTTGCCCAAAATTCAGGTGGGATAGGCCCTGTGAGTGCCTTTAGGACCATCAGTATAGAAAAATGAATGACTGCTGAAAGGATTTGCTAGTATAGGCCCACACTGCCAGAGAGTTATTTACAGTATAACATAATATAATATTCATTTTTGAAGTTGTAGTAATGTACATACCACCTACCACAAGAGCTGTTTCAAATGTTTTTCCACATGGCTAAAATGAGCTACATTTTTGACAGCTTCAGTTGAGACTGAGTATTATTGTTAGAGCTCTTGTGGCATTATTATTGTTATTATTATTATATTAATGTACATATTTTATTTTATGATGCAAGTGTGCCTGCACAATTTGCTGTACTGCGGTTTGTATACAAAAATGTGACTGTGAAACAGTATACATTCCATTTGTGATATGACAAACCATGAACCTTAACTATTGCTATAAATAGCTCAATAGTCAAGAAAGCTAGCTGAATTATTGCAAATGGAATTCAACCCATGTCAAATGACTGCATCCATACAGTACGTTAAATCCTTCCTGGCAGAATTCAATATTAGTCACTTGACAGTGTTTAATGAGTAGTACATCTTGGCGTAAAGGGTCACAAACTTATTATTTCTTTGCATTTCATAACCTCTCAATAGGACCTGACCCGTGGGCAATGACCTAGTGAAAATGGATTGCAGAATGAGCCAGCCATTGAAAATCATTAGAAATGGTCAACCATCTGGAAAGATCATGAGCGCATGTATAGGATGCTTTCTTTCCTTTCCAGAAAGCCTTCAACCAGAGCAATATTGAAGCTTTCTGCTTAATGGACTCAAATCAAAATG
Organism: Leptonotus elevatus; assembly: GCF_054856555.1. Taxonomy (NCBI): domain Eukaryota; kingdom Metazoa; phylum Chordata; class Actinopteri; order Syngnathiformes; family Syngnathidae; genus Leptonotus; species Leptonotus elevatus. The sequence continues at coordinate 16,067,913 of NC_141253.1, forward strand.
TAACGGCATTTGTCATTCTGCAACATGCGCACTGGATTTTCTTGAGGCTTCACTGTCAAACTGCCATATAGTCTATTGTAAAGTTGTACACAATTTGGGGAAAGAAAATATCAAGCGGTCACTTTTACCATCTAAAACAGCATCGCTTTTCAGAGAATACTTTTTTACGAGATATTTGTGGAAACTGTATGTCCTTTCACATAAAACTCATCCAGGCACGCCTTTCTTCAGTTTACGTTCTGCACTGGGGCACAGTCATTTCTGGAACAGAAAAAGGGGCTTCAGCCAGCCCGGTGTACATGTGGTGAGCTTAACTGCCTCATAGTTCCGAGATTTACCGTTTAAATCTCAGCTCTGGCCTTGTCTCTGTGGAGTTTACATGTTCTCCATGTGCTTGCGTAGCTTTTCTCCAGCTTCCTCTGAAATTCTACAACCATGTGTTGTGTATTTCCTTTGAGAAGCGGGTCCGTCCCGGTGTTTCTGAGGATCAGCCACCAAGCAGTGCTGAGTTGGTGATGAAAGAACTCCCTTTGACAGCCATTTATAGTTGGAAACGATTTTATTCTGGCTAAATACAGCTGACGTCAAAGTTGCTCCCACATCTTTTGTGCCTCCCCTTTATAGGGACCGGCCACATACGGCCTCAATTTCTTATGCTATTTCTGGCATATGTATGTCTACATGCAAAACATTCAGGCACCATGCTGGTAATTATTCTACTCAATCCTCCAGGAGTCAAAGATTCACCTGTGAATCCTCCAGGCCAACAAATGTTTACCTCAATGTGTGATAAGGAAACACCTTTTCCTGCGTTTCCAGGCTATTTTACTCCATCCAGGGTAAACCATAAAACCTTTAAAGTCCTCATTGGAATGCCACAAATCGAGCTGGCCTTTTGTTCACTTTTCCAGCTCGCTGACCAAAACAGACCTGGCGGAGACTACAGATGATCAACACTCACTTACTCACTAAAAAGAACTAATGCAAGGCAAACTCTTGTTTGTCTCCATGTGTCTGTGATTGACTGGCGACCAGTCCAGTACTGTACTGTACCCTCTCGAGTGATGTCAGCTGGGATACGCTTCAGCTCACCTGTAAACCAAATGGAGACATGCGGTATACAGTAGAAAACAGATGGCTGTTGGTATGCTTGAATTTCCTGCGGGATAATAACTATCTATCTATCTTAAGATTTATTATTGAGTATGAAATAATGGGTGTAGTCTAGACTGATGAATTAATTGACTTTTGTCCATATAGTGTACTTTAAATTCCATTAGATGATGTTTTAATGATTGATGTTATAATGAAATGAATGCTGCTTACTTTGAAGTGCTCCTTAACCTTCCCACTCCATTTGAATACATGATCTTGACTACGATCATCGCCAACTGCATCGTCTTGGCCCTGGAGCAACATCTACCTGCCAGCGACAAGACGCCCATGTCGGAGCGCCTGGTAAGTGTCGTCTTCCCACACGCACTTCTTTTAGATTTGCAGCTGCTACCTTTTACTGTAAAGAAATCATTTTCCTCATTTGGTGCAAGTGTTGTGTGAATGCTAAAAGTTATTCCGATTCTTGATTTCACTTATTCTCCTTACTTTTTTGACACATTTGAACACCAACATAATTCATCTGAATTACGCTGTTCCAATGCCAACATGCTCCAAAAATTCACGCCAACCGGGCTCGTATTTTTCTCATTTAACATACTCGTCCACAATTTAAAGGTTTTTTTTTATAAAAAAAAAAAATCCCATTCATTTGCATTGGGACGGACTTTCAACTTTCCAAGTCAGCATTCCACTCCCATTAATAACACATCATTATTCCCAGGTGTTTGCCACTGCCACGGTGGCTCAGTTGGTAGAGCGAGTTGTCCCATGACCAGGAGATCGGCAGTTGAAACCCCAACTCTACCTGTCCATTGTAGATGTGTCAATTTATACAAGATACCAAATGATATGCATATTCTAAATATCATAAAATACATCACTTAATCTCATATACATGGATTAAACATAGAAAATCCGCATTCATCTTCAATCACAGCTTTCTGCATTATTCCAAATTAATTCAATACTTTTACACAGTATTTTAAAGTCTTACCCAAGCCAGCTATCTCTCGGTGATTAGAACAGGTGACTGGTGTGTGGGAGAGCAGGGTTCGTATCGCGGTTGGAGCAGTTTTTTTTCTGTAGTCCAAGTTCAGTTTCATATCATTGTCCACTCATTTAGCATCCATTATTGTCATGAATTCCAATATCCCTAAAAAGCATTCCACAACATTCCACATGCATTCAAATATTAGCATTCAGCTTTCAGCATTCATATTGCGTGTTCAGATTTTTGTAATCTTCCTTCGTTGAAAAGTGATGAGCTATGTCAGAAAAGAGTCTGTAATAATGTCAATAATAGGGGAGAAAAGGAAATGACACATTTTGTTATAGTTATCCGCTTGTGCTCTTTGTTGTTGCACATTGGAGTCTAAAATAGCATGTGTTACAAAGAGCAACAGCTCCGTGTGACTAACTTAATGAATTCCTGTCACATTCACCCACCTGCTCCTGCCTTAAATGGTCCCCGCAGCTGCGGCGCGTATTCAGCACACAAGATTGTTATGACGAGGAGAAGACAACAAACTAGCTGTCTGGACCTGGGGAAATAATGAGAGTTGTTTGACAAAAAGGAATCATACTGTATCTCACCGACTTCTTCACCTTGATGATGTAAACAAGCAGCCAATTAATTAGCACAGCGAATTAGGTTTTATTCATGGACCAGGGTTAACGAGTCAGAAGGTGTGGAGTAGCCATAAAATAGCGACTGGTTTATGAATGTTAGGTCATAAGATACTAATTGCTCAAAATTAGGAAATTGTCTGTATATTGTGCACCACTTAGAGGAGATGCTTGATCCATGTTTTTTCTGGATCCTAACCAACAGTTATTGAGATTTTCTTGGCTCGTGCACCACATTAAAGGACTTTTACGTACTCTTGCTAACAAACACTCCAATGAAAAGACAACCTTGGTAGTAAGGCTCTAATATTCAGAGGTTGTGACATCCTCTGAATCAATGTCTAAACGGCTTTCAACAAATTATGTTGCTATATTGAAGCGCCTTTCTTCATGATACGGTAACTCTTGTCTAACATGTCTATTATCACTCATGCTTCAGCGTGGGCAGACGACACTATAGAAAAGGTCACGTTTCTTTATAGTGCTCTGGCCTGTCACGCTGCCTTTATGTGATTATTTATGTTGGAGACGGCAGGAGGATGCAGGGGGTTGGGGACAGTGTCTGTCAGGTTGAAGTATGCTGGAAACGAGTGAGGTAAACCAAAGGGGGGTGGAAGTAGGCGTGAGATATCCGCTGTTCAAGCCCTGTGAGTGCCTACAGCACAAATACATTGAACCGTCATCACTGTATGTATGTGTTCACACCTATTCCAGCTCACTTATATGGTAAGACTTTGTTTTGCCCACTCACCCAATTGACATGGCCTAAGTAGACATGTTGATTATATGACACTTCTACTTCAAACTTTATGTTCCGGCCCTCTTGTGTGGAGAATCTTCTTTTTGAATGGTCCACTTTCTCCAATTTTCCAAAAGCGTGCATTGTTAGGTTAATTACTGTAAAGTCTTGCCCATAGGTGTGGATATGAGTGTGAATGGTTGTTTTTCTACCCTGTAACTGACTAGACTAGTGGTTCTCAAACCCGGTCCTAGAGTACCCCTTTCCAGCCTGTTTTCCATGTCTCCTTCAGTCAACGCAGCTGAGGATCGTTATCAGGCTTCACGCATAGCTTGCTGATTAGCTGATCGTTTGAAACACCTGTGTTGGATGTTGGAGACATGGAAAAGAACGGGGGTTGAGAACCACTGGTCTAGATGACCATGGTGTACCCCACCTGTTGCCCAAAAGTCAGCTGTGATTAGGCGCCATCCCACCTGAGATCCTAACGTAGACAAGCCTTATAGAAAGTGGATGAATGTTTGGGCCTGTATTCCTTCGGATCTCCAAATTGTAATGATACAGGCTGACTGTTATTTATCCTCTGTTAACCAGGAAGTAATCTGCAAACTTGTGTACGGACGGACAAACTAAGGTCTTGTTCAGACTGCCAGCCAAAATGAGATTTTTAGCCCACCCAGATTAAAACTGGATGGCTCTTTGGTATTCTGAACAGTCACAAAGCACATAAAATTGATTTTTGTGAGAAGGGTTGAAATCACATTTGTGAGATAGTTTTATCTCCAACTTGGACAGGATGTGTCTCAGTCTGAACCGCTCCAAACACACAGAATTATAGCCCCTTTGTAGCTATAGACAAATGGTTGTTAAAAAAAATAAATGACGCTTAACGCGCTTGCGAGGAACCAGTCGGCACATCTGTTCGACGTCGTTGCTGTTGCAACCTGTCAGATGGGTCAGTGATGGGTCAGTGGCCCAGTCTGAACAGGACCAGATCGGATTTGGACACTTGCTAAAAACAGTGTGGAAAGTCAGCTCTAAAAATCGGATTTGCAATCAGAATCAAAACACAACTTTTCAATTTTGATTAACGGTCTGACACTCTACTTTCCACCTGTTCTGTACACCAATCATCTCCCTCCAACTACTCGTGACTTGTCCAGGTGTACCTCGTTGTCTCGTCAGTTTGTTTGTATTCATGCTGCATTCGAGGATGGTTGGAAGTCCCATTAATCCCAGTGGTTTTTTTTCCCCAGTTCCGACCTTTTCGAGGCAAAAGTAAACAAACAAAATGGTGGATAGTGATAAATTATTTTTTATTTTGGTCCTCAAAGCTCATTTTGACCTCCAGCAAACTTGCCTTCTCGCAATTTTGCTTCATTTATTGTTTTTTTTAAATCTTATTTCATAAACATTTCTTAACAGTTCAGTAGTTCACCGTATACTTTCATGCAGGGAGATAGCGGCATACTGTCACGTACGTTGTGTTATGTGGAGTTATGTCGGATATTTATGAATGAACTATCTAGTTTTATACTCGAGTAAATTGTTTTACCATTCACGGTCTGTGTTTCCAAAGAGGTCGCCATTGTAGACTGACGTCACATTGTAGTCCGTCGGTGAAGTCGGGGTAATTTTTTTTTCCGACTTCGCAAGTGGGATTGCCGAGTTCCCGTACACACTTCCTGGTTTGAAGTCGGAAAAGTCCTACTTCCGACCATCTTTGAATGCAGCATTAGATCCCCACTTGCTTTCAGTCTTTGTTGGATCATTGCAGCAGACATGTTCCTTTAAATCATTAGAGTCACATCAACACTGCTTTTTATAATTTCAGATAAACTCTTAAGGGTCTGTCAGGGAAGTATAGTTATAGAATTCTGCCCAAGTTGTTTTGGTAGAACATGGACAGCTGGAAGATACACTTTATTTTGCATTAATAAGAATGTGTTGACTTCCATTGATTAATAACCCTCTCCTATGGGCATGAATATTTTTTTTTAGTCTCCCCCCCCCCCCCTTCAAAGAACAGGGCTCCTCTTCTTGCACTTCTGCTTGGGATGGTGCAAGAGGTGAACGGGGCCATCTTTTTCTCTCCATGTTACTTACCCCTCTTTCTTTCACTGTATGCTTCATTAACTGCTCTCTTACATTTTTATTATTATATATATATTTTTAGAAATGCCCCTCCACTGTAACTCTCATGGTCTCTCTCTCTCTCTCTCTCTCTCTGATTTTTCTCCTTCCACAGGACGACACGGAGCCCTACTTTATTGGAATATTCTGTTTTGAGGCAGCCATTAAGATCATCGCCCTGGGCTTTGCATTCCATAAAGGCTCCTACCTCCGTAACGGATGGAATGTAATGGACTTCGTAGTCGTTCTGACCGGGTGAGTCCTTCGCCCGCTGGGTGTCGGCTGTATATGGGGATCATGAGTGACTGCTTTTGTTTGTGTGTCTTGTGAACAATTTAGTGGCGTCACCTTCCCCCAGTTAGTTACTACCAAACACTTGACATATTATTCAACAAGTAACACAAGCACATGCGATGCTTATCTATTACTTTTGATTGTTCAACTTCAGCATCTGATAGAAAGAAGAGACTGATCAGATGATGGATGCTTTCATGTAAAAATTGGAATAGGTCTAGGATTACTTTTTTTTTTTTCTTCTTACTTTGCCTGTCCATTAGGTTCCTGTTAAAGTGGCTGCCGAGCAGACTGTGGGTCTTCAGATACTTACAAATATTTCCTTTTATCAGAGAAGTGAAGAGACGTTGCCTCTCAAATAAAGCAATCATCAGGCCAACAGTTCTTAGCAATTACCAGTGGGATTTCAATTTAGGTTTTGGCTCAAGAGCAAGATGTTATTACTTTTATCCATTAAAGGCAATTAGATGGGCTGAAGGAGGAATGATAACTTTTTTGAGAGCTTGGGGTTGCTTTTTCTCTAGATGGTGTCAAGTGGTAATTCAGATTAATGCTTTGATTTGTTTCAAGTTTCCATGTCATAAACTTGAATGGAAAAAATATGTAGGTAGTCATTTAACCTCAAGCAACACTGAATTCTCTGGTTTCTTGGGCATCATTTTGATTTTGATGATAGAGTGACTTAAAGCAAAACAGAACATATACTGCATACAGGTCTGGATACGGGAATAGTGAAGGACCAACCTGTTCACTTCCTCAATTTTATTAGCTTTGCAGTGCTAATGTTGCTATTCACAGGTGTTTTCAGTGCTTGTATATATCATTTCACATTCTAACATAGGGATGTATTTTCATAGACAGGGTTTACCATGTTTGGGAATTGCTGTGCGATTCAGCGGACCCAGGGCATTTTCTGTTACATGCCCTCGGCACACCTGACAATTTGGTAATAGAACGTAGACTAGACCAGCAAAAAGCAGGTCTTAGGTGAGGCACAGGTGGATTCCATTATATTTCATTCATAAGTATGACAACAATGAGCATCGAAACCTCAGAATCCTTGTAGAAATACATTCAAAAATTTTAAATTTAACATTTAATTCGCTGTTTCTTGGATAAGTATATCATTTGGATGGCGCGCTGGCTCGTAATAAATGGGATGGCATTTGTCCTTGTCTTGGCAACCCCATGATCTACTATAAAGTATATCATTGGAGAACCTGGTAATTTCTCATGTTCTGCTAACACTGTAGTATCCTATTTAATAAAATATGGAGACACACACATTCAGTCTATTTGCAGTCTTTATCTGGAAACTTTGCACACTTGGATTCATGTGCAGTGCTTAAAAAAGCATTCTGCTATAATTTTCCATCAGCACTTGTCTATATCATCTTCTCCTCTGAAATATGCTGTACAACTACTGGTACTGATTACAATTATCATACTCATATTACAACTGTTACAATTTGGTTATTTAATGTTAGAGTTTTTAGTATTGTTGGTTCTGCAAACACCTCAAAACAGTGTAGTGTTCCAATAGGCTAATACTGTTTAGATCACATATAATCCAAAGTATTAATGTTGTAAATAGTTTTGAGTTCGTCAACACACTACTCAATTGAATATTGGATAATAAATATTATAATTGGGAAAAAACAAATAAACAAAAAAAAACCCAGAACAAAGCAATGACAATGAGGCAACAAAGGCGCAACAAAACTACCAAAAGTTACGTTTTCTTTAATAAACCAACATTGTGTCTAAAATGTCGAAATTAATCCTCCCCTTTTCTTTCAAATGAAGAGAGAAACAGCTTTTCAGTCTTGGCGAGCCATTGCTGACACAGCTGGATACAAATTAACGATTATATTGTGTCTACGTTTGGTTGCTTGGCAACCACAGTAGATAATGTACCTTAGTGTGATCAGGGCTTTGTGTGCATGTGTGTGTGTAAAAGTTCTTTGTGCTTGACATGGTCCTCTGGGATTGGGGGTGGTGGGTCAAAGGTGTCCAGAGTGAGCCCACATCAAAGTGAGGACAATCACACGGCAAGGTGTTCTCATCCTGGGAGCTTCGCCTGCTCATGTTCAAACGATCGAATATGTAAAAGTATTTTAATCATAATATGAGACATTTGGTTTCCCTACAGAGCAACACACATTGATTTTACCTGACAACTGTTTGTTTGTTTACATTTCTTGGCACTCCATAGTGGAAATATGACATATTGTATCTATTTAAAGGGGAAGTCATCCCAAAAATGTTCTGTACAATAATTTGCCCTGATGAGTTACTCAGCAAAATCCACCTGTTTTTATCAATCTTGTAGGGCGGCCATTTTGCCACTTGTTGTCGACTGAAATTACATCACAGTCACAGCCAATCACAGCATCAATTGAATTTAAACTGCATTGACTTTATATGTAATCGTGTCCCGAAAATAGTTAAACTCTCGTTTGATCTGACCACAGCACAAGACCTGTGACTCATTGCCTGCACCCTTTTTGTCGGAAGCAATTGTTGTGGTTCAAAAAATATACGAACGCTGGTGCTGGCGATGGCATGCGTCTAATGGTCGGTTTGCAAGAAGCCACATGAAATGGGAATTCTATTGAAAGGCACATGCCAAAAAATGCTGGCTCTAATGCTAAGTCACTGACTGATGTGCCAGTTTTGTGGAAAGGCAACGTGAAAGGGGCTTTCCTCTTGCATGCCTACAATAAATATGCATGAGCACATCACTAACTAATGCTTTCAACGTACCCCCTAGGATACATACATTTCTCTGGTATCTAGGGATTGCCATAAGATGCATAATATGCTATGATGGATTTGCAACAATATGTCAGCATTCTATTGCTATTTATTTTACTCGTGTTGCAAAACAACATTCTTGCCTCTTTACGTAGATTCGGTTTGCCTTTGAGTCCATTGCCAGCGCTTGTCCTTAGGCTAATTATGTTTTTACAGCCATCCAACCCTAATGAAAGGGTCTAAATGATAGCGTAGCCCGAGGCAGTAGCAGACCTTTAATCTGTTCTGATCAACCATTAGAAGCCCCTAATAAAAGAATGAATCTCCCTGTGTTGCCAAAGGCCTAATCAATAGCATGCAGTACTTGGCCGGCAAACTCTGATGAAGTGCACTCATGCTCTGTCGATGTAAAAGGTATAGGCTGTAGAGTATTTGTTTTATTATTTGCGGAAGCCCTATGATATAAACACGTCTTGGGTCACACTGAAAAGTCCCTTGCTCCAACATTCCAAAACCTTGCATGGTTAAGTGAAGACTCAAAATCATCCATAGGTTGTAATGTCTGCACTGTATTAAATGGATGAATGGATTTTCTGAGAGGACAGCACAGTGACCAAGTGGTTGACTGTTCTGAGGTTGGGGGTTTCGAATCCAGATGACAGCCTTCCTGTGTGGAGTCAGCATGTTTTCCCTATGCTTGCTTCGGTTTTCTTTGGGTACTCTGGCTTGCTCCCAAATCCCCAAAACATGATTTTTTTTTTAAATTGAAGACTCCAAATTCTCCAAAGGTGTGAATGTGAATGGTCTCTCTCTCTCTCTCTCTCTCTCTCTCTCTCTCTCTCTCTCTCTCTCTCTCTCTCTCTCACTGTCTCTCTCACTGTCTCTCTCACTGCCTCTCTCTATGCCACTCTGTGTTAAATTTTACTGTTACACTACAATAAGATAATTAGTAATTATCTTAGGCGATACAATTTTTCAATCATAATTAATCGCATGACTTCAATAATTAACTCACGATTAATCACACATTTTATATCTGTTCAAAATGTACAATAAAATGTTCAATCAAATATATATATAAAATAATATATAATATTTATTTCAAATTTTTTATACTCATGTTATCATAAAAGTGAAAAAAAATGTTAAGCTAATAGAAATATGGCTTCATCTTTTAGTCATTGATTCAGCAATTTCATAATAATTCATAAAATTTAGTTAATATTAAAAAGATGTACTGTAAAAAACGAGTGTGATATTGATTTGTGTTGAAGGTCATTATTCTGCCACTAGATGGCATAACTGCATTTTTAAGATGCTGGTGACAGCTCAGTACATTTTTCTTTTCATATTAAGATATATCTCATCTTTAACATGAAGTAACTTGTGAAATTTTGCAATTTTTTAAAATTGTAAAATACAACTTGACCCCAGTCTCCACAAATATGTGCATTATTATTAAATGTATTACTTCAAAATTTTGACGTGGACGTGTCTGCGTTGTGACTGGAATTCCCCCCAGAACAGGCTTTCAATGTAAGGGGCGGTCATTAATTGCGCGTAAAAAAAAATTGTGACGTTAAAGGAACTTTATCCATCCATCCATCCATTTTCTTGACCGCTTATTCCTCGCGGGGGCACTGAAGCCTATCCCAGCTGAACTGGTTGCCAGCTAATCCAGGTAAAGGAACTTTAAATAAACTCAAAATTACTGCACTCATTTTGACACCCCTAATAATTACTCATTGTATATTTAAAGAAAAGTCCTCTTAGCTTAATGCTAACAAACAATGCAAGATTCCATTGAGGTGCGGTTAGCACTGATAGTCACGTTAGAAGCAACAGATATTTGAACACAAACAACTAACCATGACATTTAGACATATTCACTAGCCTATTTTCTTTATCTACTATGAAAAAAAAAGTAATATACAGCCGCATACTGTGTCACTTAGTAGAAGAAGTCTTAAGTCTATTCTCCTTTGTTTGTGTCTACATAACTTTACAGTATTATAGTGCCGCCCAGTGGCCAAGGTGGGCACCACCGAAGGAAGAGTACAATGAATTGGAGTGCATCATTAAATCATGATGCAAAAACTTTAATCATTTTAGCACTTTATTTTTCATAGTGTACAATATTATAGAGTGCTATATTTTTTTCTTATTAAACCACATTACAGATGGAACGGAATAATGGCATAGAGTGTTTCTAGCTTGGTCATAAAAGGAGCTAAACTTGTGTCTCAAGGCACCGCTGTATTCATGACATTCATATTCATAATATTTCCTGCTACATGTAGAGCAAGTCTTTAGCGAGGGACAATAGCTAGCTACTGAGCTCAGACTGATTTCCCATGGCCCTAATATTCCTTTTGCAATAAGCCCTGATGCAACAGTCCCTTCAGTACTATTTTCACCGGTAGGAATTCAAATCTCGTAAGGAGCACACTGTGCTCCTCTCCCAGTAAAATACACAAGTGACAAATCACATCTGGGGTTGTTGCTGAGGTAAGGTTGTGTTTGAATGGAACTTTCTAATAATCACATTGTTCAAAGATTTCTACATAAGACACATAGGAATGGGTTTGTGCTCTCTCTCTCTTGCTCTTTGACATCAGGCCATTGCTGCTTTTGATAGAAACCTCGCATTACCATTTGGTGCCTCTGCAAACACTATGGCAACTGCAATCTAAGGCTCCTGTTTTAATTCCACGAGAACAATAACCCCACTGTTATCACCACGGAAACAAAGCCAGGCCAGTTATTTGTATTTGTTTATTTATAGGTATGTTTGATTCTGGAGCCCCGGCCTTAAGTGGTCAGGGCGAGTGTCGGTGCTTGTCGACTTCAAAGTTGTCAAGTCCTTTCATGTGCATCTCAGGCAATGGGGCGGATACAATAGGAAGCTTCAAAGTATGGTCCCCGAGAGTGCAGAGGTGGCCTCACATTTACCTACATCCGGCTACATCAATAAATGTTCCTTTTGAACCATGACCAAATGCTGTTTGTTGATCATGAAGGCCTGAAGACATGTATGTGAATTGGATATGTGTGAATGGATGCACATTGGGCTTACAATGTTAAATAGCATTATTATTTGATGTATTAGCCATTATTTGATAACCAATCTTTAGTTATTATAACCAGTTATATACGGTATGTACTGTACATACTATACATGGGATTATTCTACATGAATGCATTTGAATGTCTCCTTGATGCGTTCAATTACACAAGCACACATTCAAAGGCATCCTTTGTTTGCATAGTGTTTTTTATCCCTACTGTTACATGAATGTGTCCCAGGTGTTTGAGTTCTCTCTCAGCGCTTCCCTGGTGGCTGTGTTATTGATGCATCTCTCAATATCTAATCAGCTGGCTGATGGTCATTGACCTGACAGGCGTCAGCTGTGTGTTGCTTTTCTACGTCTACGTGGGAGTCATGTTCTTGGTACAGACTGTTCGGATCAATGTCTCAGAGCGAGTTAGGGAGCCTCCCCCTCCTCCGGTGAACGTCATGTGCCGCTGATGGCATGTTATCCACTTTGGATCTGACTGATTGCAGCTCTGCTTTGCCTGTCGGTTGTCACATGAGTGCTCTGAGCAGCAGGTGGGAACTCACATGACTGACTGTCCCAAGGGTTTTGTCATTGAGCTTGGCAGTTCTCAAGTAATGAGGAAACAAATTAACCAAGCATATTAAAGCCACTTTTTTTTTTTTTTTCCACCAAGCACATTAGTTCATCTTGTAACTGTATGGTTTGGAATGATGAATCCTTATCTGGCTCTGGCTTGTGTTCATGTGTAGGCTGACTGTTGTATCAGTTACCTAAATAGTGTGATATTATAGCAGCGTGATACAGCAGATCTCTCCTAAGAACCAAATAAGCGTGACACAGTAAACAAAGCACAACAATGGAGGACTTTTTACATGTTCATTCAATACAAGAAGGTCAACTTAGCTTACGAAGAAGAGTGTTTGATGTTCTGGCCACTGTCACACAGAAACAATCAACACACTGCACTGTGTTTCGCTTTAGCTTGAGGTAGTATACTGCTAAACTTGGCAACTCAACTAAAGGGGGCTAATACATAATGTGGTATCGTGAAATTGGTCTGAATTTAGTCTTTTAAAATGTTTTACAATGAAAATGCAAAAAAACAAAAACAAAACTTGCATACTACTGAAATGAAATATTGAGCATAAACACTATTTTATTTGGCATAAAGATGCAACGTGTTGCTGAGAGAAATCATTGCTCTTGTCTGGGTGAAATTATGACCAATCTGTTCTGAAAGTTTGGATCCTTGGTTGGTCCGTTATGTTATCAGTTGCTTTTGTATTTTGTCACAAAGTTGGGCATATCAGTAAATTTCGCCGGTCGATTATTTGTCATTCATCAGCAACCGGGCCACTCGTCTGTCATCGTCAATCTGTTATCATTTCAATCCCAACCAAGTCCGTCATCTCTGATTTAACCATGCTTATGCTAATTTACAGTTCACCACCTGTGAAATTACAGTTTGTGACTGCCAGAATTACATTTTGTCGCATCTATTTTAGCAGCTCACGATTACATTGACAGACGAAAACCCACTTCCGTCAGTGCTTAGCCTGTCTCTTCATATGTCATCAAAATGTGCATCCGTCAGTGACAGTCTGAAGGACCTTCTGTCAGTACTGAGGAATGACAACCTCTGGTTCCTCAGTCACACGTCACCAGATTGTCTCGTCTACTCTTGGTCGGGTGCTCTACCACTTATGGATCCAGCATGTCAGAATACACAGAATCTAATACACAAGAAGGCAATAATATATTAGAAAGTCCTTTAGATGCTTTTTGTAGGTCCTATAAACTCCATAAACACACATCTGGGCAATAAAGGATGTCTGAAAAATGTAGATAAAGAGTCCGCCTACCTGAACAAGCATCTTGGAAGCTCAGTCTTACTACACATTAACTGCTAAATCAATCCAAATCTATAGGGGAAGCATTTTGGAGTTATGCTGAAAGGCAGCCGAAAACAGAGTGCCTTGAGGCTCATAAACGATGTCGTGCATAACACAGTGGCTTTGGAGAGAAAATCATGATATCCATCAGTAATACAGCATTCGAGTAGAGCCGAAACTAATGATGATCTTAATAATTCATGAAAATACAACGCTTTTTAATGAATCTTTGAATCATTTAGTGATTAAATGGTAGCAAAAAGCTGAGAGAGAGCGAGACAGAAAAAATATGGAGGTAGAGCCTGTTTGTAAACAGCAAAAAATTGTGAAGCATTTGGCAAATATTGAGCCAAAAATTCCCTTTCGCTGCTGCTCAAACAAACTAAATTGATTCCAGTATTGTGATGCCCTGGACATGTAAATCGACAATTCATATTTTTCTGAAAATATGATGTAGGCGTCATTAATGTCACTACTCATTATTGCTTCTCCCAAGGATTCAGTTAATGCACATTAAGACTTTGTAATTTTACGCTAAAAACATGAGGATGAGGAGTAATCCTGAGAGAACGGAGAAGCTCATACAGGCTTCAAGGTTGGCCAACTTTATTTAGAAAGTATTCAGATGATATTTTGAAAAATCCTTAAGTCAGTGATTAATGTGCTGACTGAGTCACAATTTGACAGAGGGCAATGGTTAACATTGTCACCTGCAACCATGGGGGTTCAAGACCATTGCTAGACATGCGGCTGTGGTGCCCTTGAGCAAGACACTGAGTTGCTCTGTCAAATTCCCCCTCTCATTAAAACTATGTGGCCACTCTCAGTCAGTTGGGTCCCTCAAAAATCTATTTGAACTTAACTCACTGACCCCTTGTGTTTTGATTTTTCTTGCAAAAATCCACTTTAATGAGTTTTTTGTTCATCAAATCAAGTGGGATACATGCTGAATATGACAAAAATTGGATTGAGGTCTGGCATTTATTGGGACCACCGAGCCAAGAGGAGTCGGGGGGAGAGCCAGATGACGTTTTGTTGAGGACGGAGTTGCCAGTTTGGTTTCATCTTGTTCAGGACCATTCAGCCTGAAATGCAGTAATGCTTATTCTGTGCACGACTTTATCATATTTGTTACATAATTTCACAGAGGTGGCAAAAGTACTCTGACTTAATGTAAGCAGAAGCACAGCTACCGGAGGGTCTTATAAAGTGGATGTACTAATTCAACTCCTCTCTACCGTATTCCTGAGGATTCTAATGGGGAAATGATTGTGGTTTCCGGCCATAATTTTGCTCTTTGTATGTCTAAATGTTCTAAAATACTGAGCCCCCGTTGCATTTGAAAATTATTTGCACAACTTGGGAACTTGAATCTGTGACTACAAAGCAATGTTTTGAACTGGCACTCCGGACGGGGAAAAGGGAATGTTGTTGTGAAAAACGCTTGCTTCCAGCGCCTACTTGGGATAAGAATTACAGAGGAATTAGTCTGAGAATCTTCATTTGAAACGACACATCAACCGCCTTTGCTTAAGTCGTTTCATTTTGTGGACAAAGAACATGGCACGACACGCACATCGAACATGCTTGCTTTGCGAAAATTACCACTGGAGAAAATTCGCCGGGTGCTAACATCAACATCAGATATGATTTTTATGTGTATGAGAGACACGGCACTTAAGTATTAAACCTCTGAAATTTTTAAAATGCTTGCAGCAATATTTTGTTTGGATTATGGACAGTAAGCGTTTGTCATTAAGCTGTAGTGAGCGCCTTGAGAGAGGGTTGCAGCGGTTGACATGAGTAGAGATGCTTGTATAAATTTTGGTTCAGACTGATTGAAATTTATGACATCAAGTGGCGTGAAGCTTGTTTACATCAAGATAGACTGCCCCGGCCAGGAATGAAGTTAACATGTAGGACTGATTCGACTCAGAGCTTTTGAAATTGCTCATTGCGTCACATTTGAAGCGACACATTTCGGAACGTAAACGTGACTGGATGTTGTCGCTGGCCTCTTTTTTCCCCCATCCTACTAGCCTGCTACATTAGCAGGAAGCTAAAGCTGCAATAATTGGCGTTCCCACATTAGTAAAGTCTGTAACTGTCATAGAAAGTGGACTCCTGCAAACAATCTCTATGCAAACAAAATGCTGCTTTCGATTCATTCGATACTTCAGTAAAAGTATAGACTCTGAAATGTGCTGAGGTGCAAAAGTAAAAAAAAAAAAACTTTCACTTATGCACAAAATACCCTTTTTTGATATTTTTAGTACAACAGAAAATAAACTAAACAAATAATTTCTCTATTTCATTCATTTACATAGTGCTTTTACTAAGAAAAAAGTCATGTTGCATGTTGGTTAGGAGCTTGCTACCATTGGTTCTAATTCTATGCTATCAAAACGTGCAATTGCCACAGTTTTGCTAATGTTGAGAAATAAATAACATAACAAACAGAGATATTTTGTGTACCGGGTTCAAGGCAGGTCTCATGGAAGTAATGCTTGTCATTTCTTGCAGGCAGAGCAAGACCACCACACCACAGCCTTGGGGTGGGGGATATGGCCTAAAAATTATATCACTATATTTCAAATAAATTTGCGGTGACAATATTTTTTAACGATATTTGTAATCATTTCTGAACAATAGGTTTGTGATTGGTGCTTCGGAATAATAACACTTTTATTGCAGCACAATATTTAAGCCACCTTTTTTTCCACAAGTGAAATGTAAACAAAGTGCAAATATAGCAACCGTAATGTAATGAAATGGAAATAATAACAGGCCAGGTGGTGTTTACCCTGTGAGATCTAATTGTAGCATAACTGCTTAAATCACATAAAGCATATTTACTTAGCAAATACAACGAAAACACAAACCTTCAGAAGTCAGTGGCAAATTGTATAAGTCAAGAAAGTCCATTATTTTCTCCTGTGTGGTTGATCCTCGTGTTGTAGACGGGAAAAAAATATTCACTGTAGCAGCCAGTTTGTAGCCTCATGCTTTGTACATCGCAGGCAAGCATATTGTTGAAAAATGTTTTCCCCCTGCGATTGTTAAGGCAGTGGTTATTTTGCCGTAACCGGCAACCCTCCTGCGAGCGTTATTTTGCCGTGAATGTCTCTGATTGGTCAATGATCAGAGGAGCGAGAAAATGCCGTGATTGCTTGTAGACATTACTAACCAGTATGAATAACACAAATGTGCAACGCACACGCCGTCTCGTCGAGAGCATGTTAGCTTAGCGGCCAGTTAGCATCACAAACTCACGTCAACTAGATGGCGAGTTACCGGTCACAGTAAAATAAACATTGTTTATCTTGGCCAAACAATATGCAGCCGCTTCAGTGTTATCCAACCACCGTCTGCTCCCCCCCCCCCCCCCCCCCCCGCCCCCGAGTGTGTCTAATCAAGAGTGCTCCAGTAATTAACTTTTGTTCACGCCAAACAACACGAGCAGTATCCATGTCCTCCTCGCGAGTCTTTAGCCTGCGCATCCTCTTAACTTTAACGGCAACAGTTTTCCTGCACAATTTTCAAACAATTTTATTTTTTTGCGTCATATTTGACCTCTTGTAACCAAACAGCCTCTACACGACGAAGGTAGCTCACTCCCACTTTGCAGAAGACGTGACAGAACTGGCTCACAAGCTCCGAAATTGATTTTATACAGCTACAAATGATGTACGTACGTCCAAATGGACACAAAGATGTGTTGCATTACATCATCACATCAATTTCACGATATTTAAATTTTTTATCACCCAGAAAAATACACCGGTAATATTGTAACTAAAAAAGTACACTTTAGTTGTGTTTTTCAGATTAAACAGATATATTTTTTTAACACCATAAATTTGTGGTTTTAGCCTAGCTGCTATAAGACACAACACATTCACCATAAGTAATCTTTGCCCTCGTAGCCAACAATATCAGACAATTCTATCTCCACATCTTTTACGTCGTCGTTAACGCTCGCTGGTTCACGTTCCTCCATGTTGACTCTTTACATCTCTTCTAAGTCGCATTGTTATCCGTAGAAGTAAGTAAGTAAATAAATAAATAACAAACCTATTTTGTCAAGTAAAGATCCATTTTTCAAATACAGCAACAAAGTATTTGTATTCTGTTGATATCTGTCTGTCTGCCCATTTCCATATTAGAACACAATAACAATAATGGTGATTTAAAACCAAGCGTAATTGAATTAAAGCTAAGTAATGTAAAGAAAGAAAGCTTTTGTTGTCCCAATAGTTGGATACTTGTAATTTAAAGGCACATAGTGATAATTTTTCCAGCTGATAAAACACAACTATTTTAAAATAAAGACATGCAACACGTTTTGAGTAATAAACAATACAGAAATGACATATGTGCAGCTTGTCAATTTATGTCTTCTATGCGTGCTGATATATTTGGACCTGACCAGTTGACTTGACAAGTCACAGCTGTTGCTAACAAGCAGTCAAGTCTCAGCTCATTAATATTCATGCAAATTGAAATTGCATGATACCATACTTGTATGTCTACATGCTATGGCTCATTAACATGGTGGCATATTGTACATTTGCACTGTAACTGGCGTGTTCAATCTTGGCCAGCCGCATCATCTGCTTGAAATGTGACCCCAAGCTTCTGGTTGAAAAGTGGCATTCTGAATGGAAAACCGTAGACGGACGACTTCTCATTATCTCAGCGGGAAATTGGCAAACAAACAGAGACATTTTGTGTCTGTGTTGGCTTTGGTTGCTCGGGCTCAAGGCAGGTCTCAGGGAAGTAATGCTTGTCATTTCCTGCAGGCAGAGCGAGCAAGCTTGTGCACCACAGTTGATGTGGCAGATTGGCAGGTCCCCATTTTCTCACACATGACTCAGTCCATCGCTAATTTGTAATTTGTCGGAAATAGAGAAAGATAACTGTTTTGTAATATGCCGTAATTCCATTGTGACATCACTGCCCATCGTAATAAGCAGGCTTGGGGAGTAACGGAATACATGTATCGCCGTTACATAATCAGATTACAAAAAAAAAGTAACTGTATTCCGTTACAGTTACAGAAAAAACATGTAATCAGATTACAGGTACATTTATTAAAAATGGGGATTATTTTGAGGGATTACAAATCCTACGATGAGAGCGAGCAAGAAAGAGAGCGAGAGCGGGCAAGAAAGAGAGAGAGCAAGTGGGCGAGCGAGCAAGCAAGCAAGACAGAGAGACCTGTTGACGTCGTGTCGGGCACGCGGTCTGTTTAAAAGGGTTCACGGACGAAAGGAGGAAGTAAGTGGCCACCGGTATATACAGTTTGGAACAAACTTGTCTTGCTGAAGGACCGATTTATCTTTAACAAAGGAAAAGTTGCAGCTGAGAGTCGATCCTGCGGCATGCTACGCTGAACTTCTTGCTAGCTGCCGCTACAACATAATGTGAGTTACATTTTCTGAACAAATATCCCACCCACCAATTCACCATACACAATATGGCTTAACTCGTGACTGGGATAAAAAGTTTATTTTGCAGTTCATGTCATAGCATTATTAGTGCATGTGTGCGTGAGTGAAATGATCATGGTAATGTGCTTTTTATAAGCATAATTTGTCCCTATTCCTTAGATATCTATCTGTCTGTCAGTCTGTCTGTGGCCTTCAATCAATCAATCAATCAATATATCTATACTGTACATGCATTTCAAAGGATTTTTGCTATTGGTAGGCTGCCCGGGTCCCTATCACCTGCAAATAGCAGGGGCGCACTGTATAGAAATATAAATTGTGGTGATATTTTTGTTTTATTTTGACTTCATGAGCATACTTGGTATTGGAGTAATCCAAAAGTAATCCAAAGTAATAGTTACATTACTTTAATAGTATGGTACTTGGATTACGTTACGAGCTAAATTTTTGTAACTGTAACGGAATACATTTTAAAAGTAACCCTCCCATGTTAACTATCCAGTAATTCTTACATTCTGATCATACATGAAAATACTGTATGCATGTATTAAATCTGGTCCTGGTGCAGTAAGGTATCTTTATGCCGCAACAAAAACAAACTTAACTGTCATAATTCTGTCATGTTACCTATTACCTTTGTTCTGTGTAACATATTTCAGTCTTTGTCTGTTCGATGGATAGTTGACTCCTTTAGCCACTTTCAGCAGTAAGAAGTTAATAGTTTGTCATTATTATATATATTTTTTTATCATTAATGTGATAACTTCATTATTTTTCCTATACATGACAAATCATTGCTCAGTTTGTCACATGACCAAACCCAGAAAAATGTGAGCTGTGATTGGTCGTTACCTCAGCTCCGAGCACTTGTGATGTCATTTTCGTCGACAGCAGTGGCAAAATGTGTTTTGAAAAGAAATAATTGTACACGAAGATTAATTCCAGACAAAAATATTAACTTTTTATTGCTGAAAATGGCTAAACGAATGAGGTATCCTGTTAAGGAACCCATGTGCCTTGTAGGCAGTGGGCTTCTACTCTTATAACTAAACATATAGCTGCCATAAAATATATTGCTCTTGAATGGCTTCATCCTACCACACTGACATCGAAGACCTCAAATTTGAAATGAATCAGAATCAAAATTATCTTTATTGGCCAAGTATGTAAAACACAGAATGAATTTGTCGTCACAATACATCTAAGAAATATAAAAATAACAATCACCAAAAGATGGAGACAGAACGGGAAGCCTGGTGGGTTGCAACAGCGCCCCGAGTTTCTTAGTTGAAAAAAAGAAAACATGAGGAAGGCGGGGAGGGGGGAAAAACAAGGCTCAACCTCCACTCCTTTAAAAGCTGGGGCACAGCATGAACCTGGAAAACACACCCAATAACTGCGTCTGTGACCATGTTCCCCCCATGTTAACTTCCAAAGTCTGCAGCTGTACGCTCAAAATTGGCCCCTCTTGGCCATCTTGCCACTATAATGCATGGATTAACTCCCCTTCAAAGATGAATCTACTGTCCCCAAAAGAACTGGAAAGTGGCTTTTCCCAACCATCTGCATCATGGAGCGAACTCTACTGCAGAGACTGTGGCTTCACACCAAGCAAAGGGCGTGGGGGGTTTATTTAGTCTGTCTAGTGAGAGAAAGGCATTCCTCCTCTGGTTTCTTCTTCCTTGCCTTCTCATTAGATCTACGTGGAGGATGCTGCTTTCTGCTTCTAAAGCACTCGTCACCTCCTCCTCTTCACCGTGTCTTCTCCTCGTCTCGCCTCAGTGGAGAGGCGCTCTGTTTGTCCGCCCTCCCCGGCCCCCTTGTAAGCTCCCTCACTGAGGAAAACAGAGTCCTACACAAAGAGGTGTGCAGCAAAACAGAGAGGAGGGAAATGAGATAAGAGAGGCTGAAGTGTTGGCTGACACAATATACAGTGTATGTAACCCTGTGCTGGCAAGTGGACCAAAGTAGCAAAATACAGCAAATTAGCACCCTAGAAATATCAAGCTTGATTCAGTTTAAGTTTATAACTTTAACAAAAAGTTTTCCTAGCAGGGTTTTTTGGCCTAAAAGGTTTATGTTCTTTTGGCATTGTTGTGAGGCATCTTGGTTTTAACTTATTTGCTCCCCAAAACGTATTAATACGTTCTATTTTAAATATTACCATGGTTCCAAAAACGTATTTATAAGTTTGAGTTTTTTTTTAATGCTAGAGCATACGGAAGGCTTTGATGCAGCCTCTCAACTGAAGAGAGACGCTTGAAGAATGGTAGTTATTACAAAAAACGGCCAGCAGGTTTCAGCAGAGTATAAGAGATCAACCAGGGCCATGTTACAACAAGCTGTTTTCCCCATTGTTTTAAACAGATTTGTGAATAATGGTGGAACTTAGCTATATTCTAATGCTATATATATTGCTGCAAAACGAAAACAGATAGAAATATACTATATATTTTTTTTTCCTGATGAAAGAAGAGACTAATCTTTTCATTTAGTAAGTTCCATGTTTTCATAGCAATAGAACAGAATATTCTGTGAGCCTTGCTAAATCAGCCGAAATCCAGTAAAACAGCCGGGAGCGAAGGGGGTTGCTTCAGTGAAAATAGCTGGGAGTGAATGAGGTAAAAGTATTAAGTACTAGTAAGTTGAATATCTTACAACATTTGAGCTTGCCTGGTTTTTTTAAAATTATGTTATATATATTTATATTTACTGCAAGGACAAAGAGTCAAAGACCCATAGTAAACATTGTGATCCAGCTTTTAACAATGTAACAGGGTGCTATTGTAACCAATCATCTCAGAGATGAGATTTAGCTTTAGATTCATATACACCTTTGTAAAGCATAACAAATTGGACTTCCATCTACAAACACTAATGCAATTTCATGTCACAGGTAACTATGAGTATGTTTACATGCCATGAAAAGCCTTTTTAACCCATTGAGGCCTAAAATGCCTGGCAAAACATGCCTCTAAAACCTATGGGTGGCTTTTGAGTCAAGTTCAACAATATTAAAAATAACTGATATCAGCTCCTGAAGCAGAAACATAATTCCAAAAACATTTCAGAGTTTACTACACCCGTGGTGTTCACACAAACCTAAGTTCATTATTATAAACATTCAATATATATTTTTTAAATCAACAAACAAATCGCATCTGCCGGTATATAACTCCATATATATTTACCTTCAACACTGGATAGCGCAGTTGTAATAACCTCGGGAGTTCGAGTGGTAATTATTCATCATCCATTCCGTCAAAATTTTCTAAATCCTTATTGGCTACAAACATATTTCTTAACAGTATGTCATTGTCGACTCAATACACTGATTTGATACTCCCGCGACGTCGTCAATCACGTCATTTATTTCATAACTCCCGTGAATCTGCGTCAACCATAAATGCTTGAATACAATTCCAGGACATGCTACGAGGCCCACGCCACCCTATTGTGTATATTCTGAATCATTTAATCGGCTAAGAGACCAAGAATTGGTCAAAACTAAACAAAATGACATATCCGCTCTCCCAGATTTAAAGGGAGAATAGCGCAATAGCGCTCCTGGCTTTAACGGTAGCAGCGCGGTCACGCGCTCCCGGCTTTAATGGGTTGAAAGCCAAATATCGCCAATAATCGGGTTTTGAAAGGCCATGTAAATGCACAAAACCCAGAAAAAGAGCATACTCTTATTCAGATTTTTTAAAGCTCGAATAAAAGCCCTGGGTTACCCTTTTTGTAACCAGAATTCTTGTTCATATAAACACATTTGGAATAGAGTACTTCGATTGAACGGGTCATTGGTTTGCGTTTTGCACAAGCATGCTGTATTCTTCTTCTTCTTCACTTATTTCTATTTGCAAGGAATCTGGGTCTTTGTAGTACAGGAACAACTTGTATGTGTGTCGCCGTTGCACTTTCTAAACGAGTCTAATGTGAATACATTGATTTCCCCACGGCATTTTCTGTCTACGGCAAAACTGCCGCAGTGTGTATTTATAGACACATACAATGTATACATGTACGTGTATATAGGTCCGTGCTTCTGTCGCGTAACCCCCTGCAGTACTCAAACAGAGATAAACATAACGCAGTAAAGAACCAGACTCTTGGAGTGAGGAGGAAAACCCACTACTTGAATGTTGCAAATTCAAAGCGGAAATGACGTGTTTTTGCATAATGACGTCCGTGCATCGTGCTTTCAAACGGGATATTCTAGTTGAGAACTGCAATGAAACTGAAATGTACTAACCCTGTCCGGCACTCAAGCATGTAAACGGGTTATCCTCAATGTTTCAGAAACCTGAATTTTTATCTTAACCCTAATATTGATTGCATATAAACATAGTCACTGAGCACAAACAAAATAAACAACCCTGATTAAGATTTATGAGCGGCATGCTTTTGAGATTTTATTTTGACAAGAAAAAACGCAAAATTACCAGAGACACACATTACAAACACGACTGCAGACGAGAACATGCAAAATGAGGCATACAATATTGTACCTTCAGACTTAATTTGCTGGAAGAACGATGCATGATCTAGTGTTTCGTCACGTAACAGCACACCACGGAATATCAGCAGTAGTTGTGTTAATTAAATGAAAACGCATTCGAAATTTGTGGGGGCTTAAACAACCGAGGAAGCCAAAGCAGAGTCAATCTTTGGTTCCTGGTGTGTGAATAACAAGGAATCTTTAGAGGAAGCACAAAGTGGCTACCACATCAATAGACGGCACTGTCAAGATCAATAGTTTAAGAGCATAACAAGGAACACAGGAAGAGGCCAGTGAAGACACACAATAAGGTTAGAGTGCAGGTACACACTCGAACACTCTATAACGGAGTGGCTACTTCGCCCACCCTGTATCGTACACATACAGTACTCTATATATTGCTCTAATTAGTCCGCTATTTTGGATGTGTCACCGACAGTGAATGCATTACCTCTCTGTAATCCCTGAATTCTGAAGTCAGCTAGTTTGCACTAAATAAATGCAAGCAGACATGACCGAAAATGACACTTCAATTTCCTCGAGTCGAATCTTTTAATTATCTTCGAAGAATAGACTATGACATATTCAATCCTTTTCTAGCTTTCTTAGAATAAAGGTTTGTATTAACCTGCAGAGGTTATTAATAATAAATAATAATTAGAAAAAAAAGCTTAGTTTGTAGAATTAAGCAAAACATTTTTATGACACTATAAAGAAAAGAACTGCAATGCTAGGCATTTAACGATGGTTGTTTCTATTCCAAGAGAATTATACTATTCCCGTGTTTGGCCTCCAACTCTTATCATAAATAGTTGGCTTTTCCACACAAACTCAGGCTGGTCTGTCCTAACCATGCCTTGTTGCATGAACTAATGACACCTTCTTGGATGAGAGGCAAAACATTTTAAGCAAACAGAGCCGCCCTGCTGTGATTGATTCAATGCCATGAGGAAGAAATAACCTGGATGAATGAAAATGCCCACAAACATATCCATGTCTCCTTTTTATTTCACAAATAAATAAATATGCTCATTTTCACATCTCACAATGATACAATTTTAGTAGGTTTGATCTCTATATATGATAACAGTCATAAACACTTCCAAACATCTTGATTTGTGCGCATCTGTCAGATGGATGCAGTGCGCCGCGCAGTGATACGAACAAAATAATGGTGCCAGGCGGTAATGGAGTCGGACTTTTTTCTAGTTTGCGGTTTTGTGAAATTGATCACCCATTTGAACACAAATTGTTTTTAGAAGAACAATACTTCATTTCTGTGACCCAAGCCAACAAGCCAGACTACTTTCGTCTCGACTAAAACCGAACCAGATCTTGCGTCACAGGACGCTGTCAGGGGTAAATCAGTGCTGATTGCACACCACTGTAGGTGAGGATGCCATACAAATTCATGTCCAAAAACCCAAACTATCCCTTTAACAGGCGCAAGGATACTTTATTATTATTTTTTAAAATTTCGTTTTGATAAGGTTAATTGTGTTTTGATAAGTTGAAATGTGGGAGGTGTAAAATTATTTTTAAAATGTATTTTTGTTGACATGGTCTCTCTATAGTGTGGATTTCGACATATGGGTTGGTCTGGAACATATTCTTTGTGATGAATGGGGTTTCACTTTATGCATAAAGGCAAACCTGCTGAACTGAACTGATAGTATTGTATGTGGTTTTAGGATGGCAGCGGCACATAATTATTCTATTCTTTATTTAAGCAAATTGAAATTGCGCTAACATAGATGGCTTTTGTGTTTTTTATCAAAGTGCACGACACCAACTCTGTGATGTGCTGGCTGTCTCTTCATTGGTCAATCTAAAAAAAGAATCATGTTTACTAATGCAATATAATGAATTCCATTAAGTTTCACCTTGTTGTTTAATTTACATCATTGTATTATTAATGTGCTTATTACGGTTGGCCCTTATTATCATACAGTCATTATTATTGAAAATTATGATGACCTTCAAAAAACTGAGGGCAAATGAAGTCCACTTCTTGGCTGAATCCAGCAGAGTTGTTCTTCATTGAGTTGAAACTCTAAAGAATGATTTATTTATTTTTTTGTTTATGTAACATTTTATAATTACAATGACTAAACTAGTCTTGAAGTGGAAGTAAATTCCCCTTTATATATATAATAATGACATTTGTATAGTCATATGAATACTTTTTCAGTAATTCTTAATTCTGGCAATATTAAAAAATCATTAATAAATTGTAATCCAATCATCAATCATGTCTCAATCTTTGAGCCTTTTTCTAGTATGGCAAGCAGTAGTTTAGGCCAAAAATATAGAACCCTACTGCATAGTGATACTTGCAGCTATTACCACTTTCCCTACACCTCTCCTGTCATACCTGACCTGTATGACTTATTTTCCAAAAATAGAAGTCAGAAAAAGAGATTGGTTTGAAAGTGACAAGTTGAGATCTTCTATTGTTGTGCACATAGACTGAAAGTCCCAAGAGAAGCAGGTGTGCTTTGTGATCTGTGACTCACGCAGATCTCGGGAGAGTCGTGAAGTGTAAATGGGAAATACTGTCAACCCTCCATATGGACAAACCTGTGTTGATTTGTCCTTCAGCAGATATAGTCAAGGTCTTTCTGTATCGAACGTGCGACATAATGTTACTAAATTAGTTCTCTATGAATGTCGGGTTCTTCTACAATATGTATTTGAGAAAAAGTTTCCAAAAAAAAAACACCTGAGTGCCAGCAAATTTAGAGCTTTTTTTTTTTTAAGAAGATTGTGTTTTATGACACAGAAAGTACCAAATGAAAGATTAAGCTCTTCCTTCACCACTCAAAAAAGGTTGTAGCTACCTTATTCTAGTCTTTTTTGTAATCAGCAGTAAAATATGGGTTGGTTTGATCCAAATCACATATTTTGGACCAAAAAAATGCGAAAAACAAGCTTAATGCACAACATGATGGAAATAATGTATTGCTTTATGTCTCAAACATTTGAACAGTCCTTTTCTTATTTAAAATAGTAAAAATTATGTATTTACAATGAATCACCAATGAAACACTTTTATATGTGACCCGCTATAGCAAAAGCATCCGCATGTCGGCAAGGTGTTTAACGAGTTAGACACAAAAATGTGCCGTTTGCACGAAACGAAATGTTGAACCAACATTTAAATTTTCTTTACGTGACCAAATGCATTTGATTTGAGACATAAAATACATGATGTTGTCAATAAACTTACTTGTCACAGGCCACACCAAATTACAAATCATCTTTTAATTTACACAAAATTATTCAATCAAATTTCCCACTGCGGTATTATGACTTAATTTAAACAAGAAAATACCACAAGGAGCATCAATAAAATAACCAAACTTTGGCTGAATTGTAAGATGAATGTGATCTTCAAAGTTGAGGCTGATTTCATCTGTTGTGAGTGGTCAACCTTCCAAAACTTTTAAAGGGTTCAAATGTCGAATGACCTTTTTCAGCTTTATATCTTTTTCCTAAGGTACTGGTTGCTATGGACATTTGAAAGATGCAAGTCCCAAAACTTTAAACCGGTTTTTCCTCAAAACTAGGTATTTCAGCTATCCAACATTAAAACTGCTGTAAATTTGTAAATTTTTTAGGTACGTCCATGTATTATATATCATTTTAAAGGGAATTAAGTGCAGTTAATTTTTATTTTTGGCACATGAGGACCCTTTTGCCAGAGCTGGTCACATATTTATATTTTTACACTTCCCTCATCTTAATAACGAAACTAGAGCTGGGGGTCATTGTCAAAAGGACATGCCATGTTTGTGACGAAAGTGGACTTTACACTCTAGACTATAGGCGTATTTACGCAAAAACTCGCCGCAGCAGACTTTATGAATGAGGAAATGAAATGTCATGTGTGTTTGAAAGGAGGCGGGGACAGAGAAAACCACAAGGTTCATTGTGAAAAACCTGCTACCGACCGACCATGTTAGGTTCATGGACTCTGTTACTATAGTAACTGACCGCAAGTTTAAATTATCTATTTTTATGAAACAGGCTAGTTACCGCTTTTCCCACAATTCAGGGTTTCTTGACCCAGGGTTTTCACTAAACCTGCTTTGTGAAATTGACCCCAGGTGTCTAAAAACCCAACTAAAGGGGCGATGCCATTTCGTGTAGTTACTTTTCTGGCGCAAAACAAACATTTATACTATCCTATTAAACTATCCACATTGATGATGGTGTTCACGTGTCGAAACACTGACTATTTCATTGCTTGTGATACTAAATTATAACTTGACAACATACTCAGTAGTCCTCATCGTTACTCACATATTACTTTATTCAATCAATATATTTATCCTTGTTTTTTTTATTTTTTATTATTATTTTCATATTTCATTCAACATTGCAACTTTTCTCTTGTACTGTTGCAATTTTCTTCTCAGTGTGGCTATAATCCTCCATGAACTGGTAACTGAATAAATCGTACTGTGTAAACAAAAACAGCATACAGTTTATCCTGTGTCGGGTCACGTAGAGGTGAGGGAGACCTTGGACTGATTGCCAATCAGTGGTAGTTATACACAAAGCAAATATGAACGCATCTGGGACCTCACAAGAGGACTACTCAACAATCGCATTACACATCTTTTATCATCCAGAACTGATGATCTTCAGCCTCAAACATTCTGGTGACCATGCCAAATGTGCTTGCAGATATATTGCTGGTCTTTAAAAGAACGCTAGTGGTAATTTATTGAATCAAAGGAAAACGTGTTTTCTTCAAACGAACAATAAAGTCGTGAGGGGAGCCCTTACATCAGGGTGACCAACATACAAGCCAACAACTTAATTCTGAGTGGAGCTTTTCCACCAAGATAAGCGATTCTATCTCGTTGCTGTTTGCAATGACACCCTTTAAGGCAATTGCTTCAGCTCGCCACCGAACACATCGTCCACCTTTTCATTATTGTTTTCCACTTTCTCACTGTCTCACTTGCTACTCTACAATTACCTCCCTTTTCTGTGCATTTGTGTAAATAGACGTAAACAATAGATACTGTAAAAGAGGCCTTTTAGTCACCCTGGCAACTGCTTTCCTGCTGTGTATCCAAGCTACAGCAGAAAAAAGGCCATAAAGAGACAGATGGGAGAGTAGGACGGCAGTAATGGGTGAGAGCTCAATCAAAGCAGAAGCCGGAAAATCCAGAGAGAGACGACATCCTTTAGGTTCACTTGGAAGGATAGGAAGAATATGGTTGGAAATTATCAGTACGATCAATGCGACCGCTGCTAGATTTAGAAGAGCACGTCATGTAAAAAAACATGTCGCATTCAGCACAGAAGACATTCAATATGAAATGGGCTTGTCTGTTGATACAGACATTTCTCTTTGCATTTTAAATACATTTCAATGCCATTTTTGCATGCTCGAGCTGATCGTCTTCCTACATTGTGTCGGCGGAGAAGCGATTCTGTTCTTATGTGAATCACAACACATACTGTCAGGATTGCCCCTGGGTGAAATTTGGTGTTATTGGTGTTACATTGAAGTTATTATCTTCCATTCTTCACGTCATATGACAGTTACGTCCATCCAAAAATAATAGAATCAGATATTTTTATTTTGCAGTTATACCCCACTACAATGAATTTGAAATAGAATAGTCAGAGTGAATGTGTGGACTGTGGAGTTTCAGCTTTAATTTAAGAGGATTCACTAAAACATGCCTCTTATAAATTTTATACTGGTTACATACATTTTTAGTTTCTCATAAGTATTTGGACAAACTCACATTATTATGTATGCATATACTCATCAGCAACACTTTCGGTCCACTCAGCAACACTTGGACAACATTGACGTCACATCAACGTCACTTTAAAATGAATGCACTAACTACACGGTTACACCACAGGATCCTTTGTGCAGTGGCTCACAACTGTTGCCACTAAATAACCCACATTTTCCTATTGTTGCGACCCATTTTTGTACAAGTTAAGAAAAGTAAATATTGTTTATAAACAACCACAGAAAACGCACACGTAGTATATTATTATTTTCAAACGCTGCTTCCAATGAGTTTGTTGTACCACCAAAAGCATTTTGCTCGCCATGGGATTATCTAGCCAGAGGCTGAGCTTCACTGTTTTTGTTTACGGAGGAACTACTGGAAATCCCCATTGTAGGATTTGTAAAGCTAAATTTCCGAGCCTGATTATTTGGATAGCATCTGAATGCAAGCATCATTTATTTTATTCATCCCACTGTACTATTTATTTAATATCCGCCCATGTGGCCATCAGTCTAATTAACAAAACAAACAATTGCGTGTGAGTAATTTGTAGCCTCTCCCACCACGGCCTCCTTCCTCTCTCTCAAATCTCTGCGACTCGTCATCCCCCACTGCTGCGTTGTATTTCCACAGGCTCAGTGGAGCCATTGCCATGTCGCCTTCCTGTTTCTATGGTGACGAGGCGTGATCCGTTTCCAGTGAGTCTCTCGCCTCAGCACTCGTCTTTTGCTCCAGTGACTTTCAAGCATGTCCACTCTCGCATAGGTGTGAGCTGGATTGTACATACATACTTACTCACACATCACTAAATAGCCACTCAACTGGCTTGAATTCCAGGTTGATTGGAACTCTTTAGAAGTTGGCGTAGAAACTTGTGAATAATTCACTGCATTTGTAAAGTGGCCAATGTACAGGAAGGAGCTGTCAGTCAGCCACTCTGAAGGTTCCCACGTACAGTTCGCCTGTCTGATCCGAGTCCTAATCATCCAAAACAAGATCTAATCAACAGTTTAAGATGCTTTAAGATGGCAGCACTGCTGATTCATATTACTGTTGACCTTGCTGTGGAATTGTTATGGAATATTAAAAATACAGATGACTGATTCCTCCACTCTTTCATTATAAAAATTAACTTATGTTGTGAGGTGCGGAGGAGTTTAACAATGTGCACACCCATTGTCCAACAATTCTTGAATAATATGACAGTACGTTTATGAATGGACAATTTAATGGAATCAATGGTATATTAACCATTGATTCCATTAAATTGTACATGATGATAGAGCGCTCCTCCTCAGTTGATTATACTTTAATTTTTCCCCTGAAATCTGTATGTGGATATGCATCTGTATACTGTCCCTACATGTGTGTATATTTTACATCTATGGATATATATATTAGTGTATGTAGGACTGGAGTCGCTCCTTAAATAACCATTCGCTAATCGTGCTAATGCCAGTGAACAAATTCCGGTTGGATTTGTAATTTAAGATGACATATTTCCGGGGTAAAAAAAGACACATTTCCTTGAAAATATATATATTTTTTTACCTAATTAGTAGCATAGACACCATAGAGCAAGCCTTGCATTGTTGCTGATGCGAATGTAGCCGCCATCTTGGGTGTGTTTAGTTCATACGTTCATAACAACTCTTAAGCCATTTTGACGCGGATTGATTTGTTACAAACATCAGCCATGCAGCTATGATATTACAATCACTGGTAATAATACTAGTAATATACATACCATTAAGTCCCTTTTTAGATTAGCGTAGTCATAATGCAAAATCTAGCATTTTTCAGCTGCATTTCCAGCTGCTTGTTACTGGATCACTGTGTCCAAATCAGATTGGATTAAGCCTCTGACATACTCGTAAAATAAGAAAAAGTTTAGGGCCAAGTACGGACCCTTGAGGCACACCAGATGTGGCCTCATTTAATTCAGAATTAGAATTTCCAACTGTCGCAAACTGTTTCTGCCCAAAGATGTTTGCTTCAAGCCGTTTGAGAAGTTTGCCAGCAATGCCATATGATGCAAGCCTATGCAGGAGCTTAACATGAGACACACTATCAAATGCTTTACGAATATCTAATATCTTTGGGAAACTAATAAAGGGAGAATGACAAAAAATAACAAATACTCTGCTGCACAGCTATTGTTTTTTTCAACAATCTTAATGCATATATGAAGCAAAACACTCTTTTTCTCACCTTCTTTTTCTCCACTTCTATGAAATGAATGCTTTTTGGTCCCCTCATTTACAAATGTGCACTTTTTTTTTTGCTGGAGGTATGAGTGCCAGCACACACCTGCTCTCCCTCTCAGACAGGAGTCTGTGAAGCCACTTTGGAACGTAATACACGGCCACTCTCCCAGCTGGTGCTGAACCTAAGGCAGCTGGGCGCAGACGGATTGGCTCATACGCACATTATTATTGTATAGCACAACACTACGTGCCAACACACATGCACAAACACTCTGACGGAATCCGAGAGCCACAGTATGATACTCGTATATTGTGTTTTTGTTGTGTTCATCTGTGATTGGTGTTTGTCATGTGCTCCTTAGTTCTTCCCCTGTCTCGTTATGTCTGATCATGTCCACCTGTGTGTCTGTTCCCTTCCCAGTGTGTGTGACCAATCAGTGCCCTCAGCCTATTGTGTTCCCCTGGTGTATCTCATTAGTGTTGGTGTATTTAGGTCCCGTCCAGACGGAAGCAAAGCCGGCTTCGTTCCTCAAATAAATCTCGTACACACAGAAGCATTTCAAGACTTGCGTGTGTCCAAAAGAAGACGCTGAGGATGTTTAACGGCTGTAATAATGTATATTCCAAGTCTTTTTTCCCCCCTAACTTTATTGCAATCTACAGAACAAACATGGCGTTGCATGTATCAAAACAACACGAATAAGACAAACACATGAGAAGTGACAATGGCGGGTGATTCAAGTACAACACCGCTTGTTGAACGTGGGAATAAAGAAGCAAAATGTTTTGCTGCAAGAGCATAAGCAAGCTAAGGAGGCTGCGCAAAATGACTATGACACGGCTTTCTGCCATTGTTGTTGACAGACTGACGGTTCGCGCGCAGTAACGCGAGAATTGCCGCATATGTCATCTATCTGCGACAATGAGTCGTCATCGAGCTGCGACCATTACATCATCACTGGAGGAGTATCCTGCATTTGGTGTCCAGACAGCTGCGTACGGGGCGCGTTTTGAAATCTTTTCATTTTGGAGCCCGGTTTCAAAAGCGATCGGTTTCAAGCTCCGAAACTGCGCTGTCATGAGGACAGACGGCCTAAACGGTAAGAAACTTGTGAGGTTACATTGAAACTGGCTTTCGTGTGGATGAGGCCTTAGTCTGTTGTGTTTGTCCAGTCTGTGTGGGAGCATTGTCAATGTCACGTGAGGGGGTCTGTGTTTCTCGTCGCATCAAGCTAAGCCCTCGTCACAGTTAAGTGATCTGTGTCTCAGTTTAGTCGTCCAGGTCTCAGTCTAGTCGTCCAGGTCTCAGTCTAGTCGTCCAGGTCTCAGTCTAGCCGTCCAGGTGTCAGTCTAGTAGTCCAGGTCTCAGTCTAGTCGTCCAGGTCTCAGTCTAGTCGTCCACGTCTCAGTCTAGTTGTCCACGTCTTAGCCAAGTCGCCCACGTTCTGCCAAGTTGCCCACGTTCTGCCAAGCCAGCCACAATCAAGCCAGCCATTTCCCGTCCTGTCCTTTCACGGCGACCAGCCTCCTCCTGTCCAGTCCTGTCATGGCGACCAGCCTCCTCTTGCCCCGTCCAGTCTACTTACCTTCCTTGTTAAGTATCAATAAAGTTCCTCACTTTGCCCTTGATATCTGTCTGCCTGCCATTTCTCCCTGCATATGGGTCCACACTCATCCACGCACACCATATCTTGACACGCGCTGAGAAATCAGGTGCAGAAAGCATTGAGACAATGAAATAGTTTATTACGTATCACTGCACTGAGCTTGCTTTCTAGTAATTCAATAAAGTTCATTACAACAATCAATAGTTCTCTCTTGAAACTAAACACTGTTTATACTGAATGTAACTATTTTTCCATGTAATGTTGGTTGTTAACGGTATTGATCCTAAAGTCCACTGCACATTTTGTGAAATACATTGTTTTCTTTTACCTATTGATGGTTTTCTACAACAAAACGTATCATTTTGTGTGCATGTCACATACGTCAGGGTTTCTTCATACTGCCGGGCAAACAGACTGAAACAAACTCCCTCCTAGACTGGCTGCCAGGCACTGTGCCAGATGGTAAACAGGGCCTACTAATTGATTTGATTCTCTCTTGCAAGCTCGTCTTCCGTCACTGGTTCTCTTTAAGTTGCCTGTTGTTCCCCCTCTATCAGCTGGTTTAAGTCACAATTCTTGTGCTTCTCAATGCTTTCTATTTGCCCTTTTCTTTGTTCACCCCATTTCAGCTAACCTATGAGGTTGAACATGATCATTTCTGTAAAAATGGACGGCTAAATTCTGAGAATGAAATCTGATCCTGTGACTGGGAAAAATGAAGCAATTGCGCATTGCTTTCTCCTTCCGCATACAAACTGTACAAAAGTGTCAATCTAGGGGTAAGGGGGTCACTGATTTCGGACTTCTGAGACCTTGAAGCATGCTGTGCATAGTGACACTTTTCTAAACGGGTGAGGGAGGGGACATGAGGGAGGACTGTCAAGGAATCTTAAAAGTGCATTTTTTAAAATTATGACCGGAACGTCTTCCAGTTCTGCTACATTTTTCTTTGTTTTCTTGATATTTTGGGCCCCTACAAATTATTCACCTTGTCACCAGTCGCCTTGTCCTCCCATGCTGCTAACAAGATTTGAATGTAGCATATTTATACCACATCTATAGAATGTACCACATTACCTCCCAGCGCCTCCCACCCCCCAAGTCTTTTACCAAAGTCACAGCTTTCACTTCAACGTGAACGTGTGCATGAACACAAACTTTGAGACCGTGCTGGTAAACAAACTGTTCTTAGCCATAGTTGCTACATTGCTGGCATGACTTATTCATGATGGAATGTTTGTTACCACTGTTTTGTCTCAAGAGCGGTACCTTCTCCTTTTGTAGATAATATGCATCTGAGGAGACATAAAAGTTCTACAAATAATGCAGTCAGATAACTGAATTTTTAATGGTACCAGTGTTGATTGAGTCTTTCACCTACTTGTGTATTATGCATGCAACGAGTAGCATGCATACAGTGTTGTTGTTATAACACCTCTCCAGAGTTGGAAAATAATAAGTAGCTCAATATTCTTTTATAGCTTATGACTTCGATCAGTTCAAATCAGGGATAATGATCTCTTTCCACCTCCAATAAATTGTACCCTTCATCATTAAAACTCTATTACCTCATTTTTTCTGGTTGTCAACAAAAACTATTGAGGTAATTCATTACTTAACATTGACATTTCCTAGTAGGATAATAAATGTGACAACTGTTACAGATTTGGTAGAATCTAACTTTCCCATCCATCAGTAGGGAAGCCCATGCTGTCAGAGACACATACACAGTACATGGTCTCTTCAAGGTGGGGTCTTCCTTTGGCGTCATTCCAGTGGGATAAATCCTGAACATCCATTTCCAAGTGAGGACCAGGGCCTTTCACATTCAGCTGCAAATTGCTCCGATGAGAGTTGAAAATCACGGTTTGATGAAGCTAACACAACCACATCACCTGCAAAGGGATGCAATACCGTGCCTAAAAATTCTGTCCATGAAGGTTGTGAACAGAATAATGTTAAGGGGCAACTTTGGCAAAGGCTTACTGTGTTGCTGGCAATGCAGACTTAATTCTGGCACCTTATGTACAGGGACCAAACGACCTGTATTTGAGAGTCTGCTACCCGACACTCCCCACAGGACTCTCCAAGGGACACTGTTGAACACCTTTGCCATGTCCACAAAGCACACATAGACTTAGACGAACTCCCATGCCCCCTCCAGGAACCTGCTGTTTGGATGAAATCCACACTGCTCCTCTTGAATTTCAGGTTCAACATCCCAACGGACCCTTCTCTCCAGAACATCTGAATATACTTCACCGGGGGGCTAAAGAGTGAGATCCCACTGTACATGGAACAAACACTCTTGTCAACCTTCTTTAAAATAAGGACAATGACCCCAGTCTGCTAATCCAGAGGTATTGTCCCCAATGTCCACACACTTACTAAAACAGCCCTGCAACATCTAGAGCCTTAATGAGCTACTGGCGATGAACCTCAATGTACAAATATCAAGTTGGGTGGCATTAAGTATGCCCACATCTGCTTGGTGCCTCTCACTGGGTCAATTCAGGAGTGGACCCCAAGCTGAAGTGAGCCCATGAGGGAGACCCATGTCTTCTCAACCGGGTCACATGAGTGCTGGCCCGGCCACAAGGCACTTGCCATTGAGCCCTACATAGCTCTGGAGGGGGTCCACAGTGGCCTGTATCTGGGTGAGTGTTCCAAAATGTGTTTTTGTAATAGAGGGTTTAGAGCCATGTTTTGTCTTGCCCATCACCTCGGTGACCCCATCCGGGGCATAAAACCAACTTAGCTCTTAGGATCTTTTGGACAGGCAAACCCCTCCACCACTATAAGGTTAACACCTCAAGGATAGGTCCAAGAACATCTGGTCGACAAATATGGGTTAAGATTTGTACACTAGAGTGAACCGCTAAAAGTGTCAGTGTCACTGTCTGGGGTGAGCGTGCATTGGTGTGTTACACCGTGCATTAGTAACTCTGTGGTGAGGCTTCCCGCTCTCTCTTCAGCTCCACTTCACCAACACAATAGCAACACATTACAGGCTAAGAGTGGGAGGGAAGGAGGAAGGCTTACATCATACAAGATGAGCCACAGACATGGTGTTTTTGTTGTGCACATGTGGATAATGTTACTAATTCATGTCTATGATGCTGTGTATATAGTGCCTCTTCTCTTGATTTGATAACATGAGGGAGGATAATCGTGATGTTTCTGACATTGTCACATGCACACATCCATAATTCTGTGTAAATAACAGAAAGAAGTGAGACAAAACTAAAACCTTAACCATTATTAACTTTTTTGATGCCATTGCAGAAGAAACCAGTCATACAAATACTAAGTATAATAAATGTTGTACTTATGAATGAAAAATGTTTAATGATATTTTTCTCTGTTTACCGGTAAATAAATTGTATATGGAAACTATGATTTCAAATGTATTTTATGTCACTGAACATATCTGTGGATGTGGACTTCCTAAGATGTTAGTGTCTGTACATCTCAGAATCAATTTATAAGATGCAGATGATGTGGTTCTGTTGAATTCAAGCTGCGATCTTCAACTCTCACTGTAGCGGTACGCAGCCGAGTGTCAAATAGTTTGGATGAGAACAACACCTCCAATTCTGAAACTATGGTGTTAGCAGAGCTGGGCACTTCCGTCTCTCATTGTTTCCCGTCGTGGATGACGCCTACCTTTTGGCGAATGCACAATGATGCGAAGTCTCAAATAAATATACGGACTGACTAACCGACTGATGCACGTTCACATCCGTCGACTGTATATTCATTTTGTGTATTTTTGCGAGGCTTCACGTCATAAAGCATTCCCTGTTGCTCCTGATGCTATGTCATCAGTAGGTGATTGAGTAGTTGAATGTAAAGCGCCTTGAGAGCTTTGTAAGGTGAAAAAGTACAGTACTATATAAATGAACTACCATGTGTACCATATGTATCTTATTTGTTTTCGACTATGACTCCAGATGATGTTGTTACTGATATCTTTCAGGATGTTCTGTAGTTGGGTGCTTTGTGGCTATAGTCCTTGCAACATGACCCTGTAATTTTTAGGTGGGGCTACACAATGTTTTCTTCTACAGTATGCTAATTTTAGCCATTGTCCTTAACCTGTCAACCTAATGTTCATACATACAGTCATTACTTTATTCTAGCCAAAATAGACATGGGTGCCATACCTCTTCTTAGTGTAGATGAACCTGGTAACCCTTGACTCTAAACGGAGGTCCCAGGATTTCTTCAATACTGTGTTATTTTTTCCTTGTCATTGCTAATGAAAAGAAGGCTGATTACTGCATTGTTAATAGCTCCCACTAATGGTCTTGTATAGACTTTTTGATTTATGGGCGGGTGATGTGCAGAACTGAGCTGACCACACAGGTTCATATTCAAAATTGATTAGCTGTCGCCTGGTGTGTGTGTGTGTGTGTGTGTGTGTGTGCATGCGTGTGGTGGGGGTGGTCCTAGCTTGAATGGCACACTGTGTGAAATCCACCTTTGGTGACCCCTAGCCACTCTGTGCTTCTGAGTATGAAAATGAGATCCATTTCTTTGAAGTGGCTCTAGTTTTAGAGAGATTGATATTTTTTTCTCCCCATAGTTTTTGATCAATGAAACGAAGTGACGTCAGTAGCGATTTTGCTGGCTTAAAGGGATACTCGACACTAAATCTAAATTATTTATTTATGTCTTTTTTTGCTGATAACCTTTATAAACGGGTACAGTATCTACATGTCCTGGTCATTGTTGAGAGCTTAAATTTGGGGCAAAAACTGTCTGTGTGTGAGTGTGGTCAACAAAAATGACTTCCGGACGGCTTCAAGAAAATTCTTGTCCACCGTCTAGCTTCTCAGAAGAGGGAAGCAGTGCACCACTAACACTGTGTATAGTGGAGCTGCTGACCTCAACTTGGAACGTCGTGAGTCGTGGGGATAATATTACGAAGATCTCCTCAATTCCACCAATACACCTTCCTTTGAGAAAGCAGAGTCAAGCGACTCTGAGGTGGGCTCTCCTATCTCTGGGGTTTGAAGTCAGCGAGGTGGTTAAAAAGCTCCTCGGTGGTAAAGTCTCGGGGGTGGGTGAGATCCGTCCGGAGTTCCTAAAGGCTCTGGATGTTGTAAGGCTGTCGAGGTTGACACACCTCTACAACATCGCATGGACATCGGGGACAGTGCCTCTGGATTAGAAAACCGGGGTGGTGGTCCCCACACTCCTCAGCCTCCCTGGTAAGGTCTTTTCAGGCGTGCTGGAGAGAAGGGTCTGTTGAGAGTTTGAATCCCGGCCGTGGAACAGTGGACCAGCTCTACACCCTCAGCAGGGTCTTCGAGGATTCATGGGAGTTCGCCAACCAGTCTACATGTGTTTTGTGGAATTGGAGAAGGCGTTCGACCATGTCCCTTGGGGAGTCCTGGGGTGGGGGGTGCTTCGTGAGCATGGGGTACCAAACTCCCTGATACGGGCTGTTTGGTCCCTGTACGACTGTTGTCAGAGTTTGGTCCGCATTGCCGGCACTAAGTCAAATTTGTTTCTAGTGAGGGTTTGACTCTGCCAAGGTAGCCCTTTGTTACTGATTCTGTTCATAACCTTTATGAACAGAATTTCTAGGCGCAGCTGGGGTGTGGAGGGTGTCCGGTTTGGTGGCTTCAGCATTGCATCTCTGCTTTTTGCAGATGATGTGGTGCTGATGGCTTCTTCAAGCCGCGATCTCCGATTCTCGCTGCAGTGGTTTGCAGCTGAGTGTCCGAGATCAGTCTGCTGTGATGCGGACTCTGTATTGGCCCGTTGTAGTGAAGAAGGAGCTGAAGCTCTCGATTTACCGGTCGATCTACGTTCCTACCTTCATCTATGGTCCGGGATACAAGCGGCCGAAATGAGTTAACTCCGCAGGGACTATCCGGGCTCTCTCTTACAGATAGGGTGAGAAGCTCGGTCATCCGGAAGCGACTCAGAGTCGAGCCGCTGCTCCTCCACGTTGAGAGGAGCCAGTTGAGGTGGCTTGGGCATCTGGCTTTTCCCTGCTAAAGCAACTGCCCCCACTACCCGACCCTGGATAAGCGGCAGATAATAGATGGATGGAATTGTCTGTGTGGTGCCATCTTCAGGTTAGACACTGGTATGAACACAATCTGGCTTTGTCCTCTCAATAGAGTGATTTACTACGTCGTTTCTAGAATATGATGTAGTCGCTATGCCAACCACCGGCTCAGTCTCGTGCATGCATCTTTACACGCCCCCTTAGAGAGTTGAAGTAGTAGCGTTTTGCAAACGTCTTTAAACTGGTAGCATTTGGTTAGTTTATTTAGCAGCATAGCTTGTCGTCCATCCATCCATTTTCTTAACCGCTTGTCCTTACAGGGGTCGTGGTGGGCGCTGAGTCTATCCCAGCTGGCTTCAGGCAGTAGGCGGGGTACACCCTAAGCTGGTTGACAGCCAATTGCAGGGCCACACAGAGACGAACAACCATCCACACTCACAATCACAATCACACCTATGGACAATTTGGAGTGTTCAATTAACCTGCCATGCATTTCTTTGGAGTGTGGGAGGAAACCAGAGCACCCGGAGAAAACCCACACAAGCACGGGGAGAACATGCAAACTCTACCCCGGAAGGCCGAAGTCTGGACTCGATCTCACGTCCACCGCACTGGGAGGCGGACGTGCTAACCAGTCACCCACCATGCCGCCCATAGCTTATTGTAGTATTGAACTTATTTAGGTCGTAGTTTTCACTGCTGCTGTCAGCTTGTTTAAATACCCTTGCAGTATGTAAACTTATGAGCACAACAGTAAAAGTACAAAAGCTAAACGTCGCTTACTGACACAAAAATTTTATAAATCGTCACCAATATTCACATGCACATTTTTACTCATGTCAACTTCAACCTCTGAAAATATCAAAACTATTTGCCACAGTATTTTGGACTTTATGGGCATTAAGTCTTTTTCTCATCACACAGTGCACTGATAAATTGAGATATATGACGTATACCCCAAGGATATGTAAACTTTCAAGCACAACTTTATGTACTGGTGGCATCATAAATCATTGCCAAGGCTCACACTGATATATACAGGATGCATGGCCACTCAGAAAACATAGCAACCAATCATCATCGAAAACATGAGTGTGATTTTAATGTGGTGGAAGTGACTCCCTGTCAAACAACTAGCTTTGTAAGTTTACTTTGATTTTTGGTCATGGTCATTTATTTTATTTATTTTTATCTGCCTTTTCCTTAAAATATTCTGCTGGCTTTTCCCTGTACTGTATATTAGTTTAAATGGATGCCTGAAATTCATGGTAATGTGATATTTATTCTGACAAATACTTGAGAGCTCTTATAAACAATACCTAATCATGAGTAAACCTTTCGTTCTTATGTGTACTCCTCTGATTAGTTCTGTATATCTGGAGGACTCGGCCGAGATTTGCTGACTGCCATGTGTGCTGAAAAGTCTAATTTGTCAAAGGAGAGTAAATTCATTTGCATAGATCACATCCTCCATCACCCGTAAAACATTGCATGCCTGAAGCAGAGCAAATTTCATTTAGCTTCACTTCACTTAATTTTCTTTTCTCAGTCACATCTCATGTCTGGTTTCCAGGAACAGTGAATTCCTGAGGCCTTTCACTGGCTTTAAAACATGGCTCATCAGTGATTAAAGTCTACAGCTGTTTATCTGCGGACCTTGGAATGCCACCCAAATGAAACCTGGCATCAATTGATTTTAAACATTAGGGCACACGCCTGTCATATGCACACTGACTAAACAGAAATTCAGTGTTTTCAATTGTTTAAATTGCAACTTTAACAGACAAGTCTGTGGAGTCCTTGTCTGTCAATGTCAATTCATGTGAATCCAAAGCTTTTTGAAACTCTCAGGAAAATACATTTCCAGGATCACCCTCTTGAAGATGTAATGTACAATTTAACACACATAAATACACATGATCTCACTTGAGTGGTTAAAAGGAGAGTCTATTATCTCAGTATGAGTCACTCTTCTTCAGAGACCACTTTTGTAGACGGCCTTACATATTGTTAGCAGTAGCACATAAAGACGCAAATCCTTCATTTGGGTTAATAAAGAAAAAAAATATTAGTCATAGGGACTGACATTCAAATTATTGATAAGAGATCCACAAGGATGTATTCTTAAATACAAATTAACCCCATATGAGTATATGAGTACAAAAAAGAAAAATGATACAATGTCGAACATCAAGAATATTTCTATAAAGTGGCACTCACACAGAGAATAATCTGATATGAAGCTCCTTGGTCTTTGTTGAAAGTTGTGAAGTGGCAAGATATTTTTTTTGGTCCATCTTATGTTTACATATGAGATTTCTTGGCTCTGGCAGAGATAATAAAAAAAAATATATATAAATAAAACCGTCAATAACAATATCCTTACTGTCTGGCTTTATATTAATCCCACTTTGTATGTTTGTGTTGGTGTGTATGATTTCACCTCTCGCCTTCCTTTTATTACTTGTTTTCATTTTAAGAGAAACATTGTAAAGTGGGTTCTAACTTTATTTCTCTACAGAAGTGGTTCTCGATGTTGTCACCCTGGGACCTGCATTTTCCTACTGTTGCAAAGTCACGACCCACTTTAAAAGAAGTTGAGAACAATGTATTGTTTTTTTTTTTTTAAATACAGCATCTGAAAAACATGTACTGTATATTATTATATTTTTAATCTCCGTTTAAAATAAGTTTGATTTTGGGTTGTCACCAACAAATCATTTGAGAATCGATTCTCCTATCGATTATTCCATTGGTAATTCACCCTGCACATCCCCCGTTGACTTTTTTTTTGGTGTGTGAAAATATCCGACACTAATAAGCAGGCATCCACAAATAACACTAAAGTGTGTTAAAGTTCATGTATATTAACATTATAATCATTTCAATAATTATGTCATTTTACTCTCACACTTGATCACTGCTTAGAGATGTGTTCATTAGAAACATTAAAACATAAATCACGACTATATATGTGAATCATTTTGAGAAGAGTCTCTCCCCATACAAAACATCCTTTTATTAAATGTGCCACACTGGGCTCGCTTGCACTGGTCTGTGACAATACTGAAACTTAGTCTAGCCCACCCCTGCACAGACTTAAACCGTGCCTCGTGCCAGACTCGCACTGGGCACACAAATAGAGTGCAGGATGTTTGAATCTATACTGCTCCTGAAAGGATTCAAATGAGACAACTGCAACTTGATTGCATTCCAAGACATAAATCACAGAACATCTTCTTAGCCTCTCTTTTGTCAAACTTTTGGCAATGGCTTGGTAATAGCTCTCATGTGGTTAAAAAATATATATGTGTAGTGTGCACGTTTCTTCTGCTCATATTTGCTGTATGTGCATACCTCTCCCTACTTTATGATTACGTTTTAAACATTTTTGATGTTCATATTCTGTTTTGCCAAAACCAAAATACATTTTACAGTTGATGGTTATCATGGAGATGGTGTGTCACAGTTGGTTCTTAGTTTGAATCTTGGGTACTCACATTGCAAAATCATGCTTGGTAGGTTAAATTGAGTCTAGTTTTGCTCCTAGGTGTGAATGTGAATATGAATATTTGCTTATATGTGCCTTTTGATTGACTGTGACATTCCACAGCGTACCCACGGTTATCCCAAGGTCAGCTATGATAGGCTTCAATTCACCCCATGGATGGATGCATGAATATCATTATTAAACCAAACCATTATGACGGTAAAAGGAAAATTGTTTTCTCAATTCACATCCGTGCCTTCTACCAAAATCCCATTCTTTCCATTTCTGTGTCCTATCAACATTTTTGAGCAGGATAATTCTTCAGCATTTACTTTAAATTGCATACTGAGTGAACACAATGCAGTTTTAAATGTAACTTTCTATGAACCATAGAGGCCAAATTGATTTCTAAAAATGAGGGCAACAACAAAACACACATTTTCCCAAGCATCCATATAACTTGTAATGAGAAACAATGCCTAAATGCTGCACATTCATATTAATCTGTCAAATTTCTCACGCTGCCTTCTGAGGGATTGACAATT
The DNA here is from genome assembly GCF_054856555.1 of Leptonotus elevatus. NCBI lineage: Eukaryota > Metazoa > Chordata > Actinopteri > Syngnathiformes > Syngnathidae > Leptonotus > Leptonotus elevatus. The sequence goes on from NC_141253.1 coordinate 16,111,128, forward strand.
TACTATGGAACAATAAAAAAGAAAAAAACTTTTTCAAACTTTCCCCTTGCAGCTTGTGGCTTTTCCTACGTTGGGCATTTTATACTTGGCTTGTGTGGTATTCATTACAGCATGCATTTAGTAACATGAATTAGTATAGCAATAAATAGATTAATCATTAATTGAATGGCAGATTATTATGGAAAACTAATCATCTGGAGGGCATACCCACTTATTAAGTGTGAAATTAAACAACCACATACATTTTTTTGTGAGCTGCCTATTTTTGAAAACATGTTTGCGCAAGAACCATTCTGAATATTCTGTATTTAACAACGGGGCTTCATAATAAGTGTAAGTACCTCCACGCCAAGTCCCTCTGTTCATGACGAGACAGCAAGGCTTGGTGGATGTCCACTAGGCAGGGCGTGTCGATTTTGAAACCGGGCTGCACAACAGCAGCCATGTTTGATGGCAAGTGTCTCTGGCAGCTACAATGACTTCGTGTGTACCCACTCCCACCGTCCTCATGTGCATTGTGGCTTCTCCTGCCTCTGTCACAGCTGTCTGCTTGTATCACATTGCATCAGGGCCACAACACACACACACACACAAACAAATGAACGCACACACATACACGCACGCACGCACACACCCACACACACACACACGCACACAACATCACAAACAGGATCTGACATATTGAACTGATGATTGGTTTGCTCGTTTCCTTCTACAAGATTGTATGTCTAATTGGCATGAAATGGGTTTTGTCTAATGATGAAGCCTATTTTCTGTAGTGTGTTATAGTTTGTCTCCACAAAGCCGTGTAAACAGAAAAACATATTTTGTGTTCATGGATTCACTATATCGCGGATTTGTATTTGGGTCTAAAATTCATACATTACGGGGTTTATCTTGGGTTGTACTTCACAATTTCACGGGGTTTTTCAGAGACTGTTGATAAATGGTTTGCATCTTTTGGTATGGCCTGTATATTTCTTCTCTCGAACATTTAAACTTTTGCATATTTGTGTACTTATTTTTAAAAGTCAACCATGGCTGCTAAGAATGTTTTCACTTTTGTATTCATCACTTGCGGGAAGTTACGACGACGGTGTGTACTTGATAGACGATACAATCACAGTACATATTTCCGGTGCTGCTGTCTGGCGCCCACATGGACATATTGCAGGGTTGATAAAGAAATATTAAAAGTCATATAGTTCCTTCTTCTGACGAATCCTTGCCCAGACTGTCTGTCTACACAGCCATCAAATCAGCCCAACACACGCACACACACCCCCACCCCCCCCACACACACACACATGTGCACTTAACAGGGCAACGTGAGTTATTGATTTTGGAAGTCATAAGAGTGGGATGGGTAGATGTTTTTGACTTATCTTATTTTCATTCCTGTACTCCTTTCCAGGTCACAATAACTATTTATTTCTCTTCTGGGTTTTAATTTGACCTCAACAACTCTACGGACCAGTGTTCTTTTCTAACAAAAGGCACACATAGTTGATGTCTTAGAATCTAAGACTTAGATATTTGACCCATTTTAATTGGTGGGATGGATGGTTTTAATGTAAATGCATGTGCTCATGCTGACAGAGAAGTTCTTGATGGACTGTTTTTCAAGCCTTATAATGTTTTATCATGGTTTTTTCATCTGATGTGATGTTTTACCTTACCTGAGTTTTACTCAGAGAGATAATTATACCAACATATTAAACTAAATAACATACAGCAATGAGCAAAATATAAAAATAAACCTAAAAATCCATTACTTGTTTTATTTTAATTTTTTCTTTAAAAATCCATTACTGAAGGATTGGATTAAATCTAAAGGGCGTGCATTAGTTATACTAATATATGTTTTATATTATTCAAATGCTGTAAAAAAAAAATCATCCCTGTTGACTGATTCCACTCATTATGATGGGGTTCCTAAAGTGTAAATGTGCTTTACCAGTTACCATGGCAACAATAACCAGGGAGCAATAATCAACCTTTATAGCATTTTATTTTTTCTGTCTTTTCTTCTGAGTGGGATGAAATTTATTAAGAGTATATTTCAGATCATTTTAAGGCTATTGTATTATTCAGGATTTTTTCTCTACCAAAACAATAAAAAAAAAACTCTGTAATCTTAAGAATGACGGGTTTTTAAGCAAATTTGTTCAAAAGGCTTCATGAGCTCAGGATCCAATAATTGAGAAATGTTATATGCATTCTTTCAAGAAAACCCAAACATTAATATTCATTCAAGAATGTTTATCTGTTTACCAATTAAACACCTGACTAATTACACTATATAGTAAATATTAAGTGTTTTTTCAACAAACTGCGATGTTCAAATGTGTCCACTGTTATCTAAAGTACCCCAAAAACAAGACCAGTGCAAAAGAAAAGGAAACAGCTCCAGCATGAGCTGCTCCGAGCTGCTAATTGCTTTAAACGTTAAAAATGGGCTGTGTTTTAATGCAACGTTAACACACACGGTTTAGACAGCTGCAAGTTCTGGTTGTATGAGCTTTTTTTTTTTGGGTGGTAGTTCCAAAATAAACTAGAATTCTACGTCACATTGGAGCCAAAGGTAGAATCCGTGGGTCCATTTCAAAAAGCATGTTCAACAAACACTGAGACTAACTTGAACAGCAAGTTGACATACACTGAGAGAGACTCTGCGTTTTTGGTTCCAGGACAGCTAATTTGAGGTAGTTATATCAACGCAGAATAGTTTCACCTGGAGTTACCACTGCTCTAAAAAGACCACATCAATGGAGCACCCGATTCGCCGAGTCACCATGGCAACGCGTGTTTTTTTTTTAACCCTCTCAACTGAAAATCTTAATGCGATCATATGGCGAATTTGAACATGTCTTTAGAAAAAAAAAGTGCAACGCCGCAGCGGCTCACCGTAGAGTGAAGCGGCGTGGGAGAACATTGCTGCTTGGGTCATTGTGTAAATTTAAATGTAGTTCTTTGCATTCACAATAATATTACAGGTGAAACCTGTTGAATAGTAACTCATTAATTCATTTCATTTAGCTATCCTGCGGGGGAGAAGTGCACTTGACTTAAGATGAAATATGAAAACATTATTCAAATGGTTATAAGAAAAAACTGAGTACAACACACAACATATGCTGTGATGTGAGCGCATGACAACGTACGACTGGTAATGTTGCAAATGTCAGGACGGATTAAGTTGTGTATGTAGGTGATGGACTGGGATGTGAAACGGGACCGTTCAAAAAGATAACTGTCCGGAAATGCCAGCATGTCACAAAAGTGGACTCTACGGTATAGACTATAGGCGTATTTACGCAAAAACTTGCCACAGCGGACTTTATGAATGAGGAAATGAAATGTCAGAATGCGTCTGAAAGGAGGCGGGGACAGAGAAAACCTCAAGGTTCATTGTGAGAAACCTGCTACCGACCAGGTTAGATTCATGGAACATGTTACTACGGTAACTGACAGAGAGCTTAAATTACCTCTTTTTATGAAACAGGCTAGAGTTAAGCTTTTTCTCTGGTTTCAGTTACCTCTCTTTCTGAAATGGAGTTTCCCACATTTCATGGTTTCTTGACCCAGAGTTCTCACTAAACCTGCTTTGTGAAATAGACCCCGAGTCAGGTATTGCGCCTCTTGCTGCTCTAAATAGTAGATCCATGTCGTAGCTACATGCTATCCGCTGCAAGTCCACTTGACTACAGACTTCTTACCACGGACTTACAAATGAATGGACTGTCAATGCCGCTTACTTGCTGTTGGGAGTTCTTGCACTTAATTTTTGTTTGTTCTTCAGCAGTTTTGTACCATCCTTGAACAGTATTTTTTGTTTTATGCAAGAGAGCCCTTTGCAATGGAAAAAAAATCACAGTAGTTACTTTTTGATTGTTCAAAACTTTGTTGTTGTTGGCTGGATCTTGTATACATGCATTGAGCATTAACTGCAGTATAAACAAATACTGTGATGTGCATTGGTTCAATGAAAAACTGACCTAAAAACTGCACGTATTTTGTCTACATTTAAAATATATTTATTTTCGTGAACAGTGCCATTTGGGAAGTGAGGTTGCACTGAATTCAAATACAGGCAAATATGAACTACATCTTGCATTATACATCTCTTTTAATAAATATGGTCACATTTGTTCAATCACTGCTCACGCCTCTGAAAGAGAAAGAACCAGCATTAGTGCCAAACATACATAAAAGCTGTCTGGCCCATTGTATACAGAGATGACAATGGCAAGAGATGCTTTTATTATGAACCATAATCCCTTTTCAAATATGAAAGTGATGAAAAAAATGAAAATGTCTCCCCTCAGAGCACAGACGCTCCTACAGTAGTTGCACCTCTGTAGCTAAATGCATGCATTCAAAGCTCATGACAATATAAAAGTAGTCAGATGCACATTTAACCAATATGTATGCATGTAGGGGAGGATACAAAATATGTTTAAGTGGTGCTCAAATGCTTTGCTCTTCAAATTTTTGAAAAGTAAATAAATAGATTTTTTGGCTACAATGGAATATGTAATGAAAATTACTAGAGATAGACGTTACACTTTTTTCAGGACCGATACAGAATATCGGTAGTCAAGGAGGCCGATAACCAATGTTTGAAGCCGATTATTCATTTGCAGAAAAAAGAAAGAGTTGGTGTCAAAAAATTTGTAATAAAAACTTGCGGGCTAACTGTTAACGTGCACGCTAACTTCCAAATAGCTGCTAATTTGTTATTTAGCGGTTAGCTAAAGGGCTAATCATTAGCCCGCACGCTAACTCCCAAATAGCTGTTAATTCGTGAGCTAGCGGTTAGCTCGCGGGCTAACCATTAGCCCGCACGCTAACTCCCAAATAGACGCTAAATCGCGAGCTAGCAGGGGCAACCTTTTTTTAATACAAATGGTAGAAATTTAAAGTTACCTTTAACTACCCGGTGGCCCGTCTGCTTTTGATTTTCTTCTGCATGTGAGCGTCTAGAGAAGAGCCAAGCTTTTGCTGCTTATTGGCTGTTAGCACTGCACTCGCTGCATGGTGCTGTGGGCGAGCTGCAGGGAGTCAACAGCCACAGTTTTTAATTCATCGGCCATCAAAAAAAAAAAAAGATGCCGATATTCATAAAATGCGGTCTATCCCTAAAAATGACAGGTTTGTCCTTTGAGTGTCTATGTGATCAGCTAAAACCTTCAACTTCACTAACTTCATTAACTGCATCTTTCAGATGTGTTTAACCTCCAGCTCAAGCTCTAAATTGTAATTGTTTTGGTGTGTCTATGCACAGGATCCTGGCAAAAGTGGGCTCCGACTTTGACCTGCGAACACTGCGGGCTGTGAGAGTGCTACGACCTCTTAAACTGGTGTCCGGGATCCCCAGTAAGTCATTCGTTCAATTTTTTACGGGGTTCACAAATGTTTTTTTGATTTGAGCATGAATGGAAAACCATACAATAACACAGGGTCTGTTTTGACTGATTTTATTTTTGACACTGTTATTCTCTGTAATAGTACACGTTTAAATTGTACATTAGTGCAAGTGGAGAGGGTTTGGGGAAAATTTTATTCAATTCATGTAAGACCCCACCTCACACTTGAAGGGAACTGTTTTGCCTTTTGTTGGTTCATCACTGGATTGATACGAACAAAGGAACTATGTTTGGACACTTGACCTTTAGCTGTACATTACTGGCCCTATCAAAGATACAAACACTAGACTGGGGTCTAGTAATTGATTAATGGGCTTCTTGTGTGGAGTTTGTTTTTTCACTCCTAGGGTTTCTTTCACTTTTTCTTCCTCATTATTTTTTTTTCTTCTTCTAAAACCAGGATTCAAGCCAATCATTTCCAAGTGTGAGGCAGTCGTGCAACCATTCAAGCATCACTGGTTCCTTTTTAATTTACCATTTGTTTTCTTTCATTTGGACTTGAACGTGTCGTCTTTCTTTTCATTCCTTTTGCCCTCATTTCTGTTTTCTTCCTTGCTTCCTTTCTGTTTCCTTCCAAAATGCAAAATGATTTTGTTAATCCTACCAGTAACCATAAATAAACATAAAACACATGTTTATACATTTAACACATAGAAAGTTTACATTCAAAATGTTATGATCTAATAGCAAATGGCTGAAAGCGATCCATGACTGACCTGGTGTACATGCCCCGTAATTTTTTGTCTTGAACTGAAAATGTTATTTAAGTAAAAATATTTGTTGGTTTGGTTTAGTTAGTTTATTGTCAAAATGAACTGAACAGGTTTGAACTGGAACAAACAGACTGAGGTGTTATGGCACACTTGTGTGCTGTAAGAATTTATCAGGGGTGGCAGAGCAAATTATCCAATTTCGTTAAATTTTTCCCAAAAATCTGTTACATATATATCTTTGTTTATCTATCTATGCTAGTGACATAGCGTGACAGTCAGAACAATTAAATACTCTTCCATTAGATGGCAGTATTTGTACAATTAACCTTTATATCCACCGGTTGCCATTAATACAACAGAATAAGTCATAGTTTCCTGCAACTATATCAGCCTTGTGTTTAATTACACAGGCCCTGATTTCACAATGGGTAAGTCAATTTGTAAGGAAATTTATCATCATTATTTCAGTATTCATGCATTTCGTGGTGTGTCTTTTTTCGCGTGTGCCTTAAGTTTTCTCATGATAAAATGGTTCATTGGCTCAACAAAATAAGATAAATAAGATAATTTTCTGCTTTTCCACTTACTTTTGGACATTTTATGGTCACTTTTTGGACATTTGCAAGTCATTTTTTAAAACTTTTCATATATCTTTCGTCTCTCTTTTTGTAACAACTTACAAATTTGGACTCTGACATTTTTTGAATATTTAAATATTCATTAAAAAAAATCTAAATCATTAATTAAATTATAGAATATTTTATCTAAAAATAAAAAAAACTATATAGACAGACAGACAGCCTTTTAGAAAATATAAATAAATCAAACAATTTGCATCATGAGGAGATGATTTAGGCAAAACAATATTTTTTGCACACACAAAAAAAAAGACAAAATTATTTTAAAAGGCTGACGATTATTTTCTACACATTTTTTAAGAGACCCACATGTTCATCTGGATAATTTATAGTTTCCACATTCAGTACTTGTATGCATCTTGGACAGGTGTCCTAATTTAGTTTAACTATAACATGCTTAACAGACTTCCATTTGTGTGTGTGTGTGTGCGTGTGTCTGTGCTTTTGAAGTAAATATCTGTTTTGTTTTCTCCAGGCCTCCAAGTGGTGTTGAAGTCTATAATGAAAGCCATGGTGCCCCTCCTTCAGATCGGCCTGCTGCTTTTCTTCGCCATCGTCATGTTTGCCATCATCGGGGTGGAGTTTTACATGGGCAAATTCCACACCACCTGCTTCAACATCGACACTGGTGAGGAAAAACAACCGTGGTGTTTTTATAGGACATTGAATTTTTGCCAGGACGTTTTTTTTTTCTTTTCTTTTTTACAGTATATGGCATTACATATTTATGGCCATCAATTTTTTATAGCTTCTGTGTGTACATGTGACTGACGCTGCAGGTGTTCCAACAGAATATACTTATATCAAGCATAATGAACAGGCACAAACATAATTTCTGACAGCCTTTTGTCATACCTTGATTTGGATTTATGACACCATGTTATTCAGGCAGTGATTGATAGCTTCTGCTGAGACTCATGATAGAACTCAACCTCCGACAGTATAAAGGTGGTTGCTCAATCCATTTCTCTCCTGCATCAGAAGTGCGTACCTCTGATTACGGTCACACTAAAACCTGACGCTGCATCTCGCAAGTGCACACCGAGCGCTTTCTTTTGTTGTTTGTGTATATGCTGCAGCTTCTTTTATTCTAATCATGTAGATTGAAGGGTTATAAAATGGTCGGCTTTAACAAACAGACATTGCAAATGCGTTTTTTATTCCAGGAAGCTGATGTTTTGCGCGTTTGTCTTGTCTTTAAGTGAGAGTGAAGGTACTTCAGCTTGCCACATGGGAAGTGAGCAAAATGTGTTTTCTGAAATTAAACTTTGTCGAGCCCGTGGACGGAATCCAGATCTTGTGTCAGCACCTTGGTCAGTGACTCGGATTGGAAATTAACTTTGCATGTCTTGTATAAATTTAGCATGGGTAATAAATGTAGATCTTTAAATGTTCAAATTTGATTTTGGATCAGAGTCCATTATTCTATGCTCAAACATTAGATTGCTGGTAGTGAGTTGCTGTTGCTGCTGCTGCTGCTGCTGCTGCTGCTGCTGCTGCTGCTGCTGCAGCTGCTGTATATGATTGAAGTATTTGAGTGTTATGAGGGGTGAAACGAGCCCTCGAATAGTTTGAGTACCTAAAAAAAACACTGAGTCAAGCCAAACGCAGGAACTATTGTTCACTTTGCATATACTAATTAAATTGTTCATGACAGTAACATGGCGTCAACGCGGTGAGAAGATCTTTAAAATAAACCTTCCCTTACCAAATAATATTTGGACATCAATGCATTGGTATGCTTTTATTTAAGTTGTTCCCGGCAGTGTCAATGTCACAATGGCTGACTGTGTGCTATACTGACATCAACAACACAGCGTCACCCTGACTTACCAATTTAAGGGCACAAAAAAATTATTATTTTTTTTTTATGTTGCCAGCATATAGCGACGTCTCCAGTGTTAGCGGCTAGCAGCATTAGCAGCTAGCAAAGCCACAGCAGTAAACACTTGCGGAGGAATTTTAAAGTAACCATGAAATGGCGAGAAGTCCCCAAAAATAGCACAGAGGATTGCCAAATGAATTGCTTTCAATGATCAACCACTCTGTCATGGAAAACACTGGCTTTCGTTGTCTTATGGAATTTTTTAAGCCAATGTACCAACTTCCTTCTCCCAACTAACTAAATGAACCCATGGGATGCACACATGGGGATATTTTTGCTGTGTTGACAACAAAAATGACATTGGAGGATTTTTTTTTAAACTTTTCTAGCCTTGGACACAACATGTCAATACAAGTTAATTGTATCCAATCAAAAGACGGAAGAAAATGATTCCTAAAAAAGGCATGATACCAGGAGTTAAAAAGAAAAAGGTCAAACCAATAGGGAAGCCATATGAAAAAAAAATCTGTATTTATTATATTCGTATTCATTGTTTTAGTTGTTAAAGCGAGTTTTGAATGTTGTAAGTCTACATATGTGTTGATGTGCATTCAAATACAAAGGCCTTATAAAGGTGCATGTATCAAAACTAAGAGTACTCTCGAAGTAGTTTAATAAATTACTATAAGATTTGTCCTAATACAGTGACTCGAGAACCCCCATCAGTCTGCTGAAATGGGCCATTGTTTAATGTACTGATAAGAATTATGATAACTCTCTGAACGCTGCTGGTGTCTTGAGAGAGAGAGTGAGGGAGAGAGAGTAAGAGAGAGAGAGAAGGAGAGAGAGAGAGAGCGAGAGAGAGAGAGAGAGAGATCAAAGTGTGAGCAGTTGTGATGTCTTGCTCTATACATGATGTCATTGAGTTATTTTAGTCTCAAAGACCCAGCAGGATTTAAGATGTGCAGCACTGGTAACAACATTCTGTGAATGGGCAGTTTCTGATGTTTTCTCTTTATATACAGTAGATCTGGGAAATATAGTAAATGCTAATCAGCTAAAAAGAGGTCCAAACTAGTGTGAATTTCATAAACTAAACAATATATTTTCATCAATGGATATATATATATATATACATATACATACGACAACTAAACTAGATGAGGCAAAACCCTTCATTATTAAACAATAACTGGGATTAAATCAGTATGCATTTTTGTGGTCTCATGAAAACGAGGCAAAATGCACTTCACTGAAGAACAAAGACTGGGCTAAAATCTTTGGACATTTTAGGTCACAAACAAAGACAAGATGAAAATTCTATAATCTAATCTGCCACTATCACACAGTGACACACCCCATTTCAAATCAAGACAGCAAGTGGATTCACATTGAAAGGTTCCAAGTATGCGCGGGGCCCGGGAGAAAGAGAAGAAAGAATATGGACACATTTTTGCTACACTGAAGTGCAGAAAATTACCTAATACTTGATTTTAGTCAAAGTCAAGGAATTTGACCATAAGGTAGCTGGAAAATAACACAAACCGGAAGAGACACATCTCAGTTCACTACAAAGACACCATAAAACATCGTCGTAAATTTACCAACAATTTGCTGGTAACGTAACATTAAATCAACAGCTATGCTATGTTCCAACAATAACATTACACCTTGCGCAAACTAATGCTTGCTAACTTGCTAGCTTGTGGCATGTAGCGATAGTAGCAACTTGTTGACATAATTGGGTGGGAAGTTGAATTTGTGCTAACTGAGATTATACTGTTAGGGCATCTATGGTTTCAGTTGGATTGCAAATTTAAAGCTGTCTGTATTGTACTTCTAAATCAAAGGTGGTATAAACCATGCCAATGCATCAAGATCTCCTTCTGCTGCAGGAGAATTTCACTTTTGCCTTTGATTCTACATCCCTTTTACTTTCCCAGAGATCTTAAACATACTATGGACTATATGCACAAAGCACTTCCGCATTCGATGTATGAATGCACCCAACCTTCTGGTGCGGAGAGACTTCAGCGGAGCGCACTGTTGATGTGATGTAAAACCCTAAGCCAAAATCTTTGACCCACGCTCCTTGCTTTAACACTATGTCTATCAGAATTTGAACACTACTAATTAGATCACCCAGGGCCGTAATTTTAACGGCTTGAGCTCTGGTAATGATGTCATTGCTTAAAATGATTATTACAGGTAAATACAAGCCATTCGAGTAGCTACTAAAGCTATTTTTTTTTTTATGTAAATGTAAATTCCCTCAATACGCCGACACGAAGGCAGCGTGTGATGTCATCCACTCTGCTGTTAGCTACACTTCAAACAATGCACCGCGAGATGTGGGTTTTGATCTCTGGGGATTTAAATCACGCCACTTTAGATAAGACTATGCCTGCTTTTCCCCAGCGTGTGGATTGTAAAACCATGAATGCAGGCAGGCAGACTGCACCGATGGCTGGATCAACTTCTGTACGAATGTTATTCCTACAAAAACACTGTATGTACACTGCTTTGCAAACAACAAGCCATGGATCACAAATGACATGAAAGGTCTTCTGAACCAGAAGGGATGGCCTTTAACAATAGTGAGCCACTAGAGCTGCAATGGAGACAAAAGTGCAGTACAAAAGGGCGTTGAAGCAGAAGCTGTAAAACAACAGCATGAAGGAGGCATGTGAGTGGATGAAGATCATCCATGCAATTCCAAGGCAGGTGCCACCATTGAGGGGGATGTTTGGACAGCAAATCAGCTCGACGTGTTCCTCAAAAGACTCAGATGAGGTCATCTACGCAAAACAGCCCAATGCACCTTGGGCTGTATATAACCTAGCCTTATTAGTAGATTTTTGCATTGCACTTAATACACTTGAAATTCTGTGTACTGTTATAAAGAACTTGTTTTTGTTAGTAAGTGACAATTTTTTCTTGCACTCGACGAATACCCTGTATGAAAACATTAAAACATACTAAATCTGATAAAACTAATCTAAAACAAAACATTTTCGAACAAATAAAAATGATTCAACTATATGATCTTTGTTTTCCTCTATGCTCCGTTTATGATGTACTCAGGGACGTCAAGAGTCGAGCCACTTAAAAACACACTTCTCCGTTTTTGTGTGCGTTTATGTGGATGTTTTTTTTTTTTTAATAAATAGATTTTTTTTTTCTACATGGGGAGGGGGGACTTTTTTTGTTTTAAAAACACCCCGCTACATGCGTACAAGGAATAAAAGTGAGAGTTGGGTTACACCCTTTACTGGCCACCAACCATTTACTAACATACGTGTATACACCTGTAGACCATTTAGTCGTTAACTAATCTCACATGCTTCTCTTTGGGACGTGAGAGGAGACCGAGTTCTTGGAGAAATCCAACAAGGAGAATGCACAGTATGGCCCATACAGAGATGTTCTTATAGATTCAAACCCGGATCTCATGACTGTGAGGCAGATGTGCGAAACACTAACATCTACATTTATTATTTTAAAAATACATCTTTAGCACAAAATGTCATTGCACAAATTGTTTTCTACAGCACAAAATTGAAATGGCAGCCTGTAATGGCTGAATTTAACAGGAGAAATACACTTTGTAAAAGCCAATTGGCACCTTAGATGTTCCCGCACCGTCCTCGGGCACCGAGTCCGGCTGACACAGCATCTGTCAATGAGAAGCAAAGGGCCCATTTTACAGGAGTGGCACTAGAGGCATGTTGGCTGTGCAAAGTGGCTCTGCACATCATTGTTACAACTTGATCGCAGAAAGAAATGTTGGCCTTGGAAGCATCTGTTGGACTCAGCACATTCATTCTTCACCCTCCAATATTTGACGTGCACCTGCACAACCTTTTCAATCGTCTCTCAGCATCTTCCATGCAGTCCAGAACAATTAAAGCTGAAGAATGCTGGTAAGAAACTTTACTGAATGATCCGATATGTGACATCGGAAATAACTGCAAGCAAGCAATTTTTAAAGTTTTTTTTTATGATGAAGTCCTTAAGTTACGAAAATTACAAACATTTCATGTTTGAGAAGATTTGTGTTTGTCTCTGGGAAATAGCAGCAAAAAAACACAACAAATCTTCAGGAAAGCTCAACAGTCCAAACTGCAGGAGCATACAATAACCTAAAAATACATTCACGATACGTGCAAACAAACCACATAAAGAAATCTAATGGAAAACTCTTGTTGCCTCTCACCATGGTGCTCTGCAAACTGCTTACATGCTACGTGTAGTCACAATAATCATATTCTGCGTGCAAGCAGCATATCAATAACACTTCACTTCATCCTTTTAGTTGCCGATGCTATCACAAATGTTGCGCTACCGTGCACACACTTCGTCACAAAATACAAAGAAGGGCTGGCTACACAGCCATTTAGGGTACAAATGAATGTGTTCATAATTAGTACAACGGTTGGTTTGGTCTGCACTAAAATAACTGCAATTGGATTGTAAAGAATTAAAAAGCTCTAATTTGAGGACCCTAGTTGAACAGCACACAAGTGAGTCTAGGACATTTCAACGTAGTGCGGTATTTCCTTTGACATGTATATGTCCAGCGCACCTGACAGTTTGGTGGCTGAAAGTAAACTTTACACCTGCTGGAACCATGTCTAACACAATTTTGGCAGATCAATTCTCAACTCCGGGGAGATGTGTAGTGGATATCTTGGTATTCCATTCAGGAGTATGACAACAATGAGCATTCAACTCTCAATCATTGCATAAATCAATTTATTGAATACATATTATAATCATTATTATCGTTTTTTAAATATGGAGAGCGGAAGTAGGGGTTGCGGGTCACATATGAACACATTAGATCTGGGTGGAAGGTGGTTGCCAAGATCCCACTTAGCAGATCTGTGATCTCCCTAACCAATGTTAGTAGCAAATCAGTGTTTTATTTCCCCATGTCAAGGATTATCATGATGCATTTAATGGGAATGAGAGGAGCTGCTACGGCTGGCGGTGAATCAAGTTGGCTGTGTTCATGCCCACAGAACCATTTTTAATATGTGCCACGCTGCGCCTGCTTGCATGGGTCTACGAAAATACCAGAGCTTGGTCTAGCCCACCCCTGCACAGATTTAGACCGCGCCTCCTGCCAGACATGCAGCCTACATTTTTCTTAATGTCATTTTTCCTGTACTTCATAAGATTACAAATTGAATTGTTGACCAACTTAAATGGCTTCAATTGGTAACAAACGATTGAATTAAGTTAATCCAAAGTGAATATATTAAGTTTAATGAACTCGTCGTTAATTAAACTTAATATATTCACTTTGGATTGACTTCAATTGCGCGTAACCAATTGAAACAATTTTATTAAGTTGAATATATTAAGTTGAATATATTAAATGTAATGAATTCATAATTAATGAAACTTAATACGTTCACTTTGGATTAACTTAATCAATTGTGTGTTACCAATTGAAGCATTTTTATTAAGTTTGTCAACAATTCAATTTGTAATACTAAATTCACAACAATTCTCTTTTTAGAGTGTAATTTGAGAATTTGGAGTGACAAGCAGGACACACATATTGTAAGATAATATTAACATTTTGAGTGGGTTGACTTTTTTCTGAAAATATGCACAAAATGAGCTCTTGCACTTAATGTTGGTTTGTTGTCCGGCAGTTTTGTGCCATCCTTGAATGGTCGTTTTTATATATGAGAGCCCTTTGCGTTGGAAGAAATCGCAGAATGTGGTTATTTGTTGATTGTTTAAACCCTCTGCTGTTGAAGGCTGGATTTTTTTTTAATAGATTCATTGAGCATGAAAAATATTACTGTGTTGTATCATTAAAAGTTGGCATTTTTGTCATACATCTGGTTAGAAAGTGTGTGGTTCTGTGTCCTCCCAATTGCTATTGAGACAGACACCTTTCAAACTGGCATTAATTGTTTAGACGAGTGTTAGACTCTACATAGTAAACAGAAAACTTTCCCATATATACAATTAAATGTTACAGCCTAATATTTTGTTAGTATAGTTCAAGTCTAGCTCAAATGTTTTCTTTAAACCACCACATTAGTAAACTGATCAATGTTGGTGTCTACGGACAAGCGAATGTTAAATGTGTGTCGCTGAAGATTCAGTCGATGCTGCTGTCTGCTGGAAAGTGATCTGTGCCACAGCCGAACCTTTAAATTCAATGATGGATCATCGTACAGGCCGTCAACCTGCGGCCACACGCTCTGTAGTGATGGACAGAATGAGGCTGCTGCACCACTCTGAATGATAGGGTCAGCAGGGTCAATGGTGTTCACTGAGAGAAATCAGTTGAAGTGGGCTGAGCACTTACCAGCGATGGACGCCTTTGGAAAGCTTAACTGATGATAACTGATGGTGTACAGATCATGGGACGACTGCAGCAGCATTAGGGGGCTGGAGGAAGCCTGACCTGTGGGCCGCTTGAGGCTGCTCCATGTACAACCCTACTTCCTATATGTATACTCACTGTATCTGTAAAGTAGCGTTAGAGCCACAAAAGAAGCCATTCTAAAACATATGCCTCTTTTTCATTCAGGTGAAAAAGCAGCAGAATGGCCTTGTGGTCTGGAGCCCCCAGCCAGGTTGTGTCCCAATGGGACGCAGTGCAGAGAATACTGGACCGGACCCAATTTTGGTATTACCAACTTCGACAACATCCTGTTTGCCGTGCTCACGGTCTTCCAGTGCATAACCATGGAGGGCTGGGTCGACATCCTCTACAGCGTAAGTTGATACACACTGTGGTCTCGCTAGAATTTAGTAGGAAGTTGTACAAAACGTCACACACAATACATAGTGACTGAACTATTTTCCAGCATTGTGACCGTCATTGGGCCAAGCACAGTATGAACGCTCAAACTACCTTAGTGACCCATCGAAGGAGCAAAAATCCACCAAACTTCTGTCAAATTTCACAATTTCTGAGAAATTTGTAAATAGGTAATAATTAATTATAGGTACTACTTTCAAAGCTTATAGCTTCTGAAATATTACATTTGAATAGGAATTGTGATTGTTTAAAAAGGCAGTCACAGTGCAATGAAGCACTGCAGATAGAGATGCGGCCACGCAATTTATGGCCGTCAGCCGGACAATCTTTCCAGCTAGACAAGTACTTTTATCTTTTTAAGTACTCCTCCCTACACACTTGTGCTATCTTAAGAGGGTTTTTCAGGTCAACAAAACAGACAGTCCAAACAGACAAATAAGAAAGGAAGAATCCTCAAAGGATGGTAGTGGGTTATCCAAGCAAAAGTCTGGTACAGTCCAACAAGATTGTGAAGAAAATTTAAGTCTCACATAGAGAGTTATCAGCATCAGCCAGAAGCAAAGGCAGCACTAGTAATTGATGATTTGTTGATGTTGTATAGTTCCTATACTGTATTTTCTATACTGCTGATTATGGTGTTCAGTGTTAGGTAACTCTAACCCCAAATGTGAGTGTCTATATGCAAATCAAGTACCTTTTGTTGGTTCTAGATTTTTCTTACTGTCGAGAATAATAATTATTGCTCACAGATTCAATTTATACAGATTCTCAGACGTATTTTACTCAGACAACAAGGGTTGCATTGGATTTTTAAAGGGTACATATTGGCCAGGTTCTTCGTATACGCTGTGATGGGGGGAAAAAAAGCTGTTTATCAAAAATAACATAGTTATATCAAATAATAAAACTGGATACAATAATACAAACTAAATAAAAATGAATAAACGCCTGCATTACAGTTTATTGTGAATAGAATGAGTCATTCTCATTTTAATTAATTGTATTATTAATAGTTGAATCATAATTGTATAACCAAAAATAAAGAAAACATTGTTAAATGTATGTCTATTTCTATTTTACTAATAATTGGCCAAACAGACAGATATTTCATAATACTGTATATAAAAAAAATAGGCTAAATACATTTTAACCAGCTCAGTTTTTGAAACATGGTTAAATGAAGGCAGGATACAAAGGGATTATTTTGCCAGGATGGCCCATTTTTCACTCAAAACCCCTCTTTGTGTATATTTTGATCAAGGTAATGAAACTAGCTTGCATTTTCAATTTTATCAATTTGTTTTGGAGGAATCAGTACGCAACTAAGTAACCTCTTTCTGCTCACCTCCCAAATACTTGCTGGGATTCTTCAAAGGAATCAGACACAATTTGTCCATTCAAAATCATCGTATGTACATTGCTTTTAATGTCCATACACAGCGATCAATCATAACTTCATGTGAACAACTGTACTGAAAATATAATTGTGAATTTTTGTGCAGACATAATTTTTACATATTATTACATAAGTGCCAATGTTCAGTCCATTCAAAGGTCTCTTTTATAATGTAAATGTACAACAGACCGGACTAAGGACCGAATGGGCTACAGGATGCAGTACAAAGTATAAGGAAACTGGCATTCTTGTTTCGCCTTGTTGATCCACTCTCCACAGAAAGCCCAGGGGAGATATTATTATTATTATTATTATTATTATTATTATTATTATTATTATTATTATTATTATTATTATTATTATTATTATTATTATTATTATTATTATTATTATTATTATTATTATTATTCCTTGAAGGCATTTAAACCCTTTCTTTTACAACAGGTTAATTTTTCCTTTCCTATGAGACGCCACATATAGCGAGTCACATAGCAAGCGAGCCATCTTTCCACTTCCTTCCTGCTCCATTCATTTCACTCCAAACATCTCCTGTAGCTTTTCTAGGCTCATTATGTTAAGCGCTTGCAGACTCTCACTGGTTTGATCTAGGACAGCATTTCCATTCTGTTGATACATTTCCCTTTTTATTCTTAGTATTTCCTTTTACTGCTGCTGAGAAATATTTCATCCTTTTCCTTTCTGCAGGGGATTTATCACAGATTACCTCGTATTCCTCCAAACATGTCAGACTTTATTTTCTGCAGATTTTTATAATTCTTCTCTGCATTAATAAATCTCCTGGTTTCCAAATATATAAATCATACATTTTAGCTGTGAAGAAATAATCCATTTATCATCGCAGTTACAGTATGATAATCTGTATTTGCTCTGTAGGTTCCAGATTAAAAAGTACTTTCGGCAGATTTGCATTGTTAATTCATTTAAATGTTTTAATTGGTTAATTAAAATTTGCTAACTAAAAACCCATTGATTTGGAAAAAAAAAAGTCAGCAGTACAGAGATTAGAGTCCTCAATTAAAAGTTAGAAAGAACAAGGTTCCAAGAATCATAATGCATTGTATGCATTCTAGATTAGTGAAGGCTAAACCTCCGCAGGTTACATTACAATACTCAGAGGTTACATTGCCATGGACTACAGTAAATGGTGCGCACTCTGAGAAATAAGATCTCAACCAATAAATTGCTGAGCCTTTAACACCAATACACGTTCCGTGGCAATCTAGAAGTATTTTACATGGTCAACGGTATCAAAGGCAGCACTGAGGTCAAGTAATAATATTCAGTAAGTGTCAGAATTCATAGCTAATAAACCAGATCAGTGGGCCTAGTGGTAGAGTGCACGCTCTGAGACTAGGAGGTTGTGGGTTCAATCCCCGGCCAGGTCATACCAAAGACTGTAAAAATGGGACCCATGTCAATGCTTGACACTCAGCATTAAGGGTTGGAATTGGGGGGTTAGATCACCAAATGATTCCTGAGCGCGGCCCTTGCTGCTGCTCACCGCTCTCTCAGGGGATGGGTCAAATGCGGCGAAAGAATTTTGCCCCACTTAGGTGGGTGTGACAATCAGTGGTAACGTCATTAGTCCCTAATATTTTGTTGTCAACTACTGAATGCCAAATTAAATGAAAAAGATACAATTCGGACCAGTGTCCTTATCTTGAGGACGCCTTATAGTCCCCAAGCCCAATTTAATAGAATTGAAGCATTTTATGTTAAATTGGAAAATTGTGATAGGCCTATTTGTATGCCTTCTGGAGGAATAGTTCTCAGCTATTGTCACAATGGGACCTGCGTTTTTATCTTATCACTAAGTCATGACCTACTTTTGAGTTAAAAACAAAAGAGACAATGTATTGTTCAAATATAGTCTTTTTAGACATATGTTTATCACATTGTCAACCATTCACAGTCTTAACCTAACATGCCTGTTTTGGGAATGTGGGAGACCCAGAGAAAACGTACACAAGCACAGTGAGAAGATGCAAAGGCCACACATGGAGGTCGGAGCATGGATTTAAACCCCCAACCTCAGAATTATGAGGGGGGTGCTAACCAGTTAGCCTGTGCTGCCAATTCTGAACATTTATTAATTTTTTTTTTTTTTAAAGCCTCAAGGGGCAATTCAGTTTACACGCTGCTGTATACAGTATATTTTGTGTTGCACACCTTTGGAGCTGGGGTGGTGGGGTCGGTGCATTGCTGGTGATTTGCCATTTTTTTCATTTGTCCACATTGGAACTCAAACTTTGTCCAAAAGCCCAAGTTGTTAGAGAGCCCAAATTCTGAGAGATTAGCTACTGTCACCCGTTGTAGCCAAAAAACACAAACGACATTTGTTGTGAGGGGCTGAAATTTTATTTTTAAATTTAGGGTGACCAGGTGTCCTAGTTTAACCGGGACACCCCTTGAGCCTTGTGTATAAACCATGGTAAAGTCAGCAGTAAATAAGTGTACCTGACCAATCATAAATGCCAAACATTGTATGTGGGTACTATCGTTAACTGAGTATCTGTATTTTTTTCTTTTTTACTACCTGTCTGCAACCCACCCATAAAGGTTTCACGACCCATTTTTTGGATACCGACTCCCAACGCACCAGTTTGAGATTCTGTATCTGGGAACAAATGAGAAACAAGAGGATGTGGATTAATTATGAAGACAGAATAGGATATGGGAAGAAGCTTTCTTTTGCTCATTAAAAATGTATTATCTACAGGTACTCAAATATTAACCTTGTAGACTATTCGCAATTGTGAGCAATCCGATCTTCTTTCCCTGAAAAGAGTCATAACATTAATGTCTCTTTCCGTGCAAAAGACATTTGCAAATCAGAAAGCCAACAAAAAACAAAAATCACAAGCCCTCTGGGCCAATATCGGGGTTGGAGAGTGGAATATGTTGGTACAATTAAATGAAGATTATCGCACTAGAGTTAGTGTGGAAATTATTTGCTATATATACCTGTAGAGTATATTAGCATTCAGTAAAAAACAAAACAAAACTGCTACTAAGGATAGTATTACACTGCGTTGATGTGACTCAATTCCATTTGTTTGCTCAATTCCAATTAGAAATACTCGCCATCTTAGATATCTAGTCATAAACCTGCTGGGACTAGGACACTGATCTGTGTTTGTTTTCTCTGTATAACCATAATGAGTTAATGTCCACTTTTTAAGATGGAGTACAAAGTTGACAGAGAATTGAGAGACTTTAGATCCAGTTGTGAAGCTACAATATGATAACAAAGGAGCTGCCATAAGCAACAACAATCTCTAAACAATTGAAATGGTCATTTAAATGATGTATGTTTCTAATTTGTTGATTCTTTAAAAGAGTTGAGCATTTAGATTTTCGTAGACATCAGTATTTTTAGCTGCTATAAATCAATAGTGTTTGATCTAATAATGATTGATTTCAATCTTTGTGTTAATTGTCATCTTAAACACACATTTATTAAAACATAAATTAAAGTTTATTAATTGGAAAATATATTTTTTGTACAAGCTAGTAAAGTCAGAGGTGCATTGGTGCATCTTGTTGTTTCTTTGTTTTGCGAAAGATTGTTCCACTAGCATGCTAATGTTGCTAAGTTAAGCGACAGCATCCTAAATCAGAGAATCATTCCCATTGACTCGCTCTTGTCAAGTTGCCACACACACTTCAACATGTGCTGGCGAGCACTAAATGTTGTGAAAGTCAGAAGGTCCGTGTTATTCTTCACCAATTTTATCTTTTCGCCCTGATTACAAATTGATGCAGGAAATGGTTAAAGGGGACTTTGTCCACCCCACCTGTGCTGTTGCTACCAAACACTGCACAGTAATTCCTATTCGCTATCAACAAAATTTACACACTCACAACACGTCGGAGCATAACTCGTCAATCTTTCCAACATGGCAGCCGTGGCCGTAATTATCATTGTAATTGTCACAAGGTGAATGACATCAGGGGGAAATATCTATCTATCTAAACAAGTGTAGCATAAACACACAGATCCGATATACCCTGTCAGCATGAGCTTGATGTCATACACTGATTAACGACGCTGGCGTTTGCCCAAACAACCCAAATAAACACACTATAACATATAACAGGATTTACAGTACTTGGTTATTTTATTTCACACTTGTTCGGTTGGCAGACCCTCCAGATATCCAACTACAGTGCTTGTGTACAAGCACGGAAAAAGTCAATTTTCTATAATAAGTATGAATGGTTGTTTGTCTATCCTAGAGGTGACAAACTTTTTCGTTTGAGGGCCGCATACAGAGAAATGAAAGCATGCAAAGGGCCACTTTAAATGTTCAGCTTTAATTTATAAAGCACACTAAAATGAATTAAGTTAGCAATTATATTTCTAGTTAATTTCAGAAATGCATAACAGCCTTTTGTTAGATCTGATAAAGCAAATAGTTCAGGAATGTTTAAGATTTTGTGGTGGCTGTCAGCAGAAAGTGGAAGAAACTATTTTTCCTTCTAAAATATAATAATCTTTATTCATCAGTGTTTTGAAAAGAAATGTTATTTTAGTTGTAAATAGTTTATTTGTATTTCTGATTATTTAGAAACATATAAAAAACATATACAAAATGTTTTTGTCATGTCGCGGGCCACTGAAAAATCCTGGTGACATATACATAATGATGGGATGGATTGATGTCCTTTTAAAGTTGTATTTATATTTTTTGTTTTAGTTCATTAAAGCCGCCACTGTAATATAAATACTACACTGTATGTTGTGCTACATTTTACAATCGCTCGTAATGTCTTATTTTATAGGATATTACTAAGTCTTAATTTTATAAAAGTAATTGATGTGAGCAGGCGTGTTTTGTCACAAGTGCCTCGTAGACAAAAAGTTGTCACTGAGCAATGCACCAAGAAAAGACGCAACCTTATCATGCAAAAAGAAGCTTGTTTTTGCATAGCGATGACCTTAAATGAAACCCAGACCATTTGTATGAGTTCAACAATAGAGGCTGATACAACAACTTTGAATATAATAACAAATCAGGTAAATTACTTGCAAACCAACTTCAACGTAATCGGGAAAAATCGCTTATAACGGCTATTAAAGGTACAACTGGTGAATGTACACAATCACCAGAAGAAATTAATCAAATTTTTTATAATTATTATCACAACTTATACTCAGAAACTAATAAACCTAACCCAGAGCATATTGAGGCATTCCTCAGTAGCTTAAGTATACCTCAGGTAACTACTGAATATAAAGATATGTTAGATGCACCACTTACTATAAACGAGTTGTACAGTGCTCTAGATAGTATGCCAAATGGCAAAGCACCCGGCCCGGATGGTTATCCGGCTATATTTCTAAAGCACTTCTGGTCAATGCTTGCTCCACTATTCTTAAGAGTAGTAACAGAAATTAAAACTAATGGTCACATACGCCCACACATGAATACAGCAGCAATTAAACTTTTATTAAAGCCAGAAAAAGACCCCACCCTTCCATCAAGTTACCGTCCGATTTCACTAATTAACACTGATATTAAAATTATCACTAAGGCTTTTACATCTAGATTAGAAACAGTAATCCCGACAATCATTCATAGCGACCAAACAGGCTTTATTAAAGAGCGTCACTCTACTAATAATATTAGAAGGCTCTTTAACCTTATTAGTATGTCACAGCGGCATGATAAAAAGGCAGTTATTATATCATTGGATGCAGAAAAAGCTTTTGATAAAGTTAACTGGTCCTTCCTCTTTGCGGTTTTAAATAAATTTGGCTTTGGGAAGTCATTTATTCACTGGGTGTCAGTATTATATGATTCTCCTAAAGCTACTGTTACTACTAATGGGATTATATCTAAGAGTTTTACTCTACAGAGAGGCACAAGACAGGGATGCCCACTGTCGCCTTTATTATTTGCAATATTTATTGAACCGCTTGCATTAGCCATACGCCAGGAAAGAATGATTCAAGGAATTCACTCTGGGGTAACAGAACATAAAATTAATCTATATGCCGATGATATTTTACTTTATTTAGAAAAGCCTGCTATTTCATTAGGGGAAGTATTTAACTTAATAACTAAATTCTCACAGTTATCAGACTATTCTATTAACTGGACAAAATCAACACTTCTACCTATTACAGAAAATTCATGGAACCCTGCAAGCCAGGACCCATACTACTCATTTCCTATAGGTAATTTAAAATACTTAGGCATAAAAATCTCACCTAAATTAACTGATTTAGTTCATTTAAATTTCACTCCACTTCTGGATAGCATTTATAGTGACTTGGAGCGCTGGAATAATCTTCCTATTTCTCTAATAGGACGAATAGCCACTATTAAAATGAAAGTTTTACCCAAAATAAACTATTTTTTCTCAATGATTCCATTTAAACCTACGGCTAACTGGTTCCAGTTGTTGGACTCAGCCGTTACAAAATTTTACTGGAAAAAAAAAAAAGCAAAGATTAGTCTATCTACTCTTCAGAAAAATAAATCCAAAGGAGGTCTAGAGGCACCAAATTTTATGCACTATTATATAGCCAACCAGCTACAATATATTATTTTATGGGCACAACCCAATAGAGATACTAACTGTTGGCTGGAACTAGAACAGAAGGATTGTAATAACCTCAGACTCCTAGATTTACTCTTTATTACAACATCGATTAAGCGCCATAACTGCTTTAAAAATCCAATGATTTCCGCCACCCTGACTGCCTGGTGGAAGGCACTAGAAATGACAAAAGCCAAAGTGGAGCCCAGCGGGCTTTCTCCCCTATGGCATAACCCCGACTTTCAAATTAACAACCAATCGTTTTATTTGAATGTGTGGGAGCAGAAAGGAATTACACATCTCCACCATCTCTTCTCAGATAATATGTTTATATCATATACATCCTTGCTCCAAAAATATAAAATAAAAAACGGAAACTTTTTACATTATTTGCAAGTTAAAAGTATGATAAAGAAACAAATTCCAACACTCCAGGGTACGCTCCAACCGCCTGTTTTAGCTAAAGATATTACCAAGCTTTCTCCGACAACAACAAAAAAACTCTCAAAAATATATAAGTTACTTTCATATACTGATAAAACGTCTTTACCCATCTCAAAATGGGAAACAGACTTGTCTATAGCTCCGGAATCTGTCTTTTGGATTCAAGTTTGTGAAAATGTTTTTAAAATGACAAAACACACAAATTTACAACTTATCCAATATAAAATTATTCACAGAACATACATTACTCAATATATGATGAAGAAAATGGGACTCTCAGACTCCGACATTTGTCTCCAGTGTTTACAAAACACTACAGACACTTATTTTCATGCTTTATGGTTATGTACTCCGGTTATGTGTTTCTGGACTAAAGTCTTAGAAAAACTTTCCGCTGTCTTGGACTGTAGGATACCGTTCTCTCCAAACTTGTGTTTGCTAGGTGACTTAACAACAATTGACTTACCACATAAACAATTTCAATCTATACTTGTAGCCCTTACTATCGCAAAAAAAACAATTCTTGTTAACTGGAAAAATAAACAAACTTTGAATATCGACCAATGGTCTAACCTCCTCATAAATCATATTTTAATGGAAAAAATATCTGCCTCAAATAAAAACCAAATGTCAAAATTTAAAGAAACATGGTCTACGTATATAGAATTTTTTAACCTAAACTTGGATTTTAATTCTGCCTGTTAGCGAGAGCCACAGCAGCGTTATAACTGGCATTGATGTTTCTGTATTAGGCAATTTGTAACTAATGGTTGTGTTTCCATAGTCAGGAACCCGGCTGCTGCCAGCGGGATCGAGCGGATTCACCTCCGATGGGCACCAGGGGTTGATATTCGGATTCACGGCATGCCAGTGGGTTAATTCTGTGGGTGCTGTCCCCCCTGGCGGGGAGTGGGCGGGTCTGCCCCTCTGTTGGCTGCTGGGTGGCGGCTGCGTCTTGGCCGTTCCCTGGGTCTCTTGGGGGGTGCTGCGTTGCGGGGCTTTCCCTGGTGTCGGGGGCGGCGCCGTTCCGGCGCGGTCCGTCGCTCTGGGCCCGGCGACGCGGTTCGGGGCCTGTGGGCCGCCGGGGTGCCCGGTGGTTCCCTCTCCCCTCCCCCTTCCTCCCCCTTGCTGCCTCTCCCTCCTCGCCTCTCCCCGCCCGTCCTCCGCCTCCCTGTCCCCTCTCCCTCGTCGCCCTTCCTCCTCCTCTCCCCCTCTCCTTGCGTCCCTGCCGCTGCCCCCTGCCCTTCTTGTCGTCCCCTTCCCTCCTCCCTTCCCCTTCCCCGGTACGCCTTCCTTCCCCTCCCCTGGGCCGGGGGCTCCATCCATGGCCCGGGTCTCGGTGCTATGGGGGCCGGCGGGGGTGGCTGGGGTTTGGTGTCGTGCCCGCCCCGCTCCGGTGGGCGTCCTGACACCTCGGGCGGGACCCAGTATCCGGGGGGCGAGCCCTATCGCCCCGCCGGACGGGTCCCATATGCCCGCCGGGGTCCTGGTGGGGTGGGTGGGGGCTTGGTGGGCCGGTGCGCCTCCTGCCCCCGCCCGGTTGGGGGGGGCCCCGCTGGTCACACCTCTTAACTCACTACACTAGGTTTGCACAATACACTTTTATAGACATATAGGGCACATAACACACTTTGGGGGGTGGGGTAGGGTGGAAACACCGTCTTCACCCTACAACTCCCCTCCAATTTTAATACACCACACAACTTGTGGGTGGGGGGGGGGGCTTGTGGGGGTGCCATCGGTTGGGGGCCGCAGTATAGAGCAGTGCTGCGGTCCCCTGTCCGTGTCGCCACCCGCCCCCCCCCCCCCCCCGCCCTATCTATTTTTTTTTAATGCACCACATACACTCAGCAACATGCTTGGGTGGCGGGTGGATCGGAGCGTGGGAATATCATTTCCATCGGCTCCGGTTCACCTGCTCCTAATTTTAATGCACCACACACACACACTTGTATATACACTGGGTGGGGTCACATTCACGGTTTAGGGGTAGAGTTCGCCAGTCCGCGAGCTGGCGGACTCAGTAACAGGGGTTAATTTTCACAAAGAACGCTGGGGTGACGACCGGGGCCTTCCCCCGCTGGGCCTGGGGTTCGGGGGTGTCGGCCGCCCTCCGGTGCCCCCATCTCCCCCTTCTGCCCCCGGTGTTCCGTCCTTCCACACGGCGGGGGGTGGGGTGGGCGCGGCTGCCCTCTCCGCTCCGCTGCCCGGCCCCTCTTCGGCGCCGGTGCCTGGGTGCGGGTGGTCCCCGGGGGCTGGGGGTCGGGGGTTGGGGGGCTGCCGGTTGGTCGGGGTGGGGTCGGGGGGGGGCGGCTTTGTTGGGGGGGGGCGGTGGTGGGGGTTGCGGGGTGGGGGGGTGCTGGGGGTGGGGGGTGTCTGGGGGATTGGGGGCATGGGGGCGGCTGGGGCTGGGTTGGGGTGGGTGGCGGGGGTGGATGGGGGGCGGGGGGTTGTGGGGGGGGGCGGGGGTTGGGGGCCGGTGGGGTGCCTGGTGGGCCTGCAGTGCCCCGTCCTGCTGCGTTGGGCCGGGGGCGCGGGCCGGGTTGGGGCGGGGGGCGCTCCTGCTCCTGGGTTTGCTCTCCGGCCGGTGGCCCTGGTGGGGCCCGGGGGTCGTCCTTTGGCGCTGCCGCGGCCTGGGGGGCCCTGAGGTGTTGCGCTTGCTCTGTTCCGGCGGGGGTCGACGGCTCCCCTCTTTGGTGGAGATTTTCATGCATGCCAGATCCACCACACCAGCATCTACCGAAACTCAGACACAATCTGTTTCCTCCTCAGGTTATTGAATCGGTGGAGGCTGGTGTCTCGGATCTCACGCGGCTTCGTCTGTCCTTCCTTCCTTTTCTCGGTCTCTCCGTTGGTCTCTTGAGGCCTCCCTGATTTTATGTTTTTTGGATTTGTTGGGGTCTGGATGTTTCTTGGGCTGGGGAGGAGTTCTGGTGGGGGGTGTCTGGTCGGTGCTGGATTTCACCTTCCTTGGTTTTCTTCGGTCCCCTCGGGTCTCCTGGTGTTCGATTTAGGTGAACGGTATGAGATTTTTTTTTTCTAATAGGTTTTCTGGTGAGCTAACAAACACACGCACGCACGCACGCACGCACGCACACACACATACTCACCCACACACACAAAAAAAAAAATGTATGTATGTATGTATGTATGTATGTATATATGTATATATGTATGTATATATGTGTATATATATATATATATATATTTAAAAAAAAAAAAAAAAAAAAAAAAAAAAAAAGAGCAATGATGATGACATTTCCGAATGAACAATACTGAGCTCTAAAAAAAGAAAAAGAAAAAAAATAAAAAATAAAAAATAAAAAATAAAAAAAACAATAGAGGCTGATACACCATAGCCCAAGACTGACGTGACTGCTTACACAAAACTTTTTGGAATAAGTCAATGGTTTGAAAATGGAATCATTAATTGTAATTAGCAGGAAATAAGCAGCTTGACAACATGCAAGACAGAATTTAAATGTTTGATCTGCGATTCTACCAGAGCTGTTGAATTGACTATTTTTTAATTCCACTGGTACATCTGTTTCTAAATATATTGCTCTCCACTGAATAGTGTATGTATCCATTCTGTTTGTTTGCCAACAAAAAATAAGAGTGGAGACATGCTGTTCATTGGCAAGGTACAGTTTAAAGAAAACAACATTACAGTTTAGTTGTGCCTCCTAAATGCAGGTGAACAACTCACTTTGAAAATGTCACTTGAAAAGAGGCTTAAATTAAACCCTCTGCATTCTAATCTCTCTTTACTGGCTAATTCCCAAGTCACTTAAGATGTGACTGCAGCAATCTCATGTTATCTAGTGACTACTGGAGCAGCCAATTGGTTGAAGAATCACCTCTTACATAGTTTTATGTTGTCTGAATTACAACCCACATTACCGAAATGAAAACAATTCGCATAATCCTTATTGACGTAGGTTCCTGTTAAGGGACTCAAACCTCCAGATAAACCTAAAGATGCATGCGTCAAGAGCCATCTTGGCATTATCTCCTCATTTGTGCACCCATTCAGCAAAATGACACTGATCTACCAAAGCCACACAAATGATCTCTGAGAATGCTGTAGCTCTGAAGCAGGAAGCGTTAACATTGACACTCTTATTGCTACAGAGGGATATGTCAGTGCCTTTTCAGTGCAGATAATGTGCCAATCTTCATTTCATGCCTTGTAATTTTATTACTTTTTCTTACAATCCAACAGCTGCCATAAGAATTAGAAACGCCTCAAATTATTCCTGCTGTGTCGTGTTAAGAAATGTGTATGGCTTGCATATTCAATTCTATGTCCTCTTTTTAAAAGACCAAAACATTCTTTTAATTTGACTCTTAGTTTATATAAAGGATACTGCGGTTGTTTAATGTAGTAAGTTCATGTATTTTGTGATACCAAAAGTTTTTTGGGAGTCTAAATCACATTTTCCTTTGGCTTTATTTGAGCTGTGTAAATGACTTGTGTGAACATGTTGTCAGGACAATTGTGGCACTTGTCAAACCTGGCGAGCTTGAGCACCCCTGACTTACGAGATGACTCTCTCACTGAAAAATTTAAATTGCAAGGCGAAAATCCGGAGCCAACTAAAGCCGACTCGGTGTGGAACCGAACCGCTCTAGTGGAAAAATGGCATTTGTGTCCCGATTTGGCTAAAGAGCTAAAGAGTCTGCATGTCTCAAGGTTTAGTTAGTGTAGTCTAAGTGTATGAGAATAAGTCATTTGTAGACAATGTTGGAGACATATTCAATTATATTTGTTTTTTTTCTCTTTGAGGAGTGTGTGTGTGTGTGTGTGTGTGTGTGTGTGTGTGTGTGTGTGTGTGTGTGTGTGTGTGTTTGCCTTTGTGTATTATGAGGACATGTCACCTGAATACACGCAACACTGCGAGGACATTTTGAATTATGAGGACACAGCCCATGTCCTCATAATTCATTCAATGCAGAAGTGCTTCTAGGGCTGTAGAAGGCTTAAATCCAAAGTTTTAGCCAATGTCCTTGTAAACCATAATTACATGAATTTGTGTATTTTTGTGTATTTGATGACGCCCCCTGTAGGAAGGTCCTCGTAATGCACCACTTCATGAATTATTCACACCAGTGTATATTTCACAGCATTTGATTGGCTGACCGTCACCTGTCCCCACAATTACGCACATGTCCCCATAATTCCGTTTTTTCTCAAAATGCTGTGTATTGTGAATGTTTGTCTGTAGACGCAGAGCCTTTTTTTTTTTTGCAGCCACCAATTCCTAAGTAGATAAATTAAATAATGAAATACACTATGACATTTAATTATATATTTCAGCATTTAATTCTTGCAGTGGTTGTTTATTTGAAAATATACAATGGTTAACAGCTGTTTATCACATCACTTTGAACAGCTGGAGGCAGAGACAGAGAAACTGTCAGTGCCGTATATTGATTCATCATTTAACATCCCACCCTGCCTTTACAATGTAACATCTTTCTGTACACCAGTGGCCAAATGTTTTGAGAATGACATTGATTTTCTAAAAATCTCCAGTGCTGACTTATTATTATTGTTTTTTTATGATGGCAATTTGCATGTACTCCAGAATGTTATAGTGATTAGATGAATTGCAAAGTCCCTATTTGCCATGAAAATTAAAGTAATTTCCTTTAGTGACCTTACAAACTTTAAGTGAAGAAGGCTTCAGGGCACCCAAGAAAATCCAGCAAATGCCAGGACTATCTCCCAAAGTTGATTCAGCTGCGGGATAAGGACATCACCACCAGTGTAGAGCTTGCTCAGGAATGGCAGTAAGCAGGTATGAGTGCATCTACACCCATGGTGAGGGAGTAAGACTTTTGGAGGATGGCCTGGTGTGACCAGTGAAAAGGGGATTCCATAAATACAGACCAAAATAAGAAAAAAAGAGTTGAAGTTATTTTCTCTGATTAACCCCCTTTCCAAATGTTTGGGGCATCCGGAAAAATGCTTGTCTGGAGAAGAAAAGGTGAGCGCTACCATCAGTCCTGCTTCATGCCAAAAGGAAAGCATCATGTGACCATTCATTTGCAGGGTTGCTTCTCAGCCAAGGAATTGGGCTCGCTCACAATTTTGCCAAAAAACACATGCATCCATTACTAAAGTATAGTACTAAAACATCCTCGGACAGCAACTGTATGACAGCAGCAAGGTTATTTTATTTACTAAAGCAAAAAAACATTTTCGTTAATGAAAAAAAAAAACTTTTTAAAAAACTGAAACTGAAATCACATTTTATGATTACAAAATGATCTATAATTCTAGCAATAATATCCTTTGTTTTCGTCTGTGGTAATTCATTTAATATATGAGCCTTTGGGGTTCATTTTAAATGTGATCTATTTTTTTTTATTGACACTGTAAATCATAGAACAATAGCCACTCTTATCAACAAAGTTCATAATCCAACGACTGAACCAATTTGTTGATTTGAACGGGATTTATTATATTGCCCTGAGTACGGAAGTGACGTCATCTAGCAGCCCCGATAGAGAACCGCCCCCGGCTCTATTTACTTCACGAGATGTGATGGCGTGTAGCTGTGCTAATGAGGTAGGTTTGAAGCTCGAATTTTTCCTGTTGTTGTTGGTCGCTTGTGTACATTGCTCCCTCTTTCGCGAAAATGATTTATAATGCAAGTCCAGTGTAAGTGCAGCTAAGCTTACGTTAGCATACCTAACCATCTGTTGATTATGATGGAT